>NC_079492.1:85019156-86269156 GCF_020520425.1 Spinacia oleracea | reverse complement strand
TACTTGAAAAGATTAGTATCGGAGAGATCTATGAAACTTTACTGTAAGAGATGAAAATCTGTCAGAAGTAAATTTCATTACATTATTAGACACTAATCCTCAATACCTGAGTGATTTGAGATTACTTGTTTGAGAACTGGTTACTTTGACGTTGTCAATCGTCGCACCGTAAAAGGAGACTATAACGACAACGCTCAGGTAATCACCTATCAAACGAAGTCTAACCTCAAGATCACAAGATTGGGATTGTCCTCCCATAAATCAAGATGAGATGCTGAAAGTTGTACAAGGCCACTCGGAGAGCTAGAAACTGTAAAATGGATGGTCGTGCTCGGATGAATCATAGGCTATGATTATCTGTTTATTTGATCAGTTGAAATCTGAAACCGAGAAATACCTCTGGACATAATAAGGATGACTACTCTTACCCTATGTTCATGAGCAAGCATCAAGGGACAAAGGAATTAGGCAATGCACACTTGTCCCTAAGGACAAGTGGGAGACTGAAGGAAATAATGCCCTTAGTCCAAGTATGCATTCAATGCTAAGTCTAATAAATGCGGTTCAGTATTAATTATGCAAGTTAATAATTCAATGAGATCAAGTGAGCTGAATGCCTAGCTAGAGGCCGCTTCAGTTCAAGTGGAATTCATAATATTAATCCACAGCTTACTCTTGACTAAACCCGTAGGGTCACACAAATAGTACGTGAACGGATCAAGTATTTAAGTAAATTAAATACTCTATTATGAATATTCGGAATCGACGGATCTCAGTTCTAGTGGGAGCTGAAATCGTCAAAAGGCAAAATATGAATACTCCGGAAATGATGATATTGCCGGAAACGGAAATATGGATCATAACGGAAATCTAAATATTATCCAAGTCGTAGATGTTGCCGGAAACGGAAACATGGTACGTATCGGAAAATATTATCGGAAATAGAAATATTACCGGAATCGGAAATATTGTCGGAAACGGAAATATTACCGGAATCGAAAATATTGTCGGGAACGGAAATAAATTCCGGAATTGAAAATATTAAATATTGTTCGAATCGGAAAACGAATTGGAAGAGCGACGTACGAAACGATCGACGGACGAGCTTGCTAAACGCAAGGCCCAGCACGAAGCCAGGCCCAGCGCCTAGCGAAGCCCGCGCGCGCCAGCGAGCAGCTAGGCAGGCCCTGCGCGCGAGCAGCAAGCAAGGCAGGTCCAACGCGCGAGCAGCAATCAAGGCAGGCCCAGCGCGCGAGCAGCAAGCAAGGCAGGCCCAGCGCGCGAGCAGCCAGCAAGGCAGGCTCAGCGCGCGAGCAGCAATCAAGGCAGGCCCAGCGCGCGAGCAGCAAGCAAGGCAGGCCCAGCGAGCGAGCAGCGAGCAAGGCAGGCCCACCGCGCGCGCAAGCGAGAAAGGCAAGGCCCAGCGAGAAGCGCCCACGATGGGCCGCGTGCTGCCTGCGCCCAGCCTTGGGCCTAGCCGAGCACCAGCGCCCTTGTGGGCTGCGTGGCTGCGAGGCTTCGTACGACCAAGTCCTTGGTCGTTTAGGACTGCTTGCGTCGTTTTCCTAATTTTACTCGATTTGAATGTTTTGTTAAATCTGAAACACTTAGGTGTTTGATTAAACATTAAATTCTAATGGATTAATTTAACTAGAATCCTAATTTATTTAGTTATTTGAATCCTAGTAGAAATCTAAGTCCGTTATTTCCACCCTATAAATACGTGGTACATAATCACAATTTATATACAACTATTCAAGTATTCACATAGATTAAGTTCAAGTGGGAATTTAATAATTTGCCTAAATTAATAATTAACCTTTCCGAATAAACATAATACCTTAGAGAATATCCTAGTTGGTTGAATCTAAGGCGGATCCGAACGTGTTGTGGACTATCTACGGAGGGGCGACATGTGGAGTCCTAAACTTGTTCTTGTTCGGTTCGGGAGCAGCTAGGGAAGGCACGCATCACATGTATGTATTCTAAATTATGCTAATTGACTATGTGGAAATTAATTTGGATTCCTGACTTTATGGTTTTTCCGCATGAAATATATGATTTATATTTGTCATAACCTAAGACCTTTGCCATAACTGTCATCATATTTTGCATCTATGGGCTTAATTAAGATGGTGTGTTAGACTCAATTAAACCAAAAAGATAGAGTGACTAAATTGTGCAAGAGTAAACTGAATCTCTTTAAAAGTAAACTGAATCCCTCTAAAAGTGAACTAAATAATAATGGAACTTTGATTGTTATATTTTCCTTAAATATTAAAGTCGAAACCTATTAGCTCAAATGGGAGAGCAATGTGCTATGGCACATGAATGTTGGTTCAAATCCTACATAGGTTGGTGATTGACATTCATAAAAAGACTCAAAAGTAGATAGTAAGCTCAAAAGTAAATTAAAGAAACTTAGTAAATAAGAAAATCATAAATGTAAATACTTGTTCTACTCATGTAGAAAATGTAGAGAGACTGGCAAGGGTTCCTGGTGACTGGTCTGGTAATGAAGGAATTGAAGCAATATCTTGTGTAACACCCCTTATTTCTCCCCTTGATTCCAAAAAACTCAGTAATGATATTCAATTTAAGCTATCACAGTTATAAACCTGACAATGCTCGCTGATCATATTCCTCTGTCAGGGGGAGGGGGAGAACTGTTGTCATTATTATTTTGTAAGGTGGAATAATTAGAGAAATAGAGGGATGTCTCTAAGGTTCCAAGCGTGGAGATGTAAACAAAATCTCTCTAAAAGTAAACTAAATTGTTGTAAAAGTAAATTCAATAATAACGCAACTTTGATTATAATTTTTTTCTTAAAATTTTAAGTTGAAACTTATTAGCTCAGATGGTAGAGTAATGTGCCATTACACATGGATGTAGGTTCACATCCTACATAGGTTGGTGATTTACATGCTTAAAAATACCCAAAAGTTGATAATTGACTCAAAAGTAAATTAAAAAAAACTTATAAGAAAATAAGAAAATATTTAAAGTAAATATGCGAATCTCAAAAAGAAACTTCGGGTATTGGAGGTCAAAGTAAAGGTTTAAAAACTAAAAGTAACAAAAAATATACCAAAAGTAAATATGAACCTACGTGGGATTCGAACCAACATCTTTTGTGCATTTGCACAATGCTCTACCAATTGAGCTAGCAAGCTAGTTAAATAAAAGTAAAAAAAAAAACCAAAATAAGTAAATTGATTGTCGAAGTAAAGAAAAAAAATAGTTAAAGAAACTCCAACAAAATTAGAATGAGTCCTTAGGTTCATTTTGGGAAAGTTGGGAGCGAAAATGCCATTTTAGGCTACATATGACCTATAACGACCCAACGATCTATAGATGTGAATAAATGGATTGGAATTAGTCTTATAACCTTTTACTAAGCATATTAAACTTATAAATGCTTTAGAATGAGTCCTTAGGTTCATTTTGGGAAAATCGGGAGCGAAAATGGCATTTTAGGCTACATATGACATATCACGATATTCAAATGTGCATAAATGGATTTGAATGAGTCTTATAACCTTTTACTAATCATATTAAACTTATAAATGGTTTAAAATGAGTCCTTAAGTTCATTTTGGGAAAGTTTGGAGCGAAAATGCCAGTTTAGGCTAATATGACCTATAACGACTCAAACAATCTTTAAATGTGCATAAATGGATTGGAATGAGTCTTATAACATTTTTTAATCATATTAAACTTATAAATTGTTTAAAATGAGTCCAGGTTCGTTTTGGGAAAGTTGGGAGCTAAAATGTCATTTTAGGCTACATATGACCTATAACGGCTCAAACGATCTTTAAATACGCATAAGTAGATTGGAATTGGTCTTATAACCTTTTACTAATTAAATTAAAATTATAAATGATTTAAAACGTGTCCTTAGGTTCATTTTGGGAAAGGGAGCGAAAATGTCATTTTAGGCTACATATGACCTATAACGACCCGAATGATCTTTAACTGTGCATAAATCGATTGGAATGAGTCTTATAACCTTTTTCTAATCATATTAAACCTATAAATGGTTTAGAATGAGTCCTTCGGTTCATTTTGGGAAAGTTGGGAGCGAAAATGTCGTTTTAGGCTACATATGACCTATAACGACCCAAACGATCTTTAAATGTGCATAAATTGATTAGAATGACTCTTAACCTTTTTCTAATCATTTTAGACCTATAAATAGTTTAAAATGAGTCCTTAGGTTCATTTTCGAAAAGTTGGGAGCGAAAATGCCATTTTAGGCTACATATGACCTAGAACGACCCAAACGTTCTTGAAATGTGCATAAATGGATTGGAATGAGTCTTATAACCTTTTAGTAATCATATTAATTTTAAATGGTTTAAAATGAGTCCTTAGGGTCATTTTGGGAAATTCGGGAGCGAAAATGCCATTTTAGGCTACATATGACCCATAACGACCCGAACGATCTTTAAATGTGCATAAATGGTTAGAAATGAGTCTTATAACCTTTTTCTAATCATATTAAACCTATAAATGGTTTAGAATGAGTCCTTAGGTTCATTTTGGGAAAGGTGGAGCGAAAATGCCATTCTAGGCTACATATGACCTATAACGACCCAAACGATCTTTAAATGTGCATAAATGGATTGTAATAAGTCTTATAACCTTTTTCTAATCATATTAAACTTATAAATGGTTTAAATTGAGTCCTTAGGTTCATTTTGGGAAAGTTGGGAGCGAAAATGCCACTTTTTTAATCAAATAAGGAACCTACCTCATGCTGGCTATACTTGTTGATAAACTCCGAGAAAGTCTTTGTTGCCTTTGGTGCTATACATCCGGAGTTGACTCTTGATCACCATAAGAACCTCGATCCCGATAACGTGAAGGTGAGCGCTGTTGAATTTAAGCCCGCGTATAAAGAAGCTTTAGTCCCCATGCCTTCTCAATATATAAAGAAACTTGGACAAGCTCATGGTACTTTCACTTAGTGGCCAAAGGATTTGGTTTCGCTTGTGACGAGTGTTGAGGTAACTTATCATTATGCATTCAAATCTGACTCAAAAATATTACATCATACACGTATGTTATGGTTATTTGGAATTTATAACTCAGGTAAACGAGCCTGCAAGCAAAGCGCCTAATGAGAAAAGGGCTACAAGCAAAGGGCCTAAAGGGAAAGAGGTAATGGTTGGAAGTCGACGCGAGACAAAAGGGTCCAACACTAAACCAAACAAATATTTTCTTCCCAAATTTAGCTTGCAAAATTTGGGAGTTAAGTGCAATTGTATGAAAACAGTGATTTCTAAATTAAAAGAAGGGGGGGATGTTAAGTTGCAAGGTAGTCAAAGGGAATTCAATTTTGACAACGACCGTCAAATTACTATCGCCGTTGAAGATATCAATCAACTTCTCTCGGGAGCATGGCTCAATATAACGATATTGCAAGTTCTTATATTGTGAGTTTCCTAATTAAATTTTTCTCTCCTTAATTTTTATATTTTCAATTGTCTTAACGTTATTAAGCTATGTAGGGCTTTATATGAGTCGTGTGATGATGATGATAATCCCGCCAATACTTTGGGATTCATGTGCTAGGAGATGATCTCGGAAACCATGTTGTATAAAGATATAAATCGTGTTCTATTATACATGTCGAAATCCATGGCAACAGTCAGTTCTAAGCTATTCATCTTATGTCCATACTACGAAAAGTAAGAACATTTGAAATTTATTTTTAATTATATTGTTGATTGTTGATAATATTTTTTTTTCTAACGACATAATTTTATTGTTTGTACGTAGGAGTCACTGGATTATTTTAGTTATTTGCTTAGCTAAATCTCAGGTGTACATATTTGATTATATGCAGAAGAGGAGAAATTTGATGATTAAGAACCAATTGAACATGTAAGTAAAGTATTTTATGAATTCTTTGCATTTACATGTTACAAAAAGATAATAAATTATATAACTATAAATCCCCTTTTGCCAAACGTGTAGGGCTTTTCGGAGTTACAAGGCACAAACTGGAAAATTTAAAGGAACTAAATTGAATTGGATTGCGGCACAGGTATAATTAGTTTAATACTTACCTAAAGATCAAGTCTTTTTAAAATTAATACATATAATTTCATATAAATTTTACTTGTGTTGTTTATTTTAATGCATGTAGTGTCCTCAACAACCGGGATCACTAGAGTGTGGCTACTACGTCATGCGTTTTATGTACGATATATTTACAAAGCATCATGATAGTCAAGATCTTACTACGGTATGTGATATACTTTATAAAATAAATTGAAGTAGGCAAAACTATTGATTGTCAACCTAATTACTTATATACTTGTGTGTTTTTAGGATTATTCAAGAACAGAGCCTTTTTCATTGGAGGAGATTAACGATGTTAAAGAATTTTGGGCTGATTACTTTACGACCAATTCCGATTTAGATCTAGCTAGCTAGTTTGTTGTAATATTTGTTTGTTAGGTTCGTTATCAACATGTTGGTTGAACTATATGATGTATTGCCTTTTAATGGGGTTGTAAAACTATATATGACAGGTTTATGTGTGTACTATAATTCCCGGTTATTGGGAAGGGTCATATTACAAAGGAGACTCTGCCGAAATTTTCAACTATATATTCCACTATTTTTTTTATGTGATCCAGATACATGAAATATGAAGCTGTTCAATAAAAAAATACGAAAAAAAAAGGAAAAAAAAGGTCTTTTGCGTCGCTGTTTAGTTAACCTGCTACACAAATGACCTTTTTTTTACATACTAAAAAGTCAATTTCGTCGCAGATTAACTAAACTGCGACGCAAATGACTTTTTCAGTATGTAAAAAAAAGGCCATTTGTGTCGTTTAGGTAACCTGCGACGTAAATGACCTTTTTTTACATACGGAAAAGTCCGACGCAAATGACTTTTCAGTATGTAAAAAAAGGTCGTTTGCGTCGCAGTTTAACTAAACTGCGACGCAAATGACTTTTACAGGATGATAAGAAAAGATCATTTACGTAGCAGTTTAGTTAAGCTGCTACGTAAATGGCTCTTATTTGCGTCACTACGACGCAAATGAATTTTTTTCATTTACGTCGCGGCCAGTTGTGTCGCACCAATGTGCGATGAAAATGGGCTTAAATGACCGACGCAAATGACAATTTTTCCACTAGTGAGAAGCCAAAAAAACAACACGAAACAACCAGCAACGACAACCACTACCTCCTGCTTCCCTGCAGCAACACCACACACACAACATTGCTGAAGAGCATCCAAATATAGCAGAACAGTTGCCCAACATCATTGGCAACATACCGTCCTCGACTGACCTACAACAGCAGCTCTGCAGCCACCAACGACAACAACTAATATGTGCAACACCTACATCAGCCCATAATGTTGCACCTGAAAAGTAAATAAGATAATACAACAGTAAATGAAAATAATACAAAAGTAAATGAAAAAGGTTGCTGGATTCATAGCCAGGTCAGATATTTTTGCATTCATAGCCAAAGTCAGGTATTTTTTGTCATTATGATGATAATGATATAGTCAGATTACTATGAGTCTATGACGGTGTAAATAGACTTCCAGCTTTACATTTGCAAGAGTTCATAAGTTCAACCAAGGATGGAAGAGGTTGAGGAACATGTACATTCATAGACCTATAGAGCTTCCGCCAATTGTCACTAAACCCCGTTGCATCCCTCCTTGACATTTATGATTTAGCTACTAGCTACTATCATCATAATCACAACTAAGGATATAAGAATATGATACAATTAGCAACCTAAAACAGACATTGAAGTGCTCATGGCCAAGATCTAGCCTAAAGTCACGAATCATGGACTTAAAATAAGAGAGACCAAGATCAAATAGTCAGGGTAGGCTACCTTCTCAGGCCTTAGTCCTTCAACCAACATATCTTGATACAACTGAACTGTGTCTATATAATGCCAAATTCTACCTTACGACCCTATCATTGAAGTCTATAGAACAATGTCCCTCTTTTTCAGAAAGGCATTGTTAGTACTCAAAGAACAAACTGCATCAACATCAAACCAGGAGAAAAAAAAACTAGGAGCAAAACTACTTGAGTTTATATTATTTCATCAGTAATATAGAAATTGCAAGAGAGTCTCAAATGTAACCAAACTCAACACTTGTAAACTATTTGCAAATACAAGAAAGGAAAAAAACAAAACACCTCAATGAAATCAACTCAACTCGAAAACAAGAAGATGTCGCATTAACAAATAGGGTAGGTGCTAAACAATAAACATCACTTGATATACAACTCCATCAATTCTAGTAATAAATATGTCATTCAAAACCAAAATGAGATTACTAGTTCAACCCAAACAACTCAATCAATCTAGTAAATTAAGTTAATTAACCATATTCCAGACAATCAAATAAATCAAAAGTAAAACCCTAATTCGAGTAAGATCAATTCGAGCAACAATAGAACATGTAAAACAAACTTGTGAGAACGACGAAGATTGAATCTCATAAATTAGGAGAGGAAAGATAAAACTTTGAGCAGCAACGAACCATTTAAAACACAAAAAGGAATCAGTTGAAACCCTAACAAAACAATCAAAACCGAAAAAATACATACCTCGATAGTAAATTGCGGGACAATCGTAACAGAGGAAACTTCGAACAACAATGTAGGAATCGAAAAAGCTAAAGGAAGAAGAAGTACTTCACTGCAATCATGGCAGAAAAGGGGGAGGAGGAGAGAGAAAGTGTTTGAGAGGAGGGAGGAAGGAAGAGAAAGAAAGAAAGACTGAAAATTGGGGGGAGTGTGGGATGTCATTCAATGTTACAAAATTACCCAATTGCCCTTAATGTATTGCTTTGGTCGGGCGAGATGAGGGTCGTTGATATAGCTAATCTGAGGGCTGAGATTAGTTCTCAGTTCTCATCTTAAGGGGTGGTTCTCATCAGATCCCGATTCTATATATATATATATATATATATATATAGGACCAGGTTCTGGTGAGAACATTCCTTAAGATGAGAACTACCTTATAATGAAACCTCTAATAACCGTTGAATTAAAATAAAACGGACGGCTGAGATTATATCTCGCGAATTAAATGAATTTCGATACGCGGTTCCTTTCTTCCTCACGCGCCCACTCACGTCAATTTCTCTCTCCTCACCCAATTTCAAACCCCTCACTTATTCATCGAAGAACTGCGATTTCTCTCTTCAATTTTTCTTCAAAATTTCAGAAAATTGGTCCCTGGAAATTTGGAGATTGTCATGGTTTTGCTGCATATTCGAATGCTGATTTGAAGAATTTACTTCTAATTTCTCACGCGACAAAGAATAGCTCACTCCAATCGCAAAAGCAAGCCGAAAATCAGGTATTACTTGAGTTCCATAATATGATTTGGAGAAGTAATTTTCACCTAAATTTTTTGTGTTTTTCCATAATTCACTACAAAATAGCAACCTATAACTTCAAATTCAGTGAATTTTTACTCAATTTTATCGAGGTTTATTGTGCTTGAACTTCTGTGAAATTTGGTTTGAATTTGTGTGATTTGGTAAGGGATGCGAATTAACTTCACTCAGATTGTTAGATATTGATTTGATTGAGTTGATTTCGAAATCAGGTTTCAGGCTTGATTGTTTTTAGGTATCTTAATTCTTATTTAATTTGTCCTACAGTTTAAAACTAGATAGAAATCTAGTAAAAGTAAATCAATTAGACTCCAAAGTATTATTTTGCTCTTGTTTAGAAAACTAGAGAGAAATGTTGCCATTTAATACTATAAAAAAAAAATATTGCAACAATAATATAATTGGAATGTAATTAGAATAAACTTATCTCAATATCGTGATGAATGAGGTGACTGATTTAGAACGATTGTCGCGCCGTGGCCAAACCACTGCTCTAAAAGACAATTCCGCGCTACCTCTGATGCAGTAGAACACTTGCGGTTGCCCTCCAGGGTTAACACGACACCAAGGTTTGTGTGCACTCACAAGCCCCGGTTGGAGATCAGAATATTTGCCCAGAAAAACGAGGATAGTGTTTAGAATTTGAGAGAGAATTGTAGAGAATGTTTCTGTAACTGTGTATTAATGGAAAACGGAAGTGATGTATTTATAGGGAAGCTGCAACAGCCATAAACGGCTAGTAGTGGGAGGTTACCACATTTACTGGGTAATTAATAGGCAGTTAAAACGGCTATTAAGTGGAGTTAATGGGGCAGTTACGGAATTAGTGGGTTTGATTAATTCTTTCTGCCCGTTAGAATTAATTAAGCCCACCACTGACCAAAAAGAAAGACCCGGACCACAAAACCCACCCCACGCCCGCGAACCGCATTCGCCAAGTACCAAGGCCCGGCCCGCACGCGTGTGTGGGTTGTGTGTCCACCCATGTCACTCACATGCTTTCTTAAACAAATGATTCCCTCAAGCCCCCAAATATAAACATTAGAAGTAGTTGGCTTTTTTTCCATGTGGGACTTTTCACATTCCCTTTTCCCCACTCATTTTTCTTTTGTATTCTCACTAGGATTTCCAACAATCCCCCACAGGTCCGAAGATGAGAAGAAAAAAGAAGAAATAAAAGAATTGAATTTCTGGGCAAAACAAACAATTGAATAGGTGTCAATGTCTTACGACTTGAATTAACACTTAGTGACATTCAAGCTAGAATCTCTTTCCTACCAAGTGACTTTCGTTTTGAACTTAATAGGAGGTTAGAAACCCGTTACTCAAAGCACACAATTGAACATGTATGATATTCTGAATCTCCGCCAATAAAAGTGACGCATTGTACTGGCCATACGTCCATAACCTGGATGCTCATAGGTGCTCTAGAGAATAGCCCATGCAATTCTCATAGGAAGCGGCCTCACTTCCACACCTAAGTAGGTGAATCCCATCAAATGTGAGCTACATCACACCACCAAAAATATGGATATGGGTTCATTAAGAGCCGTGTGCTCAACCTCGTTCCAATAGTAGCTTAACAAGCACATAACAAACATCTAGGGATGGACAAAAATAAATTTTTGTGCTTCCGAATTGTCATATAATGTCCCCCTTTGAACTCTAAGAGTAGGAGTTCATTACTTTACAATTCATCCAATGGGCCTCAAGCCCAACCCTTCCGATGTTTCTAAAACTAGTTTTTAATAGGCCTTTTGTTAACGGATCCGCACTATTCATTTTAAATTTTACACAGTCTAAAGTTATAACTCCAATAGACAACATACCTTTGACGGCCTTATGCCTCAAACGAATGTGTCTTTCTTCCCATTGTAGGCAAGGTTGTTTGCAACACCGATTGCAACTGAAGGAGCTGGCTTCCCCCACATTGAAATATTTGCAAGCACATTCCTCAACCATTTTGCCTCATAACCTGCCAACTTAATAAAAATAAGTTTATATTATATATGATTCATAGCAGTTAGTACAAGATGCTTGCAAGATTTCCAATATACAACTCCACCCGCTAGGGTGAAGACATAACCATTGTTGGAGTCAACTTTATAATTCACAGATACCAAATAAGCATCACATAATCCCTCCAACACTCCTGAAAATTTGGAGTAGTGCAAACTCCAATCCATGGTATTCATATAGTACCGAAGCAATCACTTTATTGCATCCAGATACTCATTATTTGGGCTATGGTTGTACCTGCTCAATCCACTCACAGATTAATCAATGTCAAAGTGCAGTGTAGTTCATACGAAACATAACACTACCAAAAATCTTAGTATATTCAAATTGACAAAGTAGATCACTTTTGTCTTTAAGTGGATATTTGGATCAAAATGTGTCCTAACTTGATTGACATTAAATGAGTCAAGCGTTTTAAGAAAAAATTTCAACATAGTGAAAAATTTGAGCTATGAGTTTTACTCCCGAAATCACGTTTGCCTCATCCACGTGGTTTTTCATTTCAAAATTTCTGAATTTAGAAATTATTTATCTCATTTAATCGATCCAAGTTAGTGTCAAAAATAATAATATATATATCTTATCATCCACATAAAGACAACCGATCACACAACCAAGAGAATCATGCTTGAAACAAACAAAAGAAATCACCTCCTTTGACATGAAAACCAATATCAACCATGGTCTTGTCAAACCTGTAATGCCATTTTTTAGGAGCTTACTTAAGTCCATATAATGACTTAATCAATTTATACAAACCTTGGTCTCTTGACATATAAGATTCAATACTATGTACTCAACTTCATAGTGCATAGTGTAACATGCTTCCTCTCAAAATATTACACTATTATCTAGTGAAAACTAAATTCACTAGTGGTGTTATGATTGTACTAACAAACGTTTGTTTACTCCAAAATAACATAAGGCCAAGAGTAAATTATCACCATATTAGACTTACAAGCACATTAGCATATTATTTTGAGAATACCAATAAGTTAGAACTGCAAGAAGTCTATACTAGATATTTGACATTTACCAAACATTTTGTATATAATGAGAATGCGATTAACTGTACATGTGCTAACGCATTAGTCTTACCAGGACATCAAGTATCATATTAATAACATCACCTCAAACTTCATCTTGGCTTAAGAAAAAAACTTTAGTCTCATCAATCTAAAGTACCAAAATGTATATATGCAAATCTACTACATCTGACTATCACAAGACATATGAACAATATTAAAACCAATCATATTACATATGTGAAAATTAGAACAGGTTTACATAGATCTTAACCGACAAAGAAATTATATGCCGTGGGTAATCATAAACACATGAACCAAGAAATTCTTTTTCGCCTCATAATCCATAATTAGGAAATAAACTAAGTCATTATAAATACAAAAATAAATCACATATTCCTTTAGCCACAACTAATAGGAAATGTAACACTATCTTAGTTCTTATTCTAGGTTCAACAACGTATTCCAAGACAATGCCCACTAGATTAGGAGAAGAGTTAATTACTTAAAAGTTAAAACTCTTCACCGAATAACTTAAACCAACCCAATTAATTCATGTCAAAATGGAAAGACACGGGAAGAAGAAACAACTCATAACTTAGACAAAACACAATTAACAATTAAAGACCGTGTAGGTCGCACTTACCAAATCGAGCCTCAACTTGCTAGTTAGTCTTGAATTCTAACTCGCCCCCAAATTATAGAACACCAAAATGAATATTGAACATAAGAGGGGCACAAACGAAACATATATAAAAATACTGATTTGACAAATATATTACAAAGTGGGTAGAGACTTTCCTGCTACCGTGCACAATGGATATACTCCCATTACTGTGCCCGCTCGCAAAAATAGGAGATGAGTTACCTCATTTATTGTTAGTATTGCAAACAAGTAGCCGCATCGACTACGAGTCTAAGGATCTATACAACATTGCTAGTGAGCAACAACGAACCACAACTTACTTTTTCGTTAGTGTTCAAACTTTAAATTCAACCCCCCACATTGTCCGCTAAAGTATTAAATAAATACAAAACTGAAGGAAATAATGCCCTTGGTCCAAGTATGCATTCTATGTTAAGTCTAATAAATGCGGTTCAGTATTAATTAACAAGTTAATAATTCAGTGAGATCAAGTGAGCTGAATGCCTAGCTAGAGGCCGCTTCAGTTCAAGTGGAATTAATGATATTAATCCACAGCTTACTCTTGACTGAACCCGTAGGGTCACACAAATAGTACGTAAACGGATCAAGTATTTAATGGCATTAAATACTCCATCTATGAATATTCGGAACCGACGGATCTTGGTTTCAGTGGGAGCTAAGATCGTCACAGGCAAGAAATGAATACTCCGGAAACGATGATATTGCCGGAAACGGAAATATGGATCGTATCGGAAATATGAATATTATCCAAGTCGTAGATGTTGCCGGAAACGGAAACATGGTACGTATCGGAAAATATTATTGGAAATGGAAATATTACCAGAATCGGAAATATTGCCGGAAACGGAAATATTGTCAGAATCGGAAATATTGCCGGAATCGGAAAATAATTCCGGAAACGGAAATATTAAATATTTGTTCGAAACGGAAATTAATTCCGGAATCGGAAATATTAAATATTGTTCGTATCGGAAATAGATTCCGGAAATAGAAATTTAATCGGAAGCGTATCGTACGAATTAGCATCGGACGAGGCCTGCCGGACGAAGGCCCAGCACGAAGCCAGGCCATCGCCCAGCAAGCACGCACGCCACAGCCCAGCGCGCACAAGGCCGCGCATGCGTGGGCCGCGCTGCGTGGGCTGCTGCTCGCATGCGTGGGCAGCCCTTGTGGCTGCCGTGTGTGTGTGAGTTTGAGCTCATGCGAGATTCCTGAATCTGCAAGAGTCAGTGTATGATTAAATGTCTATTCCTATTGGATAAATTGATTAAGTAGAATTCATGTAGAATTCTAATTCCAATTAATTCGCATCCTACTAGGATTACGATTCCTTTTCCATAACTCTATAAATAAAGGCCTAGGGGTCATAATTTATATACAAGTTTCAAAGTATTCAAAAGTGAGTTTTTTGAGAGAAAATTCAAACACCCATCTTGCCCCAAAAGTGCCGAATTTTCTGAGTACCTTAAGGGCGATTCTAGTTGGTCAATCTTAAGGCGGATCCGGACGTGCTGTGGACTTTCTACGGAGGGACGACACTTGGAATCCTAAAAGACTTGTTCTTGTTCGGTTCGGGCGCAGCTAGGGAAGGCACGCAACAAAGAGTATGCATCTAATTATGCTATATGATTATGTGTAAATAATATGTTTCCTGGGTTAATGGTTGTTTCCGCATGATCTATGTAAATGTCATATGTATCATAACCTTACAGTGGTATCACGAGCCCCTTATTATTTTCATAATCTAAATTGCATGAACATGGTTAAATATTACAAATTTGCAAGAATTAAAAGGGGTGATTAATTTTCGTAATTGTTAATTAATTGCAAATTGCGTTTATTTAATTATATGTACGCAGTTTTTCGGCAGTTTCTTCATTACTCATCCGAATTGAGTGATTTTTGTGTCAATTCCGCATGTAAAAGGCATTCTAAAATTTTGACAAAAATAGTATTTTTCTGCCGAACCCAGAATTCTCAAATTCGAAGCCTAACTATGACTTTTCGAAGGTTTTAGTTTTTCGGATGCAAAATTTCGTAAATTTAAGATGTTAAATTAAATATTTGCGATTCCTGTTGATAAATCTTGAATTTTTGATTGACCTACTGCATATGTTTAACAAGTTTGAATGCCTAGTCTTGTTAATTATGCAATCTAATTTGTGATTATGATTAATTTGTTGAAAATTAGAATAATTTAGAATTAATTTGATTTTCATAATTAATTGTAATTTAATTAGAAACCTATGATTAAAAACCACCATAAAAATTGTAAATTTACGATAAATTTTAAATTTTTATGACCTAGACTTGAATCCATATCAATCGGAAATCAATTGAATAATAAATTTTCGATTTTTCGCCCTAAAATTATGAAATTAATATTATTTATTAATTTGTCATTAATTTTGAATATAAATTTTAAATTTTTTATGCGATTCGTTCAAATAACTTGCACGCACGAAGCAATGGACGCTTCGTGTTACCCTTAAGGGGTGTTGTATAATGCGGGCATGCGACGACGAGCAAGGGAGCTCGTCGCCCGTGCGGCACGAATGCAATGAGCAAGGGCGTAGTGCACGAGCACAAGACAGCAGCCCTGCCTTGTGTCGTGTGCCACGAGCAATGAACGGATGGGCATGGGCGAGAGGCGAGCCAAGGCAGTCGCGTGTGGGCAGCAAGCGAGCTGCGCCACAGCGCGCGCTGCCTCGCATAACAGCGCGCAGCCTCGTGCGCAGCGAGCGCAAGCTCGCGTGCCACGAGCGCTGCGCACAGCATCACTCGCGCGCACCAGCGAGCGATCTCGCGCGCCAGCGAGCGATGGCTCGCGCGCACCAGCGAGCGATCTCGCGCGCCAGCGAGCGATGGCTCGCGCGCACCAGCGAGCGATGGCTCGCGCGCACCAGCGAGCGATGCAGCGCCCCAGCGAGCGATGGCTCGCGCGCACCAGCGAGCGATCTCGCGCACCAGCAAGCGCGGTAACGCGCGCGCGCTGCGAGCGATAGCTCGCGTGCGGTGGGCGCTGTGCGGAGGCTTGCGGATAGGACAGCAGCAGCTATGCGACGAGCGCATGGGCTGCGCGCACATGGCCAGCAATGGCTGTGTGCGTACGGCCCATGGGCGTGCAACGCGTAGGGTGTTTGCGTTTCGATTAGATCGTTTTGAATGTTTAATTTGAAAATTTCAGTTCACGTAATTTTAATTAATTTTAAAATTAATAATTTAAATTAATTTCTTGGATTTTAATTTTGAATATTATAATTATAATAAATGGAATTTATTCTAATTATTTTACTAAAATTAAAATCATGAATTAATTTAAATGCGACTGAAATTAAATTAAATTTTTGGATTCAATTATAAATTTATATGAGCTTTAAATTTTAATTAAATTTGTATGTTTCCGGTTAGACTAGAAATACAATTTTATGTTTAAAATTAGTAAAGCATATGAATTTATTGGTTTGAGTGGGAGCGCTTTTTAGTCATAAACTCTTGATTAGGTCTACAAATCCTTAAGGTTAAAACAACTCGATTAGAATTAATAAGGACTGAATAATTGGTAGATTATTGGTGCCCTTGATTAATTGCTGCAAATGTTTACGTGATGCATAATGTGTTTTACTAACCAGCTATGTGGGCCATTCATGATAATGAATGGGTGAATGGTATATATTGTATATGTACTGTTTTGCAGGTTATGAAGTGACTAGTATGGCCCAAATAGGATAGAAAATATGGTCTGCGTACCATTAATTTGAATGTAATTGGTCTATAGTACCAAAGTTATTTTTCAATTCAAATATGGTCTGCGAACCATCAAATAGTTGTAATTAGTTATAGCTTATCCTATTTGAAGAAAATGGTGCCTCCCACGGAGATTTTCAAGACGGACTTTGAAGTCAAAGCTTCAAGATGAAGTCGGGCCATACTAGATCACAAATATCTTATGCATGTTTTAAGTTATTTATTGTTTTAAATATGTCTTAAAATGCATGAGATCATAAGCTTGATTATGTTGCATGATTAAGGATTTTAGTTCACTTAAAATCTAACCAACATAGTAAGAGCCTTAAGTTCCAAACTTAAAAATTGAGTTAAAAGGTGCCATGCCAAAATATACACTTGCTTGGATATCCTTTACATCAATCTAGTAATAGTTTTCGCTCAGCGAGGTGTTACTTATTGGTCCTAAAGGGGCAAGGTACACAAATAATTGTGAGTACATGTTAGTTTTGGTGAAACTCAACGATATAAGTAAGGAATCCTTTTATGTCGTGGCAAATTCGATAGGTTTACCTAATAAGTTCTTAGACGTACCTATCAACCAAGAATAGTTTCTAGACTATTAGCAAAAGGCTTTTGCTTACCTAAGATGTTCTAGGATTAAGTCGACAAACTGTGCTTAGTTCTTCAATGATTTTAGGATCTTGGAATCATTTTATTCACACCTGCCGGAACACATAACTTGAATAAAATGCTTAATAAACATTGAATTATGCATGAATGCTAGAATTTAAGTTTATTAAGAGAAACTGTGAATGGTTATTTATTTGTTTATTCTTTTCAATTGTAGTTTTAATATGGCAAACAACAATTCATTCAACATTCGATCAATTCTCGAAAAGGAGAAGTTGAACGGGAAAAACTTCCTTGACTGGCAAAGGAACTTGCAAATAGTTCTTATGCAGGAAGAAAAGGAGTATGTCCTAGATGAGGCGATGCCCGAAGCTCCAGGCGACGGGATCACTCAGGCAGCCCTCAATCGTTGGATTGATGCCAACAAGGATGTGAAATGTCTAATGCTCGCCACCATGAGTGCGGATCTGCAGAAAACGTTCATCAACTCAAATGCTTTCACAATCATCAGTGAGTTGAAGAACATGTTCCAAGATCTGGCTCGAGTCGAAAGATTCGAGACTCATAGGCAAATTCTTGAGACCAAGCTTAAGAAAGGCGAGCCCGTAAGTCCACATGTTCTCAAAATGATTGGACTCATTGAGAATATGAGTCGGCTGGATCAGCAATTTTCTCAGGAAATGGCTATAGACACCATCCTCCATTCTCTTCATAGCGGGTATGATCAGTTCAAACTGAACTACAGTATGAATAGTCTGGACAAAACGCTCACTGAGCTTCACGGTATGCTGAAGACCGCTGAAAAGACGCTCAAAAGTGATAAGCAGGATGTGCTTATGGTGCGTGGGGGCAAGTTCAAGAAATCTGGAAAGAAGAGGAATGCTAAGAAAGGTGGCAACAAGGCCAGCCCAACTAAGCAAACTGGCGCCAAATCTGCAAAGAGGAAGGTCAGTCAACCCACTTCTGAATCCGAATGCTTCTACTGCAAGAAGAAGGGGCATTGGAAGAGAGATTGCTTGAAGCTAAAGGAAGATCAGAAGAACGGAACAGTCGTTCCATCTTCAGGTATTTTCGTTATAGACTGTATACTTGCTAATTCAACTTCTTGGGTATTAGATACAGGTTGTGGCTCACACTTATGTTCCAATCCACAGGGACTAAGAAGAAGTAGAAAGTTAAGCAAGGGTGAAGTCGACCTACGAGTGGGAAATGGAGCACGGATTGCTGCATTAGCTGTAGGAACTTACTATTTGTCGTTGCCCTCCGGGCTAGTTTTGGAACTGGAAGAATGTTTCCATGTTCCAAGTATTACTAAAAACATCATTTCAGTTTCTTGCTTAGATGCTAAGGGATTTTCCTTTATAATAAAAGACAATAGTTGTTCGTTTTATTTTAAAGAGATGTTTTATGGATCTGCTAGATTAGTCAATGGACTTTATTTATTAGATCACGACAAACAAGTATATAACATAAATACCAAAAAGGCCAAAAAGGATGATTCAGATCTCACCTATCTGTGGCATTGTCGATTAGGCCATATAAACTTGAAACGCTTAGAAAGACTTCAAAGAGAAGGAATTCTAGAACCATTTGACTTAGAGGATTATGGTAAATGCGAATCATGTTTACTTGGCAAAATGACAAAGCAACCTTTCTCTAAAGTTGGAGAAAGAGCAAATGAACTATTGGGTTTAATC
This sequence comes from Spinacia oleracea, assembly GCF_020520425.1. Lineage (NCBI taxonomy): Eukaryota > Viridiplantae > Streptophyta > Magnoliopsida > Caryophyllales > Amaranthaceae > Spinacia > Spinacia oleracea. Next base: position 86,249,982 of record NC_079492.1, on the reverse strand, counting down.
CATACAGATGTATGTGGACCAATGAGTACAAATGCTAGAGGTGGTTTCAGCTACTTTATCACTTTCACTGATGACTTCAGTAGGTATGGTTATGTCTACCTAATGAAGCATAAGTCTGAATCCTTTGACAAATTCAAGGAATTTCAGAGTGAAGTAGAGAATCAATTAGGCAAGAAGATTAAGGCACTGCGGTCTGATAGAGGCGGTGAATATCTGAGCTATGAATTTGATGACCATCTGAAAGAATGTGGAATTCTATCAGAATTGACTCCTCCTGGAACACCACAATGGAACGGTGTGTCAGAACGGAGGAACAGAACCTTGCTAGACATGGTCAGGTCAATGATGGGTCAGGCCGAACTTCCATTAGAATTTTGGGGACATGCACTAAATACAGCTGCACTCACTATAAATAGAGCTCCGTCTAAAGCTGTCGAAAAGACTCCATACGAATTATGGTTTGGAAAGCCTCCAAATGTGTCTTTTCTTAAGATTTGGGGATGTGAAGTATACGTCAAACGATTAATTTCAGACAAACTTCATCCAAAATCTGACAAATGTATCCTTGTGGGCTATCCAAAGGAAACAAAGGGGTATTACTTCTACAATACATCTGAGAACAAAGTGTTTGTTGCTCGAGATGGTGTCTTTTTGGAGAAGGATCACATTTCCAAAATGACAAGTGGGAGAAAAGTAGACCTCGAAGAAATTCGAGTCGAACAACAAACTCTAGAGAATGCTCAAGATGACATTCAGGATGAAACTCAGAGATCTTTAGAAGAATCTGGTGAGAATCATGGTCAATCTAGAAATGTTACCCCGCGTAGATCGCAAAGATATAGATCTCAACCGGAAAGGTACTTAGGTATTTTGACGAACGAGAGCTATGACGTTCTATTACTTGAAAGTGATGAACCTGCGACTTACAAGCAAGCTATGACGAGCCCTAGCTCCAAGCAGTGGCAAGAAGCCATGCAATCTGAATTAGACTCCATGTCTGAAAACCAAGTATGGGATTTGGTCGATTTGCCAGATGGCTACCAAGCCATTGGAAGCAAATGGGTTTTCAAACTGAAAAAGGACAAGGATGGGAAACTTGAAGTTTTCAAAGCTAGATTGGTTGCAAAAGGTTACAGGCAAGTCCACGGTGTGGATTACGATGAAACCTTTTCACCAGTTGCAATGCTAAAGTCTATTCGAATAATATTAGCAATCGCTGCATATTACGATTACGAAATATGGCAGATGGATGTCAAAACTGCTTTCTTAAACGGCGTTTTAACAGAAACTGTGTTTATGACACAGCCTGAAGGTTTTGAGGATCCAAAGAATGCTAAAAAGGTATGCAAGCTAAAGAAGTCAATCTACGGATTGAAGCAGGCATCCAGGAGCTGGAATATACGTTTTGATGAAGCAGTCAGTGACTTTGGTTTCATCAAGAACGCGGACGAATCTTGTGTATACAAGAAGGTCAGTGGGAGCAAAATTGCTTTCCTAGTATTATATGTCGACGACATATTGCTTATCGGAAATGACATTCCTATGTTGAACTCTGTCAAGATTTGGCTTGGGAAATGTTTTTCGATGAAGGATCTAGGAGAAGCACAGTACATATTGGGCATCAAGATTTACAGAGATAGATCTAAAAGGATGATTGGACTTAGTCAAAGCACTTATATCAATAAGGTGCTTGATAGGTTCAAGATGGCGGACTCCAAGCGAGGCTACCTACCCATGTCTCATGGAATGACTCTAAGCAAGACTCAGTGCCCAAAAACACTTGATGAGCGTAGACGAATGAATGGGATTCCATATGCATCATTGATTGGTTCAATAATGTATGCTATGATATGTACACGCCCGGATGTTGCGTACGCACTCAGTGCTACGAGCAGATATCAGTCAGACCCAGGAGAGGCGCATTGGACTGCTGCCAAGAATATTCTGAAGTACCTGAAAAGGCACAAAGATGACTTCCTGGTCTATGGTGGAGATGATGAATTAATTGTTAAAGGCTATACGGACGCAAGTTTCCAAACCGACAAAGATGATTTCAGATCACAGTCTGGGTTTGTCTTCTGCCTCAACGGAGGAGCAGTAAGCTGGAAAAGTGCTAAGCAAAGCACCATTGCGGATTCTACAACTGAAGCGGAGTACATTGCTGCACATGAAGCAGCAAAGGAAGCTATATGGCTAAGGAAGTTCATAGGAGAACTTGGTGTAGTCCCCTCCATTAAAGGACCAATAGCCCTGTATTGTGATAATAACGGAGCTATTGCACAGGCAAAAGAGCCTAGACACCACCAGAGAGTCAAGCATGTACTTCGTAGATTTCACCTTCTACGAGAGTTCGTTGAAAGAAAAGAAGTCGAGATAAGCAAAATTGGAACTGATGACAACATATCAGATCCATTAACTAAACCTCTGCCGCAAGCGAAGCACAACTCGCACACTGCAGCTATGGGAATCAAGCATATTGGAGAATGGCTTTGATGTCTCTGTTTAATGTTTTAAAGTTTTAGAGTTTAAATCTTTGTAAAACATTATTGGTTAATCATTCACAATAAATGAAAGGAATTCATTTTTCCATTTAATTTGTGGTTTATTAAATGATGAGTCCCTTCAACTTGACGATATATTCAAGATAGACTGTCAGGACCAGTCCTGTGACTAAGAAATGTCTATCAAGTGAACTTGAATGTCAAAGGTTGAAAATGGTCCCTAGTCGGAGTTTTCTATAAAATTGGACGCATAGAAACCGTTAGACGATTAGAATGCAAGATGACTAGTAGTTCTGTTTCTTGAACTATGTGGACATGGCAATGTCATAATCATTTGCATAGATACTTACTTTGGGAAGACTAGTATCGGACAAGACCTATGAAACTTTACTGTAAGAGATGAAAGTCTGTCATAAGTAAATTTCATTAAATTATTAGACACTAAATCCTCAATACCTGAGTGATTTGAGATTACTTGTTTGAGAACTGGTTGCTTTGACGTTGACCAACCGTCGCACCGTAAAAGGAGGCTATAAAGGCAACGCTCAGGTAATCACCTATCAAACGAAGTCTAATCTCAAGATCGCAAGATTGGGATTGTCCTCCCATAAATCGGGATGAGATGCTTAAAAGTTGTACAAGGCCACTCGGAGAGCTAGAAACTGTGAAATGCATGGCCATGCTCGGATGAATCATAGGCTATGATTATCTGTTTATTTGATCAGTTGAACTCTGAAACCGAGGAACACCTCTGGACATAATAAGGATGACAACTCTTACCTTATGTTCAAGAGCAAGCATCGAGCGACAAAGGAATTAGGAAATGCACACTTGTCCCTAAGGACAAGTGGGAGACTGAAGGAAATAATGCCCTTGGTCCAAGTATGCATTCTATGTTAAGTCTAATAAATGCGGTTCAGTATTAATTAACAAGTTAATAATTCAGTGAGATCAAGTGAGCTGAATGCCTAGCTAGAGGCCGCTTCAGTTCAAGTGGAATTAATGATATTAATCCACAGCTTACTCTTGACTGAACCCGTAGGGTCACACAAATAGTACGTAAACGGATCAAGTATTTAATGGCATTAAATACTCCATCTATGAATATTCGGAACCGACGGATCTTGGTTTCAGTGGGAGCTAAGATCGTCACAGGCAAGAAATGAATACTCCGGAAACGATGATATTGCCGGAAACGGAAATATGGATCGTATCGGAAATATGAATATTATCCAAGTCGTAGATGTTGCCGGAAACGGAAACATGGTACGTATCGGAAAATATTATTGGAAATGGAAATATTACCAGAATCGGAAATATTGTCGGAAACGGAAATATTGTCAGAATCGGAAATATTGCCGGAATCGGAAAATAATTCCGGAAACGGAAATATTAAATATTTGTTCGAAACGGAAATTAATTCCGGAATCGGAAATATTAAATATTGTTCGTATCGGAAATAGATTCCGGAAATAGAAATTTAATCGGAAGCGTATCGTACGAATTAGCATCGGACGAGGCCTGCCGGACGAAGGCCCAGCACGAAGCCAGGCCATCGCCCAGCAAGCACGCACGCCACAGCCCAGCGCGCACAAGGCCGCGCATGCGTGGGCCGCGCTGCGTGGGCTGCTGCTCGCATGCGTGGGCAGCCCTTGTGGCTGCCGTGTGTGTGTGAGTTTGAGCTCATGCGAGATTCCTGAATCTGCAAGAGTCAGTGTATGATTAAATGTCTATTCCTATTGGATAAATTGATTAAGTAGAATTCATGTAGAATTCTAATTCCAATTAATTCGCATCCTACTAGGATTACGATTCCTTTTCCATAACTCTATAAATAAAGGCCTAGGGGTCATAATTTATATACAAGTTTCAAAGTATTCAAAAGTGAGTTTTTTGAGAGAAAATTCAAACACCCATCTTGCCCCAAAAGTGCCGAATTTTCTGAGTACCTTAAGGGCGATTCTAGTTGGTCAATCTTAAGGCGGATCCGGACGTGCTGTGGACTTTCTACGGAGGGACGACACTTGGAATCCTAAAAGACTTGTTCTTGTTCGGTTCGGGCGCAGCTAGGGAAGGCACGCAACAAAGAGTATGCATCTAATTATGCTATATGATTATGTGTAAATAATATGTTTCCTGGGTTAATGGTTGTTTCCGCATGATCTATGTAAATGTCATATGTATCATAACCTTACAAAAACATGAGACTATGAGATACACAAAATAAATTATGTAAATGAGTTAAAGCTTGACAATAATAAATTACGGAGTAATTTGAGAAGGAACTCCCTTTTTATTGCACAAATATGTTAGAATGCTAAGGTTGTGCATACATACTTAATCACCTCAAGTAATGATTTAAACTCATGTTTGTCAAGCCCTTAAATCGTACTATTGTACATTGCAACAAGTAGCCATATAGATGGCCTTGCTAACGGTACCCCCGATATCTCACCTATTGTTGCTAATGTCGTGATGCAGGACACAATATGTACCCACACCCTATAATAGTTGGCCTTGCATTAATATCTGTATACAGAGTATAAAAGTACTAAAAATGATCTTGATAAAGGTTCTTCAAGTATACAAAACCCAGGCAGAAGTGGTGATATAATTGTCATAATAAATCATATTCGTCTTGCAGCAATAAACTATCAAACTTGGAGAATATTAACTCAGTAACACTCAATAACCGTTTCTCCAATTCTATAACCAAACAACAGACTATAAAGTACTCCACCTTTGATTAATATGAATACTTCCGTATACACCTTAAAGGTATTGAATAAGCAATTTGTGAATGTAATTTGATGACCACCGAGACACAAAAGCATAAGGCATTCAATTTTATCCTCCATTAAACAACCAATTGCTTTGTTAGCCGACAATAAATAAATTCTACCACCCTTAACAAATATAATAAGAAGTTGGAAATTAGGTTTCGTTTTGCAAACAAAATTTCACAAAAACTTACCGCTGCAAGGAATATACAAAACTAATTGAATTAATTAAATAAAACATGCACCTTATTTTTACCCAATGGAAAGCAAATTCCATACAATTTGATGACGCAACATTAATTCAATTGGACTAGATAAATTCACAAGAAACAAATCAAACAATTGAGATAAAATAACTTCCATTCCATCAAATTAAGGAATACTTTCAATATTAAAACAACCGGTAGTAGTGATAGTATCGATAATCTATTGAAAGAATAGGAAATGTACCGCCTTTAATTTTCCACGATACCGCACGCCGCAACTCATAACTAGTTTCAATAACGTAGTTTTCTCAGATTATAAGTTCACCCAACACAAGTCATTCAAATTATACGCAATTTAATAATTGTCTTTTAGATTGTTTCGATTTAATACTATAAAAAAAAATATTGCAACAATAATATAATTGGAATGTAATTAGAATAAACTTATCTCAATATCGTGATGAATGAGGTGACTGATTTAGAACGATTGTCGCGCCGTGGCCAAACCACTGCTCTAAAAGACAATTCCGCGCTACCTCTGATGTAGTAGAACACTTGCGGTTGCCCTCCAGGGTTAACACGACACCAAGGTTTGTGTGCACTCACAAGCCCCGGTTGGAGATCAGAATATTTGCCCAGAAAAACGAGGATAGTGTTTAGAATTTGAGAGAGAATTGTAGAGAATGTTTCTGTAACTGTGTATTAATGGAAAACAGAAGTGATGTATTTATAGGGAAGCTGCAACAGCCATAAACGGCTAGTAGTGGGAGGTTACCACATTTACTGGGTAATTAATGGGCAGTTAAAACGGCTATTAAGTGGAGTTAATGGGGCAGTTACGGAATTAGTGGGTTTGATTAATTCTTTCTGCCCGTTAGAATTAATTAAGCCCACCACTGACCAAAAAGAAAGACCCGGACCACAAAACCCACCCCACACCCGCGAACCGCATTCGCCAAGTACCAAGGCCCGGCCCGCACGCGTGTGTGGGTTGTGTGTCCACCCATGTCACTCACATGCTTTCTTAAACAAATGATTCCCTCAAGCCCCCAAATATAAACATTAGAAGTAGTTGGCTTTTTTTTCCATGTGGGACTTTTCACATTCCCTTTTCCCCACTCATTTTTCTTTTGTATTCTCACTAGGATTTCCAACAAGAAAGATAGTAAAAGTAAATCAAATACTTTAAGAAGTAAAATTGTGTTAAAACTAGAAATTTCACATTCTGTTACACTTGTATAGGCAAATCATAGAAAAACAGGAAGTATGGGGTAGAGACGATTAAGATTTTAGAATGACCAAAGGAAGCAAATTTGATCACGGGAATGTTAATGCCTAGTTGGAAGATCCATGCCGGCCTGTGGGTGATTTAGCATACTTGAGTTATGACTGGTATGCCCGTGCCAGACACTATTATGCGGATATGAAGCAGTGGAGGTTTTCTGCTGACTTGTTCCAATTTTTGCCTATTTTTCAGTGAATTTCAGATCATTAGAACTGCTCGATCAAAAGTAAACTAAACCTCACTAAAGGTAAACCTAAATCTCTAGAAAATCAGATGACTTAATGGTTTTGTTCCTGCTTCTGTAGCCTGTTGTTGGTGATGTTGTTGTTCGTTTCAAACTGAAAGTCAGATGTCCTGCTTGCTCTCTTAATTGAGGGTGATGTTGTTGGTCACAAAATGAAAGTAACCAAATTGAATAAAAGTAAACTTAATATATCTAATTGTAAACTCAATATCTTTAAAAGTAAACAAAAAAAATCTCCCATGAAGTATTGTTTTCTCTTATTTTAAAAAGTAGATCAAAACTTGGTAATAGTAAATCAATTATGCTCAGAAGTAAACTCGTGAGGCTGGTTTCCTGGTTCTGAATTCTTATGACGACTATTATAGAAATTCAATGGCTTGTGTTCTGTTTTGTTATGTGTTGCTGTGCTGTTGCAAATCTGTTTCTGTTCGGCCTTGTTTCTGCTGGTCTTTTTTGTGTAGGAGTCTTCATAGTTGATAGTTCAGTAGGAACACTTGACAAGAGGGGGGGTGAATTGTTTCTTGGGAACTTGAGTAAGTTTCTTGCGGAATTTAAACAATAAAGAGACTGAGAACAATGAGCGAAGAAAGATATAAAACGGAGGAACCTTCTTGACCCTAATCAAGAAGAACCTCACTACTCTTTTGTATTAATGCAATAACTCTATTACAAATACACTCTTTAACTCGAGTTCCTCTCGAACACGAGTTCCCCACAGCAATCCCCTTCGATTACTGTGCTACTCTTTCTCTCTCTGACTTAACTCTAAGTCGCTCCTTTTCTCTTTGACTTAACTCTAAGTCGCTGTTTCTCTCTTTGACTAAACTCTTAGTCGCTCTTTCTCTCTTTGACTTAACTCTAAGTCACTCAAGGATCACTCAATCCTTAAACCCAAAATACAATATGATAGATAGATTCTAGTACGTAATAAAGCTTATAATAATAAGGAACTCAAGGAACACTCTATTTTGCCAACTGATTCTTTTAAAACGTTTAAGCTCTTTAAGATAGATTTTGTAGAAATCAGTTGTGTTTTGAAAAGCCAAAACTCTTCTCCTTTTATAGGAGAGTTTTACTTAGGGTTGGGTACCCATGTTCTCCTCAACTACCCACTAACAGTTACTGCTCAGTAACATGGGCATAGTTGGAGAGAAACAAGGGAGACCAAATCAAAACACTAAATGTACGTTAAACAGAAATACGTGGGGAGAGTTTCAAGGAACATGGAAAATCTTTTACTTGAGAAACAAGGATAATAAATCAGAATCCTATGTTTCATTTATTAATTAAATTCATTTTATTTATTAAAAAGATTTTCCAAGTTAAAACTCTTTTATAATTACAGTTAACATATTTCATTTAAAACGTACCAAAATACTTAGGTTCCTTTCGTTCCAAATTACGTATAAACAATATTAAATACTTACATAAATCCTAAACATAAACTCATATGTTGTAGTCTTCATGTTGCACCTTTAGAAGCTTCACTCGAAAACTTCCCAATTTGTTCCTTCTCTGGAACATCGAGGATCCACATAATATATGAGGATCTCGCCTTAGGAACTCGCCTAAGGATCTCGCCTTGCTTAATGATTATTTCTTCAATGTAGTGTCTGACATGGGTCAATTACTTGCTTATATTCCACGTTGCTTAGTTTATCCAACTCAGGATCTCCTTAACTTAGCATTATCCCTCTAAGGATCTCGGAACCTATTATGCAACATAACTTAACCAATTGTCAGGAGTTTGCTTTGTCATCATCAAAACTTTAGGGTCAACAATATTCCCCCTTTTTGGTGATGACAACATAAGCAAACTTTCACTAAATGCAATAATAATCAATTAGCATAAATATAAAGCAATAAATTAAATAAAGTATTTTTATAAAAATTAATCTAAATTTCCTAAATGAAATTAAGGAAAATTGAAATTAATTTTAATAAACGAAAATAAAATTAAGAACGAGAAATAAAATTTTATAAACTTACATCGAGAAGAGAGTAGTGAGACGGACTCAAGTGATCAATTTAAGTTAAGTTTGCATTCATTTCCCCCTGTTGGCATTAACAAAAAGTAGAAATACACAATACTAATATATACCGATTATAGCGCCCTCCGATCAACAGTTGGCAAACTAAGTTAGCCTCAAAGTTAAGTTCCAACGTACTAAATTCGAATATAAAACATAATAATTAACAAGCCAAGTTTTTAGAGATACGATCTTTTAGGAGTTCCACAGAAATAAAGGAAGAGAAATTGTATGTTTCCCAACAGATGGTTACATACAAAAAAAATAAAAAAAATAAAATAAAAAGTTCCAAAAAAAATCAAAAGCGTAATGTAACACAAATGGATAGGATCAGGAAAGATGACTTGGGTATGTAGCAAGTTTAGGTTGTTCCTTTTTCAACTGCATATAGATCCATATCCTTTCTCAATTGCGTCTTTTCATTCTTCCACTTTCTCATCATCATTCTCATTATCATAATATATATCAACAAACAACAGAGAATATTTCACCTTGGAACCACTTTGTGAACCCTGTCATACTCTTTTTTGTTTTTTTTTTTTTTTTTTTTTTTTTTAATTTTTTTTTTAATTTTTTTTTTTGGTATAACAACGTCCCCTTAGTATATACATCATAACCCATTCTTGTTCCCCCTGAGAACGTGCTGCCTTTTTTTTTTCTTTCATTCGGGTTTTTAAAAGCACCCCCACCACCCGACCTCCGCTGTAATTCGCGGGTCGGTGAAGCTCCCTCTTTTTTCGGGTGGTTCGAACTAGACAGAGAGGCAGGGGGAGTTTCGGGTCTGGGTGGGTTCGGATCTGGGTGGGTTCTGTGGGGGTTGGCGTTAGCGACCGGGTCAGGGCGAGTAGGGAGGGTCGCGAACTGGGTGGGGGGAGTTCGTTCGCGAGCGGTTGCTTGTGGAGGGACGTCGCGAGCGGGTTTGGGTTTGTGGGTTTCGGTGAGGACGGTGGCCATGGAGTCGGACGGCTGGGAGGTGGAGCCGCCGTCGTTGGTTGTTGTGGAGGGTTGGAGGGTTGGAGAAGCTCGGTTGCTGTGGTATCAGTGGTCGGTCGGTCGGCCGGGTTGGGTCCGGTCGCCGAGCCACTGCCGCCGGCGCTTGCTTGAGGCTGGCCGCCGCTCATGGTGGCTAGGGTTTCAGATTGGGGATTTTTAATTTCTAGGGTTTTGTGGTGTTTGAATTTGGGGATTTTTATTTTTGGGTTCCTTGTGTTTGAATTGGTGAGATGTGAATTTGTGGTGGTTTTGGGTATGAGATCCATAGGGGTGATCCATTAGCTTTTAATTTTGGAAAAATAAAATTTAATGGAATAAGAAAAATTATGGATATATAGAAGGAAATAAAAGATAAAAATAATTTGTGGAAAAATAAAAGATATGAAAAAAAATTGTAACAAACAAAATATATCCATGATCCTTTTATTTTAGCGGAACTTTTGATTTACGTATCTCATATTACTGACTAATTAAATACACATTTTAATTCTAAATTTTTGGTTGTTCCTTAACGATGGTAAACTTCAGTTATGCTTTACGCACATGTATTTATAATGGTATACAGTAGTTCTGCATAAATCTATAAAAGTCATACCTTGTGAGGAACTGTCCTGCTTACTTTTCTTATCTTGATCATCCCGATATCGAATCTCATTTTCCCGTGCTTCTCTCTGCTTGTTTACTTTGCAAGATTCTTGCAAAAACTTTCATTAGTTGTACGAAACAGTAAATTATCAAAGTAAATTTGTACAACTAGTGAGTCAGATCCTTTTGATTTTAAAAATAGAATTTTATCAATTCTTCCTCGTTTAAAATCATTTTGTAAAAGAAACTTGCATAATCTCTCGTACCACGATATAGGAGCCTGCTTTAACCCATATAGAGCTTTGTCAGGCTTGTAGATGTGATTCGGAAATTCGTGATTCTCGAAACCTGGGGGTTGTTCCACATAGACGTCTTCTTCAAGAAAATCATTTAAGAAAGCACATTTGACGTCCATCTGATACAACTTAAATCCCATAAAGGCTTCCTGTTGATTGTAGCCTTCGACTACTAACCTTGCCTTGTTCCTGACGATCGTTGTATGTTCATCGAGCTTGTTCTTGAACACCCACATCGATCCTATGACCTTTTGATTCTTTGGTTTGGATTCCAGATGCCATACCTTGTTCCTTTGGAACTCGTTTAACTCATTTTGCTTGGCAGTGATCCAATCAGTATCTTTCAAAGATTCAGTGTGGTTCCTTGGCTCGATTATGGAGAGGAACGCATGAAAAGCACAAAAGTTCCTTAGTTGAGACCTTGTTTGAGTTCCTTTCCTAATATCACTGATAATCAGATCCATTGGGTGAGAACTTTGATGTTTCCAGGGCTTAGGTTGAAATTGTGCCACTGGAACATCTAAGGTCTCCTCAGTTCCTTCTGTTTCCTGAGATCCTTGTTCCTCTGCATCAGAGGTTTCTTGATCTTCTTCCGGTTCCTCAGAATCAGCATTTTCTAGTTCCTCAGGATCAGGGGCTCTTGGATTTCTTTGTACAGGAACTTTTTGGTTAGAAGCAGTTTCTTGTGTTTGTGGATCTGCTATTCCATTTTGATGTCTTCCAGGAGAGATTTCCTCATCATTATCTGTAAAACGAATTAAACCAATTTCGAAATCTTCTTGTTCCTGAATTTCATCAACATTGTTAGCTTCATCAAGCATAATATATACATTTTTAACTCTTTTAAAAGAGTCTTTAAGAGAGGTGTTCCTGTCAGGCAACTGAAAGAACCTACCATGTACATCAGATTTAACATTATCGAGGTAGGTTGTGTGTTCTTTGCTAAGTTCCACTGCCTTGTCACTTTGAGCCTTTATTACGATAAGCTTTTTAAAATTGTCTAGAGTTTCTATCAATAATTCCACTAATTTAATTTTAGACAGAGATAGAAGAGTTGAGGACATTACTTCACTTGATGGATCTTGGGTTGATTCATCGATCTTTGCCATAAGACAAAGGTTTGCTGTTTCTTCTGGTTGATCCTCATCTTCTTCCGAGTCAGTGGCTTCTTCCCAAGCTCCGATCATTGCCTTCTTGAAGTTGGGCTTGGCAAAGGTGGATTTGTTGAATCTTTCCTTATATTGATCCTCTCCCTTGCCTTTCCCTTTTTCATTTTCCCACTGAGGGCAGTCTTTGATTTGATGGTCAGAATCACCGCACTTGAAACATCCTTGGTCAGACTTGGAACCGCTTAGTTTTCTCATTGAGTTCCTTCCTCTTAGATTTCCAGGTTTAGAGTTCCTGTAAAATCTTTCATTCTTCTGACCAACGTAGCAACCTCATCTTCATCAGGTTCTGAGTCCTCCTGTTCCTCATCCTTGAGAGCAAGGCCTCGGTTCTCAGGAACAACTGCTCCTAGATGTAATTCGTGAGTCATCAAGGATCCCGCCAATTGTTCAATGTTGAATTTGGTGAAATCCTTTGTTTCGAACAATGTTGTGACCTTGGTTCTCCATCTATCATCCTGTGGCATGCTCCTTAGGATCTTCCTAACCTGTTCATCAGAGGGAATATTTCTTCCAAGAGAAACTAGTTCATTAGTAATATTAGTGAAACGAGTAAACATTTCCTGTATTGTTTCTCTTGGTTGCATTTCAAAACGTTCATACTTAGACATTAATAAATCAATTTTTGAACGTTTGACCTCATTAGTTCCTTCATGAGTTATTTGAAGGAGATCCCAGATTTGCTTTGCGCTCTTGCACCCCATAACTCTGTTATGTTCATGAGGTCCAAGGCCGCAATGCAAGATTTTCACAGCCATTGCATTGATTTCAAATTTCTCAAAATCTTCCTTAGTAAATTCAGACATGGGTTTAGGAACTACCTCATTTTGAGCATTTGTCATTGTTACCTCGAAATCACCGACTTCTATGACTCGCCAGACTTGATAGTTCTCTGCCTTGATATAGATCTCCATCCTGTTCTTCCAGTAGGTGTAGAACTTCCCGTTGAACATTGGAGGTCTTTGAGTGGAATAACCTTCCTCGAGTTTCTCGTAAGCGTTCATACTTTCCAGGAACTTTTTCTCAACAGGGTTTCCTGTATTTTTATGAGATCCTGCTCTGATACCAACTGATAGTTCAGTAGGAACACTTGACAAGAGGGGGGGTGAATTGTTTCTTGGGAACTTGAGTAAGTTTCTTGCGGAATTTAAACAATAAAGAGACTGAGAACAATGAGCGAAGAAAGATATAAAACGGAGGAACCTTCTTGACCCTAATCAAGAAGAACCTCACTACTCTTTTGTATTAATGCAATAACTCTATTACAAATACACTCTTTAACTCGAGTTCCTCTCGAACACGAGTTCCCCACAGCAATCCCCTTCGATTACTGTGCTACTCTTTCTCTCTCTGACTTAACTCTAAGTCGCTCCTTTTCTCTTTGACTTAACTCTAAGTCGCTGTTTCTCTCTTTGACTAAACTCTTAGTCGCTCTTTCTCTCTTTGACTTAACTCTAAGTCACTCAAGGATCACTCAATCCTTAAACCCAAAATACAATATGATAGATAGATTCTAGTACGTAATAAAGCTTATAATAATAAGGAACTCAAGGAACACTCTATTTTGCCAACTGATTCTTTTAAAACGTTTAAGCTCTTTAAGATAGATTTTGTAGAAATCAGTTGTGTTTTGAAAAGCCAAAACTCTTCTCCTTTTATAGGAGAGTTTTACTTAGGGTTGGGTACCCATGTTCTCCTCAACTACCCACTAACAGTTACTGCTCAGTAACATGGGCATAGTTGGAGAGAAACAAGGGAGACCAAATCAAAACACTAAATGTACGTTAAACAGAAATACGTGGGGAGAGTTTCAAGGAACATGGAAAATCTTTTACTTGAGAAACAAGGATAATAAATCAGAATCCTATGTTTCATTTATTAATTAAATTCATTTTATTTATTAAAAAGATTTTCCAAGTTAAAACTCTTTTATAATTACAGTTAACATATTTCATTTAAAACGTACCAAAATACTTAGGTTCCTTTCGTTCCAAATTACGTATAAACAATATTAAATACTTACATAAATCCTAAACATAAACTCATATGTTGTAGTCTTCATGTTGCACCTTTAGAAGCTTAACTCGAAAACTTCCCAATTTGTTCCTTCTCTGGAACATCGAGGATCCACATAATATATGAGGATCTCGCCTTAGGAACTCGCCTAAGGATCTCGCCTTGCTTAATGATTATTTCTTCAATGTAGTGTCTGACATGGGTCAATTACTTGCTTATATTCCACGTTGCTTAGTTTATCCAACTCAGGATCTCCTTAACTTAGCATTATCCCTCTAAGGATCTCGGAACCTATTATGCAACATAACTTAACCAATTGTCAGGAGTTTGCTTTGTCATCATCAAAACTTTAGGGTCAACAATAGTGTATCTTTTCGACATGTTTATGAGCTAGGAGTTGCCTCGTACATAGAAATCTTGATAAAGGATGCATGTAAACCTTTTCAAAGTTAATTGTCCTAGTTTTGTGCTCACTCAGAACAGTGTATTTTTAACAGTGTTCTTTATTGTGAAATTGGTGCTACAAATAACTTGTTTTCAGTTGTATTTGAAGTTTTGAACTATGCTACTCTCTTGATAAGATGTCAAAAACCCACAACTCCATTCATGCACCAAATTGTCTGTATAATTATAATGGAACTAGACAATTGCATTTCAACACTGCAGTGGGAAATTAAAGAGGATGCGACATCTAACTTTGGTATGAAAGAGTTATCATAGAGGGTTATGGAGTCGTTTCGTGTATTCAAGTTGGAAGGGGAAAAGTGACCACTTTGTAATTTCGATATTTTATTAGGCATAATAGCATAAGGAGGACGCTTGGGTTCTGGCAGTTTGGTTTTGAAACTTGGAAGGATCTCTTTAATGGGATGTTTTGGTAGTTCCGTACCTTCCATTTGAAGGGAGGGAGTGTACTAGATGATCTTTGTAAGCAGAGGGGAGGTCTTAAATTACTGAACGATATAAGGTGAAACTTGTAGCGAAAGACTAAAATAAAATCATGGTGTTAACCACAAGTATTTGCCCCTGTACGGCTGTACTCGATATTAAGTCCACGTCCTTAAGAAGTAGTTTAAGTGGAAGTATCTAAAGATCTCGCTATAACACGAAGTTGGCATTTTGGTTATAATGACTAATGAACACATAGATAGGTATTAGAGTTAGTATGGTTTCATCATATTCCCTATGCTAATATAGTTTACATGAAGGAAGGTGGTAAAGGAGATATTCTGAAACGTACTCTACTGTTGTGGTTTTAGTTGGGGGACTGGTACTGAAAACTAAATGTTTTGCAAGAATTATCTGCTTTTCATTAGTTGGTATGTAGATGGCAGGAATGCTGAAACTTTCACTTGCTTCACTTTTGAGAACAATTTTCTTTGCCTGTGGCACAATTCAATAGATCACTCCCCACCCCCACCCTCTTTCTCCTTTATGCTAACACAAAAAAAGACTATTGGGAATCTGAGTTTCATAGTGAAGTGTAAGAGCCTTGTACCAGAAGTGTTAGATTTCTAAGATCTGGGGAAATAAAGAATGTGAGAGAAGCTGACTGGAAGAAAATTAAGTCATACTTATAAAGTTATATAGCTACTGTTTTTTAGCCGCATATATTTTGTGGAGATTATGGTTATGCCTCCTTTCATCTGGATAAAAACTGATGGTGCCTTACTGTCTTCTCATATATTTATTTGTTATCTTATTCAGGATTTATTCTTTAAGATATTGAGTGCCTCCCCCACTCGGCCACCCCCCCCCCCCCCCCCCCCCCCCTGCTGGAGGGCTTTAGAATGTGAGAGAAGCTGACTGGACGAAAATTAAGTCATACTTAGATAGCTACTATTTTTTAGCTGGTTATCTTTTGTGGAGATTATGGTTACGCCGGTTCATCTGGATGAAAGCTGCTGGTGCCTTCTCATATGTTTATTTATGATCTTATTCAGGATTTCTCCTTCGTTTATGTATGCAAATGCAAGGAAGACCTATCACTTATCTCAATTCTCCTTAAACCTATTAGCTCAAATGGTAGAGAACTATGCAGATGCATAGGGGGTGTAGGTTCGACTCCTACATAGGTTGTCTTAAGAGTAAATTTTAAAAAAAAACTCAAAAGTTAATACTCCGTACAAGAAACTAAAAACTAAATCAAAGTACCTCAAAAGTGAATCATAATAACTAAAAATTAAATGTATCTCTGAATTACATGTACAAACAGTAAATCAAATAAATTCACAAGTAAAGGTTTTTGAATTAAAAGTAAATGAAATAATACAAAAAGTAAATAATAAAATTAAAGTAGAAAACTAATTAGCCAACTCATACAAATACGAACTAATACAGAATTAGAACTAATTAGCCAAGTAAGGCTAGTGTTATTTAAAGATAGAGTAGGAGTAATAAGAATACACTCATATGTTTTACCTTTTGTTCAATTTAGAAGTAGATAAAGAACCCGTAATAGTAAATAGAATCAATTCAAAATTAAAGACAATACAATAGCACAGAGATGAGTACCTTTGACATTTCACTGAACAACCCCTATACCAAATCCAAAAGAACCCAACAACCCTTTAACTAGCTTCAAGGTTAAGGAAATATTCTGAAGTCATTCGAAAAATCTAAGAAATAAATAATATAAACTCAAAAGTAGACAATATATACTCAAGAGTAAACAATATAGACTCAAAAGTAAATAAAGGAAACTCAAAAGTAAACGAACCTACGTGGGATTCGAACCCACATCTTTTGTGCATTTGCACAATGCTCTACCAATTGAGCTAATAGGCTAGTGTTTTCACATAGAATAAATACAAATAAAGCAAAAACCTAAAATACCTACTGAAACCAAAACATCCAAGCAAACAGTAAGCAGACATAGCAGACCACGACACTAAAAGAAAATAAAAACAAGCAACCAGACAGCATCATCAACTAAAAACCTATTGAAACCAGAATAGAAGCCGCTACAGCAACCCTGCACACAACGAACTCCTCACAACACCTATGCAACACCCTAATAATTCCTTGCTTTTATAAAACCATTTTCCAACTTAAAATAAAGGAATTACTAAAGTATTACCGCCACCGTGATAACGGTTAAGGCTAGTACCAGAATTACGCAACGGAATTTAATGACAACTAACTTTTCAAAAACATAAATAATAAATTATCGAGGCCTCCTACAAGTTGGAACCATAACGGCCCAAAAACTAAGGTATTAAAAGTTCAACAAATTCAAAACATAATTAAAGTATAGATAAAATAGTTTTAAAGTAGGAAAGCATGCAACTCTCTCAATCATCCCAAGCCACATGATTTCGATCGTACTTTGATCTACCAACCTGCTATATTATTCTACTCCCCAACAATGCAAGTGCAAATGATGGATCATCATAGGGTCATTAAGGCAAAGGCCATGACCAAAAGACACAAAGCACGTAGTCAGTAAAAAGCTGAGTACTTACAAGGCTAGAGTGAGATAAAACTATAAACATGCATCACTCACTAAGTACTAATCAACATGGAAAAGCCATTAAATAAATAACAAGCAAATCATGAATACAAGACTCGACTCTTGACTCGACCCTTGACTCACAATTTAATTAGAATAAGCTTCGAACGGGCCAAAAGAATCTATATAATATACTAAAAGAGAGGAAATCAGTGTGGTGATGACAAATGTCACTCATTGATTTGCCTCACTTTTATTTAAAAAATAATTAAAATTATTGATTAACATTACTTTGTTTTATTTAAGGAAAAATATGCACAAATAAAATACTATAGATTGTCATTATAAATCTTAAAGATTCCTTGGATAATAAACATCCTAAAACTATTATGAAAAAATATAAATTATTACAATATACATACGATTCATTATTACAATTTACTTCTTCCTCTACCTAGCAACACTGAACTCTCTCGATCAATTTATGAGACATAAAACTAATTAACTATTAAATGCATTAGGTGTTTTTATTAACTAAAGAAATCCCTTAATTTCCTTCTTTAACTTAACGCACTTTTTTTTAAGGTATGTTACTTTAGTCAATGAAACGAAAAGTGAATTTTCTTTTCTTTTCTTTTCTATATGCCATAATAAATCTTACATCTACATATGAATATATGATGTCACTGATAATCCTAAAGTTTTCAACCAAAAAAGAATATAATTCTAAAGTTTATTTGTTTTGTTCAATTCATTTTAGTGATGTAGTATATTGAAACAACCTCAAAATGAGCTCATGTCAAACAATCTTTTTTTGTTTTTTGTTTTTTAGGGAACAAAATGATCTAATTTCGTATAGCATCATGAAACAATAAATGAACCTCTCAAAAATCGAAAGTTGAAGTCCAACTATAATTAATCTTGAATTTTGTCATCATTTGCGGCGTATGTTAATGATATTACTTCTTTAGAATTATATTTTTGAATCTATATATCCATATAATATACTAAAAGAGATAAAATTAATGTGGTGATGACAAATGTTACTCATTGATTAACCTTTCTTTTAATTTTTTTTAAAAAATTAATTATTAGTCAAATACTTCTCCAACCAAATAAATAAGGAAAGTATCAAATACCCATTTAGGTCATAGGTTTGTATTTATAATTTACTAACTTCTCCAACCAAAAATATAAATAATAATTTACTAACTTATATAAATTAAATACGTGTATATAGTATCTAGCTAAATAAAAGTAAATATACATTATTATATTAGAATCTAAGGAATCAAACACATATTTCATACATAATAGTCGTAGTTATATAGGAGTACTCGATCCCTTCGTAATTGTCTGCCCCATGCATGAACCATAAATGTTTTTTGTGATGAATTGGTTCTACTATAAAATTGAGAATAAATAAAAGTGATGGGACCAAATACATTTTATGTGAGATTAAAATTGTAATAAGTCAATATTTAGGAACGTGGGGAATAATTAACAGATTACACTGAGCCTTTTTGGTATACTAATTTATAAAAAATGAATAACATATTAGACTAGGCCTATTTGGTATACTATTTTTTTTTAAAGTCGACGGAGGCACATACCCCTTGGGATCCTTAATAACTTCGTCATTGTTTTAGTATATTTTATTTATAGGATACTTCCTCCATTCGTTGAATATTTTAGTATACTCACACACCTACTAACCTGCCCCAAATCCTAGAATATTTTATTGTACATATTAAGTATTCTTTGAATTTTTATAACACGTGTAGTTAATATTTTAAAAAATATATGTCAAAATGCTCAAAAGTATATTATGTACGTATTCCTTAATAAGTGTCAGTTTTCGAGAATTAACTTTGATCGTTCATATCAATATATTTAGAGGAAAATTAAAACTTACGGAGTACTTTGTTAAAGTTATTTCTTAATATAAATGCCCCTCTATGATTTGTGAATCTTTTAATATAAATAATTAAACAAGATAATATCTTTGACTTTATTACAAAATATACAACCAAGGCTCCGTCCTATTCGACTTATTTTGTCTGAACTGAACTAATTTGAACTTATCTAAGCTTAACTGAAGTTAACTGAACTTATTTTGCCTGAAATAAGTCAAAACAAGTTGAACAGAATAAAGCCAAGAATATAACAACACAACTCATAGTTGATAATTGTTATACTTTGGTCAAAATATTCAATCAGTATGTGCATGATCATATTCTCGACTTTCAAACGACAATATATTACTCATTCATAGAATATTCAAACTTCTTCCTTTATATCAAGTTGTCACGCTGATAGGAGTAATAAAAAAAAATCATAGTTATGGATAGACGAGTGAGTGTAGAACAACTTTTTAAACGCAAGAATTTAGAGAAATAATATGTAAAACAAGAATCATAGACTAACTAATTGAACTTTCTAGCTAGGTAGTTTAACCTAATGTAGAGTATAATTATTGAATTTGAAATATTGTAATCGATTATTGAAAGTTATTATTCCTAAAGTTTAGAGTTATAAAAGTTCTACTATTAAGCAAAAAGCTTTTCTTTAGTTTTTTCCTGCTTACTAAATATCTTCAACTTGAAAATCGAATGGCATTAATTATTCAATAAGTATGAAAGGGAAAATTAATTTTTTGACTTTATTTCAAGAGTTGGCTCATATAGGGGGATTTCTCTTCAACTTATTACCTGAACTTATAGGACCTGAAACTTATTTCAATAATTAAGGTCATATAAGTTGAAGATAAGTCCATAATAAAGATAATTGTGGTTAAGAAAATAAAAAAACCCTGACCAGGAAAATGTTTATATGCTAGAAAATGTGATTTAATTTTTTTTTATTGGACCAGAAGAAAATGTTCTTACCATGAAAATAGTAATGTGTTTTTACTAACATACAGAAAATGTATTATGAACTTTGTTTTTTGTACTTTTTTTTAAAGAGAACATATTATTATAAAAAAAAAGATCCTTAATTTCAACGTGATACATTGAAATTAAAACATAGATTTTTTTTAAAAAGTGCTTCATATATAATAAGTTGGTGGTGGAATCAAGATACATTTTTTATGTACTATGGTAAGGATGCACTTGCCTTACATTGAGATAAAACATAGATTTTATGAACGACCTAACTAAGGTCAGAGTTGATGCTTGGATTATGTAAACGACTATTATTTAAGAATGACAAAAGTGAGTTCATTCGAATAGGGCTTATTTACGGGTAGAAGACTTCCGTTTCGGATATTTAGGTACAAGTCGGGAGGGTCAGACATTCTATAAAGTTTATTGGTAAGTTATACATACTAATTAAGGTGTTTATTCATGTGGGTTAAAAATTCAATTAGTATGTGCATGATCATATTCTCGACTTTCACACGACAATATATTACTCATTCATTGAATATTCAAACTTCTTGCTTTATATCAAGTTGTCACGCTGATAGGAGTAATAAAAAAATCATAGTTATGGATAGACGAGTGAGTGTAGAACAACTTTTTAAACGCAAGAATTTAGAGAAAGTATGTAAAACAAGAATCATAGACTAACTAATTGAACTTTCTAGCTAGGTAGTTTAACCTAATGTAGAGTATAATTATTGAATTTGAAATATTGTAATTGATTATTGAAAGTTATTATCCCTAAAGTTTAGAGTTATAAAAGTTCTACTATTAAGCAAAAAGCTTTTCTTTAGATTTTTCATGCTTACTAAATATCTTAAACTTGAAAATCGAATGTCATTAATTATTCAATAAGTATGAAAGGGAAAATTAATTTTTTGACTTTATTTCAAGAGTTGGCTCATATAGGGGATGTCTCTTCAACTTATTACCTGAACTTATAGGACCTGAAACTTATTTCAATAATTAAGGTCATATAAGTTGAAGAGAAGTCTATAATAAAGATAATTGTGGTTAAGAAAATAAAAAAAAAACCCTGACCAGGAAAATGTTTTTATGCTAGAAAATGTGATTTAATTTTTTTTTATTGGACCAGAAGAAAATGTTCTTGCCATGAAAATAGTAATGTGTTTTTACTAACATACAGAAAATGTATTATGAACTTTGTTTTTTGTACTTTTTTTTTAAAGAGAACATATTATTATAAAAAAAAGATCCTTAATTGAAATCATTGAAATCAAAACATAGATTTTTTTTTTTAAAAGTGCTTCATATATAATAAGTTGGTGGTGGAATCAAGATACATTTTTTATGTACTATGGTAAGGATGCACTTGCCTTACATTGAGATCAAAACATAGATTTTATGAACGACCTAACTAAGGTTAAAGTTGGTGCTTGGATTATGTAAACCGACTGTTATTTAAGAATGAAAAAAGTGAGTTAATTCGAATAGGGCTTATTTACGGGTAAGAAGACTTCCGTTTCGGATATTCAGGTACAAGTCGGGAGGGTCAGACATTTTATCAAGTTTATTGGTAAGTTATACATACTAATTAAGGTGTTTATTCATGTGGGTTAAAAATGAGTAGAATGAAGATGTGTGTTAGGATCTGTTAGTACATAAGAGGGTGTGTGTGACAGGAACAATTTAAATATGTTCCCACCACCGTTGATAAAAATAATAAATTTACTTCCAATGTATAGTTTCTCATTAATAAACGCAATAAAATATCGAATTTTCTTATAAAATTGTAATTTTTTTTATAAGGTTTATGGGTAAGATACTAAGGTGGTACGTAATTCGGGTGGAAATAAGATGAGTACAACCGGTACAGGTAAGACGAGTGTTATGACAATAATACTTTTATATATTATTCCCCTAGCGGATGATGAATTGAATAAAGCCACTTTCATCATATAATTTACTCATTTCTATTAATGTAATAAAATATTAAATTCCTATAAAAAATTAAAATAGACATGCACAAAAATGATGGGTCAGAGCCTCAATGGTGGTCACGATTGACCTACTCTATAATTTATAAGCATTTTCCAAATGTTTTTTTAAAATATTTTTAAATATTTAGTTTTTAATACCCGGAATTGAATCATTTTATTATAGGAGCTACGTATGACCATTTACTGAAAGTCAAACATTTAAATAAGGCGTTATTTTTTTAATTGAATCTTCTTCTATATTTCCCCCGTTTCATAATGTATGGTCAAAGTAATGCATAAGAAACCGCACATATAATGGAAAATCGGAGAATATTATGGAACAGAAGGAGTACTTAACAACACATTTAGGGGGAAAACAAAGAAGGAGAAATGCAAATGGTAAAAATATTTTTCGAAACCTCATTGCTTGATTAATTTATTGGTTAATTTTGCCATCATATTGTAATGATTAAATTACTATGTATATTAATACAATACTGTATATTTTTTTTTGAAAGATAAGGATAATAAACTTAAAATCTCCGCATGAGAGTCACTCCTAAGTAAATACAATATTTTATTAGTGTAAGAAAATCCCCTATGTATTATATATTTCTACAAATTTGATATTATGATTTTCAAATCGTGCATCGCACGGGTGTTATACTAGTATTCCATAAAGGAAAGGTGATGGGAGCCAACCATACACCAAATAATAAATAATAAAATCGGGCCATACCGAGTGTCGGGCCATACCGACGGAATTCCTGCGCATATTATAAATGAAACAACGTCTTGTATCATTAGTAGGAGTACGAGCTTTCCGGCAAGACTCCCCCCATTGTTCATACTCAAGGTATATACGTTCCAAGAGTTTTGAAGCTTGCTCCGGTTGCACTTTACGTTTATTAATATTTTATTAAAGGCGAACTCAAGACTCAACAATGTACACACATACAATTAATAAACGACAACCAAAACACTCTTATTTTAATGTTTTAAGACTTGTGATCAACCAAGCAAGACTCTTGTGAAATTACTACCATGTTCCTTCTCACCAAAGTGAGATTCCACATCATGCCAATTGACATGAGGGTTGTGCCCTTGCACGACAAATCTTAATTTATTTCATACAACATATTCCCAACTGAACCCTACATGTGCGGTGGCTTACGTGAGCTAACCCTTCACATGTGGTAAAATAAATAGTACAACGAGGTACGAATAATTGGCTCAAAGTATGCTAGACATCCCGTACAATAGCATACAATTAAATAATTCATCCCTTGCATGTGAAACAAACCATACATGCATAAATATTGAACAACATGATTGACAATGAAATCCACACTCATAATAATATCAACATGCTTGTTCAACCAACAATTCAATAATTCCAATAATATTAATCCACGTGATCGTTCACCAAAGCATATATGAATCCACATAATAGAATTCACATCATCAACAATCATGTAATGTCATTGACAAAAGGTGTGGTCGCCCTAGACTTGTACGTACCTGGAATACCTAAGTACGGGGGCCACTGTGCGAATCACAACTTACTAGAAATCAACTCCTATAAACACAATGTAGAAACATAATTATTATCCATGTTTACTAAATTTCCATCAACTTTGTTTAGTTTTAAAACACTTGAATTAATTAGAACTTAATCGTTCATTAATAAAATAATAGTCTCAATCAATCGTTTAAAACCATAGCATGAAATTAATTTATTTTCATGCATAAAACCATTAAAAGTCGACGTTTTAAGTCTTTACAATATTCTGAAAAATATAATTGATTATCATAATTAAATGCATCATCTAATTATGCTAATCAATCGCCCATAAGACTTAGATTAAAACTCCAATCATAGTTTGTAATTAAAACCATTAAAACTAATAAAAATTGAAGCTTTAATATATATACCTCAAATCTGAAAATTATAATATTTCAATTCAAAACATTCTTCAATAATTCAAACATACAAATCCTCAAAATTCGGTGTTCATAACCGATCTCAACATTTTAATTAATCAAAACCAATAATAGTAATATAATATAAATACGGAATTGAAATAGAACAGGCAAGGAAGAAGAGAATTATACCAATCCGACCTATAGCACGGAACTACCACGAATTAAATGTGATTGGGCGAAAGAATTGAACGAACAAACAAAACACACGCACACACACACCTTGTGCGTGTGCGCGCGCGGGCGAGAACGAAGGCAACAGCAGGGGCGCGCTGGCGCGGGACGAGAGGGCGAGCAAGAGAGACGAGTGTGTGTGGGCGAGGGCCAACAACGCACAGAAACAACAAGAACAACACACATCAACAGCACGCAGCTGTGCTGTGCGGGTCGAGGGGCGTGAGAGGCGAGAGAAAAAGAGGGAGTAAAATTACTGCAGCAGGATTTTAGAACGTCATAACTTTTAATCTACAACTCGGAATTGATCGATTCTTGAGGCGAAGTTCAAGAACTTTTCGAGATCTACAACTTTGAAGAATAAAACTTTTTTCTGAAAACGAACGGAAGTAGGATAAAAACGGCCAAACATAAGTTCGACGAAAGAAAGAAGAATTTAGGGTTAGGGTTTTATTTTTAGATTTAATGAATAATAGGGAGCGATTTTGAGGGTGAGCATCTATATTTATAGGCTTAGGAACTCAAAGATGGGCTAGGGTTTAGGATTCCCTTTCGGGCTTCATTAAACATAGGATGGGCTTGTTTAATTTGTTTGGACTTGAACTCGGAATTGAATTGGGCTAGATTCATTTAAAATCGTTTTACTTTTGAAACCCAATTAAATTCCCAACATTAAATAATAAATTCGTTTGGTAATAATTAAACTAATAAATATTCTAATTAAATAAAATACAATTAAATGACATTTAAATGCGTTTTAAATTCTAAAAATCATAAAAATACTTTATAAATATAATAAAATATATTTATAAAATACAGAAAAATACGAGGTATTACAACCTAACTACATAAGCCAAACCAAATAGAGAACAACCTTAACCAATGCACCAACTGCAAACAGCATCTCAAACCCCACTTTTCAGCTCATAAAACTAACTGCAATCAGAATCTGACGATTTATCATTTAAAAATCTCTAAAGTAAATAAAAGGAATCCCAAATTAAATAAAAGAAACTCAAAAGTAAATCATAATAAATCAAAAGTAAATCAACCTACATACTTGGATTATTTGTACAATATTCTTTAGGTGTCAGGTTGTATGGAGCTTAACAGAGCTTAGCAGCCCCATAATTCACACAAGACACCTAAGCGTAAACCAGTCACTGCCTGCCATAATCATCAACATAAAAATAATAAACATAAATGTGGTTGAAAAGCTAAAACATGGATGATGAGAGTGAAAGGTGGGAAGGCAGCTTCAGTTTCAGAGTTGTATGATGTCTCACCAGAAGAAAATGAACTTTCCTGCAAGCGCTTCAGCTCGTCATAAGCCCAATCAAGGCCTGGGCAGTAGTGTAATGGTGGGTTAAATCGGACATCATTGATATCAAGTCGTAGGAATGCCCCATTCTCAACCAGGAATCTGACTACCTCCCTATTCCTCTCTTTATTTGTAAAGTGGAGCAGTGTCCCTGTACCCCGCCAAAAAAAATCATGGTAAGACCTCAAGATTAGTTAAGAACACGGTAAAATTAGCTAGCAGGTGGTTAGAGATAGTTCGTGTACGTACTTACAACGACATGGACCCTTGGTTCTAGCTTCGATATTAGCACCTCGTTCAAGCAGCACATCCATGACTTTTAGATGGCCCCTTCAGCAGCAAGGTGAAGAGGAGTGACCCCTTGCAATTTGGTGCCCCAAGAAGCCAGATTAACATCCATCCCCTCATTAAGTAATTGTTTAACCTGAGTAACAACAGACTCACTTGCATTAACAACACGTACAAGTTCCCTTACCAAATTTTCAATTAGCTCAGTTATAACTTATGCATCTCCTGCTGTCAACTTGAGTTTATCCACCATCTCTTCTACAACACACTCACTTGTATCGGTTTTAAGAAAGTACATAAACTTAATTCTTGAACTAATACAACAAGAAAATGGTGAAGAAATAAGGATAAACAATGTACACCTACACCTTTTATTTAACAATGGATAAGGTAAGTGTTGGTGAAGCATCTATTTTAGACTCAATTTTTGGCCATTGCAAAAAACAGTCCAAAATCAATACAATCCGAAAAATTTAAAATACAAGCTAATGAACAAATTGTTTAGTAAAAGTAGTCACAATAATACAAACAAATATAGATCAAACAATGAATGGGATCGAAGAATAACTCAGAACAAAAAACAAGATCAATAATAAAAAAAAAATGTTTAATTTTAACAATTAAAAATGCAAAAACTGAAATGAAACCCTAATTTTAACAATGAAATCGTAAAATACTGCAACAAAATCCCTAATTCGAAAAATAATACACCGTAATTTGAGCCAAAATCAAAAGAGCAAACACTGAAACAAATCGAAAATTCAATACATACATGGCGAATTGAAAAACGTGAAATCACAAAGAATATATTTGCAGGAATTAAAGATGTTGAAGAAGATAAGTCAATAGTAGAGATGATTTGAAAAAGGAGAGAGAAAACGGGAAGAAGAGAGAGAAAGAAAATCTGGAAAAGGGCAGAGAAAGGGAGGTCATTCGTCCAGATTAAAATGACAATATTACCCTTATTTTTTTATTTGGTCGGGCGAAATTAGGTCCATTGGATTGAATTGATCGAGGGCTGAGATTAGTTCTCAGTTCTCATCTTAAGGGGTGGTTCACACCATATATATATATATATATATATATATATATATATATATATATATATATATATATATATATATTATTTTTTAGTATTCTCAAGTGCTGTCAATTTACTAAATGAGACGCACTTGAGGGAAGCACACGTCAATTTTTCTACTAGTGTATGCTCATTTGGAAGAAAAAAACGAGGCAATCAATAACCCGTTACAAATCTTTATTATTTTTCAAGTTTAGGTATTTTTGGCAATTATTGATCTATAACTTCAAAAACTTAATCATCGGTTTGACGAAGCAAGTATGGATCTTCTTCTTATTATAACATGTCTAAATCCTGTTAATTCCTTCTCTTCTTTTGACAAGTTAAAGTTACTTAGACTTGCTAACTTTTATCCTAATGAGTTTTCAAGCTTTGATTTGCTCTGTCGTGAGGATGAACTTGATTTAATCCATGATATGCAAAGAGATGAGAGATTTGAGAGTTTGTAAGATATTGGAGAACTACCAAGAAACTTGTTGAGACAACGAAGCATGATACATGTCGTTTTATCTACTTGCTTATAAAGATGGTGTTGATTCGGTAGAATGGGCATTCTCTGCAATGGTTATTGTGAAGAGTAAGTTGAGGAATAGTATGGGAGATCAATTGCTAATTGACTCTCTAGTGACTTATATAGAGAAAAATGTGTTTCGACAAATAAGTGACTATGATATATTGAACCGCTTACGGAATATGAGAACTCGGCTAGCACAACTCCAATTTTGACAAAACAAGAACTTTTGTAAGCCTCTATTCAAATTTATTTTATATGGGTTGAACTGTGAAATTGTCATTTCCATTGTATGTATTTAATATAATAATTTTAGTAGTTTTTATTTCTTTTACAAGTATCCACCCTGGTTCAAAATGTTTGATACATCACTGAGCAAAAATGATTAAGACTTCATCAGTTATTTGCCATTACAATGCCAGTATCATTCCGGTTTCTAAAAACTGACTAAGGAAAAATAAAGGAAAGAAATTCCATTATTTACATTAGCCTTAGATTGAAGTTTTCTCAAACTTAAGGAAGCATCAGGACTATCCAATACAAAACACTTGAGGAATCAGATTTAATCCAGTTTCTGGGAAATACTCAACCCAAAGGATATAGTAGGAAATTCCAACATCTGGAATTCTATGCGACCGTATCTGATAGTTCTGCATTTGTGAATCTTCCGCTCACCAAGATAGAAGATTACATACTCACCGGTGGACCAACCTAATTTTGACGAGCATTAGAAGAAGAAAATTAGCAAGAAAATTAAATAAAATCGAGCAATTTTCATAGATATTGCTTAAAAATAACAAAATTCCCAAAATACACCAATTTTTAAAGTAATTCCCACCATATCGTCCATGTCATCAAAAAAATTAAATAAAATCCAGCAAGCTGATGATATCTAATTATGTAAAGGACCTAAAGGCTGCTAGCTCACGGTCACTTTGAAGATAAAACAAACTTGCATAGACAATGAGAACAGCAAGTAATTTCTTTCAGAATGCTAATTCGATATTCAGGAAACAATTAGTTCTCATTCTACAATAACTTCTCCATTTTTTATCACATGTCTACATCTATAAACTGAGTCACATAATTTAAGCCTCAAATATCTCTTTCTGAAATCAGCTCCCCAGTTGTGACAAAATCAATCATTAATAATTTCTTAAATAAGTACTAAAAATTTCCAGTCAATACTTTTTAACAAGCCAACCAACACATTGCCAACAATAAATTAGAAAATACCATACTAAACTGTTACCTTAAGCAAGAGATCATGTGCAATATGCTCCCAAGGCAATGATACAGACACTAAGGAGCAATTTAAAGGCAACATATCATCATCCGCATTATTTGATGCTGCTGCATAGGCCTGTTTAGCAGCAACAGAAGCAACAGATGCAGCTCTCCGAACAATTGTAGCTAGACCAAATGCACCTTTTGAACTACCAGGTGAAGAAGGTCCTGATGAATGCTCGCTCTGGTCTGGTAAAACATTTGCGAGTTTTAATCACCATGCATGATAATAGATTGTGCAAAATTTTGAGTATGCATCCCAAGTATTAAGATATTTATCTAATCATAATAATTTACTAATCATGAGTTACGTTTTATACTTTGGTCCAGTCCTTTGAGGTGGGTTCACTTCCTATCGCACCAATTTATGGTAATGATATTTGACAATTTCACCCCACATGCAACTCTCTTTCCTACTTTTTCATACACAAACCACAGTTGCGACACTCTCTTTCCAATATTTTCTTACACAAACATCACCTACAACAATATCTCTCATACTTTATCTTACACATACCCCACTCTTTCTCCTACCCTCCTTGGAGGGAGTATGTGGATATTATAATGGGAGTAGCATTGCAACAATTTATTTCTACCTAGATTGAAGTTTTTGGGGCATCTCCCTTCTGTTGCAAAAATAAATATAGAACTATATTCAGCCCTACCAGAAAAAAACAAGAGTTCATATTTTCCAACAAAACGACGACTTAAGGCAAATGCCCCCATGCGGGAGCCCAATTGGTAAAGTGCTAAGCGGTTTTCCTATTTAAACTTAAGTTCCACTCCCACTACGGGCATTTGAATTTGGAGGTTTCCCTACTTACACCTAAGTTCATTTCCCACTACGAGCATTTGACAGTTCCTACTTCCTTAAATAATATCCATAAAAACAGATGGAAGCAAGTGCAACAACAGCTACAGCTTAAAAAAAAAGGTGTAAAACAAAAGAGTGACATGCAATCCCCTAGACAAATACTAAGGTCCGTACACATAATCACTTTCACCAAATTTAAAGGCAAACTTTGCATCTACCTAGACTCTTCATTTTACCTCAAATACCCGTGTATGATCCTCAACACTCGTACATAGATTGGACACTTCATCACTTCATTATGGACCAATAAAACGCAAATTTTCACAAAATAGCCAAGTTGAGCATGTACCCGTGTCCGATACAGGTATTCAACCAGGGTAAAATATGCGCTAATATTGCCCACTAAATTCCAAAAGCTTTTAAAACGTATTCATTATTAATATTTTCTCCCTTTTTTTTGCACTATTCACATATTCTACTTTGATTATCTTTAATGATTTATCCCCTTAATCTCATATTAATGATAGTCACGTATAGACGTGGTTAGTAGACAAGGTAGTCCAATGGGTAGCAGGTTCGGGCTAATTTTAAAACGGGTCTTGGCTTTTTACCTTCTTAATGGGCAAGGCTCTTATAGGGTTTTAAATATAGGGCTCTTACAGGGTTTATGTTAGTATTTATGAAGAGAAGATACAAGACAACTTAAGGGCCAACTAAAATCTTTTGCTTTCTCTCTCCTCCCCTATAACCAAGTTATAGCTGGATCATATCTTAGTGCTTTCTCTCTCTCTCCTCATTCCTCATTGGCCTGCATCCTCTTAGAGACTCACAACCTACGGAGATGCCTTCTTTGTAGTTCCATCACATTTGTTGTTCTCGTACTTTCTCGATCTCCAACTTTACCGCTTTCTCTCTCTCTCCTTTCACGGCAATTGGGTATGCCATAAAATTATTGTCAATAGGCTAGTTTCTGATCCATTTCCGATGGAGTCAAAATTCATTTGTTCTTTTGGCTGTGGGATGTAATGGACTAAATAAAAATGACTCTTAAACCTCTTCGCTTCCTTTCCATGAAGTAGAAGTTGGTCTTCTCGTTGTCGTCCCGTTACCGCTTTTGGGTCAATTGGAAACAACCTCTCTGCAATTGCAGGGGTAAGGTTGCGTACACCCGACCCCCCCTTACCTCGCTTCTTGCGGGAGCCTCTTTGAGGCAATGGGGTAATGATAATGATAATGATGAATGAGTCTAGTTTCTGATCGTAAGTGATCATTGGCTTTGTAAATTGTAATCTAGAAGTCTGCATCCCGTTCCTCCTCCCCATACATTAACGAGGTTAGAAATTCAATTAATAAAAGTTCATTCTTATGATTCATTATTTAGTTTCTCTGTCTTTGTTCAAGCAATACTTGAGCTCAATTCACTGTAATTTTTAGTTCTCCTAATTAATTACATAAATACTATACACTTCTATATTACTTTTGTTTGGTAGAAGAATGAGATAATCCGGTACCCGGTAATGATCAATACCCTTTCGCCCATAAATGACCCATTAATATCTTGGACTTGACTGTGACTCGATCGTATTTCTTCTGACCCGCTTCTGACCAGTCCCACTAACAACCCAAACTTACCCGCCTCGACCCTCCTAATAACCAGGCCTAATCATGTGAAGTCTTGTTAGATTCGTCGAATGTATATTTTCAAAATATCATTTTTTACAATTTTTACTTATTGACAATTAGAGATATTAGTGTTTGAAATAATGCATTGACAAGCGTGAAAAGAGAAACGTTGCAACTAAAAAGACGGAGGAAGTACACTGCAAAAACGTAAAATAAATAGACTGGACAGATGACTAAATGCACAAAATCTCGTATATCAATCAATACAGGCAAAGCATCTCACAAAGCAGTGTACATTGATACCGGCACATATAACAATTGTGTTACTAGTACACAATACGCCATGTATATCCAATAAAAATTTACGAGTTGAAATATCTAATACCTTCAACACCAGAAACAGCAACTTCAACTTCTCCACGTCCACCTGGCCCTTTCATGTAAATTCTATCTATTTTACCTGAAGAATGACTGAAAGAAAGAAGACTTCCAAAACGATTTCTCCCAGCTGCAGAAGGTAGAATGAATAACGATTAGAACGCTAAACAAACAAAACAGATTAGAAATTCTTAAGTTTGATGTCAACATAGATTTCAAAAACATAAGAAAAGCCACCAAGAGCAAAGAGTAATGACGAGTGTACTTTTTCGCAAACTGAAGCTGATAAAAAAAAATTAGAAAATTCCAGCAAAAATAAGAGCCAGTCGAGAAAATCTTCAGCATCATTAAAAGTTGCATCAGTTTCTTTATCCACAATAATAAAAAATCATGACTAATCAAGGTAAAGTTCACCAAATTACAGCCTAGCCAACCTTTCGAGAGGTTGGCACTCTCCCAATTACATTTATTTGATTATTTTTCACAGTGATGTAATAATCCATTCCTCCCTGTCCAGTTTATTACAAATTTACAACGTGTTATGAGCTGGAAATTTGTGCAGAAAATTAAAGGAAAAGATGGAAGACATTTTCAATAGAAACTGGAAATAAAATATTATACGGAGTACAAGCTCTCGAGACGCTTGTTCTCTCCCTCAGCGTAAACAAACTAAAGAAAAATCTCAAAAATATTCAGTATTCCTTCTTTCTCCCTAAACACCTGTACTTAGGCTACTTTACACAATGCCTTAACAGAGACTTGCTACCCTTTCCTGAAAACTATAACCAACTTTGCGGCTGATTTACTTCCTTACCTGTATCCACCCTTCTGGAATAAGTGAGCATTGTAGGAGGTCCAAGCATAGGTTGGTTTTCTGCATTACCCACCACCCACATTTCACCCAACCTTAGCACAGCTTCAGTTCAACCTCCAACATTAAGTCTGTTGCCAGCTAGGTAGGCAGTTGTTTTGAAACGGGGAAAAACCCCCACAGCCCTCTTCAATTAGGAAATGTGGAATACATAGTACCTAGCTGATAGCTTGTTATAAGATCTCTTTGCAACCGACTGCTGTCTGTATGGTTGCTGCTTGAGGAATACCCTGTCTCCCACCTGAAAGCCCTCTTCTCTACACTTAGAATTTTCATACCCTTTCATTTTCTGTTGTGCCTGTAATTGAGCATTTAAATCATGCAATATAGCATCCCTTTGCAACTGCTCCTCCAACGAGGGACTGCAGTGTTACCTAACGGATCAAGGTAGTTGATCTCTCCCATAGACCGCCTTGAATAACTGTGGAAGAATGAGTGGCTGTGTTGTAGCTAGCCCATGTTCTTGGTTTCACATTGATGAAACACCTCAAATAAGATTCCACCCCTTTATTTACAACCACAGTTTCCCATCAGATTGAGGGTGGTATGCAACCTTGCAAGCAGAACATTTCCTTCGACAATATGCTTAAAAATACCCTCTCTATATGATGCTGTGGAAGAGGGAAACCATGCAGCCTTCGCGTATTTATATTTTACAGCTTAATTAATCATTTTTCATTATTAGGTCTTGTTTCTTTTATTTTATTTATATTTAGTTGGTCTCGTCCTCTCCCGGTTTTGTTTAAATGTGTAGGCACGCATTTTTGAGGTTCGAGTATTTCATGAAATCCCATATTGCATCAACGTATAGGAATTGAGTCCCATACTTTTACAACCAACTCCAAGCCTTCATAAAGCCCAAACAACCACAGCTGTAGCAACACCATAACAGTCCATACAATCCCCCCTCATCAACATGCTGCAACACTGGATCCATGCAACAACCATGCCCAATGCAACACCGCACCAGCTAAGCTCCTCTCTAACACCAGCAGCCGCCTTCTCACCAAACGCACATCAACTTCATCTCACCTTCTCCTCCTTGCTTTGCTTCACTACCCGACCAAATGAGCAGATATACTAACATCAGCCAGCCTTCACCTTCACCTCCATACCAACAGCCATCACCAATTCCTCTCGCTAATCAACTCCAACAGCCTTCCTGCCCCTCTGCTCGCCGGCTTACCAGCGCCACCATACACCACCGCAAACCACAAAGCAACAACATTCCAATGGACTCACGCGTCCAAGCTTGTCTGATGTACTTCGCCTGCATGAGAACAGTTTTCTACAACATTGGAGATGCAGTAGCATTTCCACCCAAACGCGCAAGTTAAAGGCAGAGCGTCCACCCTTAAGGGTGTTGCCATTTTAACCTCTCGTGACTCCGTGGCTGCACGTGAAGGTGGTCCTCCAATATTTGAATCTATGGCCAGGATTGTAGGGAACAAAGATGGAAGAGATGATTGAGAAGTGATCATATGGCCGTGATTAAATCATAGAGCATTGAAAGAGATCAAGGGGCTATGATTTCTTGCCAAAAGTACAGCAATAATTTGAAAAAGGAGGCAGACAAACGAAGGGGAAGAAAGAAGGGGGAGCGCTTAGATATTTTTGGGGTATTCTCATTTTTCTTTTCTTTTCTTTCTCATTTATTAGTTTTCTTATTCTTTTTTTTTACCTCTTCTTAAAATTCTTTTCCCTTTCTATTTTCTCTTCAACTAGAGGTTGTATAAGTACCTCATGGATAAAATGAACAAGGGGAGAAAACACACTACATTATAAATGATTAGATTAATTTTAGGGTTTTAGATAGTTTTTAGAGAGAGAAAATGAGGAAAACATTGTGTTGAAAATGGATTTTGAAGAATCAAAGATGCGAAACTTGATGATTTGGAAATCTCCATCAATTAATCAATGAGCTTTTCTTTCTCTCTCTCCTCATTTATTGCATTATTTTAATTGTTTTTATTAGTTTAATTGTTTATGCTTAGCTTAATGATTCATCCTTTAATTAGTTGTTTTAGTCCTTAGATTACTTTTTGCTTTCATGTTATTATTTGTTGAAGTCTTTCAATTTCTTGTTTTTATCTTTACCGAGTATTAGTTGGTTAGTGACTTTATCGTTTCCATATCAATTCCGACTTCGCTTGTCGTTTCCAAACCATGGTATTCCTGAAGGAAGTCAACATTGAAGAGTCCTTGGGGATGACTACCTCTTCCTTTTTACTTCAAGCCTTTTGGAGTATGCTGCCTTCAGCAGTAAATTTCTGTATAAATTGGTCCTATCGAATTCGAGCTTGTATACTCTGCCAGCTAATCCCAAAAGCTGTCACTGTGGTGCACAACTCTACTGCACTTGCAAATTCTCCCGACAATACAGCGGCCTCTCTACTTTCTGCACCAGGCTTATATTTTAATAACAGCTGAAATGAAGGAAGAAATTGAGTAAATGAGGGCAAGCAAGGATATGACTGTAAGGCCTAGCCAATCTATCGAGACTCCCATTTACAATTAACTGATTAATGTTGCAATAAGCTCATTCCTACTCCCTTTATAATACAATGTCCTAATAGAGACTTGGACAATTCTCAAAGCTCTAACTAATTCTTTGACAAATACCATTGCTACCCTTTCCTCAAAATGG
Organism: Spinacia oleracea; assembly: GCF_020520425.1. Classification (NCBI taxonomy): domain Eukaryota; kingdom Viridiplantae; phylum Streptophyta; class Magnoliopsida; order Caryophyllales; family Amaranthaceae; genus Spinacia; species Spinacia oleracea. Next base: position 86,214,587 of record NC_079492.1, on the reverse strand, counting down.
TAACCAACTTTGTGGCGATTTACTTCCTTGCCCTTAATCTTCCTTCTGGAATAAGTGATCATTGTGAGACTTGCACAATACTTAACTCTGACAAATACCACTGCTGCCCTTCCCTTAAACTATAACCTACTTTGTGCCTGATTTGCTCTTATTCTTCTTTCTGGAATAAGTGACCATCGTGAAACTTGCACAATACTTAACTGACAAATACCATTGCTACCCTTCCCTCAAACTGTGACCAATGTAGAAGTTTCAGGCATAGGTTGGTTGTCTGCTTAATCACATACTCCACTATCAACCACATCTAATCCACTTGGAAACCTATCTTTAACATGGTGTCATGCGTTCCACTTTTTTCAATCATAGACCTTACTCATATCGAATTGGAAAGCCATCTCCTATAGTCCTATCCATCATTCACGTGCTTATAACAATAAAGTTGTATCCTTATAAATGGCTGATAAGATGTTGACAAGTACCCAAGGTACAAAAGTTGTAAAACAGTTAAAAGCTGAAGATTTTGCTCCAAGGAATTTCAATTATATAGGTCAGCCTCCAGGTGACACTGTGCCAGCCTATTGTTAGCTAATTTTCATAATCCTCCGCAGGCGGCAATTTGGACTAGTTTAATGAGACTAAGTACTGGTTAAGCTTTCGTTTCACATGCAAAATATACCACACTATCACATTTCATGTAACATTGGGCCAACTCAAAGACAATTTTAAACAGTAGCTCCCTACCTCCCACGGAAGGAAAGAAATTAAATTACTGGCAAATTGCTTATTATTCCCTTAGTAAGAACTTTACAAAAACCTATATGAAAAGTTTCCTAATTACAGGCAAAACATTCTAAACAGAAATGATAAAGATTCAGCCAATCAGACATGAAAATGAATTTAGCTAGAAGTCCTTGATTGGAAGTATATCACGATGTCCACTGTAAATTGAAGTACTTCAGTATATTTAGTCTTCAAATCAAACAATCAGAGGCTAAAGAAACACATCAAGTATAATAAGTAAAAACTATTACCTACGGGCTACAGTTCTAAAAGAAGAAAAGCTACTTAACCTTAATGTCTAATCATTTCTTGTAAATTTACCTGAAGAGTGAAGACTAAACGAAAAAGACTCACTAGACGGTATCTGCAAATTGTAAAAATGTAGCATAACGGATACAGACTAGAAACGCTTCCATTAGAAGTTAGCAATTTATCTCGAAAATGGAACACGGCACCAGCAAAAAGAGCAACGATAAGAGAAATTAATCCTTTTCTCAAGCTAAAACTTATTAGAAGTCTGCAAATCACCGCAAATGTGAAATTTAATAGAAACACATAAAGGAAGGTAACCTATACAAGGATATAGAAAAAGAAATTCTTTACCAGAAAAAATATATATTACTCTATTATCAAAGATAACTTATTATCAAGACATTGAAACAGCAACTTGGATTCTCAAAAAGTGGGCATCACCAAGTAACACTACCCAGGAAGGGAGTCTCTGAGAAGACCCCGTATAACTCAGAAACATGTATCAGAATTCATACATGCAACCACAATTCTCTTTGAGGGTTTCTTAAGTTTTTTTGGCCTGAAGATATGCTGGGAAGTACTTGAAGCTGTCCTATGCCATGTAATCTTCTCTAGTTTACTAAACAAATCATTTGTATCATTGTCATTACCCCATTGCCTCAAAGAAGCTCCCGCAAGAAGCGGGGTAAGGGGGGTCGGACGTACGCAACCTTACCCCTGCAATTGCAGAGAGGTTGTTTCCAATTGACCCAAAAGCGATAACGGGACGACAACCGAACAACCATCTTCTACTTCATGGAAAGGAAGCGAAGAGGTTATAAGAGCTATTTTGATTTAGTCCATTACATCCCACGGCCAAAAGAACAAATGAATCTTTGACTCCATTGGAAATGGACATTAAACAAATCATTTGTCTAATCAGGCTGACATGTTCTCTCCATGGTTATAATTTATGCTTGGAACTTACTCCCTCCGTCCCATAATATAGTGCCCGTTTGACCTTTTTCACGGGAATTAAGAAACTTGAAAAATAACATGATGAACTATTAATGTTATTGTACTTTAGTAGAAAAGTACACAATTTATTTTATTTTTTAAACAAAAAGACAAAAAATAATAAATTATGGGACCATATTTTCATGATAGAAACATTAATGATAGGACCACACTATTTTTTAGGTACAAACATTAAATATTGGACCACATTTTGGGTGTCCCAAAATTGTAAATAGGCACAATATTTTGGGACACCCAAAATGGAAAACAGGCACTATATTTTGGGACGGAGGGAGTATTAAATCTTCTAGATGTATTAACCTAATTCCAGCCATTATTACAGAACCTGCAGCTGTGGTCACAGTGAAACAGCAACACCTTAATAAATTTAAATTGAAACGCTTTGCATTAGGAAAAAACAATTTTAGACCTTGAGTTGTGAAATTTTACCATCATACGCATCACGAACCATTTGATAGCTCACAAATCCAGAAAAAATAGTAACCTGTAGCCACAATTGTGTAATTTCGTCAGAAGGGTTGATGGTGGAGAATAGTGGATATTACAAATCATATCAAAAGAAATACTGATTTCATTAAATGCTATAACATGCAGATAGTGCACAAACGAAAGAAATGAAGCATAGAAAAAAGCCCCAAGGCCCAAGGGATTTCAGTCGATGCGACCGAGATTTGATTCCCTTCTATGGCCAAGCCAAAAAAAATTGAAAAGTATATCTACCTGTGTTACACATGTACAAGCTGAAGGGAGAATATCAAAATATTAGTACAATAAGAATTTCCACTAAATTTGGACTTCCATTTGGGACCAGAGGGCTGAGAGACAAGGCTGGAGTACATGCAGAAAATAGAGGGCAGAGAGACAAGGCTGGAAGTATTGATCAAGTGGCAAGGGCTGCCTTCCTTTGAAGCTACTTGGGAGGACGCGAAACTGTTGCAAGAACGTTTTCCATCCTTCCACCTTGAGGACAAGGTGAGAGTCTTTTGATGGAGAGTAATGTGATGACCTGGCAGAGGCCTCCAATAACTATCATCTACGCTAGAAGAGGACAAGGGAAGCAACAACAGAATGCAGCCAAACCAACTCTGACACAAGCAGACAAAGAGCAGCAGCAGACAACAAACAACACCAGCAGCAACAATAATAATGGGTGAGGGCAGTACAAATGTGTAGCAATTAAAAGGGAGGGAAGGGGTAGTAAATCATATATTGTGTAGACTCTTGGGATTTGTGACCTAAAGTCACTGCTTGGAGATTGGCAGCCTCAAGTTTCTCTTTGTGTGTGAGTCTCTTATCACACTTGGATCAGAGCAATATCAGAGCAGTACGGTGCTGGTTGCAAGCAGTAAACATGGTGAGCAATAACCAACAGTGCTGGAAGAAGGGCTCAACGGTCTGAACACAAGATTTGAGGGAGTTGAGAACAATATTCAACAGATGGTCAATACGGCAGTAGCAGAGGGAATAGCGGCAGTCCAAAGGTCGCTATCCGAGCAGTTTAAGACCGCCGGTGAGGAGGAGGCGAGAAAGAACGCAGAGGCGGTCGACGCGGCCCCGGTAAGGCTTGATTATTTTCGAGAAGAACAAAGGCAGACCATGCTCTCCACTAAGGATAACCAAGAGAAATTTCAGGAGGAGGCGTGAAATTCACAAGCACCCAGAAGGAACCTCCACCGCAGATGAACAACCGTGCGCAGCGCCACTCTGAGACGGGAGCACCCAATCACAGAAACTATGATAGGGTTTCGAGGAAGAAAATTACGTGTTCGAAAGGGGAGGGCTCCATGATGACGTCGGTGGCGGAAAGGGTGGAAATACCCCTTTTCGATGCAACTGACCCAAACACGTGGATGATAAGAGGTGAAAAGTTCTTTGATATTTACCGACTCACCGAGGAGGAAAAGCTCGAAGTGGCAGTAGTGTCTATGGAGGGGAATGCCCAGAATAAGAGAATGGAGAGACTTGAAGGGATGAGCTATGATGGAGTTTCGGTCGGCCAACCCCGGAACCTTACATGAACAGTGGCCGGCATATCGCAGACGGCCATCGTCGTTGAGTATAGGCGGAGGTGTATAGTATAATGTTGAACCAATTCGTTAATGGACTTACAGAAGAAATTAAATCTAAGGTAAGGTTGTTGAACCCTTTCACCTTACAGCACGTTGTGGATGTGGTTGTGGATGTGGCTATTAGGGTAGAGGAGAGGAACAAAGTCAACAACACAAAAAGGGGTCAAACTTGGTCCAACACGAAGAATGGCTCCTTATCTCTGATTCACGCAAGTCCAATCTCACAAACAAGCCCATCTTCTACAATTCAGTGGTCGGATCCAGATTGAGCGGGGCGAGCCCACAGGATGTGAATGGGTTCACAAGCTCCTAATCAGGTACCCAGATCCGCTGCTTCATCAAAAGGAGTGGGGAAAGTTAAGCGACTTTCGGAGAGAGAGCTCCAAGAAAAACGGGCCAAGGGGCGCTGCTTCAGGTGTGAGAGTGGGAACCTGGAAAACGAAAGTGGGGAGGAGTTTAGGGATGACGAAGCTGCGGTCGAAGAGGAAGTGCCCACCAAGATCTCCCTGTGTTCGGTGGTGGGGTTGACTAACCCTAAACCATGAAGCTTAGTTTTAAAAAGCGCGTTTTTTTGCGCTTAAAGCTCGGAAGCTCAGAAGCTCACACCAAAACGCTTCTACCAGCCGAAGCCCAGCGACATACAAGAAGCGCGCGCTTCCTAGCGCTTCGGTGCTTCCTAGCGCTTTTGCGCTTCCTGTAGTCTAAGCACTTCAGACCCTTCTTTTTTATAAAAAATAAAGCCACATGACTCTAATCTTCTTTTTTAAAGTATTACGTGATTTCTTTTTTTTAAAAAGCGAATATTTGGGAAGTTTTTGAAAACCCTAGTGCAATTTTCTCCCGTAGCCGGATTTCTCTAGCCTTCTCGCCGGATTTCTCCCGTCGGATTCTGAATTTTTCTTTCATCGTTTTGATTTCTCTATTTTTTTCATCTTTTCTTTCCATATTTTCTCCATATGTTCTGAACTTCTGAAATTTTATTATTTCTTTCCGGGTGCGCTTCGCCTACGAAAAGCGTGCGCTTTCGCTTTGCGCTTTGCGCTTAAGCTCCAGGTCCCTTTTGCGCTTCAATGCGCTTCGCGCTTTTTAAAACTAAGCCATGAAGCTCTATGGCGAGGTCAATGGGGGCAACATGGTGATTATGGTGGATCCCGGGCAACACACAGCTCCATGCCCCTTAATACAGTCAAAGAACTCGTCATTCCGGTATCCGAATCCGCCGGTTCAGGGTTGGCCCTGGGAACGGAGAGGTAGTTCACGTAAGGGGGTTTGTAAGGGGTTGCGACTTGGGCTAGAATTTTTCCCATTAGAGTTGGGGTCTTGGGGAACTCAGACATTTTTTAGGAGTACAATGGTTGGAAAGGTTAGGGGCAGAAGACACAGGCGATGCGTTTGCGTTTTCAGGTGAACGGCGCGACGGTGACCTTAAAAGGGGGCCCAACCTTATGCCGATCACAAATATCTCTGAAGGCAATGATACGAATGTTGAGGAAGGAAGGCATAGGGGTGGTAATTGGGTTGAATCAGTTGGAAGAAGGGGAGGAAGAGAAGCGGGATGAGTTCGGCCAATGCTCAAAATTCTTGAAGGGGCATATTACTTACTTCAAAGGCGTTTTCCAAGCTCCGGTACGGCTGCCACCTCACCGAGGGCATGGACACACCATCAACCTTAAGGAGGGCACCAACCCCGTAAGTGTCCGCCCCTACTAATATTTACAGTTCCAAAAGGATGACATTGAACGGCTTATAAGGGAGATGTTGCAAGCAGAAATTATCCGCCCAACAGCAAACCCGTTCCCAAACCCCGTGCTACTGGTGAAGAAAAAGACGAGGTATGGAGATTTTGTGTTGACGACCGCGCCGTCAACAAAGAAACAGTACCAGATACTATGATCCATGTCATTGATGAATTATTGGATGAGCTTCATGTAGCCACCATTTTTTCCAAACTTGATCTTAAAGAAGGTTATCACCCGATTTTGGTGCGACCGGAGGACCGTAGTTCAAACACATGAGGGGCACTACGAGTTTTTAGTCATGCCCTTAGGATTGACGAATGCACCGGCTATTTTCCAGTTTCTCATGAACGATGTATTCCGACCATTTTTGAGACGGTTTGTGTTCAAATTTTTTTTTTAGTATGAATCAGGAGGACCACATTGAGCACTTGAGGTTGGTGTTGGCTAAGTTAAAAGAGCATAAATTGTATGCTAACTTGAAGAAGTGTGAATTCGATAAACCGGAGGTGGCTTATCTTGGTCACATAATCTCGAGCAAAGGGGTTGTCGTCTATCAAGATAAAATCAAGGCCATAGTAGAGTGGTCTATTCCTAGCAACCTGCGTTAGTTAAGGACTTAAGGGGATTTTTGGGGACGAAAGGATTCTATAGAAATTTTTTTGGCCAACTATGCAGAAATTGCTCATTCTCACACGGATCAGTTAAGGAAAGATGATGATGTCCATGCTGGAAAGAGGTTGGAAGCGTGGAACTGTGGCGTTCGCGAAACAGAATGCGGCAATGGTCAGCATCAACAGCTCGCTCATCAAGATGCACAAAGACAATGAGTTCACCAAAATCACTTATTGGTGACAAGTTGACATTCAGAGATATGACGAAGAGGACAATGTAGCTCAAGTAAGAGAGTACGAAGACATGTTCTTTACGCCTTAGGCGGGCCCCGATCTGGCTTGAGGTGAGGTAAAGCGAAAATCGATTCTCATTCTCAAAGTAGCACTCGTGCTCATAGAAAAAAACACGGATGCGGTCGCGTTCGTGGTAACGGTCTCGTTGTCGCGGAAACCGCTTGTAACGGATGAATAGAACGGATCGTGGCAGACGCGGTGTGAATTTTTTTGAAAAAACCACATTAGCATGTCTAAGCCTTATTATATTTTAAGTCCAAAAAGTATTTTAGCAACAAAATATAACCAAATCCATCATAATATGAGTGAGTATTATATTTTGTGAACAAATAAGCACTCGAAATATCATGTTTCATAAACTACATAACTAATTACAAAAATAATTTTGGTCAATTTGTGCAAAAGAACGGTGTAACGGGGAAAAAAACGTCTAACGCGGCGAGTCACCGTTACGTAACGCACGACGCGAGGAGAAATACATGATTCTTGTCGAACCTTAACGTAACGGGTACACCTGGTTATCGGGCGGGGCGGGTCAGGGTCGGTGCGGGTCAAAAGAGGGTCGGGTATTAAAAGTGTCATTTTTAGCGGGTCGATAATGGGCGGGTCAAAAGCGGGTCGCGGGTCAATAGCGGGTCATTAGTGGGCGGGTCAATAAACGAGCAATGAAAAATGAAAAACAAAATAGCCATGTGCAAGTACAAGTAAATACGAAGCTATACACGTAATTTTTTGTATCATTACTATTTTAATTTTCAAAATAATTGTAGTATAAGTTTGACCCTATAATGACCCTGTCCAATAGAGGCCCTGTCCAATAAGAGCCCTGCCCAATAAAAGCCCTATTAACTTGACCCTAACCCTATATCCATTGGACTACCCTGTCCAATAACCAGGTCTAGTAACGGGTCTTCGCGGAATGGCAAATCCATAACAGGTTACAGAGCGGCCATTGCGTAACGGAACGACCGAGTTTTAATTCCATGCAGTCGTGCTCGCCATGCCGGACTTTGACTTGTCCTTCGTAGTTGAAACAGATGTATCCGGATATGGCATGGGGGTTGTCTTGATGCAAGGTGACCGTCCCATTGCGTTCTACAATGGGATATTGGGAGTCTGGGCTCGTGATAAGTTCATCTATGAGGAGTCAATGGCCATATGTTTGGCCGTTCAAAAGTGGAAGGACTACCTTTTCGGTAGGCGGTTTGTGGTTCGTACGGATCAAGAGAGTGTCCGCTTTATTACACAGCGAGAATTAGGGGCAAATTACCAAAAGTGGGTGAGGAAACTAATCAGGTTCGACTTTGACATTGAATATAAACCCGGAATCTCAACTTCAGTCATGGTGGTACTTGCAGAAGAAGAATCCGGAAATTGTGTGCAATAAGCTTGGTTGGGTTAATAGTTGGCTTGGAGGGGAAGCCAATTGGAGAAGATGAGGTGAGTAAGGGCGATTTTGTAAAGGAACAAGGTGGTGCTAATGATTACAGCAAGGAAGTGATGGTGATGGGGCTGACCCATTTAAAAGCCTTGCCTTGTTTTAAAAAGAAGGCCAAACATATGACTTGGGCCCAATTTGCTTTCCCCACCTCTGATCCCCAATTACTCCAACTCTCAATTCACGGCCCAAAGCAACTTATCCAACATCAATCTTGCCCTATTTTGGAGACCCGAATTACCCACCTCCCAACTCAATCATCCACCAAGCCCAATTTACAACAAACCCACAAAACCTTTTAATTTTAATCCCAATTTCTTTTCAAATATGCCCAACCTAAAAGCTTATAATCAAATATCAGAATCATCATTCATCTCACCACATGACTTTTCTTCTCTCACCTTACTTTCACATGACAACCTTATACTCTTCCATGAAAGACTGCAATACCCAACAAACACACAACAAACAGGAGCTTGAACAGCATTGATCCGTGTTGTCGAGGCCGAGAATCTACTGCTGACTACTATCCACCTACTATCCACCTTTAGGACAAGGTGGAAGTTTAGGGGGCCGGTATTGTAATGAACCAAGTGTAAGGGAAGCATTGATCCGCGTTGTCGAGGCCGGGAATCTACTGCTGACGACTATCCACCTTGAGGATAAGGTGGAAGTTTAGGGGACCGGTATTGTAATGAACCAAGTGTAATGGAAGGGCATACTAGGTGGTGAGTAATATACGTAGAAGACAAATTAGGTAGGTGCAGTAGAATGGTTATAAATAAGGACACATTAGGTTATGAAGGGCATGTTAAGAAATTGGTTAGGCTTTGGAGAGTGGTGACCTCAAGTCACTAAACCTGGAGATTTGTACCTTCAAGCTACTACTTTTGTAACCCTTATGTGTTCTTCATCCATTAAGCAATTTAACATAATTTATGCCATTAAATTTCTGCTCCAAATAGTCAGTTCATCTCAAACTACAAGTCCTTACCTCCCCGTCCTACTTCCGAAACAACACAAAATATCTAGTCACATCGGCAGATAACTCAATTATATCATCCCAGATCCTCCTATCCTAACTGTTAAAGATGAAATAAGGCTAGCATAATACCAAGGGAACTCCAATATATATAACTACGTGGACACCGTGCTGAAACCTTAGCTGCTCAAGATATGGCATCTTTCTTCATTCACCCCTATATTGCAAATACAATTCTTTGAATGGTTTTCACACAATACACATCCCCACCAACACTGCACAATAGGCTTGTCAAAACCATGACTGACAGAAATTCATCCCTCCTTAAATTCAACATGTTATCCTCTAAATTTTGAAATGAGACTTGAGAAGTTGAGATCACCTTTTCCATACTTGTCAATATTGTTATGTTAATAAGTAACATATGGTTAGGCTTATGGATTATCACCAAGGAGAAGCTTGGTTGAGCCATAAGCCCTCAACGAGTACAAATTGAATGATAAAAGATACGGTTCACAGTTGGAACAAGAGAATGAGGTAGACATAGACCACTCCAAGAAAAAGGTTTCTTGACAAGAATAGGGTGTGTAAATTGTCGATTGAGAACGATATTCACAAATTTGACGCATTGAACAAATTAATGGTTCTGGATTACCTTTTCTTGCGCGCTGGTTAAAGGAAATTTCAAGAAATGCATAAGTGAAGTTAATCAAACCACATAGAGTCGGCTATCTTTGACCTACCACAATAATATTAGTACATATTATATGCACCCGGGTGCACCGTGAACCCTCTCACATTTCCCCCTTACATGCGAGGAGAAAATGTGAGAAGGACCACCAATGGGCATAAAAATACCCTTGGGTGCACGGTGCACCCTGGTGCACATAATAATTTTCATAACAATATGACTCGAACCCAAATGAAGTACAAAGAGAAACTTGAACCTGACACGACAATACGACATGAACACAAACCATCTTAACTCGATAATATTTTACTAGATTCTCATGTAGTGTAATAATTTCATTTTTTGGTATTTCTATAGCACAACCTGAAATTAAGTAAGTAATCATCACAAAATTGATGACAAATCCGGCCTACTCAATTACGAGCTCTAATCATACATATTCAAATTCAATCTACACTTGATTCCACAGGTATATGGCATGAGAAATGTCCAGTTGCGTTTCTGATACTTGGAAGAATATCCTTCTCAAGTATCAATAACATCAAGAAATTGCCACCACCGTATTTATTTTCCTTCTTTGTACTGCCATTAGCTTGCCTTTACCATGAAGGCTATTTATCATAAATGCATATAGATCTCAAAACCCAAAGGTCATTCTTGAGAATTTTGGTAATCTTAGTATGTTGTTTCCCAATATTTATTGCAAATCAAGGAAGCGTAAATTTATTTTGACTATCTCAATCATATTCTAAAACAGACATGATTCAAACCTTGGTTTTCTTTGTGTTTCCAGAATCTTCTTCAGTTTTCGGCAACTTGTCTGAAACTTCATGCTCAAGCTTTTCACTAGGAAATGCTACCCCAGCATGTGCGTTAAGGACCACACAATAGCAATGATCTGCATCCGACAAAACCTACAGTAGGAAGAAAGTACAGAAAATTGAACAAAAACAAATTAGATCAGCAAAACACCACAAATATGAATGAAAATTGTACTGATACACAGAGTAATTACAGCTCTTTGAAGTTATGAAAACAATAAGTGCTCTGAATTGAATTACCACCGTGTCAAATGTGGAATCAAAGTCATCAATAGCAAAGCATATATCAGGATATGCTGGTACAGTTTCTGCTTCCTGGACATAAGATAAACTAATTTAGATAACCTAGTGAAAAAAAAGAAGGAAATACTGGAAGGTAGATCAAATACAAGATTTATGCTCGCCTTTCTAGAATCCAAATGGAAATTGACCCGGCTTGGTGACGCATAAACAGTCTTTACAACCTGGAGAAAAAATATTATTAAAAGAAGTTACACGTTTCATAATATTAATTCATGGACTAGTATCCCGCTACCTTAGCATTAATTATAACAAGATTAGAACAAGCACTAATTATGTTAGCCCAGAAAATCATCCAAGGGGAAGAGTACAAACCTTGTATATAGGACTCAATTTTGTATCTTGCCCCACTCGGTGATGTTGAAGGACCTGATTGCTAAAACAGATAAGTCACATTAAATAATCATGGGAAATACACTAAAATAAGTGAACATAAAATGAATGTTTCATCCATACATTTCAAGGAGATCAGCAATCAAGCATCCTTCCAAAATGTTTTCAAACAAACAATTAAAATAGCTGAGAATAATTGGAGGCAAAGGTTTATACAGCTTAATTTTCACATTTCTACTTGCATTGGAAGTATTTTCTAAAGAGACACAAATAGATTCGAGCCCCGCTTGAATGATATTAGACAACACAATATAGATAACAATTACGCATCGGTGTCCTTAAAAGTTCGCAAGCATTAGATCCATGCTATGATCTTCCCAGCATGCGATCAACTCTATCCAAAATCATCAAAACACAAGCTGTAATCCATATCTCACTTAGCCACCTGACTAGTATTACACCTTTCAAAATCTTGCGTTTGGGATTGACTGAATATCTTAACCTCCCAATGTAGATGGCCCTGTTAACAGGTCTTCAAGCCCAGGAATGAGCCACGCACCTTATTTAAGTGAGGCACACTCCTTACAAGTAGAAATATTATACACAACCCAATAGAATAGGCTCTTAAAGAATGAATTTGTTCAAAAAAAGATAGCATACGACCATACCACACACCAAAACCACCATGAGGCAAGATTTATTTCAGGACTTCAGGTACATGACAAGAACTGGCTGCTTCTCCTTTCTATCTTCAACACATACAATCTTTTAATCCATACTACAAAGAGGGAATAATTATTCCAAGCCGTAAATACAAGTAAGAAATAATTGAGTGCTTTAGTTCAACCTCAGTCTTCTCCATACTTTCTTCTACTATCCCCCAACTCTCCCTCCCTATTTCTGACTACTACCTGACTGATAAACAAATTTTTTTTGGAACATTCTATGGTAAACAATTGCAAAGATCGATTTCATGTTTGTATCACAGTTGTACCTAAGGTACACCACATTCTAGTCATTGCGAAGTTAGAGAAACCTAACTACTTCCTCGGTCCCTTTTTTCTTGCCCAATAGAGCAAACTTCACTTTATTAATACTTGGGTGTAAATATTGCACATGGGTTGGTAAAGTGGGCCTATGAGGAGAGAGATAGAGAGAGAGAGAGGAAGTGGAAAAACATACAAAAAGAAGTATGGAGCAAACTGAAAGGGACACCACAAAATGGCATATAGGGAAATCAAAAAGGGACGGAGGGAAATAGGGAATAGAACACAACTAAGGTTCCAATGTTTCCTACTGGATAGAAAAATTCTAGCAAATTTTAAATCATTAGGTTCCATGAATCTCTAATCTCATCAAAGATAGACTGTAATTATATTGGGTACCCTAGATTTTGCGTGAGGATAAGCTTATACAACACCAGTCCAATTGAATTGATTATGTACAACAGATAGTATTTGAAGGGTACTTCCATTTGGGCTATAAAGATAGTCAGGTTTATCTTTACATTCAAGTTGAACATCTAAATTCAGTTGTAATGTCTTTTTGATTCTTAAAATAATAATAAAGTATTTGTCATCGTTTTGTACTCTGTAAAGACTGTAGAGACATGCTGCAGTTGACATAGATTCCAAAGGAGTTGAACATATAAATCCTGGTGTGCGCTTTCATTATGTGTTGTGGCATTTTGATTAAGCTTAATATAACCAGTATAAGACCAAAAATTCCTTAAGACAACAGTTATCCAACTTAAAAAACTATGCATCAGTCCTCAATTCCTTTCCTTCACCTTGCGCTAACTATTGATATGAAAATTTGCACAAGTGATAAGTATGATTACAACAACAACAACAACAACAAAGCCTTAGTCCCAAAATGATTTGGGGTCGACTAACATGAATCGTCGTAGGAGATCGTCATTGTCACCAATCAGACCAAAAAGGAGCGGGAAGTAAAAAGAAAAAAAATAAGGAAGAGAAAGTGAAATTACTGAAAGTAGGATAAGAGAAAAAATGAATATATATATATATATATATATATATATATATATATATATATATATTATAGAAGAAATATTGTAAGAGATAATAAAAAATAAGTAAAATTTGAAATAAATGAATAAGTAAAATAAGTACATTTCAAAATAACATATGAAATTAAAAAAATTGAAAGAATTTTAAAAATAAAATAAAAGTAAAATAAAAATAAAAATAAAAATAAAATAAAGAGAATCAGAAACATTGAACATGTATAAGTCAAATGAAGTCATCAATGTATATTCTCTCCCTCCACTCTGTCCTATCCAACGCCATATTTTCCTCAATCCCAAGAAACCTCATATCGTGCTCAATCACCTTCCTCCAAGTTTTCTTAGGCCTTCCCCTACCCCTTGAAATTCTATCCCTTTGCCACCCTTCTATCCTCCTAACCTGGGCATTAGACCTGGTTATCGGGCGGGGCGGGTCAGGGTCGGTGCGGGTCAAAAGAGGGTCGGGTATTGAAAGGGTCATTTTTAGCGGGTCGATAATGGGCGGGTCAAAAGCGGGTCGCGGGTCAATAGCGGGTCATTAGTGGGCGGGTCAATAAACGAGCAATGAAAAATGAAAAACAAAAGAGCCATGTGCAAGTACAAGTAAATACGAAGCTATACACGTAATTTTTTGTATCATTACTATTTTAATTTTCAAAATAATTGTAGTATAAGTTTGACCCTATAATGACCCTGTCCAATAAAGGCCCTGTCCAATAGGAGTCATGCCCAATAAAAGCCCTATTAACTTGACCCTAACCCTATGTCCATTGGACTACCCTGTCCAATAACCAGGTCTACTGGGCATCATTTGATCTTCTGCTTACATGTCCAAACCATCTTAAACGATTTTCTATCATCTTAAACTCAATCGGTGCAACCCCTACTTTCTTCCTAATAATCTCATTCCTCAAACGATCCTTTCTTGTATGCCGACACATCCAACGTAACATGCGCATCTCCGCCATATTCATCTTGTGCACGTGACAATGTTTCACTGCCCAGCATTCCGTGCCGTATAACAAAGCCGGTCGAATTGTCGTGCGGTAAAATTTTCCCTTCAATGTTTGGGGCATGCCTGAATCACATAGGAACCCCGTGGCACATTTCCACTTCAACCAACCTGCTTTGATTCTATGGGCCACATCGCCATCCAATTCTCCATCCTTTTGGATAATAGATCCTAAATAACGGAACATTTCAGAGCCTAGGACAATTTTTCCATCTAAGGTAATCGCCCCTGTCTCTCTATCTTGGACTCCACTAAACTTACACTCCATATATTCCGTCTTGTTTCTACTCAGCCTTAAATCCCGAGATTCCAAAGTTTGTCTCCATAACTCCAACTTACTTTCCACTCCTTCTTTTGTTTCATCAATCAACACAATATCAATTCAGTGTATAAAAAGGCGCGCCTAAGCGCGCCTTGGCTCTGAGGCGCAAGGGGATTGGAGCCAGCGCCTTTTATTGTATAGGCAAGGCGATTTCGATGAGGCGCACCTAAGGCGCAAAAAGGCGCACCAAGGCGCAAAAATGCGCACTTTGAGGCACAAAAAGGCGCAAAAAAGGCGCACCTACCAAGGCACACACCATTTTTTCACTTTTTTTTTTTACTTTTTATTAGGGCGCCTCACTTCAATGAGGCGCACCGAGGCGCGCCTAAGGCGCTGGGAACCCCAAATCGCCTTGTTGCGCCTTGAGCCTTTTTATACATTGAATATCATCTGCAAACATCATGCACCAGGGTATACCATCTTGGATTGACCTCGTCAATTCGTCCATGACTATAGCAAAAAGAAACGGGCTAAGTGCGGAACCTTGATGCACTCCAATCGTAATGGGGAATTCTTCGGTCTTACCAACACTAGTTCTCACACCCGTACTAACTCCCTCATACATGTCCTTAATGATATCAATATACTTCCTCGGAATTCCTTTCCTACTTAATGCCCACCAAATAATTTCTCTTGGTACCTTATCATACGCCTTCTCCAAATCAATGAAAACCATATGTAAATCCTTCTTCTTATCCCGATAATTCTCCATTAGTTGCCTTATAAGATGAATGGCCTCCATAGTCGATCTCACAGGCATAAATCCAAACTGGTTCTCCGAAATTTTTACAGTTCTCCTCAATCTTTGCTCAATAATCCGCTTCCAAAGTTTCATAGTATGACTCATTAGTTTGATTCCTCGGCAGTTGGCACAATCCTGGACATCACCCTTATTCTTGTACAAGGGGATGATAGTACTTTTCCTCCACTCTAATGGCATCCTATTACTTTCCCAAATCATGTTGAAAAGAGTTGTTAACCATACAACCCCTCTCTCTCCCAAGCATCTCCAAACTTCGATAGGTATACCATCGGGCCCCACTGCCCTCTTGTGTCCCATCTTTTTCAGTGGCATTTCGACTTCTCTCTTTTGAATTCTTCGCATAAAGTCTAGGTTAACCATATCTCGAGGGATATTTGTATCCCCAATATCGCATCCTTGATCCCCGTTGATCAAGTTATCAAAGTAGAACCTCCATCTATCCTTGATTTCCTTATCTCCCACCAAAACTTTTTGATCAACATCTTTCACACATTTAATCCTCCCGATGTCTCGCGTCTTTCTATCTCTCATTCGAGCAAACCTATAGATGTCTTTCTCCCCTTCTTTTGTATCCAATCTTGCGTAAAGATCTTGATTCACCTTTGCTCTAGCCTCTCTTAAGGCCTTCTTTGCTTCCTTTTTAACCACCTTGTACTTCTCGTAGTTCTCATCACTTCTACATTTTCCCAACTCTTTATAGCACTCTCGTTTGCTCTTTATGGCTTGTTGCACAACTTCGTTCCACCAGGATGTGTCCTTACTTGGTGGCATGATTCCTTTAGATTCCCCTAGGACCTCTTTCGCCACTCCCTTTATGGTGTGCTTCATTCTTGTCCATAATGAGTCTATATCCAAATCCATATCCCCGGCCCAAATACTTTCACTTGCCACCTTTTCCACGAATTTTAGTTGTTGCTCCCCTTGAAGTTTACACCACTTGATCCTAGGCTCCACTAGTGGTCTTCTCCTCCTTATATAACTTCTACCTCGAAAATCAAGGACCACAAGCTTATGTTGGGTTGCTGTACTCTCACCCGGAATCACCTTACAATTGGTGTAGCATTGTCTCAAAGCATTCCTTACTAAAAAAAAGTCAATCTGACTCGTATTATCTCCACTCCTATAAGTTACTAGATGAGAGTCTCTTCTTTTGTATCCAAGTGATAAGTATGATTCTAAAGACAAATTCTAAGATCAAGGGTTTAGGAAGCCTTTACGAAAACCAATGGTCAAACACATACACTGATACACATGACCATGTGAGTATTAGAATAGAGCTTACAGCCACTTCACGAGAACCACTAAGCCATAATGCTTGCAAGTACTATGCTCAGAAAAGCCTTTTCCAATTTTGCTAGGTTTTTATAAGAATGCATTCTATGCAGATGATCCCTCTTTGAAAAGGAGAATCTGAGAATCCTTCTAGTTACTTCGTTCTCTATTTTTTATTGAGAGAATCCATCGAAAATGTATTATGTTCTAATAAAACAACACTGGAGACCACAATAGAGATAGCATGTGAGTGATGGTGGTTTTTTTAATTATTTAAGTGGGTACATTGAAAGAGAGAGTGAGAGAGAAACAATACAATATTTTGAGTAGGGATTAATGGAAGAGGGGAAATAATAAAATATGATAGAAAATTACCAAATGTAGATGATTTATTTGTTCTAATAAAACAACACTGTGGACCACAATAGGGTTAGCATGTGAGCGATGGTGGTTTTTTTAATTATTTAAGTGGGTACAATGAAAGAGAGAGGGAGAGAGTGAGAGAGAAACAATACAACATTTTGAGTAGGGATTAATGGAAGAGACGAAAATAATAAAATATGATAGAAAATTACCAAATGTAGAAGTAACGCATGTTTTATAAAAAAAAAGGCCGAAAAAGGAAAGTGAAACATTTTAAGAAAAATGGAGGAAACACATCTTCAAGTTAGAAGAATTACTAGTTGTTGCTCTTGTTTCTTTAGTGGTTTCTATACCTGTCATGGTTTTTGGATTATTTACATGTGGTATGCAAACCCACATTTTGAAAATAAAATCGTAGCTTACAAAGGTGCATCCATGAAGGGTAATCATTGATTAGATGTTTTCAGTTCTGTTAGTAGATACAATTCAAACGTCTCCTTTTCTATTCATGACAACATTTCGTTTAGTGGTTATTTCATTAATAGGCAAATTGTCAAATCTTTAGATCTGAATAGAGTGTCATTCAATTAAGAAAATTGTGAATTTTGGAGATCTTTAAGTGAATGCATGAATCTTAGGAATACTCCATATCGACACCTTGATCTAGAAATCGCAAAACTACCTTTAGGTTAATCAACAATTTTCAGATTTCCATGTTTTTCCTTCCTGACAAGACAAATTCTATTATAATCTCCTATTGAATCAAATCAAAGGTGAAGTAAATTGTTACAAGGAGCATGTTCTAGTAATATTAATATACTATATTTTCCATTGAAAGAGGCAAAACCTTTAAAACTTCAAGAACTCATGTACATGAAAAAGTTAATTGCTTTCATCCAAGACTTTTAATTAACAAAGTCTCCCACCCCCAACGATGGTCTACCAACACGAAATCGAGGAATGATCAAACCCATAAACACTAAATCACAACCCACCAATGTTACTCGGACAAGAATCTGTGCGAAGGTGGGTATGTAGACATGTTTTTTATAAGAAAAAAAAGATATATTAGTCAACTGAATGAACAGCAAGAGGACAAGGTAATTAGTCTAGTTACAAATCAATCCAATTCCTTTGAATCTCCCCAAGTCAAAATACTTAAAAGCCCATGCTACCTTTGGCCACAAAGATACTAATGAACTTACTTTGTCCCACAGCATAACATTCGAGACAGAAGAAAGATACGGCCATTCCGTTCCAACCATACACTCCACAAGATCACACCATCACAACATTTCACCACAAAACCTTCTTCGCCTTGGACTTCCCGAACACCACATTCTGAATTTGCAACCAATCTAAGATATGCAAAGGAGCCCTTTTTCTACTCCAAAATAACTAAATGGAGAGAAAAGGAGAAAATCAAGAAAAACTAGCAACTTTAAAGAGATAAAAGGCAGAGAACAGAAAACATTATGACAAAGACAGGAACTACCTGCATATAGCAATAGTTACGGTGAATGAAGTGTGAGCAATAAGGTTCAAATAAAATGATCGCCTCCAATCCACCTCCACCAAACTGTCACCGACCAATTTATCCAACTGAATAAATATGATAAAATATATTTCACATTAATGATTAATGTTAATAATAACCCGATATAAACAAACCAAAATATATATATACCATATCCCTTTTTCAATTTTTTATTTTTTTATTTTATTTTGCAAAAGGGCAGCAGCTGGCATTCCAAAGGATAAAACAAAAGTTCTGGTTATAAGATCATGATGAATGATTACTTATAATTTTCAACCAAACTCTATTAGCAACTACTTCTCACGTTATATCTAGTAAGGGTTTGGACGTTGCAATTTACTATGAAACAAGTACAATTAAGAATGTTATTCAGTTTGTCTTTTACCTTAGATGCCCACCTGCGTACAAAATAAGGAGAATCAGCATCTTGGTCATCAGTGGAACTGTGTCTATGCAAGTTCTGCACTCACAATAATCAATACAAGCGTGGTGTAAGAATATAGATCTTACTGCAAATGACAGATTGACAACTATATCCATGCAGAGGAAGGACAAACAAATATTAGAGCACCATTTTCCTAACAAAAAAAATGAGATCGTCATCTTGGCGTCCCCTTGACTCCTTGCCCTGAACGAAATAAAGGTTCAGAATATCGTGCCAAAATGCTTGATCCAATTCAACATCTGATACATCCTGCTCATCAACTATAGTCTTTCCCAAAAACTTGGAGTGCTTCTTCACCATACTCAGCAAATCATACCTTCGAAACAAAGTGTCCGCCAATGAAAACCTTGATAACGAGAATGCAAAGTACTACCCAACACAAAATATGCTACAGTTGGTCAAAGTAAAGTGTGAACTAACAATAAAAAAGATAATAATTTATAAAAAAAAAAATTAAAAAAAAGGGGTAGCGAGCACCTTCACAATCCCAGAGACAAACAGTTCGCTCATAGAATTTGGCAATAAGAATTTACTGAAGGCACCTTAGACAAAATATCCTACAATACAATCCAAACCACGTATTGGCATTCTAGGAATTGACTATCCTATGACCTTAACAATTCAACAAACAATAGCCGAAAGGAAGAGGACAGTTTAACCTTAAATTTTCAACTAAAAGTTTAAAAGGATATATCATAATTTATGGATGGAAACAAGATAGGACTCATCAATCAACCTGCACGAACCGTTTGGTAGCCAATAAATGCCGGTGATGGAATGAACTCTACTGTAATTTGAGAAGAAAGTAAGATCATAATGTCCATGGTATTGGAATTGATCCAAACTTGAGTTTTTCTTCCTAAATGCTCATTCCCACCCAATACCCCCCAAATGATAATGGATGGTAATGAAGAAATGAGATTCTTTAGGTGCATTAGCATTCTCAAGGACATTTTTGCTAGTGCAAGTTCATTCTCATTAACCACCGTTTATTACTGTCTACCAAACTGGTCGTGAAGGTATGTTTTATCCCATCCAACAACTAGTGATAAACTTGTTCTACAATTTGTAAAACCTCTACAAAAACCACTCCATTAGCTCGTTGTACTTTTTTACCCCTTGATTTTTAAGTTGATTAACATTACCGCCTGTTTGCTTACTTAAGAATCCGAACAGGTTTACTTGGTCAACCCCCGAGGGTAGTTTACATGTATGTTTTCGATGACTTCGCACCATTAGCCGAATAAAATTCCATATCATAACAATTTTAAATTTGACATAAAATGTCTCCACACTAAAGCTCCAGGCAAGATGAAAAACTGGTGCAATGAATCAAGAGTCACTATGCCAGGCACTAGTCATCAAGAGAAGTGGATGAGATAACTTTCCCTTCCACCCAACCAACCCCTCCCCTGCCCGGCCTTGGGTCATCCGTAAATGACATTTCAATTATCACAAAACACGATATCACATACTCCCTCCGTTCTTGAATGGTAGTACTCTTTCCGTATTTAGTTGTTCCGATTTGGTCACAAGTAAATTTCCAAATGGCCTACTTGTTACCCAAATATCCAAGTAAACCCTTTAAGTATCTCTCTCCACACATGGGTTAGATTCTTATTCATTTCAAAAGGTACTAACATATGGACGGAAAAATATAGACGGAGGGAGCATCCAGCGACCAACTAATCGAACTTTAACATCAAAATTTTTAATTAATTCCAATTTCAGAAGCAGAGTTCACAAATTGAGCGCAGATATTGACAAGAAAAATTATATTATTACTTTTGTCATAGTAAAACGAAATTACAATTGTACAAGAATGAATGAAAGGAGAAGAAATTGAAAAATTAAAGGCGATGAGATGATACCTTGAAGGAGTTTCACCTCCATGGGCGAACATAGTTGCGCAATCAACGTGTGCGATCAAAACACAAAAGTTTTGAAGTTGAATCTTCAAAGGAGCATTAGAGGTGCCGAAATGTTGTTTATGTTAAAACTGTGTATGTAAACGACAAGCCCCAGAAGTTAGTTTTTGCAGAAGCAGACAGCGAAATGCAAAGAATGGAGCATTACGGGGTATATACCGGGATAACTGTCCATAAACCGGGAGTTTCTACGGCCTTCACCGAGTGCACTAATTTTCTGAGTACTAAATGGCAGGCTGGCAGAGGTTTTTTTTCATAACCATGGCTCGAAAATGAGACCTTGATTAAAGGATAAGAGGCATTTAGGCCCTATTTAGGTCACCTTATTTCTCCTGATCTGATCTGATCTGATCTTGTTTAGTCTGATCTGATCTGATCTGAACTTATTTTTTCTGATCTGATCTGATTTGAACTTATTTTTTCTGATCTGGTCTGGTCTGATCTGATCTGTTCTGATCTGATTCTTCTGAATTAAGTTTAAACAAAAATCTACATTTATTAATATTAAACGACTTACGTGTAAAATAAATGTTACACAAATTTATAATATTGTTATTATTTACTTGACTTTGCTCATGATTTAACTATTCCTTATATTAGATAGACCTATACATGATCTAGATAGATCGGTTATGATCTAGACATATAAGTTCTGATCTGGATATGATATGTACAGATCGGTTCTGATCTATACATGATTTGTACATATAAGTTATGAACTGGACATGATCAGTTCTAATCTGGACATAATCTGTACAGATTAGTTCTGATTTGTACATAATATGTATAGTTTAGTTATGATCTAGACATGATCTGGACATGATTTGTACAAATCAGTTCTGATCTGGACATGATATGTACAATTCAGTTCTGATCTAGACATGATATGTACAAATCAGTTCTGATCTATACAGATCAGTTCTGATCTGGACATGATATGTATAGTTCAGTTCTGATCTAGACATGATTTGGACATGATCTGTATAGATCAGTTCCGATCTGGTCATAATCTGTACAAACTAGTTCTGATCTGGACATGATCTTTGCAGATCAATTCTGATCTGAACATAATATGTACATAGTCGATATCTAGACAAGTTATAATTTGGACATATCGATTCTGATCTGGACATGATCTGTACAAATCGGTTTTTATCTGGACATATTGGTTTTGTAAGGATCGGTTCTGATGTAGACAAGATCTTTGCGGATTTGAACATGATATGGACATGATCTGTACAGATCAGTTATGATCTGGATATTATCTTATCCTATCAGTTCTAGTCTGGATATATAATGGTTCTGATCTATAAAAATCAGTTCTGATATGGACATGACCTGATCATATCGTTTCTAACCTGGACTTAATGGATTTAATTTGGACATGATCAATTTGAATGTTTTGTTAATGTTTTTTATGCCTTAAATGATAGATTTTAATTGCACCGACAACAACATTATTTTTTATTAAAGCAATAATAGTAATAAAATATTAAATATAATAACAATGATAAAAACATATACCAATAATAATAATAATAATAATTATAAATATAATAATAATAATAATAATAATAATAATAATAATAATAATATGGTCTGATCTGATCTGATCTGAACTTATTTTTTCTGATCTGATCTGATCTGGACTTATTTTTTCTGATCTGATCTGATCTGATTTGGTCTAATGATCTGATCACTTATGTCAACTCCACTTAGTATCAAGCTTTCTTTTTACAGTTTACTGTATTTTATTTTCTCTTTATAAGCGGTAATGTTTAGTTTTTGGTCTATTACACTTAGAAATATATTTATCAATAACTGTGATTTGTGAATAATGCATAACCTGATATTTTTGTAATTAAATTGGAATAAAAAAAGTTGGAAACAAATACAGAAATGAAAAAAGTGAATAAAATAAATAAATTTTGAGCTAAATGAATAAAAAATGAGTTAAAATATACTTCCTCTGATTTTTAATATTCGCAACGTTTGGACTTTTTACACTATTCACATATTCTACTTTGACTATTATTGGTGATGTATAAGTAAGATAAAATATAATCATGTAAGATCTTGTTAGATTCGTCTCAATGTGTACTTCCAAAATATCATTTTTTTGTAATTTTTGCTTAAAGAGAATTAATGATATTAGTGATCAAAATTGTGCATTGATATGCGTGAAAATAATAAACGTTGCGAGTATTAAAAATCGGAGGAAATATATCTTAAAAGTCTATTTATTTACATTTATGCTATGTGATTTATACTATTGATGAATAACAATTATTAATTAATTTGGAATCCTATAGTCTTATATGTAACTAGGCACACCATGAACTTGATGTTGTGGCATGTTCACATTTGAAAATAAGTTCAGCGTGTTTAAAGCCCAGTAAACGGAGGTTAAAGGAGCCCAAAACTGCAGTTTTATTCTAGGGCAATTACTTTTATATGTTAGATCACTTACTTTTATAGTTTTAGGTCAGGTGTTTCTATATTTTTATTTGAGATACTTCTATAGTTTTATAATTGTAGGAAGGTACTTTTATAGTTTTAGGGGAGGTACTTTTATGGTTTTTAGGACATATACTGTAATAGTTTCATTTCAAATATTTCTATACTTTTATAGTTTAAGGGAAGCTACTTTTATAATTTTAGAGCAGTTACTTTTATGGTTTTGGGGGAGGTACTTTTATAATTTTTAGGCCATATACTATAATAGTTTTATTTTAGATATAGTTATATAGTTTTAAGGTAGGTACTTTTATAGTTTTAGGTCGGGGAGGTACTTTTATAGTCTTAGGCCGAGGAGGTACTTTTATACTACCTCTGTTTCAAAATAATCTTTACACTTTCCGTTTTAGTTTGTTTCATAATGTTCTTTACACTTTGCTTTATTCTATTTTTGGACATGAAAATTTACTACCTTACCTTCTTACCCCACAATATTTACAATTTTTCACTCACTTTATCTTAATTTATCTATTTTTTTTCTTACACTCACTCACATTTTTACACATTTTTCTTACTTTATCCATATTTTTATTATATTCAACCAACGTTTCTACCTTTGTCTTAATATTTTTGCACATAGTAATTGTAAACATATTTATGAAGCGATGGTAGTAGTTTTAGGCCCCTTTAGTTCACCTTATTTCTCCTAGTCTGGTCTGATCTGATCTGATCTAGTCTGGTCTAATCTGAACTTATTTTTTCTGATTTGATCTGGTCTGGCCTGGTCTGATCTGGTCTGATCTGATCTGATCTGATCTGATTTTTCAGAATTAAGTTTAAACAAAAATCTACATTTATTAATATTAAACGACTTACGTGTAAAATAAATCTTACACAAATTTATTATATTGTTATTATTTATTTGACTTTGCTCATGATTTAACTATTCCTTATATTAGATAGACCTGGATATGATCTAGGTAGAGGGGTTATGATCTGGACATATCAGGTGTGATCTGGATATGATCTATACATATCGGTTCTGATTGGGCATGATATGTACAAATTTGGTTATGATCTCGATATGATCTGGACAGATCGGTTCTTATATGGACATGATTAGTACAGATCTTGACATGATCTATACAGTGAAGTTTTGATCTGGACATGATATGTACAGACAAGTTCTGATTTGGACATGATCTAGACAAATCGGTTTGATCAAAATAGATCGATTCAAATTTGGACATGATCTTGACATTTGTGTTTTGATATGGACTTGATCTTGACATGATCTATACAGATCAATTCTCATTTGGACATGATTTATACAGATCATTTCTGCTTTGGACATGATTTGTACAGATCAGTTTTGATCTGGTCATGATCTTTACAGGCCAGTTATGATCTCATGATCTGTACAAATTACTTCTGATTTGGAAATGATCTATTCATATCAATTCTGATCTGAACATAATATGTACAAAGTCGATATCTAGACCAGTTCTAATCTGGATTTATCGATTCTGATCTGGACATGATCTGTACAAATCGGTTCTGATCTAAACATATTGGTTCTGTAAGGATCGGACATGATTTGTAAGGATCAGTTCTAATGTAGACAAGATCTTTGCAAATCTAAACATGACAGATCAGTTACGATCTGGATATTATGTGATCATACCGGTTCTGGTATGAATATAATATTATATATATATACTGGTTCTGATATGTAAAATCAATTCTGATATGGACATGATCTGATCATATCGTTTATGATCTGGACTTAATGGTTTTAATTTGGACATGATGAATTTGAATGTTTTGTGAATGTTTTGTGAATGTTTCTGTATGCCTTAAATAATTCTCCATTTGTCCCTTAATACTCACACCAGTTTGACCGGTGCGGAATTTAAGACACTTGAATTAACTTATTAATTTAATGGTGTTAGTTGATAGTGAAATATTTTTTTAATATAGTTAGTGGGAAATGTGTAAGGGGTGGAAAGTGGTGAGTGGGGGTGTGAATTTTTAAATGATTTTTTGTAGGGAGTAGGGGTGTAGGTGGGTTAGTAGGCAAGTGAGAGAAATAATATAATATTGGTAAAAATTTCTATTTATCGCAGTCGTGCAAGTATTAAGGGACGACCCGAAAATGAAAGCGGTGCGAGTATTAAGGGACGGAGGGAGTAGATTTTAATTGCAAATACAATAACATTCTTTTTCATTAAAGAAATAATAGTAATAAAATAATAGTAATAATAACAATGATACAAATATATAATAATAATAATAATAATAATAATAATAATAATAATAATAATAATAATAATAATAATAATAATAATAATAATAATAATAATAATAATAATAATAATATTGTGGATGCTGTTGGTAAGGCTGCTGTTGCAGTGGCTGATGACTTAGCCACTTCTATTACTGCGGTGGTTAATCTGTTACTTGCTGGTAAGTGTCCTGCTTCTTTGGGTGAGTTTATTTCTAGTGCCCCTCTTACGCCTTTGCTTAAGCCTGGAGGGGGTATCCGCCCTATTGCTGTTGGGACGGTTTGGAGGAGACTTGTACCCAAGGTCGCTGCTGTCGTGATCGGGAAGGAGGTTGGTAGTTATCTTGAGGATTTTCAGTTTGGGGTGGGTGTGCCTAATGGGAGTGAGGCTATTCTCCATGTTGTCAACAGGTTGGTTGAAGCCAAGGGAGAGGTGAGCAACATGTCTATGCTTCTGGTTCATTTTAGCAATGCCTTTAACTTGATAGACCGTAGTAATATGCTTAGAGAGGTCTGGCGTCGATGTCCTTCGCTCGCTCCTTGGGTTGAATTCTATTATGCCCGGGCGGCTAGGTTGTATTATGAGGGCTCTGTCTTGCTTTCTTCCCAGGGGGTTTAGCAGGGTGATCCTTTGGGGCCTTTGTTGTTTGCGCTTACCTTGCATCCGCTTATCCATCTGATCAACGAGAAGTGCAATCTTGATTTTATGGCTTGGTACCTCGACGACGGTACCATTATTGGGGACACTGCTTTGGTTTCTTCGGCTTTGCAAGTGATCACTACTGAGGGTCCGGCAATGGGGTTGCATTTAAATGTTGAGAAAACGGAAATCTTTTGGCCTACTCCTGACCCGAGGAGCTACGATTCCACACTTTTCCCTCCTAGTATTGCCCGCCCCAGGGATGGAGTCTAGCTTCTGGGTGGGCCAGTTAGCTTGAAGGCTGTGAGAGGGTCGAAAAAGCACGAGGCGAATGCATGACCTCGTCCCTCGTGGGCGTGACGTCGTCAGATCAAGTGTAATTGGATTTCCTGTGAGTTTACACCCAATCGACTAGTAATATAGGAGTCGCCATTCAGTTTTTAACGACAATGAGAAAAACTGACAAAACCCGGTTATCGTGACATAAAGGGAGTGTAATTATGTTCGACCACGACGGCCATAGGTTCCCTTGTGATCCCTGGTGTGGGGATCGCTCAACGTACACCCGCAGGGCAGAGATTGAGAGTTCGGGGGACTGTAGCTACCGAGAGGAGTGCTCATCGATAATACTCCAGAGGCAGGTTATCCTTACTAGCTCAGCATAAATAATTGAAGGGACATGCGTTAAACTATTAAACTATTCTGAATTGATTTTAGCATTGAGACTTGTACCGTGGGATGGTTAAACTCATGGTGCGACGTAGGCTTGTGTGGCCTAACAGCGCGTATTAGAACATTCCTCCAGGTGTTGGGATATCATTATTATTTTTTGCATTGGAGTACTTTGTCACGCCTTGTTCAGGTGCTCGAACAAGTGTAGCACCTTTTGCGTGGGTGTGCACGGCTTATTACTTCGTTCGATGCGAGGATTCATAGATGTTTCTTTCTTATTTTTTTTTTATCCTTGATTTTTCTTTCGCTTTTGCTTTGGAATGACGTAGACTGTGTAACGGGCGCTTGTAGGGCGAGCGTTATGTGCAGTAGTTTGATCGGAGTTTTGGTGACTCGCGATTTTCAGTTACCCTTGTTAGTGGGGTGACTTTATATATTCTAAGTAGCGCTTAGAATTTGGGAGGGGTTGTAGCCATTCTAAGGTTCGTTTTACATGATCAAACCTTAGGGTTGTGCCCCTATGACGTGTGTATAGCATTAGCGTCGAGAATTTGCGATAAAATCGTCATTTCAAGCATTTTTTAGAGTGTTTTTCTCAAGCCCCCAATTGTAGCTACGGGATTGGCTTGGTGCTATAATGCTTGGCATACGTTTTTATGCATTCATGGTGACATGGATCATAAATAGTTTGAACCAGACTCGTTTAGTGTAAGGTACGTTCGAGTAGTGATTTGCTACTTCTCTTGTAAATGTTGTATTGTGCGACATTGCCATGGTCAAGGTAGTCACATGTTAAAGTGTGCCTTGACCAAAAGCTAGGTGCCTTCCTTTACCCATAATCATATTTAGAAATCTTTTTGACTCACTTGCAACATCGAGATAAACGCATACTTAGCTTAAACCAACGACACTTTATTATGTTCGAAAAATTATTTGAAATCCGAGTCCTACTGTGTACAATCCGAGGTGTCCTAAGTAAGTTGACTTATAGAGGGTTCATACAGGATTACATGAGTGAATCAAAATACTGTTACGATTTTCGGAATGTTGTCTAAGGATTTGCTGGAAGCCAGGGTGCAGGCGTCAAGATATTACTTGTGCCCGTGTGGCACATGCTTTGGGCTTTTAGGGCCATCTTTTCCATTGCGGGAATATAAACCGTTTTCAAATCGACTTAGATTTACTTGGTGTATGTCTGCACAAAAGGTCAAGGTATACTTAGTTCTTTCCCTAGCTCTTTCATTTCAATTTTTAGCTCCCAGTTGCTATTATGTCTTCTCATTAATGATGCTTTCAGATTTCGATTTTAGATGCCCGTGTCATATGTCTGAGTAGGGTGAGCCTTGGTTAAGTGCCAAGTCCTATTGACAATGTCTGATTTTTTGAAAGGGGATTCGCAAGCATTTGAATTACCATGAACGGGTGCCTTGAGTTCGGAGGAACGATGGGGAGATGCCGTAGAACAATCCTCTTTATTGCAAGCTTATTGCCTTTACTACTTATTGGCGATTATGACTGTGTCTAGTGGTGAAAGAAGGTCTTAAGTGAGTTACTTTGCTTTAGGGAGGGTCAAGTCGAGTACTTTTAGAGGTCATGGACGCTCGCGCTAGCCCCCATTCAATTGAGGCAAAGCGATCTTTTGAGTATTGGCTAAGTGCCTAGGAGTGTGAGTGCTCCTTCTGGCAAGGGTACGTGCCCTTATTACTTTTCGATGTGTGCTCATTTTGGCATCTTGATGACTTGGATTCTTCCTTTGACTTTAAATTTTTCTTTCGACTTGGATTGCAAGTAACTAAATTTCAATAAGGGACTCTATTTTTTATTCTTGTTATTCTATAGGCTTTAACATTTTTGCAAATTGGTTGGACCGAATCATGGATTGTGAAGGAAATAATGCCCTTGGTCTAAGTATGCATTTAATGTTAAGTCTAATAAATGCGGTTCAGTATTAATTAACAAGTTAATAATTTAGTGAGATCAAGTGAGCTGAATGCCTAGCTAGAGGCCGCTTCAGTTCAAGTGGAATTAATGATATTAATTCACAACTTATTGACTGAACCCGTAGGGTCACACAAATAGTACGTAAACGGATCAAGTATTTAATGGAATTAAATACTCCATCTATGGATATTCGGAATCGACGGATCTTGGTTTCAGTGGGAGCTGAGATCGTCAAAGGCAAGAAATGAATACTCCGGAAACGATGATATTGCCGGAAACGGAAATATGGATCGTATCGGAAATATAAATATTATCCAAGTCGTAGATGTTGCCGGAAACGGAAACATGGTACATATCGGAAAATATTATCGGAAATGGAAATATTGCCGGAATCGGAAATATTACCGGAAACGGAAATATTGTCAGAATCGGAAATATTATCGGAATCGGAAAATAATTCCGGAAACGGAAATATTAAATATTTGTTCGAAATGGAAATTAATTCCGGAATCGAAAATATTAAATATTGTTCGTATCGGAAATGAATTGCGGAATCGGGAATTTAATCGGAAGCGCGTCGTACGAATTAGCATCGGACGAGACTTGCTAGACGAAGGCCCAGCACAAAGCCAGGCCTACGCCCAGCAAGCCCAAGCGCCCAAACACACGCTGCCAAGCCACGCCAGGCCCAGCGCAAGGCCAGGCCCAGCAATGGCCTTGGCGCGCGCGCGGAGCTGCGACGAGTGTGCTGGCGCTGTGTGTGGGCCGTAAGGCCTGCGTACGGTGCTAGCGTATCACTCGAAGTGTGTTACTCGAATCCTAAGGCTACCGGGATTCGTCATATGATTAAATCTAATCCTAAAAGATTTAGTTTATTTAATTAGAGTCCTAGTAGGATTATAATTTAATAAATTAGTATCCTAATAGGATTCCAAGTCCTTTTCCATAACTCTATAAATAGGTGCCTAGGGTCACATATTTATATCGAGGATTGAAGTATTCAAAGGTAAGATTTTCAAGCAAAAATCAGCCACAAACACTTGTCCTATTTAGCCGAAATTTATAGTACCTTAAGGGCGATTCTAGTTGGCCAATCTTAAGGCGGATCCGGACGTGCTGTGGACTATCTACGGAGGGACGAAACTTGGAGTCCCAAAGACTTGTTCTTGTTCGGTTCGGGCGCAGCTAGGGAGGGCACTCTACAAAGTGTATGCATCTGAATTATGCTAAATGATTATGTGTAAATAATATGTTTCCTGGCTTTATGGTTTTTCCGCATGATTTATGTTTATTCATATGTATCATAACCTAACAGTGGTATCACGAGCCTCTTATTATTTTCATAATCTAAATTGCATGAACATGGTTAAATTTTGCAAATTTGCAAGGAATTAAAGGGGTGATTAGTTTTCGTAATTAATTGCAAATTGCGTTTATTTAATTATATGTACGCAGTTTTTTTCGGCCGAACCCAGAATTCCCAAATTCGAAGCCTAACTATGACTTTTCGGAGGTTTAAGTTTTTCGAACGCAAAAGTTTGTAAATTTAAGATGTTAAATTAAGTATTTGCGATTCTTGTTGATAAATCTTGAGTTTTTGATTGACCTACACTATATGTTTAACAATTATGAAAGCCTAGACTTGTTAATTATACAACCTAATTTGTAATTATGATCAATTTGTTGAAATTCGAATAATTTAGAATTGATTTGTTTTTCATAATTAATTAATAATTTAATTAGGTATCCATGATTAAAATCCACCATAAAAATTATTAATTTATGTTGAATTTTAAATTTTTATGACCTAGATTTGAATCCATGTTAATCGGAAATTAATTGATTAATAAATTTTCGATTTTTCGCCCTAAAATTATGAAATTAATATGATTTATTAATTTGTCGTTAATTTTAAATTAAAAATTTTAAATTTTTATGAAAACGCTCATAAATGTTGCACGCACAAAGCAAAGGAAGCTACGTGTTACCCTTAAGGGGTGTTGTATAGTGCGGGCATGCGACGACGAGCAAGGGAGCTCGTCGCCCGTGCGGTACGAATGCAACGAGCAACCTAGCGCATGGCGCGCGCACGAGGCAAGGGAGCCTGTGCGTGGGTGCTGTGTGCTATGGGTGATGGGCGAAGGGCGATGGCGTGGCACATGGAGAGGCGCGCGCGCGAGGGTGAGAGCTGGGTCGCTTAACGATCTCCGCTCAACGCACCTACATGCGATGCCTCGAGGGCTTGCTTGCGCGCGAGCGAGCGAGCGCTCCTTTTGTAGCTGCTGCGATGCATGCGGGCAAGCAGGCTGCGCGCAAGCGTGGCTTGGCTTGCTGCGTTTGCACGTGGCTGCTGCTGCGATGTGCTATGGGCCAGCGATTGGTCGTGCACATGATGGGGCTTGGGCGCAAGCCCAAGTGCCTCGTCGTGTTACGATTGACGCGTTTTGAATTTTAATTTCAGATTTTCAGTTAGGAAATAATTTTAATTAATTTTAAAACTAATAATTTAAATTGTTTTCTCGGATTTTAATTTTGAATATTATAATTATTATAAATTTTATTTATACTAATTATTTTACTAAAATTAAACCTTGAATTAATTTAAATTTATTTAATTCAACTGAAAAATAAATTAAATAAAATGGATTCAATTATAAATTTATATGAGCTTTAAATTTTAATTAAATCTGTATGTTTCCGGTTAGACTAGAAATACATTTTTATGTTTAAAATTAGTAAAGCATATAAAGTTATTGGTTTAAGTGGGAGCAATTTTAGTCATAAACTCTTGATTAGGTCTACAAATCCTTTAAGGTTAAATAACTTAATTAGAATTAATAAGGACTGAATAATTGGTAGATTATTGGTGCCCTTGATTAATTGTTGCAAATATTTATATGATGCATACAATGTGTTTTTACTAACCAATTATGTGGGCTATTCATGATAATGAATGGGTGAATGGTATATATTGTATATGTACTGTTTTGCAGGTTATGAAGTGACTAGTATGGCCCAAATAGGATAGAAAATATGGTATGTTATTCCAGTAGGAACACGCACAAGAGGGGGGGGGTGAATTGTAATTAGAACTTTGATAAAGTTTCTTGCGGAACTTAAGAAACAATCAAGAAACTGAGAATAGAGAAGACAATAGCAACAATTGTGAAAACTTCTTGATACTAATCAAGAAGAGAATTCTTTTATTATGGTAATGCCTCGATTACAATAATCTCTCCAACACAAGTTCCTCTCAAACTCGTGTTCCTCACAGTAATCTACTTCGATTACAACTCCTTAACTTCTCTCTCTCAGACTTAAACTCTAAGTCTAAACAGGATAACTCTATCCTTACTAATACAAAATATAATTCGTGTTTGGATAACTCTAGATATTAATAATGCTTTTGTGAGGATATAAGAAACTTAGGAACTTTGAATTAACTAGGACACAAACTGTTTTAGAAAATCTTAGACAAAACGTTTTTAGGAAAGCAAAAACTCTCAGAATGTTTGTGTACTTTAAACCAAAAACGATTTCCCTTTTATAGTGTTTATCCTTAGGGTTAGTTCCCTTCAAAACCTCAACTGCTAACTGCCAGCACTTTGGTCTCCACGTCCCTTGACTTGAGGAACAAGGGGAAGACCACTTCCCACGTTCAGCCATGAAGCAGTTGGAGATTTGACTCAATCAAACCCTAAAGCATTTCTTTAAAACAGATTTTATTTATCTACAAAAACTTAGGAGTATTTTTAGGAAAATAAGTTTTGTTTAAATAAAATAAAACGTAAATCTATTTTATATTAAATATGCAAAACTTGTTTTTATTTATGAAATGTTTTCCATAAAAATCGCTTCCAATAAAATAAATGGCCTAATTAAATCATAAGTTCCTTGAGTACTCTATATACCATTAGCATAATTAATATTTACATAAAATTCTAAGTACAGTGGACTACCTAGACTTCATGTCTTCCCTTTGTCTGGAACTTGCAACTCAGAAGCTTCAGACGTTCCAGTCAAGGAACATTGATGAGTTCCTCTCTAGCTAACACAGGAACTCTTGGCTATGAGTCTGTAATAGTTCTTGTGGATATTCGGAACTCTTGATATGTAACTGTGTTGCTCCTCTTGTGACTTCAAACTGGAACAGATACAACTTCCATCTCTGAAACTCCATTGACTGTTCCAAGTGTACCTCAGGAACTTCACCAGTTTATTCAAGTTCCTATCCTAATAGAAACTTGGGCATATGCCTGTTCAAAGTCATTTAGCAACCATAATCAGGAAGTTTGCAATATGTGTGTGTCATCAACCAAAACATAGGAACAACAATATTCCCCCTTTTTGGTGATGACAACACTTGCAAACTTTTTACAAAGAGAGTAAGTACAAACAAACAAGAACTTATACAGACTATTGTGAAACAGAACATAAAAATTGAAAAACAGAAGAGAAAGATTAGAAAGAAGAAAGAGGAGCACCCTTGGCTTACAGAGAGATTCAGAGAGATTGATTCAGGAACTGGATTGAGTGTGCCTTGGAAGTTTGCACCCATGACTTCCCCCTGTTGACATCAACAAAAAGCATAGCACGAAATATAGCCATTCCAAACACAGTGCCCCACGATCAACGTTTGGCAAGTTAAGCTAGCCTCAAAGTATTAAACTAACTCATACAATAAATTGAAAGCAAGCAGTAATGATCAAGACTAGAAAGCATAGACATGTGTAACCAAGCAAGTCAAAATAAGATGGAACAAATACCCAAGTTTAAAAATTATACAAACCAAAAGCAAATTAAAAAGATTGTTCCATGGCAAAAGATAAAAGAAACATGGGATAGGGTGATTTAGGCTTGGGATGGGGAACCAGAACCAGCAGTTTCTTCTATCACAGTCTCCTCAAAAGATTCCAGATTGTTGATCTTTGTGAGGATTGTGGCACGAGTTGCATTGGCTTGTTTTGAGTAGTGGTGAAGATCGTTTTGGAGAGTCTTGACACTTGTAACCAATGCACCTATGTGGGCCTGCATTGAGCTAATCCTGTGATCTGTTCCCTCCTGTAGTTCCACCAGACGAGCAACTGTTGCCTTTAGCTCCAATATCTGATCATCCTTTGTGTTCCAGGCACCCCCATGATCTTGAACATGTTCCTGTTCAGATGGAACACGACTAGCTTTGGACTTTTTGGAGGATCTGGGTGTCCTTTTTCTTGGCCTAACAGTTTCAGGCAGTTCCTCTTGATTCAGTGGAACAGCATCCTCCTCTATGGGCATCTCCTTGACATCCCCTTCCTCATTTATTTCCATGAAGACAGGCCCTCTTTTCTTGTTCTCCTTCATTGCTACCCTCATGCTCTTTCTTTTTCCTACACTCTTCCTGTTCCCTCGAGGTAAAGGGACCTCTATTTGTTCGAGTTCCTCCTCCTCCTCCACTTCTTCTTTAACTGCAATTCCTTCCTGATCTTCCTCATCTTGTTTCTCTTCCTTTCCAGCCCTAATGACTTTACCCTGAACCACTTTAAGATTTAATAGATGGAGCATTTCAAGTTGAAGGATTTGGGTGGATTTTAAGGGAATCACAAAGTATGGGCTAAGGTCAACTGAGAAGCTTTTGAAGATTTCTGTGAGAAGGGAGGAGTATGGAATTTTGAATTTGGGGATACAGGTGGATAAGTGTTTGATCATGATTGCAGGAAAGTTTATGGGAATTTTCCTTTCAAGACAATACATGAGACATGCATCAAACAGACTTGCTATGTTCCTTTTCTGAGTTCGAGGAACTACACCTCTCCACACAATATTAAACAGTAATTTTTGAAGAGGTGAAAAGCAGTTGTGTGAGGTGGAGGTGGATACTTTAGAATCTCCTCCAATGGAACCAACTATATCTTTCTCATCCACATTATCTATGGTCACTGTGATTTGACCTTTGAGCCACATATCAAAACCCCTATTGGGTGTACCAAACAGCTGTTCCAGATAAGAGGCATCAAATTCGATGCGAGTTCCATTCACTTTACTTGAGCAAACATTATCAACACATGCAAAGTTCTTGCAGAATTCTTTCATAGCTTCAGGAATTAAGGGGGATTTGGCATAGGTACTCAAGAGACTTACCCACTTTTGTTGTTCAAGGATTTCCATCAACTCTTTAAATTTCGTGGCTTCACACCATGTTGAGTTGATTGCGAACCCCTCGACCAGATTGTTTTCCTTTGCAGTGAGTTTCTTGGACCCTTTTACTTCCCCCTGAGTTTGAGCAATCTCCTCTGTTTCCTCGATGTTTTCACCAGAAGCTTCCACTCGTCGTTTTTTGGATTTTCTTGTGGAGGATCTAGGGTTTGAGATTGGGGATTTCATTTCGATGTCAGTGTTGGTTTGTTCCCCCTGAGTGATTGCGAGCATTGGATTGTGGGATCGAAGAGGAATTGGCGATTGAATGGGTGAGGTATCCATGGGAACAGGTGATGAAGGGTTTCTCTTTCGTTTGAGGGATGTGAGATCAGTGTTGTTGCTTGTGAGAACCATGGTTGAGGTTTTTTATTTTATAGGTGGAAGGAGAGGTGATGTCAGTGGAGAAGGCGTGTGAGAGAGAGAAAGGGGGTTGCATGGATTGATTGTGGAAAGTGAAGAGTTTCTCCTATTTATTGCCAATGGAACCGTTCCAAACATTCTTTGAATATGGGTATTCGGTTTTTAATTAAAAAAAATAGATAAAAATAAAAGGAAAAAAAATTGTGTTTGACTTTGACTTGCTTAATTTCATATTTCTGACTTAACTAGTTTGAAAGGAACTGCTTACCTTGCTCATTTGAAGTGTGAGTGAATTTGCCACGATGGTAAGCTTCAACTATGTTTGCACACAAGATTTTGTGTTTGTAATAGTCTATATGTACCATGATTTTTGCTTTTGCCTTAGAGGAACTCCAATTTGGCAATTACCTTAGCTTGATCATTCCGAGTTCCATTCTCATTTTCTCATGTTTCTCTCTGTTCAAAGGCTTAGTTAAAATATCAGCAATTTGGTGATCAGTTTGGCAAAAGTCTAATTTGATCAAACCTTTCTCAACATTATCTTTAAGGAAATGGTGTCTGATGTGGATGTGTTTGACTCGGGAATGATGAACCGGATCTTTTGAAATACAAATAGCACTAGTGTTATCACAATAGATAGGAACACAATCATAGATAATACCAAAATCTCTTAACTGTTGTTTTATCCATAGAATTTGTGAGCAACAAGCTGCAGCAGCTACATACTCAGCTTCAGCTGTGGATAGAGCAACAGTATTCTGTTTCTTGGAACCCCAAGAAACCATGCATGGACCTAGGAACTGTACCATACCTGATGTGCTTTTTCTATTCACTAAGTCACCTGCATAATCAGCATCTGCATATCCTCTTAGCTCGAAGGATCCACTTCTTGGATAGTAAAGGCATAGGTCATCAGTTCCTTTGAGATATCTTAGTATTCTTTTCACTGCAGTTAGATGGGACTCCTTTGGATTTGATTGAAATCTTGCACATAGTCCTACACTAAAAGAAATGTCAGGTCTACTGGCTGTTAAATATAATAGAGATCCAATCATACCTCTGTATTTTGTTTGATTCACACTTTTCCCATTTGGATCAGTGTCTAATCTGGTAGCAGTTCCCATGGGAGTGTGATTTACTTTGGCTGACTCTAGCTCATATTTCTTTAGGAGTTCCTTCACATACTTTTGTTGGTGTATCATGATTCCCTCCTCGGTTTGCTTGATTTGTAAACCAAGGAAGAAGTTGAGTTCCCCCATCATACTCATTTCAAATTCACTGCTCATCAAGCTTGCAAAATCCTTGCACAAATTTTCATTAGTTGCTCCAAATAATATATCATCAACGTAAATTTGAACTACTAACAAGTCAGTTCCTCTAGATTTTAAGAATAAGGTTTTGTCTATTCTACCTCTTTTAAAGTCATTTTGAAGGAGGAACTTTGATAATCTCTCGTACCAAGATCTAGGGGCTTGTTTTAGTCCATAGAGAGCCTTATCTAATTTGTAAATGTGATTTGGAAATTCGGGATTTTCAAATCCAGGGGGCTGTTCCACATAAACATCTTCCTCTAAGAAACCGTTTAAGAAAGCACATTTAACATCCATTTGATAAAGTTTAAAACCCATGAAAGCAGCAAAAGCAATTAAGATTCTAATGGCTTCTAATCTAGCAACAGGTGCAAATGTTTCTTCAAAGTCAATGCCTTCCTGTTGATTATAACCTTTGACCACTAACCTTGCTTTGTTCCTTATGATTGTTGCATGTTCGTCTTTTTTGTTCCGGAACACCCATTTTAGCCCTATCACCTTCTGGTGCTTTGGTTTGGGTTCCAAGTGCCATACCTTGTTTCTTTTGAATTCATTTAATTCTTCTTGCATGGCAATGATCCAGTCAGCATCTTCCAGAGCCTCAGTGTGATTTCTTGGCTCAAATATGGAGAGGAACGCGTGGAATGCGCAAAAGTTCCTTAGTTGTGACCTTGTCTGAGTTCCTTTTCTGATGTCACTCACAATGAGTTCCATTGGGTGGGACTTTAGATGCTTCCAAGGTTTAGGTTGAAATTGAGCTACTGGTGTTGTGGCATTTTCGTCAGTTCCTTCTATGACCTGAGTTCCCTGTTGGGGTTCCTCTGGTGTTGTTTCTGGATCTTCTTGGTTTTCTGCTTGTTCCTCTAGTACGGGAACTTCTTGATTTTGTTGAGCAGTTCCTCTTGCTGTGTGTTTGCTTATTTGGAACTCCTCATCATTTTCTGCAGCACGAGATAAACCAATCTCGAAAAATTCTTGTTCCTGTACTATGTCAGTTTTGTTAGATTCATCAAATATTATATGTACACTTTCCTCAACACACATAGATCTTTTGTTATAAACTCTATAAGCCTTGCTATTTAAGGCATATCCTAGGAACACTGCCTCGTCGCTTCTTTCATCAAACTTCCCCAAGTTCCTTTTTCCATTGTTGTGGACAAAACATTTGCTCCCAAAGGCTCTAAAGTAAGAGATGTTGGGTTTTATACCTTTTAGTAGCTCATAGGGGGTTTTGTTTAGGATTGCTCGAATCATAACTCTATTTATAATGTAACAAGCAGTATTGACTGCTTCAGCCCAGAAGTTCCTAGGCAAGGAACTGGCTATTAGCATGGTTCTTGCCATGTCCTCTAGGGTTCTATTTTTCCTCTCAACAACTCCATTTTGTTGTGGAGTTCTGGGAGCTGAGAAATTGTGGTCCATACCTTGTTCCTTGCAGTATTCATCGAATTTGTAGTTTTCAAATTCTGTTCCATGATCTGATCTTATATGGATCAGTTGGTGACCTGTGGTTTTCTGGATTTTCTTTGAAAATGTAACAAACTCATCAAACGTTTCATCCTTGCTTGTTAGAAATATGACCCAAGTAAAGCGAGAGTAATCATCAACAATAACTAATACATATTTTTTCCCACTTCTGCTTTGAATTCTCATTGGTCCACATAAGTCCATATGGATGAGTTCCAATGGTTTTGTGGTGCTTACCAATTTCTTAGATTTAAAGGAACTTCGGACATGCTTGCCTTTTGCACATGCATCACACACTTTATCAGTTAGGAACTTGATTGAGGGGAGTCCTCGAACCAGTTCCTTTGATCTTAGTTTGTCAAGCAGCGAGAAACTAGCATGTCCAAACCTCCTGTGCCATAGTAGGGAATTTTCTTCAAAGGCACTGAGGCAGGTTAGATTGTTCCTGGGGACTGTATTGAGATCCACAGAATATGTGTTCCCTTTACGAGTTCCTTCCAAAATAACCTTCCCAGTGTTATTGTTTATGATTTGACAGTTTTCAGAAGTAAAACTTACAGAGTTTCCTTTGTCACAGAATTGAGAGATGCTTAGTAGACTGTGCATCAAACCCTCGACTAAAAATACATTTTCAATGGCGTAGGAACTTGACCTTCCAACTTTTCCAATTCCAATAATTTCTCCTTTCATGTTGTCTCCAAAGGTCACAGTTCCTCCATTGTAGGCTTCTAGTGAGAGGAATTTAGATTTGTCTCCTGTCATGTGTTTGGAACACCCGCTGTCGAGATACCACGAGCTGTTCCCCTTCACTAGAATCTGTAAAGAGATCAAAGGTTAGTTACAGGAACTCGGGTTTCCTCGAGTTCCTTTTCAACTATAACTTCAGACTTCTTAACCCATTTTTGTTTTACATAATTTATGTTTCTTTGATCCTGTTCCTTCATCTTGGAACACTCAGTACTTATGTGACTTCCACTTCCACATGAGAAGCATACTTTTACACTAGGAAGATCCACATACTTCTTCTTATGACTATTTTTATGGTTAAAGCCCAATCCTTCTGTTCTCTTAGATTGAGCATTCTCAATCCATTTGGGAGGAACTTTAGGTGGTTGTCTCTGTGCCCTGGCCATGGATAGTTCCCTTTCCAGTTTCTCTTTTTGTTCCTTTGTGGTGATCAGATCTTTGTTTAAATTTTCTA
Source organism: Spinacia oleracea (assembly GCF_020520425.1). Lineage (NCBI taxonomy): Eukaryota > Viridiplantae > Streptophyta > Magnoliopsida > Caryophyllales > Amaranthaceae > Spinacia > Spinacia oleracea. Next base: position 86,175,080 of record NC_079492.1, on the reverse strand, counting down.
AGTCGATGTTAAAAATTCCCATGTTGATTTCCAAGGATTTTGTAGGATCTAAACTTAAATTAAACATCTTATATTGACTGAGTTGAACTTGTAGAAGGATGTTTTCATTTCTAATTTTTTCGAATGACTCATTAATAGAGGTATTTCTATCTAGTAATTCAAAGAACCTGCCTTGGACATCAGATCTAATATTGTTCAGATAATTTATGTGGTCTTTACTGAGTTCCAAGGCTCTATCACTTTGTGCTTTTAATATACTTAGCTTTTTGTAATCATCTAGAGTTTCTAGCAACAGTTCAATTAGTTTTGACTTTGAGAGACACTGAAGAGTGGAGGAACTTACTTCTTCTGATGGAACTTGATCAGTTCCTTCTGTTCTAGCCATAAGGCAGAGATTTGCAGTTTCTTCATTTGGTTGTTCCTCATCGTCTTCTGAGTCTGTTGCTTCGCCCCATGCAGCTATCATGGCCTTCTTGAAGTTTGGTCTGTTGAAGGTAGACTTGTTAAAGCGATCTTTGACCTGTTCCTTCCCTTTTCCTCTGGTCTTGTCGTTCTCCCACAGAGGGCATTCACGAATTTGGTGATCAGTTTCTCCACATTTGAAGCAACCTTGCTCAGTTTTGGAACTAGTGATTTTCTTGGCAAAGTTCCTTCCTTTCTGGTTTCCTGGTTTGAAGTTCCTATAGAGCTTTCTCATTCTTCTGACCAGCATGGCAGCCTCTTCTTCATCTGGTTCAGATTCATCGAGTTCCTCAGCCTTTAGAGCAAGTCCTCGATTTCTTGAGCTCTCGGGAACAGCAGCTCCAAGATGCAGTTCGTGTGTCATCAAGGAACCAGCAAGTTGTTCAATGTTGAACTTGGTGAAGTCCTTGGTCTCAAACAGTGCAGTGACCTTTGTTCTCCAGCGATCATCTTGTGGCATGCTTCTTAGTATTTTTCTTACCTGTTCATCTGTGGGAATGATTCTACCAAGAGAAACTAATTCATTGGTTATGTTAGTAAATCTAGTGAACATTTCTTGAATAGTTTCTTTTGGAAGCATCTCAAATCTTTCATATTTAGACATCAAAAGGTCAATTTTGGAACGCTTAACTTCATTAGTTCCTTCGTGGGTTACTTGAAGTAGTTCCCAAATCTGTTTTGCGTTCTTGCACCCCATGACTCTGTTGTGTTCATGAGGTCCAAGCCCGCAATGCAAGATTTTGACAGCCATGGCATTCATCTCATATTTATCAAAGTCTTCTTTAGAAAATTCAGACATTGGTTTAGGAACTACCTCGTTTTCAGCATTGGTCTTTGTTACCTCGAAGTCTCCAACTTCAATTACACGCCAAACTTGGTAATTTTCAGCTTTGATGAATATCTCCATTCTATTCTTCCAGTATGAGTAGAACTTGCCATTGAACATAGGTGGCCTTTGTGTCGAGTAACCTTCTTCCAGTTTCTCTTGTGAGTTCATACTTTCAGGAACTTGACTCAAACAGGGTTTCCTGTGTTTTGGTGAGTACTGGCTCTGATACCAACTGTTATTCCAGTAGGAACACGCACAAGAGGGGGGGGGGTGAATTGTAATTAGAACTTTGAATTAACTAGGACACAAACTGTTTTAGAAAATCTTAGACAAAACGTTTTTAGGAAAGCAAAAACTCTCAGAATGTTTGTGTACTTTAAACCAAAAACGATTTCCCTTTTATAGTGTTTATCCTTAGGGTTAGTTCCCTTCAAAACCTCAACTGCTAACTGCCAGCACTTTGGTCTCCACGTCCCTTGACTTGAGGAACAAGGGGAAGACCACTTCCCACGTTCAGCCATGAAGCAGTTGGAGATTTGACTCAATCAAACCCTAAAGCATTTCTTTAAAACAGATTTTATTTATCTACAAAAACTTAGGAGTATTTTTAGGAAAATAAGTTTTGTTTAAATAAAATAAAACGTAAATCTATTTTATATTAAATATGCAAAACTTGTTTTTATTTATGAAATGTTTTCCATAAAAATCGCTTCCAATAAAATAAATGGCCTAATTAAATCATAAGTTCCTTGAGTACTCTATATACCATTAGCATAATTAATATTTACATAAAATTCTAAGTACAGTGGACTACCTAGACTTCATGTCTTCCCTTTGTCTGGAACTTGCAACTCAGAAGCTTCAGACGTTCCAGTCAAGGAACATTGATGAGTTCCTCTCTAGCTAACACAGGAACTCTTGGCTATGAGTCTGTAATAGTTCTTGTGGATATTCGGAACTCTTGATATGTAACTGTGTTGCTCCTCTTGTGACTTCAAACTGGAACAGATACAACTTCCATCTCTGAAACTCCATTGACTGTTCCAAGTGTACCTCAGGAACTTCACCAGTTTATTCAAGTTCCTATCCTAATAGAAACTTGGGCATATGCCTGTTCAAAGTCATTTAGCAACCATAATCAGGAAGTTTGCAATATGTGTGTGTCATCAACCAAAACATAGGAACAACATGGTATGCATACCATTAATTTGAATGTAATTGGTCTAAAGCACCAAATTTGTTTTTCAATTCAAATATGGTCTGCGTACCATCAAACAATTGTAGTTAGTTTAATTATAGCTTATCCTATTTGAAGAAAATGGCGCCTCCCACGGTGAAATTCAAGACGAAGTTTCCATCCATTTTCAAGACGGACTTTGAAGTTGAAGCTTCAAGATGAAGTCGGGCCATACTAGATCACATTTATCTTATGCATGCTTTAAGTTATTTATTGCTTTTAAATATGTCTTTAATATGCATCAGATCGAAGCTTGATTATGTTGCATGATTAATGATTTTAGTTCACTTAAAATCTAACCAACATAGTAAAAGCCTTAAGTTCCAAACTTAAAAATTGAGTTAAAAGGTGCCATGCCAAAATAACACTTACTTGGATAACCTTTACATCAATCTAGTAATTGATTACGCTCAGCGAGGTGTTACTTATTGATCCTAAAGGGGTAAGGTACACAAATAATTGTGAGTACATGTTAGTTTTGGTGAAACTCAACGATATAAGTAAGGAGTCCTTTTATGTCGTGGCAAAATCGATAGGTTTACCTAATAAGTTCTTAGACGTACCTATCAACCAAGAGTAGTTTCTAGACTATTAGCAAAAGGCTTTTGCTTACCTAAAAGATTTTAGAATTGAGTCTAAATACATAATGTGCTTAATTCTTAAATGGGTTTTAGGATCTTGGAATCATTTTATTCACACCTGCCGGAACACATAACTTGAATAAAATTCTTAATGAACATTAAATTATGCATGTATGTTAGAATTTAAGTTTATTAAGAGAAACTGTGAATGATTATTTATTTGTTTATTCTTTTTCAATTGTAGTTTTAATTATGGCAAACAACAATTCATTCAACATTCGATCAATTCTCGAAAAGGAGAAGTTGAACGGGAAAAACTTCCTTGATTGGCAAAGGAACTTGCAAATAGTTCTTATGCAGGAAGGAAAGGAGTATGTCCTGGAAGAGGCGATGCCCGAAGCCGCAGGCGAAGGGGTCACTCAGGCAGCCCTCAATCGTTGGATTGATGCTAACAAGGATGTGAAATGTCTAATGCTTGCAACCATGAGTGCAGATCTACAAAAAACATTCATCAACTCAGATGCTTTCACGATCATCAGTGAGTTAAAGAACATGTTCCAAGATCTGGCTCGGGTCGAAAGATTCGAGACTCATAGGCAAATTCTTGAGACCAAGCTTAAGAAAGGCGAGCCCGTAAGTCCACATGTTCTCAAAATGATTGGACTCATTGAGAATATGAGTCAGCTGGATCAATAGTTCTCTCAGGAAATGGCTGTAGACACCATCCTCCATTCTCTTCATAACGGGTATGATCAGTTCAAGCTGAACTACAGTATGAATAGTCTGGACAAAACGTTCACTGAGCTTTATGGTATGCTGAAGACCGCTGAAAAGACGCTCAAAAGTGATAAGCAAGATGTGCTTATGGTGCGTGGGGGCAAGTTCAAGAAATCTGGAAAGAAGAGGAATGCTAAGAAAAGTGGAAACAAGGCCAGCCCAACTAAGAAAACTGGCGCCAAGTCTGAAAAGAGGAAGGTCAGTCAACCCACTTCTGAATCCGAATGCTTCTATTGCAAGAAGAAGGGACATTGGAAGAGAGATTGCTTGAAGCTAAAGGAAGATCAGAAGAACGGAACAGTCGTTCCATCTTCAGGTATTTTCGTTATAGACTGTATACTTGCTAATTCAACTTCTTGGGTATTAGATACAGGTTGTGGCTCACACTTATGTTCCAATCCATAGGGACTAAGAAGAAGTAGAAGGTTAAGCAAGGGTGAAGTCGACCTACGAGTGGGAAATGGAGCATGGATTGCTGCATTAGCTGTAGGAACTTATTATTTGTCGTTGCCCTCTGGGCTAGTATTGGAACTGGAAGAGTGTTTCCATGTTCCAAGTCTTACTAAAAACATCATTTCTGTTTCTTGCTTAGATGCTAAGGGATTTTCCTTTTTAATAAAAGACAATAGTTGTTCGTTTTATTTTAAAGAGATGTTTTATGGATCTGCTAGATTAGTCAATGGACTTTATTTATTAGATCACGACAAACAAGTTTATAACATAAATACCAAAAAGGCCAAAAAGGATGATTCAGATCTCACCTATTTGTGGCATTGTCGATTAGGCCATATTAACTTAAAACGCATGGAAAGACTTCAAAAAGAAGGAATTCTAGAACCATTTGACTTAGAGGATTATGGAAAGTGCGAATCATGTTTACTTGGCAAAATCACAAAGCAACCTTTCTCTAAAGTTGGAGAAAGAGAAACTGAACTATTGGGTTTAATCCATACAGATGTATGTGGACCAATGAGTACAAATGCTAGGGGTGGTTTCAGCTACTTTATCACTTTCACTGATGACTTCAGTAGATATGGTTATGTCTACCTAATGAAGCATAAGTCTGAATCCTTTGACAAATTCAAGGAATTTCAGAGTGAAGTAGAGAATCAATTAGGCAAGAAGATTAAGGAATTGCGGTCTGATAGAGGCGGTGAATATCTGAGCTATGAATTTGATGACCATCTGAAAGAATGTGGAATTCTATCAGAATTGAATCCTCCTGGAACACCACAATGGAACGGTGTGTCGGAACGGAGGAACAGAACCTTGCTAGACATGGTTAGATCAATGATGGGTCAGGCCGAACTTCCAATAGAATTTTGGGGACATGCACTAAATACAGCTGCACTCACTATAAATAGAGCTCCGTCTAAAGCTGTTGAAAAGACTCCATATGAGTTATGGTTTGGAAAGCTTCCAAATGTGTCTTTTCTTAAGATTTGGGGATGTGAAGTATACGTCAAACGATTAATTTCAGACAAACTTCATCCAAAATCTGACAAATGTATCCTTGTGGGCTATCCAAAGGAGACAAAGGGGTATTACTTCTACAATACATCTGAGAACAAGGTGTTTGTTGCTCGAGATGGTATCTTTTTGGAAAAGAATCACATTTCCAAAATGACAAGTGGGAGAAAAGTAGACCTCGAAGAAATTCGAGTCGAACAACAAACTCTAGAGAATGCTCAAGACGACATTCAGGATGAAACTCAGAGATCTTTAGAAGTATCTGGTGAGAATCATGGTCAATCTAGAAATGTAACCCCGCGTAGATCGCAGAGATATAGATCTCAACCGGAAAGGTACTTAGGTATTTTGACGAACGAGAGCTATGACGTTCTATTACTTGAAAGTGATGAACCTGCGACTTACAAACAAGCTATGACGAGCCCTAGCTCCAAGCAATGGCATGAAGCCATGCAATCTAAATTAGACTCCATGTCTGAAAACCAAGTATGGGATTTGGTCGATTTGCCAGATGGCTACCAAGCCATTGGAAGCAAATGGGTTTTCAAACTGAAAAAGGACAAGGATGGAAAACTTGAAGTTTTCAAAGCTAGATTGGTTGCAAAAGGTTACAAGCAAGTCCACGGTGTGGATTACGATGAAATCTTTTCACCAGTTGTAATGCTAAAGTCTATTAGAATAATGTTAGCAATCGCTGCATATTACGATTACGAAATATGGCAGATGGATGTCAAAACCGCTTTCTTAAAACGGCGTTTTAACAGAAACTGTGTTTATGACACAACTTGAGGGTTTTGAGGATCCAAAGAATGCTAAAAAGGTATGCAAGCTAAAGAAATCAATATACGGATTGAAGCAGGCATCCAGGAGCTGGAATATACGTTTTGATGAAGCAGTTAGTGACTTTGGTTTCATCAAGTACCTAGACGAATCTTGTGTATACAAGAAGGTTAGTGGGAGTAAAAATTGCTTTTCTAGTATTATATGTCGACGACATATTACTTATCGGAAATGACATTCCTATGTTGAACTCTGTCAAGATTTAGCCTGGGAAATGTTTTTCGATGAAGGATCTAGGAGAAGCACAGTACATATTGGGCATCAAGATTTACAGAGATAGAACTAAAAAGATGATTGGACTTAGTCAAAGCACTTATATCAATAAGGTGCTTGAAAGGTTCAAGATGGCAGACTTCAAGCGAGGCTACCTACCCATGTCTCATGGAATGACTCTAAGCAAGACTCAGTGCCCAAAAACACTTGATGAGCATAGACGAATGAGTGGGATTCCATATGCATCATTGATTGGTTCAATAATGTATGCTATGATATGTACACGCCCGGATGTTGCGTACGCACTCAGTGCTACGAGCAGATACCATTCAGACCTAGGAGAGGCACATTGGACTGATGCCAAGAATATTCTGAAGTACCTGAAAAGGCACAAAGATGACTTCCTGGTTTATGGTGGAGATGATGAATTAATTGTTAAAGGCTATACAGACGCAAGTTTCCAAACCGACAAAGATGATTTCAGATCACAGTCTGGGTTTGTCTTCTGCCTCAACGGAGGAGCAGTAAACTGGAAAAGTGCTAAGCAAAGCACCATTGCGGATTCTACAACTGAAGCAGAGTACATTGCTGCACATGAAGCAGCAAAGGAAGCTATATGGCTAAGGAAGTTCATAGGTGAGCTTGGTGTAGTCCCCTTCATTAAAGGACCAATAGCCCTATATTGTGATAATAACGGAGCTATTGCACAGGCAAAGGAGCCTAGACACCACCAAAGAGTCAAGCATGTACTTCGTAGATTTCACCTTCTACGAGAGTTCGTTGAAAGAAAAGAAGTCGAGATAAGCAAGATTGGAACTGATGACAACATATCAGATCCATTGACTAAACCTCTACCGCAGGCGAAACACAACTCGCATACTGCAGCTATGGGAATCAAGCATATTGGAGAATGGCTTTGATGTCCTTGTTTAATGTTTTAAAGTTTTAGAGTTTAATACTTTGTAAACCATTATTGGTTAATCATTCACAATAAATGAATAGAATTCATTTTTCCATTTAATTTGGGGTTTATTAAATGATGAGTCCCTTCAATTTGACGATATATTCAAGATAGACTGTCAGGACCAGTCCCGTGACTAAGAAATGTCTATCAAGTGAACTTGAATGTCAAAAGTTGAAAATGGTCCCTGGTCGAAGTTTTCTATAAAGATGGACGCATAGAAAACGTTAGAAGACTAGAATGCAAGATGACTAGTAGTTCTGTTTCTTGAACTATGTGGACATGGCAATGTCGTAATCATTTGCATAGATACTTACTTTGGAAAGACTAGTATCAGACAGACCTATGAAACTTTACTGTAAGAGATGAAAATCTGTCAAAAGTAAATTTCATTAAAATTATTAGACACTAAATCCTCAATACCTGAGTGATTTGAGATTACTTGTTTGAGAACTGCTTACTTTGACGTTGACCAACTGTCGCACCGTAAAATGAGGCTATAAAGGCAACACTCAGGTAATCACCTATCAAACGAAGTCTAATCTCAAGATCGCAAGATTGGGATTGTCCTCCCATAAATCGGGATGAGATGCTTAAAAGTTGTACAAGGCCACTCGGAGAGCTAGAAACTGTAAAATGCATGGCCGTGCTCGGATGAATCATAGGCTATGATTATCTGTTTATTTGATCAGTTGAACTCTGAAACCGAGAAACACCTCTGGAAATAATAAGGATGACAACACTTATCTTATGTTCAAGAGCAAGCATCAAGCGACAAAGGAATTAGGAAATGCACACTTGTCCCTAAGGACAAGTGGGAGACTGAAGGAAATAATGCCCTTGGTCCAAGTATGCATTTAATGTTAAGTCTAATAAATGCGGTTCAATATTAATTAACAAGTTAATAATTCAGTGAGATCAAGTGAGCTGAATGCCTAGCTAAAGGCCGCTTCAGTTCAAGTTGAATTAATGATATTAATCCACAACTTACTCTTGACTGAACCCGTAGGGTCACACAAATAGTACGTAAACGGATCTTAATGGAATTAAATACTCCATCTATGGATATTCGGAATCGACGGATCTTGGTTTCAGTGGGAGCTGAGATCGTCAAAGGCAAGAAATGAATACTCCGGAAACGATGATATTGCCAGAAACTGAAATATGGATCGTATCGGAAATATAAATATTATCCAAGTCATAGATGTTGCCGGAAACGGAAACATGGTACGTATCGGAAAATATTATCGAAAATGGAAATATTGCCGGAATCGGAAATATTACCGGAAACGGAAATATTGTCAGAATCGGAAATATTATCGGAATCGGAAAATAATCCCGGAAACGGAAATATTAAATATTTGTTCAAAACGGAAATTAATTCCGGAATCGAAAATATTAAATATTTATCGTATCGGAAATGAATTCTGGAATCGGGAATTTAATTGGAAGCGCATCGGACGAGACTTGCTAGACGAAGGCCCAGCACGAAGCCAGGCCTACGCCCAGCACGCCCAAGCGCCCAAACACACGCTGCCAAGCCACGCCAGGCCCAGCGCAAGGCCAGACCCAGATATGGCCTTGGCGCGCGCGCGGAGCTGCGACGAGTGGGCTGACGCTGTGCGTGGGCCGTAAGGCCTGCGTGCGGTGCTAGCGTATCACTCGAAGTGTGTTACTCGAATCCTAAGGCTACCGATTCATCATATGATTAAATCTAATCCTAAAAGATTTAGTTTATTTAATTAGAGTCCTAGTAGGATTATAAATAAATAAATTAGTATCCTAATAGGATTCCAAGTCCTTTTCCATAACTCTATAAATAAGTGCCTAGGGTCACATATTTACATCGAGGATTGAAGTATTCAAAGGTAAGATTTTCAAGCAAAAATCAGCCACAAACACTTGCCCTATTTAGCCGAAATTTATAGTACCTTAAGGGCGATTCTAGTTGGTCAATCTTAAGGCGGATCCGGACGTGCTATGGACTATCTACGGAGGGACGACACTTGGAGTCCTAAAGACTTGTTCTTGTTCGGTTCGGGCGCAGCTAGGGAGGGCACGCTACAAAGTGTATGCATCTGAATTATGCTAAATGATTATGTGTAAATAATATGTTTCCTGGCTTTATGGTTTTTCCGCATGATTTATGTTTATTCATATGTATCATAAACTAATAGATTGCCTACGTATCCGCCTTAAATAGATTTAATTTGGAATTAGGTCTTGCGTAGTTCTTAGCCAGAAAATGGTTTCTTAGAATGCCGATTTTAAACAAGTACGTTCGAGTGGAATCGTAATGTTTGAAATAGGGTGAAATAAGTGTACGAAAATTTTAGAGCGCGCGTATTTTGCGTATTTTATATGATCTTCTACCCCCCAAGTGTTCGTTATTCTTCCGCATGTATATAGGAAAATATACGAACACTTTTAGGAATTGGGAGTTGAAAAGTGATAAGCAAGAACGGCGCCCATGGCTGGGCGTTATTATTTTTGGCGCCCAGGTCTGGGCGTTGAAAACGTGTTTGACAGGCTCAATCGCACTCCTATCAAAGATAAACCTAACGTTCACCAACTAAAAATGTAGCAAGGGAAGCAGGGATTGTATCCACAGGGAAACAATGTTCTTTCCACTATTAATTAACTAATCTAGACTCCTGGTAACAAAGAATTGGATTGGTTTGTATATTAAGCTAAGGCAAATAATCAAACTGGAATATAACAATATTAAGGGAATCTAGGGCAGCGGTTCACCATAAATGCAGACCGGGATTGGACAACGGACAATAACAATTAATTAACAATCATAACTAGGAAAACATGCATCTCTCGAATCTTATGAATTCCTTAGGATATAACAACTAGCGGGCTCTCGCTACGTACTAGAAATAATTCCTATCTAATAGCCACAAACCAAAAACATCAGATTTATACCTCTCGGCGCATAATCTAAGGTTAATCAAACTCAAATCAAATTAGTCCGGCCGAACAGAATTGACGAGCAATAATAATAAGCTATAGAAATTATAATCAATCAATCAAATAATCAAGTCCACATATAATCCCAATCATGCATTCATGGATCTCCTAAACCCTAGAAATTAAACTACTCACTCATGATAACTAATAACAAAGCGATTAACATAATGGAAAACATGATCAAAGCAATAGAATAAATTAAAGTAAGAAATAATACCGACTTGAAGAACAATGGAAATTGAAAGCTTGCGTTTTTATATAAATCGAACTAAGTGTTTGAATTGATGTAGAGAGAAAAATAAAACTTAGAGAAATAAACTAAGGGTTTTGTGCTGGAAAATAAGATGTTTACTAAAAATAAAAGGGCTAGTATTTATAGTTTGCCCAAAATACAAGCCAAAAACCGGAAAGAAAAAACGCGAAAAAGCATAAGGGGTTGGCGTCGCCCGATCGGGCGAATCACTCGATAGTCGGCCCGATCGGGCCAAAATCCGCCCGATCGGGCGGGTTGCGAAATCTCCACAAAGCCTCCAGATTGACCGCCCGATCCGGATCGGGCGAGCTGCGCCCGATGGTTGCATTTCGCCCTCAGCTTCCAGGGCGATTTGCAATCTTCAATGTATCTCGCCCGTATCACCAAGTCTAACTCCCGGGGCTCAACCATAAGCATCTCAGGCTCCCGAAAGTCGACGATGGAGGTCCCGAACTTCTCGGACTCATATAGTGGCCTTGATCAACAATGAAACGGGTCTAAAACGACCAATTTCTCATAATCAAACCTGAAACTCAAGGCACACTCAATAACACACATTAGTACTAGAAACGGCTCCTAAGAGCACGTTTGATACATAAAAGTACTAAGGGACGGGGGTAAAATTCTATATAAAACGCATATATCAAACTCCCCCAAGCTAGATCTTTGCTTGCCCCTAAGCAAAGAAATCATCGATGAATACATAAATCAACTTCACCCCAAACACATCTTAAAACAATGGATACGATTCAAGGCAAAATCCAACAAGCATGCATCAATGTCAACCAATCAAATCCATCCAACCGCTAATCCGCCTTAACAATCGTCACGCAAAGCGAACCAAAAATGCACATTGGAATTCAAGACTAGTGCTCACATACTCGTCACTCATTTATGTGGCGGATAAAAGATGTACCCGTTCGCTCTCCTCCCAACATATGAGTGAACAATGCCCTCCCAAACTCACAACACTCGTGTGTCTAGAAAAACATACACTCAACCTAATAGTCGACTCGAAATATGTCATGTCATAACTTGCATTGATAAACAACTACTTTCACATTAATACAACTCTATGCACAAAGGTCGGAAGGTCTTTCAAGCTTGTAATGTTAGGCTTAGGTAAGGGTGCGGTAAATTTGGGTAAAATGTGAGCTTAAAGCCTTGGCTTTGGGGAGCATAAATCCTAGCAAAACCATGGTCAACCACAAATGATGACCACAACCACAACTTCCCACTCAACACATGATGAAACAACAAACAAACCACACTATACTTTCTTGCCTTTCTTTCACAATTAAAATCAATCACTCATAAAGATAAGAAATTACAATACTTGAGTAAAACAATGCTTTGAATTTTCTTGAGAATAACGATTTTTCCTTCTTATTTTTTTTTTCTTGCTCAATCTCATTTTTTTTTTTTTTTTTTTGGAACCTTCCCACGATTTTTTTTCTTTTATTCTCCTCATCTCATTCATTTTTTTCAACCACAATCATGATAAGAAGAATTTCCCTTTTCAATACTCAATATGCTCAAAATGTACCACACTGCAACTCCCTCACCTCACTACTATTAGCTCCCCCAAGCTAGGCTTGGGACTAGTAACCAATGGGGAATTTACGGGCTTGTAATGTGGTTAGTCACCGAATAAATGGCACAGGCACAACATGGGTAGAAAAAGAGGGAACAAACGTATCTAATTTCATCTGAAGGCTACCTAAATAGAAAAATGCCTTCGTCCTCCACAATGTGCATGTGTATGAGTCATAAAACATTACTAATAGTTGCAAACCAATACTCAAAATCAATGGCACACCAGGAAGCTATCACACATCCTAACCAAGTCAACTAGTCAAGCACCAAGTCCACAAGTAGTTGGTCAGAGTTGACTCATGTCAAGGCATCAAAGTAGTCGGATCTCAAATCATGGTTAACAAATCAACAATGCTCGTCATCAAAAACCAAGAATCAAAACAGTTTACAATCAAGGGGCACAGGGAAGCATGGTTTTGTATTCATCGGAACGTATTTTTCTATTTTTTTTTCAAAGCAATAAACTAATCTAGAAAGCATTAAACACACCAAAATAAACACACCAAAGTAAAGAAATGCAATAATAAAAGAAAGACATACCTACAATGTACAAGTAGTGTGAAACCCCCCCCCCCCCAAACCAAATCAGACAATGTCCTCATTGGCTCAAGGGTATCGAACCTCATCATCAACATCATCTCGGCATCACTGATGGCCTTGGCCATCATCACCATCATCATCACCATCATCTCGGCCAGCATGCCCACTAGGACCCGCTCCCCACCCTCCGTACTGGGTGGGTGTGAAGGTGCCCATAGAACCCGGAGCTCCATATCCCTCCGCGGGATAGGTAAACCAGGTAGGGTGCTCGTAATCTGGGGCAATATAGCCCTGCCTGGCATACTGATCATAAAATGGGAACATGGTCCTCTGGTGATCAGCTGCGAACTCCCGGAACCCGAGCTCAAGTCTGCTCAACCTCTCATCAATGGACCCCTGATCCTCATGAACTACCGGGCCACTCTGGGGCCTCCCCGTGTCTCGACGCCCCCTCCTGAAGTAGGTGCGAGGCTCTGGCTGGTACTGATGGGGCTCTGGCTGAGGGTCAGGCTAAGGCTGGGGGTCAGGCTGAGGCTCTCGCTCAAATCCAACAAATAGATAATGAGCCTGACCGGGTCTGAAACTAGTGCGGCCCTGAGGGTCAGGCAAGGTGAAAAGCCTGTTTCCCTCGAACATCCAGTACATGGCTCCCGGCCAAAATAACCCGTGCTCCCCCTGCAGCCTACGGAGTCCAGCAAAATAAGCCAAATCAAGCAAGTTGCTACCCAGAACTGGGATCTGGTTAGCCTCAGTAAAATTGGCCGTGGCCATGACTATGTGGGTGATCAACCCACCAATGGTAATCTTGGTAGTATGTGTGGAGGTGGCTATGGAGTAAAATTGAGAGGCCATGTGATGTGCAAGGTTCATTTTGTAGCTCTCCTCTCCTTCGGAAACGTAGCCACCTAGGATCTCTAGCTCCGTACTTCTAATGTTCTGGGTCTCATCCCTACCAAAGATAGTAAATCCTAGGAACCTGTAAAAGACAATGGGTACCGGGTGTTGAATCTTGGAAGCATGCAAATGTTGCATACTCCCGGGATTATCATTGCCCGTAAGCTTTCCCCACATGGTACAGTTATTGTGAGTCTCCTTGGGTTTCCTACTATATGTGGTAGACAATCCAAAAATCCTACCAAAATCAGATAAGCTCATGGTGTAGGTTCGGTTCATGACACGAAATTGAACCGATGACACGGTTCGATAACCATCCCTACGAATATTAAAACTACTCAAAAATTCTAGAGTCAACCGCCTAAATGTGAGACGGAGCATACCATACATGCTACTCATACCAACACCAACAAAAACACGTTTTACATCACGCTCAATTCCCATTTCATGCAATGATTTTTGACATATAAAGCGAGTAGGGATTACCTCCCTCAATTTGAGGTGCATGAATCGTGCTCGTTGCTCCTCCGTAATAAAGATGACATCCGGAAAATCCGTGTCGGGCTCGAATTGCGGTGGTGGAGGTGGTGGTGTCGGTTCCCGAGCTCGGCTTGTGGAAGCCTCGTGTTGATTTCTTGGTACCCTCGTGCATTTTCTTTGTGGTCTATTTGCCATTGATGAAAAATCTGAATTTTTGAGTTTTTTTTAAGTTTTTTGGGTGAATTTGGGGATTTTGTGGGGATGAGTGAAAACTTAAATCGATTAGGTGTAGGTTGTAGAGGATGATGAGGGGATGATTTTGATGAAAATTTTGTTGAATTTGGTGGAGAATTGAGGGAGATATGATGGTTGGAAGTTTTTTTGAGGTTGGGGTTTAATTGAGGAAGAGAGAGAGAGTTAGGTTGAAGATGAAGAAGAAGTGAAGAAAGAAAGAAGAAACCGTGTACTTGTCGCTGAAATCGCATCTCGCTCGATCGGGCGGTTTGCGATCCTTTTCTTCTGATCCGTACGCGCCCGATCGGGCGCAGCTCGCCCGATCCGGATCGGGCGATTTGCGATTGCCTCTTTTCTTGACTTTTTCTGCCCAGAATTCCACCTTGACTTTTCCACGAATTTTCCTCAACCGCCCGATCGGGCAAAATAATTTTGCCCGATCGGGCATTCCACTCGCCAGTCCGCTCGATCGGGCATGTTGCGCCCGATCGGGCAGAAATAAGCTTTATGAAAATCATCCGTGCGCGCCCGATCGGGCGCAGCTCGCCCGATCCGCATCGGGCGATTTGCAGTGTGCTTGGCCTTGAGCTTAATTTCACTTTCTCGAACTTGGGGCTTTAGGCCTGCACATTAAGAAACACCCAAACAGCGTAATGCCCTCTTCTCGCCTCACTAACACCAAAAACAATACTTAAACACAGGTAGGTAATAGAAATACTTAAACACACGTAGGTAATGGAAAATACTAACTAAACACACAAAAATTAGAATCAACAATCAAGCTTATACTACTAAGGCAATAAATGGATAATGAAATACTCATCCCCTATGAGATTGATGTAATGTCCCCATTACACAATCTCCGTTTATGCGCAGACAATAGACATGAAAGGGATGAGAGCCACGACAGCTCATCGAATGGGGGCACCAAAGATGGTGCCACCTGGTGTCACATCGATTACCTTGGATGAGCTGTGTGGTGCGGGAAGTGACAGATCACGACCCCGATCGTGAATACGATGTCCACCGTTTACAAGACTTTCGGCCCCTTGGGTCGTGGCATCATCAATCTGTCCCTTCTTTCGAACCCATGCCGAAGAGTGTATACTCCGATCACCTCCACCTGCAAGATAATTTGAAACATGTGCTTTTTCCGAGGAGTTATTAGAGTTAGTATGAGTCAATTCGGTATTAAAATAATCATTAGAAATATTGACTCCAAAACATGACTCCTCTACCATAGGGTTCTTAGCAACATGGGTTAAATTGAAAGTAACCTTATCATCTCCCACATTTAGCGTCAACTTGCCATTCTTGACATCTATGATTGCCCCCGCAGTGTGTAGGAAAGGCCGACCTAAAATAATAGGAATTTGCCTATCCTCTTCCATGTCTAAAACAACAAAATCAACAGGAATAAAGAATTTACCTACTCTAACAGGCACATCTTCTAAGACACCTAGGGGGTATTTTACAGATCTATCGGCCATTTGCAGAGTTATGTTGGTAACTTTTAAATCACCCATGTTCAACTTAGTACATACAGACAGGGGCATGACACTAACACTGGCACCTAAATCACATAAGGCTTTGTCAATAAAAAGGTTGCCAATATTACACGGGATAGAGAAACTCCCGGGGTCCTTCAACTTGGGTGGAGACTTATTTTGTAGTAAGGCACTGCACTCCTCAGTAAATGCAACAGTCTCCACCTCACTAAATGCTCTTTTCCTAGTCAAGATGTCTTTCATGTATTTAGCATATGCAGGTACTTGAGTAATTAATTCAGTGAAAGGGACTGTTACCTGCAGATTCTTTACCACTTCTAAGAACTTACCAAACTGCTTGTCTAGCTTGTTCTTTAGCTGACGATGAGGGAAGGGAAGTTTGATAGGTGGAACTTGTATCTCAACTTTCTTCTCAACCCCTGTGTCAGCTTCCTTATCCTTGACCACCTTCTCACTTTCTCTTGGCACAGCACCACTAACAGATACTTCAACCCCTTCCTCTATAGTCATAGGTGGCCCATCATACTCATATCCACTCCGCAGAGTGACAACATTTACAGACTCTCTGGTCACAGGCTGTGAAGGGAGTTGACCTTTGGGTCTCTCTGCAAGAGCGGTAGCCATTTGTGCCAACTGTTTATCCATGATCTTGTTATGAGCAGTGAGGGCATCGATTTTGGCATCCTTTTCGCTTAGAGATTTCTGCAATTCCAACATCATATTCCTCATCTCTACAAGCATGGGATCAGGTTGTGTGGGTTGAGGTTGTGGTGGTAAGCCAGGTGATCCACTAGGTTGCGAGTTGTAGTTGCTCCGCGGTTGGTAGGGTTGTTGTGGTGGTGGAGGGTGTTGAATCTGGTGGGGGTTCTGAACATTAGTACTCCTATATGATAATAGGGGGTTGTTTTTATACCCCTCATTGTATGAGTTGGAATACGGATTGTTCTGCTTGTAGGACTGGAATGCATTGCATTGTTCGATGGAGCTTCGGCATACCTGTGCATAATGGCCCTGCATCCCACAACTATTACAGACATTAGCAGATTGGGCACTCATTGCAGCGACACTAGCATGTTGGGTGGATTGGGAAGATTGGGAAGATGCGATCTGTATATTGTCGAGCTTGTGATGTAGGGCAGTTAGCTGAGCAGTAAGCTGTTCAATAGAATTCATCTCATGCTTAACACCTCGGTCGGCAAAACCTCTGGGATTCCCATATTGGGCACTATGGATGGCCATCTCCTCAATCACCTCCAAAGCTCTAGGCACCTCCAGTTGCATAAATCTCCCACTGGCAGCTGAATCCAAAAGACACCTAGATTCATTACCCAGACCATTGTAGAACTGCTGAACCAGGAACCAGTCATCTAAACCATGGTGTGGGCACTCTCTTTGCAAGTCCTTGAATCTCTCCCAAACTTCGAACAAACTCTCATCTACTTGTTGAGAGATACCTAATATCTGACCCCTCAGACGAGCTGTCTTCTCAGGTGGGAAATATTTAACATAGAATGCGAGGGCCAAAGAATTCCAATCGGTGATTTTCATAGCTGCGCGGTTGAGACTGTTAATCCATAGCTTGGCCTTCCCACTCAATGAAAATGGAAAGAGTATCTCCATAGTCTGCTCCGGTGTTAAATTCTTCTGCTTAATGGTGGCACAATACTGAATGAAAGACTGAATGTGGAGATTGGGATCTTCACCCTTTTCCCCACCGAATTGGTGTCTCTCGATCATGTTTATCAGTTAGGGTTCAATCTTGAAATTCTCGACCACAATGGAAGGCATGATTGCCTTGGGAAGCATAGACAGACTTGGTTTAGAATAGTCTGTAAGCCTTGGCACAAGTGGGGGTGGTGGTGCTTGGTCACCCATCTCTGAATCTGTATGGAATAGATTGCTAATCAGATGGTCGGATTCAGAGTCAGAATAGTCTCTCAACTGTTCAACGAATCTACGCCGTCTACGAAAGGTCCGTTCAGGTTCAGGATCGAACGAAGTCAGATCGCTGGTAGGGACAGTCCTGGGCATAAACAAGCAAGAACTAGAAAACAGTCGTGAGATCCGGTCTCAAGGAACGAGAGTCCCTTGAGAAGTGACAAACAATAATCTAGAAAAACAATTAATAACGGAAAATAAAACCGTTTCCCCGGCAACGACGCCAAAATTTGACAGGCTCAATCGCACTCCTATCAAAGATAAACCTAACGTTCACCAACTAAAAATGTAGCAAGGGAAGCAGGGATCGTATCCACAGGGAAACAATGTTCTTTCCACTATTAATTAACTAATCTAGACTACTGGTAACAAAGAATTGGATTGGTTTGTATATTAAGCTAAGGCAAATAATCAAACTGGAATATAACAATATTAAGGGAATCTAGGGCAGCGGTTCACCATAAATGCAGACCGGGATTGGACAACGGACAATAACAATTAATTAACAATCATAACTAGGAAAACATGCATCTCTCGAATCTTATGAATTCCTTAGGATATAACAACTAGCGGGCTCTCGCTACGTACTAGAAATAATTCCTATCTAATAGCCACAAACCAAAAACATCAGATTTATACCTCTCGGCGCATAATCTAAGGTTAATCAAACTCAAATCAAAATAGTCCGGCCGAACAGAATTGACGAGCAATAATAATAAGCTATAGAAATTATAATCAATCAATCAAATAATCAAGTCCACATATAATCCCAATCATGCATTCATGGATCTCCTAAACCCTAGAAATTAAACTACTCACTCATGATAACTAATAACAAAGCGATTAACATAATGGAAAATATGATCAAAGCAATAGAATAAATTAAAGTAAGAAATAATACCGACTTGAAGAACAATGGAAATTGAAAGCTTGCGTTTTTATATAAATCGAACTAAGTGTTTGAATTGATGTAGAGAGAAAAATAAAACTTAGAGAAATAAACTAAGGGTTTTGTGCTGGAAAATAAGATGTTTACTAAAAATAAAAGGGCTAGTATTTATAGTTTGCCCAAAATACAAGCCAAAAACCGGAAAGAAAAAAACGCGAAAAAGCATAAGGGGTTGGCGTCGCCCGATCGGGCGGCGCTTCGCCCGATCGGGCGAATCACTCGATAGTCGGCCCGATCGGGCCAAAATCCGCCCGATCGGGCGGGTTGCGTAATCTCCACAAAGCCTCCAGATTGACCGCCCGATCCGGATCGGGCGAGCTGCGCCCGATGGTTGCATTTCGCCCTCAGCTTCCAGGGCGATTTGCAATCTTCAATGTATCTCGCCCGTATCACCAAGTCTAACTCCCGGGGCTCAACCATAAGCATCTCAGGCTCCCGAAAGTCGACGATGGAGGTCCCGAACTTCTCGGACTCATATAGTGGCCTTGATCAACAATGAAACGGGTCTAAAACGACCAATTTCTCATAATCAAACCTGAAACTCAAGGCACACTCAATAACACACATTAGTACTAGAAACGGCTCCTAAGAGCATGTTTGATACATAAAAGTACTAAGGGACGGGGGTAAAAATTCTATATAAAACGCATATATCAGTGTTCTGGGCTGCCTTTTTGTGCTGCTCCTTTTCGTTTCGTGCTAAATATTTGCGAATCTTTTTTGTGCGCTAAATGATTTTTTTTAGACGAACTTTAAAGGCGCTTTGCAAAGTTTTTTTTTTTTTTTTTTTTTCTTACGTTAAGCATAGAATGTACTTTTCATTTGTCTTTTTTTATTCGTGACTCAAGACGGCTTGAAAGATGGGTTGAATGAGATAGGATAATTCGTATAGGTATTAGTCAAGCATGAGGATTGGAAAGGGTAGAAGACCGTAGAACTTTATGTAGCTTTTTGTGGTATGATTTGGATTGGTTGACTCAATTCTTTTCCTTCGTTTACTTGGGTAAATTTCGCACTTTGGGAGGTACGGGCTAAGTATTTCATGGCTCGCTCTTTTCGCTCTCCCTTTTCTCTTTCTCTTTTTTCTTTTTTTTGCTTAGGATTTCTCCCCTTTTAATTTGGGCTAAAGGGTAGATGGTTGTGGTCTTTGAGTCACGAGGCGAGACTGAGTGAGCCTCGTTTGGTAGGCCTATAGTGGACCTTTAATTTTAGTAGGCCTAGGGTGGACCTTTAAATTGTCTTACTTTGCAAGCGTATTTAGTCGTTTCTTAAAATGTGCAAATAGCGTAGATTCAAAATGTTGTTTTTACTTTATTGAAATTTAACGAAAGAATTACATCGAAAATAATAATTTTTTTTGCTTCTTTTCAGATTCCAGTTTCCGGGATTTAATTGGTAGTTGTGATTTAGACTCGAACTTTCATTAATTTTTCTGATTATAACCCGTGTATGAATACAAGGAGGTGGCCTAGACTCAAAATAATGACGTGGCGTAAGCCTACAATACTTGACCAAGCGACTTTCAGACTTGGGCTAATTGGACCATAACTTTCGTTGGTTGACACTTTAGATTTTAACCCTTGGGTGTTCATTTGTCATGCGCCATTTTGCTTAATGTTGGCAAGGTAGTTAGTTTTGCAAGACTAGAATCATTAGTGCGGCTTCCCTCTTAGTGTGTATTGCTTTACCCCAATGGTAGCCTTATGGTATGCCGATTTGGGTATTTTCATGGTTCGTCATTCATTGAAAATCTTTTAGTCCGTACTTAGGAGTACTTCAAGGAGCGAGTGGCTCGAGAGGACTATGATAGTCGTGACCCAATGTGATCATAAGCCTTGAGGCCATTAATTTTTTTTTCTTTTTGCCAATGGTATTGACACCTTAGGCTCACTTTGGGGGTTGTGCGACTATGGAGGAATGATTTTCAGAATGTGACTGTTTCCAGTTTGCGAATACTTAAATTACATAATATATTCTTTTTATTGGTGAGAGAGAGTATTGAGGCCGTATATTCTTAGCAAGGGATGACAATTGCATATGGGTGCTTATTGATTTCTTTTAAATGTTAGGAAGGGAGACTCAATATGGTTTAACCTTTTAACTTGCAGAACGACACCAAGCATTAGGACCGATTCTATGTATAAGACAACTAAGACTTAGGATTTAGATTGTACTTTGGCATAGCCTAGTCTAGACTCGGATTTATTTATTTTTTATTCGAACATTATTTTTCCTTGAAAACTTTATTTGAACATCATTTTTTGAATACTTTGCCCACATGACATTCAAGGTTATTTTAATTAGCATGCTCGGTTTTGGTGCCGAACATTGTCGTCATAGGAGGCCTAGTGACGACACAATGAGTTGTTTAGTTTACAAGTCGTTCTTAGAATCGAGTGCCTTTTTTCATACGTCCTCGTAGCAAATGTGTTACGAATTTTTTATTGCTACGTATACTTTATGCGCGGGTACCGAGGCTGCTGTGCCTGACCAAAAGACCAGGCAGCAACTTCGGCGCCCAGGCTGGGCGTGGAAAATGATTGGCGCCCAGCCAGGGGCGTTGAAAATGTGTCCCTGACTGGTACTCGTATTCTGTTCGCGTATCCTTTTTTTCGTATATACGACTTGATTTTGCGTGCTTGCCTAATAACGTCCTTTACGCGTTGCGCGGCGTTGTGGGATTCGTTACAGGCTGTCCTGGGCGTCGCTTATTTTCGCGGCGATCGCCCGGGGATGCGGAACACGTATTTTGGTATAACTCTTTGGCCAATTGGTGTTTATGAATGTTTGGGAAATTTTTAGGGTCGTTGGTTTTCTAGTATTATTTGTCACACACAATCACATAATTCGCTACACGTAACTAACATTACAACATAAAGCAAAATAATATGTCACGTAGTTTATGATAGGCTTCTATGGGTAATATTTGCGCCGGATTGGTACCGCTTCTATCGTCGATCCAACACATGCCCCGGTCGTGGTAGTGCATTCACGAGCGAATTTCGTCCCAAGAGGCCAATCACGATGTAAGCCAAGGGGGCATGCACCAATGAGAGGGACCTAATGGGCGAGCGATTGGGTTTGGGACAGGTGTACTACTAGCGAAAGTGCCGAGTGGACAACATTCGAAGCGTATGCACCCCCCCGGTGGCGATGGGTATCCTTATTCCCAACTCCCGAGATGAAACATGCCAAGGGAGCCAAGATTTGTTATGCGGTTCTGTCCGTTCACATTAATATGCTGATTTTCAGGTCGTCCCAACTTGATAGGGAAATAAACGCGGGGTAGGATCGTTTCACCCTTCGGCTATTTTGATTACCTACGAGCACGAGTATTTCATTAACATCCCCAGCGGAGTCGCCACTGTAAGGGGGTCGAAAAAGCACGAGGCTAATGCATGACCTCGTCCCTCGTGGGCGTGACGTCGTCAGATCAAGTGTAATTGGATTTCCTGTGAGTTTACACCCAATCGACTAGTAATATAAGAGTCGCTATTCAGTTTTTAACGACAATGAGAAATGAGAAAAACTGACAAAACTCGGATATCGTGACATAAAGGGAGTGCAATTATGTTCGACCACGACGGCCATAGGTTCCCTTGTGATCCCTGGTGTGGGGATCGCTCAACGTACACCCGCAGGGCAGAGATTGAGAGTTAGGGGGACTGTAGCTACCGAGAGGAGTGCTCATCGATAATAATCCAGAGGCAGGTTATCCTTACTAGCTTAGCATAAATAATTGAAGGGACATGCGTTAAACTATTAAACTATTCTGAATTGATTTTAGCAATATGCAACACATAACACTAAATCGATCGTGATTATCTTATTTATATTGATTTAAGGTACCTAGCATGATAATTCAATTGTCCAAGGTATTATCTTATTAGGCGTGATAGATCAATCGAATTAACAGTTTGACAATTTTATAAAAGGGTGATAAAAGCGATTAAATCATATGAAGGACACATTACAACGCACCCTTGAGAGGTGCGTTGTGGTTCTCAGAAAACTAACCACTTGGCTTTGCTATTTCTCCTTTTATTTAACGAATCTCGGGTTTTTAAGCAATGTTCCAGTATTTAGGCTTAATTCATCAAGCTACAAGGGGCAAGATGCGTTCTGTTCGACTTTTGGGTTGATTGCGACAGAACACCGGATCAATTTCGCAGCGTGAGGCTTAGGCTTAAGGTTAGAGTCAATACTCAGGTTATGGAATTGTGTCTCCCTTTTCACGTCGGTTTTTAGGCTGTATTTATAGGAAAAGGGTGTGTGGAAAGATAGATTTTAAGATACGAATCCAAAAAGAATCCGGAGGTAAAACGGCCCCAGGCATTTTCAGCGCCCAGGGCTGGGCGCCGAAGATTTCGGCGCCCTGATCCAGGCGTTGAAAATGGGGTCTGGGCCGAGTTCTTTGTCAGATTTGGAATCTTAGAATACAGAGCTTTTGAGATTTATCCGAGTCTTTTAGTGCGTATTAACTTATGACGGAATGCGTCTGGGCCCGTTAAGATCTCTAGGTTCGTTAGGAATTTAATTAATACGTAACTCTTATTTTCGAATTATACCAGGAATGCAAATTCTATATCTTTTAGGATTTATGTTGGAGTGCAACACCTAATTCTGACAGATTTCTATCTTTTATGACTTTGCAACTTTTAACAACTACCTTTTACGGCGGTTACTATTATTAGCAGGTTTCTATAAATAGCAGTTTTGACTGAAATGAAAGGGTGATTGAGATTCGTTATTTTATAGGAGATGCGTTGCCAAGTGGAGATTTATGTTCTCATCATCGAACCTTCCCTTTCGGGAATGGGGACAAAAGTAGGCGTCTACAAAGGCAAAGGCTGACTTTTGCAGCCGCTTGATAGAGGACAGGGTCACTAAGGATGTGGGTTTGATGGAGGCCGTGGCTGAGCTTAATGATCCTCAATCGGAGCTCCTTCTTCCTGCGGTGTTGTGTGGGAGTTAGTCGTTTGTACTTTTTTTTACGGACTTGTCCGCCGCATATGC
Source organism: Spinacia oleracea (assembly GCF_020520425.1). Lineage (NCBI taxonomy): Eukaryota > Viridiplantae > Streptophyta > Magnoliopsida > Caryophyllales > Amaranthaceae > Spinacia > Spinacia oleracea. The sequence continues at coordinate 86,151,326 of NC_079492.1, read as the reverse complement.
TCGGGTCTGCTCCTTTTTCCTTTGATCTCGCCTTAAGGAGGGTTCTTCAGGATATTATTGTGGATGGTGGTGCGGGTTTTGGAGATTGGCAGTGGCGGTGTGCCACTCTACTTTTTCGGTTAGGTGGTTTTGGGGTTTACACCGCGCAGGATTCTTCCGCATATGCTTTTGTTGCCTCGTGTCTCCAGTCTCATGGTCTCCAGAACAGACTGCTTGGGCATGGTGGTGACTCTGTTTTGGGCCTTGCTTGTGATTTAGCTTTAAATAGCTTTCGGGATTTGTGTCAGTTCGATCCTCTCGATCTCTGCCGTGTGGTACCAGCCCCCCCGTTTATGAAAAAGTTGGCTACATTGTACTTTGATATGGTAGAGACGAAGATGATGGGACAACACAACCCGAGTTCCAGAGAAAAGGCTATACTCATTAACAACCAAGCGGCGCACTCCTTAGACTTCTTGAGAGCCCTCCCTATTGAGGGGTTAGGGAAGACGATGCACCCAAGACAATTCAGGTGTGTTTTGTGTTATCGCCTTGCGATTCTTATGTTCCCTCCTGACTTTACTTGTCCTTGCTGCTTTTCGAAAATCATAGATCGTTTCGGGGATCACGCAGTGCATTGTGGTAATGATGTTGGCCTGAAATTCCGGCATAACTTGGTTCGAGATGTGTTAGGGGATATCTGTTCACAGGCTGGGGTTGTTGTGCAGAAGGAGGTGCCTTTGGGATTTCTGTCTGAGGAAGGGAGAGATCTCCGTCCTGCAGACCTTCTCGTCTACTCTTGGGACAAAGGGAAGAATGTATGCTTGGATGTCACAGGTATCTCTCCATTCATCGGGCCAGGAGTTGATGCTTTTGCTCCTGGGGTTGCTGTCGCTAATGCTGTTGCCAGGAAGAAGAAGAAGTATGAAGCGAAGTGCATAGGCAACGGATATGGTTTTATCGCTTTTGCTTTCTCCACCTTTGGAGAACTAGGGAGTGATGCCCTCGAGTTCATGTCTAGGGTCTCACGGGTTGCTCAGAGTAACACGGCTGCTGCTAACATTCGTTCTTTTCTTTTTCATCGTTTGTGTTTTGCTTTGAATAAGGGTGTCGGAGCCCAATTAGTGGCTAGGCTCCCATCCAACTTTGTGTAATCGCTTCTATAATAATAATAATAATAATAATAATAATAATAATAATAATAATAATAATAATAATAATAATAATAATAATAATATATTATTATTATTATTATTATTATTATTATTATTATTATTATTATTATTATTATTATTATTATTATTATTATTGCTTTGAATAAGGGTGTTGGAGCCCAATTAGTGGCTAGGCTCCCATCCAACTTTGTGTAATCGCTTCCTTATAATAATAATAATAATAATAATAATAATAATATAATAATAATAATAATAATAATAATAATAATAATAATAAATAATAATAATAATAATAATAATAATAATAATAGTCTAACTTGGTCTGATCTGATGTGGTCTGATCTGATCTTATTTTTTCTGATCCGATCTGATCTTATTTTTTCTGATCTAATCTGATCTAATCTGATTAAATCTGAAATAAGTAATAAGGTTCTGAAATAAGTGAACTAAACAGGGCCTTTAGTCAAGGTACTTCTATAGTTTCAGGGAAGGTACTTCATTTTATAGTTTAGGCATGTTATTTTTATATTTTTAAATATTTTTGCTTTTTACTTTTATAGTTTTAGTCCAGGTACTTTTAAGAATGAGGTAATACTAATGAATACATACCCGAAGAATCCAAAGACTACCAACACCTTGCAACCCAAAACGCTATTGTTCTCTAGAGACGGGATTTGCAAGAGATACGGGCATAGGGTTGTCAAAAAGTGACCCGATCCAAAAAATGGACATAAGCCAACCGACATCCTAACCGAATATATCAGAGAAATAGTCACGCCAAATGTAATACCATGTATTTTTATTAAATAATAAATATTTTTATTACATTTATAAAGTATTTTTAAAGAGCTATAAATTAAAGTTATTTCATTTAAATGTACGTTATTAATTAGAAATATTAATTATTTCTAATTGGAAGAGAAAATAATTTTAAATAAGTTGGGGTAATTAAATTAGGTTTTAGAAAGAAAATGGATTTTAAAAACAAGCCAAGCCCAGAGGAGTTTTAAATTTAAGTCCAAAGGTTTAAAACAAACACGGATAGTATTTTAATAAAGCCCGAAAGAGAAATTCTTTAAAACCTAGCCCATTAAAGATTCATAAACCTCTAAATACTTCCCATCACCCCATCATTCCCAAATAATTTTTCATAAGCCCTAAATTTCTCCTTATCATCTCTTTTCTCTCATTCCTTGCCCGTGTAACACCCTAATAATTCCTTGCCTTTATAAAACCATTTTCCAACTTAAAATAAAGGAATTACTAATGTATTACCGCTACCGTGATAACGGCTAAGGTTAGTACCAGAATTATGTAGGGGAATACAGTTAAACATGCATAACATGTGCGGAACATCCCCAAAATCAGGAAACATGTATAAAGCACAGATTAAGCATACTTACATTTGAAGCGTGTTTTCCCGAGTATAGTATCAACGAACACGAACAAAGAACTCCACTTGTCGTTCCTCTATTTGGTTCACCGACACGTTCAGATCTGTCTTGATTATTGTAGCTTAGACAACGTACAAGACAGTTTGCTTTTTCGGGAAAAACAATTTTTGGTAGAGAGAAAAAACTGAACAACGTAATTTAAAATTAGGTTTAGGGTTAATGGGAAAAACGATTGTGTTGTGTGTGTGAGAAAAATATAACCTAATTGTTATATTAAGTGTAACCGGCCAAGACCAAATGCCTTGACCGGCCACAAATCACACACGCGTGCACAGCCCCGCGCACAGCCCACACTGCAGGCCGAAGCCCACAGCGTAGCCGAGCAGCATGGGCCGTTGGCCTTTGCTTTGCTCGCTGTTGTGTTGCTGTGCCTTGTGCGCGCTACCCTGGCCCTTGCGGGCTGGCTTGCTTGTAGCATTGCGAGCTCGCTGGCTCGTTGGGCCTTGCGCGCATGCGCGCTTGGCCCAACGGGCCGACAGCTCCCATGCAGCTCGTATTCACGACTAACGCCTTACGGCTATTATTTATCGTATCGTACACGGCGAATCACCGTCGTACGATACGATTATTCGTTTCACCCAGCTTACGAATATTCGCGATACGATATACGATTCCGATACAAGGTCGTATCGTATAATACGTTTTTCCAAACTAATTCCCGAAAATCTATTAAATGAATTTCCGATTCATTTAATCCGGTGATCTGTTACATGTCATTGGTGTGACCTTATAGGTTCAGTCAAGAGCAAGCTGTGATCCTAATATAGATTAGAACTCACTGATCGGAAGCATTTCTCCAGCTAGCTGTTCCGATCACTTGATCTTACTGAATTAATTGTTTGCAATTAATCTGAACCTTGATATTAGACTTAATGCACCTTGGGTGAAGGACATATTTCCTTCAGTCTCCCACTTGTCATTCAGACAAGTGTGCATTCACATTCCTTTGTCGCTTAATGTTACTTGCTGAACATAAGGTAAGATCCAAGCCATCCTTATTAGGTCCAGAAGTGTTTCTCGGATTACTTAGCTCAACTGTTAAACTTTTACAGAAGGTTAAGTCTTAACCATTCTGAGCACGGCCATGCATTTTTACAGTATCTAACTCTCCGAGAGGCCTTGTTACACAACAACACCATATCCTATCAAAGATAGGAGGACAATCCATTCTTGCAATCTATGAACACTCACTTTGATTCATAGTACGCCCAGTGATTTCTTTTATAGCCTCCTTTTACGGTGCGATGTTAGCTAGCATTAAAGCGAACTAATTCTCAAACGAGCAGACATAATTACTCATGTTCTGAGGAATGGTTCTAATCACCATTATTGAGAACTACTTATGACATGACTTTAATCTCTTAAAGTGTTCTCATGGTCAATCCGATACAAGATCCAATAAGTATCTATGCAAAAGATTCTGACATCCAGTCAATCTTGTTCAAGAAACTGAACTATAAATCTACTTGCAATCTAATCTTTATTAGTCATTGGTCGTCCACCTTTCAGTGACCTGGATTAGGGATCCTTTGTGACTTCAATATTCAAGTTCACTTATGAGTTTTTCTTTGTCGAAGAATCCATCTTGACATCCCATTTGAATGTTTTGAATCACATGGACTTATCATTTAATACTAAACCAAATTAAATGAATATGAAATAATAAATTTCATAAATATGAAATGGTTAAACCAATTGTTTTAAACACAGATCTAACAGATGTTCTAAAACAAAACTTAGAAAATTAAAGCCATTCTCCAATATGCTTGATTCCCATGGTTGCTACATGCGCGTTGTGCTTCGCTTGTGGCAACGGTTTAGTCAATTGATCGGCGACGTTGTCGTCAGTTCCAACCTCGTAAATCTCGATTTCTTTCCTTTCAACGATTTCTCGTAGTATATGAAATCGCCGCAGTACGTGCTTGGACTTCTGGTGGCTCCTAGGCTCCTTTGCCTGGGCAATAGCTCCGTTACTGTCGCAATACAAAGCCATTGATCCTTTAATGGAGGGGACAACCCCAAGTTCTTCGATGAACTTTCGAATCCAAACAACTTCCTTTGCTGCTTCTGAGGCAGCAATGTACTCAGCTTCAGTTGTAGAATCCACAATAGTTCTTTGCTTAGCACTTTTCTAGCTTACTACCCCGCCACTAAGGCATAACACAAACCCAGAATGTGATCTGAAATCATCTCTGTCGGTTTGAAAGCTTGCGTCCGTATAACCGTTAACAATCAACTCATCTGTACCACCATAGACCAGAAACTGATCCTTAGTCCATTTCAGGTACTTCAGGATATTCTTGGCAGCAGCCTAATGCGCCTCACCTGGTTCTGACCGATACCTGCTTGTTGCACTGAGTGCGAACGAAACATCCGGCCATGTACAAATCATAACATACATGATGGATCCAATAGCCGAAGCGTATGTAATTCCATTCATCTTTCTACGCTCATCAGATGTTTTGGGACACTGAGTCTTGCTTAGATATGTGCCATGTGACATGTGTAGATGGCCTCTTTTGGCTTCCATCATATTGAACCTAGCTAGCACTTTGTCAATGTAAGTGCTCTGGCTTAGTCCAATCATCCTCTTAGATCTATCTCTATAGATATTGATGCCCAATATGTACTGTGCCTCTCCTAAGTCCTTCATTGAGAAACACTTTCCAAGCCAAGTCTTTACAGACTCCAACATAGGAATGTCGTTTCCAATAAGTAGTATGTCATCTACATACAAGACTAGGAATGCAATTTTACTCCCACTGACCTTCTTGTATACACATGATTCGTCCTGATTCTTGATGAAGCCAAACTTATTGACTGCTTCATCAAATCGTTTATTCCAACTACTTGATGCCCGCTTTAATCCATAAATGGATTTCTTAAACTTGCATACCTTTCCTTGGTTCTTTTGATCGATAAAACCCTCCGGCTGCGTCATAAACACATTCTCTTCAAGAACACCATTCAAGAAGGCAGTTTTTACATACATTTGCCATATTTCATAGTCATGAAACGCGACAATCACAAGGATTATCCGAATAGAATTAAGCATCGCGACTGGAGAAAAGGTTTCATCGTAGTCAACTCCGTCAACTTGCCTGTAACCTTTTGCTACCAATCTAGCATTTTATATGTATACAATTCCATCTTTGTCTTTCTTCAATTTGAAGACCCATTTTCATCCGATAGGTGTAAACCCATCCGGCAAATCTACCAAATCCCAGACTTGATTTTTAGACATGGAATCTATCTCGGATTTCATGGCCTCTAACCATTTAGTGGAGCTTGGGCTCGTCATATCTTGATTGTAAGTCATAGGTTCATCACTATCCAATATGAGAACGTCTAAGTTTTCAGTCAAGAGGACGCCTGTCCATCTGTCCGGCTGAACCTTAGTTCTATTTGCCTTACGAGGGGCAACAATAAAGGAAATATGTCCTTCACCCAAGGTGCATTAAGTCTAATACCAAGGTTCAGATTAATTGCAAACAATTAATTCAGTGAGATCAAGTGATCAGAACAGCTAGCTGGAGCAATGCTTCCGATCAGTGAGTTCTAATGGATATTGAACTCAGAACTTACTCTTGACTGAACCTACAAGGTCACACCAATGACACGTAACTGATCAACGGAATAAATGAATCGGAAATTCATTTAATAGCTTTTCGGGAATTAGTTTGGAAAACGTATTATACGATACGATCTTGCATCGGAATCGTATATCGTATTGCGAATATTCGTAAGCTAGACGAAACGAATAAATCGTATCGTACGACGATGATTCGTCGTATACGAAACGATAAATAATATATCGGAAATATATTAAACGCGGATACGAGGAGCGGCCCACGAGCCGAGTGCACGAAGCACTCAAGGCCCATGGGCGCGCGCTAGGCAAGCAAGCAAGGCGACACAGCAGCGCTGGCCCATGGCCGAGCAGCTGTGTGCGCGCGCGGGCCATGACCACGACACAGCAGCAACAGCGCGGCCCACGGCCCAGCTCGCTGTGCGTGTCCTTGTGATGCTGCGCGGGCTTGCTAGCCGGCCTTGCCTTATGGCTTGGTCGGTTAGTAAGGTTATGAAAATAACCTTCTAACCAATTTTCCAACACAACACACAATTCATTACTCAAACCCTTGAGACACAGAGAACCCTAATTCTCTCTGTGCCTCCAAAGTGAGTTCTTCCCAAAAGCAAAGTATCTTGATTGATTGTCTAAGCTACGATAATCAATACGGATCTGATCGTGTCGGTGAACCAAGTAGAGGAACGACAACTGGAGTTCTAAGTTCGTGTTCGTTGACAGATTATTGTGGAAAACACGCTTCGAATGTAAGTTTGCTTAATCTGTGCTTTATACATGCTTCCTGACTTTGGGGATTGTTTCCGCACATGTTATTATGTTTAACTGTATTCCCCTACAAACAACGTTTTGAGGAACTACTCCCATTAGCTCTTCTGAAGGCCTTGGAGGTTCATCACCTTGAACTGCTTCTAAAGAGTTCTTGGTTCGTTGTTTGTCTCGAATCTCTTCGAGGTGTATTATTCTCCCACTTGTCAATTTGGAAATATGATTTCTTTCCAAAAAGACACCATCACGAGCAACGAATACTTTGTTGTCTGACTTGTTATAGAAGTAATACCCCTTTGTTTCTTTTGGATACCCAACGAAGAAACATTTGTCAGATTTTGGTTCGAGCTTGTCCGAAATTAATCGCTTGACATATGCTTTGCAACCCCAAATCTTTAGAAAAGACAACTTTGGAAGTTTCCCAGTCCATAATTCGTATGGAGTCTTTTTTTCAACAGCTTTTGACGGAGCACGATTCAGTGTGAGTGCTGCTGTTTGCAACGCATGTCCCCAAAATTGACCTGACCATATCAAGTAAGGTCCTGTTTCTCCGTTCCGACACTCCATTCCATTGAGGTGTCCCCGGAGCAGTCAATTTAGAAAGAATACCGCATTCTTTTAGATGGTCATCAAACTCGTGGCTAAGATATTCACCTCCTCGATCTGATCTTAGAGCTTTGAATTTCTTGCCATGTTGATTCTCTACTTCATTTTGAAATTCCCTGAATTTCTCAAACGATTTAGACTTGTGTTTCATTAAGTAAATATAGCCATATCTACTGGAATCGTCCGTAAACGTTATGAAATAGCTGAAATCACCTCTAGCTTTCGTACTCATAGGCCCACATACGTCCGTATGTATTTGCCCTAGTAGTTCGCTTGCTCTTTCTCCCACATTTGAAAAAGGTTGCTTTGTCATTTTGCCAAGTAAACAAGATTCGCATTGATTAATCTTCTCTAAGTTGAATGATTCTAGAATTCCCTTCCGTTGAAGTAATTCCATGCGCTTTGTGTTTATATGTCTTAATCGACAATGCCACAGAAATGTGAGATCGGAATCACCAGTTTTAGCCTTTTTAGTATGTATGTTATAAATGTGTTTGCTCGTATCTAGCACATATAGACCATTTTCTTGTTGTGCTAAACCATAAAACATTCCACTCAAAGCAAAAGAACAACTATTGTCTTTAAATTGAAAACTAAAACCTTTAGAATCCAAACTTGAAACGGAAATAATGTTTTTGGTTATACTAGGAACATAGTAACATTTTTCTAGTTCCAAAACAAAACCACCAGGCAAAGAAATAAAATAAGATCCTACGGCTAATGCAGCAATCCGTGCTCCATTTCTCACGCGTGATCCATCTCGCCTTTATCAAGCCTTCTACTTTTCCTTAGTCCCTGCGAATTGAAACATAAGTGTGAGCCACAACCAGTATCTAATACCCAAGAAGTAGAATTAGCAAGATTACAATGTATAACATACATACCTGAAGGAGAAGCAACGTTTCCGTCCTTCTTCTCTTCCTTTAGTTTAGGGAAATTTCGCTTGTAATGACCAATTTTATTACAATTGAAGCATGGCGATGTAGATGGAGAACGATCCCTCTTAATTTTCCTCTTGGAGGGCCCCACTTGCCCTCCTGGAGTAGATGGAGATGCACCTTTGCTTTGGATCTTCCCCAGAACCTTTTTCTTGATTTTCTTAGTCTTTACTTTTAGCGACGCTTGCTTATCACTTACAAAGTTCAATTCATATTGATGAAGCAAATAAATTAGCTCACTAACAGTGTTTTCCCTTTTCTTGGAGAAATAGAGTAATTTGAATTTCTTATAACGAGGGTGAAGAGAATTCAAAAGTATTCCCGCAGCTGCAGAATCTGGGAATGGGTCACCAAGTAACTCAAGGAGGTTGAGAAGCCCAACCATTTTCTTTGTCTGAGTTCTAATTGGCGTTCCTTCGGTCATTTTAAGATCAATGACCCTTTCCCTTGCCTTTTGTCTTTCGACGTCAAAGCAACAACCCAGTGAAGCGTTAAGCTTTAGATCCCCAAATGAATGTACCAATTCAAAGACATTTTGGTCGACGTGTTGACCACCATGTTGGGATCTACCATGACATATATCCCTAAGATGCCTTAGGAGTTCCCATGGCTCATATGCAATGAACCTTGCACTCTAATCCTTGGGGATTGAGCCAAGAATAAGATCCATCACTAGCGACATGTGGTTTGACCACGCACAGTGCTTTTCTGGAGTCATATCCTTTGAGTAATACCTGGGGATGGGATTGCCAACTACATATTCAATGTTGTTCCACCTGAGGACTTGCCGAAGCTTCCTCTCCCAATCAAGAAAGTTTGATAGGTTCAATTTTACATCCAGAATTTCGGTTACTTTGAGTGTTGTTTTGATTGCGGCCATTTGATTACTACATTTGAAAAGAATTTGCAATAAATAACCATTCATAACTTAATAACTATAAAATAATGCTAGCATGCAATCATTAAAGCTATTAAACATTTCATTCATGCAAAAGCAAAACATGGTCCAAAATGAATGAAACGATTCCAAGACCCTAAAAGTCCTAAATCCTTAAGCAGCTTTGGCATGTCTTAAGTATTTTAAGATTCTAGGCAAGCACAATCTATTGCTAGTAATCTCCAAATTACTCTTAGTTAATAAATTAATACCATAATTTATCCCATTGCCACAACATAATGCCATTGTTGTTTGAGTTGAAACCACAATCAACGTGCTCCTCTGGGACGCCTTACCATCTAAGTCAACTAATATAACACCTCTCTTTGGCGTAAACCTACTACGTTAGATCCTTAGATTTTTGTAAGTGCTTGATTTGGAAGGCAACTTTTGAACTCAATATTACTTTGGACCTAGTTGTTTCTATGTTGGTTCGATTATTTAGTGAACTAAATCTAATCGAGCATACAAACAACGCATTCATGCATAATATACGTTCATTCAATATATAAAAGCATAAATAAAATTGGTGAACTAGTACAGCCCAAAACTCTTGTCTTGAAGCATCCAATCTTCTTCACCATCTTGTTAGTTTGGCATCGTCTTGAATCTTCATTCAATGCTAACTTAAAGTTCTAAAATAGAAATACTTGGAATAATAAAATTACATCAAAATTTCAATGGTACGCAGACCATATTTAAAACTTTACATTCAAAGATAAAACGGTTCGCAGAGCGTATTTAACTATCCTAGAATGGCCATACTAGTCACTTAGAGTACCTGCATTACATAAAATATATATTCTATGCATTCACCCATTCGTATGCTAAAACGAATGACCCATTTAAATATGCAAGTATTTACGTGAATTATTTAAAATTCACGTTCACATAAACGCATCCTAAAAGATTAATCAATTTACAAATTATTAATCCTTAGAATTTATTCTAATTAAATTTAATTTAATTAAAATAAAGCGACCTATGCAAATAATTAAAATAATTATTTCATTTTTAATTTCAATTTAGCGGCTCCCACTCAAACCAATATTTATTCCGGATAATTAAATATTTAAATATTAAATTAAACTCACGGCCCGGCCCAAGTTAAATAAAATAATTATTAATTATCCCGTTAGCCATTTTTAATGCAAACATAAATTTTTCAAGCCCAACGGACCAAAAAAAAAATACACGAAGTGCAATGCGGGCTGCGCTTTCGCCCAGCCCAGCAATTCCTCGTGCTGTGTGGCCTACGAGGCACACGAGCACGTCGCCCATGCCCGCGCTGCCAACGCGCACACATGCCGCAGCTCGTCGCTGCTCGTGGCACTGCTGCTCGCTGTGTGGTGCTCGGCACTGCGCGCAAGGCAAGGCAGCCCTTGCTTGCTCGCAGCTCGCAAGCCAGGGCTCGCTGCCTTGCTTGCTCTCCTCGCTAAGCGCGCGCGGCATGCAACACGCTTGCTGCTGCCCGCGTCGTTGTGGCTCGGTAGTGGTGAGGTAGCCCGCATGGCTCGATGAGCCACACGTCGACCCACACCCCACGTGTTCGTGCCTTTGGTTCGTGCCTACGGACCAACTAATTAAAAAAAAATTTAATTTCAAAAACATATTTGCATTTAGTTATTTTTCACAAAATTTACGATTTTTATTTTCGAAAAATAACGACTTTACGATTTAATTAATTTAAACAACAATCCATTTTTGTTAAATTTATTAAATCTAGGCTAACATTATTCAAATTTTAAGAAAGAACAATTTCAACCAAAAATTTGAACTTTTAAATAATCGAATCTAAAACTTTAAATCGTTCTAAACATTTAAATTTTAGATTTTTACGAATTTGGTTTATGTGTTGATTAAAATTAACGAATCTAATCAAAATTGTAATCCAATAATTTTTAAAATCTGCCACTTTACATGAAATTGTATTCCTTTTCCCAATTAACCAAATTTTCAGATCCAAATTATTTAAAAAATCAATTAGCGATCTAAAATTTACGAATTTGGGGAAAGCAAAATTAGGGTTTATACTTAACAAAAATGGCCGAAATGTTTACCATAATTATATAATATACCCAACAGCATTGTGTCAAAATTTCAATCAATTCCGAGTAGTATAGGTCGACCAATTAATTGAAAAACTTTCCGAATTTATTAATTTAAAGTCATCAATTAACAAAAACGCCCAAAAACACATACTTCGAGGCTTGTTTTTGCAATTCCGTTCCCCTGAGTTGATCTTAGAAAATCGTTTTCATTCGACAACATGCAAAAACAATAAATTACGCTAAAAAATGCTTTGAATACATAAGGCTCATGATACCACTATAGGGGAATACAGTTAAACATACATAACATGTGCGGAACATCCCCGAAGCCAGGAAACATGTATAAAGCACAGATTAAGCATACTTACATTTGAAGCGTGTTTTCCCGAGTATAGTATCAACGAACACGAATAAAGAACTCCACTTGTCGTTCCTCTATTTGGTTCACCGACATGTTCAGATCCGTCTTGATTATTGTAGCTTAGACAACGTACCAGATAGTTTTCTTTTTCGGGAAGAACAATTTTTGGTAGAGAGCAAAAACTGAACAATGTAATTTAGAATTAGGTTTAGGGTTACTGGGAAAAACGATTGTGTTGTGTGTGTGTGAAAAATATAACTTAATTGTTATATTAAGTGTAACCGGCCAAGACCAAAGTCCTTGACCGGCCACACATCACACACGCGTGCACAGCCCCGCGCACAGCCCACACTGCAGGCCGAAGCCCACAGCGCAGCCGAGCAGTATTGGCCGTGGGTCTTTTCTTTGCTCGCTGCTGTGTTGCTGTGCCTTGTGCGCGCTGCCGTGGCCCTTGCGGGCTGGCTTGCTTGCTGCGTTGCGAGCTCGCTGGCTCCTTGGGCCTTGCGCGCATGCGCGCTTGACTCGACGGGCCGACAGCTCCGATGCGGCTCGTATTCACGACTAACGCCTTACGGCTATTATTTATCGTATCGTACACGACGAATCACCTTCGTACGATACGATTATTCGTTTCGCCCAGCTTACGAATATTCACGATACGATATACGATTCCGATACAAGGTCGTATCGTATAATACATTTTTCCAAACTAATTCCCGAAAAGCTACTAAATGAATTTCTGAATTCATTTAATCTGGTGATCTGTTACATGTCATTGGTGTGACCTTATAGGTTCAGTCAAGAGCAAGTTGTGAGCCTAATATAGATTAGAACTCACTGATCGGAAGCATTGCTCCAGCTAGCTGTTCCGATCACTTGATCTTAATGAATTAATTGTTCGCAATTAATATGAACCTTGGTATTAGACTTAATGCACCTTGGGTGAAGGACATATTGTTAGGTTATGATACATATGACAAAACATAAATCATGCGGAAAAACCATAAAACCAGGAAAGCATATTATTTACACATAATCATTTAGCATAGTTTAGGTGCATACACTTTGTTGCGTGCCCTCCCTAGCTGCGCCCGAACCGAACAAGAACAAGTCTTTAGGACTCCAAGTGTCGTCCCTCCGTAGATAGTCCACAACACGTCCGGATCCGCCTTAAGCTTGACCAACTAGAATCGCCCTTAAGGTAGTATAGATTTTCGGCTGGTTAGGGGCAAGAGAGTGGCTGATTTTTCTTCAAAATCTTACCTTTAGAATACTTCAATTGTCTCTATAAATTATGATCCTAGTCATCTATTTATAGAGGTATGGAAAAGGAACTGGAATCCTATTAGGATACGAATTAATTTAATTAGAATCCTGCTAAGACTCTATTAAATAAACTTTATCTAATAGGTTTAGGATTTAATCTTTTATCGAATCCCGATAGCTTTAGGATTCGCACACGAGCATCGCACGAAGCACCGCACACCCGTGCAGGCCTTGCGGCCCACGCTGAGCGCACAGAGCTCGGCCCATGCTGCTGTCCGCGCGCGCGCCCAAGGCCTTGGCCGGGCCTTGCTCGCGCCGGGCCTGGTCGAGGCTTGGCGTGCGTTGTTGATGTGTGGGGCTTGCTGGTCGACGGCCTGGCTTCGTGCTGGGCCTTTGTCTAGCGAGCCTCGTCCGATGCTAATTCGTACGATACGCTTCCGATTAAATTCCCGATTCCGGAATTCATTTTCGATACGAATAATATTTAATATTTCCGATTTCGGAATTAATTTCCGTTTCGAACAAATATTTAATATTTCCGTTTCCGGAATTATTTTCCGATTCCGATAATATTTCCGATTCTGACAATATTTCCGTTTCCGGCAATATTTCCGATTCCGGCAATATTTCCATTTCCGATAATATTTTCCGATACGTACCATGTTTCCGTTTCCGGTAACATCTACGGCTTGGATAATATTTATATTTTCGATACGATCCATATTTCCGTTTCCGGCAATATCATCGTTTCCGGAGTATTCATTTCTTGCTTGTGATGATCTCAGCTCCCACTGAAACCAAGATCCGTCGATTCCGAATATCCATAGATGGAGTATTTAATGCCATTAAATACTTGATCCGTTTACGTACTATTTGTGTGACCCTACGGGTTCAGTCAAGAGTAAGCTGTGGATTAATATCATTAATTCCACTTGAACTGAAGCGGCCTCTAGCTAGGCATTCAGCTCACTTGATCTCACTGAATTATTAACTTGTTAATTAATACTGAACCGCATTTATTAGACTTAATATTATATGCATACTTGGACCAAGGGCATTATTTCCTTCAGTCTCCCACTTGTCCTTAGGGACAAGTGTGCATTACCTAATTCCTTTGTCGCTCGATGCTTGCTATTGAACATAAGGTAAGAGTTGTCATCCTTATTATGTCCAGAGGTGTTTCTCGGTTTCATAGTTCAACTGATCAAATAAACAGATAATCATAGCCTATGATTCATCCGAGCACGACCATGCATTTCACAGTTTCTAGCTCGCCGAGTGGCCTTGTACAACTTTTAAGCATCTCATCCCGATTTATGGGAGGACAATCCCAATCTTGTGATCCTGAGATTAGACTTCGTTTGATAGGTGATTACCTGAGCGTTGCCTTTATATCCTCCTTTTACGGTGCGACGGTTGGTCAACGTCAAAGCAACCAGTTCTCAAACAAGTAATCTCAAATCACTCAGGTATTGAGGATTTAGTGTCTAATAATTTTAATGAAATTTACTTATGACAGATTTTCATCTCTTACAGTAAAGTTTCATAGGTCTGTCCGATACTAGTCTTCCCAAAGTAAGTATCTATGCAAATGATTACGACATTGCCATGTCCACATAGTTCAAGAAACAGAACTACTAGTCATCTTGCATTCTAGTCGTCTAACGTTTTCTATGCGTCCATCTTTATAGAAAACTCCGACCAGGGACCTTTTTTCAACTTTTGACATTCAAGTTCACTTGATAGACATTTCTTAGTCACAGGACTGGTCCTGACAGTCTATCTTGAATATTTCGTCAAATTTGAAGGGACTCATCATTTAATACTAAACCAAGATTAAATGGAATATGAAAATACATTTCATATATGATAAATGTTCAACCCCAATGTTTTACAACCATGGGCCTCTAATCCATCTTTAAAACAGTTCATGGAATTCAAAGCTATGCTTGATTTCCAGTGCTACAATGTGAGTGTTGTTTCTCACTTGTTGCATAGGTTTAGTTATCATGCTTTGCCAATCTTAATTTCCTTTTCATCGAATGTCTTTTCGAGATAGGATGATAAGATCTTTTGAGTGTGTTTAGTTTGTGATCTATTCTTTCTAGCTACAAGAGTGGTTCTACGCATTTTGCAATGAAGAACCATCAAGTCAGCAGACATGTGATCTATCCAAGTTCAGTGAAGAACTCTTTAACTTAAACAACCCTGTTTCATTGCTTCTTAGGAAATAATTACTTTTACTTCAAATTTATAGGTTGCTAGTGATGCTTTGTTTGGAATTACTTATCCAAGCAGTTCACAGATATGTGGAAGGCTTTCCATCTGTATCTCAGAACATAGAAATTAATATTTAATTTCCCACGCAACAATTCATGGTCTCCAATCCATGTTGCCATTTCAAAACACGATGCTCTTTAGCTCGTCCTTGTCAATGGTTAACTCCAAAGGAATCTTGCTTGATCCTCTGCCAGTGTTTATGCGTGTAGCATCAATATTTAGCATATCTTTATTTCCTTGAATCAAGAACTATTCCTATGTACCTTTTCAAGTACCATAAGTTTTTCTTGATCTCAATCTAGTTGATCTTCACTTAGATCAATAGAGACTGGTATATGTTCGTCATGCCTAAAGCCATACGATACGTTTTTGGCGATCCTCATATTATATCATACATGATAAATTCGTTTGCAGAATAATTCCCAATTGAATTCTATCCATGTAACTTTAGCTCATTCAATTTCAGTAGATACTGAATCCAGCTAAATTCTTTGACATATAATATAGGTGAAGAATCTCATTTAGATCCTTTGATGTTTAACTTAGTAAATGCTTATACATAGTTCAAACATTCTTTACTTAGATTTATTCACATGGGTCGAATATCTCCAATGGAGTCTTTCGTGTTTGATTTAGTAAATACCATTACTTAATCCAAAACAATATTATAAGATCTTTGTAAATAGATCTTAATACCCAGTATAACATAAACAAAACTTTCGAGTATATGTCGCTTAAAAATCCGAGTAATAATGCAGAATGTCTCGCCACTAATGAGCACGAAAAAGAGCCAGAAGAGGAATATACCGAACTAATAAAAGCCGTAAGTGAACAAGAACTCAAAACTCCTATAATTGAGGACACAGAATCGGTAAATATTGGAACAGAAGAAAATCCTAAAATCATTAAAATTGGCCTCACCTTAACTCCCACTAAAAAGGCCGATCTAATCTCCACTTTGCGGAAATTCGAGGGTGTCTTTGCTTGGTCCTACAAAGACATGCCAGGAATAGATCGAGAAATCCCTGAGCATAAAATTCCGCTAGATCCCAAAATGACGCCAGTAAAACAAAAGCTACGGCGGCTCAAACCAGAGATAGCCTTGAAAATAAAAGAAGAAGTCACTAAACAATTAGACGTCGGCTTTATAAAAGTCTCCAACTACCCAGAATGGGTGGCCAATATTGTCCCCATAGCTAAAAAAGATGGACGAGTGCGAATGTGCGTAGACTTTCGAGACCTCAACAAAGCCAGTCCTAAAGATGACTTCCCTCTACCTCACATTGACATGCTAGTAGACAACAACGCAGAGCACGCACTCCTCTCCTTTATGGACGGGTACGCCGGATATAACCAAATACTCATGGCAGAAGAAGACATGGAAAAAACAACTTTCATTACCCCTTGGGGTACATATTGTTACACTGTAATGCCTTTTGGTTTGAAAAACGCGGGGGCCACCTATCAAAGAACAGCCACCACGTTACTCCATGACATGATACACAAAGAAATCGAGGTCTATGTGGACGACATGATCGTCAAATCTAAAGACCGGCACGGTCACCTCCCGGCACTTAAAAAGTTCTTCACCCGAATCTTGAAATATAACATGAGACTAAATCCACAAAAATGTGTGTTCGGGGTAACCTCGGGAAAATTGCTAGGATATGTTGTTAGTACGCGAGGAATCGAGATTGACCCATCTAAGATCAAAGCCATTACCGAAATGCCCCCACCAAAAACTGAAAAACAGATAAGGGGCTTCCTAGGAAAGCTGCAATACATTAGTAGGTTCATTTCCAAACTTACTATGACTTGTGAGCCAATATTCAAAAAATTAAGAAAAGAAGAAAAAGTCGAATGGGATGAACAATGCCAAACTGCCTTCGATAAAATCAAAGAATACCTAAGCAAACCACCCGTCCTCTCCCCGCCTTTGCCTGGAATCCCTTTACGCCTATACCTAACCGTCACGGATACTGCAGCGGGAGCTATGCTCTCACAGTGTGTACGTGGATCCGAGCGAGCCATTTACTACTTGAGCAAGAAGTTCATACAGTACGAGACGAGATACACAGAACTTGAGAAAACCTGCCTCGCCCTCGTCTGGGCATCCAAAAAACTCAGACATTACCTATTGGCCCACACTGTTCATATAGTGTCACAACTAGACCCCTTAAAATACATGTTCGAAAAGCCCACCCTAAATGGTCGCCTATCCAGGTGGCTAGTCATGCTCTCAGAATTCGACCTAAAATTCATGCCAGAAAAAACAATCAAAGGAAGAGCGGTAGCCGAATTCCTGGCCGAGCATGCCACGAATGAGGAAACCACAGAAGCTTACCTCCTCCCCGACGAGGAACTTCTGATGATACGAGACGACTATTGGACACTATACTTCGATGGCGCGTCCAACCAGAAAGGATGCGGCGTCGGAGTTCTCCTAGTCAGTCCCGAAGGGGCCCATATACCAATTTCCGTCAAACTTGACTTCGAGGCCACAAACAACGCCGCCGAATACGAGGCGTGCATAGTTGGGCTAGAGGCCGCAGTTAGCCTCGGAGTCAAACATCTACAAGTCTTCGGGGATTCTTCCCTAATAATCAACCATATATCCAAAAGATGGAAGGTCCGAAGCACTAGTCTCTCAAAATATCAAGCTCACTTAGACCAAATAGTCGAGCAATTTGAAAAAATCTAGTATACGTACTTACCAAGAGACGACAACCAGTTCGCGGATGCACTAGCGAAGCTAGCTTCAATGCTCAACATCCCGAATGAATGGGACGGAATGACCCTTCGGGTCGAGCGAAGGAAAGAGCCGGCTTATTGCTGTGCCATAGACTCCGAACCTGAAAACACCGAAGAAGAACCATGGTACACGGACATCCTTCGTTACAAAACAAGTGGGGAATTCCCCCCAAACACCTCCCCGCGAGCACAAAAGGCCCTACGCCTCCTCGCTTCACAATATAACATAATTCTGGGAGAACTGTACAAGTACACGCCGAATAAAATCAAGTTACTTTGTGTCCACCAAAACCAAGCCCAAAGACTAATGGAAGAATACCATAACGGCGTGTGCGGACCCCATATGAACGGAAAAATGCTATCCCGAAAAATATCCCGCTCAGGGTACTATTGGACCACTATGGAAACCGATTGCCATCACTTTGTAAAAACTTGCCCAAAATGCCAAATCTTTAGTAACCTTAACCATTTGCCTCCCTTAGAACTATACACCTTCACTTCTCCATGGCCCTTTTCCACCTGGGGTATAGATATAATCGGCAAGGTAACACCAACAGGCGTAGGGGGACACGAGTACGTTTTAGTCGCAATTGATTACTTCACTAAATGGGTAGAGGCAGTCTCCTATGCAAAATTAACGGCCAAACATGTCGCTCGATTCCTAGAAAAGAACATATTCTGTCGATACGGGGTTCCACATGAAATCATAAGTGACCAAGGTTCCCACTTTTGGGCCGAAGTCCAAGACCTGCTCGAAAAATATCATGTCAAACACCATAAATCCTCTCCCTATAGGCCGCAAATGAACGGCGCGGTAGAGGCGGCCAACAAAAATATTAAAGTCATAATCGAAAAATGGCCGAAAATTATAAGGATTGGCCCAACAAATTACACTTCGCATTATGGGGCTATCGAACCTCAATCCGCACCTCCATTGGAGTAACACCCTACTCCTTGGTATACGGAATGGAAGCAGTTCAACCGATCGAGTTGGAAATTCCCTCCCTCCGGATCGTCCTAGAAAGCAAGCTACCCGAAGCTGATTGGGTTCAAGCTAGGTAAGACGAGCTCGTCCTTTTAGACGAACGGAGGTTTAGAGCTTTACATCACGTGCAAGTGTATCAAAAGCGCATCGCAAGGCAATTCAACAAAAGAGTCAAACCTCGAAATATCAAAGAAGGCGATTTTGTATTAAAAGAAGTCCGCGCACCTACTACGGATCCTCGAGGAAAATTCCGGCCTAACTGGACAGGACCATATTTTGTAAAGACCATCCTACCTGGCGGAGCAGTCCAACTAGCTGACATAGATGGAGCGGAATTCGCTAACCTCACGAACTTAGACCAATTGAAAAAGTACTATATTTAAGAAAGTCCAGTCCGGAGTTAAGGCATCTAATAAAACACGTTAAGACTCATAAGCAAGCATTCTGTACATTACTCTAAGCAAACGGCATAAAACTCGATAAAGTAGGAAAAGCGAAGGACAAAACTTCAACGCCCAGGACTGGGCGCTGTTATTTTTCACGCCCAGGCCTGGGCGCCGATATTTCTTTCGCCCTTGAACGGGCGCCATTCTCTCTTGCCACCTATCCTCCCAATTCTGCAAGTGTTCGTACTCCTTTTTCGAACCATCAAAAGAACCACGAACACTTGGGGGGGGGGGGGGGAAGCAGACGTGTAATGAACACCCTTTCAAAAAAATTTTCAAAAGCTAGAACTACGCGCGACCTGATTCTGACAAAATACCTAGGCAATCCTTATCAAGGATTCGGTCCAATAAAAATTAAATAATAATAAAGTTATGCAACGCATCAAGAAGAAAAGATATTGCAAAGGGCACTATACCCTAACCCATGCACGGGCAAGACCAAATAGAATGAAAAACAAAGCCACACGAATTTTCAGGAACAAGCCCAACAAAGGAGTATGGCACGAGTCGGCAAAAAACAAAAAAATAGTGAACATGCATATGTAATACCCCAAGTAGTCGGTTAGTCTAAAAATATGTGTGCACTCTTGTATGAACTCATTATTTTTACGAAATTCTTTCCCTTTTCAAAATTCGTCGTTGGTTTAGAAAGCTAATATTACTATAATATGTTAAAGCAAAGGCCACGGAAGGCTCAAAACATTCTTGCACCAAAAATCGCAAAAAAATATATATACATGCGGAATACAAGAATGAATATGTACAAAACAGGAGGTAAGCCTAAGACTCGTCATCGGCTCCATGTCTCCAAGCCTCACCGGCCCATCCACTCCACTCCCCGTGGTATGAGGGCCCCCAGCCAGAATCACCCCAAAAATGAGGCTGTGACTGCAACTCGGGGCTAGGCTCTCGGGCCACCGACACGGAACGTCGCCTACGCTCCGGCTCGGACCTCTCCCAGAGAACTCACCCCCGCGTCGGAAGGGCGATGCCGTAGGGGCGAGTGCCGTGCCCACTCTCTCTCACGACCGTGTCCCCCGCCCGAGGGACCCGCATCGTCGGCCCCGCCTCGTCCAGCACCCGTCTACAAGAAAAGACAAAAAGAGAGTGAGTAACAGAAAGCCAAACAAAAGGTACAGATCAAAAGAAAAAAAAAGAGGGCACATTACCCGAGTAGAGTGGGGGCTCCTGCAAGAAAGTGCAGATCGGGCTCGAACCAACGCGGACTTCAAGCGGTTGACCACCCCCACCATCGCGTTGGCCGTACGGGCCGGAAACTGAAACAAGAATGTTAGTAACAAAAAAAAGAGAAAAAAATAAAAGAAGAGTGCACAAATAAAAGGTGCATACCGCCTGTACTCCCTCAAGGAGCGGAGCATGGAAAACCCGGTCTTCCGGGAAAGTCTCCACAATCTCGGATCTACTCTCTCCGGTATACGAGATCCGAGCATCGGGAAGCACCCATCCCCCCAACGAAGGGTCAGGACACTCCTGCACAAAACACAGTAGACATAAACACATGGGCACGAGCATGAAAACACTAAAATCAATACAAAAAGAGAGGGCAACTTACAGCGCCAGGCTCCGGGAGACGAAGAGAAACCTGGATAAACTGGTAATAGCTAGCTCCCTCTATCACCAACTCCGTCGCCGGCACGCCAGTCCTCGAGTGGACCCTCCACGACTCGCCTATCGAGCGAGTAGACAGCATGGTCGCAGGCGGAGGCCTAGGCACCGAAAAAGCCCCGACCGTCTGGATACGTACCCGCTCTCCCAGGTACCAGATAGGGTCCCAGCGGCCAACGAACAAGCCCCGCATCTGGCTCAGGGCATAACTATCCCTGACCGAAGCATGAGTACCCCTAAAAGAGAGCCATGGGGTCCAAACCACCTGTTTTTGTACAAACACGGTCAGATCTCGCACATAGAAAATAAAAAGAATGACGAAATACAAGATAGAGGATAAGATTCTGCACATGCTCAGGGTTCCCGTCCCGAATGAGATCCCACACGGTATCGGGCGGTGGACGCACTGTTAGCTTCTTCTTCCAACCCCAACGACGACCGACAGGGTACTCCAAAGGCCTCTGCCCCTTTCGGGGAGCCAGCCAAGGTAAGTTCTCAAAGGCCCACAGCTGCAAAAAGAAAAGACAATAAAACATCAAAAAAAGAGGCCCGGTAAAAGCGAGAAAACAAAAAAAAGTCTAGGCACATACCTCGATCAAACGCGGCACTCCCGCTAATGTAATCACAAAGTGACGTCTACTCGGGTCCGAGTCGCGTACCGCCAAACTCATCTGGCCGACGAGCGTCGCATAGCCCAAATCGTCCCAACGATAGTCACCCAGTGTAGACACGTCCTCCACCATGCCTATCCACCTCGGGTCAAAGGTGTCAGTCGGAACCGATAGAAAAGTGGAAGTAATAAAATGGAGGTAGAACAGCCGAGCCTGTCTCGAAGGCGACTCCTCTACCCCATGCTCTAAGGCCCACATCAGGTCAGCAAAAGGTATCCCACGGGGCTGGTACGAAGGCAATCTCCTACCCATCCACGAGCCCATGAGCCTGGTACCCTCAGCAACAGTCGGCGATGAGCCATCCGACCTCAGATGAACGGGGTTCCCTGTAAAGGTCAAGCCCGTCAAAGCCGTGTAGTCCTCGGGAGTGATCGTCATCTCGCCCCAAGGAAAATGGAAGGTGTTGGTGGTATCCCACCACCACCTCATGAACGACCGCAGAAAGGACAGGGAGATGTTAAGCCGCAGTATCTCCCAGAAGGTCTCGACCACCGAAAACAGTGAGCTCGCCCTCACCAAAGCCTGGGCGTCCGAGCTCAGGAAGCTAAAAATGGTCTCACTCGTCGCTGCGCCATAGCCGCGAACCATAGTCTCTCTCCTCGCGTGAAGGCGGGAAGTCACGTGGTGCTCTAGGTCGTAGTGCAGATCACGACCATCGTAGAGCTCAGGGCCCACCCATAGGGGACCCGCGCCAGTAGACTGACGCGTCATGCCACGCTCCTCGTGGCCACAGGAAGAAGGTGACGATTCGTCAGGCATGCTGATCAATAATACAATAAGGAATTATACCTTTAACAAAACTGGCACTCACACCAATCACTAAAGGAGTGCATTCCGCTCATAAAATGGAGTCATACAATTTTTGTTCCCTAAGACATGATACTAAGTTCATATCGAGCAAAAAAATTCCCTAAGTTAAATTTTTTTAATTAACTCCATCAAAATGAAAATTCTTCCATAATTTGTCATTCATGAATCATGAGGAACGCAAGCAATATACCAAGAACACCTACATTGCAAGAAAACACTAGAGTCGTAGGTATACTTGGGGGCTAGCATGAAAATGCCCAAATTCAACAAGAATCAACATACTTGCGAAAATTAACATGCACAAACTAATTAACATGTTATGAAGAACATTTCCAACTATCTAATTGAAGGAAAGGGGCACAAAATCAAAAACCCCCAAATCAATTTCATGCATAAAAATACTTGACAAAAATACTGAAATTGACAAAAAAAAACTCAAAATTATTGAAAATTACTTACATTGGGAAGATTAGGAAGTGATTTGGAGTAGAACTCGTAAAGAAAAGTGAAGAAACGAGCAAAAAATCAGTTGAAAGAGATGAGGAGCTTGAGCGAAAATGGTGGAAATGGGAAAGGAAGGAGACGGTCCGCGAATTTAAAGACCCGTCTCCCCTTCGCATTTTCAACGCCCAGCTCTGGGTGTTAGAAATTCTCGCGCCCAGAGCTGGGCGCTGAAAATGCTTCCCAGACAGCGAATATTCGCTGTCGGGCACGCGCAATCCCCTATTTTGTGTAAAATATCTGTTATCTTGATATTTCTTTCCCAAGAATAGTATTTTGCAATATCGTTAAAAGTATACACAGTGTGGACCCACTTATAGGACATACCTGATCAGGAAATATTGCGGCCCACCAACAGGTTGTAATCACAAAAGCCCTTCTACATAGGCAAAATAAGAAATTCGAAATGGGCTCGCCCACCCTCAGCGGGCGGGGTCTGCGTCACTAGCCGCGCAGGTGTGAGGGGGGTCGAAAAAGCGCGAGGCTAATGCGTGACCTCGTCCCTCGTGGGTGTGACGATTCTTTTTATTCAATCAAGTGTAATTGGATTTCCTGTGAGTATACACCCAATTGACTAGTAATATAGGAGTCGCCATTCAGTTTTTAACGACAATGAGAAAAACTGACAAAACCCGGTTATCGTGACATAAAGGGAGTGCAATTATGTTTGACCACGACGGCCGTAGGTTCCCTTGTGATCCCTGGTGTGGGGATCTCTCAACATACACCCGCAAGGTAGAGATTGAGGGTTCGGGGGACTGTAACTACCGAGAGGAGTACTTCGCTCGTCGATAACTCCAGAGGCAGGATATCCTTACTAGCTCGGCATAAATAATTGAAGGGACACGCGTTAACTATTAAACTAATATGAGTTGAATTTAGCAATATGCAACATATAATACTAATCCGATCGTGATTATCTGATTTAAATAGTATTAAGGGACCTAGCATGATAATCCGATTTCCCAAAAATATAATATTTGTTAGGCGTGATAGAACAATCAGACTTAGTTAGTTTAACAGTTCATAAAAAGGGCGAGGAAAGCAGTTAAATCATCGAAAAGGGACACATTACGACGCACCCTTGAGAGGTGCGTCACGGTTCTCAGAAAACTAACCACTTTGAGTTTGCTATTTCTGCTTTTTATTTAACGAATCTCAACTATGGGACAAGATACGTTCTGTTCGATTTATGGATCGATTGCGACAGAACGCGTGAACAATTTCGCAGCGAGAGGCTTAGGCTAAGGGTTGGAGTCAATACTCAGAATATAATTATGTTTGTGTGTGTTGTTGTCCTTTTCACGTCGATTTTAGGGGCCTATTTATAGGGAAGAGTTCGTGGAAAGATAGAATTGCAGAGTTCTAATCCACAAAGAATTAGGAAAAAACACGTACCCAGGCATTTTCAGCGCCCAGGCCTGGGCGCCGAAGATTTCGGCGCCCAGAGCCAGGCGTTGAAAATAGGGTCTGGGCTGTTTTCTTTAGTCAGATTCGGATTCTTGAAATCCGTAGAGTTTGAGATTTAATGGAGTCTTTTAGCGCGTATCAATTTTATGACGGAATGCGTCTGGGCCCGTTACGAACTCTAGGCTCGTTAGGATTTTAATTAATACGTAACTCTTATTTCCGAATCCTATTAGGAATAGGATTCTCGCGGTTTTCTACCTCATTTAGGATTTATGTTGGAATGCAACACCTAATTCTGACAGGTTTCTATCCTTTATGATTTGCCACTTTTAGAAGCTACCTTTTACGACAGTTACTATTTTTAGCAGGTTTCCATAAATAGCAGGTTTCGGGTGAAATGAAATGGGGAATCGAGATTCATTTATTTTATAGGAGATGCGTTGTCAAGTGGAGATTTTATGCTTTCATCATCGAACCTTTCCCTTGCCCTCACCAAAGCCTGGGCGTCCGAGCTCAGGAAGCTAAAAACGGTCTCACTCGTCGCTGCGCCATAGCCGCGAACCGTAGTCTCTCTCCTCGCGTGAAGGCGGGAAGTCACGTGGTGCTCTAGGTTGTAGTGCAGATCACGACCATCGTAGAGCTCAGGGCCCACCCATAGGGGACCCGCGCCAGTAGACTGACGCGTCATGCCACGCTCCTCGTGGCCACAGGAAGGAGGTGACGATTCGTCAGGAATGCTGATCAATAATACAATAAGGCATTATACCTTTAACAAAACTGGCACTCACACCAATCACTAAAGGAGTGCATTTCGCTCATAAAATGGAGTCATACAATTTTTGTTCCCTAAGACATGATACTAAGTTCATATCGAGCAAAAAAATTCCCTAAGTTAAATTTTTTTAATTAACTCCAACAAAATGAAAATTCTTCCATAATTTGTCATTCATGAATCATGAGGAACGCAAGCAATATACCAAGAACACCTACATTGCAAGAAAACACTAGAGTCGTAGGTATACTTGGGGGCTAGCATGAAAATGCCCAAATTCAACAAGAATCAACATACTTGCGAAAATTAACATGCACAAACTAATTAACATGTTATGAAGAACATTTCCAACTATCTAATTGAAGGAAAGGGGCACAAAATCAAAAACCCCCAAATCAATTTCATGCATAAAAATACTTGACAAAAATACTGAAATTGACAAAAAAAAACTCAAAATTATTGAAAATTACTTACATTGGGAAGATTAGGAAGTGATTTGGAGTAGAACTCGTAAAGAAAAGTGAAGAAACGAGCAAAAAATCAGTTGAAAGAGATGAGGAGCTTGAGCGAAAATGGTGGAAATGGGAAAGGAAGGAGACGGTCCGCGAATTTAAAGACCCGTCTCCCCTTCGCATTTTCAACGCCCAGCTCTGGGTGTTAGAAATTCTCGCGCCCAGAGCTGGGCGCTGAAAATGCTTCCCAGACAGCGAATATTCGCTGTCGGGCACGCGCAATCCCCTATTTTGTGTAAAATATCTGTTATCTTGATATTTCTTTCCCAAGAATAGTATTTTGCAATATCGTTAAAAGTATACACAGTGTGGACCCACTTATAGGACATACCTGATCAGGAAATATTGCGGCCCACCAACAGGTTGTAATCACAAAAGCCCTTCTACATAGGCAAAATAAGAAATTCGAAATGGGCTCGCCCACCCTCAGCGGGCGGGGTCTGCGTCACTAGCCGCGCAGGTGTGAGGGGGGTCGAAAAAGCGCGAGGCTAATGCGTGACCTCGTCCCTCGTGGGTGTGACGATTCTTTTTATTCAATCAAGTGTAATTGGATTTCCTGTGAGTATACACCCAATTGACTAGTAATATAGGAGTCGCCATTCAGTTTTTAACGACAATGAGAAAAACTGACAAAACCCGGTTATCGTGACATAAAGGGAGTGCAATTATGTTTGACCACGACGGCCGTAGGTTCCCTTGTGATCCCTGGTGTGGGGATCTCTCAACATACACCCGCAAGGTAGAGATTGAGGGTTCGGGGGACTGTAACTACCGAGAGGAGTACTTCGCTCGTCGATAACTCCAGAGGCAGGATATCCTTACTAGCTCGGCATAAATAATTGAAGGGACACGCGTTAACTATTAAACTAATATGAGTTGAATTTAGCAATATGCAACATATAATACTAATCCGATCGTGATTATCTGATTTAAATAGTATTAAGGGACCTAGCATGATAATCCGATTTCCCAAAAATATAATATTTGTTAGGCGTGATAGAACAATCAGACTTAGTTAGTTTAACAGTTCATAAAAAGGGCGAGGAAAGCAGTTAAATCATCGAAAAGGGACACATTACGACGCACCCTTGAGAGGTGCGTCACGGTTCTCAGAAAACTAACCACTTTGAGTTTGCTATTTCTGCTTTTTATTTAACGAATCTCAACTATGGGACAAGATACGTTCTGTTCGATTTATGGATCGATTGCGACAGAACGCGTGAACAATTTCGCAGCGAGAGGCTTAGGCTAAGGGTTGGAGTCAATACTCAGAATATAATTATGTTTGTGTGTGTTGTTGTCCTTTTCACGTCGATTTTAGGGGCCTATTTATAGGGAAGAGTTTGTGGAAAGATAGAATTGCAGAGTTCTAATCCACAAAGAATTAGGAAAAAACACGTACCCAGGCATTTTCAGCGCCCAGGCCTGGGCGCCGAAGATTTCGGCGCCCAGAGCCAGGCGTTGAAAATAGGGTCTGGGCTGTTTTCTTTAGTCAGATTCGGATTCTTGAAATCCGTAGAGTTTGAGATTTAATGGAGTCTTTTAGCGCGTATCAATTTTATGACGGAATGCGTCTGGGCCCGTTACGAACTCTAGGCTCGTTAGGATTTTAATTAATACGTAACTCTTATTTCCGAATCCTATTAGGAATAGGATTCTCGCGGTTTTCTACCTCATTTAGGATTTATGTTGGAATGCAACACCTAATTCTGACAGGTTTCTATCCTTTATGATTTGCCACTTTTAGAAGCTACCTTTTACGACAGTTACTATTTTTAGCAGGTTTCCATAAATAGCAGGTTTCGGGTGAAATGAAATGGGGAATCGAGATTCATTTATTTTATAGGAGATGCGTTGTCAAGTGGAGATTTTATGCTTTCATCATCGAACCTTTCCCTTGCCCTCACCAAAGCCTGGGCGTCCGAGCTCAGGAAGCTAAAAACGGTCTCACTCGTCGCTGCGCCATAGCCGCGAACCGTAGTCTCTCTCCTCGCGTGAAGGCGGGAAGTCACGTGGTGCTCTAGGTTGTAGTGCAGATCACGACCATCGTAGAGCTCAGGGCCCACCCATAGGGGACCCGCGCCAGTAGACTGACGCGTCATGCCACGCTCCTCGTGGCCACAGGAAGGAGGTGACGATTCGTCAGGAATGCTGATCAATAATACAATAAGGCATTATACCTTTAACAAAACTGGCACTCACACCAATCACTAAAGGAGTGCATTTCGCTCATAAAATGGAGTCATACAATTTTTGTTCCCTAAGACATGATACTAAGTTCATATCGAGCAAAAAAATTCCCTAAGTTAAATTTTTTTAATTAACTCCAACAAAATGAAAATTCTTCCATAATTTGTCATTCATGAATCATGAGGAACGCAAGCAATATACCAAGAACACCTACATTGCAAGAAAACACTAGAGTCGTAGGTATACTTGGGGGCTAGCATGAAAATGCCCAAATTCAACAAGAATCAACATACTTGCGAAAATTAACATGCACAAACTAATTAACATGTTATGAAGAACATTTCCAACTATCTAATTGAAGGAAAGGGGCACAAAATCAAAAACCCCCAAATCAATTTCATGCATAAAAATACTTGACAAAAATACTGAAATTGACAAAAAAAAAACTCAAAATTATTGAAAATTACTTACATTGGGAAGATTAGGAAGTGATTTGGAGTAGAACTCGTAAAGAAAAGTGAAGAAACGAGCAAGAAATCAGTTGAAAGAGATGAGGAGCTTGAGCGAAAATGGTGGAAATGGGAAAGGAAGGAGACGGTCCGCGAATTTAAAGACCCGTCTCCCCTTCGCATTTTCAACGCCCAGCTCTGGGTGTTAGAAATTCTCGCGCCCAGAGCTGGGCGCTGAAAATGCTTCCCAGACAGCGAATATTCGCTGTCGGGCACGCGCAATCCCCTATTTTGTGTAAAATATCTGTTATCTTGATATTTCTTTCCCAAGAATAGTATTTTGCAATATCGTTAAAAGTATACACAGTGTGGACCCACTTATAGGACATACCTGATCAGGAAATATTGCGGCCCACCAACAGGTTGTAATCACAAAAGCCCTTCTACATAGGCAAAATAAGAAATTCGAAATGGGCTCGCCCACCCTCAGCGGGCGGGGTCTGCGTCACTAGCCGCGCAGGTGTGAGGGGGTTCGAAAAAGCGCGAGGCTAATGCGTGACCTCGTCCCTCGTGGGTGTGACGATTCTTTTTATTCAATCAAGTGTAATTGGATTTCCTGTGAGTATACACCCAATTGACTAGTAATATAGGAGTCGCCATTCAGTTTTTAACGACAATGAGAAAAACTGACAAAACCCGGTTATCGTGACATAAAGGGAGTGCAATTATGTTTGACCACGACGGCCGTAGGTTCCCTTGTGATCCCTGGTGTGGGGATCTCTCAACATACACCCGCAAGGTAGAGATTGAGGGTTCGGGGGACTGTAACTACCGAGAGGAGTACTTCGCTCGTCGATAACTCCAGAGGCAGGATATCCTTACTAGCTCGGCATAAATAATTGAAGGGACACGCGTTAACTATTAAACTAATATGAGTTGAATTTAGCAATATGCAACATATAATACTAATCCGATCGTGATTATCTGATTTAAATAGTATTAAGGGACCTAGCATGATAATCCGATTTCCCAAAAATATAATATTTGTTAGGCGTGATAGAACAATCAGACTTAGTTAGTTTAACAGTTCATAAAAAGGGCGAGGAAAGCAGTTAAATCATCGAAAAGGGACACATTACGACGCACCCTTGAGAGGTGCGTCACGGTTCTCAGAAAACTAACCACTTTGAGTTTGCTATTTCTGCTTTTTATTTAACGAATCTCAACTATGGGACAAGATACGTTCTGTTCGATTTATGGATCGATTGCGACAGAACGCGTGAACAATTTCGCAGCGAGAGGCTTAGGCTAAGGGTTGGAGTCAATACTCAGAATATAATTATGTTTGTGTGTGTTGTTGTCCTTTTCACGTCGATTTTAGGGGCCTATTTATAGGGAAGAGTTCGTGGAAAGATAGAATTGCAGAGTTCTAATCCACAAAGAATTAGGAAAAAACACGTACCCAGGCATTTTCAGCGCCCAGGCCTGGGCGCCGAAGATTTCGGCGCCCAGAGCCAGGCGTTGAAAATAGGGTCTGGGCTGTTTTCTTTAGTCAGATTCGGATTCTTGAAATCCGTAGAGTTTGAGATTTAATGGAGTCTTTTAGCGCGTATCAATTTTATGACGGAATGCGTCTGGGCCCGTTACGAACTCTAGGCTCGTTAGGATTTTAATTAATACGTAACTCTTATTTCCGAATCCTATTAGGAATAGGATTCTCGCGGTTTTCTACCTCATTTAGGATTTATGTTGGAATGAAACACCTAATTCTGACAGGTTTCTATCCTTTATGATTTGCCACTTTTAGAAGCTACCTTTTACGACAGTTACTATTTTTAGCAGGTTTCCATAAATAGCAGGTTTCGGGTGAAATGAAATGGGGAATCGAGATTCATTTATTTTATAGGAGATGCGTTGTCAAGTGGAGATTTTATGCTTTCATCATCGAACCTTTCCCTTGCCCTCACCAAAGCCTGGGCGTCCGAGCTCAGGAAGCTAAAAACGGTCTCACTCGTCGCTGCGCCATAGCCGCGAACCGTAGTCTCTCTCCTCGCGTGAAGGCGGGAAGTCACGTGGTGCTCTAGGTTGTAGTGCAGATCACGACCATCGTAGAGCTCAGGGCCCACCCATAGGGGACCCGCGCCAGTAGACTGACGCGTCATGCCACGCTCCTCGTGGCCACAGGAAGGAGGTGACGATTCGTCAGGAATGCTGATCAATAATACAATAAGGCATTATACCTTTAACAAAACTGGCACTCACACCAATCACTAAAGGAGTGCATTTCGCTCATAAAATGGAGTCATACAATTTTTGTTCCCTAAGACATGATACTAAGTTCATATCGAGCAAAAAAATTCCCTAAGTTAAATTTTTTTAATTAACTCCAACAAAATGAAAATTCTTCCATAATTTGTCATTCATGAATCATGAGGAACGCAAGCAATATACCAAGAACACCTACATTGCAAGAAAACACTAGAGTCGTAGGTATACTTGGGGGCTAGCATGAAAATGCCCAAATTCAACAAGAATCAACATACTTGCGAAAATTAACATGCACAAACTAATTAACATGTTATGAAGAACATTTCCAACTATCTAATTGAAGGAAAGGGGCACAAAATCAAAAACCCCCAAATCAATTTCATGCATAAAAATACTTGACAAAAATACTGAAATTGACAAAAAAAAAACTCAAAATTATTGAAAATTACTTACATTGGGAAGATTAGGAAGTGATTTGGAGTAGAACTCGTAAAGAAAAGTGAAGAAACGAGCAAAAAATCAGTTGAAAGAGATGAGGAGCTTGAGCGAAAATGGTGGAAATGGGAAAGGAAGGAGACGGTCCGCGAATTTAAAGACCCGTCTCCCCTTCGCATTTTCAACGCCCAGCTCTGGGTGTTAGAAATTCTCGCGCCCAGAGCTGGGCGCTGAAAATGCTTCCCAGACAGCGAATATTCGCTGTCGGGCACGCGCAATCCCCTATTTTGTGTAAAATATCTGTTATCTTGATATTTCTTTCCCAAGAATAGTATTTTGCAATATCGTTAAAAGTATACACAGTGTGGACCCACTTATAGGACATACCTGATCAGGAAATATTGCGGCCCACCAACAGGTTGTAATCACAAAAGCCCTTCTACATAGGCAAAATAAGAAATTCGAAATGGGCTCGCCCACCCTCAGCGGGCGGGGTCTGCGTCACTAGCCGCGCAGGTGTGAGGGGGGTCGAAAAAGCGCGAGGCTAATGCGTGACCTCGTCCCTCGTGGGTGTGACGATTCTTTTTATTCAATCAAGTGTAATTGGATTTCCTGTGAGTATACACCCAATTGACTAGTAATATAGGAGTCGCCATTCAGTTTTTAACGACAATGAGAAAAACTGACAAAACCCGGTTATCGTGACATAAAGGGAGTGCAATTATGTTTGACCACGACGGCCGTAGGTTCCCTTGTGATCCCTGGTGTGGGGATCTCTCAACATACACCCGCAAGGTAGAGATTGAGGGTTCGGGGGACTGTAACTACCGAGAGGAGTACTTCGCTCGTCGATAACTCCAGAGGCAGGATATCCTTACTAGCTCGACATAAATAATTGAAGGGACACGCGTTAACTATTAAACTAATATGAGTTGAATTTAGCAATATGCAACATATAATACTAATCCGATCGTGATTATCTGATTTAAATAGTATTAAGGGACCTAGCATGATAATCCGATTTCCCAAAAATATAATATTTGTTAGGCGTGATAGAACAATCAGACTTAGTTAGTTTAACAGTTCATAAAAAGGGCGAGGAAAGCAGTTAAATCATCGAAAAGGGACACATTACGACGCACCCTTGAGAGGTGCGTCACGGTTCTCAGAAAACTAACCACTTTGAGTTTGCTATTTCTGCTTTTTATTTAACGAATCTCAACTATGGGACAAGATACGTTCTGTTCGATTTATGGATCGATTGCGACAGAACGCGTGAACAATTTCGCAGCGAGAGGCTTAGGCTAAGGGTTGGAGTCAATACTCAGAATATAATTATGTTTGTGTGTGTTGTTGTCCTTTTCACGTCGATTTTAGGGGCCTATTTATAGGGAAGAGTTCGTGGAAAGATAGAATTGCAGAGTTCTAATCCACAAAGAATTAGGAAAAAACACGTACCCAGGCATTTTCAGCGCCCAGGCCTGGGCGCCGAAGATTTCGGCGCCCAGAGCCAGGCGTTGAAAATAGGGTCTGGGCTGTTTTCTTTAGTCAGATTCGGATTCTTGAAATCCGTAGAGTTTGAGATTTAATGGAGTCTTTTAGCGCGTATCAATTTTATGACGGAATGCGTCTGGGCCCGTTACAAACTCTAGGCTCGTTAGGATTTTAATTAATACGTAACTCTTATTTCCGAATCCTATTAGGAATAGGATTCTCGCGGTTTTCTACCTCATTTAGGATTTATGTTGGAATGCAACACCTAATTCTGACAGGTTTCTATCCTTTATGATTTGCCACTTTTAGAAG
Organism: Spinacia oleracea; assembly: GCF_020520425.1. NCBI lineage: Eukaryota > Viridiplantae > Streptophyta > Magnoliopsida > Caryophyllales > Amaranthaceae > Spinacia > Spinacia oleracea. The sequence goes on along the minus strand of NC_079492.1, from coordinate 86,118,293 downwards.
CTACCTTTTACGACAGTTACTATTTTTAGCAGGTTTCCATAAATAGCAGGTTTCGGGTGAAATGAAATGGGGAATCGAGATTCATTTATTTTATAGGAGATGCGTTGTCAAGTGGAGATTTTATGCTTTCATCATCGAACCTTTCCCTTGCCCTCACCAAAGCCTGGGCGTCCGAGCTCAGGAAGCTAAAAACGGTCTCACTCGTCGCTGCGCCATAGCCGCGAACCGTAGTCTCTCTCCTCGCGTGAAGGCGGGAAGTCACGTGGTGCTCTAGGTTGTAGTGCAGATCACGACCATCGTAGAGCTCAGGGCCCACCTATAGGGGACCCGCGCCAGTAGACTGACGCGTCATGCCACGCTCCTCGTGGCCACAGGAAGGAGGTGACGATTCGTCAGGCATGCTGATCAATAATACAATAAGGCATTATACCTTTAACAAAACTAGCACTCACACCAATCACTAAAGGAGTGCATTTCGCTCATAAAATGGAGTCATACAATTTTTGTTCCCTAAGACATGATACTAAGTTCATATCGAGCAAAAAAATTCCCTAAGTTAAATTTTTTTAATTAACTCCAACAAAATGAAAATTCTTCCATAATTTGTCATTCATGAATCATGAGGAACGCAAGCAATATACCAAGAACACCTACATTGCAAGAAAACACTAGAGTCGTAGGTATACTTGGGGGCTAGCATGAAAATGCCCAAATTCAACAAGAATCAACATACTTGCGAAAATTAACATGCACAAACTAATTAACATGTTATGAAGAACATTTCCAACTATCTAATTGAAGGAAAGGGGCACAAAATCAAAAACCCCCAAATCAATTTCATGCATAAAAATACTTGACAAAAATACTGAAATTGACAAAAAAAAACTCAAAATTATTGAAAATTACTTACATTGGGAAGATTAGGAAGTGATTTGGAGTAGAACTCGTAAAGAAAAGTGAAGAAACGAGCAAAAAATCAGTTGAAAGAGATGAGGAGCTTGAGCGAAAATGGTGGAAATGGGAAAGGAAGGAGACGGTCCGCGAATTTAAAGACCCGTCTCCCTTTCGCATTTTCAACGCCCAGCTCTGGGTGTTAGAAATTCTCGCGCCCAGAGCTGGGCGCTGAAAATGCTTCCCAGACAGCGAATATTCGCTGTCGGGCACGCGCAATCCCCTATTTTGTGTAAAATATCTGTTATCTTGATATTTCTTTCCCAAGAATAGTATTTTGCAATATCGTTAAAAGTATACACAGTGTGGACCCACTTATAGGACATACCTGATCAGGAAATATTGCGGCCCACCAACAGGTTATAATCACAAAAGCCCTTCTACATAGGCAAAATAAGAAATTCGAAATGGGCTCGCCCACCCTCAACGGGCGGGGTCTGCGTCACTAGCCGCGCAGGTGTGAGGGGGGTCGAAAAAGCGCGAGGCTAATGCGTGACCTCGTCCCTCGTGGGTGTGACGATTCTTTTTATTCAATCAAGTGTAATTGGATTTCCTGTGAGTATACACCCAATTGACTAGTAATATAGGAGTCGCCATTCAGTTTTTAACGACAATGAGAAAAACTGACAAAACCCGGTTATCGTGACATAAAGGGAGTGCAATTATGTTTGACCACGACGGCCGTAGGTTCCCTTGTGATCCCTGGTGTGGGGATCTCTCAACATACACCCGCAAGGTAGAGATTGAGGGTTCGGGGGACTGTAACTACCGAGAGGAGTACTTCGCTCGTCGATAACTCCAGAGGCAGGATATCCTTACTAGCTCGACATAAATAATTGAAGGGACACGCGTTAACTATTAAACTAATATGAGTTGAATTTAGCAATATGCAACATATAATACTAATCCGATCGTGATTATCTGATTTAAATAGTATTAAGGGACCTAGCATGATAATCCGATTTCCCAAAAATATAATATTTGTTAGGCGTGATAGAACAATCAGACTTAGTTAGTTTAACAGTTCATAAAAAGGGCGAGGAAAGCAGTTAAATCATCGAAAAGGGACACATTACGACGCACCCTTGAGAGGTGCGTCACGGTTCTCAGAAAACTAACCACTTTGACTTTGCTATTTCTGCTTTTTATTTAACGAATCTCAACTATGGGACAAGATACGTTCTGTTCGATTTATGGATCGATTGCGACAGAACGCGTGAACAATTTCGCAGCGAGAGGCTTAGGCTAAGGGTTGGAGTCAATACTCAGAATATAATTATGTTTGTGTGTGTTGTTGTCCTTTTCACGTCGATTTTAGGGGCCTATTTATAGGGAAGAGTTCGTGGAAAGATAGAATTGCAGAGTTCTAATCCACAAAGAATTAGGAAAAAACACGTACCCAAGCATTTTCAGCGCCCAGGCCTGGGCGCCGAAGATTTCGGCGCCCAGAGCCAGGCGTTGAAAATAGGGTCTGGGCTGTTTTCTTTAGTCAGATTCGGATTCTTGAAATCCGTAGAGTTTGAGATTTTATGGAGTCTTTTAGCGCGTATCAATTTTACGACGGAATGCGTCTGGGCCCGTTACAAACTCTAGGCTCGTTAGGATTTTAATTAATACGTAACTCTTATTTCCGAATCCTATTAGGAATAGGATTCTCGCGGTTTTCTACCTCATTTAGGATTTATGTTGGAATGCAACACCTAATTCTGACAGGTTTCTATCCTTTATGATTTGCCACTTTTAGAAGCTACCTTTTACGACAGTTACTATTTTTAGCAGGTTTCCATAAATAGCAGGTTTCGGGTGAAATGAAATGGGGAATCGAGATTCATTTATTTTATAGGAGATGCGTTGTCAAGTGGAGATTTTATGCTTTCATCATCGAACCTTTCCCTTGCCCTCACCAAAGCCTGGGCGTCCGAGCTCAGGAAGCTAAAAACGGTCTCACTCGTCGCTGCGCCATAGCCGCGAACCGTAGTCTCTCTCCTCTTGTGAAGGCGGGAAGTCACGTGGTGCTCTAGGTCGTAGTGCAGACCACGACCATCGTAGAGCTCAGGGCCCACCCATAAGGGACCCGCGCCAGTAGACTGACGCGTCATGCCACGCTCCTCGTGGCCACAGGAAGGAGGTGACGATTCGTCAGGCATGCTGATCAATAATACAATAAGGCATTATACCTTTAACAAAACTGGCACTCACACCAATCACTAAAGGAGTGTATTCCGCTCATAAAATGGAGTCATACAATTTTTGTTCCCTAAGACATGATACTAAGTTCATATCGAGCAAAAAAATTCCCTAAGTTAATTTTTTTTAATTAACTCCAACAAAATGAAAATTCTTCCATAATTTGTCATTCATGAATCATGAGGAACGCAAGCAATATACCAAGAACACCTACATTGCAAGAAAACACTAGAGTCGTAGGTATACTTGGGGGCTAGCATGAAAATGCCCAAATTCAACAAGAATCAACATACTTGCGAAAATTAACATGCACAAACTAATTAACATGTTATGAAGAACATTTCCAACTATCTAATTGAAGGAAAGGGGCACAAAATCAAAAACCCCCAAATCAATTTCATGCATAAAAATACTTGACAAAAATACTGAAATTGACAAAAAAAAAACTCAAAATTATTGAAAATTACTTACATTGGGAAGATTAGGAAGTGATTTGGAGTAGAATTCGTAAAGAAAAGTGAAGAAACGAGCAAGAAATCAGTTGAAAGAGATGAGGAGCTTGAGCGAAAATGGTGGAAATGGGAAAGGAAGGAGACGGTCCGCGAATTTAAAGACCCGTCTCCCCTTCGCATTTTCAACGCCCAGCTCTGGGCGTTAGAAATTCTCGCGCCCAGAGCTGGGCGCTGAAAATGCTTCCCAGACAGCGAATATTCGCTGTCGGGCACGCGCAATCCCCTATTTTGTGTAAAATATCTGTTATCTTGATATTTCTTTCCCAAGAACAGTATTTTGCAATATCGTAAAAAGTATACACAGTGTGGACCCACTTATAGGACATACCTTATCAGGAAATATTGCGGCCCACCAACAGGTTGTAATCACAAAAGCCCTTCTACATAGGCAAAATAAGAAATTCTAAATGGGCTCGCCCACCGTCAGCGGGCGGGGTCTGCGTCACTAGCCGCGCAGGTGTGAGGGGGGTCGAAAAAGCGCGAGGCTAATGCGTGACCTCGTCCCTCGTGGGTGTGACGATTCTTTTTATTCAATCAAGTGTAATTGGATTTCCTGTGAGTATACACCCAATTGACTAGTAATATAGGAGTCGCCATTCAGTTTTTAACGACGATGAGAAAAAATGACAAAACCCGGTTATCGTGACATAAAGGGAGTGCAATTATGTTTGACCACGACGGCCGTAGGTTCCCTTGTGATCCCTGGTGTGGGGATCTCTCAACATACACCCGCAAGGTAGATATTGAGTGTTCGGGGGACTGTAACTACCGAGAGGAGTACTTCGCTCGTCGATAACTCCAGAGGCAGGATATCCTTACTAGCTCGGCATAAATAATTGAAGGGACACGCGTTAACTATTAAACTAATCTGAGTTGACTTTAGCAATATGCAACATATAATACTAATCCGATCGTGATTATCTGATTTAAATAGCATTAAGGGACCTAGCATGATAATCCGATTTCCCAAAAATATTATATTTGTTAGGCGTGATAGAACAATCAGATTTAGTTAGTTTAACAGTTCATAAAAAGGGCGAGGAAAGCAGTTAAATCATCGAAAAGGGACACATTACGACGCGCCCTTGAGAGGTGCGTCACGGTTCTCAGAAAACTAACCACTTATGGGACAGGATACGTTCTGTTCGATTTATGGATCGATTGCGACAGAACGCGTGAACAATTTCGTAGCGAGAGGCTTAGGCTAAGGGTTGGAGTCAATACTCAGAATATAATTATGTTTGTGTGTGTTGTTTTCCTTTTCACATCGATTTTAGTGGCCTATTTATAGGGAAGAGTTCGTGGAAAGATAGAATTACAGAGTTCTAATCCACAAAGAATTAGGAAAAAACACGTACCCAGGTATTTTCAGCGCCCAGGCCTGGGCGCCGAAGATTTCGGCGCCCAGAGCCAGGCGTTGAAAATAGGGTCTGGGCTGTTTTCTTTAGTCAGATTCGGATTCTTGAAATCCGTAGAGTTTGAGATTTAATGGAGTCTTTTAGCGCGTATCAATTTTATGACGGAATGCGTCTGGGCCCGTTACGAACTCTAGGCTCGTTAGGATTTTAATTAATACGTAACTCTTATTTCCGAATCCTATTAGGAATAGGATTCTCGCGGTTTTCTACCTCATTTAGGATTTATGTTGGAATGCAACACCTAATTCTTACAGGTTTCTATCCTTTATGATTTGCCACTTTTAGAAGCTACCTTTTACGGCAGTTACTATTTTTAGCAGGTTTCCATAAATAGCAGGTTTCGGGTGAAATGAAATGGGGAATCGAGATTCGTTTATTTTATAGGAGATGCGTTTTCAAGTGGAAATTTTATGCTTTCATCATCGAACCTTTCCCTTGCGGGAATGGGGACAAAAGTAGGTGTCTACAGTTAGCCCCCACTTTGACTGAGTCATGGAGTAAGACGATGGTGAAAGTATTAGACGAAGTGCGTCATACAAGCCATGGTGAATGTGACCTGTTTTGCGAGGGTCTCACGAGCCCCCGAGTGATAACATTTGACTTAAGGGTCATCACTTGTAGTGTCGACATATCCCTCACGTGTCATTGGGATTTGTCAACTGATAGTATAGAAACTTCCTCACTTTGTCATTGGAAGGTTCTAAAGGTGCGTAGAAACTCCCTCACTTTGTCATTGGGAGTAACTACAGATATTTTCGAAATCAAAGCTATAAAGTGTAATTGGGCCTGGCCAAGCCCAATCACGAGGTAAAAATGTTTTTTAAAGATTCTCATTTCCAGGGCTAGCTAAACGAGAAAACCCCCTTGTTTTTATAGGACGTAAAACGAAGGGAAATCCAGTACCCTTATTTTTATAGGACGTAAAACGAAGGAAAATCCAGCAAAAGTTATCGCTGCAGCGACTAAGGACCTGCGCGGTTTAATGGCGCAGACCCCGCCGGCTAAAGATGGCGAGCCTGTCCGCTAAGGGTGGACACCCCGTCCGATAGAAGTGGACGAATCTGTTTTTGAAATTTGAAAATAAGGACCTACGCGGTTTGTGACGTAGACCCCGCCGGCTAAAGATGGCGAACCTTGTCCGCTAAGGGTGGACACCCCGTCCGATAGAAGTGGACGAATCTGTTTTTGAAATTTGAAAATAAGGACCTATGCGGTTCGTGACGTAGACCCCGCCGGCTAAAGATGGCGAACCTTATCCGCTAAGGGTGGACACCCCGTCCGATAGAAGTGGACGAATCTATTTTGAAATTTGTTTTGCTTTTTTTTGAAAATAAGGACCTACGTGGTTTGCGCCGTAGACCCCGCCGGCTGAAGATGGCGAGCCTATTTTAAATTTTGAAGACTTTATTTTTGTCGAAAACTGAGGACCTGCGCGGCTAGTGACGTAGACCCCGCCCGTTGAGGGTGGGCGAGCCCTGTCCGCTGAGGGTGGACGTCCCTGAATTCGTTTTTTTTTTGATTTGGGAACTCGCGCGGTTTGTGACGCGATCTTGCCGACTGAAGATGGGCAAGTTCCTATTTCTTTGGTTCTTTGTGATTTCTTTTGAGAATTTCTTTTTATTTATTCTTGCAAGAGCGAATTCTTTCGAGGGATGCTCGAATTTTAGTTGTAACCTGAACGTGGGCCGACAACGTGTTCAGACGAATCTTTGTCTTGCGACCGTCCGCTCTCGTGATTTTGAGCTAGTCTTTATGGCTCGACTTGGTCTTTGATCAGAGGACCATGCACAAGTGTCAGTGACGTCCTTTCGATGAGGTCGAACCTGTTGTTGTTCTTTTTTGAGATATCCAAACATGATATGGTGCATGGCGCAGTCCGGGAATGTGATCTTGATTGTGCGCTCCTCGTTGGAGTCTATTTTTTTCGCGAGCCCCCAAGCACTGGGGCTCGTCAGTTGTTTTTCGCATCTTGTAATCATGTTTGGGGTCATGCTCGTATGTGCGAGCGACCTTCCATAGTAGTGTGCTACTTTAGCGAAGCTGTGGAGTGCGACTTTAGTTTTCAGGTGACATCCGGTTTTAGCTCGGCCCGGATTAACCCTTTGACAGACAAACATTTTTTGGAAAACCAATGACTTGACGACACATATTTTTGGTGTTTCGAAGAATGACCATAATATTTAACTTGTTTTTTTTTGAAAAGTGTACATAAGCATTTTCTGAGACGAGTCTAAGTTTCAACTGAGTTTTAATGTTATGTTTTTTTTTGCTTATTTGGGAGCTAAAGGTGCTTTGGGCTTGATCTTACTTGCAATAGGGCCTCGTGTTTAGCAACACGGTCTTAAGTCCTTTCATGTTCCGTGTTTTGTGAAATCTGGGCCTTGGGCTGCATTTTCAGCGCCCAAGTTCAGGCGTTAAACATTTCGGCGCCCAGGCGTGGGCGCTGAAAGTCCTTTCCTGGTAATATTTGATTTTCGGATTTCCTAACACATTTCCGAATGGGATCAGGATGTCATTGGGTGCGTTCAGCTATATATAGGGGCTAGATGCGTCCTTATTTTCCACCACTCTCAAATTCTTTCTCTTCTTTTGCTGTGCTCTAATTATTCACTGCTTTTGCCATGTCGATCCCTACTTTCTCACTCCAACGGACTGTTAGGCGTTGGCTACGGGCCCTTACTCCCACAGATAAAGCTTTGTTAAAAGAATACCAATTAGAGGCACTTTTAGGCTTACAACAAATTAATATTGATTATAACTTTTTGCATGCTGCCCTAAGCTTTTGGGACTCCGATCATCATGTTTTTTCCTTTCTGGGCAATGAAATATGTCCTTTGCCCGATGAATTTGCTGCGATCCTTGGTTATCCTACTAATGCTGCTCCTGTTACCCCTGGCACCGTTGAAGAGGGTAAAACAACCATAAGGGCTTTCCTAGGGCTAGATGATAATATGTTTGCTGAAATTGTTGTAGATGATAAGGTTAACTTGGCAAAACTTGTAAAACATCATTTTAGGCCTAGTAAGAATATGACCGAACAGAAATTGAATATTCGAGCCCTTGTATTTTGCTTGTTGAATCATTATTTGCTGTCGAATAACAATGGTGAGTTCGGTGACATAAGGTTGATCCCTTTGATTAGCCAGATGGAAAGTTCCTATTCTATCATGCCGTTGGTTGTTGCCGAGACTTTGCTGAGTGCGGATGAGCTGAAGAAGGATGCCAAATCTGAACATTTTAAGGGAAGCCCCCTATTACTGCAGGTAATCGATTTTTTTTTTGCGCATACACGTCCCTTTGGCATATATTTCTTTTTGCCTTGGGCTAAGTTTCAGCGCCCAGGGCTGGGCGCTGGAATTTTCGGCGCCTGGTCCTGGGCGTTGAAACTGCGCCCTAGGAACTGTTTTTTCTCTCTTTTCATTCTTTTGACTCGACCGTACCTGTTTTTGCAGATTTGGCTTGCGGAACGGCTTAGACTTTTGGAAGCTCCTGCTGATCCTAAACATTATCGCCCTATAGCTTTGGGTAATCGAAAATACTTGCACCAAGGCCTGGACGAGGCCGAATGGACCTCCTTTTTTACTTATGGTATTTGTTCTATTAAGTGGGTGGTACCATGGTGGGGTTTGACTACTATGACAGGGGGTTCTGATGTATCGGTTTATGTTTCTTTGTTGGGGCTATCTCGTCCCATTTATATTTTCCCTTACCGAGTCATGCGTCAATATGGTTTAAGGCAGACTATCCCCTTTTTTGAAACGGTACCACCTAAGGTAGCGGCCTTTTCACAAACACGGGTTTTAGCGTGGGCTAAGTATTATGATGGTCTCCCGCGTTGGGCCGTAGCTATAAATGGCTTTGTGGGTCTTTCTGAAAACTACAAGTTGTGGATGAGTTCCGATGACAAAGATGTGAGGACCGAGGCTCGAAATGGGGAGCCGGCTTAGCTTTTGATACCTCGTATTCGTGTTAAGTATGAGGGTCCTGATTCTGCCAGACCTCGTACCTATAGTATTAAGACTGAAAGCTCGTCCTGATCGAAAGCGAAAGGAAGTTCCTCCCCATTCCAGTTATAGGCCTAAAAAGATGCCTAACATGAAGGGGCCTGCTGTTGTTAAAAGAAATGCAAGCTCTCGCGGAGATCGTCGCCGAAACAATGTATGGGTTAGGAAGGCTCAGCCGCCTGTAGAAACAGTGGCTAGTCTAGTTGATGATAATAATCCTTCCCCCACCATTGCCTGTGCCTTCGAGGCTGAGCGGGCTATAATTGAGAATATTTCTGAAGCCTTGACATCTTTGGAAGTTAGTGTCCAGGAGCCGGTTCTTATGGAGATTGACATTGGGGCAGCGCAGAAGCCTGTGGGGGTGGATCCTGCGGACATTGCTCTCTACAAGACTTTATTTGATGATCCGGAAGAACTAGAGTAGTGTAGTTCTTGCTAGGGTGTAGGTGCCCTTTATTTATTTCAGTTGTGTTTGTTTTTATTCTTAGCACTCTGTTTTCCTTCTTATTATGTTTTAATAAAGGCGTATTTTTAGTTTTCATTTATTTTTGTTTCTCCTCTTTTTTATGTATTTTATATGTCTAACACTTTTTTGCACAAAGAATATTTTTTCTATTATTTGGACCGAATCCTTGGTAAGGATTGCCTACGTATCTTGTCAGAATCAGGTCGCGCGTAGTTCTAGCTTTTGAATTAGTTCTAGTATGCCGGATTTCGGTAGATATGCCCTGAGGTGGAAACATATTACTTGATCGGTCAAATGAGTTAAGTAAGTATTATCTTTATTTTCATCTGCCGTTCTCTTTTTTTTTTTTTCCATAGGTCGCGTAAAATTCGATTAATCTGTATAGCTATATTCTTGGTAAACATGTGGTCGTAAACCTATTTGGATACGTACTGTACCCCCCAAGTGTTCGTTATTTTTCCGTTGTGTGCGGATAAAATGACGAGCACTTTCGAAAAGAAAACTTTTGGCAGGCAGAGAGTTTCAACGCCCAGGCTGGGGCGTCAGAAATTTCGGCGCCCATCCCTGGGCGCTGAAAATGACTTGGGCGGTCAATTTTTGACGCTTTGCTTCACATGTTCTTGCGTTTATTTCTATTTTTTTTTTGTGCCTTGATATTTTGCTCGTATTTAAAGTTAATTTTGAGGCTATTTTGGAGGCTTTTTTGACTGTTAGCGTGAAATGCATTTTTGTCCGGATTAATTTTTTCTATTCGTGACTCGAAACAGTTTTGAAAATGGAGTTAGGGTGCGGAAGTTATGAAGACCTTTGTGTAGGCTTTGGAGGTGGGTTGTTAGTGAAGGGTATGATGGAATCTATGTTTTATGAATCTGTTTTTTTGGTAACATTTGCATTGTTTTGGATTTTGATTTCCTTTGATTCTGGATTGCATGGATTGATTCTTTATGATGACACTGGTTTGGCTTTTTAGGTTTTGGGGATATGAATGGGATAGTGTGGTTTATTTTGTGGGTTGCAGGAATTGGTTCCCATGGCACTATTCAAAACCGAATGGGCTTTGTTTGTTAGGCCTAGAGTGGGCCGCCTTTTTTGTATTTTGCAAGTACATTTGGTGTTTATTTAGTGTTAGAATAAAAATTTTTAGGAGAAATATTACGCCTTTATTGGTTCGGAAAGTAAGGAAAACACACTGAAATAAAACTGACCTATATTCTAAGCGGCCTTAGGACCCTCTAAAGTCTCTATTATTTTTTTCTATCAATCTAAAGAACTACTAGGCGCTTTTTACTAATGGTGCTCTATGTGGCTCAAGCCCGGGGTTTAGTCTCATAAAACTTTGGTCCTTCACCGGTACTCATCTTGAATTCCATTCCTTTTGCATTGACCCACTGATATGTCTTCACCCATCCGTTCTCGACCTCTTCTAGTGTTGATGCAGGAGAGATTAACCGGGTTGGATCGAAACCTTCATCTTGTAAAGCTAGGGTAGTCATCACAGTCTCGTTCTCCATAGGCTTCGATTCGTTAAACAATGTCCATAGAGCCTGGTTGTCCAATATTTCAGTTGTTTTAGTCTTGGCGAGGTGGGGTGCCTCATCCAAGGTGTGGCAGTCGTGGAAAATTTCAAATCCGGGTTTTAGCAAGCCATCCTGAACGAAGGGTTCAGGGAAATCACAGCATGGGTGTTCTTCTCCTTCCCGAACGAACATCCCGTTAAGGGTCCTTTGATATGGGGAAAGGAGGGTGGCTTGTTTGGCTTTGTTAAGGCGTAGCCTAGATAGGCGGTCAGCAATATCTTCCTCCGTTGGTTCATAACCTAAGCCAAAGGGAGTAGATTTGTCGGGAAAAGGATGGAATGTGCATTCCTTCTTCCTTATGTCCAATGAGGTTCCTGGAAAATAGCCTTGAGCTAACAGCATTCTAGGGATGACTCGGGATGCATGCGGGTCTAGGAATGCTGGGTCATAATCTTCGATGAACTGGATTGTTTCTTCCATTTGAAACCCATAAAGGTCGTCTGCAGTTTCGGCCGTTCCAACCATAGTACAACTGACGTCGAGAGGAGGGGCGCGAATTTCTAGTATTACCCCGTTATGGTTAAGTTTAACCATTTAGTGCAAGGTAGAAGCCACACCTCCTAAGTCATGGAGCCAAGGTCGCCCCAAGAGGAGGTTGAAAGTGGGCTTGATGTCGATTATTCGAAACTCCGTGGTGCGTGCCACAGGCCCGGTTTGTATGGTAAGGTTGATTTTTCCCAATACAGGCCTTCAGGAGTTATCATAAGCTCGTACCCCTTGCGTGGAGGTTTGGAAGTCATCGTTTCCTAGCCCCAAGCAATGGGCGGTTCGCAATGGGCAGACATTAACCGCCGAGCCATTATCTACGAGCGCTAGGGGGATGTTTTGTCCTTTGCATCCAACCACTAGGTAAAGGGCTTTATTATGAGCGCCCCCCTCTTTGGGTAAGTCTTTATCAGTGAAAACTATGGCCTTTTCTCCGACATCTCTCATGACATGGCTAACCAATGAGTCAGGTGTGATATCTGTAGGTACTGAGATGAGGTCAAGTGAGCGAATAAGCCTTTCGCGATGTTCCTTTGAAGTACACATAAGATCCCAGATGGTAATCTCAGCCTTGGTTCTTTTTAGTTGTTTCAGGAGAGGATTTTTAATGACTTCCGCGACGGTGGCGTGCCGTCCATTCTCAGGAGTTTGCCTAACCGGGATGTCGTCCATAGGAGGTGGGTGAATATCCGGTTGGTATATCCTTCCGGATCGGGTGAGGTTGTCGACCTCGGGCTCCTGAGGGGTGGTGTCAATGAGAGCATACCCGGGCCAAATTTCAGTGAAGAGGTCCTGGCCCGAGACTTGAGATAGGTAAATATCTCCAGCATCATCATTCCACACACCGCACACTTCCCTCTCGATTCGATCCATAGGGACCACAGCGAGTGGTGCACCTTGAGGTGTAATATACACCGTGGGGTCGAAATTCTCTGGTTGGTCGAGAGAGATGTGACAAGAGCCGAGTGGGCTCTTGTTGTTGTTGGGTTTGCCAACGTTAGGGAGAGGTATCACTTCATCCTCTATCATGTCCTGGATAGTATGTTTTAGATTACAGCAGTTTTCAGTGTCATGCCCATTTCCTTGATGGAATTTGCAGTAAGTACCTTCGACCCAATATTTGCTTTTGACAGGAGGGTCACGGGTGGGGCCTATAGGTCTTTACTTTCCTTGATTGGTTAGTCTTTCAAAGGCTTGTACCAAAGTCGACCCGAGTGGGGCAAACTTTCGGTCTCGGACCCATCTTCCTGGGTTTGTTCGGGCGGGAGTCTCTTCTACAGCATGGACTTCTTGGGCTTGGGATGTGTTACCCCGATTATAGGTGTTGGTCTTATATGTGGGTTTGCTCTGTATGGTTTTGGCGAGGTCGTCCTCGATCTTTATTCCCACATCATAAACTCTTTTGAAAGTGTCAAGTCCCAGGTACCTAAGGTGTTGTCTGAAGCCGGGTCCAGGTTGTCACTAAATTTTTGGACCAATTCTGTTTCGGGAGGCCTATTGATTAGCTGGGCCGCCTGGTCCCTCCATCTAGCAAAGTAGGTTGTGAAACCCTCATTTTTCTTTTGGAAGAGAACTTCCAGCTCGCGCATGGTGACTTGGAAATCCATGTTCTACGAGTATTGCTTGATGAAGACATTGACAAAGTCTTCCCAATTGGGGAAGAGCTTCGGGTCCTGGTGATAGTACCATTTGAGCGGCACAGGTTCCAAGGACAAAGGAAAGGCAGGTAGGTACATAGACTTGTCCACGCCTTTCAAGTTCATGGCATTCACAAAGCTCGGTAGATGATCACGGGGGTTGTCCGTGGCCTTGAACTTTGGTAAGTCAGATGAACTGAACTTTTCTGGTAGTTTGCCAGGAAAAGGTTCAGGATCGAGGGAGAAGTATTTGCTCCCCATGGTTTGCTGTAGGACCATTTTTTCAATCCTCTTCTCGTTATCGAGGTCATTTTTTGCTTGCGCAGCCGCTAAAGCTTCATTTTCCATTTTCAGTTGGCCCATAAGTTGGGTCATTTGGACCATCTGGTCTCGCAAATCTTCGATGGACATGTTTGAAGGTGCGAATCGAGGTTGGGGAAGCGGAGATCCTTGAAATGAGGGACGACGGACGGAGCTTGGAGTTACAAAACCTGGTGTTGGCGATGTATCTTCGAGACGCACTAACCGTTGATTCCCTGATCGACACCAAGTGGCAGGACCAGTCCTAGGCATAATATAAGCTAAAGTTTAGGTCCCCAAAGTTTCAAGCATTACTTAGTCTAGACTTCGACTCCCTAAATTGGTTTTTCACTCTTTCTTTTGTCGGTACACTTTTTGGTTTTTTATTTTTATTTTGGTCATTCTTTGGATTTTCGAAACACTTGCCCGTGTGACATTCATAGTTATTAGCACGTTCGATTTTGGTGCCGGGTATTGTCGTCGTAGGAGGCCTAACAACGACACAAAGAGTTATTAATTTTTTTACGAGCCGCTTTTTGAAATCGAGTGCTTTTCTTACGCCCTCGTAGCAATTCTTTTGATGAACATTTTTTTTTGCGCTACGTATTTTCCTTTCGCTCGGGCACCGAGGCTGTTGCGCCTGACCAGAAGGCCAAGCAGCAACTTTAGCGCCCAGCTAGGGGCGTGAGAAATTCTGGCGCCCAGCCAGGGGCATTGAAAATGCGTCCCTGGCTGGTTCTCGTTTTCTGTCTTCTGTTTACGCGACTTCGACTTGCGTGCTTGCCTAATAACGTCCTTTACGCGTAGCAGCGTTTGTGGGATTCGTTACATGCCATCCCGAGCGTCGCTTATTTCTGTGGCGATCATTCAGGTTTGCGGATCACGTGTTTCGGTATAACTCTTTGGCAAATTAGTCTATGAATGTTTGGGCAATTTTTAAGGTCGTTGGTTTTCTAGGATAGTTTGTCACACACAATCACGTATTTCGCTACACATAACTACATTATAAACATGGATTTGAAAATCAAATATGTCACGTAGTTTATGATAGGCTTCTATGGGTAGTTTATTTGCGCCTGGCTTGGTACCGCTTCTATCGTAAATCCAACACATGCCCCGGTCGAGGTAGTGTCTTCAACAGACGAATTTCGCTCAAGAGGCCAACCCGCAAGTGCAAGCCAAGGGGGCATGCAGGCGAGAGGGACCTAATGGGCGAGCGATTGGGTTCGGGATAGGTGTACTACCTGCACAAGTACCGAGTGGGAAACATGTGCGGCGTATGCACCCCCCTATTGGCGAAAAAAGGTATCCTTAGTCCCAACTCCCGAGGGAGCCGAGATTCGTTATGCGGTTCTGCCCGTTCACATTAATATGCTGATTTTCATGTCGTCCCAACTTGATGGGGAAATAAACGCGGGGTAGGATCGTTTCACCCTTCGGCTATTTTGATTACCTACAAGCACGAGTATTTCCTTCACTATCCCCAGTGGAGTCGCCACTGTGAGGGGGGTCGAAAAAGCGGGAGGCTAATGCGTCCCTGGCTGGTTCTCGTTTTCTGTCTTCTGTTTATGCGACTTCGACTTGCGTGCTTGCCTAATAACGTCCTTTACGCGTAGCAGCGTTTGTGGGATTCGTTACAGGCCATCCCGAGCGTCGCTTATTTCTGTGGCGATCATTCAGGTTTGCGGATCACGTGTTTCGGTATAACTCTTTGGCAAATTAGTCTATGAATGTTTGGGCAATTTTTAAGGTCGTTGGTTTTCTAGGATAGTTTGTCACACACAATCACATATTTCGCTACACATAACTACATTACAAACATGGATTTGAAAATCAAATATGTCACGTAGTTTATGATAGGCTTCTATGGGTAGTTTATCTGCGCCTGGCTTGGTACCGCTTCTATCGTAT
Organism: Spinacia oleracea; assembly: GCF_020520425.1. Taxonomy (NCBI): domain Eukaryota; kingdom Viridiplantae; phylum Streptophyta; class Magnoliopsida; order Caryophyllales; family Amaranthaceae; genus Spinacia; species Spinacia oleracea. The sequence goes on along the minus strand of NC_079492.1, from coordinate 86,102,844 downwards.
ATCCAACACATGCCCCGGTCGAGGTAGTGTCTTCAACAGACGAATTTCGCTCAAGAGGCCAACCCGCAAGTGCAAGCCAAGGGGGCATGCAGGCGAGAGGGACCAAATGAGCGAGCGATTTGGTTCGGGATAGGTGTACTACCTGCACAAGTACCGAGTGGGAAACATGCGCGGCGTATGCACCCCCCTATTGGCGAAAAAAGGTATCCTTAGTCCCAACTCCCGAGGGAGCCGAGATTCGTTATGCGGTTCTGCCCGTTCACATTAATATGCTGATTTTCATGTCGTCCCAACTTGATGGGGAAATAAACGCGGGGTAGGATCGTTTCACCCTTCGGCTATTTTGATTACCTACAAGCACGAGTATTTCCTTCACTATCCCCAGTGGAGTCGCCACTGTGAGGGGGGTCGAAAAAGCGCGAGGCTAATGCATGACCTCGTCCCTCGTGGGTGTGACGATTCTTTTTATTCAATCAAGTGTAATTGGATTTCCTATGAGTATACACCCAATTGACTAGTAATATAGGAGTCGCCATTCAGTTTTTAACGACAATGAGAAAAACTGACAAAACCCGGTTATCGTGACATAAAGGGAGTGCAATTATGTTTGACCACGACGGCCGTAGGTTCCCTTGTGATCCCTGGTGTGGGGATCTCTCAACATACACCCGCAAGGTAGAGATTGAGGGTTCGGGGGACTGTAACTACCGAGAGGAGTACTTCGCTCGTCGATAACTCCAGAGGCAGGATATCCTTACTAGCTCAGCATAAATAATTGAAGGGACATGCGTTAACTATTAAACTAATATGAGTTGATTTTAGCAATATGCAACATATAATACTAATCCGATCGTGATTATCTGATTTAGATTGCATTAAGGGACCTAGCATGATAATCCGATTTCCCCAAAATATTATATTTGTTAGGCGTGATAGAACAATCAGATTTAGTTAGTTTAACAGTTCATAAAAAGGGCGAGGAAAGCAGTTAAATCATCGAAAAGGGACACATTACGACGCACCCTTGAGAGGTGCGTCACGGTTCTCAGAAAACTAACCACTTTGACTTTGCTATTTCTGCTTTTTATTTAACGAATCTCAATTATGGGACAAGATACGTTCTGTTCGATTTATGGATCGATTGCGACAGAACGCGTGAACAATTTCGCAGCGAGAGGCTTAGGCTAAGGGTTGGAGTCAATACTCAGAATATAATTATGTTTGTGTGTGTTGTTGTCCTTTTCACGTCGATTTTAGGGGCCTATTTATAGGGAAGAGTTCGCGGAAAGATAGAATTGCAGAGTTCTAATCCACAAAGAATTAGGAAAAAACACGTACCCAGGCATTTTCAGCGCCTAGGCCTGGGCGCCGAAGATTTCGGCGCCCAGAGCCAGGCGTTGAAAATAGGGACTGGGCTGTTTTCTTTAGTCAGATTCGGATTCTTGAAATCCGTAGAGTTTGAGATTTAATCGAGTCTTTTAGCGCATATCAATTTTATGACGGAATGCGTGTGGGCCCGTTACGAACTCTAGGCTCGTTAGAATTTTAATTAATACGTAACTCTTATTTCCGAATCCTATTAGGAATAGGATTCTCGCGGTTTTCTACCTCATTTAGGATTTATGTTGGAATGCAACACCTAATTCTGACAGGTTTCTATCCTTTATGATTTTCCACTTTTAGAAGCTACCTTTTACGGCAGTTACTATTTTTAGCAGGTTTCCATAAATAGCAGGTTTCAGGTGAAATGAAATGGGGAATCGAGATTCGTTTATTTTATAGGAGATGCGTTGTCAAGTGGAGATTTTATGCTTTCATCATCGAACCTTTCCCTTGCGGGAATGAGGACAAAAGTAGGTGTCTACAGCAGGTCCTCAGTTTTCGAAAAATAGAATCTTCCAAAAACAAAATGAAACAGGCTCGCCATCTTCAGCTGGCGGGGTCTACGGCGCAAACCACGTAGGTCCTTATTTTCAAAAAAACACAAAACAAATTTCAAAATAGATTCGTCCACTTCTATCGGACGGGGTGTCCACCCTTAGCGGACAGGCTCGCCATCTTTAGCCGGCGGGGTCTACGTCACAAGCCGCGTAGGTCCTTATTTTCAAATTTCAAAATAGATTCGTCCACTTCTATCGGACGGGGTGTCCACCCTTAGCGGACAGGTTCGCCATCTTTAGCCGGCGGTGTCTACGTCACAAGCCGCGTAGGTCCTTATTTTCAAAAAATCCAATCAGATTCGTCCACTTCTATCGGACGGGGCGTCCACCCTCAGCGGACAGGCTCGCCCACCTTTAGCGGGCGGGGTCTGCGCCACTAACCGCGCAGGTCCTTAGTCGCTGCAGCGATAACTTTTTCCTGGTTTTCCCTTTTCCAAAAATTAAAAGGATTGGTTTTCCGTTTTTTCCAAAAAAGAGCGATGTGCTGGATTTTCCTTCGTTTTACGTCCCATAAAAACAAGGGGGTTTTTCTCGTTTAGCTAGCCCTGAAAATGAGAATCTTTAAAAACATTTTTACCTCGTGGTTGGGCTTGGCCAGGCCTAATTACACTTTATAGCTTTGATTTCGAAAACATCTGTAGCTACTCCCAATGACAAAGTGAGGGAGTTTCTACGCTTCTTTAGATACTTCCAATGACAAAGTGAGGGAGTATTCTATACTATCCGTTGATGAATCCCAATGACACGTGAGGGATACGTCGACATATCAAGTGATGACCCTTAAGTCAAATGTTATCACTCGGGGGCTCGTGAGACCCTCGCAAAACAGGTCACATACACCATGGCTTGTGTGACGCACTCCGTCTAATACTTTGACCATCGTCTCATCCCGAGACTCAGTCAAAGTGGGGGCTAACTGTAGACACCTACTTTTGTCCCCATTCCTGAAAGGGAAAGGTTCGATGATGAAAGCATAAATCTCCACTTCACAACGCATCTCCTATAAAATAAACGAATCTCAATTCCCATTTTCATTTCACCCGAAACCTGCTATTTATGGAAACCTGCTAAAAATAGTAACTGTCGTAAAGGGTAGCTTCTAAAAGTGGCAAGTCATAAAAGATAGAAACCTGTCAGAATTAGGTGTTGCACTCCAACATAAATCCTAAAAGAGATAGAAAACCGCGAGAATCCTATTCCTAATATGATTCGGAAATAAGAGTTACGTATTAATTAAAATCCTAACGAGCCTAGAGTTCGTAACGGGCCCAGATGCATTCCGTCATGAAATTGATACGCACTAAAAGACTCGATTAAGTCTCAAACACTACGGATTTTAGGAATCCGAATCTGACTAAGAAAACAGCCCAGACCCTATTTTCAACGCCTGGCTCTGAGCGCCGAAATCTTCGGCGTCTAGGCCTGGGCGCTGAAAATACCTGGGTACGTGTTTTTTCCTAATTCTTTGTGGATTAGAACTCTGCAATTCTATCTTTCCACGAACTCTTCCCTATAAATACAGCCCCAAATTCGACGTGAAAAGAACACACACAACACACAATTCATATTCTGAGTATTGACTCCAACCCTTAGCCTAAGCCTCACGCTGCGAAATTATTCACGCGTTCTGTCGCAATCGATCCATAAATCGAACAGAACGTATCCTGTCCCATAATTGAGATTCGTTAAATAAAAAGGAGAAATAGCAAAGTCAAAGTGGTTAGTTTTCTGAGAACCGTGACGCACCTCTCAAGGGTGCGTCGTAATGTGCCCCTTCTCGATGATTTAATTGCTTTCCTCGCCCTTTTTATGAACCGTTAAACTAACTAAATCTGATTGTTCTATCACGCCTAACAAATATAATATGTTTGGGAAATTGGATTATCATGCTAGGTCCCTTAATGCAATCTAAATCAGATAATCGCGATCGATCTAGTATTATATGTTGCATATTATTAAAATCAACTCAGATTAGTTTAATAGTTAACGCATGTCCTTTCAATTATTTATGCTGAGCTAGTAAGGATATCCTGCCTCTAGAGTTATCGACGAGTGAAGTACTCCTCTCGGTAGTTACAATCCCCCGAACCCTTAATCTCTACCTTGCGGGTGTATGTTGAGAGATCCCCACACCAGGGATCACAAGGGAACCTACGGCCGTCGTGGTCAAACATAATTGCACTCCCTTTATGTCACGATAGCCGGGTTTTGTCAGTTTTTCTCATTGTTGTTAAAAACTGAATGGCGACTCCTATATTACTAGTCAATTGGGTGTATACTCACAGGAAATCCAATTACACTTGATTGAATAAAAAAAGAATTGTCACACCCACGAGGGACGAGGTCACGCATTAGCCTCACGCTTTTTCGACCCCCTCACACATGGATTCAAATCTAGGTCATAAAAATTTAAAATTTAACACAAATTAACAATTTTTATGGTGGTTTTTAATCATTGGTACTTAATTACATTATTAATTAATTATGAAAATCAAATTAATTCTAAATTATTCGAATTTCAACAAATTAATCATAATTACAAATTAGGTTGTATAATTAACAAGGCTAGGCATTCAAACTTGTTTAACATATACAGTAGGTCAATCAAAGATTCAAGATTTATCAACAAGAATCGCAAATATTTAATTTAACATCTTAAATTTACAAACTTTTGCGTTCGAAAAACTAAAACCTCCGAAAAGTCATAGGTAGGCTTCGAATTTGGGAATTCTGGTTTCGGCCGAAAAAATTATTTTTGTCAAATATTTAGAATGCCTTTTACATGCGGAATTGACACAAAAATTACTCGATTTGGATGAGTAACGAGGAAACTGCCGAAAAACTTCGCACATATAATTAAATAAACGCAATTTGCAATTAATTAACAATTACGAAAATTAATCACCCCTTTTATTTCCTTGCAAATTTGTAATATTTAACCATGTTTATGCAATTTAGATTATGAAAATAATAAGAGGCTCGTGATACCACTGTTAGGTTATGATACATATGACAAAACATAAATCATGCGGAAAAACCATAAAGCCAGGAAAGCATATTATTTACACATAATCATTTAGCATAGTTTAGGTGCATACACTTTGTTGCGTGCCCTCCCTAGCTGCGCCCGAACCGAACAAGAACAAGTCTTTAGGACTCCAAGTGTCGTCCCTCCGTAGATAGTCCACAGCACGTCCGGATCCGCCTTAATCTTGACCAACTAGAATCGCCCTTAAGGTAGTATAGATTTTCGGCTGGTTAGGGGCAAGAGAGTGGCTGATTTTTCTTCAAAATCTTACCTTTAGAATACTTCAATTATCTCTATAAATTATGACCCTAGGCATCTATTTATAGAGGTATGGAAAAGGAACTGGAATCCTATTAGGATACGAATTAATTTAATTAGAATCCTGCTAGGACTCTATTAAATAAACTTTATCTAATAGGTTTAGGATTTAATCTTTTATCGAATCCCGATAGCTTTAGGATTCGCACACGAGCATCGCACGAAGCACTGTACACCCGTGCAGGCCTTGCGGCCCACGCTGAGCGCACAACGGTCGGCCCATGCTGCTGTCCGCGCGCGCGCCCAAGGCCTTAGCTGGGCCTGGCTCGCGCTAGGCCTGGTCGAGGCTTGGCGTGCGTTGTTGATGCGTGTGGCTTGCTGGGCGACGGCTTGGCTTCGTGCTGGGCCTTCGTCTAGCGAGCCTCGTCCGATGCTAATTCGTACGATACGCTTCCGATTAAATTCCCGATTCCGAAATTCATTTCCGATACGAATAATATTTAATATTTCCGATTCCGGAATTAATTTCCGTTTTGAACAAATATTTAATATTTCCGTTTCCGAAATTATTTTCCGATTCCGATAATATTTCCGATTCTTACAATATTTCCGTTTCCGGCAATATTTCCGATTCCGGCAATATTTCCATTTTCGATACATACCATGTTTCCGTTTCCGGTAACATCTACGGCTTGGATAATATTTATATTTCCGATACGATCCATATTTCCGTTTCCAGCAATATCATCGTTTCCGGAGTATTCATTTCTTGCTTGTGACGATCTCAGCTCCCACTGAAACCAAGATCCGTGGATTCCGAATATCCATAGATGGAGTATTTAATGCCATTAAATACTTGATCCGTTTACTTACTATTTGTGTGACCCTACGGGTTCAGTCAAGAGTAAGCTGTGGATTAATATCACTAATTCCACTTGAACTGAAGCGGCCTCTAGCTAGGCATTCAGCTCACTTGATCTCACTGAATTATTAACTTGTTAATTAATACTGAACCGCATTTATTAGACTTAATATTATATGCATACTTGGACCAAGGGCATTATTTCCTTCACATATTTCCTTCAAATTACGCAGCGGAATTAACTAACTTTCAAACAATAATTAGTAGTTAATGGCCTCCATGACTACAAAAAATTGTACCATTAACGACGGGAAATCCCGTCGCTAAAGGCCCATAATCGTTGATTAATGACGGGATTTTATGTCGCGAACTCTTCATAAAACAGGCCGTCGATCGTTAATGGAAAATCCCGTCGTTAACCCATCGTAAAAGTCATTTGCGACGGTTGTTCCCGTCTTTGTTTGGTTGTTAGGCCCGTCGCAATTAGGTTGTCGTTAAAGATATAAATTCTTGTAGTGATACAAGTTGGAAACATAACGGCCCAAAACCAAATACGTTAAATATAATCCATTAGCTAAATAGTTTAAATAATCTACACTAATAAAAATAATAGAGTTTAATAATACAAGAGAAAATCATCGCTCAACCATTTCCCCATGCTAGATAACTTTTTCGGCAAGTTATCTCTACAAACCTGTTTAATTAAAATATACTCCCCAACAACGGAAATGCAATGGTGGATCATCATAGGGTCATCAAGGCGAAGGCCATGACCAAAAAGACATGAAGCACGAAGTTAGCGAAAGCTGAGTACGACAAGCTAGAATGAAATCCTAGTATTAACATGCTTCACTCAACAATAAAATAATCCACATGCATGTGCAAAAGCCATTTAATAAACAATTAATCATGAAGACAAAACTCGAGTCTTGACTCATAGATTAATTTAGAATAAGTTTCGAACGGGGCTAAAAAGAAAATGTCCATTGGACAGGTGTTGGGAGCCAACCAATTCAAACACCAAAATAAATAATAATAATAAAAGTAACCCAAGTGTCGGGCCATACCGGCGTAATTCCATCGCATAAAAGAAATGAAACAACGTCTTGCATCATTAGTAGGAGTACAAATTTTCCGGCAAGACTCCCCTCATGTTCATACTCAAGGTATATACGTTCCAAGAGTTTTGAAGCTTGTTCAGGTTGCACTTTACGTCTATTAATATTTTATTCACACGGTGAACTCAAGACACGAAAAACCAAGACATATATTAAACGAACAACTAAACAATACTTCTTTTAAAATTCATTAGGACTTGTGATCAAACATTCAAGACGCACGTGATAATAACTCCCATTGTTTTTTCTTAACATACTATTGAGATTTCACGACATGCCTGTTAACATGCGGGTTGTGCACTAGACACGAATAATCATAAATCAATACACTTTGACTTTCCAAACATACCCTACATATGCGGTGGCTTACATGAGCGTACCCTTTATATGTGGTAAATTAAATAGTACAACGAGGCACTAATAACCTGGCTCAAATATGCTAGACATTACGTACACCTCTTGCATGCGGAACAACCCATACATGCATAAAATATTTGAACAACATGCTTGTTATTAAATCCAACGATCATAAATAATCACAACATGCTTGTTCACTTAAAATCCACAAATTCAATAATAATCCACACATGTTCGTTCGCACCATCAAACATGAATCCATAATAATCCAAGTAACATGAATCACAATAATAAAACATCACATGAATCCTCATGAAAAAGGTGGTCACCCTAGACATGTATGTACCTTGTATATCTAAGTACGGGGGCCACTCTGTGATTCAAGCTCTAGGTTAGAAATCTCCTCCTATCATTAAAATAATAAGATTCAATTATTATCATGTTCATTAAATTTCTAACAACTTTTTTAGTTTTAAAACACTTGAATTAGTTAGAAATTAATTGTTCGTTAATAAAATTATAGTCTCAATTGAATAACTAATGCCCTAGCATGAAATTAATTTATTTTCATACTAAAAACCATTAAAAATTGACACTTTAGGTCTTTAAAACAATCTGAAAATTAAAATTGATTAAAATAATTAAAATTGTCATCTAATTATGCTAATCAATTAGTTATAAGACTTAGATCAGAACCCTAACCCTAATTCATCATTAAAACCAATTTAAACCTTAAAATTCAAATCTTTATTTAATAAACCGAATCTGAAAATTATAATTCTCCAAATAAAAATATCCCTCAATAATCTAAACACATAAATCCTCAATTTTGGTGTTCATAACCAATCCCAGCATAATAGTCAATTATAATTCAACATAGATAATAAAAGTTTGTAATAGTCCGCCCACAACGAGCTTCTTACTAAGCATACTTAACCTTGAATTAAACAACTTAACTCGAAATAATACTTACTTACAAACTAAACAAGGATTAAGAATCCATAAGTTATAACTAAAACCTCTTATAAGGAATAAAACAAACCACAATAAATTCTTGAATGACCTAATTATACCTTGGTGAATTCATAATCCCGCCTAGAGACAAATGAGACCTTTGGAGAACCTTAGGCACCTTGAACCTTGAATTAGACTCGATCTTTGCTGCCTGCAAAACAATGTTTTAACTCTGTCCCCACCAGGACTGGTTCATAGAACAAAATCACCGGAAATTCGAGTACACATATCCAACCTAAAATGCATTTGATAGGTGGCTCAAAGTAGTTTTAGTTTTAGTTTTGGTTTTATGTTTTTCTTTGAAAAGAAACTTCGCTTATTAAATACACTTAAGAAAAAGACATTACTTGATGAAACGTTATAATTTCTTTGAAATCTATTTCTGAAATCCTTATTATTCGACAAAAACTTGGAAAACAATACAACAATATCTGTTGCAATAAATTCAGATCTTACTTACCATCTCAAAAAAATTCTAAATTTCAGAGTTACATCAACTGAATTAGACTCACAACGTAAGATTCATCTAGTCATTCTCATACTCTTAATCATTTTCAATCATAACCTAATTCGACAATTACTCATAACGATAGCTCGAGTATTATAAGTAATATTTTTCTCAAACCATAGCTTTTGCCCCAAAGTGAAACACAAGATATGTATTCACAACTTAATGCGACACTCATTGCCACAACATTACCAGTCATATAACTTTGATTTACTAGCTCAAAATATGATTCAACAATAATAGACCAGCCGTATTGAAACCAACTCTCCAACAAATTTATTCCAACATGTAAGTATGAAAATCAATTCAAACAATTTGTTTTGTAGTTGGGGAAAGTGAACACGAATAGAGAGGGGTCACCACACCTAACTGTCCCAATACGATGGGGGTCGTCTCCCTCCTGTTTACCATATGCTTGCAAGACTTGCAAGACGCATCCTAGGGCACCACATCCGGATATAAATGAGCACCATTCTCTGAGCACCACGCTCGATAAAAATGTTGTTCATCACTGAATCACTGATGAATGTGAGCACCACGCAGCACATACACAACTAATTTCCCCTACTTAAGAATTTTATTACCAATTTATCTTAATTCGTTGCCAAAACTCTTATTCACATTCCCTTATTCATGTATTAGATTCTTCCTCATTATAGTTAAACTCAAATTCTTTCTCATATGACTTCTTAACCCAATTTTTATATCAAACTCAAGACTTGTTTGACACTTTGCACTTACACTTACTCAAACCGTAATGATCTAGTTAAGACATGGACACTCTTCTCCACTGTTCTCCTCATCCTTGGACATACTCTTAAACCATTGACTGACAATTGACTATTAGTGAGTGACATTCATTTAAGATCCTAAAGTTATTAATAGCTTATACTTTCCTCAATTCTGAATTCATTATTTTATAACTTAGTGTGCCTGAAATGTATTTTAGAAAACATTTGAACAATTCTTTATATTAAAACCATCTTTATTGTATAAGGAAATAACTATTGGTTTCTTTTAGAATTACTAGTTTCAAATACACCTTAATTTAGTCGCATTTTCAAAAAATTTAACATTCTTAAAAATCATTTCGTCATTCCTTAAATCAAAATCCTTTTGTGAAACTTTATTAAAAAAACAATTTTTCTTTATAAAATCATTACCATTTAATAAATCATGTTCACGCTAAGATGCATTCCAATAATCGTTGTTCAAATAAATATGCTCTTTAAAGATCTTTATCGACATTTAAAACTATTCTTAAATTGTTATTCACGATTTAAAGAATATATTTGACTTTTTAGAAAACTCAAATTAAAAGTGGTTTTATAAAATAATTTATAAAATTTCTTCTAAAAGAAATATAGCCTTTAAGAAATAAGTTAAAACAGGATTTTTAGTTACATACTCAATATAGTTTAATTCCTTAGTTCTAACCTTTTGATTATTCATTTATTAATACTCGATGCAACCTCATGACCTCTTGAGTTCGACTCCACTTGAATTACCATTAGCATCCTCATTTATAATCCTTTTATTTTCATACCTCTTCTTAGACAATTTTAACTCATTTGCATACTTCATGATTATGTAAGGTTATGAACAATATAAACAATATAATTCATGCGGAAAAACCATAAAGCCAGGAATCCAAATTAATTGTCACATAGTCAATTAGCATAATTTATTATACATACTATGCGATGCGTGCCTTCCCTAGCTGCTCCCGAACCGAACAAGTACAGGACTCCAAGTGTCGTCCCTCCGTAGATAGTCAACAGCACGTCCGGATCCGCCTTAGATTCAACCGACTAGAATATTTTCTAAGGTTTTATGTGCACTCGGGAAACTCACAATACTTGTGATAGGAAATTGTAATTATAATACTTGATGTATAAATTGTGATTATGAACCACGTAATCATAGGGTGGAAATAGGGACTTAGAATTCTACTAGGATTTAATTAACTAATCATATTAAGACTTAATTAATATGTAGCATTAGAATTGTAGGATTAATTAAACACTAAGTGTTTCAGATTTATCCCAAATTTCTAATCTTAGTATAAACAGGAAAACCGATTTCTTAGGGCCTAAGAAACACAAGGCTTGGAGAACAAGCCAACTTGCCGCCAACGCAGCCTTGCAGGCCACGCTGGTGCGCGCGCTGAACTCGGCCAAGGCCTTGCATGCTGCAGGCCCATCGCACAAAGGCTAGCAATCATTGTTGGGCGCTTGGCCTCGTGCAATCATTGTTGGCGCTGGGCCTTGTGCCTTTGCTTGTCGAGCGATGGGACGACTTTCTAGCCGGCTTGTCGCTCGTCGCGCTTCCGATTCGTTTTCCGACTCCATAATTTATTTTCGATTCGAACAATATTTACGTTTCCGTTAATATTTACGATTCCGGCAATATTTTCGATTCCGACAATATTTCCCATTCCGGTAATATTTTCCGTTTCCGAGAATATTTTCGATTCCGGCGATATTTCTATTTCCGATAATATTTTATGATTTCTGTAATATTTTCCGTTTCCAGCAATATTTCCGATTCCAACGATATTTCTATTTCCGATAATATTTTCCGATTCGAACCACATTTCCGTTTCCGAAAATATCTTCGACTTGGATAATATTTATATTTTCGTCATGAACCATATTTACGTTTTCGACAATATCTTCATTTCCGGCTATACCCTTTATTTGCCTTGTGATGATTTTAGCTCCCACTGGAACCAAGATCCATCACTTCCGAATGACCATAAATAGAGTACTTAATGAATATTATATTCACTTAAATACTTGATCCGTTTACGTACTATTTGTGTGACCCTACGGGTTCAGTCAAGGGTAAGACGTGGATTAATATTATTAATTCCACTGGAACTAAAGCGGCCTCTAGCCTGGCATTCAGATCACTTGATCTCACTGAATTATTAACTTGTTAATAAATACTGAACCGCATTTATTACACTTAAAATTAAATGCATTAAATGCATTAAATGAAAACTTGGACCAAGGACATTATTTCCTTCAGATTAACCTTGTCGTTATCTATTTCCCTTATTCAACCCAAGGTACTCTTGATAGATACAATACCTAGAACCAACATTCTTAGCTCTCTTCTAATATTTTAAACTTAAACTATTTCTCAGTTGAATTTTGAAAACTCCATTAACATTCATTTAATCAAATCAAGATTCTTAATAGCATTATAATTCATTGTCAAAGAACGTTTTAAATTTGGAAAGCACCATTCAATTCGGAAAATCCAACTCAATTTGCAATACACAATTCAATTTGCAAAACACGACTAAATTTCCAAATAAAAATTTAGAATTCATACATATATATAACAATTAAACACAAAATATAATTTCAAAAATTGAAGATGGTTGGTCAATGTGTACGTCTATTCGCCCCATATAATCCTAAGTCATACATTCGAACGCCATTCTCCTTAATCGACCTCCAACAATACACCTCAACCAATAAAGTAACAAATCAATAAACCATTCACTTTAATCGAATTAGAATCTCTTCTAAATTTGCTAAACCTTTCCAATTTCACCCTAATTAACCATATTCTTGGTTGAATTCCTTTTCCGAGACCTCCTTAATTAGTTTCCAAAATTCATTTTCAATCAACATGGAACACATTTTTATTTAATAAAATCAAAAAAGGATTTCAAATTATTTATTTACATAATTGAATGTTTATTAATAAAATCAAACTATAAATTTCATTAATATTATCGTTTAGAAATTCCTTTAGAAAACGAAATATAATTTCGAATTACATATTCACATAATCGAATTTGCTCAATTAAATAATTGGAATAATTTCAACCTTATCAAAGTAAATCAATGACAATCAAGCTCCCATAAAAGTAGTACCATTTAATTGACTAAACTAGAATAGATAAATAGGAGTAAATTGAGATAGCATTATACCTTGAAGAGGGATAGCTATGGCAGAGCAAAATCCAACAACAACAACAACGGTGGTCAGCAACTACAACTGCGGTAGCAGTAGTGGCTCGGGCTACCACAGGCTATGCCGAGCAGAATAATGAGGCAGCCAACCAGGGAAGGCGGAGGAGAACAAGGGAAGCAGCGACACTACACAACGCCACTTAACAACCGTCGACACCCATGCCGGCGAGAAATTGGCCGCCGCACCACCACAACAAGAGGAGAGAGAAAATTGGGTTAGGGTTTTAATATTTTGAGGTTTTGATTTAATTCAATAAAATAAATTAATAGAAAGGGTTTTAAGAGGGTGGTGGTGCGGGGGTGGAGGGGTGGCGAATGAGGCGAGAGTGATAGAGAGCGTAGAGATGAGTGAGCGAGGGCACAACAACAACAACTCACGACCAACAAGAACAACATCACAATGATTCTGTAGCCACAAAGCCGACGAAAGGATGCAGCGAAGACAGTGCCGGCGGCGCAGCGCAGCAGTGAGCCAAGAGGAGGGAGGAGGTCGGTGATGAGAGAGAAAATGAGAGTGAAGGGGAGAGGCGATTCGTGAGAGGGAGTGAGGGAGACATGAAGGGATTTCTCTGGAAACTGATTTAACAATTGTCTTGGTTCTTTGATGACTCATCAAGGATGAATAAAACACTTGGTTTTCCCATTGAGGCGACACGTAACAAGAAAAAAAAAGGAAGGAATTAGGCTTAGTTTGATCACAAAAGCAAATTATAAAATAAAATTCAATTATATACACTTAAAATGGATAATTGAAATAACACTTTTGCAATGTATTATTCTAACATAAGTCAATTCAAGAATCATAATTTTACAATTTCACGTTCATAAGAACAATAATAATAATTTTTTAATAATATAACATTAATTTAATCTTTAATCGAAAAAAAATCCAAAATTTCATCTTGTTGTACAATTCGAGTATTACTCATTAAGATAATTTAGTAGATAGTAATAAACTTAAGTTCAATCATTAAGAAATTCTTAAATCATAAACTCAAATTTGTTTCAAACAACTTTAAGAGTGGGATCAAGAAAATAATAATACTTAACAACAGATTGAGAGCTGCTTAAAATCTGGGCTATTACAAAATTCATAATTTAAAACATAATTTAAAACAGAGATAGATTAGGAAGAAGAGAATTATACCAAACCGGCCAAAAGAACGATACGATCACGAATTAATGTGACCGGGCGCTAAAGAAAACAACACTACTAGAAAAAGGGTTTATAACGACAAACTTTTTCGTCATTATAAGTCCAAAAAGTCGTCGTTAAAACCTTTAACGACGAACAAAGTTCGTCGTAATAGCTTCCGACGTTATTAGCATTAACGTCAACGTTCGTCGTGATTTTTACACGATGAAATTATTGTCTGTCGTTATTTATTAACGACAAGATTGTTCGTCGTTATTTATTAACGACAAAATGATTATTCGTCGTTATTATGTATTCAATGACGTCGAACAAACAGCAAATAACGACCAACAAAGTTGACATAAAAAGAGAATCAAATTCACCCAATAATTTTAATTATCGTCCAACGACAAAATATTTCGACGTTAATGTAACTATAAAATAAATATATTTTGTCGTTAATATAAAAATGTTTATAACCTGCAATTTATCCAAAATCATAAAAAGTATATAGAATAATACACTAAATTTATAATAAACGTAATCAATCACAAAAGATTTATAATGAACAATTTCAATGTGACTCAAAACGACCAAACCAACCAACCAAACTTGTTCCATACTAAGAGTTAATTCTCAATAATTCTTTTTTTTCTTAAACAAAAACCAAGAAAATTTGCACCGAATATCTAAAACTGGTGTGTAGCAGACTAGCAGCTTCGATCTACTTTTGCATTTCTGATCAAGCTTGTGAAGTTGGAATAGTAACATTAAGTTGAACAATGCATCTTGAAACATTTTCATTTTAGACTCAACCAAGCTAACACGTTCCTTCATTTGATTGTTCTCATCTTGTGTGGTGTGCGTGCGGCAACACAACAACGAGTGTTTTTGTTGTTGCTTGTGCGTTGCGAGTGTGCACTGCAGCAGGGCACGAGCCCTCGGCAGGGACGAGACGAGGGAGAGGGGCACATAGTGTAGAAGTTTAGAGTTAAATACATAACATGGTAGTGGAATAACCCCAAAGCCAGGAAGCATGTATAAAGTACAGATCAAGCAATACTTACGTTTATAGCGTGTTTTCCCTAGTTTCAACGAATCACGAACACGAACAAGAACTCCAGATGTCGTTCCTCTACTTGGTTCACCGACACGTTCAGATCCATCTTGAGATCGACGGGTTAGAAGTCACTCAAGATTCTTTTCTTTTGGGAAAAACACTTCTGACGGAGGCACACAGAGAATTAAGGTTTTTCTGTGTGTAGGTTAAAGTGTATGTTGAGTATTGGAAAAAGATAAGGTTGGGATTGGTGTCATAACCTTTCGGTTACAACACCAACCGGCCAAGTCACAAGGCCAAGGCCAAGGCCGACCAACTCCTCGCAAGCCCATACGCGCGCACAACCACACAACTGCTAGGCCTTGGGTCGCGCTGTGTGCGCTGCTGCTGCTGCTGTCCCGTGCGCGCCCAACCGTAGGTCTTGGGCCTTGCTCGATGTGGTGGCGTGATGCTGTGCCTGATGGGCCTTGCGCGCTTACGTGCTTGGCTCGTCGGCTCGATAGCATTGCCTTCTCGTATTCGCGTCCAATGCCTTACGGCGATTGTTTATCGTATAGTACGTGACGATTCACCGTCGTACGATACAATTATTCGTTTTGCCGGCTTACGAATATACGCAATACGATATACGATTTCGATCCAACGTCATATCGTATATTTACATTTTTCCGAACTAATTCCCGAAAATCTATTAAATGAATTTCTGATTCATTTAATCCGGTGATCTGTGACATGCCAATGGTGTGACCTTATAGGTTCATTCAAGAGTAAGAGGTGAGCCTAATATAGATTAGAACTCACTGATTGTAAGCATTGCTCCAGCCAGATGTTCCTATCACTTGATCTCATTGAATTAATTATTTGTAATTAATCTGGACCTTGGTATTAGAATAATGCACCTTGGGTGAAGGACATATTTCCTTCAGTCTCCCACTTATCATTCAGAAAAGTGTGCATTCACATTCCTTTGTCTCTTAGTGTTACTTGCTGAACATAAGATAAGATCCAAGCCATCCTTATTAGGTGCAGAAGTGTTTCTTGGATTACTGAGTTCAACTGTTAAAATTTTACAGAATGTTAAGCTTTAACCATTATGAGCACGCCCATGCATTTTCACAGTATCTAACTCTATGAGAGGCCTTGTTACACAACAACACCATATCCTATTAAAGATAGGAGGAAAATCCAGTCTTGCAATCAATGTACTCACTTTGATCCATAGTACGTCCAATTACTGCTTTTATAGTCTCCTTTTATGGTGCTACGTTTAGCGAGCATCAAAGCGAACTAATCTTCAAACGAGAAATCATAATTACTCATGTTTTTAGAATGAGTCTGATCATCATTAATGAGAACTACTTATGACATGACTTTAATCTCCTTAAGTGTTCTCATGGTCAATTCGATAAAGGATCCAATAAGTATCTATGCAAAATATTTCTGACATAACATGTCCATCTAGTTCAAGAAACTGAACTATAAATCTACTTGCATTCTAATCTTCATTAGTCATTCGTCGTCCAACCTTACAATAACCTGGATTAGGGATCCTTTGTGACTTCAATATTCAAGTTCACTTATGGGTGTTTCTTTGTCGAAGAATCCATCTTGATATCCCATTTGAATGTTTTGAATCATATGGACTTTATCATTTAATACTAAACCAAAATTAAATGAATATGAAATAAATAATTTCATAAACATGAAATGGTTAAACCGATTGTTTTAAACACAGATCTAACAGATGTTCTAAAACAAAGCTTATAAAATCAAAGCCATTCTCCAACATACTTGATTCCCATGGTTGCTACATGTACGGTGTGCTTCACTTGTGGAAACGGTTTAGTCAATGGATCTGCGACGTTGTCGTCAGTTCCAACCTTGCAAATCACGATTTCTTTCCGTTTAACGATTTCTCGAAGCATGTGAAATCGCCGCAGTACGTGGTTGGACTTCTGGTGGCTCCTAGGCTCATTTTCTTGGGCAATGACTCCACTATTGTTACAATACAAAGCCATTGGTCCTTTTATGGAGGGGACAACCCCAAGTTCATCGAAGAAATTCCGAATCCAAACAGCTTCCTTTGCTGCTTCTAAGGCAACAATGTCCTAGGCTTCAGTTGTAGAATCCGCAATAATGCTTTGCTTAGCACTTTTCCAGCTTATTGCTCCATCATTGAGGCAGAACACAAAACCAGAATGTGATCTGAAATTATCTCTGTCGGTTTGGAAGCTTCCGTCCGTATAGCCTTTAACAATCAACTCATCTGTACTACCATAGACAAGAAATTGATCCTTTGCCCTGTTCAGATACTTTAGGATATTCCTGGCAATAGTCCAATGCGCCTCACCTAGGTCTGACTGGTACCTGCTCGTTGCACTTAGTGCAAATGAAACATCCGGCCTTGTACAAATCATAGCATACATGATGGATCCAATAGCCGAAGCGTATGGAATTCCACTCATCTTTCTTCGCTCATCAGATGTCTTCGGACACTGAGACTTTCTTAGGTATACGCCATGTGACATGGATAGATGGCGTCTCTTGGCTTACATCATACTGAACCTAGCTAGCACTTTGTCAATGTAAGTGTTCTGGCTAGTCCAATCATCTTCTTAGATCTATCCCTATAGATCTTGATACCCAATATGTACTGTGCCTCTCCTAAGTCTTTCATTGAGAAACACTTTCCAAGCCAAGTCTTTACAGACTCCATCATAGGAATGTCATTTCTAATAAGCAGTATGTCGTCTACATACAAGACTAGGAATGCAATTTTACTCCCACTGACTTTCTTGTATACATAAGATTCGTCGTGATTCTTGATGAAGCCAAATTAATTGTCTGCTTCATCAAATCGTATATTCCAACTCCTTGATGCATGATTCAATCCATAAATGGATTTCTTAAGCTTGCATACCTTTCCTTGATTCTTTGGATCGACAAAACCCTCCGGCTGTGTTATGAACACAGTCTCTTCAAGAACACCATTCAAGAAGGAAGTTTTGATATCCATTTTCCATTTTCCATAGTCATGGAACGCGACAATCGCAAGGATTATCCGAATAGACTTAAGCATAACGACTGAAGAAAAGGTTTCATCGTAGTCAAAGCCGTGAACTTTCTTGTAACCTTTTGCTACAAATCTAGCCTTGTATATGTATATAATTCCATCTTTGTATTTCTTTAAATTGAAGACCTATTTGCTTCCGATAGGTGTAAACCCATCCGGAAAATCAACCAAATCCCAGACTTGATTTTCAGACATGGAGTCTATTTCAGATTTCATGGCCTCTAACCATTTTGTGGAGCTTGGGCTCGCCATATATTTCTTGTAGGTCATAGGTTCATCACTATCTAATATGAGAACTTCTAAGTTTTCAGTCAAGAGGACACATGTCCATCTATCCGACTGAACCTTAGTTCTATCTGACCTACGAGGGGCAACAACGTCTTGAGGAACTACTCCCACTGGCTCTTCTGAAGGCCTTGGAGATTCTTCAACCTGAACTGCTTCTAAAGAGTTCTTAGTTCGTTGTTCGTCTCGAATATCTTGGAGGTCTATTATTCTCCCACTTGTCAATTTGGAAATGTGATTTCTTTCCAAAAAGACACCGTCACGAGCAACGAATACTTTGTTCTCTAACTTTTTGTAGAAGTAATACCCCTTAGTTTATGTTGGATACCCAGAGAAGAAACATTTTTCAGATTTTGGTCCGAGCTTGTCCGAAATTAATCACTTGACGTATGCTTCGCAACCCCAAATCTTTAGAAAATACAACTTTTGAAGTTTCCCAGTCCATAATTCGTATGAGGTCTTTTCAACAGCTTTTGACGGAGTACGATTCAGTGTGAGTACTGCTGTTTACAATGCATATCCCCAAAATTGTAAAGGAAATTCGGCTTGACCCATCATTGACCTGACCATAACAAGTAAGGATCTGTTTCTCCGTTCTGACACTCGATTCCATTGAGGTATCCCTGGAGCAGTCATTTCAGAAAGAATACCGCATTCTTTTAGATGGCCATAAAACTCGTGGCTAAGATATTCACCTCCTCGATGTGATCTTAGAACCTTGATTTTCTTTCCATGCCGATTCTCTACTTCATTTTGAAATTCTCGGAATTTCTCAAACGATCCAGACTTGTGTTTCATTAAGTAAATATAGCCATACCTACTGAAATCGTCCGTAAACGTTATGAAATAACTGAAATCACCTCTAGCTTTTGTACTCATAGGCCCACATACGTCCGTATGTATTAGCTCTAGTAGTTCGCTTGCTCTTTCTCCCACTTTTGAGAAAGGTCGCTTTGTCATTTTGCCAAGTAAACAAGACTCGCATTGATCAATCTTCTCTAAGTTGAATGATACTATAATTCCCTTCTTTTGAAGTCTTACCATGCGTTTATTGTTTATATGGCCTAATCCTCAATGCCACAGATAAGTGAGATCCGAATCACCAATTTTAGCCTTTTTGGTATTTATGTTATTGTTTTGTTTTCTTGTATCTAGCACATATACCATTTTCTTGTTGTGCTGAACCATAAAACATTCCATTTAAAGAAAAAGAACAACTATTGTCTTTAAAATCCAAACTTGAAACGAAAATTATGTTTCTGGTAATACTAGGAACGTAGTAACAGTTTTCTAGTTCCAAAACAAAACCACTAGGCGAAAATATAAAATAAGATCCTACGGCTAATGCAGCAATCCGTTCTACAATTCCCACGCGTAGATCCATCTCGCCTTTATTAAGCTTTCAACTTCTCCTTAGTCCCTGCGAATTGGAACATAAGTGTGAGCCACAACCAGTATCTAATACACAAGAAGTAGTATTTGCAAGATTACAGTGTATAACATACATACCTGAAGTAGAAGCAACATTTCCGTTCTTCTCATCTTGCTTTATCTTCAAGCAATCCCTCTTCCAATGCCCCTTCTTCTTGCAGTAGAAGCATTCAGAGTCGGCAGGAGAACGAGTCACCTTCTTCTGTTTACCAGAATTGTTGTCGTTGGAATTAGGTGTGGGAGAAGTCTTTCCCTTACCCTTCTTGCCCTTTCCCTTGCCAGATTTCTTGAAACCCTTGCCCTTACGCACCATAAAAATGGCTTTTTTATTCTCTTTCTTAAGCGTCTTTTCAGCGGTTTTCAGCATAACGTGAAGCTCATACAGCTCAGTAAGAGTTTTCTCCATACTATTCATGTTGTAATTCAACTTGAACTGATCATATCCACTATGAAGTGAATCTAGAATGATGTCAGTGGCCAGCTCATTTGAGACATCAAAATCTAGAGCTCTCATGTTCTCAAACAATCCAATCATCTTAAGAACATGCAGGCTCACTGGTTATCCTTTCTTGAGCTTACTCTCTAGGATCAACCTTTCAGTCTCGAATCTTTCGATTCTAGCCCGATCCTGAAACATGTTCTTCAACTCAGAGATGATTTGATAAGCATCTGAGTTAATGAATGATTTATGAAGTTCAGAATTCATGGATGCAAGCATCACACATTTGACATCCCTGTTGGCCTGGATCCAACGTTTAAGGAAGCTTGAGTTACCTCCGGCCCAGCGGCCTCCGGTAACTCTTCCTCACGGACATACTCCTTTTCCTCATGCATTAGAACTATTTGCATGTTCCTTTGCCAGTCAAGGAAGTTATTGCCATTCAACTTCTCTTTGTCGAGAATTGAACGCAAGTTAAATGAGTTGTTATTGTTTGCGGCCATTTGATTACTACATTTGAAAAGAATTTGCGATAAATAACCATTCATAATCCTTTAATAACTTTGAAATAAAAGCAATCATGCAATCATTAAAGCTATTAAACATTTGATTCATGCAAAATAAACATGGTCCATAATGAATGAAACGATTCCAAGACCCTAAAAGTCCTAAATCCGTAATCATGCTTTGGCTTGACTTAAGTCTTTTAAGATTCTAGTTAAGCAAAACCGATTGCTAGTAATCTCTAAATTACTCTTGGTTAATAAACTAATACCACAATTTATCCCATTTCCACAATATATGCCCATATTGCTTGAGTTAAAACCACAATCAACGTGTTCCTTTTGTAGGGGAATACAGTTAAACATACATAACATGTGCGGAACAATCCCCAAAGCCAGGAAACATGAATAAAGCACAGATTAAGCAAACTTACATTCGAAGCGTGTTTTCCCAAGTAATCTGTCAACGAACACGAACAAAGAACTCCACTTGTCGTTGCTCTACTTGGTTCACCGACACGTTCAGATCCGCCTTGATTATTGTAGCTTAGACAAAGTACAAGGTTTTTGCTTTTTGGGAAGAACAGTTTTCCTAGAGAGAAATCCGAAGAACGTAATATTCAGAATTAGGTTTAGGGTTGAAAAAACTAATGTGTACTGTGTGTGGGAAAAATATAATTAACCTAATTATATTTAGTGTAACCGACCAAGACCAAGGGGCCTTGACCGGCCACACCACACACACGGACACTACCCGCGCACAGCCCACACTTCAGGCCGAAGCCCACAGCGCGCAGCCGAGCAGCATGGGCCATGGGCCTCGCTGGCTCGCTGCTGTGCTGCTAGGCGTTAGCGCGCGCGCTTCCACGCTCCGTGGGCTGGCTTGCTCGCTTGCTCGCAACCTCGAGGGCTGGTTGGGCCTTGCGCACTCGGCTCGACGGGCCGACAGCTCCGACGCGCTGCGTATTCGCGACTAATACCTTACGACTATTATTTATCGTATCGTATCCGACGAATCACCGTCGTACGATGCGATTATTCATTTCGCCCAGCTTACGAATATTTGCGATACGATATATGATTCCAATGCAAGGTCGTATCATATAATACGTTTTCCAAAACTAATTCCCAAAAAGCTATTAAATGAATTTCCGATTCAATGAATTTCCGATTCATTTAATCCGGTGATCTGTTACATGCCATTGGTGTGACCTTGTAGGTCCAGTCAAGAGTAAGTTGTGAGCTTAGAACTCAATGATCGGAAGCACTGCTCCAGCTAGCTGTTTCGATCACTTGATCTCACTTAATTAATTGTTCGCAATTAATCTAAACCTTGGTATTAGACTAAATGCACCTTGGGTGAAGGACATATTTCCTTTAGTCTCCCACTTATCATTCAGACAAATGTGCATTCACATTCCTTTGTCACTTAGTGTTACTTACTGAACATAAGGTAAGATCCAAGCCATCCTTATTAGGTCCAGAAGTGTTTCTCGGATTACAGAGCTCAACTGTTAAACCTTTACAGAAGGTTAAGCCTTAACCATTCCGAGCACGACCATGCATTTTACAGTATCTAACTCTCCGAGAGGCCTTGTTACACAACAACACCATATCCTATCAAAGATAGGAGGACAATCCATTCTTGCAATCTATAAACACTCACTTTCATTCATAGTACGCCCAATAACTCTTTTTATAGCCTCCTTTTACGGTGCGACGTTTAGCTAGTATCAAAGCGAACTAATTCTCAAACGAGTAGACATAATCGCTCATATTCTGAGGAATGGTTCTAATCACCATTAATGAGAACTACTTATGACATGACTTTAATCTCTCAAAGTGTTCTCATGGTCAATCCGATACAAGATCCAATAAGTATCTATGCAAAAGATTCTGACATCTAGTCAAACTAGTTCAAGAAACAGAACCAAAAATCTACTTGTAATCTAATCTTCATTAGTCATTGGTCGTCCACCTTTCAATGACCTGGATTAGGGATCCTTTGTGACTTCAATATTCAAGTTCACTTATGGGTGTTTCTTTGTCGAAGAATCCATCTTGACATCCCATTTAAATGATTTGAATCACATGGACTTATCATTTAATACTAAACCAAAATTAAATGAATATGAAATCATAAATTTTATAAATATGAAATGGTTAAACCAATTTTTTTAAACATAGATCTAACAAATGTTCTAAAACAAAACTTAGAAAATCAAAGCCAGTCTCAAACATACTTGATTCCCATGGTTGCTACATCTGCATTGTGCTTCACTTGTGGCAACGGTTTAGTCAATGGATCCGCGACGTTGTCGTCACTTCCACCTTGCAAATCTCGATTTCTTTCCTTTCAACGATCTCTCGAAGTATATGAAATTGTCGTAGTACGTGCTTGGAATTTTGGTGGCTCCTAGGCTCCTTTGCCTGGGAAATGGCTCCGCTATTTTAGCAATACAAAGCCACTGGTCCTTTAATGGAGGGGATAAACCCAAGTTCTTCGATGAACTTCCGAATCCAAACAGCTTCCTTTGCTGCTTCTGAGGCAGCAATGTACTCGACTTCAGTTGTAGAATCCGCAATAGTGCTTTTCTTAGCCCTTTTCCAGCTTACTGCTCCGCCGTTGAGGCAGAACACAAACCCAGACTGTGATCTGAAATCATCTCTGTCGGTTTGAAAGCTTGTGTCCGTATAGCCCTTAACAATCAACTCATCTGTACCACCATAAACCAGAAACTGGTTCTTAGTCCTTTTCAGGTACTTTAGGATGTTCTTGGCAGCAGTCCAATGTGCCTCACCTTGTTCTGACTGGTACCTGCTCGTTGCACTGAGTGCGAACGAAACATCCGGCCTTGTACAAATCATAACATACATGATGGATCCAATCGCCGAAGCGTATGATATTCCATTCATCTTTCTACGCTCATCAGATGTTTTGGGACACTGAGTCTTGCTTAGATATGTGCCATGTGACATGGGTAGATTGCCTCTCTTGGTTTCCATGATATTGAACCTAGCTAGCACTTTGTCAATGTAAGTGCTCTGGCTTAGTCCAATCATCCTCTTAGATCTATCCCTATAGATCTTGATGCCCAATATGTACCGTGCCTCTCCTAAGTCCTTCATTGAAAAACACTTTCGAAGCCAAGTCTTTACAGACTCCAAGATAGGAATGTCGTTTCCAATAAGTACTATGTCATCAACATACAAGACTAGGAATGCAATTTTACTCCCATTGACCTTCTTGTATACACAAGATTTGTCCTGATTCTTGATGAAGCCAAACTTATTGACTGCTTCATCAAATCGCTTATTCCAACTCCTTAATGCATGCTTTAGCCCGTAAATGGATTTCTTAAGCTTGCATACCTTTCCTTGATTCTTTTGATCGACAAAACCCTCCGGCTGCGTCATAAACATAGTCTCTTCTAGAACACCATTCAAGAAGGCAGTTTTGACATCCATTTTCCATATTTCATAGTCATGAAACGCGACAATCACAAGGATTATCCGAATAGACTTAAGAATCGCGACTGGAGAAAAG
The DNA here is from genome assembly GCF_020520425.1 of Spinacia oleracea. Taxonomy (NCBI): domain Eukaryota; kingdom Viridiplantae; phylum Streptophyta; class Magnoliopsida; order Caryophyllales; family Amaranthaceae; genus Spinacia; species Spinacia oleracea. The sequence continues at coordinate 86,078,294 of NC_079492.1, read as the reverse complement.
GTTTCATCGTAGTCAACGCCGTGAACTTGCCTGTAACCTTTTGCTACCAATCTAGCTTTGTATATGTATACAATTCCATCTTTGTCTTTCTTCAATTTGAAGACCCATTTACATCCGATAGGTGTAAACCCATCCGACAAATCTACCAACTCCCAGACTTGATTTTCAGACATGGAGTCTATTTCAGATTTCATGGCCTCTAACCATTTAGTGGAGCTTGGGCTCGTCATAGCTTGCTTGTAAGTCATAGGTTCATCACTATCTAATATGAGAACGTCTAAGTTTTCAGTCAAGAGGACGCCTGTCCATCTGTTCGGCTGAACCTTAGTTCTATTTGACTTACGAGGGGCAACAACGTTTTGAGGAACTACTCCCACTAGCTCTTCTAAAGAACTTGGAGGTTCTTCATCTTGAACTGCTTCTAAAGAGTGCTTGGTTAGTTGTTCGTCTCGAATCTCTTCGAGGTCTATTATTCTCCCACTTGTCAATTTAGAAATATGATTTCTTTCCAAAAAGAAACCATCACGAGCAACGAATACCTTGTTGTCTGACTTGTTGTAGAAGTAATACCCCTTTGTTTCTTTTGGATACCCAACGAAGAAACATTTGTCAGATTATGGTTCGAGCTTGTCCGTAATTAATCGCTTAACATATGCTTCGCAACCCCAAATCTTTAGAAAAGACAACTTTGGAAGTTTCCCAGTCCATAATTCGTATGGAGTCTTTTGAATTGCTTTTGACGGAGCACGATTTAGTGTGAGTGCTGCAGTTTGCAACTCATGTCCCAAAATTGTAAAGGAAGTTCGGCTGACCTGACCATATCGAGTAAGGTCCTGTTCCTCCGTTCCGACACTCCATTCCATTATGGTGTCCCCGGAGCAGTCAATTCAGAAAGAATACCACATTCTTTTAGATGGTCATCAAACTCGTGGCTAAGATATTCACCTCCTTAATCAGATCTTAGAGCTTTGATTTTCTTGCCATGTTGATTCTCTACTTAATTTTGAAATTCTCGGAATTTCTCAAACGATTAAGACTTGTGTTTCATTAGGTAAATATAGCCATATCTACTGATATCGTCCGTAAACGTTATGAAATAGCTGAACTCACATCTAGCTTTCGTACTCATAGGCCCACATTCGTCCGTATGTATTAGCCCTAGTAGTTCGTTTGCTCTTTCTCCCACCTTTGAGAAAGGTTGCTTTGTCATTTTGCCAAGAAAACAAGATTCGCATTGATCAATCTTCTCTAAGTCGAATGATTCTAGAATTCCCTTTCGTTGTAATTTCATGCGTTTTGTGTTTATATGGCCTAATAGACAATGCCACAGAAATGTGAGATCCGAATCACCAGTTTTAGCCTTTTTAGTATTTATGTTATAAATGTGTTTGCTCGTATCTAGCACATATAGACCATTTTCTTGTTATGCTGAACCATAAAACATTCCATTCAAAGCAAAAGAACAACTATTGTCTTTAAATTGAAAACTAAAACCTTTAGAATCCAAACTTGAAACGGAAATAATGTTTCTGGTGATACTAGGAACATAGTAACAGTTTTCTAGTTCCAAAACAAAACCACTAGGCAAAGAAATAAAATAAGATCCTACGGCTGATGCAGCAATCCGTGCTCCATTTCCCACGCGTAGATCCATCTCGCTTTTATCAAGCCTTCTACTTCTCCTTAGTCCCTGCGAATTGGAACATAAGTGTGAGCCACAACTAGTATCTAATACCCAAGAAGTAGAATTAGCAAGATTACAATGTATAACATACATACCTGAAGTAGAAGCAACGTTTCCGTTCTTCTCATCTTCCTTTCTCTTCAAGCAATCCCTCTTCCAATGCCCCTTCTTCTTGCAGTAGAAGCATTCAGAGTAGGCACGAGTACGAGTCACCCTCTTCTGTTTACCAGAATTGGAGCGGTTGGACTTAGGTGAGGGCGTAGCCTTGCCCTTACCCTTCTTGCCCTTACTGTTGCCTGATTTCTTGAAGTTCTTTCCCTTATGCATCATAAGCACATTGTGCTTATTCTCTTGCTTGAGCATCTTTTCAGCGGTTTTCAGCATACCGTGAAGCTCAGTAAGAGTTTTCTCCATGATGTTTATGTTGTAATTCAACTTGAATTGATCATATCCACTATGAATAAAAATGGAGAATGATGTCAATAGCCATTTCATTTGAGACGTCAGAATCTAGAGCTCTCATATTCTCAAAGAGTCCAATCATTTTAAGAACATGTGGGCTCAGTGGTTCTCCTTTCTTGAGCTTAGGCTCAAGGATCAACCTCCGAGTCTCGAATCTTTCGATTCTGGCTTGGTCCTGAAACATGTTCTTCAACTCCGAGATGATTTGGTAAGCATCCGAGTTAATGAACGTTTTCTGAAGTTCAGGATTCATGGATGCAAGCATCATACATTTGACATCCCTGTTGGCCTGGATCCAACGATTAAGGGCAGCTTGAGTCACCTCCGGCCCGGCGGCCTCTGGTAACTCTTCCTCTAGGACATATTCTTTTTCCTCATGCATTAGAACTATTTGCAAGTTCCTTTGCCAGTCGGGGAAATTGTGGCCATTCAACTTCTCCTTGTCGAGAATTGAACGCAGGTTGAAAGTGTTGTTATTGTTTGCGGCCATTTGATTACTACATTTGAAAAGAATTCGCAATAAATAACCATTCATAATTTAATAACTTTAAAATAAATGCTATCATGCAATATTAAAGCTATTAAACATTTCATTCATGCAAAATGCAAAAACATGGTCCAAAATAAATGAAACGATTCCAAGACCCTAAAAGGCCTAAATCCTTAAGCAACTTTGGCATGTCTTGAGTAGTTTAAGATTCTAGGTAAGCAAAACCTATTGCTAGTAATCTCCAAATTCCTCTTGGTTAATAAAATAATACCATAATTTATTCCATTGTCACAACCTAATGCCATTGTTGTTTGAGTTGAAACCACAATCAACGTGCTCCTTTGGGATGCCTTACCATCTAAGTCAACTAATATAGCACCTCGCTTTGGCGTAAACCTACTACGTTAGATCCTTAGATTTTTGTTAGTGCTTCATTTGGAAGGAAATTTTTAAATTGAATATTACTTTGGACCTAGTTGTTTCTATGTTGGTTCGATTATTTAGTGAACTTAATCTAATCGAGTCATACAAACAACCTGTTCATGCATAATATACATACATTCAAGCATAATATATATAAAGTGCATAAATAATAGGTGAACTAGTATGGCCCAAAACACTTGTCTTGAAGCATCCAATCTTCTTCACCATCTTGTTAGCTTGGCATCGTCTTGAATCTTCATTCAATTGGTAACTTAAAGTTCTAAACTAGAAATACTTGAAAATAATAAAATTACATCAAAATTTCCATGGTACGCAGACCATATTTAAAACTTTACATTAAAAGATAGAACGGTTCGCAGACCGTATTTAACTATCCTAAAATGGCCATACTATTCACTTGGAGTACCTGCACTACATATAATATATATTCTATGCATTCACCCATTCGTATGATAAAACGAATGGCCCATGTTAATTATGCAAGTATTTACGTGAATTAATTAAAATTCACGTTCACATAAACGCGTCCTAAAAGATTAATCAATTTCCAAATTATTAACCCTTAGACTTTTTATTCTAATTAAAATTGAATTTAAAATAATTATTTCATTTTAATTTCTTTTAGTGGCTCCCACTCAAACCAATAATTATTCCGGATAATTAATTATTTAAATATTAAATTAAAACTCGCGGCCCGACCCAAGTAAATAAAATAATTATTAGTTATCCTGTTAGCCCAAATTAATGCAAACATAAAAGTCAAGCCCAACGAAAAACAAACAAAAAAAAATTTGTTCGTGTGCTTGCGCGGGCTAGGTTTGCGCCCAGCCCAAGCATCGCACGGTGTGGTCTACGAGGCACACGAGCAAGGCCCATGCACCTCGCAGCCGCGCCCACGTACCCGCAGCATGCTGCTGCCCCTGTGTGCTCGTCGCTGCTCAACGCAAGGCGAGGTGCCTTGCTTGCTCGCAGCCATGGCAAGCCAAGGCACCTGCCTTGCTCGCCCCTTTCACGCCCAGCGCGCGCGGCACGCAGCACGCTGCTGCTGCCCGCGTTGCCGTGGCTCGGTACTGGCGTGGCAGCCCGGGTGGCTCGTCGAGCCACACGTCCACCCCACCACAAGTTCGTGCCTTTGGTTCGTGCCTACGGACCAACTAAATTAAAAAAAAAAAAATTTCACGAACGTTTAAATTAAGTTATTTTTCATTAAATTTTTTTTACGTTTTCGAAAAATAACGATTCTTGCGATTTAATTAATTTAACAACAATCCAATTTCGTTAAAATTATTAAATCAAGGCTAACATTATTCAAATTTTAAGAAAGAACGATTTCATCTGAAAATTTGAACTTTTAAATAATCAAATCTAAAACTTTAAATCGTTCTAAACATTTAAATTTTAGATTTTTATCAATTTGGTTTAAGTGTCGATTAAAGTTAACGAAACTATTCAAAATTTTAATCCAATAATTTTTGAAACTTGCCACTGACCATGAAATTATATTCCCTTTCCCAATTAACCAAATTATTAGATCCAAATTATTTAAAAAATTAAATCAATTAGCGATCTAAAATTTACGAATTTGGGGAAAGCAAAATTAGGGTTTATACTTATCGAAAACGGCTGAAATTTTTACCATAATTCAAGAATACACCGAGAAACATTGTGTCAGAATTTCAATCATTGCCGAGTAGGTTAGGTAGACCAATTAATTGAAAAACTTTCCGAATTTATTAATTTTAATACGAAATTAACAAAAACGCCCAAAAAACATAACTCCGAGGCTTGTTTTTGCAATTCCGTTCGCAAGAGTTGATTTTAGAAAATCGTTTTCAATCAGATTAGGGTCAGAAAAGTCGAAAAACCGAATCCTTTTGATTTCAGAACCTATTACGCAATTAATCCAATAATTCATAAAAAATTCCGAAAAACCAAAAAAAATTCCGAAAAATTCGACAACAGCAAAAACAATAAACTTCATGCTAAAAAATGCTTTGAATACATAAGGCTCGTGATACCACTGTAGGGGAATACAGTTAAACATACATAACATGTGCGGAACAATCCCCAAAGCCAAGAAACATGTATAAAGCACAGATTAAGCAAACTTACATTCGAAGCATGTTTTCCGAAGTAATCTGTCAACGAACACGAACAAAGAACTCCACTTGTCATTCCTCTACTTGGTTCACCGACACGTTCAGATCCGCCTTGATTATTATCGCTTAGACAAAGTACAAGGTTTTTGCTTTTTGGGAAGAACAGTTTTCACAGAGAGAAAACTGAAGAACGTAATATTCAGAATTAGGTTTAGGGTTGGAAAAACTAATGTGTACTGTGTGTGAGAAAAATATAATTAACCTAATTATATTTAGTGTAACCGGCCAAGACCAAGGGGCCTTGGCCGGCCACACCACACACACGGACACTACCCGCGCACAGCCCACACTGCAGGCCGAAGCCCACAGCGCGTAACCAAGTAGCATGAGCCATGGGCCTCGCTGGCTCGCTGTTGTGCTGTTGCGCGTTAGCGCATGCGCTGCCACGCCCCGCGAGCTGGCTTGCTCGCGAGCTCGCTGGCTCGATGGGCCTTGCGCGCTTGCGCGCTCGGCTCGACAGGCCGGCAGCTCCGATGCTCTTCGTATTCGCGACTAATACCTTTCGCCTATTATTTATCGTATTGTATCCCACGAATCAACGTCGTACAATAGGATTATTCGTTTCGCCCAGCTTACGAATATTCACGATACGATATACGATTCCGATGCAAGGTCGTATCGTATAATACGTTTTCTAAAACTAGTTCCCAAAAAGCTATTAAATGAATTTCCGATTCATTTAATCCGGTGATCTGTTACATGCCATTGGTGTGACCTTGTAGGTTCAGTTAAGAGTAAGTTGTGAGCTTAGAACTCACTGATCGGAAGCATTGCTCCAGCTAGCTGTTCCGATCACTTGATCTCACTTAATTAATTGTTCGCAATTAATCTGAACCTTGGTATTAGACTAAATGCACCTTGGTCCTTCACCTTTGGGATACCTTACCATCTAAGTCTACCAAAATAACACCTCGCTTTTGCGGAAACGTACTATCTTAGGTCCTTAGATTTTAGTAAGTGCTTGATTTGGAAGGCAATTATAAACTCAAAATTACTTTTGGACCTAGTTGTTTCTATGTTGCTTTGATTATTTAGTGAACTAAATCTAATCAAACATACAAACATCATTCATGCATATTATACATTCATTCAATATATAAGAGCATAAATAACTTGGTGAACTAGTATGGCCCAAAAACTTGGTCTTGAAGCATCCAATCTTCCCTTCACCTTGTTAGCTTGGCATCGTCTTAAAATTCAATCAAAAGCTAACTTAAAGTTCTAAATAATCTAGAAGAACTTGAAATAATAATAACCTAATTATTACATCAAAACTTCAATGGTACGCATACCATATTTAAAACTTTACATTCAAAGATAAAACGGTACGTAGACCGTATTTAACTATCCTAGATTGGCCATACTAGTCACCTTCAATACATGCAATACATAAAATAACATCTATGCATTCACCCATCCGTGTCCTAAAACGAATGGCCCAAGTAAATATGCAAGTATTTACATGATTTAATAAAAAATCCACGTTCATGTAAACGCGTCCTAAAATATTAATCAATTCCAAATTATTAATTCTTAAAATTATTCTTAACAAAATTTGTTTTAATTAAAATAATGGTGCCCTACGAAAAATAATTAGAATGAATTATTTGAAATAATTTCATTTAAACGGCTCCCACTTAAACCAATATTTAACTTTGGACCTTTAATTTTAAATATTTAAACTCACGGCCCAGCCCAAGTTAAATAAAATAAAATAAATAAAATGTCTACCGTTAGCCCCTTCGTGCAAAATTAAGCCCAAAGCCCAAAACTAGGCCTTGATAAAACCCGAAGCAAAATAGAAAAAGTTTGCGCAACACGGGCTAGGCTTGCTCCAAACCCAATGCTGCCTTGTGCATTGCCTGCCACACGAAGCCGAGGAGCAGCGCCCCTCTCCCCCAGCACAGCGCACAGCCTCGTAGCGTAAGCTGCTGCTGCTGCCTTGCTGCTGTGGCCAGCGCGCGCTAGCTCCCCCAGCTCGCTCGTTGGTTGCCTCGCGTCGCTGCGCCAAGCTGCGGAGTGCAGCGCGCATGGGCTACGCCGAGCCACACAACCGCACACCCTTTGTTACGTGCCTTTGGCTCGTGCCATACGAGCCAACTATCAAAATAAATTAATTTTTAATTTCACGAAACATTATTTCGCATGATATTCTTTTTCATAAATTTAACAAACTTAATGTTTTAATTACAAAAAATAACGTTTTCAGTGATTTTATTAAATTTCAAACAAACCAATTTGAGAAATTAAATAAATCATAGCTATCAAAAATTCAAATTTAACATACAATGAATATCAACAAACATTTAAATGATTTTTATAATTAAATCCAAAACTTTAAATCGTTCTCAACATTTAAAAAATAGATTTTTATCAATTTGGTTTAGGTGATGATAAAATTAACGAATCCAATCAAAATTTTAATCTATGAATTTTAAAAACTGCCATTAAACATGAAATCATATTCCCCTTCTCACCTAAATAAATATTCAGATCTAACCAATTATTAAAAATAATTTTCGATCTAAAATTCAACAAATTAGGAAAAAATATAATTAGGGTTCATACTTAATATTCATGAATGAAAACACTACCATAAGCCCATAATATTCCCAAGAATAGTAGGGAAAATTTTCAATTAATTCCGAGTTCATTAGGTCGAGCAATTAATTGAAAAAGTTTCCAAATTTAACGAATTAATTCATTAATTAACAAAAACGCCCAACAACTCAAACTTCGGGGCCTGTTTTTGATATTTTGTTCTCATGAGTTGATCTTAAAACGTCGTTCACAATCATATTAGGGTCAAAATAATCGAATTTCAGACATATTACGAATTCATAATTAATTTTTACGACTTATCCAATAATCCAGAAAAATTCGAACAATTCAAGAAAATATTCAGAAAAATTCGACAATAATAAAAACATATAAAATATGCTGATAAATACTTTGAAATACATGTAGCTCATGATACCAATGTAGGGGTTTACAGTTAAATACATAACATGATAGCGGAATAACCCCAAAGCCAGGAAGCATGTATAAAGTACAAGTCAAGCAATACTTACGTTTGTAGTGTGTTTTCCCTAGTTTCAAAGAATCATGAACACGAAAAAGAAATCCATATGTCGTTCTTCTACTTGGTTCACCAACACGTTCAGATCCGTCTTGAGATCGATGGCTTAGAAGTCACTCAAGATTCTTTGCTTTTGCGAAGAACACTTCTGACGGAGGCACACAGAGAATTAGGGTTTTTTTCTATGTCTAGGTTAAAGTGTATGTTGAGTATTAGAAAAACATAAGGTTGGGATTGGGCACAAGACCAAGGCACAAGACCAAGCCCGACCAACTCCTCGCAAGCCCATACGTGCGCACAGCCATACAGCCGCTGGGCCTTGGGCCGCGCTGTGTGCGCTGCTGCTGCTGCTGCCCCGCGCGCGCCCAACCGTAGGCCTTGAGCCTTGCTCGATGCGCTGGCGCGCTGCTGTTCCTGATGGGCCTTGCGGGCTTGGCTTGTCGGCCCAGCAGCGTTGCCTTCTCATATTCACGTCCAATGCCTTACGACGATTGTTTATCGTATAGTACTTGACGATTTACCGTCGTACGATACGATTATTAGTTTCGCCTAACTTACAAATATACGCAATACGATTCCGGTCCAGCGTTATATCGTATATTTATGTTTTTTCGATCTAATTCCCGAAAAGCTATTTAATGAATTTCCGATTCATTTAATCCAGTGATCTGTTACATGCCAATGGTTTGACCTTATAGGTTCAGTCAAGAATAAGTTGTGAGCCTAATATAGATTAGAACTCACTGATCGGAAGCATTGCTCCAGCCAGCTGTTCCGATCACTTGATCTCATTGAATTAATTGTTCGTAATTAATCTGAACCTTGGTATTAGACTAATGCACCTTTGATGAAGAACAGATTTCCTTCACATAGCATGCGAGGGGTGTGCGCGGGCTTGCAAGGGGAAGGGAGTGCAGGCGTTGGCGTCAAGATAAGCGGCGAGCAGAGGGAGCAGCACGCTGCGGTGTGGCTCGGGCTGAGCAGCGATGCACAAGAGGAGAAAAAAAAAGAGTGTGTCGTGTGGGGTAAGAAAGAGAGACATAGAAATCTTTGAGGGTTTAATGAAGTGGGGATTAAATGAAACATAAGGGGTATTTATAGGTTTTTATGATCCTAGTGGGCTAGGCCAGATTAGGAAATTGAGTATTGGGCTTGAATTAAAAAGGTTGGGCTTGAATTAAGACTTTATTGAATTCCCTTGATTGGGCTCAACATAATAAATGCATTGGACTTTAAAATAATTCAAAAAAATTTAAAATCCGAAACCCAAATAAAATTCCCTACTTGAATTTTAATTTCGTTTCGTAATTAATTAAAATAATAAATATTCTAATTAATAAAATACATTTAAAATAAAATTTAAATGCGTTTTTAAAAATTATAAAAATTCTTTATAAATATAATAAAATATATTTATAAATAAGCAAATATACGAGGTATTACAACCCGACTCTCCTCTTCCCCTCTCATTCGTTCGTCCGTAGGCCAACCCCGCCCCCACCCGCACGTTGTGCCCTTCGCGTTTCCCTCGCCCGCTCGCCCAGTCTCTTGCATGCCCGCGCCTGCACGCTATCCGTGTTTTCCTTAATTTAATGACTCTGTTTTTCTTAATTTTTAGAAAGACTATAAATACTACTTCCTCCGTTTTGCAATAGATGCATCATTTCTTTTTTCACGTATTCCAACATGCTTCTTTGAACATTAATATCTCTAATTGCATGTAAGTAAAATTTATAAAAAAATTAATGTTTGGAATCCTCACATTGATACGAATTTAACAAGATCCCACTTGACTATGTTTCTTTTTACATATTGTGAAAGAATAATTGTCAAAGTTAGTTAATGAATAGTATTCAAAAGAGAAACGATGCATCTATTGCGGAACGGAGGAAGTACATCTTAAGGACTTAGAAAGGATATTATTTTCAACATTTTTTAGTACTTAGTTTATTTTCTCTCTCTAAAAACCTTTGTTAATTACTCTACAAGTTTAAATTAAGTTTCAATCTTTCAGTTCATTCTTCGTTTATCAATTCGGTATTGATTCAATTCCTATTTTTTATTTAATTTCGTTTATGTTCTATTAATAATGTTTGTTTTATTTTGTTTAAATATGTGTGAGTAGTTCAATTCTAGGGCTTTTTGGGATCCATGAATTAATATGAAGGGATGATTTATTATTGTTGATTGTTGGTGTTTGATGAGTGACATTTCACCCCTAAGGTAGTATTTTTCTTCTTTTTCTTCTTGTTTTCATTTTGTTTTTCACCCTTTATGCTTGTTTTAGTCTCCCTCGTTTTTCCTTGTTTGGTAGACTCGGTTACTCCTATTTACCATCCTTTTCCTTGTTTTTCCTCATTTTTGGCAAGCTTTCTTAGTCGAGTACCTTTTTGATACCCAAAGCCGACCACTTGCATCATACAAAACTTAGATCGACCTTAGGTTGAGAACTTTGCATGTCGCATTCATATCCATGTTAGTGTGACAACGTGCTACTTGTGCATTGTGTGGGCGTCTTTGCACGCGTGAATGGCTAACCTCGAGTTCTAGCTTTACCAAAACCATTAGCCTCAAACTATGAAACCAAACCCTTAGGAGCATCATTCAAACCTCATGCATCTAAAATCGCCGATTTAAGGTCTTTTAGGAGTGCCACTCCATTTGATTCAAAACCCTTAAACACGCCTCACGCACAAATGCCAAATTCAAAATTCAATCCAACGGCGTCATAATGCCGGATTTTTTAGTCCAAATTCCGAGTTTCTAATTCAAAATTCAATCCAACGGTGTCGTAATGCCGGATTTTCTAGTCCAAATTCCAAGTTTCAAATTCCAAATTCAAATCCAACGGCGTCATAATGCCGGATTTCCTAGTCCAAATTTCAAATCCCAAATTCAAAATTCTATCCGACGGCGTCATAATGCCGGATTTTCTAGGCCTAATTTAAGTTCCAAATTCAAAATTCCATTTAACGGCGTCATGACGAATTTTCTAGTTCAAGCATTCAAAACATCGATTCCATCCTTCAAACCTTAAATTCAAGTTACCGATTTCAATCTCAAAACCTCAAGTTCAAATGTCCAAAATCATGCCGTCGTAATGCCGACTTTTTCATTCAATCCTTCAAACCTTAAGTTCGAAGTCCTAAATTCAATCTTTCAAATCTCAAGTCCTACATTCAAAAACTCCCAATTCCAAATCCATGATGGTGTAATGCCGAATTTTCCTCATTCGATTTCAAATTCCAAATTCCATGAGTGCACGGCGGCATGATGCCAGACTTTCAAATTTCCAAATACAATGTCTCAAATTCGTGGCGGCGTAATGCCGGAATCTTTCAAATTCAAAGCCTCATACTCTATACAAAAATGCATCTTTTCCATTTCAAAGTTGAAACTCCGAATCAAATTCAAATTCATCTTCGAACTACAAAAATTCTTGCCTTCAATTGCTCCCAAATACAAAATTCAAAGACGCCTCCTAATGGGTTGAAATTCCCCTAAAATACTTCGAAATTCATGGGTTGAAATTCCTCTAAAACACTTCGAAATTCAAATGGGTTGAAATTCTCCTAAAATACTTCGAAATCCAAATGGGTTGAAATTCCCCTAAAATACTTCGAAATTCAAATGGGTTGAAATTCCCCTAAAATACTTCGAAATTCAAATGGGTTGAAATTCCCCTAAAATACTTCCAAATTCAAATGTGTTGAAATTCCCCTAAAATACTTCGAAATTCAAAAGGGTTGAAATTCTCGAAATTCAAATGGGTTGAAATTCCCCTAATATACTTCGAAATTCATGGGTTGAAATTCCCCTAAAATACTTCAAAATTCAAATGGATTGAAATCCCCCTAAATACTTCGAAATTCAAATGGGTTGAAATCCCCCTAAAATACTTCGAAATTCAAATGGGTTGAAATCCCCCTAAAATACTTCCACATTCAAATGGGTTGAAATTCCCCTAAAATACTTCGAAATTCATGGGTTGAAATTCCCCAAAAATACTTCGAAATTCAACGGGTTGAAACTCCCCAGAAACAATACCAATTCCATTTCCAAATTCTATTCATGGTTTGAAACTCCCCTAAAATACTCCTAACTCTACTTCTGGTTGAGATTCCCTTGAAATATTCCAAAATCCAATGGGTTGAAATTGCCCTGAAATATTGACGGGTTGAAATTCTCTTGAAATAATACAAAATCCAATTCCCTTTCGATCGGGTTGAAACTCCCTTGAATAATACAAAATCCAATCTCCCAAAATATTTCCAATGGGTTGAAAATCCCTTGAAATAATACAAGTCCAATTTCCAAATTCCCCTAAAATAGTACAAATTACAATAGGTCAAAGTCTTCTCTTTTCGATATTTCAAGTTCAAGTACAAGGAGAAATCCTCCACAAAAGATGAAGCTCCTCTCAAATATTTCCAACGGGTCGCAAATCCCGAATGCAAATACAAGATCCAAAATCCCGAATCTCCGGAGTGGCACTTAGAGTCAAGTATAGGTCTAATTCATTGCATGCATATCTCTTCTCTATTATATAAAGAAACAACTGAGGTCTTTTTGGTAAAATAACTTTTCGTGTCCCCTTTTGAAAAGTCCGTTATACCCTCGACCCTTGGCCAAAACCTCAAACTCTTCGCAAAACCTGCTTCACTTTCTCAATAGAAACTCCGCCACTTTCTCTCTCCTCCTGCTGCTCAACCGTCTGCCGATCTCCGCCGTGGCCACCATCAGTCTGGTCGGCCTTCCAGCGCTTCCATCGTCGTGCGCTTCTCTGCAACAAGAAATTCTCTAGGTAAAGAAATTCGCAGGACCACCAGAAACAGGGCATCAATCACACACCTTCCTACCTCCGCCCTCCTTGCTCCCCGATCGTCACCACCAACAATCTCACCGGCTGCGCCTAATATGGTACTTGAAAACATCTTTCCCTAATCTCCCTTTGCGTTTTCTATTTACATTGATTTTCCGATGTTAGGGTTTTGAAATCGGGGGTTTAATCATGGTTTTGAAGGATGGTAACAAGTCCGTTGTCTTCCATCAAAGCCGCAGCCGCCACGACTAGAGCCGTCTTAAGAGAGAGAAAATAGGAGTAAGGGAAACGAATTTGCGAATCCTGATCTTGATAGATAAACTCTTCGAATAAAGTTTTTTAATTTTTCCTTTTTATGGTGTTGGGGTTCGTTTGTTGTTTAAATTGCCAGATCTGGAAATTAATTTAGCAATTATTTTGATCTTCTGCATCTTGGAGTATACCTATCAGTTTTTATACCTAATTACAAATAACAGTGGTATCCATGTTAGTGATTTCATGTGTAATTGATGAATTTTTTGAATGTCCAGGGATTTCGTTTGCTATGTCCATTCATGTCAAGGTTAGTTGCGATTCCTATATTTCATTGGTTTAATATTATCTGGTTTTTTCTCATGTTTACATGATGATTAGACATAATGAAGATTTTGTTTTCAATTGATTCGTTTCCAGATTTTAGCTGCAATTAAAATTTTAAGAGTTAAATAAGGGTTAAGAATGTTCATTGCTTCTAGTCTTCATTGTTTCATTAAACAGGTAAAGAATGTCTTAAAATGTTTTTGTTTCATTGTAAATTTGTAACTAGAGATAAATATTTTGGCTAATATGTAAGGTACCCTTGCTGTCTTAGAGGAAGAGGTCAAGGATTTGAATGGGAGGCTAAGTCGACTTGGGGAAGAGGCAAAGATAGATAAATTGAAAGGACTACAGATGTACAATTTGTTTGGGTATATGCTGCTATAAGCTTATAATAATATTTTTAGCATGTTAGTAGAAGAAGTCTAAATTGGTAAACATCTTATATGTCAGTCTAAATTGTTATTATTATATTATTATTATCTCTAAAGAGTTAAGAGTTAATATCTATTGGTATTATTATATTAAACATCAATTAGTTAATACTTAAGTCTAAATTGTCATATTATTAATTGTCTAATTTGATTTTAACAATTATTTAGACAATTTGATTTTAACCTTACATAGCCTGTACTTTTGTTAGTTTAATTAGTCAGTGTTTACTTAGTCAAATCATCTAAAGATTTCGTCTAAATTGTACAGGCTAAATAATATGACAATTTAGACAATTTAATCTTTAGACAAGTTACAACTTTAACAACAATAACAAATTTTCTTGCTAATTACTTAATTCAAAATTAGTTAATATGCAATTGTTTAAAACCCTAGAAAGTTCAAATTTGAAATTCGAGTGAAGTATCGAATGGATCGAAACAATGAACAAGAGAATTGCGTAAAGTGATGTTGCAATTATTTTTAAATTATGTTACTGAAACTCCATTCTGATCAACTATTTTATGAGAATTTTTGAATTTTTGAACTCTGTATGAATAAATTTTCAATTAACCTTCTCCATTTGCAGCTGGCGTGACATTGGTGGAAAAATGCATGGACGGCCTAGAAACCCTTCAAAGCCCGAAGAGAAGCCGCTTCTGCTACCAAAGCCGCTCAATTACGCACTCTTCAATCCCAATTTATCAACTATCATCACAATCTAAAGTATTTATCTTTCTCTCTCTGTGTGTCTCCCTCTCTCTCTCACACGCAACTATGATATCTAATGTATATATCTTTTTGAATATGGGTTTCAGTTACGCTAAAGAAGCTGTAGAAATCAGCGCAAAGATGCTTGAGGTTAATCCAGAATTCTACACTGCTTGGAACTATGGGAAACTTGCTGTTGAGCATTTTATGTGTCAACCCGGTTCCGATCCTGTCTCTATTTTAAATGAGGAACTCCGTGTTGTAAGTGTTCCATTTTACTTTTATAGATTAATTAGCATAGGTTTGATTTACTTTTCTGTATTTTTTTATTGCAATTGTTTATTATGTTTCTGAGTATTTTTGTCATTTTGGATTACTTTTTGACAGAAAGAAGACGATATCAGGTAGACTGAGACGATGTCTCAGAGCTTTAAGTTGATGGACAGCAAGATAGGAGAGAGATCAAAGAACAACGTCGGCCCTACGACATCAACGAGCTGTCGTTGTGACTTGCAAACACTTCAGTGCGACGCCGTTTGGATCTACCGCCGTTGTCTCTGTTGTAACCCCAGAAAAAATCGTTGTATCTAATTGCGGCGATTCACGCGTTGTCCTTTGCCATTAAGGCGTCGCAATTCCTCTATCTTCCGATCATAAGGTATATTTACCTCTTAATTATTATTTATTGTTTAATTATTGATAATTAAGTTGAAGGAAAATTAAATTTTGTCTGAACTGATTTATGATTTTGAGGGATGATTTTGGGGGATTTTCTGTCGTTGTCGTCCATCAATTTCTTAGGGTTTCCTATAATCTGTAGAAAAAATCGATCTTTATTTGATTTTTGATTTGGGAATTTTCTGGGTTTGCTTCATGTTTATCTAAAGAACAAGGCGTGGATTTTCTGTCCCTGTTCATTTTGAAATCAATATTGCGTTTTTTGTGTGATTTTATCAGCAAATTATAGAAATTCAGAATAGATATTTTGATTTTTGACTCTCTCAAGTTTGTTCTGAAGTCTAATTATATACTTTCTGCCACGGTAATACCGCAATTTACTCTTCTTTCTGTTTGTCGTTGGGTAAATAATTTAATTTTTTGGTGATTGAATTTGATTGGTGATTGAATTTTTTGGTGATTGAATATTGATTGGTGATTTCCTCAGAATTTTCATCGATCTTTGTTTGAATTTGGTTGAATATTTTGCAGGTCGAAGTTGAAGGATGATTCGGTTATATTTTTTGAGAGAATATCACGTGAGGAATCGGAAAAGGTTGAGGCGATTATCTTAGAGAAGAGCAGTGATACAACGCCCTGTCAACCCAGCGCTCGATGCTTATGGCTTTTGTTGTTGCTCAATACCGTGAGATGAATGCTAAGACAGCAGCAGAACACTGCAGCAGAACACAACAACTGCTACATCATTAGCCAGCAACAGGTGCAGTAGCAGTTTGATTTTCTGGGAAAAACAGAAGAAAACAGCAGCACCTGCACTTCTGATATGTGCAGATTGGTTCTTCTGATAGTGTTTGGTTCAGCAGCTGCAGGTGCAGTTTGATTTTCTGACTTCTGATATGTGCAGATTGGTTTTGCTGTTATCTTTTTTATTTCCCTTTCAGATTTGCTTATGCGTATGCTACGCTGTTACACTTACGTTGTTACGTTTTTAATGAGTATCATTCATTGGTGTTATTGTTGTGGTTGGCCGTTTCTATTCAATTTTTGATTTTCAGTATTGTTGTGGTTGTTGTTACTGTTTGAAAGTCATACTGAAGTGCCAGTTGACTATGTGATCAGATCACTGACTATGTGATCAGATCACTGTCTACTCTCTGCTACATTGTTGATTAAATGTTTAGGCACTCAGCCTATTGAAAAACCAAATAGTGCTTACACTAAGCAGTTTCTGATAGCAGCCTATTGAAAAACCAAATAGTGCATATACTAAGCAGTTTCTGATAGCAGGTGTTGAGGTTGTCGTGTGGAGTTTTATTGTCAGAGAGAAGTAATGATTGGGAATCATACAGAACCAGTGTGAACTTATTTGTGATGATTAATTGTAATACTACAGTTTTATATAATCTCGCACGCATCGCGTGCATATAAGACTAGTCATATCATGTGTCGGGAAGTTCAATTTCTAAAATTCAAATCATGTGGTAACAAGGTGCTCAGACTCATTCTCTTAGAATCCAATTCAAGATGACCTCATTGGCAACGGTTTAGCTGAGATCTATGACCGTATTGAGGAAGCTGAGGGTCGCATAAGGGCTCTCGAAGACAATCAAGAAACTCTTTTCAATGCATAAGGCTGGAGGAAGTCCCCCAAGATTACTGCTCCAAATGGCAAAATGTTCAAGATTACTATGGGCGAAGGATCTACGATGAGCGAGTCCGAGTCAGAGGATGAGTCTAGATCCGAGTCTAGTGATGAGTCTAAGAGTCTAGGGCTAGAGTCTTTCATCAATCAAGAGCCTCTAAAGGCCGACCTTCAGGTTAAAGCTGTCGATGTAATGATTGCTAATTTCAATAATACTTCAATTTCTTCCTACTCTTCAAGTCCAAATTCAAAACACACTCCTAATCCAAACAACTTTGCTTCACTAGAAACTGACCTTGAAATACTAAAAGCTATTGAAATTTATGAAAACAGGACGCCCATAATTGAGGAAACAGAAAAAGTTAACCTTTCTAACAACAGTGATCCAAAACTAGTTCAGATTGGTTTGACTCTATCTCAAGCAGAGCGGGATGATCTTATCAAGTTACTTTCAGAGTACATAGACGACTTCGCATGGTCCTATCATGATATGTCAGGGGTTGATCCAAGCATCGGTCAGCATACAATTCCCTTCATCCCAGGTTCAAAGCCAATCAAGCAGAAACTCCGTCGCATGAAATAGGATGATTCCCTCAAAATTCAAGAAGAAGTCTTTAAGCAGCTAAAGGCCGGGTTTATTCGAGAAGCCAAATATCCAGAATGGATTGAAATGTCGTCCTAGTTCCGAAAGACGGAAAAGTACGAATGTGTTTTGATTACAGAGATCTTACCAGGGCCAACCCTAAAGACGGTTTTCCATTGCCTCACATCGACATTTTGGTCGACAATAACACAAATCATGCCTTACTCTCTTTTATGGACGGGTGTGCAGGCTAAAATCAGATTCCCATGGCAGAGGAGGATATGGAGAAGACAACCTTCATCACTCAGTGGGGTACATATTGCTATACCGTTATGCCGTTCGAACTGAAGTACGTGGGGGCTACATATCAAAGAACGGCCACAACCATTATGAGTGACATGATTCACAGGGAAATCAAGGTATATGTACGTCGACGACATGATTGTCAAATCCAAAGAGCGACATAAGCATACCTCAGTACTTAGAAAGTTCTTCAATAGACTCAGGCAATACAATATGAGGCCCAATCCTCAAAAATGTGCATTCGGGGTAACGTCAGGCAAGTTGCTCGGATATGTCATCAGTTCTCGGGGCATAGAGGCTGATCCTTCGAAAATCAAGGCCATCCTAGATATGAAACCGCCAGCGAATGAGAAAGAAATTTGGGGGTTCCTGGGCAGATTACAATACATCAGTAGGTTCATTTTAAAGCTCACTATGTTATGTGAACCGGTATTTTGAAAGCTCCGCAATCGTGAGCCTAAGGTATGGGACGAAGAATGTCAACATGCGTTTGACACTATCAAAGACTATCTTTCCAACCCGCCAGTGCTAAAGCCAGCCATGCCAGGGATTCCCCTCAGGCTTTACCTTACAACGACAAATTCAGCAGTAGGGGCCATGCTCGCCCAGGAGATTGAAGCAAAGAGAATACCGTATACTATATAAGAAAAAAGTTGATCGAGTATGAAACCAGATACACTCAGCTCGAGAAACTCAGAATCGCCTTGGTTTAGGCCACAAAGAAACAACGGCACTGCATGCTCTCCCATACAGTGCATGTAATTAGCAAAGCGAATCCTCTCAAGTACTTATTCGAAAAGCCAGCTCTCAACGGACGGTTGTCTAGATGGTTGGTCATGCTAGCAGAATTCGAACTCAAGTACATTCCTCAAAAATCCATCAAGGGTTCAGCAGTCTCAAACTTCCTAGCCAACTGCCCCTTCGAGGCAACAGAGGAGGATTATGACATACCCGACGAGCAAATCCTAATGACAAGCGATGACAGTTGGTCGCTACACTTTGACGGTGCCTCAAGTCAGAACAGATGTGGTGTCGGGGTAATCCTAGTAGCTCCGGACGGCACACACATTCCTATGTCAGCAAAACTGCGATTCAATGTCACAAATAATGCGGCAGAATATGAAGCATGCATTATGGGCATGGAAGCCACCTTAGCATTGGGTGTCCAGAAACTTTGAGTGTACGGGGATTCATCCCTAATCATCAACCAAAATTCCTGCAAGTGGAAAGTACGGAGTGAAAGCTTTACCCCATACCAGTCCTACCTTGAGAATCTCTCTGAGGAAGTAGAAGTGCTTCGCTATACATACCTTCCGAGAGAGGAGAATCAATTCGCCGACGCACTAGCAAAGCTGGCATCAATGATCAACATTCCAAATGTCAAGGCTGAAATTCCACTTACAATTGAAACACGTCAAGAAGCAGCATATGTTCATGCTATTGACGACATCGAGCCAGACAGAGATGAGCCTTGGTTTACAGACATTCAAAGGTATCTGCAAAACTCTGAGTATCCCCCGCACTTTTCAAGCAAGTGTCAAAAGGCTTTACCACTACAATCAGCCAATTTCGTCATAGAAGGCGGCATTCTATACAAGAGGTCCCCTAACGGCCCCAATCTCCGATGTGTCGACAAACACGAAGCACAGAGAATCATGGACACCTTACATGCCGGAGTCTGTGGTACCCACATGAACGGGAAGATGTTGGCCCTCAAAGTCATCAGAGCTCGATATTACTGGACTCCCCTCGAACGGGATTGCTACTTCTTTGTCAAGAAATGTCCTACCTGCCAAAAATGTGCGAATCTGAAGCACATTCCCCCATCATTGCTATATTCTCAGTCATCACCATGGCCATTCTCAGCTTGGGGTATCGACGTCATTGGTAAAATCACTCCAACAGGCACCGGAGATCATGAATTCATACTGGTCGCAATTGACTATTTCACCAAGTGGGCCAAGGACAGGTTATTCAAATTGTTGGGTTCCAAGCAAGTGGCCCAGTTCATACAAGTAAACATCATATGCAGATACGGTGTTCCTCACGAGTTCATTAGCGACCAGGGAACCCATTTTCAAGGAGAGTGTGAAGATCTATTCACCGAATACAAAATTCAGCATCATCGTTTTTTGCCTTATTACCCGCAAACTAATGGGAAGTCGAAGCAGCCAACAAGAATATCAAAACCATCATCATGAAAATGACAACCAATTACAAAGACTGGCCCCTGAAGCTACACTTTTCATTGTGGGGGTATCGAACTTCAATTCGCACTTCAACTGGTGCAACCCCATTTTCATTAGTCTATGGAATGGAAGCAGTACAACCTATCGAGCTGGGGATACCTTCTCTCAGGATAGTCCTCGAGTGCAAAATCCCAGAAACTGCATGGGCACAAACAAGATATGACGAGCTAGTCATGCTCGATGAGCACCGGCTTCAAGCCGCTCACCATGTATTAGTCTACCAGCACCGAGTGGCCAGACATTTCAACAAGAGGGTCAGAACCCGAAACATCAGAGAAGGCGAGCTTGTCCTGAAAGCCCTTCGCAAAAGCGTTATGGACCCAAGGGGAAAATTCAAACCCAACTAGGCAGGACCTTACATTGTCAAGAAAATCCTCTCCGGAGGAGCAGTCGAATTAACATATGTCGATGGGATAAAGTTCCGATCCTTGACAAACCTCGATCAGCTCAAGAAGTTCTACGTCTAAGTTCTACATTCAAGATTCAAAATCAAGTTCAAAAAGTTCTGTAAGGTTAGAACTACGTCCGGCCCGATTCCTTAACGGGACACGTAGGCAACCTCATTCCGAGGCCCGACCACTTTAATACAAAAAAATTTCAAAATTTCCTCAATTAAGGGCATCCTAAAAATCAATTCAAAATTCAAAATTCAATTGTTGTTTTTGTCTTTATTCCAAATGTGCAAATTCAAAGCAAAGCATCTTCAAGCGGAATTTAACACAATAACTTTTTATTTGGCTCTAAGTGTGAGGGGGTCGAAAAAGCACGAGGCTAATG
Organism: Spinacia oleracea; assembly: GCF_020520425.1. Classification (NCBI taxonomy): domain Eukaryota; kingdom Viridiplantae; phylum Streptophyta; class Magnoliopsida; order Caryophyllales; family Amaranthaceae; genus Spinacia; species Spinacia oleracea. The sequence goes on along the minus strand of NC_079492.1, from coordinate 86,057,203 downwards.
CGTGACCTCGTCCCTCGTGGGCGTGACATTTTCAGATCAAGTGTAATTGGATTTCCTGTGAGTTTACACCCAATCGACTAGTAATATAGGAGTCGCCATTCAGTTTTTAACGACGATGAGAAAAACTGACAAAACCCGGTTATCGTGACATAAAGGGAGTGCCATTATGTTCGACCACGACGGCCATATGTTCCCTTGTGATCCCTGGTGTGGGGATCGCTCAACGTACACCCACAGCGCAGAGATTGAGAGTTCGGGGGACTGTAACTACCGAGAGGAGTGCTCATCGATAATACTCCAGAGGCAGGTTATCCTTACTAGCTCAGCATAAATAATTGAAGGGACATGCATTAAACTATCAAACTATTCTGAATTGATTTTAGCAATATGCAACACATAATACTAAATCGATCGTGATTATCTTATTTAGATTGATTTAAGGTACCTAGCATGATAATTCAATTGTCCAAGGTATTATCTTATTAGGTGTGATAGATCAATCAAATTAATAGTTTGAAAATTTTATAAAAGGGTGATAAAAGCGATTAAATCATATGAGGGACACATTACAACGCACCCTTGAGAGGTGCGTTGTGGTTCTCAGAAAACTAACCACTTGGCTTTGCTATTTCTCCTTTTATTTAACGAATCTCGGGTTTCCAAGCAATGTTCCAGTATTTAGGCTTAATTCATCGAGCTACAAGGGGCAGGATGCGTTCTGTTCGACTTTTGGGTCGATTGCGACAGAACGCTGAATCAATCTAGCAGCGTGAGGCTTAGGCTTAAGGCTAGAGTCAATACTCAGATTATGGAATTGTGTGTCTTTTTTTTCACGTCGATTTTAGGCTGTATTTATAGGAAAAGAGTGTGTGGAAAGATAGATTTTAAGATACGAATCCAAAAAGAATCCGGAGATAAAACGGCCCCAGGCACTTTCAGCGCCCAAGGCTGGGCGCCGAAGATTTCGGCGCCCAGATCCAGGCGTTAAAAATGGAATCTGGGCCGAGTTCTTTGTCAGATTTGGACTCTTAGGACACGGAGCTTTTGAGATTTATCCGAGTCTTTCAGTGCGTATTAACTTATGACGGAATGCGTCTGGGCCCATTACGAACTCTAGGTTCGTTACGAATTTAATTAATACGTAACTCTTATTTTCGAATTATACCAGGAATGCAAATTCTATCTCTTTTAGGATTTTTGTTGGAGTGCAACACCTAATTCTGACAGGTTTCTATCTTTTATGACTTTGCCATTTTTAACAACTACCTTTTACAACAGTTACTATTCTTAGCAGGTTTCTATAAATAGCAGCTTTGGTTGAAATGAAAGGGTGATTGAGATCCGTTATTTTATAGGAGATGTGTTACCAAGTGGAGATTGATGTTCTCATCATCGAACCTTCCCTTTCGGGAATGGGGACAAAAGTAGGTGTCTACAGTTAGCCCCCACTTTGACTGAGTCTCGAGATTAGACGATGGTCAAAGTACTAGACGGAGTGCGTCCTACAAGCCATGGCGTATGTGACTTGTTTTGCGAGGGTCTCACGAGCCCCCGAGTGATAACATTTGACTTAAGGGTCATCACTTGAAGTGTTAACACATTCCTCACGCGTCATTGGAATTTGTTAACTGATAGTATAGAGACTCCCTCACTTTGTCATTGGAAGTGTCTAAGATGTTTTCGAAATCAAAGCTATAAAGTGTAACTAGGCCTGGCCAAGCCCAATCACGATGTAAAACGTTTTAAAGATTCTCATTTTCAGGGTTAGCTAAATGAGAAAACCCCCTTGTTTTTATAGGACGTAAAACGAAGGAAAATCCAGCACATCGCTCTTTTTTGGAAAAACGGAAAAACAATCCTTTGATTTTTGGAAAAGGGAAACCATCATTTGATTTTTGGAAAAGGGAAACCATCCTTTGATTTTTGGAAAAGGGAAACCAGGAAAAGTTATCGCTGCAGCGACTAAGCACCTGCGCGGTTAGTGGCGCAGACCCCGCCCGCTGAAGGTGGGCGAGCCTGTCCGCTGAGGGTGGACGCCCCGTCCGATAGAAGTGGACGAAGCTGTTTTGATGTTTTGAAAATAAGGACCTACGCGGTTTGTGACGTAGACCCCGCCGGCTGAAGATGGCGAGCCTGGTTTTGTTTTTGAAGATTTTATTTTCTTTTCATTTTCGAAAACTGAGGACCTGCGCGGCTAGTGACGCAGACCCCGCCCGCTGAAGGTGGGCGAACCTGAATTCGTCTTTTCGATTTAGGACTCGCATGGTTCGTGGCGTGATCTTGCCCGATCGAGGTGGGCCAGTCCCTACTTCATTTGTTCTTGGGATTTCTTTTGAGAATTTCTTTTTTATTCATTCCTGTAAGAGCGAATTATTTCGAGGGATGCTCGGATTTAGCTGCAACCTAAATGTGGGTTGGCAACGTGTCTAAACGGACCATCGTTTCGTGGTCGTCTGCCTTTCGTGGTTTTAAACGAGTCTTTACGGCTCATAGGATGTAAGTCACCGTTTAGAACTGGCCTAGTTATGCCATTACTTGGGTCCTTGTGAAATGACCGGTGGGACCATATGCGAATGTTAATGGAGACCTTTTGCTTTGAGGTCGAGTTCATTTTTGAATTTGTCCAAGCACGGGACGTAGTTTGTTTCAATTTGCATCCCTTTGCATATTTTCGTTCTTTCGAGCCCCCAAGCATTTGTACTTGGTGGTCGTTCTTTGCCAAGAGAAGTGCGTATTTTATAACATCTTTAATCGTGTTTGGGATCGTGCTCGTATGTGCGAGCGATCTTTGTAGTGGTATGCTACTTTGATGAAGTCGTGGAGTGCGACTTCATTTTCCGGGCGATAAAGTTTGCTTCATTTTTCAATAATTAATACATCGAGCTTACTTTGGCCCGGATTGAGAAACCAACGACTTGATTTTTTTGTTTTTGTGTTTCGAAGAATGACCTTGATTATTATTTTTTTCTATATTGCTTTGAAAAATGTACACATATTTTTTCTTGAGACGAGTCTAAGTTTCGACAAGCTTTGACATTTGTTTTCACTATTCGGGCTCTAAAGGTGCTTTGGGCTTGATCTTGATTACAGCAGGGCCTCGTGTCTACTAACACAGTTTTAAGTCCTTTCCTGCTCCATGTTTTGAAGGACCCGGACCTTGGGCTATATTTCCGGCTCCCCTGGCCAGGCGTTAAAGATTTGGGCGCCCAGCCTTGGGCGCTGGAAATGCTATTTTGGCAGTTTTTTTTTTGTTCTGGATTTCTTAACGCGTTTCCGAATGTGATTAGGATGTCACTTGATGCTTTCGCGTATATATATAGGGGTTAAGTACGTCTTTCTTTTTCACCACTCTCAATATTCCTATCTTTTGCAATTGCTTAGCTTTTATTCTTCCCTGCTCTTGCCATGTCGATTCCTCCCTTCTCCCTCCAACGAGTTGTTAGGCGTTGGCTACGAGCCCTTAATCCTACAGAAAAGGCTTTGTTTAAAGGATACCACTTAGAGGCATTCTTAGGCTTACAATAAATTAATATTGATTATAATTTTCTGTATGCGGCCCTGAACTTTTGTGATTCAGATCACCATGTTTTTGTCTTTCGGGGCAATGAAGTATGCCCTTTGCCAGATTAATTTGCCGCGATCCTTGGTTATCCTACCAATGCTACTCTTGCTACCCCTGACACTGTTGAAGAGGGTAAAACAACTATAGCGGCTTTCCTAGGACTAGATGCTAACATGCTCGCTGAGATCGTTGTGGGTGATAAGGTTAATTTGGCAAAGCTTGTAAAACATCACTTTAGACCTAGTAAAAATATGACCGAACAGAAATTGAATATTCGAGCACTTGTATTCTGCTCGTTGAACCACTATTTACTGTCGAATAACAATGGCGAGTTCGGTGACATAAGGTTAATCCCCTTGATCAGCCAGATGGAGAGTTGCTATTCCATTATGCCGTTGGTTGTTGTCGAGACCTTACTGAGCGCGGATGAGTTAAAAAAGGATGCCAAGTCTGAAATTTTTAAGGGGAGCCCCTTATTGCTGCAGGTAATCGATCGTTTATTCGCACATATTTTTTTATTCTTTTCTTTTTTCGTTTGCCTCGACAGCCCACTGCCTGGAGCTGATTTTCAGCGCCCAGAGCTCGGCGTCGGAATTTCTGGCGCCTGGTCCTGGGCGTTGAAAGTGCGTCCCAGGCAGGACTTTCGTTTATTATTATTTTCCTGACCGTACCCATTTTTTGCAGATTTGGCTCATGGAACGACTTAGGCTTCTAGAAGCTTCTACCGATCCTAAACATTATCGCCCTATAGCCTTGGGTAACCGAAAGTATCTGCACCAAGGCCAGGACGAGGCCGAGTGGGCCTCCTATTTCACTCATGGCATATGCTCTATTAAGTGGGTGGTACCGTGGTGGGGTTTGACTAATATGACGGGGGGTTCCGAGGTGTTAGTTTATGTTTCTTTGTTGGGGCTATCTCGGCCCGTTTATATCTTTCCTTACTGAGTCATGCGACAATACGGCTTAAGGCAGACTATCCCGTTTTCCGATACGGTACCACCTAAAGTAGCGGTCTTTTCACAAGCACGGGTTCAAGCGTGGGCTAAGTATTATGGTGGCCTCCCGCGTTGGACCGTGGCTAGAGATGGCTTTGTGGGTCTTTCCGAAAACTACAAGTTGTGGATGAGTTCCGATGATAAGGCTGTGAGAACTAAGGCTCAAAATGATGAGCCGACTGAGCTTTTGATACCTCGGGGTAGGGCTAAGTATGAGAGCCGTGATCCTGCTAATCCTCGCGACCATGGTATTAAGACTGTAAAAGCTCGTCCTGATCGAAAGCGAAAGGAAGTTCCTCCCCGTTCCAGCTCTAGGCCTAAAAAGGTGCCTAACATGAAGGGGCCTGCCGTTCACAAAAGAAATGCAAGCTCTCGCGGAGATCGTCGCCGAAATAATGTATGGGTTAGGAAAGTTCAGCCCCTAGTAGAACCAGTGGCTAATCCAATTAATGTTGATAATCCTTCCCCTACCATTGTTTGTGCCCTTGAGGCTGAGCGGGCTATAGCTATTCAAACTGAAAATATTTCTGAGGCCTTGGCATCCTTGGAAGTTAGTGTCAAGGAGCCTGTTCTTATGGAGATTGATATAGGGGCTGCGCAGAAGCATGTAGAGGTGGACCCTGCGAACATAGCCCTCTACAAAACTTTATTTGATGATCCGGAAGAACTCGAGTAGTTTAGTTCTTGTTAGGGTGTAGGTGCCCTTTATTTATTTCAGTTGGTTTGTTTTTCATTCCTTAGCACTTTTTGTTTTCCTTCTAATTATTTTTAAATATTAATAAAGGCGTAATTTTATTTTTCTTGTTTTCCTTTTGCTTCTCTATTATTTTATTTGCTCATTTCCTGTGGGAGTGACGTTGTCATATCAAGTGTAATTGGATTTCATGTGAGTCGAAAAAGCACGAGGCTAATGCGTGACCTCGTTCTTCGTGGGAGTGACGTTGTCAGATCAAGTGTAATTGGATTTCCTGTGAGTTTACACCCAATCGACTAGTAATATAAGAGTCGCCATTCAGTTTTAAACGACGATGAGAAAAACGGACAAAACCCGGTTATCGTGACATAAAGGGAGTGCCATTATGTTCGACCACGACGGCCATAGGTTCCCTTGTGATCCCTGGTGTGGGGATCGCTCACCGTACACCCGCAGGGCAGAGATTGAGAGTTCGGGGGACTGTAACTACCGAGAGGAGTGCTCATCAATAATACTCCAGAGGCAGGTTATCCTTACTAGCTCAGCATAAAAAATTGAAGGGACATGCGTTAAACTGAATTGATTTTAGTAATATGCAACACATAATACTAAATCGATCGTGATTATCTTATTTAGATTGATTTAAGGTTCCTAGCATGATAATTCAATTGTCCAAGGTATTATCTTATTAGTCGTGATAGATCAATCAAATTAATAGTTTGACAATTTTATAAAAGGGTGATAAAAGCGATTAAATCATATAAGGGACACATTACAACGCACCCTTGAGAGGTGCGTTGTGGTTCTCAGAAAACTAACCACTTGACTTTGCTATTTCTCCTTTTATTTAACGAATCTCGGGTTTCCAAGCAATGTTCCAGTATTTAGGCTTAATTCATCGAGCTACAAGGGGCAGGATGCGTTCTATTCGACTTTTGGGTCGATTGCGAGAGAACGCTGGATCAATCTCGCAGCGTGAGGCTTAGGCTTAAGGCTAGAGTCAATACTCAGATTATGGAATTGTGTGTCTTTTTTTCACGTCGGTTTTAGGCTGTATTTATAGGAAAAGAGTGTGTGGAAATATAGATTTTAAGATACGAATCCAAAAAGAATCCGGAGATAAAACGGCCCCAGGCACTTTCAGCGCCCAAGGCTAGGTGCCGAAGATTTCGGCGCCCAGATCCAGGCGTTGAAAATGGGATCTGGGCCGAGTTCTTTGTCAGATTTGGACTCTTTGAACACGGAGCTTTTGAGATTTATCCGAGTCTTTCAGTGCGTATTAACTTATGACGGAATGCGCCTGAGCCCATTACGAACTCTAGGTTCGTTAGGAATTTAATTAATACGTAACTCTTATTTTCGAATTATACCAAGAAGGCAAATTCTATCTCTTATAGGATTTATGTTGGAGTGCAACACCTAATTCTGACAGGTTTCTATCTTTTATGACTTTGCCACTTTTAACAACTACCTTTTATGGCAGTTACTATTCTTAGCAGGTTTCTATAAATAGCAGCTTTGGCTGAAATGAAAGGGTGATTGAGATCCGTTATTTTATAGGAGATGCGTTGCCAAGTGGAGATTTATGTTCTCATCATCGAACCTTCCCTTTCGGGAATGGGGAAAAAAGTAGGTGTCTACACTAAGGCCTTCAAAGCTAATTCAAGAACGAGGTTGGGATCAAGTGAAGCAAAGTTTAAAGCCTTTTCTCTTCCACTAAACACAATTTCTAAACACATCTTCTAAACACATTCTTAAACACACCTTCAAACATTTAGCCTACAAAGATCTAGGGTCGGGCGACTATCCTCTTGAGTCTAGGCACCTTAATTACTATCCCCTGGCTCTTCCCGCAATCATTCATCAATCTTCCCCTTACCCAGGTGACGGGAGAAGGAACTTGCTAGTCTTCCAAGACGGAAGGATGACGAACCTCATTTGGACTCAGAACTGTCAAACACCGGACGGGCCACACTCCCGTCACCTTCCTCATAATCAGTTGATGCAGGGCGTCTAGCCCTAGAACCTCGGACTGTTGCTGGTCCGGAGAGAGAAATGTCCCTTTGGTTTAGGCCTTTCATCCATAGAATATACCCCGCTGACAGAGTAGCAGGCTCAGGTGGGAATTGAATACTCAAGAATGGTTTGGCGACCCAATACCGCCTCCAAACTTCAAGACGATCAGCATTTAGCACAACAGGTTTCAGATTCTCTTCAGCACAGTCCGGGATTTCCTGTTTCAAGCCATACTGTCTCATCACTCGAGCAGGCGAGTAGAAGACTAACATTGTGAGGCTTGGCACCCTCAAAGCAGTAGAATCTGGAGCATGTCTCATAGCAGCAATCCCCCACCAAGGAACTACCCACCTTATACAAGATTCAATTGTAGAAAGTGTGCATCGCCACTTGTCCAATGAAAGCCGGCCGTACATCATGGGCCTCACAGTAAACCCTTTTCTATTATAACTTTCCATGTTCTCCGGTGGTGCCACCAGCATGAGTCTCTCCATAAACCAGACCTTGGGGAGTATACAAGAAAAGTATTTCAAAATTCAACATTCAAAATTCAACATACAAAATGCAAGTACAATTTTAAATATACAAGAAAGCTCCAGATCCTTACTTGGAGTAGTACCGAGCTTCCCGACGGCAAAGAAGAGGGGTCCGACTTCAGCATATCAAGGCCCATCAATGTTTCTCCAATCCTAAGCGGCATTGGGTCTTGGCCACTAGCAAACTGCTCGACAATCTCTATTAGGGAGGCATCGCCATTGCCAAAACCCTGCTTCGAAAAGAGGAAACGAGCAAAGATACAAAAACTCAAGGCCCTCAAGCGGAAAACCTTGGGGACATCAAGCCTAGCAAAGTAAGTAGCAAAGAGGGACAAATCCACCCCCCTGCCATATACAACAGCACTCAAAAGTGGGGGCTTCAAGCCCAAATATCTTTCAAAGCCTAAGAAAAAGTGTTCCTCAACACTAGGCATGCATGGCTCCGGCATAATGGGCCACCCTAATATGGTACTAAACACTTTAGAGAGGGGACATACCTCATTATTTCCAAAGTGGAAGACATGATGATTTGGATCCCAAGCCTCCAGAGCAGCAAGAATGAAATGCACATCAAGCTTTACAAACCGGAAGGAGGCGAGCACCCCAAGATGCATGCCATCGAGCTCCCGTTTCTCCATCTTGCCTAGCGAACCAAGCCAAGATTCCATGCACTTTCAAAAGACATGGACATTTTCTCTCTCTCTTCATGAGGAAGCAGTATGCAAAGAAAAGCAGGAAAGGATTGATGCAAAATATGATCCGAAATGCTCCCTATTTATACAAAAACCAACCCTCATGGTACAATGCCGGCGCCGGACGCCGGAGCCCGCGCTTGGCGCAGGGGTCTGCAACAAGGACGAGGCCACCGTCCCCTTTATGATTCCGAGTACGCACTCTTTATAGATTCGGACAGCTAAAGTGCAGCCTCAATAATTTAAGATTCCAAAGCCGCAAGCTGCGTAATTTCAAGCAGTCCAAGTCAGCGCTTCGGGCCGATTTCGGGTCAATCTGTTCAAAATTCAAGCATTCTAGTCCTAGATCGGCGTCCTATGTCGAGTCTGCATATGCATATGCATAAGTTGAATATACTTCAGTTGCGCTTTTTCTAACCAAAAAACCTTAGTCAAAGTGGGGGCTTATAGTGGGTATATACACCCGGAAAAATGGGCAATTTTTTTTTTCAAGAGTCTGCATAAGCAAAAGATGAATGTACTTTTACTTGCGCTTTTTCTAACAAAAAAAAACCTTAGTCAAAGTGGGGGCTTATAGTGGGTATATAACCCGAAAAAATGGGCAAATTTTTGCAAAATTTTTCATGCATACATATAGCTACAAATTTTAAAAGCGCACACAACGCTTAGAAATTTCCAATTTTCAACCATACAAGATCCAAATTTTCAGCAATACAAGATTCAAAAATTCCAAACCTTACAAAATTCAAGTAGAAAACCATACAAAATCCAAGCTACAAAATACAATCCATACAAATACTATCCATAAAAATACAACCAAGGAAAGCTGGAACTCGCTACCATGTAGGATCAGTCCGAGTCATCATCAGCCGTAATGTCAACCACAGGCTCCTTATTCCTGTTTCGGCTCTTATAGCGCTCCAAATCCTCATCCAGCTCCGTCCCAGGGGTACCAGGCTCCTGCTCCAAAATACGAAGAGTACCGAGAGAACGATAAGTTCCCTGCTGAGGGGAAGGATATTGATAAGGCTGCGGGATCGTCATGAACTGGCGCTGCATCTCAAAAGTCTGGGCCTGTCAAATCCGCTCCATCTCATACCAGTAAGCCCAAGAATCTGCACTCCAAGGCTGAGAGTTACTCGCTGCGAAGTAAGGACTAGGGGGTGGCGCAAAAGGCATCGAACTGCCCTGACCTCCGAAAGAATGCCTGGTGGAGTCAGCATATACAAAGGGAACAACTCCCCTATCCACATCAGAATTCCTTTGATGAGTTCTAGTACCAGGACCTAAGCTCGGTCCCGCCTGCCCTACCGAAGTCTCCACCCGGGGCTCCCTGTCAACAGAATTTCTACGACCTCGACGGCGCTCTTATACAAAATACAAAATGCAAAATTCAAGAATCAGTCACCCATATTCAAGTTTCGAGAGTACACATTTCCCAGTCAATGAATGCATCTCTCTGTCCCGGCCAGTAAGCTTCTGGGTCAGCTTGGCACACTTCCTCTTCAAGGAATCATCTACAAGCATCCAGCGACGCACTCTCGCCCGAGGCGCCTGCATACAAAATTAAGAATCAATTTCGAGATACAAGATTAGAAACAATTTCAAGAAAATACAAGGGTACTTACAGCTGCATAATGCTCCGGTACAACATCATACCACCTCCGATGTGGAGGAGAAGTGTAGACACCTAATTTGTGTCTCCCCATTGGGATGATGACGATACCATTATCCTTGTTATATAGTAGGAGTAACTCCGTGCGGAAATTCCAATTGCTAAACGCATATCCAAAATCCAAGAACTATAGTCCAATCCCCGAGGCCATTCCCATTCCGAAACTCGCTGCAAAATACAAATTCCAAAACCAATTTCAAAATCCAAGTACAATCTCACCCAATGGGTTATCCCATTGGTTTTACAAGGCCTTTTCCACTCAAAATCATATAAGGAAATTCAAATTCGGGCGCCGACCCACAAAACCGAGCAAACCGGGCCTCGTCCCGTAAAACCGAAATTCAAAAACCCGCAACGGCTTGTTTTTAGACGCAAAATCAAGTCTTAACCCCCAAGCAAACACTACACGCCAAACTTCGTACAAATAGTACGAAGGTACATCAATACAAGACAAGGCAAGGACGGAGCCCGCGTCCTTGTTATGGCAGCATCCCTGCCACGCCACCAGCGCCTAGCGCTGCCAGCTGCGTGCTACGCTTGCAATGGCTGGCGTTTAGCAGCAAATCCCCCTATAAATACCCATAATTCTGAGCAGTTTAGGGAGGCAAAATCGACACAATACAAAAATTGCACCTCAAAATTCAATACAAAACTCATTACAAAATCCTCCAAAAAACACCATACAATCTTCAAGCTTTAAGCAATTGGGAGTTCTAATCGGAAAGCTTGCCTAAACCTAACTAGGTAATTCTGGATCCCAACCCTAATCTATTCAATGTTGTCTAGCTTGATTTTCTATTTCAAAATGATTAGTAAGTTAACATTTTTACTCTTAAAAATGTCACTTGCAACAATCATACATCTTTTCAAAATCCAAACTTTTCAAAATACAAAAATGCAAACTTTCAAGATTCAAGGATGTTCAAAGTTGTTTGTAATCACTTCTTTTAAATAGAATCATTTTCAAACATGGAGTAATCAAAGATGATGCCTTTCTAACTTTTAAAGGTTTACTCTTTGAGATTCAAGACTCCATTTTTCAATATACAAGTTCAAGTTTTCAAATTTCAAGATCCAATAATGTTTAGGGTTGCTCATGACTACTTCCCTAAACTAGGATCCTTTCAAAGTAAGAGCACATCAAAGTCTAACCTTTTCAACATTAAAAGGCACGATCTTTGAGATTCAAGTCTCTTAATTTCAATATCTCAAGTTCAAATTCAACATTTCAAGTTCAACTTCAAGTATTTCAAGTTCAATATATCAAGTTTCAAGCTTTCAAGTTCAAGTTCTATATGCAAAATCTAGGATACTTTGGGGTGAGCAACTTCTCCCAAATTGAGATTTTTGGCTTTGAATTTGTGTCGAACGCACTTATTTTTAAGTAGCCGTTTGGCGTTCGGATCTCATGTGCCCAAGTAAAAATTTCAATATTGCAATTTCAATTATGCACTTTCAATTCCGCACTTTTCAATTATGCACTTTCAATTCCGCAATTTCAATCCCGCACCTTTCAATTCCGCACTTTAAATAACGCATTTCAATTCCGCACTTTCAATTATGCAATTTTACTTTCCTAGTCCTTCTAGGCAATGTGGACCTACTCCCTAGTCCATTTCTAGGGGGTCTTGTATTTACTAATTCCGCACTTATTTACTATTGTGATGTTTCTTTATTTTCTTTATTTCTTTCATCACCGCACATGCTAAATACAACAAAATGCAAGGTTACATCACGCTTAACAAAGATAATTTCTTGGACAAACCGATCTTAGGTTCCCTTAAATTAACTTTAAAGAAAAGTGACCACCATATAAAGTAGAAATTCTATTTGTCCTAAATCCAAACCCACATAGTCTAAACTAGGGTATTTTTCGAAAATGTTGTGCCACGTACTTGAATAATTTCTAAAGCTCGCGGAATAAGCACCTCGTTCCCGTGCCCGGATCTCACCCATCCGTTTTGAAGATTCAAAGCCTTATCCTAATAGAGTCATTTGCGGTCTTTCCAAACAAGACCGTAAACAATGTTTGGTGGCGACTCCTTCAAGATCCAAAAATACAAAGGTTTCTAAAAACCGCCCCTTGTAGGGAAAGAGCAATTCAAAGCCTCTTTACGAAAAAAAAACCCCACTACAATTCTGGCGACTCCACTGGGGAATTTCTACTTTCAATTTCGAAAATACGAGCAGATTTCGAGCAGCAAGCCACTGATCTGCTTAAGTACTGGATGCCAGCACTGGCGCCAGACGCAGCCACCTGCGCCAAACGCCCCTGCCTGCATCTAGGATAGTGGCTCACAGTGGCCTGTTGCCCACTTTTTCTCAACTTTTCGTGTTGGGAGTTAGTCTATTTTTGAATCTTGAAGGACGCTCCCTAACCTCGAGAACGAATGCCGATCCGAGAAACGAGCTTTTCAAATACAACATTCAAGTACGATTTCAATTTTCAATTTCTAGGCATTTCATGCATTTTTCGAAAACCATATTTGTGCAAAATAAATTTCTACCTTGCCCAAACGGATGTGTTCTACATTCGGGCTAGCCCCGAGGGCAACGAAATGGTGACTCTCCATACGGTTCCCGACCAAAGTGTGGGACCATTTCCGCGCCTACAGAAACATGGCATTTACTTGACATTCCCGATGTCAAGTATGGAGGTCGTCTGACGACACACACGTCCCTTAGGCGGATGTGCAAGTTGTCGCCGGATCCGTCTATTAGTCAAGTACCTTTTGACACCCAAAGACGACCACTTGCATCATACAAAAACTTAGACCGACCTTAGGTTGAGAACTTTGCATGTCGCATTCATATTCATGTTTAGTGTGACAACGTGCTATTTGTGCATTGTGTTAGGTTATGATACATATGACAATTCATAAATCATGCGGAAAAACCATAAACCCAGGAAAGCATATTATTTACACATAATCATTTAGCATAGAATAGATGCATACATGTTGTAGCGTGCCTTCCCTAGCTGCGCCCGAACCGAACAAGAACAAGTCTTTAGGACTCCAAATGTCGTCCCTCCGTAGATAGTCCACAGTACGTCCGGATCCGCCTCAAGTTAGACCAACTAGAATCGCCCTTAAGGTGCTTAGGATTTTCGGCTCTTATTGCAAGTGTATGGCTGATTTATATTTCAAAAACTTACCCTTTGAATACTTCAATCGTCCCCATAAATTGTGACCCTAGGCACTTATTTATACGAGTATGGAAAAGGAATTGTAATCCAACTAGGATGTGGATTTGTTAATTAGAACTTTATTAGGACTCTAAATAACAAAGCAAATCTAATAGGATTAGGATTTTAATCTTTGCACAAATCCTAATAGGATTAGGATTTCCCGCACACGCATCGTACAAGTCGTGCACCCGCGCAGGCCTTGCGGCCCACGACAGGCGCACAACCCATGTGCAGTGCTGCGCGCGCGCGCGCCCTTGGCTGGGCATGGCCTTGCGCTGGGCCTGGTCGAGGCGTGCGTTGCTGCATGCGGCTCGTTGGGCGATGGCCTGGCTTCGTGCTGGGCCTTCGTCTAGCGGGCCTCGTCCGATGCTAATTCGTACGATACGCTTCCGATTAAATTCCCGATTCCGGAATTCATTTCCGATACGAACAATATATAATATTTCCGATTCCGGAATTAATTTCCGTTTCGAACAAATATTTAATATTTCCGTTTCCGGAATTATTTTCCGATTCCGATAATATTTCCAATTCTGACAATATTTCCGTTTCCGGCAATATTTCCGATTCCGGCAATATTTCCATTTCCGATAATATTTTCCGATACGTACCATGTTTCCGTTTCCGGCAACATCTACGACTTGGATAATATTTATATTTTCGATACGATCCATATTTCGTTTCCGGCAATATCATCGTTTCCGGAGTATTCATTTCTTGCTTGTGACGATCTCAGCTCCCACTGAAACCAAGATCCGTCAATTTCGAATATCCATAGATAGAGTATTTAATGCCATTAAATACTTGATCCGTTTACGTACTATTTGTGTGACCCTACGGGTTCAGTCAAGAGTAAGCTGTGGATTAATATCATTAATTCCACTTGAACTGAAGCGGCCTCTAGCTAGGCATTCAGCTCACTTGATCTCACTGAATTATTAACTTGTTAATTAATACTGAACCGAATTTATTAGACTTAACATAGAATGCATACTTGGACCAAGGGCATTATTTCCTTCAGTCTCCCACTTGTCCTTAGGGACAAGTGTGCATTTCCTAATTCCTTTGTCGCTTGATGCTTGCTCTTGAACATAAGGTAAGAGTTGTCATCCTTATTATGTCCAGAGGTGTTTCTCGGTTTCAGAGTTCAACTGATCAAATAAACAGATAATCATAACCTATGATTCATCCGAGCACGGCCATGCATTTCACAGTTTCTAGCTCTCCGAGTGGCCTTGTACAACTTTTAAGCATCTCATCCCGATTTATGGGAGGACAATCCCAATCTTGCGATCTTGAGATTAGACTTCGTTTGATAGGTGATTACCTGAGCGTTGCCTTTATAGCCTCCTTTTACGGTGCGACGGTTGGTCAACGTCAAAGCAACCAGTTCTCAAACAAGTAATCTCAAATCACTCAGGTATTGAGGATTTAGTGTCTAATAATTTTAATGAAATTTACTAATGACAAATTTTCATCTCTTACAGTAAAGTTTCATAGGTCTGTCCGAGACTAGTCTTCCCAAAGTAAGTGTCTATGCAAATGATTATGACATTGCCATGTCCACATAGTTCAAGAAACAAAACTACTAGTGATCTTGCATTCCAGTCGTCTAACGTTTTCTATGCGTCCAATTTTATAGAAAACTCCGACCAGGGACCATTTTCAAGTTTTGACATTCAAGTTCACTTGATAGACATTTCTTAGTCACAGGACTGGTCCTGACAGTCTATCTTGAATATATCGTCAAATTGAAGGGACTCATCATTTAATACTAAACCAAGATTAAATGGAATATGAAAAATATATTTCACATATGATAAATGTTCAACCCCAACGTTTTACAACCATGGGCCTCTAACCCATCTTTAAAACATTTCATGGAATTCAAAGCTATGCTTGATTTCCAGTGCTACAATGTGAGTGTTGCTTCTTACTTGTTGCATAGGTTTAGTTATCATGCTTTGCTAATCTTAATATCCCTTTCTTCGAATGTTTTTCGAGATAGGATGATGAGATCTTTTGAGTTTGTTTATTATGTGATCTAGTCTTTCTTACTTAAATAGTGGTTCTACGCATTTTGCAATGAAGAACCATCAAGTCAGCAGACATGTGATCCAGCCAAGTTCAGTGAAGAACTTTTTAATGTAAACAACTCAGTTTTATTTAATATTTAATTTCCCACGCAACAACTCATGGTCTCCGATCCATGTTGCCATTTCAAAACACGATGCTCTATAGCTCGTCCTTGTTAATGGTTAACTCCAAAGGGTCTTGCTTGATCCTTTGCCAGTGTTTATGCGTGTAGAATCAATATTTAGCATATCTTTATTTCCTTGAATCAAGAACTAATCCTATGTACCTTTTCAAGTACCATAAGTTTTTCTCGATCTCAATCTAGTTGATCTTCACTTAGATCAATAGAGATTGGTATATGTTCGTCATGCCTAAAGTCATACGATACGTTTTTGGCGATCCTCATATTATATCATACATGATAAATTCTTTTGCAGAATAATTTCCAATTGAATTCTATTCATGTAACTTTAGCTCATCTAGTTTCAGTAGATACTAAATCCAGCTAAATTCTTTGACATATAATATAGGTTAAGAATCTTACTTAGATCCTTTAATGTTTAACTTAATAAATGCTTATACATAGTTCAAACATTCTTTACTTAGATTTATTCACATGGGTCGAATATCTCCAATGGAGTCTTTCGTGCTTGATTTAGTAAATGCCATTACTTAATCCAAAACATTAATATAAGATCTTTGTAAATAGATCTTAATACCCAGTATGTACTAAGTTTCGCCTTGGTCCATCATTGATGAATAATTTCAAATCTAAGTCATTAGCATTTGAATGTTATTTCACAATAGAGAGATATGTCTGTGATATACACAGGACCAATTAAGTTTTTATGTACTCCCACTAAACTTCTTATATATCTATAAGAATCATGTAAATTTTATGAAACTAAAATACTTATTAGCTTCACTAAAATACATTTCTAATTCCCAATTGCTTGCTTAAATCTGTACTTAGATTTCATAAGCTAGCTTTCTTTTTCAAGCATTTATTTGGATCCACAAATCCTATGACATACCATGTACATAGTTTATTCCAACATTTTATTGAGGAATTGTTTTGTCATCCAATTTCCATATGTACCAATATGCAATCATTGCTTGTTTTATAGACTTGAGCATTACGATTATGCATGAGGTTTCAACACAATCCACGCCGTGAATTTTCTTGTAACCTTTAGCAACTAATCTAGATTTGTGTGTGAACACAATTTCATGTTTGATGGTTTTTATATTTAAAATAAACTTTGCAACCAATAGGTGTGAAACTATTCTTGCAAATCAACAAAATTTCAATTTTGTCATCAAAACATTGAGTATGTTTTATGGCCTCTAACCATTTAAAACATTTGAGTCTATATATGGCCTCTAACCATTTTAGGGAATCTGGGTTTCGTCATAGCTTTCTTACAGGTCACAAACTCATTCATCTACATGATAATAGTTTGACTGCAAGTTGTAGGTTTCTTCACTATCTAATAGAAGAATCGCATAGCTTCAGTGACCTGAACTCCATGCCTACTTGGGTATAGAACATTAAACAATAGAATATCAATAGCCACTTGAAAGTCCTTTGAATATTCTGTTCTCCTTGAAGCACTTGTAAAGTCTTCTATGAGATGTCTATTCTTTAAAAGCCACTTCTAAAGTCCTTAAAGAATAAGTGTTCGGATTTTCTAAAGAACTTCGAAAAGCCTCCGGATTGTCCTTTTATGTTTGTTGTTCGCCTCGAAGACTTTCGAGGTCTATTTTCTCCCACTTGTCATTTTGGAAACGAATCTCCAAAAGGACATTATTTCGAGAAAACAAACATTATGTTCTTAAAAATCCGTGGTAGAAACAATACCCTTGTGTCTCATTTGAATAAATCACAATGAAACATATATCTATTCTTGGGCCTTAGTTTGTCGAATGACAAACACTAAGCTCCCACTGAGTTTTGCAACTCTCTAGATATATTTTATGAAAAGTTATTCTGAAATTACTTTTCAATAGCTTTGACGAATTTGGTTTAGTTTGGTGGTAGTTGAGCATTTTGTTTTAGAAATTATAGGAAAAGTCTTTATGATTCATCATTGATCGAATCAAGTACTAATTGACTTCGATCATTCCAACGTAGATATGCCATATCTTATGGAGCTAGATTGTGAAATTACAACACACAATCATTGATGATCATATTTGGTCTCAAGTAATCATCAACATGATCTAACCTAGATCTTTATGATTTCTTGCCAAGTGGATTTTATACTTCTGAATCTTTGAACTAGCCAAACAGATTCAACTTATATCACATTTGAGTAAATAAACCTATATTCACTCAAATCCATGTGAAATAATAAAGTCATAAAATCTTTCTTTAGCTTTGAACTCTATTGTCTAGGCGTTCTAACAATAGTTCATATCTTTTGTTACTTTCAACAAGTAAGACTAGTTGTCTTAAATTGATTTAGAAATCAATGAACTTTCAAAAGTCCATCAAAATAGAGCTTTTGAATGTTAACTTATTGATATGGTCTAAGCAACAATGCCAAAGATTAGTGGAACTCAAATCAAGGGGTTGATTTGAACCTAGTAAAGTTCTTTAAAGAGTTGTTTGTTTTAATCAAGCATATTGACTCAACCCGTAAATGACCATTTTATTCAAATAAACAAACAAACAAGCATTGTTTTTGTTCTTCTGAATGTGAGTCTTTCTGTGTTTGAAGCAGAAATTTAGGTATGCTGATTATGGAACAAAATAGCCATTAAGTTCCAGCCTTGAAAGGACTTAAAACAAACTAGATGACCCTACAACTAATGTAGCATTGCCATGCTTCATTTCCCACTTGTAGGTCATTAGTGTAGCCTAGCTTCCATTGTTTGAGTTATTACCAAAGTAAGAACCTCAAGCGGTATATGATACCAAGGAAGTTTGATTGCTAGGTCACTTCTCTTTAAACATAAACTTATAGGTAGAAACGGAATCGTAAATTGCTTTAATTTGTTCCTTGTTTTCCTATTTCTTGTACCCTTTCTTATAGTCTTAAGAATTGAATTCTATAGTGTTGACTTTTATACTTTGTTAGACATGTCCGATGTCATTCCAACAGAGTTCTTACCATTTTATTTATGTTGAATATTCTGTTTCAACTAGATGATCTTACCAGAAGCTTCTAAAGTTCTCTAAGCATCAATCTTATTCGAATGTCTAGGGACTAGACTCATTCGAGAATTAAATGGACAAAGATATTAGGTTGTTTAACCATTGGTAAAGCAGAGTGTTTAAACTCAATGCTTTATGATCTCAAAACTACATTGTATTTTGAATTCACAAGCACCAATCGGTTTGCCATTCGACTTTGATACTCGAAAACAACCATAAAAGTCGCTAAAAGAAACGTACATTTTAAATCGCTCATTTTCTCTCATTTCCGTGAATCGTTCTTGAATTCACTACCAATTGAGGAAATTTACTGTTACCTTTCTAAAAGGATTTATTGCAGTGCAAGATATTTAATTATAAACAATAATTAAAATATACATTGAAGCATGCAAAGTCTAAACATTTATCATGAATAATAACTTGAAAATTAAAGCAATCATGCAATTTAAACAAGTCATTAGCATTTTATTCGAGTTTATTGTTCCGGCAGGTGTGAATAAAATGATTCCAAGATCCTAAAATCATTGAAGAATTAAGCACAGTTTGTCGACTTAATCCTAAAACATCTTAGGTAAGCAAAAGCCTTTTGCTAATAGTCTAGAAACTATTCTTGGTTGATAGGCACGTCTAAGAACTTATTAGGTAAATCTATCGATTTTGCCACGACATAAAAGGACTCCTTACTTATATCGTTGAGTTTCACCAAAACTAACATGTACTCACAATTATTTGTGTACCTTGCCCCTTTAGGACCAATAAGTAACACCTCGCTGAGCGAAAACTATTACTAGATTGATGTAAAGGATATCCAAGCAAGTGTATATTTTGGCATGGCACCTTTTAACTCAATTTTTAAGTTTGGAACTTAAGGCTCTCACTATGTTGGTTAGATTTTAAGTGAACTAAAATCCTTAATCATGCAACATAATCAAGCTTTGATCTCATGCATTTTAAGACATATTTAAAAGCAATAAATAACATAAAACATGCATAAGATAAATGTGATCTAGTATGGCCCGACTTCATCTTGAAGCTTCAACTTCAATGTCCGTCTTGAAAATCTCCGTGGGAGGCACCATTTTCTTCAAATAGGATAAGTTATAATTAAAACTAATTACAACTATTTGATGGTACGCAGACCATATTTGAATTAAAAAACAACTTTGGTACTTTAGACCAATTACATTCAAATTAATGGTACGCACACCATATTTTCTATCCTATTTGGGCCATACTAGTCACTTCATAACCTGCAAAACAGTACATATACAATATATACCATTCACCCATTCATTATCATGAATGGCCCACATAGCTGGTTAGTAAAACACATTATGCATCACATAAACATTTGCAGCAATTAATCAAGGGCACCAATAATCTAGAAATTATTCAGTCCTTATTAATTCTAATCAAGTTGTTTTAACCTTAAGGATTTGTAGACCTAATCAAGAGTTTATGACTAAAAAGGGCTCCCACTTAAACCAATAAATTCATATGCTTTACTAATTTTAAACATAAAAATTTATTTCTAGTCTAACCGGAAACATACAAATTTAATTAAAATTTAAAGCTCATATAAATTTATAATTGAATCCAAAAATTTAATATAATTTCAGTCGTATTTAAATTAATTCATGATTTTAATTTTAGTAAAATAATTAGAATAAATAAAATTTATTATAATTACAATATTCAAAATTAAAATTCAAGAAAATAATTTACATTATTAATTTTAAAATTAATTAAAATTACGTAAACTGAAAATTTCAAATTAAAATTTCAAAACGATCTAATCGCAACGCAACAACCCCACGCAACGCACGCCCATGGGCCACACGCACACAGCCATCGCTGGCCATGTGCGCGCAGCCCATGCGCTGCGTCGCATCGCTGCTGCTCCCCATCGCAAGGCGCGCGCCAGCGCTCGTCGCAACAAGCACGCTGCTGACCATCGCTGGGCGCAGCGCTCGTCGCACGTCGCAACAAGCATGCTGCTCTCCATCGCTGGGCGCAGCGCTCGTCGCACGTCGCAACAAGCACGCTGCTCGCCATCGCTGGGCGCAGCGCTCGTTGCTCGCGAGCTTGTTCTCGCTGCGCGCGAGGCAGTGCGCGCTTTGGCGCAGCTCGCTTGCTGCCCACACGCGACTGCTCGTGCCTTGCTCTTGCCCTTGCCCATGCGCCCATTGCTCACAGCCCACGACACAAGGCAGGGATGTTGCCTTGTGCTCGTGCACCATGCCCTTGCTCGTTGCATTCGTACCGCATGGGCGACGAGCTCCCTTGCTCGTCGTCGCATGCCTGCACTATACAACACCCCTTAAGGGTAACACGTAGCGTCCATTGCTTTGTGCGTGCAAGTTATATGAGCAAATCGCATAAAAATTAAGAATTTATTTTCAAAATTAACGACAAATTAATAAATAATATTAATTTCATAATTTTAGGGCGAAAAATCGAAAATTTATTATTTAATTGATTTCCGATTAACATGGATTCAAGTCTAGGTCATAAAAATTTTAAATTTAACATAAATTTACAATTTTTATGGTGGTTTTTAATCATACGTATCTAATTAAATTATAATTAATTATGCAAATCAAATTAATTCTAAATTATTCAAATTTTCAACAAATTAATCATAATTACAAATTAGATTGCATAATTAACAAGGCTAGGAATTCAAACTTGTTAAACATATAGAGTAGGTCAATCAAAAATTCAAGATTTATCAACAAGAATCGCAAATATTTAATTTAACATCTTAAATTTACGAAATTTTGCATTCGAAAAACTAAAACCTCCGAAAAGCCATAGTTAGGCTTCGAATTTGAGAATTCTGGGTTCGGCCGAAAAATCCTCTTTTTGTCAAAATTTTAGAATGCCTTTTACATGCGGAATTGACACAAAAATCACTCGATTTGGATGAGTAACGAAGAAACTGCCGAAAAACTGCGTACGTATAATTAAATAAACGCAATTTGCAATTAATTAACAATTACGAAAATTAATCACCCCTTTTAATTCTTTCAAATTTGTAATATTTAACCATGTTCATGCAATTTAGATTATGAAAATAATAAGAGGCTCGTGATACCACTGTTAGGTTATGATATATATGACAATTCATAAATCATGCGGAAAAACCATAAAGCCAGGAAAGCATATTATTTACACATAATCATTTAGCATAAAATAGATGCATACATGTTGTAGCGTGCCTTCCCTAGCTGCGCCCGAACCGAACACGAACAAGTCTTTAGGACTCCAAATGTCGTCCCTCCGTAGATAGTCCACAGTACGTCCGGATCCGCCTCAAGTTAGACCAACTAGAATCGCCCTTAAGGTGCTTAGGATTTTCGGCTCTTATTGCAAGTGTATGGCTGATTTATATTTCAAAAACTTACCCTTTGAATACTTCAATCGTACCCATAAATTGTGACCCTAGGCACTTATTTATAGGAGTATGGAAAAGGAATTATAATCCTACTAGGATGTGGATTTGTTAATTAGAACTTTATTAGGACTCTAAATTACAAAGAAAATCTAATAGGATTAGGATTTTAATCTTTGCACAAATCCTAATAGGATTAGGATTTCCCGCACACGCATCGTACAAGCCGTGCACCCGCGCAGGCCTTGCGGCCCACGACAGGCGCACAGCCCATGTGCGGTGCTGCGCGCGCGCGCGCCCTTGGCTGGGCATGGCCTTGCGCTGGGCCTGGTCGAGGCATGCGTTACTGCGTGCGGCTCGCTGGGCGATGGCCTGGCTTCGTGCTGGGCCTTCGTCTAGCGGGCCTCGTCCGATGCTAATTCTAACGATACGCTTTCGATTAAATTCCCGATTCCGGAATTCATTTCCGATACGAACTATATTTAATATTTCCGATTCCGGAATTAATTTCCGTTTCGAACAAATATTTAATATTTCTGTTTCCGGAATTATTTTCCGATTCCGATAATATTTCCGATTCTGACAATATTTCCGTTTCCGGCAATATTTCCGATTCTGGCAATATTTCCATTTCCGATAATATTTTCCGATACGTACCATGTTTCCGTTTCCGGCAACATCTACGACTTGGATAATATTTATATTTCCGATACGATCCATATTTCCGTTTCCGGCAATATCATCGTTTCCGGAGTATTCATTTCTTGCTTGTGACGATCTCAGCTCCCACTGAAACCAAGATCCGTCGATTCCGAATATCCATAAATAGAGTATTTAATGCCATTAAATACTTGATCCGTTTACGTACTATTTGTGTGACCCTACGGGTTCAGTCAAGAGTAAGCTGTGGATTAATATCATTAATTCCACTTGAACTGAAGCGGCCTCTAGCTAGGCATTCAGCTCACTTGATCTCACTGAATTATTAACTTGTTAATTAATACTGAACCGCATTTATTAGACTTAACATAGAATGCATACTTGGACCAAGGGCATTATTTCCTTCACATTGTGTAGGCATCTTTGCACGCATGAATGGCTAACCTCGAGTTATAGCTTTGCCAAAACCAATTAGCCTCCAACTAGGAAACCAAACCCCTAGGAGCATCATTCAAACCTCATGCATCTAAATCGCCGATTTAAGGTCTTTTAGGAGGGCCGCTCCATTTGATTCAAAACCCTCAAACACGCCTCACGCACAAATGCCAAATTTCAAATTCAATCCAACGGCGTCATAATGCCGGATTTTCCAATTCAAATTTCCAAGTTTCAAATTCAAGTTCAAATCCAAAGGCGACATAATGCCGGATTTTCCAATTCAAATTTCCAAGTGTCAAATTCAAATCCAAATCAACGGCGGCATAATGCCGGATTTTCCAATTCAAATTTCCATAATTCAAGTTCAAATCCAACGGTGACATAATGCCGTATTTTCCAATTCAAATTTCCAAGTTTCAAATTCAAGTTCAAATCCAACGGCGACATAATGCCGGATTTTCCAATTCAAATTTCCAAGTTTCAAATTCAAGTTCAAATCCAACGACGACATAATGCCGGATTTTCCAATTCAAATTTCCAAGTTTCAAATTCAAATCCAAATCCAATGGCGGCATAATGCCGGATTTTCCAATTCAAATTTCCAAGTTTCAAATTTAAGTTCAAATCCAACGGCGACATAATGCCGGATTTTCCAATTCAAATTTCGAACTTCAAATTCAAGTCCAAATCCAACGGCGACATAATGCCGGATTTTCCAATTCAAATTTCCAAGTCTCTAATTCAAATCCACCGGCGACATAATGCCGGATCTTCCAATTCAAATCTCAAATTCCAAATTCAAAACTCAAGTCCAACGGTGTCATGCCGGACTTTCTAGTTCAAACATTCAAATCTTCAAAACCTCAAACTCAAATTACCAATTTCAAGTTCGAAACCTCAAGTTCAAATCTTCGAATTCATGCCGTCGTAATGCCGACTTTTCCATTCCATATTACAAACCTCAAGTTCAAAATCGCTATATTCAATCTTTCAAATCTCAAGTCCCATATTCAAAACTTTCCAATTCCAAATCCATGATGGCGTAATGCCGGATTTCCCTCATTCAATCTCATTTTCAAACACTTCAAAATTCCAAGTCCACGGCGGCATGATGCCGGACTTTCAAATTTCCAAATTCAATGTCTCAAATCCATGGCGGCATAATGTCGGATTTTCCAAATACAAGGCCTCATATTCTATATACAAGAATGCATCTTTCAAAATTCTAACCTCGAATAAAATTAAAGTTTCAAATTCATCTTCAAGCTACAAAAAATCCTTGTCTTCCAAATACAAAATTCAAAACATTTCCAATGGGTTGAAAATCCCTTGAAATAATACAAGTCCAATTGTCAACGGGTTGAAAATCCCCTGAAATAATACAAACCCCTTTTCCAATACTACCAACGGGTTGAAAATCCCCTGAAATAATACAAGTTCAATTTTCCAATGGGTTGAAAATCCCCTGAAAAATTCCCCTAAAATATTGATGGGTTGAAATTCCCCTAAAATATCGATGGGTTGAAATTCCCCTAAAATATTGACGGGTTGAAATTCCCTTGAAATAATACAAAATCAATTCCCTTTCAATTGGGTTGAAACTCCCCTAAAATACGTCGAAATCCAGCGGGTTGAAATTCCCTTGAAATAATACAAAATTCAATATCCTAATACAAGTCCAATTTCCAAAATGGGTTGAAATTCCCCTAAATAGTTCAATTTCCAAAAGGTCGAAATGTCCTTTTTCGATATTCCAAGTTCTAGTACAAAGAGTCAACTTCTACAAAAGAATGAAGGCTCCTCTCAAATATTTCCAACGGGTCGCAAATCCCGAATACAAAAACAAAATCCAAAATCCCGAATCTTTGGAGTGGCACTTAGAGTCAAGTCTAGGTCTCATTCATTGCATGCATATCATATCATGTGTCGGGAAGTCCAAGTTCTAAAGTTCTAAATCATATGGTGTGTCCTCTAACTAGGAGTCCAAGGATCCTGTGGGTTCGCCGAAGAGGAGAGAGGTTGAAAATAACACCATCAGCCCTAGCCTCACTCATAGCCGGCATCGAACGAGCAGCCAGTTCATCTCCTACAAATCAAACTTCCAGTCCCTTTCAAGAATCAGTCCAAATGTCTGCCCCCGATCAACTCACCCAACTCATAGCAGTTGTTGCCAGTCTCAGCACCAATGTGGAGAGCATAAGCAACCGACTGGGTATTGTGGAGCAGGCCACACCCACCGATGACTTAACCAAGAAAATCGAGAGTCTGGTCAGTAAGGTCACCAATCAAGAGAACTATTTTGACACCTCAATGGAAGACAACCTCAAGGGGAAGGCGAATCTGCCAGACAAATTCTCCGCCAATGATATTCCAAAGTTCAAGTCCACCGACAATCCTAAATATCACCTCAAGAACTTCAGAGCTACAATGGCCATCAAGGGAGTCGAACTCGAGCTATACCCCGTCGTATTTCCTATGTCTCTGTAACCTGTCTACCAGAAATGGTAATATTCACTCAAAGAACATCAAACATGTAAATGGGAAGCAGTTGCTCGAGCATTCAAGGAGCAGTATCAGCCCAACATTCAACTTCAAACTACTCTAAGGGAGCTAGAGGTTCTCAGGCAAGGTCCTCAGGAAGGCTTCACTAATTACCTCAACCGGTGGAGAGAAATGGCATCCCAAATGGTGACCCAGCCCTCCGAGAGAGAATTGGTCAAGATCTTTATTGCTGGTCTTCTTCCGAAATACAATACTCACATAAAGTACCTAGGCTTGGAGAGCTTCAAGAGAACCTACGACATCGGGTGACCTGATGAAAGCACCAGCAGCCCCGGCTCCACAAGCTGAAAAGTGGAAGGGTAAGAGACCTGAAGCGACACACAAGGTCCACGAGGTCAACGCCCTGGAGGCTCCTCAAGGCCCAAAGCCAAACAATTTCAAGAACAACACCAATCAGCGCAACTTTCAGGGCAGACCACAAAGAGTCTTTACAAACCTCAAAATGTCTTACAGCGAGGCATTCGATCGGCTGGTCGAAAAGCAAGTCATCACACCAATCGGTCCTACACCCGATCCTCCAGTCGACAAAAGATCCAAGAACTGGGATCCTGCAGCCCATTGCAACTATCATCAAGGGAAGGGTCATGACATCGAAGACTGCTACTAGCTTGAGCATCTGATCGAGAACATGGTCGACAACAAGACCTTACCCTTACCTCCAGGAGCCAAACAAACTCCCTCGGTCCAAGCCATCTCCTATGACTGTGAAGATGAAGGAGAGGAATTTCCATGCAACTTAATCTCTACAATATACAAGCCACGTTAAGAGCTGATGGTTCCAAGCTTCTGCCATCTCCTTCGAAGTGGCTCAAAACTGGGTGATCCCCGAAGTTAGGGTAACCACCGACATTCAAGAAAACATATGTCCCCTCGCCACCTTGAAGGCTTTGGGCTTCTCCGAATACGATCTCATGCTGACTTCTCAGCACACCGTCAAACTCCAAGGTGTCACATACAAAGTCCTGGGAGTCCTCGAAATGGTCTTTTCCTTCGACACCTATTACAATAGTGCTGAATTCCTAGTTATCGATGGGCCTGCCAACTTCAATCTACTATTCGGAGAGCCTTGGTTCGAGGAAATACTGGACGGCCCTGCCTGCCTCACCCTCAAAGGTTCGAGCTTCCGAGACACTTCCATCAAACAAAAGCCGGTTGTACGCCAGGAAAAAGATGAGTGCATCCAAGAATACTACTACAGGTGGGCAATCTCCGCCTGTACAATCAAGCCTGAGCTGCCAGAGGGCAAGATGGTGAGAATATTCCTCTTAGGGCTCAATACTTCATGCAAAGGCAGCTTCGCCGCATTTCCGTACAGCACGTGGGACCAAGTCTGGGATCAAGCCTTGAAAATCTGTGCATGTAGCCCCATCTTCGATGATTATGACGATGACATGGATGTTTGGGAATACCCCGAGAATTATCTTTACGATTAGTGTCTTTGTCCAAGTCCAGAGTCTGTCTTTCAATTTTCGAGTCTAGCAATGAGTCTAACAGTCTAGGACTAGAGTCTTGCATCAATCAAGAGCCTCTAAAGGTCGAGCTTCAAGTCAAAACAGTCGATGTAATGATTGATGATTTCAATAACACTTTAATTTCTACTTACTCTTCGAGTTCTAATTCAAAACACAATCCTAATCTAAACAACTTTCACTAGAGGAAAAAAGCTCAAGTGCGGGCTCATTTTAAGGGGTTAAGTGCGGGCTTTTACATGTGCAGCACATGGCGTGCCCGCACTTGATGCTTCTCAAGTGCTGCCAAAATATTGGCAGCACTTGATGTTTCAAGTGCTGCCAAATTTGAAAATGAGCCCGCACTTGACTAATTTAGTGCTGCCAATTTTAGAATATGAGCCCGCACTTGACAAATTTGGTGTTGCCAATTTCGAAAATGAGCCCGCACTTGACAAACTTGGTGCTGCCAATTTCGGAAATGAGCCCGCACTTAACATAGAAATGGGCAGCACAAGCATAAAAATGAGCCGCACTTGGCCTAAAGATGAGCAACAATTGATCAAAATTTTTGTTATATAACCGATTTCCCTACGTCATATATTATATAATTGGCCCACGCCACTAGTTAACCTTCATACATCACATAAAAAGTATCCAATTATATTAATAATTAAATTGAATAGTATATAATTATAAATCTAAAAGTCGATTACATTAAAATCATATGAAAAACTAGCATCCATAATCTAAGATTCACTACAAGAAAATATCAAAGACAATCACTGGTAATGAAGTTTCCCAACTTTTCTCGAACTTCATTTACCTCCTTAGTGGTGAAGGGTTGCTCCCTCGCATTGTTGAATACCTTAAGAAGATCGACCATAAAAAACATATATACTTTAGTTATATTAAGAATATTGTATCATATAATAAAATAAGACTTAATTTGCTCATAACAAAGAAATAATGAACCATATAATGATAAAAATATCTTATTTCGCTCCTAACTTTCAACTAACAAACTTAAATAAGTATTTTAACCCTTTACATGTTTAACATACTTAGTTTTATGTTTCAAATACTCATTCTCACCTACTTTCATCTTGTTATGCAGATTTAAGACTCATTTGATCATTATAGGCCACAATTTGACTAAAATGGCTTATTTTAGTTCAAACTTTCAACTAATGAACTTAAATAAGTATTTTAAACTCAATAGATGTTTAATATACTTAGTTTTATGTTTCAACGACGCATTCTCACCTACGTAGTCAAGGTATGAACATATATAACTTCTTTGATCATTATAGGTGACACTTTGACTAAAATGACTTATTTCGGTCCCAACTTTCAACTAATGAACTTAAATGAATATTTCAAACCTTTTACATATTTAGTATACTTATTTTAATGTTTCAAAGACTCATTCTCACCTAATTTGGTCAAGTTATGTACATTTAATAACTAGTGGAAAAAGTGTCATTTGCATCGCACTTTTAAGCACATTTGCGTCGCACATCGTGCGTGGCAAAAGCTCTCGACGCAAATGACTAAAAGTCATTTGCGTCGCACATTTGTGCGACGCAAATGAACCTTATTTGCGTCGCACATTTAGCAAATGTGCGACGCAAATAACTTTTCAGGCATGGTGCTGAAAAGTCATTTGCAACGCACATTAGCTAAATGTGCGACGCAAATAAGGTTCATTTGCGTCGCACATTTAGCTAATGTGCGTTGCAAATGACTTTTCAGCACCATGCCTGAAAAGTCATTTGCAACGCACATTAGCTAAATGTGCGACGCAAATGACTTTTAGGCGAAAAAAAAAAGTCATTTGCCACGCACATTAGCTAAATGTGCGTTGCAAATGACTTTTTTTTTTTAAAAAAAAAATTCGTTTTTTAATATTTTAGTTACAACCCAATAAAAGGCAAATTCACCATAGATCACCCAACATGTTGATAACCTAACTACACTTTTAACATAAAAGTTTAAGTGAACCATAAACGAATGAGGCCCAAGATATCATTCAAGCAGATGAAAAAGAAAGTGGAGATGGAAACAATAGCCATGAGATGAGTAACTTGAATATGGAGCTGAGTAAAAACAGCAACAATCTCTAGGAAGTTGATGACCAAGTTGCAAAGACAGAGAAACTTGGACTGCAACAGACTGCAGCCATAAAGTTAGTACAAGAATCACTTAATGCAATCCTACAATATGATGCAGAGTCATTTCATCAACAGCCAAATCCAGTCCAAGAAATGGCTAATAGTTCTGTCAGAGAGAGAATTTCAACTCCTACAACCTCCATCGAAGAAAATTGCAGCTAAGCTGGTGAAATAGATGGAAAAGTGACTGGTAGATCAGCAGAAAAGCAACAGCAAACAGGTAAAAGATCCTACAAAAAGAACCAGATGAACATAAGAGTTCATGAAAACAAATGTCCAAGAGTTTCAGCAAGCTCAAAAAATTAGTCATTACCTTAATAACAGACACACTGGTTTATAGATTATCAGATTATCAGACACACTGGTTTATAGATGAATCTTATTCATCGGTTGCATCAATGTAAATCTGTTGTTGGAGAAACAAAGTAGTCTCAGCCTAAGTGCAAACTCATAATTCTAGTTTACAAACTTTTAATAAACTTCGCCCGTATTACATTGGAGTTGTAAGCTCCTACAACAGTTGAAGCAATAGAAACTCACCGAAAGACACCTTAAAACATTCTTCATGATAGCCATAGTACAACCTACGCAACCTGCTCTCTGTTTCATTAGAATAAACAACTTCCCAACTGATCATCACAAACCTCAGGACACTTGCAAGTTTCATTAATAATAAAACAACCATAGCAAGCAGGCATATATACACTTCCCAACTGATCATCACAAAGACTACCAACCAGAAACAACCAAAAATAAAGGTTATCCAACATCCAAGTTAGATATGGTTACATATGAAGCACCCATAATAACCAAGGTTATCCTACGTCTTCCTGACAGTCACAATATATAAAAGGAAAGATATGCCAATACAATCAAAGGGCCCAGGAAATTCATTGTGAATGAAAAAAAGAGAGCAAGCTCTAGATAATTAGTGGATGCAAGATTCCAATTTAATTTATGCAAGAAAAATACAGAACTGTAAAAATCAAAAAAAGAAAAGAAAATGAATGCAGGACCTTGCGAAAGGCATTGTTCACGGCGAGCATCAAGCTTACACTGGTTCAATTTCTCCGGCATATTCGCCTGTTACATAAAAAAACTCCATTGTCAGACCAAAATCAAACAAATTACAATATGAAATAAAAATAAAAATTTGAACCGAGAAAAAAAAAGCCGAGAAATTAAAATTGAAGCACACTAAATTATGAATTTACAGCGTTCGTGCGACACTAAGCCACAAATCTGTCCTAACTGATGTTCTAGGCTTTTTACTATAACTTTAAGCAAGTTCGTTCTGGAGTCTGGAACGACCAGTCTATGGTCAAATTGGTCGCCATTAACTGATACTATTAAGAGGACATTGTATATCACTGCACCTTATTCCCCTTCCTCATGACACATTTCTAGTCTACTTCAGAAATTAAACCAAAAATTCTCAACTTTCCAACAAAACTCTAAAAGCGCTAACCAGATCAATAACCAACCATTATTCTCAACTATAACACTAACTAACCAATCCAAATCAATAAAAACATCTATGAAATCAACAAGAAATATACCAGGAAATTAAGGGGGGAAAGAGTAAAAAAATCTAGCAAAGAAATCACAATATATCACAACAATCAATCATTCTAAAACAAACAATGCAAATTTCGGATGAAAACTAAAATTAAGAAGAAGAAAAAAAAAAGGAAACAAAGAGAGTTATTCAAAGTCAGTAAGTAAAGAAGAAAGATACAAACTTCTATCTGAATTCATACAACTTCAAGCTGATTAACATTTGCAAGCCAAAATGTATAGCTTAATCAAGAACAAACAACAATAATTCAAAGTCTTACTATAGTCTCATACATTTTGGAAACATGAGGAATGAAACTTACCATCGGAGTAAATCTTCTTACTCCCAAACGAGACTCAATTCAGCCAAACCACTGCAACAGAACATTCAAATGAACACAATGTCAGAACAAAAAAAATCTGCGCAAAATTAACAAAAACAAATTCATAATCCCTAGCAAAATATTACGCACACTCACCCCCTCATTGTTCTAAATTATTGGAAATTAGTGACCTAATTCACGTAATTTCTCACCAAATCCCAAACCCAAAAAAAGAAACCCTAAATCTTTCAAATTAAACAAAAAAGTAACCACAAAATTCAATGAAAGTGTACCTGATTGAGTAAATAAGGGAATCAATTGAAGAATTAGGGTGAAGAAGATGGAAATTGAGGGTAAGTAAGTGTACCTGATGGAGACAGGGATCGATTCCTATTCAGTGGGCATTCTCCAATGGAGGCGGCGGCGGCGGCGGCGGCGGCTGTGGCCTACGGTTCCAGCGAAACTCTCTCTAAATGTAGCTGCGCCTGGTGTAGGGTGAAGAAGATCGATGTAGGATGAGGGTGAAGAAGATCGAAGATCGATGGAGGATGAGGGTGAAGTCGTGAAGGTAGCTGCGCCTGTTTGTTTTGTTCTTCGACAAATTAGGGTGCAGTACGCGTGGGTGAGGAATAATTAAAAACTTCCGAATTTTTTTTACCTCCTCTGCGTCGCAGAATTACTAATCTGCGACGCAGGTGACTTAAAGAGTCATCTGCGTCGCAGATTAGTAATTCTGCGACGCAAAGGAGGTAATATTTTGCGTCGCATTATTACTAATCTGCGACGCAAATGACTCTGAGAACATTTTAGAGTCATTTGCGTCGCAGATTAATAATTCTGCGACGCAAATGACTAATTTTAAAGCTTAGAACTGTCAATTGCGTCACATGTTTAAATGTGCGAGGCAAATGTGGTGATGCAAATTATTGTTTTTCCACTAGTGAATGCTCGTTTGATCATTATAGGTCACATTTTAACTAAAATGGTTTATTTCTGTCCCTACTGTCAATTAATGAACCTAAATGAAAATTTTAATCCATTTACATGTTTAGTATACTTATTTTAATGTTTCAAAGACTCATTCTCACCTAATTTGGTCAAGTTATGTACATTTAATGCTCGTTTCATCATTATAGGTCACATTTTAACTAAAATGGCTTATTTCGGTCCCTACTGTCAATTAATGAACTTAAATAAGTATTTTAAACCCTTAACATGTTTAATATACATATTTTTATGTTTTAAAGACTCTTTCTCACCTAATTCGGTCAAGTTATGCACATATAAGACTTATTTGATCGTTTATAGGTTACATTTCGACTAAAATGGCTTATTTCGGACCCAACTTTAAACTAATGAACCTATATGAGTGTTTTAAACCCTTTACATGTTTAATATACTTATTTTAGTGTTTCAAAGACTCATTCCCACCTACTTTTGTCAAATTATGTACATTTAATGCTCGTTTGATCATTATAGGTCACATTTTAAATAAAATGGTTTATTTCGCTCCCAACTTTCAACTAATGAACTTAAATAAGTATTTTAAACCCTTTACACGTTTAATATACTTAGTTTTATGTTTATAAGACTCAATCACACCTATTGTGGTCTAGTTTTCAAAATTTCGGGCACATTCAATTATTATAGATCATATTTGTCTAAAATAGGTTATTTCGTTCCGAACTTTGAAAAAATGAACCTAACAAAAGAACTTTTAAACCTATTAATGTTATATTCTTACTGTTATGATTATAAGACGCAATCTCAACTAATTTGGTGTAGTTATGCATATTCAGGGCTCATTCGATCGACAAAGGTCATATCTTGCCTAAAATAGGCTATTTCGCTTCTCACTTTCGAACGATGAATCTAAATAATGAACTTAAAACCTATTCATGTTTTATATTCTTATTTTTATGTTACTAAGACTCCATCTCGCCTAGTTTGGGTTCTAGTTATGGACATTTAAGGTTCGTTCGTCATTATAGCTCGATCATATCTTGCCTAACATGGGTTATTTCTCTCCAAACATTGAAATAATAAACCTAAACAATGAACTTAAAACCTATTCATGTTTAATATTCTTATTTGTATCATTTTAAGACTCCATCTCACCTACTTTGATCTAGTTACGCAGATTTAGGGCACATTCGTTCAATATAAGTCTTATCTTATCTAAAATGGGTTTCTAACTTTGTAAAATGAACTTAAATAATAAAATGAAAAACCTATTCATGTTTAATGTTCTTACTTTTATGATTCTGAGACTCAATCCACCTAGTTTGCACATTTAGTGCTGATTCGATCAATATAGGTCATATCTTGTCTAAAGTAAGTTATTTCGCTCCTAACTTTAAAATAATGAACCTAACTACTGAACCTAATGTGCTAAAGGAATCAACCGGGGGGGGGGGGGGGGGGGGGTGGGGGGGGGGGGGGGGTTGTTAAACAAAATCGAGCATACAAGCGAAACAGAAAAATACAAACACCAGAAAGTCAATTGTGGTTAACTCTGGCCATAAATGACCACCTGGTTGCACGAAGAAGCAAAACATAAGCATATCAGGAAAAAAAAACACAGGATCATAGTAGAAGAAGTAGAACAAAAGCAGACCAAAAATAGAAGATCAAGTCAAAAGTATGCAAATCAGGTCATATATAAGAAGCATATCAGAATCACAGCAGGTGTAGCAGAATAGCAGTAGGAAATATAGTTGTAGGCAGAATAGTAGGCAGAATCGCATCGCAGCAAACATAAACGAGCTCAGCTAAGGCCATAATGAATAGATATTGATAATAACAATATATACACCAACATAGAACTTCATTATTGAATAGACTTCAACTACTGCATTAACTGATAATAGAATAAGCAGCATACACGTTGCCCTCCATGTATGAATGAAAGTAAAAGAGAGAAAGTAGAAGAGCTCACTGGGTGAACTAGTCAGTTTGAATACTTTGAACCGGCAGTGTGTATGTTCTTCCTGTCCAATTGCATACACCATGGAGCATGTGAACTATTACCAGAACATGACATGTTGGTGTCTCACATTAGATGCACCGAATTTCTAGACATGCTGGTGTCTCACATTAGAGGCACCAGAACTACTACCACTAATACTCTCCTTGGATCCAGTGATATCACCCCCTTCCCAGAGACTAGAAATGGTAAGATTTTTGAGAAACTGAATCCCATCAGCAAGGTGAACCTAAGAACCATCAGAATGAAGGAAACATAAGTTATAGCGAATAGTAGGAGGAAAGCAGAGAATGGGACACAAATAGACTCAAGAAAATATATGCAGGGGGTATAAATATATGCAGGAACAAAAAAAGAGTTGCTTAATTGTTATATAAGTTGTGCATCACTGGAAATTCCCTTGATGGAATAAACTGATCAGTTGAATGAGAGTAAATCTTATCTTATGTTAAGACAATACTTGGGAGGAAAAGCCAATCAGATTTGCAGTTTTGGCGAGTGTGTTGAGTAAACATTTTTTTCATGTAATAAATAGAGTCCCTTGTATTTGTTAGATCTCTACAGATGTTGCTGTAATAATATGCTTCTTAAAAATCAAACCAAAAGTCAAGCATGACTTACGTAATCAATGTCAAAAAGTCTCTTCAAGCCAGGTCTTTGAACTTTAACGACTACTTTCTCTCCACTATGGAAGGATAGCCTGATGAACCTACATTATAAACTGAATTGAACTGAGTAAGCGTTTGAAGTGCCAGGGTAAAAAATACAGTATATAGAGCATTACATTGTTTAGAAATAGATACAGTCCTTGAATAAACACATTAGGCTCACTATTAACCAGGAATTAACTCAAGTTAGTTTTGCCAATGAGATCAACAAAACAAAGGAAAGACAAGAGATTGGATACCTGACCAAGACTTGCAGCAGCAATGGGTTGATTTTCAAATTCATTAAACAGAATATCAACAGAGCTCCAAGCTCAACAGCAATGAGCTCCGTAACTTTCATTGATGAGAATGCAAGTACCCTATCCTTCAAACAATTCCATATGTCAAATACGAAGTACATTGTTTGCAAATTACAATCTGTATTGTAGAAGACATTGCTATGAATTAAAAAAAGGCAAAGATCTAGTGACTCCATATATGTCTACCTACAACTTGGCAAGCTCATCCACATACTCTCGAGGAAAAAGATCAGTTCTTGTAGATGACAGTTGCCCAAGATTGATAAAGGTTGGGCAATGCTGCATCACACGTTCTCTCAAGCTCTCAGCCATGCCACAGTCTTTTTCCTTCTATTCGTCTGCACATAACAATACCGAGGATGTTGGAATCCAAACTTTCAGACAATAAAACAAAAGGTGTGACTAAATATAGGGAAACAAGATTGCGGCAAGATGGAAGCAATAGGGTTCAAAAAATGATAAAATTGACAGCAAAAGGACATGATACTTACTTGCTTCTCTTCAGCAAATCTACCAACATATCCCATTTCGCATTCACTAATGAAACACTACACGAAGAGAAAAAACAAATGACCAAACATCAGTGGACCTTTGGACATAATTGTAATTGTCGTTAGCCCAACTAAACCCTGCATCAGATGGCATCACCCTAAGCTCATCCAGAGGGGGTAGACCTTCATCCACCAGAACTATAGACCTCTTAACCAAGGAGAAAGCAGCTTCTCTTGTAACTATGTTCACTCCATTAATAACCTTACTAGCTCCATTAATATGCGGCTTTATACCATTCACTGTTGGAACCTTGTCTATAGAGGGGTTATCTGTAGATTTCATCACTTCACTTGTTGGCAATAATTTTATTGAGTGTTTATTGTTGCCCATATCTGTTGGCTCTTTGGTTTGTCGCATCTCCACTGTGAACCGGAAACCTTTGGAAAAGGCGAGTAGATTACAGGTATGCCCATCGAATTTGGGAAATCTTCTCCTAGAAATTGAGCATGAAGAACCAAGGTCATCTACTACTGTTCTATGTTGATATAACACCACAGTGCGACAATAACTGCTTTGTGAAGCTAGGATTACCGCCATATAAACAAGATCCTCGCAAAACTGATCAAACACAAACTTTATGTTACACTTGATCCAAATATAACAACAGAAATGAAGTCATCATAGAAACATTTAATTAATCTATACACATGATCAATTGAACAATCAAAATACTCAATAAGCACTTCAAAATAACCAAAACACACATTCTATTGAAACTTGTACACCAAAATTCGAATATAAAAAAACCATAA
The DNA here is from genome assembly GCF_020520425.1 of Spinacia oleracea. Classification (NCBI taxonomy): domain Eukaryota; kingdom Viridiplantae; phylum Streptophyta; class Magnoliopsida; order Caryophyllales; family Amaranthaceae; genus Spinacia; species Spinacia oleracea. The sequence continues at coordinate 86,020,794 of NC_079492.1, read as the reverse complement.
ACCTATCAAGCTCAAGTGTTAGTAAAACCACAAGCAGATATCACTACAATACCGACATTTTCAACTTACATAAAAACCTTCAGAATTGCTAAATCACTAACAGAGAAATAGGGGCAAAACAAGTATGGTGACAGCTAAATCCAGAACGACTTAGTAATAATACACCAAGTAAACGCCATCAGCTGAATAGAAAACATAATTAGCTTCAATTAAACAAATGGCGTGCAAGAAACATATACTCAAATAACCATTTATTGAATTTTACACTATAAGCACAAAAGAATGTTTACCTTTCAGAAGACCCAGTACCGAAACAACACCCAAATGTCAATTCCTCCACAAACCCAAAAAATCAATTAATCAAAAAGGTCAAAATCAATAATTTTTAACTAAATTGAAGATTCCGAAATCAAAATCTGAAGTGGGTATCTTAGGTTCATCGAGTAGAGAGATTGAGAGAGAACTTTGAAGGTGTGCGGCAGGAGAGGAAAAATTGGGCGGTGAGGGAACAACAGCGGCGACCCTGCAGGAAGAGGAATGTGTGCTGTGAATTTTGAGTTTCACGGCTTGTTAGAAACCAGAAAACCACAGAAGAAGAGGAGGAGAAGCGGGAAAAAAAATTGGGATACCTAGATTGTGTTGGCCAAAATTTTGGGAAATATTTTGTGTTGCTCATTTGTAAAATGAGCCCGCACTTGAACTTAAGTGCTGCCAATTTTCTAAAATGAGCCTGCACTTGTGAAAATATATTTTTCTTTTTTTTTGTATGCTCTCAAGTGCTGCCAATTTACTAAATGAGCCGCACTTGAAGGGAAGCACATGTCGATTTTTGCTCTAGTGTTTGCTTCACAAGAAACTGACCTTGAAATTCTAAAAGCTATAGAAAATCATGAAAACAGGACGCCCATAATTGAGGAAACAGAAAAAATCAACCTTTCTAACAATAGTGATTCAAAACTAGTTCAGATTGGTTTAACTCTTTCTCAAGCAGAGCGGGATGATCTTATCAAGCTACTTTCAGAGTACATAGACGTCTTCGCTTGGTCCTATCATGATATGCCAGGGGTTGATCCAAGCATCGGTCAGCATACAATTCCCCTCATTCCAGGTTCAAAGCCCATCAAGCAGAAACTCCGTCGCATGAAACCGGACGTTTCCCTTAAAATTCAAGAAGAAGTCTTCAAGCAGCTAGAGGCCAGGTTTATTCGAGAAGCAAAGTATCTGGAATGGATCGTAAATGTCGTCCTAGTTCCAAAGAAAGACAACAAAGTACGAATGTGTGTGGACTACAGAGATCTTAACAGGGCCAGCCCTAAAGACGGTTTTCCATTGCCTCACATCGACATCTTGGTCGACAACACTGCAAATCATGCCTTACTCTCTTTTATGGACGGGTATGCAAGCTACAATCAGATTCCCATGGCAGAGGAGGATATGGAGAAGACAACCTTCATCACTCAGTGGGGTACATATTGCTACACAGTCATGCCGTTCGGACTAAAGAACGCAGGGGCTACCTATCAAAGAACATCCACAACCATCATGAGCATTATGATTCACAAGGAAATTGAGGTATATGTCGATGACATGATTGTCAAATCCAAAGAGCGACACGAGAATACCTCGGTACTTCGAAAGTTTTTCAACAGGCTCAGGCAATACAACATGAGGCTCAATCCTCAAAAGTTTGCATTCGGGGTAACGTCAGGCAAGTTGCTCGGATATGTTATCAGCTCTCGCGGCATCGAGGCTGACCCTTCGAAAATCAAAGCAATTCTAGAGATGCAACCACCAACGAATGAAAAGGAAATTCGGGGTTTTCTTGGCAGATTACAATATATCAGTAGGTTCATTTCAAGACTCACAATGATCTATGAACCGGTATTTCGAAAGCTCCGGAAAAGCGAGCCCAAAGTGTGGGATGACGACTGTCAACGTGCGTTCGACACTATCAAGAACTACCTTTCCAACCCACTAGTGCTAAAGCCAGCCATGCCAGGGATTCCCCTCAAGCTTTACCTTACAACAACAGAATCAGCAATTGGGGCCATGCTCGCCCAAGAAATTGAAGGTAAGGAGAATGTCGTATACTACATAAGCAAAAAGGTGATCGAGTACGAGACCAAATACACTCAGCTCGACAAACTCAGCATCGCCTTGGTTTGGGCCACAAAGAAACTACGGCACTACATGCTCTCCCATACAGTGCATGTAATCAGCAAAGCGGATCCTCTCAAGTATTTATTCGAAAAACCAGCTCTCAACGGACGGTTGTCCAGATGGTTGGTCATGCTAGCAGAATTCGATCTCAAATACATCCTGCAAAAGTCCATCAAGGGTTCAGCAGTCTCAGACTTCCTAGACGACTGTCCCATCGAGGCAGAAGAGGAGGATTACGACTTACCCGACGAGCAAATCTTAATGACAAGTGATGACAGTTGGTCAATGCATTTTGACGGTGTTTCAAATCAGGACGGATGTGGTGTTGGAGTAACTCTAGTAGCCCCAGACGACACTCACATTCCTATATCAGCAAATTTGCAATTCAACGTCACAAACAATGCGGCAGAATATGAAGCATGCATCATGGGCCTGGAAGCCGCCTTAGCATTAGGTGTCCAGAAACTTCGAGTATACGGGGATTCCTCCCTAATCATCAATCAAATTTCCGGAAAATGGAAAGTAAGGAGTGAGAGCTTGGCTCCATTCCAGTCCCATCTCGAGATGCTGTCTGGGCAAGTAGAAGAGCTTCGCTATACATACCTCCCGAGAGAGGAGAACCAATTTATCGATGCACTGGCAAAGCTGGCCCAATGATCAACATTCAAAATGGCATGGCCGAAATGCCACTTACAATTGAAACGCGTCAAGAAGCAGCATATGTCCATGCTATTGATGACGTCGAGCAAGACAAAGACGAGCCTTGGTTTACAGACATCCAAAGGTATCTACAGCATTCAGAGTATCCCCCGCATTTTTCAAGCAAGAATCAAAAGGCTCTACGACTACAATCTGAAGGAAATATGTCCTTCACCCAAGGTGCATTAAGTCTAATACCAAGGTTCGGATTAATTGCGAACAATTAATTAAGTGAGATCAATTGATCGGAATAGCTAGCTGGAGCAATGCTTCCGATCAGTGAGTTCTAATGAATATTGAACTTACAACTTACTCTTGACTGAACCTACAAGGTCACACCAATGGCACGTAACAGATCACCGGATTAAATGAATCGGAAATTCATTTAATAGCTTTTCGGGAATTAGTTTTGGAAAACGTAATATACGATACGACCTTGCATGGGAATCGTATATCGTATCGCGAATATTCGTAAGCTGGGCGAAACGAATAAATCGTATCGTACGACGGTGATTCGTCGTATACGAAACGATAAATAATATCCGGAACGATATTAAGTCGCGAATACGAAGAGCATCCCACGAGCCGAAAGCACGAGGCACTCAAGGCCCATGGCCGCTCGGTGCGCAAGCAACACAAGCACATCAGCGCTGGCCCAAAGCCGAGCAGCTGCGTGTGCGCGCGCGGGTCGAGACAACAACACAGCAGCAGCAGCGCGCGGCCCACAGCCTATCTGGCTGCGTGCTCGTGTATGTGTGTGTCGCGTGGGCTTGCTGGCCGGTCGTGGCCTTATTGGCTTGGCCGGTTAGTAGGTTATTCTAATAACCTACTCACCCAAGTTTTCCTAACACACAATTCAATCAATTCTCAAACCTTAGAGACTAGGAAAACCCTAATTCTCTCTGTGCCTCCAAAGTGAGTTCTTCCCAAAAGCAAACACTCTTGATCGATTGTCTAAGCTACGATTATCAAGACGGATCTGATCGTGTCGGTGAACGAAGTATAGGAACGACAAGTGGAGTTCTAAGTTCGTGTTCGTTGACAGATTATTGAGGAATACATGCTTCAAACGTAAGTATGCTTAATATGTGCTTAATACATGCTTCCTGGCTTTGGGGATCGTTTCCGCACATGTTATTATGTTTAACTGTATTCCCCTACAGTGGTATCATGAGCCTTATGTATTCAAAGTATATTTTAGCATGATTTATTTGTTTTTTCTGTTGTCGAATTTTTTGGAATTTTTGTTGAATTTTCGGATTTATTATGAATTATTGGATGAATTGCGTAATAAGGTATGATTTCAAAAAGATTCGATTTTTTGACTTTTCAAACCCAAATCTGATTGAAAAAGATTTTCTAAGATCAACTCGTGAGAACGGAATTTCGAAAACAGGCCTCGAAGTGTCGCTTTATGGGCGTTTTTGTTAATTTTTTAATAAAAATTAAAAGTGTCGAAAAGTAATTCAATTAAAAGGTCGACCTAAACTACTCGGAATTTCTTGAAATTTTTCCACGAGGTTACTGGGTATATTCTTGATCTATGGTAAAAATGTCATATTTTTCCAATAAGTATAAACCCTAATTTTGCTTTTCCCCAATTCATAAAATTGAGATCTTTAATTGATTTTTAAATAATTTAGGTCTAATAATTCGGTTAATTGGAAAAAGGCTATATAATTTCATGGTCAGTGGCAAGTTTCAAAAATTATTGGATTAAAATTTTGAATGGTTTCGTTAATTTTAGTCCCACTTAAACCTATTTATTAAAATCTGAAATTTAAATGTTAAAGAACGATTTAAAGTTTTAGATTTTATTAATTAAAAGTTCAAATTTTAGTTGATTCGTTCGTTCTAAAAATTTGAATGATGTTAGCCTTGATTTAATAATTTACGAAATTGGATTGTCGTTAAGTTTATTAAATCGTAAAAACCGTTGTTTTTCGAAAATAAAAATCGTAACTTTTTTTTATAAAAAATCACATTAATGCAAAGTTCGTAAAATTAATTTTTTTTATAATTAAGTTGGTCCGTAGGCGCGAACCAAAGGCACGAACACAAGGGTAGGGTGGACGTATGGCTCGACAAGCCATGCGGGCTGCCATGCCAGTGCCGAGCCGCAGCGACGCGGGCAGCAGCAAGCGAGCTGCGTGCCACGCGCGCTGGGCGAAGAAAAGGCAAGCAAGGCAGTGCCTTGGCTTGCGAGTGCTGCGACGAAGCAAGGCACGAGGCCTGCGACGTACAGAGCAGCGATGAGCACGACGAAGCGCGCAGGGCAGCGACGAGCTGTGGGCACGCGCGCGCACAGGCTGCGGGGTATGCGAGCTTGCTCGTGTGCCTCGGAGGCCATACAGGCGCAGTAATGAGCTGGGCGCAAGCCTAGCCCAACCATGCCCTTGGACTTTTTCTTTGAAAAAATTGTTTATTTCGTTGGGCTTAACATGTTTGCTTTAATTTGGGCTAACGGGATATTTAATTCAATATTTTATTTGCTTGGGCCGGGCCGCGAGTTTTAATTTAATATTTTATAATAAATTATCCGGAATAATTATTGGTTTAAGTGGGAGCCACTAAATGAAATTAAAATGAAATAATTATTTTTTTAATTATTTTCGTAGGTCGCGTTATTTAAATTAAATTCAATTTTAATTAGAATAAAGTCTAAGGATTAATAATTTGGAAATTGATTAATCTTTTAGGACGCGTTTATGTGAACGTGAATTTTAATTAATTCACGTAAATACTTGCATAATTATATGGGTCATTCGTTTTAGCATACGAATGGGTGAATGCATAGAATGTATATTTTATGTAATGCAGGTACTCCAAGTGACTAGTATGGCCATTTAGGATAGTTAAATACGGTCTGCAAACCGTTCTATCTTTGAATGTAAAGTTTTAAATATGGTCTGCGTACCATGGAAATTTTGATGTAATTTTATTATTTTCAAGTATTTCTAAGTTTAGAACTTTAAGTTAGCAATGGAACGAAGATTCAAGACGATGCCAAGCTAACAAGATGGTGATGAAGATTGGATGCTTCAAGACAAGTGTTTTGGGCCATACTAGTTCACCATTTTATTTATGCATTTGATATATATATATACATATATTATGCTTGAATGTATGTATGTATACTTTGCATGAATAGGTTGTTTCGTATGACTCGATTAGATTAAGTTCACTAAATAATCGAACCAACATAGAAACAACTAGGTCCAAAGTAATATTGAGTTCAAAAGTTGCTTTTCAAGGAAATAATGCCCTTGGTCCAAGTATGCATTTAATGTTAAGTCTAATAAATGCGGTTCAGTATTAATTAACAAGTTAATAAATTCAGTGAGATCGAGTGAGCTGAATGCCTAGCTAGAGGCCGCTTCAGTTCAAGTGGAATTAATGATATTAATCCACAGCTTACTCTTGACTGAACCCGTAGGGTCACACAAATAGTACGTAAACGGATCAAGTATTTAATGGCATTAAATACTCCATCTATCGATATTCGGAATTGACGGATTTTGGTTTCAGTGGGAGCTCAGATCGTCAAAGGCGTTTTACTCCGGAAACGATGATATTGCTTGAAACGGAAATATGGATCGTATCGGAAATATAAATATTATCCAAGTCATAGATGTTGCCGGAAACGGAAACATGGTACGTATCGGAAAATATTATCGGAAATGGAAATATTGCCGGAATCTGAAATACTGCCGGAAACGGAAATACTGTCGAAATCGGAAATATTATTGGAATCGGAAAATAATTCCGGAAACGGAAATATTAAATATTCGTTCGAAACGGAAATTAATTCCGGAATCGGAAATGTTAAATATTGTTCGTATCAGAAATGAATTCCGGAATCAGGAAATTAATCGGAAGCGCATCGTAAGAATTAGCATCGGACGAGACTTGCTAGACGAAGGCCCAGCACGAAGCCAGGCCCGCGTCCAGCAAGCCAAGCGCCCAACACAACGTTGCCAAAGCCTCGCCAGGCCCAGCGCAAGGCTAGGCCCAGCAAGGCCATGGCGCGCGCGCGGATGTGCTGACACTCGTGGGCTGCGAGCTGCGCCTGCTCGTGTGGGCCGCAAGGCCTGCGAGGGTTGTGCGGTGCTCGTGCTCGTGCAACGTTTGTGTTCGATACGAATCCTAAAGCTAATGGAATTCGTTATATGATTAAATCCTAATCCTAATAGATAGAATTAGTTTAAAAGAGTTTTAATGAAATTCTAATTAAACTAATTAGTATCCTAATAGGATTCTAAATCCTTTTCCATAGCCCTATAAATATGTGCCTAGGTTCACAATTTATGGACGAGTTTTCAAGAATTCTAATTGACATTTTGAGAGCAAAATTTCAGTCACATTGTTGCCCTATTTAGCCGAAAATTCTAAGTACCTTAAGGGCGATTCTAGTTGGTCAATCTTAAGGCGGATCCGGACGTGCTGTGGACTTTCTATGGAGGGACGACACTTGGAGTCCTAAAGACATGTTCTTGTTCGGTTTGGGGCGCAGCTAGGGAGGGCACGCTACAAAGTGTATGCATCCTAGAATAATTTTATGATTATGTGCAATTAATATGATTCCTGGCATTAAGGTTTTTCCGCATGATTTATGTTGTTCATATGTATCATAACCTAACAGTGGTATCACGAGCCTCTTATTATTTGCATAATCTATTATTGCTTAACATGGTTAAATTTTACAAATTTGCAAAGAATTAAAAAGGGTGATTAATTTTCGTAATTGTTAATTAATTGCAAATTGCGTTTATTTAATTATATGTACGCAGTTTTTCGGCAGTTTCTTCGTTACTCAACCAAATCGAGTGATTTTTGTGTCAATTCCGCATGTAAAAGGCATTCTAAAATTTTGACAAAAATACAAATTTTCAGCCGAACCTAGAATTCCCAAATTCGAAGCCTAACTATGACTTTTCGGAGGTTTTAGTTTTTCGAACGCAAAAGTTTGTAATTATAAGATTTTAAATTGAATATTTGCCATTCTTGTTATTAAATCTTGAATTTTTGATTGACCTACTGTATATGTTTAACAAATTTGAATGCCTAAGCTTGTTAATTACACAACCTAATTTGTAATTTTAATTAATTTGTTGAATTCCAATAATTTAGAATTTGATTTTCATAATTAATTGACAATTTAATTAGGTATCCATGATTAAAAACCACCATAAAAATTGTTAATTTGTGATAAATTTTAAATTTTTATGACCTAGATTTGAATCCATGTTAATCGGAAATTAATTGATTAATAAATTTTCGATTTTTCGCCCTAAAATTATGAAATTAATAGGAGAATTTGTAATTATTAATCCAACCTTTGCCCGGTTTTCTTTAATTAAGTCTACCTATTCGATATTTCTAAATAATCCAACCTTTATGACCCAACTACTATTATTAAGCCTAACAAGTTACTAACCTGCTGTAGGCGGTATTCACCCTTACGTTGCATAAAACAGTTATAATTTTTTTCCCCCTCCTTTAATTTATTTAATGTTTTAATTTTCGTTCCTCTCTCCTCTGCGATTTTCTGCTTCATCTCTAAACTCCTCTCCATTATTTCTCTTCTCCACCATTGTTGATCCCCCATACCTCTCCATTCGAATTTCATAAAAAATAATCAGCAATTGATCCCTATTCCTCTCCATTCGAAATTCATAAAAAATAATCAGCAATTGTTATGGCTGGGGTAAAGCAATTGCCTGTTGGATCTGGATCTTCTTCAAATTCAATATTTTTTTTTCTAAATTTTCAACAAGACCACAATAACCAACATCCCACAACATAAAAAAAAATTAAAAAAAAAAAAAAAAAAACTATATTATTGCAACAACTAGCGTTTTTACGAACTGACCATCAAGGAATCCCAAAATTCAAAATTTACCAAAAGAGGAACAAAAACGCTAGGATTCGTAAGTTCACCTTCAATTGTATGATTCTGGAGACGAAATTTGAATGCGTGTGCATGAAGTCACCTATTTCCACAAGAAAATCGTTGATGATGTCATGAACCAGTACAATTGTGGTTGAAGCAGTAGTAATGGAGGAGAGAGGAATTGAAACACTGCACAGAGAAGAGAAGGGTTAAGGGTTTTTTGAAAAAAATAATGAAATCCTTGTTTAGGTGGCAAGTGATGATGACGTGTCCAATATTTTAGGACGGAAACCAACTTTAAGTTGTCAACGTTTTTAACGTTGACTTTGTCGTAGGTAACCGGTCATCCAGGCTTAATAATAGTAGTTGGGTCATAAAGGTTGGGTTATTTAGAAATATCGCATAGGTAGGCTTAATTAAAGTAAACCGGGTAAAGGTTGGATTAATAATTACAAATTTTCCAAATTAATATGATTTATTAATTTGTCGTTAATTTTAAATTAAAAATTTTAATTTTTTATGAAAATCACTCATGAATGTTGCACGCACAAAGCAATGGTCGCTACGTGTTACCCTTAAGGGGTGTTGTATAGTGCGGGCACGCGACGACGAGCAAGGGAGCTCGTCGCCCGTGCGGTACGAATGCAGCGAGCAACAATGCATGGCGCGCGCGCGAGGCATTGGTGCTGGCCGTGTGTGCTATGCGATGGGCGAGGGCGACGAGGCAAGGCACAAGCGACGAGCGAGACGCGTGTGGGCAGCGATGGTGCTGCGCCACAGCGCGCCTGGCTCGCCCAAGCAAAGCAGCAGAAGAAGCGACACAGCACAAGGCTGCGCGCAGCGTGGCCAGCGATGGCTGCGTATGAGTGTGGCGTGTGGTTGTGTGTGCCTTGTGCAGCGATCGATCGAGCGGGGCGCAGCAGCCTCGTGGCTTGATGGGGCTTGGGCGCAAGCCCAAGTGCCTCGTCTTGCGACGATTGATACGTTTTGATTTTAATTTGAGATTTTCTGTTCGGAAATAATTTTAATTAACTTTAAAATTAATAATTTAAATGGTTTTCTCGGAATTTAATTTTTATTATAATTATTATAAATTTTTATTTATACTAATTATTTTACTAAAATTAAACCTTGAATTAATTTAATTCGTTTAATTCAACTAAAAATAAATTAAATGGATTCGATTATAATTTTATATGAGCTTTAAATTTTAATTAAACTTGTATGTTTCCGGTTAGACTAGAAATACATTTTTATGTTTAAAATTAGTAAAGCATATAAAGTCATTGGTTTAAGTGGGAGCATTTTTAGTCATAAACTTTTGATTAGGTCGACAATCCTTTAAGGTTAAAACAACTTGATTAGAATTAATAAGGACTGAATAATTGGTAGATATTGGTGCCCTTGATTAATTGCTGCAAATATTTATGTGATGCATAACAATGTCTGTTTACTAACCAGCTATGTGGGCCATTCATGATATAATGAATGGGTGAATGATATATTGTATATGTACTGTTTTGCAGGTTATTGAAAGTGACTAGTATGGCCCAAATAGGATAGAAAATATGGTATGCGTACCATTAATTTGAATGTAATATTGGTCTAAAGTACCAAATTTTATTGCTTTTAAATGTGGTATGCGTACCATCAAATAGTTCTAATTAGTTTAATTATAGCTGATCCTATTTGTAGAAAATGGCGCCTCCCATGGTGAAATTCAAGACGGAGTTTCCAATCCATTTTCAAGACGGACATTGAAGTTGAAGCTTCAAGATGAAGTCGGGCCATACTAGATCACATTTATCTTATGCATGCTTTAAGTTATTTATTGCTCTTAAATATGTCTTAATTATGCATGAGATTATGGCTTGATTATGTTGCATGATTAAGGATTTTAGTTCACTTAAAATCTAACCAACATAGTAAGAGCCTTAAGTTCCAAACTTAAAAATTGAGTTAAAAGGTGCCATGCCAAAAAAAAACATACTTGGATAACCTTTACATCAATCTTAGTAATAGTTTTCCGCAATAGCGAGGTGTTACTTATTGATCCTAAAGGGGTAAGGTATACAAATAATTGTGAGTACATGTTAGTTTTGGTGAAACTCAACGATATAATTAAGGAGTCCTTTTATGTCGTGGTAAATTCGATAGGTTTACCTAATAAGTTCTTAGACGTACCTATCAACAAAGAGTAGTTTCTAGACTATTAGCAAAAGGCTTTTGCTTACCTAAAAGATTTTAGAATTCAGTCAAAATACATAATGTGCTTAATTCTTCAATGGTTTTTAGGGTCTTGGAATCATTTTATTCACACCTGCCGGAACACATAACCTGAATAAAATGCTTAATGAGCATTAAATTATGCATGTATGATAGAATTTAAGTTTATTAAGAGAAACTGTGAATGATTATTTATTTGTTTATTCTTTTTCAATTGTAGTTTTAACTATGGCAAACAACAATTCATTCAACATTCGATCAATTCTCGAAAAGGAGAAGTTGAACGGGAAAAACTTCCTTGACTGGCAAAGGAACTTGCAAATAGTTCTTATGCAGGAAGAAAAGGAGTATGTCCTGGAAGAGGCGATGCCCGAAGCCGCGGGCGACGGGGTCACTTAGGGCCTCAGGCAGCCCTCAATCGTTGGATTGATGCTAACAAGGATGTGAAAAGTCTAATGCTTGCAATCATGAGTGCAGATCTACAGAAAACGTTCATCAACTTAGATTCTTTCACGATCATTAGTGAGTTAAAGAACATGTTCCAAGATCTGGCTCGGGTCGAAAGATTCGAGACTCATAGGCAAATTCTTGAGACCAAGCTTAAGAAAGGCGAGCCCGTAAGTCCACATGTTCTCAAAATGATTGGACTCATTGAGAATATGAGTCGGCTGGATCAGCAATTCTCTCAGGAAATGGCTGTAGACACCATCCTCCATTCTCTTCATAACGGGTATGATCAGTTCAAGCTGAACTACATTATGAATAGTCTAGACAAAACGCTCACTGAGCTTCACGGTATGCTGAAGACCGCTGAAAAGACGCTCAAAAGTGATAAGCAAGATGTGCTTATGGTGCGTGAGGGCAAGTTCAAGAAATCTGGAAAGAAGAGCAATGCTAAGAAACGTGGCAACAAGGCCAGCCAGACTAAGCAGCCAGGCGGCACCAAATCTGAAAAGAAGAAGGTGAGCCAACCCACTTCTGAATCTGAATGCTTCTATTGCAAGAAGAAGGGGCATTGGAAGAGAGATTTCTTGAAGCTAAAGGAAGATCAGAAGAACGGAACAGTCGTTTCATCTTCATGTATTTTCGTTATAGACTGTATACTTGTTAATTCAACTTCTTGGGTATTAGATACAGGTTGTGGCTCACACTTATGTTCCAATTCACAGGGACTAAGAAAAAGTAGAAGGTTAAGCAAGGGTGAAGTCGACCTACAAGTGGGAAATGGAGCACGGATTGCTGCATTAGCTGTAGGAACTTATTATTTGCCGTTGCCCTCTGGGCTAGTTTTGGAACTGGAAGACTGTTTCCATGTTCCAAGTCTTACTAAAAACATCATTTCTGTTTCTTTTTTAGATGCTAAGGGATTTTCCTTTTTAATAAAAGACAATAGTTGTTCGTTTTATTTTAAAGAGATGTTTTATGGATCTGCTAGATTAGTCAATGGACTTAATTTATTAGATCACGAGAAACAAGTTTATAACATAAATACCAAAAAGGCCAAAAAGGATGATTCAGATCTCACCTATCTGTGGCATTGTCGATTAGGCCATATTAACTTGAAACGCATAGAAAGACTTCAAAAGGAAGGAATTCTAGAACCATTTGACTTGGAGGATTATGGTAAGTGCGAATCATGTTTACTTGGCAAAATGACAAAGCAACCTTTCTTTAAAGTTGGAGAAAGAGCAACTGAACTATTAGGTTTAATCCATACAGATGTATGTGGACCAATGAGTACAAATGCTAGAGGTGGTTTCAGCTACTTTGTCACTTTCACTAATGACTTCAGTAGATATGGTTATGTCTACCTAATGAAGCATAAGTCTGAATCATTTGACAAATTCAAGGAATTTAAGAGTGAAGTAGAGAATCAATTAGGCAAGAAGATTAAGGCACTACGGTCTGACAGAGGCGGTGAATATCTGAGCTATGAATTTGATGACCATCTGAAAGAATGTGGAATTCTATCAGAATTGACTACTCCTGGAACACCACAATGGAACGGTGTGTAGGAACGGAGGAACAGAACCTTGCTAGACATGGTTAGATCAATGATGGGTCAGGCCGAACTTCAAATAGAATTTTGGGGACATGCACTAAATACAGCTGCACTCACTATAAATAGAGCTCCGTCTAAAGTTGTTGAAAGACTCCATATGAGTTATGGTTTGGAAAGCCTCCAAAAGTGTATTTTCTTAAGATTTGGGGATGTGAAGTATACCTCAAAACGATTAATTTCAGACAAACTTCATCCAAAATCTGACAAATGTATCCTTGTGGGCTACCCAAAGGAAACAAAGGGGTATTACTTCTAAAATACATCTGAGAACAAGGTGTTTGTTGCTCGAGATGGTATCTTTTTGGAAAAGGATCACATTTCCAAAATGACAAGTGGGAGAAAAGTAGACCTCGAAGAAATTCGAGTCGAACAACAAAATCTAGAGAATGCTGAAGATGACATTCAGGATGAAACTCAGAGATCTTTAGAAGTATCTGGTGAGGATCAAGGACCATCTAGAAATGTAACCCCGCGTAGATCGCAGAGATATAGATCTCAACCGGAAAGGTACTTAGGTATTTTGACGAACGAGAGCTATGACGTTCTATTACTTGAAAGTGATGAACCTGCGACTTACAAACAAGCTATGACGAGCCCTAGATCCAAGCAATGGCAAGAAGCCATGCAATGCGAATTAGACTCCATGTCTGAAAACCAAGTTTGGGATTTGGTCGATTTGCTAGATGGCTACCAAGCCATAGGAAGCAAATGGGTTTTCAAACTGAAAAAGGACAAAGATGGGAAACTTGAAGTTTTCAAAGCTAGATTGGTTGCAAAAGGTTACAGGCAAGTCCACAGTCTGGATTACGATGAAACCTTTTCACCAGTTGCAATGCTAAAGTCTATTCGGATAATGTTAGCAATCGCTGCATATTACGATAACTAAATATGGCAGATGGATGTCAAAACCGCTTTCTTAAACGGCGTTTTAACAGAAACTGTGTTTATGACACAGCCTGAGGGTTTTGAGGATACAAAGAATGCTAAAAAGGTATGCAAGCTTAAGAAATCAATCTACGGATTGAAGCAAGCATCAAGGAGCTGGAATATACATTTTGATGAAGCAGTCAGTGACTTTGGTTTCATAAAAAATGCAGACGAATCTTGTGTATACAAAAGGTCAGTGGGAGCAAGATTGCTTTACTAGTATTATATGTCGATGACATATTACTTATCGGAAATGACATTCCTATGTTGAACTCTATCAAGATTTGGCTTGGGAATTTTTTTTCGATGAAGGATCTAGGAGAAGCACAAGACATACTGGGCATCAAGATTTACAGAGATAGATCTAAAACGATGATTGGACTTAGTCAAAGCACTTATATCAATAAGGTGCTTGAAAGGTTCAAGATGGCAGACTCCAAGCGAGGCTACCTACCCATGTCTCATGGAATGACTCTAAGCAAGACTCAGTGCCCAAAAAGACTTGATGAGCGTAGACGAAAGAATGGGATTCCATATGCATCATTGATTGGTTTAATAATGTATGCTATGATATGTACACGCCCGGATGTCGCATATACACTTAGTGCTACGAGCAGATACCAGTCACACCCAGGAGAGGCACATTGGACTGCTGCCAAGATGTGAGGGGGTCGAAAAAGCACGAGGCTAATGCGTGACCTCGTCCCTCGTGGGTGTGACGTTTCTTTTTGTCAAATCAAGTGTAATTGGATTTCCTGTGAGTTTAGGGTCACCATTCAGTTTTTAACGACAATGAGAAAAACTGACAAAACCCGGTTATCGTGACATAAAGGGAGTGCAATTATGTTTGACCACGACGGCCATAGGTTCCCTTGTGATCCCTGGTGTGGGGATCTTTCAACATACACCCGCAAGGTAGAGATTGAGGGTTCGGGGGACTGTAACTACCGAGAGGAGTACTCGCTCGTCGATAACTCCAGAGGCAGGATATCCTTACTAGCTCAGCATAAATAATTGAAGGGACATGTGTTAACTATTAAACTAATCTGAGTCGATTTTAACAATATGCAACATATAATACTAGATCGATCGCGATTATCTGATTTAGATTGTTTTAAGGGACCTAGCATGATAATCCAATTTCCCAAAATATTATCTTTATTAGGCGTGATAGAACAATCAGATTTAATTAGTTTTAAAGTTTATAAAAGGGCGAGGAAAGCAATTAAATCATGCGAAGGGACACATTACGACGCACCCTTGAGAGGTGCGTCACGGTTCTCAGAAAACTAACCACTTTGACTTTGCTATTTCTCCTTTTATTTAACGAATCTCAAGTTACGGGACAAGATACGTTATGTTCGATTTTTGGATCGATTGCGACAGAACGCGTGATCAATTTCGCAGCGTGAGGCTTAGGCTTAGGGGTTGGAGTCAATACTCAGAATATGAATTGTGTGTTGTGTTTACGTCGAATTTGGGGCTATATTTATAGGGAAGAGTTCGTGGAAAGATAGAATTATAGAGCTCTAATCCAAGAAGAATTAGGAGAAAACACTTACCCAGGTATTTTCAGCGCCCAGGGCTGGGCGTTAAAGATTTCGGCGCCCAGCTCTTGGCGTTGAAAATGGGATCCAGCTTTCAGCGCCCAGGACTGGGCGTTGAAAATGATGTTTGGGCCGAGTTCTTTGTCAGATTTGGAGTCTTAGAATCCGGAGTGTTTGAGACTTATCCGAGTCTTTTAGTGCGTATTAACTTTATGACGGAATGCGTCTGGGCCCGTTACGAACTCTAGGCTCGTTAGGATTTTAATTAATACGTAACTCTTATTTTTGAATCATATTAGGAATAGGATTCCTCTTGTAATTTCTATCTCATTTGGGATTTATGTTGGAGTGCAACACCTAATTCTGACAGGTTTCTATCTTTTATGACTTGCCACTTTTAACAACCACCCATTACGGCAGTTTACTATTTTTAACAGGTTTCCATAAATAGCAGATTTCTATGAATAGCAGGTTTCGGGTGAAATGAAAAGGGTGATCGAGATTCGTTATTTTATAGGAGATGCGTTGCCAAGTGGAGATTTATGTTCTCATCATCGAACCTTCCCTTTCGGGAATGGGGACAAAAGTAGGTGTCTACAGTTAGCCCCCACTTTGACTGAGTCTCGGGATGAGACGATGGTCAAAGTACTGGACGGAGTGCGTCACACAAGCCATGGTGTATGTGACCTATTTTGCAAGGGTCTCACGAGCCCCCGAGTGATAACATTTGACTTAAGGGTCATCACTTGAAGTGTCGACATATCCCTCACGTGTCATTGGGATTTTATCAACGGATAGTATAGAAACTCCCTCACTTTGTCATCGGA
The DNA here is from genome assembly GCF_020520425.1 of Spinacia oleracea. Classification (NCBI taxonomy): domain Eukaryota; kingdom Viridiplantae; phylum Streptophyta; class Magnoliopsida; order Caryophyllales; family Amaranthaceae; genus Spinacia; species Spinacia oleracea. The sequence goes on along the minus strand of NC_079492.1, from coordinate 86,004,453 downwards.
AGTATCTAAAGATGCATTGAAACTCCCTCACTTTGTCATTGGGAGTAGCTACAGATGTTTTCGAAATCAAAGCTATAAAGTGTAATTGGGCCTGGCCAAGCCCAATCACGAGGTAAAAATATTTTTAAAGATTCTCATTTTCAGGGTTAGCTAAACGAGAAAACCCCTTGTTTTTATGGGACGTAAAACGAAGGAAAATCCAGCACATCGTTCTTTTTTGGAAAAAACGGAAAACCAATCCTTTAATTTTTGGAAAAAAGGAAAACTACTCACATCGTTATTTTTTGGAAAAACGGAAAACCAATCCTTTAATTTTTAGAAAAAAGGAAAACTACTCACATCGTTCTTTTTTGGAAAAACGGAAAACCAATCCTTTAATTTTTGGAAAAAAAGGAAAACTACTCACATCGTTCTTTTTTGGAAAAACGGAAAACCAATTCTTTAATTTTTTGGAAAAAAGGAAAACTACTCACATCGTTCTTTTTTGGAAAAACGGAAAACCAATCCTTTAATTTTGGGAAAAAAGGAAAACTACTCACATCGTTCTTTTTTGGAAAAAACAGAAAACCAGAAAAAGTTATCGCTGCAGCGACTAAGGACCTGCGCGCTTAGTGGCGCAGACCCCGCCGGCTAAAGATGGCGAGCCTGTCCGCTAAGGGTGGACGCCCCGTCCGAAAGAAGTGAATCTGTTTTGAAGTTTGTTTGCTTTTTTTTTGAAAATAAGGACCTACGCGGTTTGTGACGTAGACCCCGCCGGTTGAAGATGGTGAGACTGTTTTTTTTGTTTTGAAGATTTTTTCGAAAACTAAGGACTTGTGCGGCTAGTGACGCAGACCCCTCCCGCTGAAGGTGGGCGAGCCCTGTCCGCTGAGGGTGGACGTCCCTGAATTCGTTTTTTTCAATTTGGAACTTGCGTGGTTCGTGACGCGATCTTGCGCGCTGAAGATGGGCAAGTTCCTATTTCTTTTGTTCATTGTGATTTCTTTTGAGAATTTCTTTTCTTATTCATTCTCGCAGGAGCGCATTCTTTCGAGGGATGCTCGGATTTAGTTGCAACCTGAATGTGGGTTGACAACGTGCTTAGACAGACCATTGTCTTGTGGTCATCATCTTTCCATGGTTTTGAGCTAGTTTTTACGGCTCAATTTTGCCACTACCTGGGTCCTTGATTAGGGGACTATGTATAAGTATCAACGACGACCTTTGTCTTGAGGTCGTAATCCGGTTTTATCTTTGAGATTATCCAAACACGGGACTGTGTATAGCGTAGTCCGGGGATATGATTTTAACTTTGCATACTTTCTTTCGAGCCCCCAAGCATTCGTGCTTGATGGTCATTTCTTGTTAAAGAGATTCCTTGGGGATACGCATTTTGTGATGTCCTTGATTGTGTTTTGGATCGCGCTCGTGAGTGCGAGTGATCTTTGCAGTGGTGTGCTACTCTTAACAAAGCCGTGAGGTGCGACTTTCAGTAAAGAAATCGGCAATTTTTGAGTCGAATGGATACGACAGGGCCTTATAGAAGTCAGGGGCCTTTTTGGGTCTGGGATCATTTTCGGCGCCCATGCCTGGGCGTTAAAGATTTCGGCGCCCAGCGCCGGGCACTGAAAATGATTTCTGGCGATGTTTCTTGATGACACAGTTGGCCTCTTGTTCGTTCGTTTTCTTTTTTTCTTTTCGTCTAGAGTTTCTTTTTTTGGAACGAACCGTTCATTTGAGATCACCGTTGATTGGTGAATAATTATTTCTCGAGGAACCGTAGCCTAATAGTGGACCAACGGTGTTTATTATTTCCTTATTCGTTCGCCATTTCTTAGCTTAGAGCGATTGTGGGATTAATCTTCAACGCCCAAAGTCAGGCGTGGGATTTGGCGTCGGAGTTGATTATTGGGTAGATCTGCCTCTTTTCCGTTCGCTTATTTCACTTGGAGATTCTACGTATTCTCTTCTCTTTTGTTTTTCTTTATTTTTGGAACGTAGAATTTTATTAGAGATCACAATGAGCTGAGTGATCGTGATGATTTCTGCCATTTTGATAAGCGTGTTTTCCGTCGTTGATAGAAAACCACCTATGCAAACAATATTTATAAAACCACTTCAACTACCGGCAAGCGGTAAGCAAAGGGATCGTCCCAAAGAAACGGTGAATTATTGAGTTGGAAGTCAATCTAGTTCGATCAAGGATTTGTTTTGAATTGTCACTTTTAAGAGTCTAAAAACAAATAAAGAACTATGTAAAATTGAATCAAGAAAGGGAAATGCTAGGGAGTCGGGGATAGCCTAGGGAAACCGGGGGAAATCAATTCAACTATTTAGCAATGGTGATCATGCAACGAAATGGTGATTAGGCAAACGGCATCTAAAGACGAACCCGCCACCTCTCGGATAGGGAACGCTAAGCGTCTAATCCACGGAAGAGCTTTCGCCTAATCCTAGACTAAACTAACTAGCATATAATAGGTACCGCCATTTGATCAACACAAGATAGGTCCACAATGTCTTGCCAAACCAATCCTATGGTTCCACGGAAATCTAATCGAATAGCATTTGCAACTACCACTCAACTAGCATGGATTTCCTATCATCAAATCTTATTTAATCACATGAATCAACGAACAATCAATAATCTATTTCCGCTAATTCATCCCCTAGTTTCTCCCCTTTCCCTAACCTAAAACTACTCACTAATCATCCTAACAATCAAGCTATCCATTAGTTCAAAACTAGCTATCATGAAATTAAAGGAGGAGAAGTAGAGAATAGGAAACTCAATTGCACAATCAAATCAAAAAAACTGAAAATCAAAGTAACAAGCAAAATTGAAATCAAGAACTCAAGGTATTGAGGAATTGCAAAACAATTATCAACTAAGCAAGTGAAAGAATTAAAGAACTAAGAATTCAATTGCATAAAGAAGAGAAGAGTTGAAGAAAATTACTGAATTGATGCTTGGAATTGAAGAGTTTCTCTCTCTAGATTGAAGAAAAAAATCACAAAACCTCTGGAATTGAAAGTGTAAAAATATGAAATGTAAAATATGAAAGCGTAAAATGAAAATAATCAAAAATCCTATTTATACTAAACCCCAAAAGTAAGAGTTTTAAACTCGAAAACTGAATCCCTCGCAGCCGTGGGAACGTGCAGACCCAGGTGCGATCGTGCTGTGCATCAATGCGAACGGGCCCTGCGACGATTCTTCTCCTTCATGCCGTGCGATCGTGCTCAACAACCGTGCGATCGCACGGTTGTAACTTGGCTAAATCTTAGAGAATCCTTGTGTGCTCGCACAGAAATTTAGTGCGAGCCCACCGAAATTCCGTGCGAGCGGGCTCCTCTGTGGTGCGATCGCACAAAATCACTCATAGTTCCTGCATCGATTTTCCGGATTTGTGCGAGCACACGAATTTGAGGCACGAGCGCACACACTGCCTTGACTTTTGGAGCCAACTCTGTAGCCCGTGCGAGCGCACAAAATGTCCATGCGATCGCACGGCACTGCCTTGACTTTTGGAGCCAACTCTGTAGACCCGTGCGAGCGCACAAAATGTCCATGCGATCACACGGCACCTGCTCGAGCAAATCTCAGCTGTTTTTCCATCATTTTCAACATCATCACCTGAAAACCACAAAGATGGAAAAGGGGAATAAAAGAACAGCAAAACAATATAAAACTAACAAAAAAGCATAATAAAACTCTATAAAATCCTAGCCTAGAGCGACATAAATGCCGCTCATCACTTCTACCTTGCACCAAATGGTTAAACTTAACCATAACGGGGTAATACTAGAAATCCGCGCCCCTCCTCTCGACGTCAGTTGTACTATGGTTGGAACGGCCGAAACTGCAGACGACCTTTACGGGTTTCAAATGGAAGAAACAATCCAGTTCATCGAAGATTATGATCCAGCATTCCTTGACCCCGCATGCATCCCGAGTCATCCCCAGAATGCTATTAGCTCAAGGTTATTTCCCTGGAACCCCATTGGGCATAAGGAAGAAGGAATGCACATTCCATCCTTTACCCAACAAATCTACTCCCTTTGGCTTAGGCTATGAACCAATGGAGGAAGATATTGCTGACCGCCTGTCTAGGCTACGCCTTAACAAGGCCAAACAAACCACCCTCCTTTCCCCATATCAAAGAACCCTTAACGGGATGTTCGTTTGGGAAGGAGAAGGACACCCATGCTGTGATTTCCCTGAACCCTTCGTTCAGGATGGCTTGCTAAAACCAGGATTTGAAATCTTCCATGACTGCCACACCTTGGATGAGGCACCCCACCTCACCAAGACTAAAACAACTGAAATATTGGACGACCAGGCTCTATGGACATTGTTTAACGAATCGAGGCCTATGGAGGACGGGACTGTGACGACTACCCTAGCTTTACAAGATGAAGGTTTCGATCCAACCCGGTTAATCTCTCCTGCATCAACACTAGAAGAGATCGAGAACGGATGGGTGAAGACATATCAGTGGGTCAATGCAAAAGGAAAAGAATTCAAGATGAGTGCCGGTGAAGGACCAAAGTTTTACGAGACTAAACCCAAGGCTTGAGCCACATAGAGCACCGTAGTAAAAAGCGCCTAGTAGTTCTTTAGATTGGTAGAAAAATAATAAAGACTTTAGATGGTCCTAAGACCCCTTAGAATATAGGTCAAGTTTGTTTCAGTGTGTTTTCCTTACTTTCCAAATAAATAAAGGCGTAATATTTCTCCTAAAATTTTATTCTAAGACTAAGTAAACACCAAATGTACTTGCAAAACACAAAAATAAAGAGGCGGCCCACTCTAAGGCCCAACAAACGAGGCCCATTCGGTCTTGAAATAGTGCTATGGGAACCAGTTCCCGAAACCCACAAAATAAACCGCACCATCCCATTCATATCCCCAAAAACCTAAAAAGTCAGCCAGTGTTATCACAAGAGTCAATCCATACAACCCAAAAAAATCAAAGGAAATCAAAATCCAAAACAATGCAAATGTTACCAAAAAACAGATTCATAAAACATAATTCCATCATACCCTTCACTAACAACGCGCACCTCAATCCACCCAAAAAACCTACACAAAGATTTTCATATCTTCCACACCTTAACTCCATTTTCAAAGCCATCTCTCGTCACGGATAGAAAAAATTAATCCGGACAAAAATGCATCTCACGCTAACAGTAAAAAAATCCCCTGAATTAGCAACAAAATTGATTTTAAATACGAGCAAAATCAAAGCACTAAAAAAGGAAAAAAATAAATAAATGCAAGAACACGTGAAGCAAAGCGTCAAAATTGACCGCCCAAGTCATTTTCAGCGCCCAGGGCTGGGCGCCGAAATCTTTGACGCCCCAGCCTGGGCGTTGAAACTCTCTGCCTGCCTAAATTTTTTTAGAACTGCTCGTCATTTTATCCGCACATAACGGAAAAATAACGAACACTTGGGGGGTACAGCACGTATTCAAATAGGCTCACCAATAAATATAGCCATACAAAAAGTAGTCGAATTTCATTTTTTTACGCGACTTACGGCAAACAAAAAACGGCTGACGAAAATAATGATAATACTTCACTCATTTGACCGATTAAGTAATATGCTACCACCTCGGGGCATATCTATAGAAATCTGGCATCCTAGAACTTATTCTAGCCAGAACTACGCGCGACCTAATTCTGACAAGATACGTAGGCAATCCTTACCAACGATTCGGTCCAATAAAAAAAACAAACATACATAAATTGTGCAAAAAGTGTTAGACATGTAGAAATATAAAAAGAAGGAGAAACAAGAAATGAAAATGAAACAATAAAATACGCCTTTATTGAAAACTAATAAGAAGGAAAACAAAGTTCTAAGGAATGAAAAAACAAACACAACTGAAATAAATAAAGGGCACCTACACCCTAGCAAGAACTACACTACTCTAGTTCTTCCGGATCATCAAATAAAGTCTTGTAGAGGGCAATGTTCGCAGGATCCACCCCCACAGTCTTCTGCGCTTCCCCAATATCAATCTCCATAAGAACCGGCTCCTAGACACTAACTTCCAAAGATGCCAAGGCTTCAGAAACATTCTCAGTTATAGCCCGCTCAGCCTCAAGGGCACAGACAATGGTGGGAGAAGGATTATTATCATCAACTAGACTAGCCACTGTTTCCACAGGCAGCTGAGCCTTCCTAACCCATACATTGTTCCGGCGACGATCTCCGCGAGAGCTTGCATTTCTTTTAACAACAGCAGGCCCCTTCATGTTAGGCATCTTTTTAGGCTTGAAACTGGAACGGGGAGGAACTTCCTTTCGATCAGGACGAGCTTTCACAGTCTTAATACCATAGGTACGAGGTTTGGCAGAATCAGGACCCTCATACTTAACACGAATACGAGGTATCAAAAGCTCAGCCGGCTCCCCATTTCGAGCCTCGGTCCTCACAACTTTATCATCGGAGCTCATCCACAACTTGTAGTTTTAAGAAAGACCCACAAAGCCATTTGTAGCTACGGCCCAACGCGGGATACCATCATAATACTTAGCCCACGCTAGAACCCGTGCTTGTGAAAAGGCCGCTACCTTAGGTGGTACCGTATCAGAAAAGGGGATAGTCTGCCTTAAACCATATTGACGCATGACTCGGTAAGGGAAAATATAAATGGGCCGAGATAGCCCCAACAAAGAAACATAAACCGATACATCAGAACCCCCCGTCATAGTAGTCAAACCCCACCATGGTACCACTCACTTAATAGAACAGATGCCATAAGTAAAAAAGGAGGTCCATTCGGCCTCGTCCTGGCCTTAGTGCAAGTATTTTCGGTTACCCAAGGCTATAGGGCGATAATGTTTAGGATCGGCAGGAGCTTCCAAGAGTCTAAGCCGTTCCACAAGCCAAATCTGCAAAAAACGGGTACGATAAAAAAATAATAATAAAAGAAAACGGTTACTGGGGCGCAGTTTCAACGCCCAGGACCAGGCGCCGAAAATTCCAGTGCCCAGCCCTGGGCGCTGAAACTCAGCCCCAAGGCAGGACGAATAAAAAATGTGTATGCGAAAAAATGTGTATACGTGCGCAAGAAAAAAATCGATTACCTGCAGTAACAGGGGGCTTCCCTAAAATGTTCAGATTTGGCATCCTTCTTCAGCTTATCCGCACTCAGCAAAGTCTCAGCAACAACCAACGACATAATAGAATAGCAACTTTCCATCTGGCTAATCAAGGGGATCAACCTTATATCACCGAACTCACCGTTGTTATTCAACACCAAATAATGATTCAACAAGAAAAATACAAGGGCTCGAATATTCAATTTCTGTTCGGTCATATTCTTACTAGGCCTAAAGTGGTGTTTTACAAGTTTTGCCAAATTAACCTCATCACCTACAATAACTTCAGCAAGCATGTTAGCATCTAGTCCTAGGAAAGCCCCTATGGTTGTTTTACTCTCTTCATAGTGCCAGGAGTGGCAGGGGTAGCATTAGTAGGATAACCAAGGATCGCAGCAAATTCATCTGGCAAAGGACATATTTCGTTGCCCCGAAAGATAAAAACATGATGATCGGAATCCCAAAAGCTTAGGGTTGCGTGCAGAAAATTATAGTCAATGTTAATTTGTTGTAAGCCTAAAAGTGCCTCTAAGTGGTATTCTTTCAATAAAGCCTTTTCTGTAGAATTAAGGGCACGTAGCCAACGCCTAACAGCCCGTTGGAGTGAGAAAGTGGGAATTGACATGACAAAAGCAGGGAGTAATTAAAACACAGCAAAGAGAGAAGGAAATTGAGAGTGATGGAAAATAAGGGACGTATCTAGCCCCTATATATAGTTGAACGCATCAAGTGACATCCAGATCCCATTCGAAAACGTGTTAAGAAATCCGAAAGTCAAAATTCTCCAAGAAAAGACTTTCAGCGGCCGAAGCTGGGCGCCGAAATATTTAACGCCCAGCCTTGGGCGCCGAAAATGCAGCCCAAGGCCCAGATTTCACAAAACGCGGAGCAGGAAAAGACTTAAAACCGTATTGCTAGACACGAGGCCCTATGTACAAATAAGATCAAGCCCAAAAGCACCTTTAAGCTCCCAAATAGCAAAAACAAATGGTAAAACTTGGTCGAAACTTAGACTTGTCTCAAGAAACATATATGTACACTTTTCAAAAAAAAAATATCAAGGTCATTCTTCGATACACCAAAAAATATTGTTAAGTCGTTGGTTTCTTAAAAAAAAAAAAAATGTTTGTCTGTCAAAGGATTAAATCGGGCCAAGCTAAACTGAATGATATTAAATCTTGTCGCCCGAAGACTGAAGTCGCACCCCATGACTTCGCCAAAGTAGCACATCACTATGAAAGGTCGCTCGCACATATGAGCTCGACCCCAAACATGATTAAAAGACGTTATAAAGTATGCAAAAAATGACCACCAAAGCCCGAGTGCTTGGGGGCTCGCGAAAGTATACTCCAATAGAGAGCGCGCAATCAAAATCACATTCCCGGGCTGCGCTATACACAAGTCCCGTGTTTGGATAATCTCAAAAAAAAAAAAAAAAAAAAACGGTATTTTAAATATATCGCTAACAGAAATATACTCAGTGTGGGCTCACTTATAGGACACACCTAATCAGGAAATGTTACGACCCACCAACATGTTGTAATCACAAAAGCCCTTGTACATAGGCAAAATGAAAACAAAGTAAGAAATTCAAAATGGGCTCGCTCACCTTCAACGGGCGGGGTCTGCGTCACTAGCCGCGCAGGTCCTCAGTTTTCGAAAAATAAAGTCTTCAAATTCAAAATAGGCTCGCCATCTTTAGCCGGCGGGGTGTACGTCACAAACCGCGTAGGTCCTTATCTTCAAATTTCAAAAACAGAATCGTCCACTTCTATCGGACGGGGTGTCCACCCTTAGCGGACAGGCTCGCCATCTTTAGCCGGCGGGGACTGCGTCACTAACCGCGCGGGTCCTTAGTCGCTGCAGCGGTAACCTTTATCGGTTTTCCCTTTTTCCAAAAATTAAAGGATCGGTTTTCCCTTTTTCTAAAAATTAAAAGATTGGTTTTCCATTTTTCCAAAACAGAACGATGTGATCGGTTTTCCCTTTTTCCAAAAATTAAAGGATCGGTTTTCCCGTTTTCCAAAAATTAAAGGATTGGTTTTCCGTTTTTCCAAAAAAGAACGATGTGATTGGTTTTCCCTTTTTTCCAAAAATTAAAGGATTGGTTTTCCGTTTTTCCAAAAAAGAACGATGTGCTGGATTTTCCTTCGTTTTACGTCCCATAAAAACAAGGGGGTTTTCTCGTTTAACTAGCCTTGAAATGAGAATCTTTAAAAACATTTTTACCTCGTGGTTGGGCTTGGCCAGGCCCAATTACACTTTATAGCTTTGATTTCGAAAACATCTGTAGCTACTCCCAATGACAAAGTGAGGGATTTTCTACACTTCTTTAGATCCTTCCAATGACAAAGTGAGGAAGTTTCTATACTATCCGTTGACAAAATCCCAATGACACGTGAGGGATATGTCGGCACTTCAAGTGATGACCCTTAAGTCAAATATTATCACTCGGGGGCTCGTGAGACCCTCGCAAAAGCAGGTCACCATGGCTTGTGTGGCGCACTCCGTCTAGTACTTTGACCATCGTCTTATTCCAAGACTCAGTCAAAGTGGGGGCTAACTGTAGACACCTACATTTGTCCCCATTCCCGAAAGGGAAGGTTCGATGATGAAAACGTAAATCTCCACTTGACAACGCATCTCCTATAAAATAACGAATCTCATTACCCCTTTTCATTTCACCCGAAACCTGCTATTTATGGAAACCTGCTAAAAATAGTAACTGCCGTAATGGGTAGTTATTAAAAGTGCCAAGTCATAAAAGATAGAAACCTGTCAGAATTAGGTGTTGCACTCCAACATAAATCCTAAATGAGATAGAAATTGCGAGAGAATCCTATTCCAAATATGATTCGAAAATAAGAGTCACGTATTAATTAAAATCCTAACGAGCCTAGAGTTCGTAACGGGCCCAGACGCATCCCGTCACAAGGTTAATACGCACTAAAGGACTCATTTAAATCTCAAATACTCCGGATTCTAGGAATCCGAATCTGACTAAGAAAAACAGCCCAGACCCTATTTTCAACGCCTGGCTCTGGGCGCTGAAAATACCTGGTACGTGTTTTTTCCTAATTCCTCGTGGATTAGAGTTCTGCAATTCTATCTTTCCACGAACTCTTTCCTATAAATAGACCCTTGATTTCGACGTGAAAAGAACACACAACACACAATTATATTCCGAGTATTGACTCTAAACCCCTAAGCCTAAGCCTCACGCTGCAAAACTGATCACGCGTTCTGTCGCAATCGATCCATAAATCGAACAGAACGTATCCCGTCCCATAATTTGAGATTCGTTAAATAAAAGGAGAAATAACAAAGTCAAAGTGGTTAGTTTTCTGAGAACCGTGACGCACCTCTCAAGGGTGCGTCGTAATGTGTCCCTTTTCCATGGTTTAATTGCTTTCCTCGCCCTTTTATGAACTGTTAAACTAACTAAAATTTGATTGTTCGATCACTCTTAATAAATATGATATTTTTGGGAAATTGGATTATCATGCTAGGTCCCTTTAAACAATCTAAATCAGATAATCGCGCTCGATCTAGTACTATATGTTGCATATTGTTAAAATCAACTCAGATTAGTTTAATAGTTAACGCATGTCCCTTCAATTATTTATGCTGAGCTAGTAAGGATATCCTGCCTCTGGAGTTATCGAAGAGCGAGTACTCCTCTCTGTAGTTACAGTCCCCCGAACCCTCAATCTCTACCCTGCGGGTGTACGTTGAGCGATCCCCACCACCAGGGATCACAAGGGAACCTACGGCCGTCGTAGTCAAACATAATTGCACTCCCTTTATGTCACGATAACCGGGTTTTGTCAGTTTTTCTCATTGTCGTTAAAAACTGAATGACGACTCCTATATTACTAGTCAATTGGGTGTAAACTCACAACAAATCCAATTACACTTGATTTGACAAAAAGAAGCGTCACACCCACGAGGGACGAGGTCACGCATTAGCCTCGTGCTTTTTCGACCCCCTCACACAAGCTTACTGCCTTTACTACCTAAGTAAAGATAGAATTGTAGAGTTCGTGGAAAGATAAAATTGTAGAGCTCTAATCCAAGAAGAATTAGGAGAAAACACGTGCCCAGGTATTTTCAGCGCCCAGGGCTGGGCGTTAAAGATTTCGGCGCCCAGCTCTGGGGGTTGAAAATGGGATCCAGGCAATTTCAGCGCCCAGGGCTAGGCGTTGAAAATGATGTTTGGCCCGAGTTCTTTGTCAGATTTGGACGCTTAGAATCCGGAGTGTTTGAGACTTATCCGAGTCTTTTAGTGCGTATTAACTTTATGACGGAATGCGTCTCGGCCCGTTACGAACTCTAGGCTCGTTAGGATTTTAATTAATACGTAACTCTTATTTTCGAATCATATTAGGAATAGGATTCCTCTTGTAATTTCTATTTCATTTAGGATTTATGTTGGAGTGCAACACCTAATTCTGACAGGTTTCTATCTTTTATGACTTGCCACTTTTAACAACTACCCATTACGGCAGTTTACTATTTTTAGCAAGTTTCCATAAATAGCAGATTTCTATAAATAGCAGGTTTCGGGTGAAATGAAAAGGGTGATCGAGATTCGTTATTTTATAGGAGATGCGTTGCCAAGTGGAGATTTATGTTCTCATCTTCGAACCTTCCCTTTCGGGAATGGGGACAAAAAGGTGTCTACACAAGAACATTCTGAAGTACTTGAAAAGGCACAAAGATGATTTCCTGGTCTATGATGGAGATGATGAATTAAAGGCTATACGGACGCAAGTTTCCAAACCGACAAAGATGATTTCAGATCACAGTGTGGGTTTGTGTTCTGCCTCAACGGAGGAGCAATAAGCTGGAAAAGTGCTAAGCAAAGCACCATTGCGGATTCTACAACTGAAGCGGAGTACATTGCTGCACATGAAGCAGCAAAGGAAGCTATATGGCTAAGGAAGTTCATAGGTGAACTAGGTGTAGTCCCCTCCATTAAAGGACCAATAGCTTTGTATTGTGATAAAAATGGAGCTATTGCACAGGCAAAGGAGCCTAGACACCACCAAAGAGTCAAACATGTACTTCGTAGATTTCACCTTCTACGAGAGTTTGTTGAAAGAAAAGAAGTCGAGATAAGCAAGATTGGAACTGATGACAACATCTCAGATCCATTAACTAAACCTCTGCCTCAGGCCTTCGACAACTCGCACACTGCAGCTATGGGAATCAAGCATATTGGAGAATGGCTTTGATGTCCTTATTTAATGTTTTAAAGTTTTAGAGTTTAATACTTTGTAAAACATTATTGGTTAATCATTCACATAAATGAATAGAATTCATTTTTCCATTTAATTTGTGGTTTATTAAATGATGAGTTCCTTCAATTTGACGAAATATTCAAGATAGACTGTCAGGACCAGTCCCGTGACTAAGAAATGTCTATCAAGTTAACTTGAATGTCAAAAGTTGAAAATGGTCCCTGGACGGAGTTTTCTATAAAGATGGACGCATAGAAAATGTTTGACGACTAGAATGCAAGATGACTAGTAGTTCTGTTTCTTGAACTATGTGGACATGGCAATGTCGTAATCATTTGCGTAGATACTTACTTTGGGAAGACTAGTATCGGACAGACCTATGAAACATTACTGTAAGAGATGAAAATCTGTCATAAGTAAATTTCATTAAAATTATTAGACACTAATCCTCAATACTTGAGTGATTTGAGATTACTTGTTTGAGAACTGCTTACTTTGACGTTGTCAACCGTCGCACCGTAAAAGGAGGCTATAAAAGCAACGCTCAGGTAATCACCTATCAAACGAAGTCTAATCTCAAGACCGCAAGATTGAGATTTTCCTCCCATAAATCGGGATGAGATGCTAAAAGTTGTACAAGGCCACTCGGAGAGCTAGAAACTGTAAAATGAATGGCCGTGCTCAGATGAATCATAGGATATGATTATCTGTTTATTTGATCAGTTGAACTCTGAAACCGAGAAACACCTCTGGACATAATAAGGATGACAACTCTTACCTTATGTTCAAGAGCAAGCATCGAGCGACAAAGGAATTAGGAAATGCACACTTGTCCCTAAGGACAAGTGGGAGACTGAAGGAAATAATACTCTTGGTCCAAGTATGTATTTAATGTTAAGTTTAATAAATGCGGTTCAGTATTAATTAACAAGTTAATAAATTCAGTGACATCAAGTGAGCTGAATGCCTAGCTAGAGGCCGCTTCAGTTCAAGTGGAATTATTGATATTAATCCACAACTTACTCTTGACTGAACCCGTAGGGTCACACAAATAGTACGTAAACGGATCAAGTATTTAATGGCATTAAATACTCCATCTATGGATATTCGGAATCGACGGATCTTGGTTTCAGTGGGAGCTGAGATCGTCAAAGGCAAACAATGAATACTCCGGAAACGATGATATTGCCGGAAATGGAAATATGGATCGTATCGGAAATATAAATATTATCCAAGTCGTAGATGTTGCCGGAAACGGAAACATGGTACGTATCGGAAAATATTATCGGAAATGGAAGTATTGCCGGAATCTGAAATATTGTCGGAAACGGAAATATTGTCGGAATCGGAAATATTATCGGAATCGGAAAATAATTCCGGAAACGGAAATATTAAATATTTGTTCGAAACGGAAATTAATTCCGGAATCGGAAATGTTAAATATTGTTTGTATCGGAAATGAATTCCGGAATCAGAAAATTAATCGGAAGCGCATCGTACGAATTAGAATTGGACGAGACTTGCTAGAGGAAGGCCCAGCACGAAGCCAGGCCCGCGTCCAGCAAGCCAAGCGCCCAACACAACGCTGTCAAAGCCTCGCCAAGCCCAGCGCAAGGCCAGGCCCAGCAAGGCCAGGCCGCAAGGCCTGCGCGGGTTGTGTGGTGCTCGTGCTCGTGCAACGTTTGTGTTCGATAAGAATCCTAAAGCTAATGGCATTCGTTATATGATTAAATCCTAATCCTAATAGATAGAATTAGTTTAAATGAGTTTTAATGAAATTCTAATTAAACTAATTAGTATCCTAATAGGATTCTAAATCCTTTTCCATAGCCCTATAAATATGTGCCTAGGTACACAATTTATGGACGAGTTTTCAAGTATTCCGAGTGACATTTTGAGAGCAAAGTTTCAGTCACATTGTTGCCCTATTTAGCCGAAAATTCTAAGTACCCTAAGGGCGATTCTAGTTGGTCAATCCTAAGGCGGATCCGGACGTGCTGTGGACTTTCTACGGAGGGACGACACTTGGAGTACTAAAGACTTGCTCTTATTCGGTTCGGGCGCAGCTAGGGAGGGCACGCTACAAAGTGTATGCATCCTAGACTAATTATATGATTATGTGCAATTAATATGATTCCTGGCATTAAGGTTTTTCCGCATGATTTATGTTGTTCATATGTATCATAACCTAACAGCCTTCCAAATCAAGCACTTACAAAAATCTAGGGATCTAAGATAGTAGGTTTCCGCCAAAGCGATGTGCTATTTTAGCAGACTTAGATGGTAAGGCGTCCCAATGGAGCACGTTGATTGTGGTTTCAACTCAAACAACAATGGAATTATGTTGTGGAAATGGGATAAATTATGGTATTAATTTATTAACCAAGAGTAATTTGGAGATTACTAGCAATAGGTTTTGCTTACCTAGAATCTTAAACTACTTAAGACATGCCAAAGCTGCTTAAGGATTTAGAACTTTTAGGGTCTTGGAATCGTTTCAATCATTTTGGACTATGTTTTATTTTTTGCATGAATGAAATGTTTAATAGCTTTGATGATTGCGTGAATTCTTTTATTTCAAGTTATTAAAATATGATAAATGTTTTCTTTGCTAGTTCATTTTGTAGAATAGTAAATCTTCAACCTTATTGCGTTCGGACAATAGAACTGCGATATTTCCTCGATCGATTGGTAACTATTTTTGAGAGCGGTTCTCAAAGAAAAGGAGAGTGAGAGCGTATCTTGAATGCTATTTTCTTATAGTGATCTTCATGGTTCTTTTCAAACTAAGATTTGAAATGGTAGACCAATTGGACCTCATATATTCGGAACACTGGGTAGTTTTGGAATAATGAAGTATTGAGTTAAAGACTCATGTATAACCAATGGTTAACCACCAATTTTCTTTTGATTCGATAAATGAACTAGACTCATTGGATGCGGTCATTCAAAGTGAATAAAAGAAAGGGACTTTGTAAGCATAACAAAGTAAGAAGATCAAGCAAAGAGTAAAATCTTTTGGACTATAAGAAAACATGCTAGAAAGGATAGGAAAGGGGAACAAAAGAAATGAATTAGATATTCTATTTCTACCTTGAAGTTTATGTTAAAGAGAAACGACTTAGCAAATAAACTCTTATGGTATTAGATTACCGCTTGAGGTTCTAACTCTTGTTAAGAACTCAAATTCCAGGAGCTAAGTCTGGTTATTGACCTACAAGTGGGAAATGAAGCAAAGTTGTGCTACATTAATTGTAGGGTCATCATGTTTGTTTTAAAGTCCTTCTTAAGGCTGGAACTTAATGGTATTATGTTCCATTAATCATCATAATCAATTTCTGTTTGGACAACGGAAAGACTCACATTCAAAGTAAACAAAAACATTCGTTGAGTGTTTATTTGAATGAAATGGTCATTTAAGGGTTGAGTCATATGATTGATTAATAAACAAACGAATCTCTTCACACTCAAACTTCAAAAGGTTCAAATCAAACATTTTGATTTGTGTTCCACATATCTTTGGCCATGTCATACGACCATATCAACAAGTCAACATTCTACGATTCTATGGCATGGATTTCTGAAAGTTGGTTAATTTAAGACACGTGGGTCTTGCTTGTTGAACATGACATAGAAATCAACTATTGTTAGAAGTTTCTAGACAATGAAGTTCATGGGTCAAAGATGGATTTTATGACCTACCTATTTTACAAGAAGTTGAGAAAATATGGTATATTTACTCAAAGTAAAATGTGTGAAATGCTTCAATGTAATTCACAAAAGGGTATAAAATCAACTTGGCAAGAATTTTGGAACATCTAGGCTGGGTCAAGGTGATGTTTGCATGAGCCAAGAAAGATTATCTAGATTATTTATATGGCAATATGACAATTGACGCTCCATAAGAATATGGTATGTCCAAATGGAGAAATCGGAATCTATTTCGATTAACGATAATCACGACTATTTTCCATATAGTTTCTAAATGATACTCTCAAGTGACTATCACACTAAACAAAGTTGTCAAAGGTAAGGATAAGATGTCATAAGGATTGA
This sequence comes from Spinacia oleracea, assembly GCF_020520425.1. Lineage (NCBI taxonomy): Eukaryota > Viridiplantae > Streptophyta > Magnoliopsida > Caryophyllales > Amaranthaceae > Spinacia > Spinacia oleracea. The sequence continues at coordinate 85,988,061 of NC_079492.1, read as the reverse complement.
ACTTCGGTTCAGTACATCTTTTTAGTACATATATATCTAGGGTTGTCAAACCCAGTGGGAGTTAGTGTTTACATCAAACAAACTCGAGAATAGATATATGTTTCTTTATGAGCGACTCATAAAAACAAAAGGTATTGATTCTACCACAAATCTGAGAACATATAGTTGTTGCTCTAGATAATGTCTTTTAGGAAACCATCATATTTCCAAAAAGGCAACTGGGAGAAAAATGACCTCGAATGAACTTCGAGTCAAGCAACAAACAAATGTAGGATACTTAGGAGTCTTTGGAAAAGCTCCATACTTAGAAGCCTTTGGAAGAGCTTCATGAAGACTTTAGAAGTGCTTCAAGAGAATCCTAATACTCAAAGGACTTGAGTAATGCCTTCATAGACACTAACGTTTGATGTTCAATACCTAGGTAAATCGAATAAGGAATAGAACTCAACCAAGATAGATACATAGATATCTTGAGGAATGAAAACTATGAAGACTTTGGAAAGTGCTTCAAGAACATACGACTTACAGGTTAGCTACGACGAATTAAAAAATTCCCAAGTATGGTTGAGGCCATCAGAAACATAAGTATGGTTCAAGGCCATACAAAATGGTTTGAGGCCATTTTATCCGAAATATCTTCATCTTAATAGAATCAAATCTATGATTTGGTTGATTTGCATAAAGGGTTTACTCCCATTAGTTGCAAACATGTTTTCTAAACATAGAACATTGATTTGCATAAAGGGTTCACTCCCATTGGTTGCAAACATGTTTTCTAAACATACAACGTTGATTTGCATAAAGGGTTTACTCCCATTGGCTGCAAACATGTTTTCAAAACATATAGAGATGATATTCTATACACATACAAAAGAGAAGCTAGATTGGTGGTTAAATATTGTAAACAACTTCACGGCTTTGATAATGTTGAAATCTTTTTCACCAAGTCGGAATGCTTGAACTATTGGATAAATCTAGCAATCGTTGCATATGGCAATATGGCAATTGGAAAATGAAACACCTTACTCAATTGGACTTGTAGAAAGGAATTGTGTACATCACACAATGTAAAAGTTTTGGATGCTAGACAAAAGAGCAAGCTTAAGAAATCTATTCGTAGATTAAAGCATGCAAGTGGGAATCGGACCATATTTGTCTAAAAGGCTATCGAGCAATCATAGCTTTTTGAAAATATGGATCATCTTATAGATGAGGAGTTTAGTGGGAGCTAGGTCAATTTTATTGGTTCTGTATATGAGATACATATCTCTCTATTGAAAATGACATTCAAATGGTTAGATTTGAAAGTATTTGTCAATATTAGAACCATGGCGAAACTTAGAACATACTGGGTTAAAGATCTATTAGATAGGACCTAAAGCGTTGTTTGGATTCTGTAAAAGTAATTACGAAATCAAACACAATGGAGAGACTCTAAAGAGACTCTCAACCTATATGAGTAAGTCTAAGTTATGAATGCTTTAACTAAGTATAAAGCTAGGCTGTTATCACTAGAGTTAAGCATGAAGGACCTTGAAGAGGTGCCTTCACCTTATATCACATGGCAATACCAAGATTTTAGCAAAGATTCAGTATCTCTTGAAACAGAATAAAGCTAAAAGTTATATGGATAGATGTTAAAATGCAAATGGTTTTTGCATTACAATCAATCATGTATGATGTGATATATAGATCGCCAAGAAAACTCATGAACATTGGATCGTGACGAGTTTATACCAATCTCTATTGATCCGGATCAAAGATCATTGGAACAGTATCAAGAACATCCAATACATTTGGATATGTAGGATGAGCACTTGATAAGAGGAAGTGAAGATAACTAAACTTTTGATGCTACATGCATTTGCCTAAGCAAAAGTTGAATCTTGTTGTTTGGCAAACCACAAACATACACGGGCAATTAAGCGTCGTGATTAAAAGGTGATAACATAGGTTCTAAACCATATGTGATGCATGGGAAATGGAATCAATGATTAGTTTTCAAGTTCTCAGTTGAAAGATGTATCTCCCACATCTATGTGAACTTGTTGGAGCATCCCAAAAGGGAAGCATCATTTGAAATTCTACATAATTAAAATGAATTCATTGTTGCCTAAGAAGCAATAAAAGGGAATTTTTTTTAGTGGGAGTTCTTCAATGAACTCAGGTAGATGACAAGTCTGCTACCTGGATGATTTTCTATTTTAGATATGATTATCATTCTAAACAGCAACGAAAGACTAAATCATTCTAGAAATATATTCAAAGATCTTTTCATCTTACATCGAAAGGCTTTCGATAGAAAAGATGCTAAGCATAGCAAAGTATGATAAACTAAACCTCTGCATTAAATGATATACAACATTCATATGCAGATAAGGAATCAAGTATTGGGTGAAAGGCCTATATCTGTAAAACATTAAATGCTTGATTTTGGGTTAGAGGCCCACAAATTGGTAAGCATTTGGTTTAAACATTTATCATTTATGAAATTTATTATTTCATATTCATTTAATTTTGGGTTAGTATTAAATGATAAGTCCATGTGATTCAAATCATTCAAATGGGATGTCAAGATGGATTCTTCGACAAAGAAACACCTATAAGTGAACTTGAATATTGATGTCACAAAGGATCCCTAATCCAGGTCATTGAAAGGTGGACGACCAATGACTAATGAAGATTAGATTGCAAGTAGATTTTTTAGTTCTGTTTCTTGAACTAGAGTGACTGGATGTCAGAATCTTTTGCATAGATACTTATTGGATCTTGTATCGGATTGACCATGAGAACACTTTAAGAGATTAAAGTCATATCATAGGTAGTTCTCATTAATGATGATTAGAAACCGTTCCTCAGAACATGAGCGATTATGTCTGCTCGTTTGAGAATTAGTTCGCTTTGATGCTAGCTAAACATCGCACCGTAAAAGGAGGCTATAAAAGCAGTTATTGGGCGTACTATGAGTCAAAGTGAGTGATCATAGGTTGCAAGAATGGATTGTCCTCCTATCTTTGATAGGATATGGTGTTGTTGTGTAACAAGGCCTCTTGGAGAGTTAGATACTGTAAAATGCATGGCCGTGCTCAAAATGGTTAAGGCTTAACCTTCTGTAAAAGTTTAACAGTTGAGCTCTGTAATCCGAGAAACACTTCTGGACCTAATAAGGATGGCTTGGATCTTACCTTATGTTAAGTAAGTAACACTAAGTGAAAAAGGAATGTGAATGCACACTTGTCTGAATGACAAGTGGGAGACTGAAGGAAATATGTCCTTCACCCAAGGTGCATTAAGTCTAATACCAAGGTTCAGATTAATTACGAACAATTAATTCAGTGAGATCAAGTGATCAGAACAGCTAGCTGGAGCAATGATTCCGATCAGTGAATTATAATGAATATTAAGCTCACAACTTACTCTTGACTGAACCTACAAGGTCACATCAATGGCACGTAACAGATCACCGGATTAAATGAATCGGAAATTCATTTAATAGCTTTTCGGGAATTAGTTTTGGAAAACGTAATATACGATACAACCTTGCATAAGAATCGTATATCGTATCGCGAATATTCGTAAGCTGGGAGAAACGAATAAATCGTATCGTACGACGGTGATTCGTCATATACGAAACGATGAATAATATCCGGAACGATATTAAGTCGCGAATACGAAGAGCAGCCCACGAGCCGAATGTACGAGGCACTCAAGGCCCATGGGCGCTCGCTGCGCAAGCAACGCAAGCACAGCAGCGCTGGCCCAAAGCCGAGCAGCTGCGTGTGCGCACGCGGGCCGAGACATCAACACAGCAGCAGCAGCGTGCGGCTCACGGCCTAGCTGGCTGCGTGCTCGTGTGTGTGTGTGTCGCGTGGGCTTGCTGGCCGGTCGTGGCCTTATTGGCTTGGCCGGTTAGTAGGTTATTCTAATAACCTACTCACCCAAGTTTTCCTAACACACAATTCAATCAATTCTCAAACCTTAGAGACTAGGAAAACCCTAATTCTCTCTGTGCCTCCAAAGTGAGTTCTTCCCAAAAGCAAACACTCTTGATCGATTGTCTAAGCTACGATTATCAAGACGGATCTGATCGTGTCGGTGAACCAAGTAGAGGAACGACAAGTGGAGTTCTAAGTTCGTGTTCGTTGACAGATTATTGAGGAATACACGCTTCAAACGTAAGTATGCTTAATATGTGCTTTATACATGCTTCCTGGCTTTGGGGACCGTTTTCGTACATGTTTTTAACTGTATTCCCCTACACAATCAGCCAATTTCGTCATAGAAGGTGGCGTTCTATACAAGAGGTCCCTTAGCGGACCTAACCTCCGATATGTTGACAAGCACGAAGCTCAAAGAGTCATGGACAACATACATGCTGGAGTCTGTGGCACCCACATGAATGGGAAGATATATTGTTGGCCCTCAAAATCATCAGGGCTCGATACTACTGGACTACCCTCGAACGGGATTGCTACTTCTTTGTCAAGAAATGTCCTACCTGTCAAAAGTGTGCGAATCTAAAGCACATTCCCCCATCGTTGCTATACTCTCAATCATCGCCGTGGCCATTCTTAGCCTGGGGTATCAAAGTCATTGGCAAAGTCACTCCAACGGGCATCGTGGGTCATGAGTTTATACTGGTTGCTATCGACTACTTCACCAAATGGGTCGAGGCCAGGTCATTCAAAGTGTTGGGTTCCAAGCAAGTGGCCCAATTCATACAAGAAAACATCATATGAAGATACGGAGTTCCTCACGAGTTCATTAGTGACCAGGGAACCCATTTTCAAGGAGGGTGTGAAGATCTATTCACCGAGTACAAAATTCAACATCATCGCTCTTCGCCTTATCGCCCACAAACCAATGGGGCAGTCGAAGCGGGCAACAAGAATGTCAAAGCCATCATCATGAAAATGACAACCAATTACAAAGACTGGCCCCAAAAGCTGCACTTCGCATTGTGGGGATATCGAACTTCAATTCGCACTTCAACTGGTGCAACCCCATTCTCATTGGTCTATGGAATGGAAGCGGTACAACCTATCGAGCTCGAGATACCTTCTGTAAGGATAGTCCTCGAAAGCAAAATCCCAGAAGTTGCATGGGTACAAGCAAGGTATGATGAGCTATTCATGCTGAAGGAAATATGTCCTTCACCCAGGGTGCATTAAGTCTAATACCAAGGTTCAGATTAATTGTGAACAATTAATTCAGTGAGATCAAGTGATCGGAACAGCTAGCTGGAGCAATGCTTCCGATCAGTGAGTTCTAATGGATATTGAACTCACAACTTACTCTTGACTGAACCTACAAGGTCACACCAATGACACGTAACAGATCACCGGATTAAATGAATCGAGAAATTCATTTAATAGCTTTTCGGGATTTAAGTTGGAAACGTATTATACGATACGACCTTGCATCGGAATCGTATATCGTATCGCGAATATTCGTAAGCTAGGCGAAATGAATAAATCGTATCGTACGACGGTGATTCGTCGTATACGAAACGATAAATAATATATCAGAAATATATTAAACGCGAATACGAAGAGCGGCCCACGAGCCGAGTGCACGAAGCACTCGAGGCCCATGGGCGCTCGCTAGGCGAGCAAGCAAGGGCCAAGGCAACACGGCAGCGCTGGCCCATGGCCGAGCGGAGCTGCGCGTGTGCGCGCGGGCCTATGCAGCGACACAGCCACAGCAGCGAGGCCCATGGCCCAGCGCGCTGTGCTTGTCTCACGCGTGGCTTGCTGGCCGGCCTTGCCTCCGGGCTTGGTCGGTTAGTAAGGTTATGTAAATAACCTTATGACCTAAATTCCAACTTACTGCAATCACAATTCAGATTACTCAAAACCCTAGAGACACAGAGAACCTAATTCTCTCTGTGTCTCCAAAGTGAGTTTTTCCCAAAAGGCAAAGTATCTTGATTAATTGTCTAAGCTACGATTATCAAGACGGATCTGATCGTGTCGGTGAACCAAGTAGAGGAACGACAATTGGAGTTCTTTGTGCGTGTTCGTTGACGGATTATTGTGGAAAAACGCTTCGAATGTAAGTATGCTTAATCTGTGCTTTATACATGTTTCCTGGCTTTGGGGATTGTTCCGCACATGTTATTATGTTTAACTGTATTCCCCAACAGTGGTATCATGAGCCTTATGTATTCAAAGCATGAATTAGCATGATTATTATTGTTTTTGCATTGTCGAAATTTTTGGAATTTTTGTTGATTTTTCGGAATTTTTTCGAATTATGGGATTAATTGCGAAATTGGCAGTTCCGAAATCAAACATATTCGCTTTTTCGATTTTAAAAACCCTAATCTGATGGAAAACAATTTTCTAAGATTAACTCATGCGAATATAATTGCGAAAATAGGCCTCGACGCATCAGTTTTTGGGCGTTTTTGTTAATTTTTTATTAAAAATTAAATGTGTCGGACAGTAATTCAATTAAAAGGTCGACCTAAACTACTTGGAGTTGCTTGAAATTTTGACAAAATGTTGCTGGGTACATGCTTGATCTATGGTAAAAGTTTCATATTTTTCCAATAAGTATAAACCCTAATTTTGCCTTTCCCCAATTCGTAAAATTTACAACCCTAATTGAATTTTATTTAATTTTGGATTAATAATTCGGTTAATTGGGGAAGGGGATATAATTTCATGGGTCAGTGGATAATTTTAAAAATTATTGGATTAAAATTTTGAATGGTTTCGTTAATTTTAATCGCACTTAAACCAAATTATTAATAATCTGAAATTTAATTGTTTATGAACGATATAAAGTTTCGGATTTTATTAATTAAAAGTTCAAACTTTAAAGTTGATTCGATCGTTCTTAAAAGTTTGAATATTGTTAGCCCTTGATTTATTAATTTTACGAAATTGGATTGTCGTTAAAGTTTATTAAATCGCTAAAAATCGTTGTTTTTCAAAAATTAAATCGTAACCTTTTTGAAAAATAAAATTAATGCAAGTTCGTGAATTAAATTTAATTTTAATTAATTTGGTCCGTTTTACGAACCAAAAACAAGAATATGGGCATGATGGAAGTATGGGTCGTCGAGCCATACGAGGCCATTGTGCTCGCCGCGCCATGCGACACGGGCAGCAGCACAAGGCTGCGTGCCTCGTGCGCTCTAGGCAAGGAAGGGGCAGGCATGTTGCTTGCGGGGCTGCGACGAAGCAAGCACAAGGCTTGCGACGTCCAGCACACTCGACGCACAACACACACGCAGCGCAGGGGCAGCTAAGCAGCGGGTACGCGATGCGTGCGCGCGAGCGATGGGGCGCGAGCGATAGGGCGGGGCGCGCGGGCAGTGCTCGTGTGCTCCTGGGCCTCTCGCACGATGGGAGGGGGCGCGCGGGCAGTGCTCGTGTGCTCTTGGGCCTCTCGCACGACGGGCTGGGCGCAAGCCTAGGCCGTTTAATTGAACTTTTTTTTTGAATCGTTTAATTAGTTGGGCTTCGTATATTTGCATTAATTTGGGCTAACGGGATATTTAATTTAATATTTTATTTGCTTGGGCCGGGCCGCGAGTTTTAATTTAATATTTCATAATTAATTATCCGGAATAATTATTGGTTTGAGTGGGAGCCACTAAATGAAATTAAAATGAAATAATTATTTTAATTGTTTCGTAGGTCGCATTATTTTAATTAAATTCAATTTTAATTAGAATAAAGTCTAAGGATTAATAATTTGGAAATTGATTAATCTTTTAGGACGCGTTTATGTGAACGTGAATTTTAATTAATTCACGTAAATACTTGCATATTTATATGGGCCATTCGTTTTAGCATACGAATGGGTGAATGCGTAGAATATATATTTTATGCAATACAGGTACTCCAAGTGACTAGTATGGCCAAATTTAGGATAGTTAAATACGGTCTGCGCACCGTTCTATCTTTGAATGTAAAGTTTTAAATATGGTCTGCGTACCATGGAAATTTTGATGTAATTTATTATTTTCAAGTATTTCTAGTTTAGAACTTTAAGTTAGCATTTGCACGAAGATTCAAGACGATGCCAAGCTAACAAGGAGGTGATGAAGATTGGATGCTTCAAGGCAAGAAGTTTTGGGCCATACTAGATCACCAATTATTTATGCAATTTAATATATATCTTATGCGTGAATGTATGAATGTATGTATGCTTTGCATGAACAGGTTGTTTCCTATGAATCGATTAGTTTTAAGTTCACTAAATAATCGAACCAACATAGAAACAACTAGGTCCAAGTAATATTCAGTTTTAAAAATTGCCTTCCAAATCAACACTTACAAAAATCTAGGGATCTAAGATAGTAGGTTTACGCTAAAGTGATGTGCTATTTTAGTTGACTTAGGTGGTAAGGCGTCCTAAAGGAGCACGTTGATTGTTGTTACAACTCAAACAACAATGGCATTAAGTTGTGGCAATGGGATAAATTATGGCATTAATTTAATAACCAAGAGTAATTTGGAGATTACTAGCAATAGGTTTTCCTTACCTAAAATCTTAAACTACTTAAGACATGCTAAAGCTGCTTAAGGATTTAGGACTTTTGGGCTCTTGGAATCGTTTCATTCATTTCGGACCATGTTTTTGCTTTTGCATGAATCAAATGTTTTAATAGCTTTAATGATTGCATGTTTTTCTTTTATTTCAAAGTTATTGAATTGTATAAATGGTTATTTATTGCGAATTCTTTTCGATTGTAGTAATCAAAATGGCCGCACTCAAAACACAACTCAAAGTAACTGAAATTCTGGATGTAAAATTGAACCTATCAAACTTTCTTGATTGGGAGAGGAAGCTTCGGCAAGTCCTCAGGTGGAACAACATTAAATATGTAGTTGACCATCCCATCCCCAGCTATTACTCAAAGGATATGACTCCGGAAAAGCACTATACATGGGAAAGCCACGTATCGCTAGTGATGGATCTTATTCTTGGCTCTATCCCCAATGATTGGAGTGCAAGGTTCGTTGCATACGAGCCATGGGCACTCCTAAGGCATCTTAGGGATATATGTCGTGGCAGATTCCAACATAGTGGTCAACATGTCGACCAAAATGTTTTTCAATTGGTAAATTCATTTGAGGATCTAAAGCTTAACGCTCCACTGGGTTGTTGCTTTGACGTTGAAAGACAAAAAGCAAGGGAAAGGGTCATTGATCTTGAAATGACAGAACGGACACCAATCAGAACTCATACAAAGAAAATAGTTGGGTTTCTCAACCGGCTTGAGTTACTTGGTGATCCATTCCCAGATTCTGCAGCTGCGGAAATAATTTTGAATTCTCTTCACCCTGGTTATAAGAAATTCAAACTACTCTATTTTTCCAAGAAAAGGGAGAATACTCTTAGTGAACTAATTTACTTGCTCATCAGTACGAATTGGACTTTGTAAGTGATAAGCAAGCATCACTAAAAGTAAAGAGTAAGAAAATCAAGAAAAAGGTTCCGGGGAAGATCCAAAGCAAGGGTGCATCTCCATCTACTTCAGGAAGGCATGTGGCGCCATCCAAGAAGAATATGAAGAAGGAGCGTTCTCCATCTACATCGCAATGCTTCAATTGCAATGAAATTGGTCATTACAAGCGAGATTGCCCCAAACTAAAGGAAGAGAAGAAGGACGGAAACGTTGCTTCTCCTTCAGGTATGTATGTTATACATTGTAATCTAGCTAATTCTACCTCTTGGGTATTAGATACTGGTTGTGGCTCACACTTATGTTCCAATCCACAGGGACTAAGGAGAAGTAGAAAGCTTGATAAAGGCGAGATAGATCTACGCGTGGGAAATGGAGCACGGATTGCTGCATTAGCCGTAGGATCTTATTTTATTTCTTTGCCTAGTGGGTTTGTTTTGGAACTAGAAAACTGTTACTATGTTCCTAGTATCATCAGAAAAATCATTTCCGTTTCAAGTTTGGATTCTAAAGGTTTTAGTTTTCAATTTAAAGACAATAGTTGTTCTTTTGCTTTGAATGGAATGTTTTATGGTTCAGCACAACAAGAAAACGGTCTTTACGTGCTAGATACGAGCAAAAACATTTATAACATAAATACCAAAAGGGCTAAAACTGGTGATTCGAATCTCACATTTCTGTGGCATTGTCGATTAGGCCATATAAACATAAAGAGCATGGAATTACTTCAACGGAAAGGAATTCTAGAATCATTGGACTTAGAGAAGATTGATCAATGCGAATCTTGTTTACTTGGCAAAATGACAAAGCAACCTTTCTCAAAGGTGGGAGAAAGAGCAAGCGAACTACTAGGGATAATACATACGGACGTATGTGGGCCTATGAGTACGAAAGCTAGAGGTGATTTCAGCTATTTCATAACGTTTACAGACGACTTCAGTAGATATGGCTATATTTACTTATTGAAGCACAAGTCTGAATCGTTTGAGAAATTCCGAGAATTTCAAAATGAAGTAGAGAATCAACATGGCAAGAAAATCAAAGCTCTAAGATCGGATAGAGGAGGTGAATATCTTAGCCACGAGTTTGATGACCATGTAAAAGAATGCGGTATTCTTTCTGAATTGACTGCTCCGGGGACACCTCAATGGAATGGAGTGTCGGAACGGAGAAACAGGACCTTAGTCGTGAAGGAAATAATGCCCTTGGTCCAAGTATGCATTCTATGTTAAGTCTAATAAATGCGGTTCAGTATTAATTAACAAGTTAATAATTCAGTGAGATCAAGTGAGCTGAATGCCTAGCTAGAGGCCGCTTCAGTTCAAGTGGAATTAATGATATTAATCCACAGCTTACTCTTGACTGAACCCGTAGGGTCACACAAATAGTACGTAAACGGATCAAGTATTTAATGGCATTAAATACTCCATCTATGAATATTCGGAACCGACGGATCTTGGTTTCAGTGGGAGCTAAGATCGTCACAGGCAAGAAATGAATACTCCGGAAACGATGATATTGCCGGAAACGGAAATATGGATCGTATCGGAAATATGAATATTATCCAAGTCGTAGATGTTGCCGGAAACGGAAACATGGTACGTATCGGAAAATATTATTGGAAATGGAAATATTACCAGAATCGGAAATATTGCCGGAAACGGAAATATTGTCAGAATCGGAAATATTACCGGAATCGGAAAATAATTCCGGAAACGGAAATATTAAATATTTGTTCGAAACGGAAATTAATTCCGGAATCGGAAATATTAAATATTGTTCGTATCGGAAATAAATTCCGGAACTGGAAATTTAGTCGGAAGCGTATCGTACGAATTAGCATCGGACGAGGCCTGCCGGACGAAGGCCCAGCACGAAGCCGGGCCATCGCCCAGCAAGCACGCGCGCCACAAGCCCAGCCAAGGCAGCGCCCAGGCCTACCGCAAGGCAGGCCCAGCGCGCGCCAAGGCCACGGATGCGTGGGCCGCGCTGCGTGGGCTGCTGCTCGCACGCGCATGGGCAGCCCTTGTGGCTGCCGTGTGTGTGTGAGTTTGTGCTCATGCGTGATTCCTAAATCTACAAGTGTTAGTGTATGATTAAATTTCTATTCCTAATTGGATAAATTAATTAAATAGAATTCATGTAGGATTCTAATTTCAATTAATTCGTATCCTACTAGGATTACGATTCCTTTTCCATAACTCTATAAATAAAGGCCTAGGGGTCATAATTTATACACAAGTTTTAAGTATTCAAAACTAAGATTTTTAAGCAGAAAAATCAGCCAATATTCTTGCCTACCTAACCGAAAATATTAGAACCTTAAGGGCGATTCTAGTTGGTCAATCTTAAGGCGGATCCGGACGTGCTGTGGACTATCTACGGAGGGACGACACTTGGAGTCCTAAAGACTTGTTCTTGTTCGGTTCGGGCGCAGCTAGGGAAGGCACGCAACAAAGAGTATGCATCTAAACTATGCTAAATGATTATGTGTAAATAATATGTTTCCTGGCTTTATGGTTTTTCCGCATGATTTATGAACTGTCATATGAATCATAACCTAACAGTGGTATCACGAGCCCCTTATTATTTTCATAATCTAAATTGCATGAACATGGTTAAATATTACAAATTTGCAAGAATTAAAAGGGGTGATTAATTTTCGTAATTGTTAATTAATTGCAAATTGCGTTTATTTAATTATACGTACGCAGTTTTTCGGCAGTTTCTTCGTTACTCATCCAAATCGAGTGATTTTTGTGTCAATTCCGCATGTAAAAGGCATTCTAAAATTTTGACAAAAATAGTATTTTTCTGCCGAACCCGGAATTCTCAAATTCGAAGCCTAACTATGACTTTTCGAAGGTTTTAGTTTTTCGAATGCAAAATTTCGTAAATTTAAGATGTTAAATTAAATATTTGCAATTCTTGTTGATAAATCTTGAATTTTTGATTGACCTACTGCATATGTTTAACAAGTTTGAATGCCTAGTCTTGTTAATTATGCAATCTAATTTGTAATTGTGATTAATTTGTTGAAAATTAGAATAATTTAGAATTAATTTGATTTTCATAATTAATTGTAATTTAATTAGAAACCTATGATTAAAAACCACCATAAAAATTGTAAATTTACGATAAATTTTAAATTTTTATGACCTAGACTTGAATCCATAACAATCGGAAATCAATTGGATAATAAATTTTTGATTTTTTCGCCCTAAAATTATGAAATTAATAATATTTATTAATTTGTCATTAATTTTAAATATAAATTTTAAATTTTATGCGATTCGTTCATATAACTTGCACGCACGAAGCAATGGACGCTTCGTGTTACCCTTAAGGGGTGTTGTATAATGCGGGCATGCGACGACGAGCAAGGGAGCTCGTCGCCCGTGCGGCACGAATGCAATGAGCAAGGGCGTAGTGCACGAGCACAAGGCAGCAGCCCTGCCTTGTGTCGTGTGCCACGAGCAATGAACGAATGGGCATGGGCGAACTAGCGAGCCAAGGCAGTCGCGTGTGGGCAGCAAGCGAGCTGCGCCACAGCGCGCGCTGCCTCGCACAAGAGCGCGCAGCCTCGCGCGCAGCGAGCGCAAGCTCGCGTGCCACGAGCGCTGCGCCCAGCATTACTCGCGCGCACAGCGCGCGATGTCGCCCGCCCAGCGAGCGATGTCGCGCCCCAGCGAGCGATGTCGCGCGCCCAGCGAGCGATGGCTCGCGCGCCCAGCGAGCGATGTCGCGCGCCCAGCGAGCGATGTCGCGCGCGCGCACTGCGAGCGATAGCTCGCGTGCGATGAGCGCTGGCGCGCGCAGCGAGCACAATGTGTGCGAAGGCTTGCGATAGGGAAGCAGCAGCTATGCGACGAGCGCATGGGCTGCGCGCATATGGCCAGCAATGGCTGTGTGCGTACGGTCCATGGGCGTGCAACGCGTAGGATGTTTGCGTTACGATTAGATCGTTTTGAATGTTTAATTTGAAAATTTCAGTTCACGTAATTTTAATTGATTTTAAAATTAATAATTTGAATTATTTTCTTGGATTTTAATTTTGAATATTATAATTATAATAAATGTTATTTATTCTAATTATTTTACTAAAATTAAAATCATGAATTAATTTAAATACGACTGAAATTAAATTAAATTTTTGGATTCAATTATAAATTGATATGAGCTTTAAATTTTAATTAAATTTGTATGTTTCCGGTTGGACTAGAAATACATTTTTATGTTTAAAATTGGTAAAGCATATGAATTTATTTGTTTAAGTGGGAGCGCTTTTTAGTCATAAACTCTTGATTAGGTCTACAAATCCTTAAGGTTAAAACAACTTGATTAGAATTAATAAGGACTGAATAATTGGTAGATTATTGGTGCCCTTGATTAATTGCTGCAAATGTTTACGTGATGCATAATGTGTTTTACTAACCAGCTATGTGGGCCATTCATGATAATGAATGGGTGAATGGTATATATTGTATATGTACTGTTTTGCAGGTTATGAAGTGACTAGTATGGCCCAAATAGGATAGAAAATATGGTCTGCGTACCATTAATTTGAATGTAATTGGTCTAAAGTACCAAGGTTATTTTTCAATTCAAATATGGTCTGCGAACCATCAAATAGTTGTAATTAGTTATAGCTTATCCTATTTGAAGAAAATGGTGCCTCCCACGGAGATTTTCAAGACGGACTTTGAAGTCAAAGCTTCAAGATGAAGTCGGGCCATACTAGATCACAAATATCTTATGCATGTTTTAAGTTATTTATTGCTTTAAATATGTCTTAAAATGCATGAGATCAAAAGCTTGATTATGTTGCATGATTAAGGATTTTAGTTCACTTAAAATCTAACCAACATAGTAAGAGCCTTAAGTTCCAAACTTAAAATTGAGTTAAAAGGTGCCATGCCAAAATATACACTTGCTTGGATATCCTTTACATCAATCTAGTAATAGTTTTCGCTCAGCGAGGTGTTACTTATTGGTCCTAAAGGGGCAAGGTACACAAATAATTGTGAGTACATGTTAGTTTTGGTGAAACTCAACGATATAAGTAAGGAGTCCTTTTATGTCGTGGCAAATTCGATAGGTTTACCTAATAAGTTCTTAGACGTACCTATCAACCAAGAATAGTTTCTAGACTATTAGCAAAAGGCTTTTGCTTACCTAAGATGTTCTAGGATTAAGTCGACAAACTGTGCTTAGTTCTTCAATGATTTTAGGATCTTGGAATCATTTTATTCACACCTGCCGGAACACATAACTTGAATAAAATGCTTAATAAACATTGAATTATGCATGTATGCTAGAATTTAAGTTTATTAAGAGAAACTGTGAATGGTTATTTATTTGTTTATTCTTTTCAATTGTAGTTTTTAATATGGCAAACAACAATTCATTCAACATTCGATCAATTCTCGAAAAGGAGAAGTTGAACGGGAAAAACTTCCTTGACTGGCAAAGGAACTTGCAAATAGTTCTTATGCAGGAAGAAAAGGAGTATGTCCTAGATGAGGCGATGCCCGAAGCTCCAGGCGACGGGGTCACTCAGGCAGCCCTCAATCGTTGGATTGATGCCAACAAGGATGTGAAATGTCTAATGCTCGCCACCATGAGTGCAGATCTGCAGAAAACGTTCATCAACTCAGATGCTTTCACAATCATCAGTGAGTTGAAGAACATGTTCCAAGATCTGGCTCGAGTCGAAAGATTCGAGACTCATAGGCAAATTCTTGAGACCAAGCTTAAGAAAGGCGAGCCCGTAAGTCCACATGTTCTCAAAATGATTGGACTCGTTGAGAATATGAGTCGGCTGGATCAGCAATTTTCTCAGGAAATGGCTATAGACACCATCCTCCATTCTCTTCATAGCGGGTATGATCAGTTCAAACTGAACTACAGTATGAATAGTCTGGACAAAACGCTCACTGAGCTTCACGGTATGCTGAAGACCGCTGAAAAGACGCTCAAAAGTGATAAGCAGGATGTGCTTATGGTGCGTGGGGGCAAGTTCAAGAAATCTAGAAAGAAGAGAAATGCTAAGAAAGGTGGCAACAAGGCCAGCCCAACTAAGCAAACTGGCGCCAAATCTGCAAAGAGGAAGGTCAGTCAACCCACTTCTGAATCCGAATGCTTCTACTGCAAGAAGAAGGGGCATTGGAAGAGAGATTGCTTGAAGCTAAAGGAAGATCAGAAGAACGGAACAGTCGTTCCATCTTCAGGTATTTTCGTTATAGACTGTATACTTGCTAATTCAACTTCTTGGGTATTAGATACAGGTTGTGGCTCACACTTATGTTCCAATCCACAGGGACTAAGAAGAAGTAGAAAGTTAAGCAAGGGTGAAGTCGACCTACGAGTGGGAAATGGAGCACGGATTGCTGCATTAGCTGTAGGAACTTACTATTTGTCGTTGCCCTCCGGGCTAGTTTTGGAACTGGAAGAATGTTTCCATGTTCCAAGTCTTACTAAAAACATCATTTCAGTTTCTTGCTTAGATGCTAAGGGATTTTCCTTTATAATAAAAGACAATAGTTGTTCGTTTTATTTTAAAGAGATGTTTTATGGATCTGCTAGATTAGTCAATGGACTTTATTTATTAGATCACGACAAACAAGTATATAACATAAATACCAAAAAGGCCAAAAAGGATGATTCAGATCTCACCTATCTGTGGCATTGTCGATTAGGCCATATAAACTTGAAACGCTTAGAAAAACTTCAAAGAGAAGGAATTCTAGAACCATTTGACTTAGAGGATTATGGTAAATGTGAATCATGTTTACTTGGCAAAATGACAAAGCAACCTTTCTCTAAAGTTGGAGAAAGAGCAAATGAACTATTGGGTTTAATCCATACAGATGTATGTGGACCAATGAGTACAAATGCTAGAGGTGGTTTCAGCTACTTTATCACTTTCACTGATGACTTCAGTAGGTATGGTTATGTCTACCTAATGAAGCATAAGTCTGAATCCTTTGACAAATTCAAGGAATTTCAGAGTGAAGTAGAGAATCAATTAGGCAAGAAGATTAAGGCACTGCGGTCTGATAGAGGCGGTGAATATCTGAGCTATGAATTTGATGACCATCTGAAAGAATGTGGAATTCTATCAGAATTGATTCCTCCTGGAACACCACAATGGAACGGTGTGTCAGAACGGAGGAACAGAACCTTGCTAGACATGGTCAGGTCAATGATGGGTCAGGCCGAACTTCCATTAGAATTTTGGGGACATGCACTAAATACAGCTGCACTCACTATAAATAGAGCTCCGTCTAAAGCTGTCGAAAAGACTCCATACGAATTATGGTTTGGAAAGCCTCCAAATGTGTCTTTTCTTAAGATTTGGGGATGTGAAGTATACGTCAAACGATTAATTTCAGACAAACTTCATCCAAAATCTGACAAATGTATCCTTGTGGGCTATCCAAAGGAAACAAAGGGGTATTACTTCTACAATACATCTGAGAACAAAGTGTTTGTTGCTCGAGATGGTGTCTTTTTGGAGAAGGATCACATTTCCAAAATGACAAGTGGGAGAAAAGTAGACCTCGAAGAAATTCGAGTCGAACAACAAACTCTAGAGAATGCTCAAGATGACATTCAAGATGAAACTCAGAGATCTTTAGAAGAATCTAGGTGAGAATCATGGTCAATCTAGAAATGTTACCCCGCGTAGATCGCAAAGATATAGATCTCAACCGGAAAGGTACTTAGGTATTTTGACGAACGAGAGCTATGACGTTCTATTACTTGAAAGTGATGAACCTGCGACTTACAAGCAAGCTATAACGAGCCCTAGCTCCAAGCAATGGTAAGAAGCCATGCAATCTGAATTAGACTCCATGTCTGAAAACCAAGTATGGGATTTGGTCGATTTGCCAGATGGCTACCAAGCCATTGGAAGCAAATGGGTTTTCAAACTGAAAAAGGACAAGGATGGGAAACTTGAAGTTTTCAAAGCTAGATTGGTTGCAAAAGGTTACAGGCAAGTCCACGGTGTGGATTACGATGAAACCTTTTCACCAGTTGCAATGCTAAAGTCTATTCGAATAATGTTAGCAATCGCTGCATATTACGATTACGAAATATGGCAGATGGATGTCAAAACTGCTTTCTTAAACGGCGTTTTAACAGAAACTGTGTTTATGACACAGCCTGAAGGTTTTGAGGATCCAAAGAATGCTAAAAAGGTATGCAAGCTAAAGAAGTCAATCTACGGATTGAAGCAGGCATCCAGGAGCTGGAATATACGTTTTGATGAAGCAGTCAGTGACTTTGGTTTCATCAAGAACGCGGACGAATCTTGTGTATACAAGAAGGTCAGTGGGAGCAAAATTGCTTTCCTAGTATTATATGTCGACGACATATTGCTTATCGGAAATGACATTCCTATGTTGAACTCTGTCAAGATTTGGCTTGGGAAATGTTTTTCGATGAAGGATCTAGGAGAAGCACAGTACATATTGGGCATCAAGATTTACAGAGATAGATCTAAAAAGATGATTGGACTTAGTCAAAGCACTTATATCAATAAGGTGCTTGATAGGTTCAAGATGGCAGACTCCAAGCGAGGCTACCTACCCATGTCTCATGGAATGACTCTAAGCAAGACTCAGTGCCCAAAAACACTTGATGAGCGTAGACGAATGAATGGGATTCCATATGCATCATTGATTGGTTCAATAATGTATGCTATGATATGTACACGCCCGGATGTTGCGTACGCACTAAGTGCTACGAGCAGATACCAGTCAGACCCAGGAGAGGCGCATTGGACTGCTGCCAAGAACATTCTGAAGTACCTGAAAAGGCACAAAGATGACTTCCTGGTCTATGGTGGAGATGATGAATTAATTGTTAAAGGCTATACGGACGCAAGTTTCCAAACCGACAAAGATGATTTCAGATCACAGTCTGGGTTTGTCTTCTGCCTCAACGGAGGAGCAGTAAGCTGGAAAAGTGCTAAGCAAAGCACCATTGCGGATTCTACAACTGAAGCGGAGTACATTGCTGCACATGAAGCAGCAAAGGAAGCTATATGGCTAAGGAAGTTCATAGGAGAACTTGGTGTAGTCCCCTCCATTAAAGGACCAATAGCCCTGTATTGTGATAATAACGGAGCTATTGCACAGGCAAAAGAGCCTAGACACCACCAGAGAGTCAAGCATGTACTTCGTAGATTTCACCTTCTACGAGAGTTCGTTGAAAGAAAAGAAGTCGAGATAAGCAAAATTGGAACTGATGACAACATATCAGATCCATTAACTAAACCTCTGCCGCAAGCGAAGCACAACTCGCACACTGCAGCTATGGGAATCAAGCATATTGGAGAATGGCTTTGATATCTCTGTTTAATGTTTTAAAGTTTTAGAGTTTAAATCTTTGTAAAACATTATTGGTTAATCATTCACAATAAATGAAAGGAATTCATTTTTTCCATTTAATTTGTGGTTTATTAAATGATGAGTCCCTTCAACTTGACGATATATTCAAGATAGACTGTCAGGACCAGTCCTGTGACTAAGAAATGTCTATCAAGTGAACTTGAATGTCAAAGGTTGAAAATGGTCCCTAATCGGAGTTTTCTATAAAATTGGACGCATAGAAAACATTAGACGATTAGAATGCAAGATGACTAGTAGTTCTGTTTCTTGAACTATGTGGACATGGCAATGTCATAATCATTTGCATAGATACTTACTTTGGGAAGACTAGTATCGGACAAGACCTATGAAACTTTACTGTAAGAGATGAAAGTCTGTCATAAGTAAATTTCATTAAATTATTAGACACTAAATCCTCAATACCTGAGTGATTTGAGATTACTTGTTTGAGAACTGGTTGCTTTGACGTTGACCAACCGTCGCACCGTAAAAGGAGGCTATAAAGGCAACGCTCAGGTAATCACCTATCAAACGAAGTCTAATCTCAAGATCGCAAGATTGGGATTGTCCTCCCATAAATCGGGATGAGATGCTTAAAAGTTGTACAAGGCCACTCGGAGAGCTAGAAACTGTGAAATGCATGGCCGTGCTCGGATGAATCATAGGCTATGATTATCTGTTTATTTGATCAGTTGAACTCTGAAACCGAGGAACACCTCTGGACATAATAAGGATGACAACTCTTACCTTATGTTCAAGAGCAAGCATCGAGCGGCAAAGGAATTAGGAAATGCACACTTGTCCCTAAGGACAAGTGGGAGACTGAAGGAAATAATGCCCTTGGTCCAAGTATGCATTCTATGTTAATTCTAATAAATGCGGTTCAGTATTAATTAACAAGTTAATAATTCAGTGAGATCAAGTGAGCTGAATGCCTAGCTAGAGGCCGCTTCAGTTCAAGTGGAATTAATGATATTAATCCACAGCTTACTCTTGACTGAACCCGTAGGGTCACACAAATAGTACGTAAACGGATCAAGTATTTAATGGCATTAAATACTCCATCTATGAATATTCGGAACCGACGGATCTTGGTTTCAGTGGGAGCTAAGATCGTCACAGGCAAGAAATGAATACTCCGGAAACGATGATATTGCCGGAAACGGAAATATGGATCGTATCGGAAATATGAATATTATCCAAGTCGTAGATGTTGCCGGAAACGGAAACATGGTACGTATCGGAAAATATTATTGGAAATGGAAATATTACCAGAATCGGAAATATTGCCGGAAACGGAAATATTGTCAGAATCGGAAATATTACCGGAATCGGAAAATAATTCCGGAAACGGAAATATTAAATATTTGTTCGAAACGGAAATTAATTCCGGAATCGGAAATATTAAATATTGTTCGTATCGGAAATAAATTCCGGAACTGGAAATTTAGTCGGAAGCGTATCGTACGAATTAGCATCGGACGAGGCCTGCCGGACGAAGGCCCAGCACGAAGCCGGGCCATCGCCCAGCAAGCACGCGCGCCACAAGCCCAGCCAAGGCAGCGCCCAGGCCTACCGCAAGGCAGGCCCAGCGCGCGCCAAGGCCACGGATGCGTGGGCCGCGCTGCGTGGGCTGCTGCTCGCACGCGCATGGGCAGCCCTTGTGGCTGCCGTGTGTGTGTGAGTTTGTGCTCATGCGTGATTCCTAAATCTACAAGTGTTAGTGTATGATTAAATTTCTATTCCTAATTGGATAAATTAATTAAATAGAATTCATGTAGGATTCTAATTTCAATTAATTCGTATCCTACTAGGATTACGATTCCTTTTCCATAACTCTATAAATAAAGGCCTAGGGGTCATAATTTATACACAAGTTTTAAGTATTCAAAACTAAGATTTTTAAGCAGAAAAATCAGCCAATATTCTTGCCTACCTAACCGAAAATATTAGAACCTTAAGGGCGATTCTAGTTGGTCAATCTTAAGGCGGATCCGGACGTGCTGTGGACTATCTACGGAGGGACGACACTTGGAGTCCTAAAGACTTGTTCTTGTTCGGTTCGGGCGCAGCTAGGGAAGGCACGCAACAAAGAGTATGCATCTAAACTATGCTAAATGATTATGTGTAAATAATATGTTTCCTGGCTTTATGGTTTTTCCGCATGATTTATGAACTGTCATATGAATCATAACCTAACAAGTCGATATGGTCAGGTCAATGATGGGTCAGGCCGAACTTCCTTTACAGTTCTGGGGACATGCGTTGCAAACTGCAGCACTCACACTGAATCGTGCTCCGTCAAAAGCTGTTGAAAAGACTCCATACGAATTATGGACTGAGAAACTTCCAAAGTTGTCTTTTCTGAAGATTTGGGGTTGCGAAGCATATGTCAAGCGATTAATTTCGGACAAGCTACAACCTAAATCTGACAAATGTTTCTTCGTTGGGTAGCCAAAGGAAACTATGGGGTATTACTTCTACAACAAGTCAGACAACAAGGTATTCGTTGCTCGTGACGGTGTCTTTTTGGAAAGAAATCATATTTCCAAATTGACAAGTGGGAGAATAATAGACCTCGAAGAGATTCGATCGAGACGAACAACGAAATCAGAACTCTTTAGAAGCAGTTCAAGTTGAGGAACCTCCAAGGTCATTAGAAGAGCCAGTGGGAGTAGTTCCTCAAAACGTTGTTGCCCCTCGTAGGTCAAATATAACTAATTTTCAGCCGGACAGATGGACAGGCGTCCTCTTGACTGAAAACTTAGACGTTCTCATATTCGATAGTGATGAACCTTTGACTTACAAGCAAGCTATGACAAGCCCAAGCTCCACAAAATGGTTAGAGGCCATGCAATCTGAAATAGACTCCATGTCTGAAAATCAAGTCTGGGATTTGGTTGATTTGCCGGATGGGTTCACACCTATCGGATGCAAATGGGTCTTCAAATTGAAGAAAGACAAAGATGGAATTGTATACATATACAAGGCTATATTGGTAGCAAAAGGTTACAGGCATGTTCATGGCGTTGACTACGATGAAACCTTTTCTCCAGTCGCGATGCTTAAGTCTATTCGGATAATCCTTGCGATTGCCGCTTTTCATGACTATGAAATATGGCAAATGGATGTCAAAACTGCCTTCTTGAACGGTGTTCTTGAAGAGACTGTGTTTATGACACAGCCGGAGGGTTTTGTCGATCAAAAGAACCAAGGAAAGGTATGCAAGCTTAAGAAGTCCATCTACGGACTAAAGCAGGCATCAAGGAGTTGGAATAAACGATTTGATGAAGCAGTCAATAAGTTTGGCTTCATCAAGAATCAGGACGAATCTTGTGTATACAAGAAGGTCAGTGGGAGTAAAATTGCATTCCTAGTCTTGTATGTTGACGACATACTGCTTATTGGAAACGACATTCCTATGTTGGAGTCTGTAAAGACTTGGCTCGGGAAGTGTTTCTCAATGAAGGACTTAGCACAGGCACAATACATATTGGGCATCAAGATCTATAGGGATAGATCTAAAGGGATGATTGGACTAAGCCAAAGCACTTACATTTACGAAGTGCTAGCTAGGTTCAATATGATGGAAGCCAAGAGAGGCCATCTACCCATGTCACATGGCATATATCTAAGCAAGAATCAGTGTCCCAAAACATCTGATGAGCATAGAAAGATGAGTGGAATTCCATACGCTTCGGCTATTGGATCCATCATGTATGCTATGATTTGTACAAGGCCGGATGTTTCGTTCGCACTCAGTGCAACGAGCAGGTACCAGTCAAAACCAGGTGAGGCGCATTGGACTGCTGCCAAGAATATCCTAAAGTACCTGAAAAGGACTAAGGATCAGTTTCTGGTTTATGGTGGTACAGATGAGTTGAT
Organism: Spinacia oleracea; assembly: GCF_020520425.1. NCBI lineage: Eukaryota > Viridiplantae > Streptophyta > Magnoliopsida > Caryophyllales > Amaranthaceae > Spinacia > Spinacia oleracea. The sequence goes on along the minus strand of NC_079492.1, from coordinate 85,965,354 downwards.
TGTTAAGGGCTATACGGACGCAAGCATTCAAACCGACAGAGATGATTTCAGATCACAGTCTGGGTTTGTGTTCTGCCTCAACGGCGGAGCAGTAAGCTGGAAAAGTGCTAAGCAAAGCACTATTGCAGATTCTAAAACTGAAGTCGAGTACATTGCTGCCTAAGAAGCAGCAAAGGAAGCTGTTTGGATTCGGAAGTTCATCGAAGAACTTGGTGTTGTCCCCCCCATTAAAGGACCAGTGGCTTTGTATTGTGACAATAGCGGAGCCATTGCCCAGGCAAAGGAGCCTAGGAGCCACCAGAAGTCCAAGCACGTACTACGGCGATTTCATATACTTCGAGAGATCGTTGAAAGAAAGGAAATCGAGATTTGCAAGGTTGGAACTGACGACAACGTCGCGGATCCATTGACTAAACCGTTGCCACAAGTGAAACACAACGCACATGTAGCAACCATGGGAATCAAGCATGTTGGAGAATGGCTTTGATTTTCTAAGTATTGTTTTAGAACATCTGTTAGATCTATGTTTAAAACAATTGGTTTAACCATTTCATATTTATGAAATTTATTATTTCATATTCATTTAATTGTGGTTTAGAATTAAATGATGAGTCCATGTGATTCAAATCATTCAAATGGGATGTCAAGATGGATTCTTTGGCAAAGAAACACCCATAAGTGAACTTGAATATTGAAGTCACAAAGGATCCCTAATCCAGGTCATTGAAAGGTGGACGACCAATGACTAATGAAGATTAGATTGCAAGTAGATTACTTAGTTCTGTTTCTTGAACTAGAGTGACTGGATGTCAGAATCTTTTGCATAGATACTTATTGGATCTTGTATCGGATTGACCATGAGAACGCTTTAAGATATTAAAGTCATGTCATAGGTAGTTCTCATTAATGGTGATTAGAAACCGTTCCTCAGAACATGAGCGATTATGTCTGCTCGTTTGAGAATTAGTTCGCTTTGATACTAGCTAAACGTCGCACCGTAAAAGGAGGCTATAAAAGCAGTTATTGGGCGTACTATGAGTCAAAGTGAGTGATCATAGGTTGCAAGAATGGATTGTCCTCCTATCTTTGATAGGATATGGTGTTGTTGTGTAACGAGGCCTCTTGGAGAGTTAGATACTGTAAAATGCATGGCCGTGCTCAAAATGGTTAAGGCTTAACCTTCTGTAAAAGTTTAACAGTTGAGCTCTGTAATCCGAGAAACACTTCTGGACCTAATAAGGATGGCTTGGATCTTACCTTATGTTCAGTAAGTAACACTAAGCGACAAAGGAATGTGGATGCACACTTGTCTGAATGACAAGTGGGAGATTGAAGGAAATATGTCCTTCACCCAAGGTGCATTAAGTCTAATACCAAGGTTCAGATTAATTGCGAACAATTAATTCAGTGAGATCAAGTGATCAGAACAGCTAGCTGGAGCAATGCTTCCGATCAGTGAGTTCTAATGAATATTGAACTCACAACTTACTCTTGACTGAACCTACAAGGTCACACCAATGACACGTAACAGATCACCGGATTAAATGAATCGGAAATTCATTTAATAGATTTTCGGGATTTAAGTTGGAAATGTATTTTACGATACGACCTTGCATCAGAATCGTATATCGTATCGCGAATATTCGTAAGCTAGGCGAAACGAATAAATCGTATCGTACGACGGTGATTCGTCGTATACGAAACGATAAATAATATATCGGAAACATATTAAACGCGAATACGAAGAGCGGCCCACGAGCCGAGTGCACGAAGCACTCGAGGCCCATGGGCGCGCGCTAGGCGAGCAAGCAAGGGCCAAGGCAACACGGCAGCGCTGGCCCATGGCCGAGCGGAGCTGCGCGTGTGCGCGCGGGCCTATGCAGCGACACTGCCACAGCAGCGAGGCCCCTGGCCCAGAGCGCTGTGCTTGTCTCACGCGTGGCTTGCTGACCGGCCTCTGTCTGTTAGTAAGGTTATGTAAATAACCTTATGACCTAAATTCCAACTTACTGCAATCACAATTCAGATTACTCAAAACCCTAGAGACACAGAGAACCCTAATTCTCTCTGTGCCTCCAAAGTGAGTTCTTCCCAAAAGGCAAAGTATCTTGATTAATTGTCTAAGCTACGATTATCAAGACGGATCTGATCGTGTCGGTGAACCAAGTAGAGGAACGACAATTGGAGTTCTTTGTTCGTGTTTGTTGACGGATTATTGTGGAAAACACGCTTCGAATGTAAGTATGCTTAATCTGTGCTTTATATATGTTTCCTAGCTTTGGGGATTGTTCCGCACATGTTATTATGTTTAACTGTATTCCCCAACACATGCTTGATGAGCATCGGCTTCAAGCCGCTCACCACTAGTGCCCAGACATTTCAACAAAAGGGTCAGAACCCGAAACATCAAGGAAGGCGAGCTTTTCCGAAAAGCCCTTCGCAAGAGTGTTACGGAGATAAGGGGAAAATTCAGACCCAACTGGGCCGGGCCATACATTGTCAAGAAAATCCTTTCCGGGAGAGCGGTCGAGTTAACAGACATCGATGGAACAGAATTCAGATCTCTTACAAACCTCGATCAACTCAAGAAGTTCTATGTCTAAGTTCCATGTTCAAATTCAAGAATTCAATTCAAAGTCCTGTAAGGTCGTTAGAACTACGTCCGGCCTGATTCCTTAACGGGACACGTAGGCAACCTCATTCTGAGGCCCGACCACTAATACAAAAAATTCAAAATTTCCTCAATTAAGGGCATCCTAAAAATCAAATCAAATTCAAAATTCAATTGTTGTTGTCTTTATTCCAAATGCGCCAATTCAAAGCAAAGCATGTTCAAGCGGAATTTAACAATAACTTTTTACTTGGCTCTAAAGCCTTCAAAGCTAATTCAAATACAAGGTCAAGATCAAGTGAAGCAAAGTTCAAAGCCTTTTCACTTCCTAAACACGTTTTCTAAACACATCTTCTAAACACATCTTCCAAACACATTCCAAAACACAATTCCTTCTAGTACAATTCCAACACATTCAGCATACGAAGATCTAGGGTTGGGCGACTATGCTCTTGGGTCTTGGCACCTTGAGTACTATCCCTGGCTCCTCCCGCAATCAATCATCAATCTTCCCTTTGCCTAGGCGGCGGGAGAAGGAACTTGCTAGCCTTCCATGACGGGAGGATGACGAACCTCCTTTGGACTCCGAACGGTCAAGAACCGGACGGGCCACACTCCCGTCACCTTCCCCATGGTCAGCTGATGCAAGACGTCTAGCTCTAGAACCTCGGACTCTAGCTGGTCCGGAGAGAGAAATGTCCCTCTGGCTTAAGCCTCTAATCCATAAAATGTACCCTGCAGACAGAGTATCAGGCTCAGGCGGGTATTGAACACTCAAGAATGGTTTGGCGACCCAAACCGCCTCCAAACTTCAAGTCGATTTGCATTCAGCGCATAAAGTTTCGGGTTCTCCTCAGTACAGTACGGGATCTCCTGTCTCAAGCCATACTGTCTCATCACTCGAGCAGGAGAGTAGAAGACAAGCATTGTGAGTCTTGGAACCCTCAAAGTAGTAGAACCAGCGGCATGCCTTATGGCAATAATTCCCCACCAAGGATTTACCCACCTTATGCAAGATTCAATTTCAGAAAGTGCGCTTCGCCACTCATCCAAAGAAATCCGGCCATACACCATGGGCCGCACAATGAACCCCTTTCTATTATAGCTTTCCATGTTCTCCGGTGGTGCCACCAGCATGAGCCTCTCCATAAGCCAGACCTTGGGGAGTATACAAGAAAAGCAATTCAATATTCAACTTTCAAAATACAAGTACAGATTCAATATACAAGAAAGCTCAAGATCCTTACTTGGAGTAATACTGGACTTCCCGATGGCAAAGAAGAGGGGTCCGACTTCAGCATGTAAAGGCCCATCAATGTTTCGCCAATCACGAGCGGCATTGGGTCCCGAGCATTAGCAAATTTCTCTACGATCTCTATTAGGGAGGCATCACCATTGCCAAACCCCTGCTTCGAAAAGAGGAAGCGAGTAAAGATACAAAAACTCAAGGCCCTTAAGCGAAAAACCTTGGGAACATCAAGCCCAGCAAAGTAGGTGACAAGAAGGGACAAATCCACCCCTCTACCATATACAACAGCACTCAAAAGTGGGGGCTTCAAGCCCAAATATCTTTCAAAGCGCAAGAAAAAGTGTTCTTCAACACTAGGCATGCACGGCTCCGGCATAATGGGCCACCCCAATATGGCGCTAAGTTCCTCAGGGAGGGGACATACCTCATTATTTCCAAAGCGGAAGACATGATGATTAGAATCCCAAGCCTCCAGAGCAGCTAGAAGGAAGTGCACATCAAGCTTTACAAACTGGAAAGAAGCGAACACCCCAAGATGCAGGCCATCGAGCTCCCTCTTCTCCAATTTGCCTAGAGAACCAAGCCATGAGTTCAAGGCATTTTCAAAAGACATAGCCATATTCTCTCCCCTTTTTTGGTGAGGAAGTAGTATGCAAAGAATAGCAGGGAAGGATTGTTGCACAAGAATGATCCGACAAGCTCTCTATTTATACAAGAGTCGTCTTGCACGACAGCACGCTGGCGCCAGGCGCCGAGCCCTGCGCTGGGCCTCCAGCGAAGGACGAGGCCACCGTCCTCTTTTATGACTCCGAGTACACACCCTTTAGTGTTTCGGACAGCAGAGTACAACCTCCATTATTCAAGATTCAAAAGCCGCAAGCCGCGCAATTTCAAGCAGTCCGAGTCAACGCTTCACGCATATTTTGGGTCAATTTATTCAAATTTCAAGCATTCTAGTCCTAGATCGGCGTCCTAAGTCGAGTCTGCATATGCATAGCAAAAGTTGAATATACTTTGACTTGCGCTTTTCCTAACCAAAAAACCTCAGTCAAAGTGGGGGCTTATAGTGGGTATATCACCCGAAAAAATGGGCAAATTTTTAAAACTTTTTTACAAATTCCTCATGCATGCATATAGCTACAAATTTCAAAGCCACACACAACGCATACAAGTTCAAATTTTCAAGCATACAAAAAACCAAACTTCAAAAAATTTAAACCAATTCAAATCACAAACCGTACAAATCCATAGAAATACAACCAATCCATACAAAATCAAACCAAGGCAAGCTGGAACTCGCTACCATGCAGGGTCAGTCCGAGTCATCATCAGCCGTGAGGTCAACTACAGGCTCCTTGTCCTTGTTTCGGCTCCTAAAGCGCTCCAGATCCCGATCCAGCTCCGTCCCAGGGGTACCAGGATCCTGCTCCTAGATACGAAGAGTGTCAGGGGAGGATAAACTCCCTGCTGAGAGGAAGGGTACTGATAAGGAGACGGCATCGCCATGAACTGGTACGGCGCCCCAAACATCTGAGGCTGACGTATCTTCTCCATCTCCGACCAGTAATCCCAAGCATCCGCACCCCAAGGCTGAGGACCGCTCCCTCCCAAGTAGCAACCAGGAGGAGGAACAAAAGGCCTCGAACTGCTCGCACCCCCAAAAGAATGGCTGGTAGGATCAGCATGTACAAAAGGGGCAGTTCCCCTCTCGGCATCAGAATGCATCTGGAAAGCAACAACACTGGACTCAACGAAGTCTCCGCCTGGGGTTCCCTGTCAACAGAACCTCTGCAACCTCGACGGCGCTCCTATACAAAGTACAAATTTCAAGAATCAGACATCCAAGTTCGAATTTCCAGACTACAAATTTCAAAATCGAGAAGAGAACCTCTCTGTCCCGGCCAGAAATCTTATGGGTCAGCTTGGCACAATGCCTCTTCAAGGAATCAATCAAGAGCATCCAGCGACGCACTCTCACCCGAGGCGCCTGCATACAAAATTCAAGATCAAGTTCTAGATACAAGATTACAATCAAGTTTCAAGCAAATACAACAGTACTCACAGCAGCATAATGCTCAGGTACAACATCATACGATCTCCAGTGCGGAGGAGAAGCTACAGGAATGGTCACCTCTACCTGTTCCTCGTCCGAGTTCTCATAGAGGATGACCCTATCAGCATGGGGAATGTCCTCAGGATCAACCTCCTCCTCCTACATACAAACATACAAATCATACAAGAATACGAGATACAAGATTCAAAATTCAAAAGCTCACCGGCAGTACGAAGCGTATTGGTGGAGCAAGCCTCTTCAAGAAGTTCTCATAGCGACCTCTTCTATCTACAAAGCTCTCCAAATGGCGATAAACAGCATCGCCAGCATTCAAATAGAGCTGGGTGAGTTCATCGTCTGGCGCCAACATGGACTCCGCTGGGTCCTTAGGGACAAGCCTGTCCCCCGTACTGTGCTGAAGGAACATGCGCTCCCCCAAGTAACCCATATGGCGATACACGCCCGGGAGCAAGACCCGCCTCGAAGACAAGAAATGGGCCCGAGTGGCCGAAACGGGTATGGGCGCGTCAGCAAAAGGACGCCAAACCACCTACAGAGCAGACAATTCAGGCAACTATACAAATACAAATACAAGAGAACAAAACAGTACAAGAGTTTACCTCAGTGACGGGTAAAACCCGCCAAGCTCTGCGGGAGGCCGACATAGGCACCCTCTTGCGCACCGCTCCTATCCAAGAGGCAGCATACGGGTAAGCCGCATTTCCAGTACGATCCGAAGCCAAAGTAGGGAACTGCTCGTACATCAAAATCTTTCAAAAAGCAGACAAAGCATCAGTCAACTTTAAGATACAAACATACAAGTACAAAATACAAAGTACAAGGAGTCCCATATACCTCCAGCACACTCCACAAAGAAGCGATGCTCGGCTCGCTCCCCGTCGCAGTCCGAGAAGCCTACTTCATCTCATACAAGAGGTGGCCATAGGCCATGCCACCCCAGTTATGGCTCGAAACAGCCCTCAAATCCAGCGAAGCTGTCAGGAAGCCGATGTGCACCCGGATGTTCCTGCTCGGAGCCATCACTCTACTAACTAGAGCCAAGAGGAAGAGCTGAACCCTCTGCTCCGCAGATATGCCCACACTACGGATAACATCCATGATCACCGTCACGGAAGCATGAGTGTCATCATCCGCCAAATCAGCAACATGACCGAGAAAGTCCCTAGCGGTGTTCGAGAACCACCTCATCCCAGAATCAAAAATTACGGTCCTCTCGGAAAAAGGAAGGCCCGTAATCATGGAAAACTCGAAGGGAGTAATGGTGATCTCCCCTCATGCCATATGAAAAGTGTTGGTGGTATCCCACCACCGCTCCAGCAAAGCCTGTAGCCGGGGTTTGATCCCCGTTCTCCTCGGAGTATCTCCAATTGCACGCCAGAAATTAACCAGGCCCGTCTACAACCAGATCTCCATAGCCTCCTCGTCAGCACGGATGGCTCGGAAAGCCTTCTGAAGCTCCGCCAAGGACCAAAAGGTGCGAAACGGCTCTCCATCGGCCTACAGATGAACAAATCAGCTCAAAACCTATACAAGTACAAGATACAAATTCAAAGCACAGTACAAGACTCACCAAGCCAGCGCGAGGCCGCTGAGACAAATGAAAGTCCGGTCGGAACACTAGATCGAAAGGACTCCAACCAGTGCCAACAAAAGCGGGTAGACTCCGAGGAATCATGCCCCCCTCCGGCACATTCGTGGCAGCCGCTTCATCATCCGAAGCGTCCTCCATAGCAGCTCGAACCACCGAGCGTTCGGCGAGCTTTCTTCGAGTGTGACGAGGCATACTAAGTCATGCAAAATACAAAACATCAAGATTCTAAACTGGGGGCTATCTTATACTAGCCTGTACAAAAGTCAAATTCCAAAAATCCTAGGTGCAGTACAGACCCGACCAGGGACCTCTGCACCAACGCCTAGGCTATCCACGCCAAAGCAGGTATGCAAATTCTACACCAACGCCTAGGCTATCCACGCCAAAGCAGGTATGCAAATTCTACACCAACGCCTAGGCTATCCACGCCAAAGCAGGTATGAAAATTCTACACCAACGCCTAGGCTATCTATGCCGAAGCAGGTATGCAAAGTTCTACACCAACGCCTAGGATATCCATGCCAAAGCAGGTATACAAGTTCTACCTCAACGCCTAGGCTACCCATGCCAAAGCAGATACAAGTTCGAGAAAAAATTTCAAAATCCAAAAATTCGAGACTACAAGTTCCAAACAGTTCAAGTTCGAGTGCCTATCAAACAATTTTCCACAAGATTCAAGAAGCCTACTATCATACAAGCATCATGTCAACAAGCGTTTCAAAGTCCAAAAAATACAACAATTTAGGCGTTCGACTCCCAACGGACCCAAGCTCCAGCAAACGTCAGCCGAAATTTCAAAATCTCAAGGGCCAATAAAAAGCTCTTGTCCCTAGTGAAGCACATCCCCAACGGATTAACTCCGGGTGTTAAAAAAAAATTCAAAATTCAAAATTCAAAATTTTCGATGCCAAGCTCCGTCCTAACCCCAAAGACGGATGAGCAGTACAAGTACAAACCGGAGTCATCACAGCCAAGCGGAGGTAGACTCTATCCTTTTTTCTAACGCCTGTTTTGTGCAGGTACCGGCGTACAAAGAATGGTCTTGATCGCAGAACATCTTGATCATTCTTCGTCCTGAGTCGAAAACTTTGACTTGCGCTTTCCTAACCGAACGCTCAGTCAAAGTAAGGGGCTTCTGTAGACACCTAATTTGTGTCTCCCCATTGGGATAATGACGATACCATTATCCTTGTTAGGTAGTTGGAGTAACTCCATGCGGAAATTCCAATTGCTAAAAGCATATCTAAAATCCAAGAGCCAAAGTCCAATCCCCGAGGTCGTTCCCATTCCGGAACTCGGTGCAAAATACAAATTCCAAAACCAATTTCAAAATCCAAGTACAATCTCACCCAATGGGCTATCCCATTGGTTTTACAAGGCCTTTACCACTCAAAATAATATAAGGCAAGTCAAATTCGGGCGCCGACCCACAAAACCGAGCAAGCCGGGCCTCGTCCCGTAAAACCGAAATTCAAAAACCCGAAACGGCTTGTTTTTAGACGCAAAATCAAGTCTTAATCCCCAAGCAAACACTACACGCCAAACTTCATACAAATAGTACGAAGGTACATCAATACAAGACAAGGCAAGGACGAATCCCGCGTCCTTGTTTTGGCAGCATCCCTGCCACGTCACCAGCACCCAGCGCTGCCAGCTGCATGCTGCGCTGGCAATGGCTAGCGTTTAGCAGCAAATCCCCCTATAAATACCCCTAATTTTGAGCAGTTTAGGGAGGCAAAGTCGACACATAATGTCGTAATACAAAAATTGCACCTCAAAATTCAATACAAAACTCAATATAAAATCCTCCAAAAAACACCATACAATCTTCAAGCTTTAAGCAATTGGGAGTTCTAATCGGAAAGCTTGCCTAAACCTAACTAGGTAATTCCGAATCCCAACCCTAATCTATTCAATGTTGTCTTGATTTTCTATTTCAAAATGATTAGTAAGTTGGCATTATTACTCTTAAAAATGTCACTTGCAACAATCATACATCTTTTCAAAATCCAAACTTTTCAAAATACAAAAATGCAAACTTTCAAGATTCAAGCATGTTCAAAGTTGTTTGTAATCACTTCTTTGAACTAGAATCATTTTCAAACATGGAGTAATCAAAGATGATGCCTTTCTAACTTTTAAAGGTTTACTCTTTGAGATTTAAGACTCCATTTTTCAATATACAAGTTCAAGTTTTCAAATTTCATGATCCAACAATGTTTAGGGTTGCTCATGACTACTTCCCTAAACTAGGATCCTTTCAAAGTACGAGCACATCAAAGATCTAACCTTTTCAACATTAAAAGGCTCGATCTTTGAGATTCAAGTCTCTTAATTTCAATATCTGAAGTTCAAATTCAACATTTCAAGTTCAAGTTCAATATTTCAAGTTTCAAGCTTTCAAGTTCAAGCTTTCAAGTTCAAGTTCTATATGCAAAATCTAGGATACTTTGGGGTGAGCAACTTCTCCCAAGTTGAGATTTTTGGCGTTGAATTCGTGTCGAACGCACTTATTTTTAAGTAGCCGTTTGGCGTTCGGATCTCATGTTCCCAAGTAAAAATTTCAATATTGAAATTTCAATTATGCACTTTCAATTCCGCACCTTTCAATTATGCACTTTCTGTAGGGGAATACAGTTAAACATAATAACATGTGCGGAAACAATCCCCAAAGACAGGAAACATGTATAAAGCACAGATTAAGCAAACTTACATTTGAAGCGTATTTTCCACAATAATATGTCAACGAACACGAACAAATAACTCCACTTGTCGTTCCTCTACTTGGTTCACCGACACGTTCATATCCGTCTTGATTATCGTAGCTTAGAAAATCGATCAAGATACTTTGCTTTTGGGATGAACACACCTTGGAGGCACAGAGGGAATTAGGGTTCTCTGTTTTCTCCTAGGGTTGTGTGTATTGTGTTGTTATTAGTTGGAAAGAGGTTAGAAGGTTATTTACATAACCTTACTAACCGACCAAGCCTTGAGGTAAGGCCGGCTAGCAAGCCCCGCGCGCCATCACACGGACACGCACATCAAGTTGGGCCGTGGGCCGCGCTGCTGCTGCTGTGTCGTGGTCTCGGCCTGCACGCGCACAGCTCCTCGGCCATGGGCCTCACTGCTGCGTTGCTTTGCTTGCTCGCCTAGCGCGCGCGCGCCCATGGGTCTTGAGTTCTTCGTGCACTCGGCTCGTGGGCCGCTCCTCGTATTCGCGTTTTAATATATTTTCGTTATATTATTTATCGTTTCGTATACGACGAATCACCGTCGTACGACACGATTTATTCGTCTCGTCTAGCTTACGAATATTCGCGATACGATATACGATTTCGATGCAAGGTCTTATCGTATAATACGTTTCCAACTTAATTCCCGAAAAGCTATTAAATGATTTTCCGATTCATTTAATCCGGTGATCTGTTACGTGTCATTGGTGTGACCTTGTAGGTTTAGTCAAGAGTAAGTTATGAGTTCAATATCCATTAGAACTCACTGATCGGAAGCATTGCTCCAGCTAGCTGTTCCGATCACTTGATCTCACTGAATTAATTGTTCGCAATTAATCTGAACCTTGGTATTAGACTTAATGCACCTTGGGTGAAGGACATATTTCCTTCAATCTCCCACTTGTCATTCAGACAAGTGTGCATCCACATTCCTTTGTCACTTAGTGTTACTTACTGACATAAGGTAAGATCCAAGCCATCCTTATTAGGTCCAGAAGTGTTTCTCGGATTACAGAGTTCAACTGTCAAACTTTTGCCAAAGGTTAAGCCTAACCATTCTGAGCACGGCCATGCATTTTACAGTATCTAACTCTTCAAGAGGCCTTGTTACACAACAAGACCATATCCTATCAAAGATAGTGTAGACACCTACTTTTGTCCCCATTCCCGAATGGTAAGGTTCGATGATGAGAACATAAAATCTCCACTTGGCAACCCATCTCCTATAAAATAACGAATCTCGATCACCCTTTTCATTTCACCCGAAACCTGCTATTTATAGAAACCTGCTATTTATGGAAACCTGCTGAAAATAGTAACTGCCGTAATGGGTAGTTGTTAAAAGTGGCAAGTCATAAAAGATAGAAACCTGTCAGAATTAGGTGTTACACTCCAACATAAATCCTAAACGAGATAGAATTTGCAAGAGGAATCCTGTTCCTAATATGATTCGAAAATAAGAGTTACGTATTAATTAAAATCCTAACGAACTTAGAGTTCGTAACGGGCCCAAACGCATTCCGTCAAAAAGTTAATACGCGCTAAAAGACTCGGATAAGTCTCAAAGACTCCGTATTCCACGAGTCCAAATCTGACAAGGAAATACGGCCCAGATCCTATTTTCAACGCCTGGCTCTGGGCGCCGAAATCTTCGGCGCCCAGCCCTGGGCGCTGAAATTACCTGGGTACGTGTTCTTTCCTAATTCTTTTTGGATTAGAGCTCTAAAATTCTATCTTTCCACGAACTCTTTTCTATAAATATAGCCCCAAATTAGACGTGAAAACAAAAAATTCATATTCTGAGTATTGACTCCAACCCCTAAGCCTAAGCCTCACGCTGCGAAATTGATCCCGCGTTCTGTCGCAATCGATCCAAAAATCGAACAGAACGTATCCTGTCCCTTGTAGCTGAATAATTAAGCCTGGAAACTTGAGATTCGTTAAATAAAAGGAGAAATAGCAAAGCCAAAGTGGTTAGTTTTCTGAGAACCGTGACGCACCTCTCAAGGGTGCGTCGTAATGTGTCCCTTCGCATGATTTAATTGCTTTCCTCGCCCTTTTATAAATTGTTAAACTATAAAATCTGATTGTTCTATCACGCCAAATAAAGATCACATTTTGGGAAATTGAACTATCATGCTAGGTCACTTAAAACAATCTAAATCAGATAATCGCAATCGATCTAGTATAATGTGTTGCATATTGTTAAAATCGATTCAGATTAGTTTAATAGTTAACGCATGTCCCTTCAATTATTTATGCTGAGCTAGTAAGGATATCCTGCCTCTGGAGTTATCGAAGAGCGAGTACTCCTCTCGGTAGTTACATTCCCCCGAACCCTCAATCTCTACCCTGCGGGTGTACGTTGAGCGATCCCCACACCAGGGATCACAAGGGAACCTATGGCCGTCGTGGTCAAACATAATTGCACTCCCTTTATGTCACGATAACCGGGTTTTGTCAGTTTTTCTCATTGTCATTAAAAACTGAATGGCGACTCCTATATTACTAGTCAATTGGGTGTAAACTCACAGGAAATCCAATTACACTTGATTTTACAAAAGAAACGTCACACCCACGAGGGACGAGGTCACGCATTAGCCTCGTGCTTTTTCGACCCCCTCACAGTGGCGACTCCACTGGGGATAGTGAAGGAAATACTCGTGCTCGTAGGTAATCAAAATAACCGAAGGGTGAAACGATCCTACCCCGCGTTTATTTCCCCATCAAGTTGGGACGACCTAAAAATCAGCATATTAATGTGAACGGGCAGAACCGCATAACGAATCTTGGCTCCCTTAGGGAGTTAGGACTAAGGATACCCATCGCCAACCGGGGGGTGCATACGCTTCGAATGTTGTCCACTCGGCACTTTCGCTAGTAGTACACCCATCCCAAACCCAATCGCTCGCCCACTAGGTCCCTCTCATTGGTGCATACCCCCTTGGCTTACATCGTGATTGGCCTCTTGGGCGAAATTCGTCTGTTGAAGGCACTACCTAGACCGGGGCATGTGTTGGGTCTGCGATAGAAGCGGTACCAAGCCGGCGCAAATACTACCCATAGAAGCCTATCATAAACTACATGACATATTATTATCTTGCCTCGTGATGTAATGTTAGTTATGTGTAGCGAAATACGTGATCGTGTGTGACAAATAATGCTAGAAAACCAACGACCTTAAAAATTGCCCAAACATTCATAAACCAATTGGCCAAATAGTTATACCAAAATACGTGTTCCGCAAACCCGAACGATCGCCACAAAAATAAGCGACGCTCGGGACGGCCCGTAACGAATCCCACAAACGCTGCACAACGCGTAAAGGACGTTATTAGGCAAGCATGCAAAATCAAAGTCACATAAACAAAAATATACGCAAACGAAAGACGAGGACCAGCCAGGGACGCATTTTTAACGCCCCTGGCTGGGCGCCAATATTTCTCACGCCCTTCGCTGGGCGCTGAAGTTGTTGCCTGGCCTTTTGGTCAGGCGCAGCAGCCTCGGTGCCCGCGCAAAAAAAAAATATATACGTAGCAAAAAAAACTATTTGTAAAGATTGCTGCGAGGGCGTATGAAAGGCACTCGATTCTAAAAGAGACTAAAAAAATATAAAAATAAATAACTCTTTGTGTCGTTGTTAGGCCTCCTATGACGACAATGTTCGGCACCAAAACCGAGCATGCTAATAACTATGAATGTCACACGGGCAAAGATTTTCGAAAATATAAAGAGTTCAAAGTGCACACATAGTAGTCCAAATATACTAGTCCGACTTAAGGGTAGTCATAAAATGTCTAAAAACCAACTCATGAAATAAACTAATGTGTCTCCTACTCCACAACAATAATGCAGGGCCCCTGAATACCTACCCGTGATAGCCATCAAGGATCGCAATGGAAGTAGCATATCCCGAACATCTATTCCTAGAGGTCGCATAAACCCAAGAGATGCATGCTCTGGAACACGACCCTCTACGTTCTCAAAGGCCACTCGCCTCAATGAACCACGCTATTCCAACAGCGCTCCCCAACTCACATGCTTTCGGGCTACTGTTTGGGTTAGAAAAGAAAAGAGCAAGGAACGAAACAGAAATTATGGCATTGGCCCTTCAAGATGAATTGTTCGATCCCACTAAACTGATCGCTCCATCACCCTCAAAGGTTGACCAAATCCAACGAGGTTGGCGCAAGACCTTCAAATGGACTAATGCTCGTGGAATGAAGTTCAAGATATCTGCGGGAGAGGGTCCAATGTACGAAGAACTAGAGTCTGAATCCGAGTCCGACTCCGAGTCCGAACCTAGCAAAATTGTAACCCCTCCCAAAACTAGTTTAGACCCGGAAATATCTACTCCGGTAGATCTTTTTGATGTAATGCTTCATGACTTTAATAAGATAAACAAAGCTTTCGAGTATATGCCGCTTAAAAATCCGAGTAGTACTGCAGAATGCCTCGCCACTAATGAGCACGAAAAAGAGCCAGAAGAGGAATATACCGAATTAATAAAAGCCGTAAATGAACAAGAACTCAAAACTCCTATAATTGAGGACACAGAATCGGTAAATATTAGAACGGAGGAAAACCCTAAATTCATTAAAATTGGCCTCACCTTAACTCCCACTGAAAAAACCGATCTAATCTCCACTTTGCGGAAATTCGAGGGTGTCTTTGCGTGGTCCTACAAAGACATGCCCGGAATAGATCGAGAAATCGCTGAGCATAAAATTCCGCTATATCCCAAAATGACGCCAGTAAAACAAAAGCTACGGCGGCTCAAACCAGAGATAGCCTTGAAAATAAAAGAAGAAGTCACTAAACAATTAGACGCCGGCTTCATAAAAGTCTCCAACTACCCAGAATGGGTGGCCAATATTGTCCCCGTAGCTAAAAAAGATGGACGAGTGTGAATGTGCGTAGACTTTCGAGATCTCAACAAAGCCAGTCCCAAAGATGAATTCCCTCTGCCTCACATTGACATATTGGTAGACAACACCGCAGAACACGCGCTTCTCTCCTTTATGGATGGGTACGCAGGATATAACCAAATACTTATGGCAGAAGAAGACATGGAAAAAACAACCTTCATTACCCCTTGGGGTACATATTGCTACACTGTAATGCCTTTTGGTTTGAAAAACGCGGGGGCCACCTATCAAAGATCAGCCACCACGTTACTCCATGACATGATACACAAAGAAATCGAGGTCTATGTAGACGACATGATCGTCAAATCTAAAGACCGGCACGGTCACCTCCCGGCACTTAGAAAGTTCTTCACCCGAATCTTGAAATATAACATGAGACTAAATCCACAAAAATGTGTGTTCGGGGTAACCTCTTGAAAATTACTAGGATATGTTGTTAGTACGCGGGGAATCGAGATTGACCCATCCAAGATTAAAGCCATTACCGAAATGCCCCCACCAAAAACTGAAAAATAGATAAGGGGCTTCCTAGGAAAGCTGCAATACATTAGTAGGGTCATTTCCAAGCTTACTATGACTTGTGAGCCAATATTCAAAAAATTAAGAAAAGAAGAAAAAGCCGAATGGGATGAACAATGCCAAATTTCCTTCGATAAAATCAAATAATATCTATGCAAACCACCCGTCCTTTCCCCTCCTTTGCCTGGAATCCCTTTACGCCTATACCTAACCGTCACAGATACTGCAGCGGGAGCTATGCTCTCACAGTGTGTACATGGATCCGTGCGAGCCATTTACTACTTGAGCAAGAAGTTCATACAGTACGAGACGAGATATACAGAACTTGAGAAAACCTGCCTCGCCCTCGTCTGGGCGTCCAAAAAACTCAGACATTACCTATTGGCCCACACCGTTCATATAGTGTCACAACTAGACCCCTTAAAATATATGTTCGAAAACCCCGCTCTAAACGGTCGCTTGTCCAGGTGGCTAGTCATGCTCTCAGAGTTCGATCTAAAATTCATGCCAGAAAAAACAATCAAAGGAAGAGCGGTAGCCGAATTCCTGGCCGAACATGCTACGAACGAGGAAACTGCGGAAGCTTACCTCCTCCCTGACGAGGAACTTCTGATGATACGAGACGACTATTGGACACTATACTTCGACGGCGCGTCCAATCAGAGGGGATGCGGTGTCGGAGTTCTCCTAGTCAGTCCCGAAGGGGCCCATATACCAATTTCCGTCAAACTTGACTTCGAGGCCACGAACAACGCTGCCGAATATGAAGCCTGCATAGTTGGGCTAGAGGCCGCAGTTAGCCTCGGAGTCAAACATCTACAAGTCTTCGGGGATTCTTCCCTAATAATCAACCACATATCCAAAAGATGGAAGGTCTGAAGCACTAGTCTCTCAAAATATCAAGCTCACTTAGACCAAATAGTCGAGCAATTCGAAAAAATCGAGTATACGTACTTACCAAGAGACGACAACCAATTCGCGGATGCACTAGCAAAGTTAGCTTCAATGCTCAACATCCCGAATGAATGGGACGGAATGACCCTTCGGGTCGAACGAAGAAAAGAGCCGGCTTATTGCTGTGCCATAGACTCCGAACCTGAAAACACCGAAGAAGAACCATGGTATACGGACATCCTTCGTTATAAAACAAGTGGGGAATTCCCCCCAAATACCTCCCCGCGAGCACAAAAGGCCCTACGCCTCCTCACGTCGCAATATAGCATAATCTTGGGAGAATTATACAAATACACACCAAATAAAATCAAGTTACTTTGTGTTCACCAAAACCAAGCCCAAAGACTAATGGAAGAATACCATAACGGCGTGTGTGGACCTCATATGAACGGCAAAATGCTATCCCGGAAAATATCCCGCTCAGGGTATTATTGGACCACCATGGAAACCGATTGCCATCACTTTGTGAAAACTTGCCAAAAATGCCAAATCTTAAGTAACCTTAACCACTTGCCTCCCTCAGAACTATACACATTCACTTCCCAATGGCCCTTTTCTACCTGGGGTATAGATATAATCGGCAAAGTAACACCCACAGGCGTAGGGGGACACAAGTACGTTTTAGTCGCAATTGACTACTTCACTAAATGGGTAGAGGCAGTCTCCTACGCAAAATTAACGGCCAAACATGTAGCGCGATTCCTAGAAAAAAACTTATTCTGTCGATACGGGGTTCCACATGAAATCATAAGCGACCAAGGTTCCCACTTTAGGGCCGAAGTCCAAGACCTGCTCGAAAAATATCATGTCAAACATCAAAAATCCTCTCCCTACATGCCGCAAATGAACGGCGCGGTAGAGGCGACCAACAAAAACATTAAAGTTATAATCGAAAAAATGGCCGAAAATTATAAGGATTAGCCCAACAAATTACACTTTGCATTATGGGGTTACCAAACCTCAATCCGCACCTCCATTGGAGTAACACCCTACTCCTTGGTATACGGAATGGAAGCAGTTCAACCGATCGAGTTGGAAATTCCCTCCCTCCGGACCGTCCTAGAAAGCAAGTTGCCCGAGGCCGATTGGGTTCAAGCTAGGTACGACGAGCTCGTTCTTTTAGACGAACGGAGGTTGAGAGCTTTACATCACGTGCAAGTGTATCAAAAGCGTATCGCAAGGCAATTCAACAAAAGAGTTAAACCTCAAAATATCAAAGAAGGCGATTTTGTGTTAAAAGAAGTCCGCGCACCTACTACGGACCCCCGAGGAAAATTCCGGCCTAATTGGACCGGACCATATTTTGTAAAGACTATCCTTCCTGGCGGAGCGGTCCAACTGGCTGACATAGATGGAGCGGAATTCGCCAACCTCACGAATTTAGACCAATTGAAAAAGTACTATATTTAATAAAATTCAGTCCGGAGTTAAGGCATCTAATAATACACATTAAGACTCATAAGCAAGCATTCTGCGCATTACTCTAAAACGGCATAAGACTCGCTAAAGTAGAAAGGGCGAAAAAACTCGCAAAGCACACAGTTTCAACGCCCAGGACTGGGCGCTGTTATTTTTCACGCCCAGGCCTGGGCGCCGATCTTTCCAACGCCCATGCTTGGCGTCATTCTCTCTTGCCACCAATCCTCCCGCTTCTGCAAGTGTTCGTACTCTTTTTTTCAGATCATCAAAAGAACCACGGACACTTGGGGGGGTAGCAGACTTGTAATGAACACCCCTTTCAAAAAAAACATATAGCTAGAACTACGCGCGACCTGATTCTGACAAGATACGTAGGCAATCCTTACCAAGGATTCGGTCCAATAAAAAATAAATAATAAAATCATGGAATACATCGAGATATTACAAAGGGCACTATACCCTAACCCATGCACGAGCAAGGCTAAATAGAACAAAAAACGGAGCCACAAAAATTTCAGGAGCAAGAACAACAAAGGAGTATGGCACGAGTCGGCAAAAAACGAAAACCCCAAATGTAGACATAAGAAAACATACATATGTAGTACCCCCCAAGTAGTCGGCTAGTCTAAATATGTGTGCACTCTTGTATGAACTCGTGCCATACTCGTCTAAATATATGGAATTCTAAATATATGGAATTCTTTCTTTTTCAAAATTCGTCGTTGGTTTAGAAAGCTAGTACTATCATAACGTGTTGAGGCCTCATAGCAAGCCCATGGAAGGCTCAAAACATTCTTGCACCAAAGATTCGCGAAAATAAATAAAACATATATACATGCGAAATACAAGAATGAATGAATACGAAAGAGGAGGCAAGCCTAAGACTCGTCATCGTCTTCATGTCTCCAAGCCTCGCCGGTCCATCCGCTCCACCCCCCGTAGTGTGAGGACCCCCAGCCAGAATCGCCCCAAAACTGAGGTTGTGGCTGCTACTCGGGGCTGGGCTCTCGAGCCACCGACACGGAACGTCGCCTACGCTCCGGCTCGGACCTCTCCCCAGAAGAACTCGCCCCCACATCAGAACGGCGATGCCGTAGGGGCGAGTGCCGTGCCCGCTTCCCCTCCTCAGGGGCGCGTCCCCCGAATCCCGATGGTCCCGCGTCGTCGGTCCTGGCTAGTCCGGTCCCCGTCTGCAAAAAAAAAGGGGAAAATGAGTGACAGAAAGCCAAATAAAAGGTACAGATCAAAAAAAAAACCGGCACATTACCTAAGTAGAGCGGGGGCTCCTGCAAGAAAGTGCAGATCGGGCCCGAACCAACGCGGACTTCAACCGGTTGATCACCCCCACCATCGCATTGGCCGTGCGGGCCGGAACCTGAAACGGGAATGTCAGTAACAAAAGAAAACAGAAAAAATAAGAAAGATGCATAAATGAAAGGTGCATACTGCCTGTACTCCCTCAGGGAGCGGAGCATGGAAAACTCGGCCTTCCGGGATAGTCTCCACAACCTCGGATCTGAAGGAAATAATGCCCTTGGTCCAAGTATGCATTCTATGTTAAGTCTAATAAATGCGGTTCAGTATTAATTAACAAGTTAATAATTCAGTGAGATCAAGTGAGCTGAATGCCTAGCTAGAGGCCGCTTCAGTTCAAGTGGAATTAATGATATTAATCCACAGCTTACTCTTGACTGAACCCGTAGGGTCACACAAATAGTACGTAAACAGATCAAGTATTTAATAGCATTAAATACTCCATCTATGAATATTCGGAACCGACGGATCTTGGTTTCAGTGGGAGCTAAGATCGTCACAGGCAAGGAATGAATACTCCGGAAACGATGATATTGCCGGAAACGGAAATATGGATCGTATCGGAAATATAAATATTATCCAAGTCGTAGATGTTGCCGGAAACGGAAACATGGTACGTGTCGGAAAATATTATCGGAAATGGAAATATTGCCAGAATCGGAAATATTGCCGGAAACGGAAATATTGTCAGAATGGGAAATATTACCGGAATCGGAAAATAATTCCGGAAACGGAAATATTAAATATTTGTTCGAAACGGAAATTAATTCCGGAATCGGAAATATTAAATATTGTTCGTATCGGAAATAAATTCCGGAATCGGAAAATTTAATCGGAAGCGCATCGTACGAATAAGCATCGGACGAGGCCTGCCGGACGAGGCCCAGCACGAAGCCAGGCCATCGCCCAGCAAGCCAAGCGCGCCGCACAAACAGCCACGCCAGGCCCAGCGCAAGGCCAGGCCCAGCAGGCTGCGCGCAGCGCGCAGCGCGCACAGCGCGCACAGCACGCGCAGCGCGCAGCGCGCATGGGGCCCATCGTGGCTGCCGTGCGTGTGTGAGCAAGAGTTTGTGTTCGTGCACGTTTCCTAAAACATGCAGAGTTCGGTTAATGATTAAATTCCTAATTCTATTTGATAAATTAATTAAATTAGAGTTCTTGTAGGATTCTAGGTTTGATAAATTTGTATCTGAATAGGATTTCGATTCCCTTTCCATACCGCTATAAATATGAGGCTAGGGCTCACAATTTATAACAAAAGTTTCAAAGTATTCAAAGTGAGTTTTTGAGAGAAAAATTCAGTCACACATTTGCCTATAAAGTGCCGAAAATAATAGTACCTTAAGGGCGATTCTAGTTGGTCAATCTTAAGGCGGATCCGGACGTGCTGTGGACTATCTACGGAGGGACGACACTTGGAGTCCTAAAGACTTGTTCTTGTTCGGTTCGGGCGCAGCTAGGGAAGGCACGCGACAAAGAGTATGCATCTAATCTATGCTAAATGATTATGTGTAAATAATATGTTTTCCTGGGTTTATGGTTTTTTCCGCATGATTTATGAATTGTCATATGTATCATAACCTAACAGTGGTATCACGAGCCCCTTATTATTTTCATAATCTAAATTGCATGAACATGGTTAAATATTACAAATTTGCAAGAATTAAAAGGGGTGATTAATTTTCGTAATTGTTAATTAATTGCAAATTGCGTTTATTTAATTATACGTACGCAGTTTTTCGGCAGTTTCTTCGTTACTCATCCGAATTGAGTGATTTTTGTGTCAATTCCGCATGTAAAAGGCATTCTAAAATTTTGACAAAAATAGGATTTTTCTGCCGAACCCAGAATTCTCAAATTCGAAGCCTAACTATGACTTTTCGAAGGTTTTAGTTTTTTCGAATGCAAAATTTCGTAAATTTAAGATGTTAAATTAAATATTGGGTTTAATCCATACAGATGTATGTGGACCAATGAGTACAAATGCTAGAGGTGGTTTCAGCTACTTTATCACTTTCACTGATGACTTCAGTAGGTATGGTTATGTCTACCTAATGAAGCATAAGTCTGAATCCTTTGACAAATTCAAGGAATTTCAGAGTG
Source organism: Spinacia oleracea (assembly GCF_020520425.1). NCBI lineage: Eukaryota > Viridiplantae > Streptophyta > Magnoliopsida > Caryophyllales > Amaranthaceae > Spinacia > Spinacia oleracea. The sequence continues at coordinate 85,943,860 of NC_079492.1, read as the reverse complement.
AAGTAGAGAATCAATTAGGCAAGAAGATTAAGGCACTGCGGTCTGATAGAGGCGGTGAATATCTGAGCTATGAATATGATGACCATCTGAAAGAATGTGGAATTCTATCAGAATTGACTCCTCCTGGAACACCACAATGGAACGGTGTGTCAGAACGGAGGAACAGAACCTTGCTAGACATGGTCAGGTCAATGATGGGTAAGGCCGAACTTCCATTAGAATTTTGGGGACATGCACTAAATACAGCTGCACTCACTATAAATAGAGCTTCGTCTAAAGCTGTCGAAAAGACTCCATACAAATTATGGTTTGGAAAGCCTCCAAATGTGTCTTTTCTTAAGATTTGGGGATGTGAAGTATACGTCAAACGATTAATTTCAGACAAACTTCATCCAAAATCTGACAAATGTATCCTTGTGGGCTATCCAAAGGAAACAAAGGGGTATTACTTCTACAATACATCTGAGAACAAAGTGTTTGTTGCTCGAGAGGGTATCTTTTTGGAGAAGGATCACATTTCCAAAATGACAAGTGGGAGAAAAGTAGACCTCGAAGAAATTCGAGTCGAACAACAAACTCTAGAGAATGCTCAAGATGACATTCAGGATGAAACTCAGAGATCTTTAGAAGAATCTGGTGGGAATCATGGTCAATCTAGAAATGTTACCCCGCGTAGATCGCAAAGATATAGATCTCAACCGGAAAGGTACTTAGGTATTTTGACGAACGAGAGCTATGACGTTCTATTACTTGAAAGTGATGAACCTGCGACTTACAAGCAAGCTATGACGAGCCCTAGCTCCAAGCAATGGCAAGAAGCCATGCAATCTGAATTAGACTCCATGTCTGAAAACCAAGTATGGGATTTGGTCGATTTGCCAGATGGCTACCAAGCCATTGGAAGCAAATGGGTTTTCAAACTGAAAAAGGACAAGGATGGGAAACTTGAAGTTTTCAAAGCTAGATTGGTTGCAAAAGGTTACAGGCAAGTCCACGGTGTGGATTACGATGAAACCTTTTCACCAGTTGCAATGCTAAAGTCTATTCGAATAATGTTAGCAATCGCTGCATATTACGATTACGAAATATGGCAGATGGATGTCAAAACTGCTTTCTTAAACGGCGTTTTAACAGAAACTGTGTTTATGACACAGCCTGAAGGTTTTGAGGATCCAAAGAATGCTAAAAAGGTATGCTAGCTAAAGAAGTCAATCTACGGATTGAAGCAGGCATCCAGGAGCTGGAATATACGTTTTGATGAAGCAGTCAGTGACTTTGGTTTCATCAAGAACGCGGACGAATCTTGTGTATACAAGAAGGTCAGTGGGAGCAAAATTGCTTTCCTAGTATTATATGTCGACGACATATTGCTTATCAGAAATGACATTCCTATGTTGAACTCTGTCAAGATTTGGCTTGGGAAATGTTTTTCGATGAAGGATCTAGGAGAAGCACAGTACATATTGGGCATCAAGATTTACAGAGATAGATCTAAAAAGATGATTGGACTTAGTCAAAGCACTTATATCAATAAGGTGCTTGATAGGTTCAAGATGGCGGACTCCAAGCGAGGCTACCTACCCATGTCTCATGGAATGACTCTAAGCAAGACTCAGTGCCCAAAAACACTTGATGAGCGTAGACGAATGAATGGGATTCCATATGCATCATTGATTGGTTCAATAATGTATGCTATGATATGTACACGCCCGGATGTTGCGTACGCACTCAGTGCTACGAGCAGATACCAGTCAGACCCAGGAGAGGCGCATTGGACTGCTGCCAAGAACATTCTGAAGTACCTGAAAAGGCACAAAGATGACTTCCTGGTCTATGGTGGAGATGATGAATTAATTGTTAAAGGCTATACGGACGCAAGTTTCCAAACCGACAAAGATGATTTCAGATCACAGTCTGGGTTTGTCTTCTGCCTCAACGGAGGAGCAGTAAGCTGGAAAAGTGCTAAGCAAAGCACCATTGCGGATTCTACAACTGAAGCGGAGTACATTGCTGCACATGAAGCAGCAAAGGAAGCTATATGGCTAAGGAAGTTCATAGGAGAACTTGGTGTAGTCCCCTCCATTAAAGGACCAATAGCCCTGTATTGTGATAATAACGGAGCTATTGCACAGGCAAAAGAGCCTAGACACCACCAGAGAGTCAAGCATGTACTTCGTAGATTTCACCTTCTACGAGAGTTCGTTGAAAGAAAAGAAGTCGAGATAAGCAAAATTGGAACTGATGACAACATATCAGATCCATTAACTAAACCTCTGCCGCAGGCGAAGCACAACTCGCACACTACAGCTATGGGAATCAAGCATATTGGAGAATGGCTTTGATGTCTCTGTTTAATGTTTTAAAGTTTTAGAGTTTAAATCTTTGTAAAACATTATTGGTTAATCATTCACAATAAATGAAAAGAATTCATTTTTCCATTTAATTTGTGGTTTATTAAATGATGAGTCCCTTCAATTTGACGATATATTCAAGATAGACTGTCAGGACCAGTCCTGTGACTAAGAAATGTCTATCAAGTGAACTTGAATGTCAAAGGTTGAAAATGGTCCCTAATCGGAGTTTTCTATAAAATTGGACGCATAGAAAACGTTAGACGATTAGAATGCAAGATGACTAGTAGTTCTGTTTCTTGAACTATGTGGACATGGCAATGTCATAATCATTTGCATAGATACTTACTTTGGGAAGACTAGTATCGGACGAGACCTATGAAACTTTACTGTAAGAGATGAAAGTCTGTCATAAGTAAATTTCATTAAATTATTAGACACTAAATCCTCAATACCTGAGTGATTTGAAGATTACTTGTTTGAGAACTGGTTGCTTTGACGTTGACCAACCGTCGCACCGTAAAAGGAGGCTATAAAGGCAACGCTCAGGTAATCACCTATCAAACGAAGTCTAATCTCAAGATCGCAAGATTGGGATTGTCCTCCCATAAATCGGGATGAGATGCTTAAAAGTTGTACAAGGCCACTCGGAGAGCTAGAAACTGTGAAATGCATGGCCGTGCTCGGATGAATCATAGGCTATGATTATCTGTTTATTTGATCAGTTGAACTCTGAAACCGAGGAACACCTCTGGACATAATAAGGATGACAACTCTTACCTTATGTTCAAGAGCAAGCATCGAGCGACAAAGGAATTAGGAAATGCACACTTGTCCCTAAGGACAAGTGGGAGACTGAAGGAAATAATGCCCTTGGTCCAAGTATGCATTCTATGTTAAGTCTAATAAATGCGGTTCAGTATTAATTAACAAGTTAATAATTCAGTGAGATCAAGTGAGCTGAATGCCTAGCTAGAGGCCGCTTCAGTTCAAGTGGAATTAATGATATTAATCCACAGCTTACTCTTGACTGAACCCGTAGGGTCACACAAATAGTACGTAAACGGATCAAGTATTTAATAGCATTAAATACTCCATCTATGAATATTCGGAACCGACGGATCTTGGTTTCAGGGGGAGCTAAGATCGTCACAGGCAAGGAATGAATACTCCGGAAACGATGATATTGCCGGAAACGGAAATATGGATCGTATCGGAAATATAAATATTATCCAAGTCGTAGATGTTGCCGGAAACGGAAACATGGTACGTGTCGGAAAATATTATCGGAAATGGAAATATTGCCAGAATCGGTAATATTGCCGGAAACGGAAATATTGTCAGAATCGGAAATATTACCGGAATCGGAAAATAATTCCGGAAACGGAAATATTAAATATTTGTTCGAAACGGAAATTAATTCCGGAATCGGAAATATTAAATATTGTTCGTATCGGAAATAAAATCCGGAATCGGAAAATTTAATCGGAAGCGCATCGTACGAATAAGCATCGGACGAGGCCTGCCGGACGAGGCCCAGCACGAAGCCAGGCCATCGCCCAGCAAGCCAAGCGCGCCGCACAAACAGCCACGCCAGGCCCAGCGCAAGGCCAGGCCCAGCAGGCTGCGCGCGCGGGCGCTGAGTGGGCTGCTGCTCGCGCGCACGCATGGGGCCCATCGTGGCTGCCGTGTGTGTGTGAGCAAGAGTTTGTGTTCGTGCACGTTTCCTAAAACATGCAGAGTTCGGTTAATGATTAAATTCCTAATTCTATTTGATAAATTAATTAAATTAGAGTTCTTGTAGGATTCTAGGTTTGATAAATTTGTATCTGAATAGGATTTCGATTCCCTTTCCATACCGCTATAAATATGAGGCTAGGGCTCACAATTTATAACACAAGTTTCAAAGTATTCAAAGTGAGTTTTTGAGAGAAAAATTCAGTCACACATTTGCCTATAAAGTGCCGAAAATAATAGTACCTTAAGGGCGATTCTAGTTGGTCAATCTTAAGGCGGATCCGGACGTGCTGTGGACTATCTACGGAGGGACGACACTTGGAGTCCTAAAGACTTGTTCTTGTTTGGTTCGGGCGCAGCTAGGGAAGGCACGCGACAAAGAGTATGCATCTAATCTATGCTAAATGATTATGTGTAAATAATATGTTTTCCTGGGTTTATGGTTTTTTCCGCATGATTTATGAATTGTCATATGTATCATAACCTAACAGGATCCACTCTCCCCAATATCATGAGATCCGAGCATCGGGAGGCACCCATCCCCCTAACAAAGGGTCAAGATGCTCCTGCACAAAACACGATAAAACATAAACACATGGGCACAAACATGAAAACACTGCAAACATAAATAAAAAAAGAGCAATTTACAGCGCCGGGATCCGAGAGACGAAGAGAATCCTGGATGAACTGATGATAGCTAGCTCCCGCTATCACCAACTCCGTCGCCGGCACACCCGTCCTCGAATGAACCCTCCAGGCCTCGCCTATCGAACGGGTAGACAGCATGGTCGCGGGTGGAGGCTGAGGCTCCGAAAAGACTCCGACGGTCTCCATGCGTAACCGCTCTCCCAGGTACCAGACAGGGTCACGGCGACCAATAAACAAAACCCGCATCTGGCTCAGGGCATAACTATCCTTGACTGAAGCATATGCACCCCTAAAAGAGAGCAGGGGGTCCAGACCACCTATTTTGTGAATACAGACACAATCAGATCTCGCACATAGAAACAATATAAAAAAAATAAAAAATTGACGAAATATGAGATAAAGGATAAGGTGCTGCACATGCTCGGGGTTCCCGTCCCGGATAAGATCCCACACGGTATCGGGTGGCGGACGCGCCGTCAGCTTCTTCTTCCAACCCCAACGACGACCGGCAGGGTACTCCAAGGCCTCTACCCCTTTCGGGGAGCCAGGCAAGGCAAGTGCTCGAAGGCCCACAGCTATAAAAGACAGAAAAAATAATACATCAGAAAAAGACCCAATAAAGGCAAGAAAACAAAAGGAGAGCTAGGCACACACCTCAATCAAACGCGGCACTCCCGCCAATGCAATGACAAAGTGATGTCTACGCGGGTCCGAGTCTCGCACCGCCAAACTCATCTGGCCTACGAGCGTCACATAGCCCAAATCGCCCCAGCAGTAGTCGCCCTGCGAAGACACGTGCTCCACCAAACCTATCCACCTCGGGTCAAAGGTGTCAGTAGGACCCGACAGAAAAGTGGAAGTGATAAAATGGAGGTAAAACAGCCGGGCCTATCTCAAAGACGACTCCTCCACCCCACGCTCCAAGGCCCATATCAGGTCAACACAGGGTATCCCACGGGCCTGGTACGAAGGCAATCTCTCACCCAGCCACGAGCCCATGAGCCTAGTACCCTTAGCAATGGTCGGCAGCGGGCCATCTGACCTCAGACGAACGGGGATCCCTGTAAAGGTCAAGCCCGTCAAAGTCGTATACTCCTCGGGAGTAAACGTCATCTCACCCCAAGGAAAGTGGAAAGTGTTGGTGGTATCCCACCACCACCTCATGAACGACCGCAGAAAAGATAGGGAGATGTTGAGTCGCAGTATCTCCCTGAAAGTCTCAACCACCGGGAACAGCGAACTCTCCCTCACCAAAGCCTGGGCGTCCAAGCTCAGGTAACCGAAGACAGTCTCGCTCGTCGCTGCACCATAGCCGCGAACTGTAGTATCCCTCCTCGCATGAAGGCGGTTAGTCACGTGATGCTCTAGGTCGTAGTGCAGGTCCCGACCGTCGTAGTACTCAGGACCCACCCATAGGGGTCCCGCGCCAGTGGACTGACGTGTCATGCCACGCTCCGCGTGGTCACCAGAGGGCGGTGAAGACTCGTCAGACATGCTGGTCAACGATACAACAATAAGGCATTATACCTTTAACAAAATTGGCACTCACACCAATCCCAAAAAGAGTGCATTCCGCTCATGAAATGGAGTCATACAATTTTGTTCCCTAAAAACATGGTACTAAGTTCATATGGAGCAAAACTTCCCTAAACAAAAATTAACTCCAGCAAAATCAAAATTCTTCCATAATTTGTCACTCATGAATTATGAGGAGCGCAAGCAATATACCAAGAACACCTACATTACAAGAAAATACTAGAATCGTAGGTACACTTGGGGGCTAGTATGAATATGCCCAAATTCAACAAAAACCAACATACCTGCGAAAATTAACATGCACAAACTAATTAACATGTCATGAAGAACATTTTCAACTATCTAATTGAAAGAAAGGGGCACAAAATAAGAAATCCCCAAATCAATTGCAAAGCTCAAAAATGCTATAAATTGACAAAAAAAGCTTAAAATTACTGAAAATTACTTACATTGGGAGGATTAGGAAGTGATTTGGAGTAGAATTCGTGAAGAAAAATGAAGAAAACGAGTGAAAAAATCAGTAAGATGAGAGGAAGTTTGAGCGAAAATGGTGGAAATGGGAAAGGAAGGAGACAGTCCGCGTCTTTTAAAGACCAGTCTCCCCTTTGCATTTTCAACGCCCAGCCCTGGGCGTTAGAAATTCTCGCGCCCAGAGCTGGGCGCTGAAAATGCTTCCCAGACAGTGAATATTCGTTGTCGGGGCACGCGCGATTCCCCTATTTGTGTAAGATATCCATTGTCTTGATATTTCTTTCCCAAAAAAAAACGGTATTTTAAAATCTCGTTAACAAAAAAAAATATACACAGTGTGGGCCCACTTATAGGACACACCTAATCAGGAAATATTGCGACCCACCAACAGGTTGTAATCACAAAAGCCGTTTCTATATAGGCAAAATGAAAAGAAAGTAAGAAATTCAAAATGGGCTCGCCCACCCTCAGCGGGCGGGGTCTGCGTCGCACAGCCGCGCAGGTCCTCACTTTTCGAAAAATAGAATCTTCAAAAATAAAATGAAACAGGCTCGCCATTCTCAGCCGGCGGGGTCTACGTCACAAACCGCGTAGGTCCTTATTTTTAAAAAAGCACAAACAAATTTCAAAATAGATTCGTCCACTTCTATCGGACGGGGTGTCCACCCTTAGCGGACAGGTTCGCCATCTTCAGCCGGCGGGTCTACGTCACAAACCACGTTGGTCCTTATTTTCAAAAACACAGATTCGTCCACTTCTATCGGACAGGGTGTCCACCCTTAGCGGACAGGCTCGCCATCTTTAGCCGGCGGGGTCTGCGCCACTAACCGCGCAGGTCCTTAGTCGCCGTGGCGATAACTTTTTCGGTTTTCCCTTTTTCCAAAAATTAAAGGATTGGTTTTTCGTTTTTCCAAAAAAGAACGATGTGCTGGATTTTCCTTCGTTTTACGTCCTATAAAAACAAGGGGGTTTTCTCGTTTAGCTAACCCTGAAAATGAGAATCTTTTAAAAACATTTTACCTCGTGATTGGGCTTGGCCAGGCCCAATTACACTTTATAGCTTTGATTTCGAAAACATCTGTAGCTACTCCCAATGACAAAGTGAGGGAGTTTCTATGCATCTTTAGATACTTCCAATGACAAAGTGAGGGAGTTTCTATACTATCCGTTGACCAATCCCAATGACACGTGACAGATATGTCGACACTTCAAGTAATGACCCTTAAGTCAAATGTTATCACTCGGGGGCTCGTGAGACCCTCGCAAAACAAGTCACATACACTATGGCTTGTGTGACGCACTCCGTCTAGTACTTTGACCATCGTCTCATCCCGAGACTCAGTCAAAGTGGGGGCTAACTGTAGACACCTACTTTTGTCCCCATTCCCGAAAGGAAAGGTTCGATGATGAGAACATGAAATCTCCACTTGGAAACGCATCTCCTATAAAATAACGAATCTCGATCACCCTTTTCATTTCACCCGAAACCTGCTATTTATAGAAACCTGCTGTTTATGGAAACCTGCTGAAAATAGTAACTGCCATAAAAGATAGAAACCTGTCAGAATTAGGTGTTGCACTCCAACATAAATCCTAAACGAGATAGAATTTGCAAGAGGAATCCTGTTCCTAATATGATTCGAAAATTAAAATCCTAACGAACCTAGAGTTCGTAACGGGCCCAGACGCATTCCGTCATAAAGATAAGACGCGCTAAAAGACTCGGATAAGTCTCAAAGACTCCGTATTCCACGAGTCCAAATCTGACAAGGAAATACGGCCCAGATCCTATTTTCAACGCCTGGCTCTGGGCGCTGAAATTACCTGGGTACGTGTTCTTTCCTAATTCTTTTTGGATTAGAGCTCTAAAATTCTCTCTTTCCACGAACTCTTTTCTATAAATATAGCCCCAAATTCGACGTGAAAATAGACAATTCATATTCTGAGTATTGACTCCAACCCCTAAGCCTAAGAATCACGCTACGAAATTGATCCCGCGTTCTGTCGCAATCGATCCAAAAATCGAACAGAACGTATCCTGTCCCTTGTAGCTGAATAATTAAGCCTGGAAACTTGAGATTCGTTAAATAAAAGGAGAAATAGCAAAGCCAAAGTGGTTAGTTTTCTGAGAACCGTGACGCACCTCTCAAGGGTGCGTCGTAATGTGTCCCTTCGCATGATTTAATTGCTTTCCTCGCCCTTTTATAAATTGTTAAACTATTAAATCTGATTGTTCTATCACGCCTAATAAAGATCATATTTTGGGAAATTGAACTATCATGCTAGATCCCTTAAAACAATCTAAATCAGATAATCGCAATCGATCTAGTATAATGTGTTGCATATTGTTAAAATCGAATTAGATTAGTTTAATAGTTAACGCATGTCCCTTCAATTATTTATGCTGAGCTAGTAAGGATATCCTGCCTCTGGAGTTATCGAAGAGAGAGTACTCCTCTCGGTAGTTACAGTCCCCCGAACCCTCAATCTCTACCATGCGGGTGTACGTTGAGCGATCCCCACACCAGGGATCACAAGGGAACCTATGGCCGTCGTGGTCAAACATAATTTCACTCCCTTTATGTCACGATAACCGGGTTTTGTCAGTTTTTCTCATTGTCGTTAAAAACTGAATGGCGACTCTTATATTACTAGTCAATTGGGTGTAAACTCACAGGAAATCCAATTACACTTGATTTGATAAAAGAAACGTCACACCCACGAGGGACGAGGTCACGCATTAGCCTCGTGCTTTGTCGACCCCCTCACAGATAGGAGGACAATCCATTCTTGCAATCTATGAACACTCACTTTGATTCATATTACGCCCAATAACTGCTTTTATAGCCTCCTTTTACGGTGTGGCGTTTAGCTAGTATCAAAGCAAACTAATTCTCAAACGAGCAGACATAATCGCTCATGTTCTGAGGAACGGTTTCTAATCACCATTAATGAGAACTACCTATGACATGACTTTAATCTATTCAAGCGTTCTCATGGTCAATCCGATACAAGATCCAATAAGTATCTATGCAAAAGATTCTGACATCCAGTTACTCTAGTTGAAGAATCAGAACTAAATAATCTACTTGCAATCTAATCTTCATTAGTCATTGGTCGTCCACCTTTCAATGACCTGGATTAGGGATCCTTTGTGACTTCAATATTCAAGTTCACTTATGGGTGTTTCTTTGTCAAAGAATCCATCTTGACATCCCATTTGAATGATTTGAGTCACATGGACTTACCATTTAATTCTAAACCACAATTAAATGAATATGAAATAAATAAATTTCATAAATATGAAATGGTTATACCAATTGTTTTAAACATAGATCTAACAGATAGTCTAAAACAATACTTAGAAAATCAAAGCCATTCTCCAACATGCTTGATTCCCATGGTTGCTACATGTGCGTTGTGTTTCACTTATGGCAACGGTTTAGTCAATGGATCCGCGACGTTGTCGTCAGTTCCAACCTTGCAAATCTCGATTTCCTTTCTTTCAACGATCTCTCGAAGTATATGAAATCGTCGCAGTACGTGCTTGGACTTCTGGTGGCTCCTAGGCTTCTTTGCCTGGGCAATGGCTCCGCTATTGTCGCAATACAAAGCCACTGGTCCTTTAATGGAGGGGACAACACCAAGTTCTTCGATGAACTTTCGAATCCAAACAGCTTCCTTTGCTGCTTCTGAGGCAGCAATGTACTCGGCTTCAGTTGTAGAATCCGCAATAGTGCTTTGCTTAGCACTTTTCCAACTTACTGCTGCGCCGTTGAGGAAGAACACAAACCCAGACTGTGATCTGAAATCATCTCTGTCGGTTTGAAAGCTTGCGTCCGTATAGCCCTTAACAATCAACTCATCTGTACCACCATAAACCAGAAACTGATCCTTAGTCCTTTTCAGGTACATTAGGATGTTCTTGGCAGCAGTCCAATGCGCCTCACCTGGTTCTGACTGGTACCTGCTCGTTGCACTGAGTGCGAATGAAACATCCGACCTTGTACAAATCATAGCATACATGATGGATCCAATAGCCGAAGCGTATGGAATTCCACTCATCTTTCTACGCTCATCAGATGTTTTGGGACATTGATTCTTGCCTAGATATATGCCATGTGACATGGGTAGATGGCCTCTCTTGGCTTCCATCATATTGAACCTAGCTAGCACTTTGTCAATGTAAGTGCTTTGGCTTAGTCCAATCATCCTCTTAGATCTATCCCTATAGATCTTGATGCCCAATATGTACTGTGCCTCTCCTAAGTCCTTCATTGAGAAACACTTACCGAACCAAGTCTTTACACACTCCAACATAGGAATGTTGTTTCCAATAAGCAGTATGTCGTCAACATACAAGACTATGAATGCAATTTTACTCCCACTGACCTTCTTGTATACACAAGATTCATCCTGATTCTTGATGAAGCCAAACTTATTGACTTCTTTATCAAATCGTTTATTCCAACTCCTTGATGCCTGCTTTAGTGCGTAGATGGACTTCTTAAGATTGCATACCTTTCCTTGGTTCTTTGGACCGACAAAACCCTCCGGCTGTGTCATGAACACAGTCTCTTCAAGAACACCGTTCAAGAAGGAAGTTTTGACATCCATTTTCCATATTTCATAGTCATGAAAAGCGGCAATCGCAAGGATTATCCGAATAGACTTAAGCATCGCGACTGGAGAAAAGGTTTCATCGTAGTCAACGCCGTGAACTTGCCTGTAACCTTTTGCTACCAATCTAGCCTTGTATATGTATATAATTCCATCTTTGTCTTTCTTCAACTTGAAGACTCATTTCCATCCGATAGGTGTGAACCCATCCGGCAAATCAACCAAATCCCAGACATGATTTTCAGACATGGAGTCTATTTCAGATTGCATGGCCTCTAACCATTTAGTGGAGCTTGGGTTCGTCATAGCTTTCTTGTAAGTCATAGGTTCATCACTATCCAATATGAGAACGTCTAAGTTTTCAGTCAAGAGGACGCCTGTCCATCTGTCCGGCTGAAAAATAGTTTTATTTGACCTACGACGGGCAACAACGTTTTGAGGAACTACTCCCACTGGCTCTTCTAAAGACCTTGGAGGTTCATCAACCTGAACTGCTTCTAAAGAGTTCTGAGTTCGTTGTTCGTCTCGAATCTCTTCGAGGTCTATTATTCTCCCACTTGTCAATTTGGAAATATGATTTCTTTCCAAAAAGACACCGTCACGAGCAACGAAAACCTTGTTGTCTGACTTGTTGTAGAAATAATACCCCATAGTTTCTTTTGGATATCTAACGAAGAAATATTTTTCTGATTTAGGTTGTAGCTTGTCCGAAATTAATCGCTTGACATATGCTTCGCAACCCCAAATCTTCAGAAAAGACAACTTTGGAAGTTTCCCAGTCCATAATTCGTATGGAGTCTTTTCAACAGATTTTGACGGAGCACGATTCAGTGTGAGTGCTGCAGTTTGCCACACATGTCCCCAGAACTGTAAAGGAAGTTCGGCCTGACCCATCATTGACCTGACCATATCGAGTAAGGTCCTGTTTCTTCGTTCCGACACTCCATTCCATTGAGGTGTCCCCGGAGCAGTCAATTCAGAAAGAATACCACATTCTTTTAGATGGTCATCAAACTCGTGGCTAAGATATTCACCTCCTCGATCCGATCTTAGAGCCTTGATTTTCTTGCCGTGTTGATTCTCTACTTCAATTCATTTTGAAATTCTCTGAATTTCTCAAACGATTCAGACTTGTGCTTCATTAAGTAAATATAGCCATATCTACTGAAGTCGTCCGTAAATGTTATGAATTGCTGAACTCACCTCTAGTTTTCGTACTCATAGGCCCACATACGTCTGTATGTATTAGCCCTAGTAGTTCGCTTGCTCTTTCTCCCACCTTTGAGAAAGGTTGCTTTGTCATTTTGCCAAGTAAACAAGATTCGCATTGATCAATCTTCTCTAAGTCGAATGATTCTAGAATTCCTTTCCGTTGAAGTAATTCCATGCGCTTTATGTTTATATGGCCTAATCGACAATGCCACAGAAATGTGAGATCCGAATCACCAGTTTTAGCCTTTTTGGTATTTATGTTATAAATGTGTTTGCTCGTATCTAGCACATAAAGACCGTTTTCTTGTTGTGCTGAACCATAAAACATTCCATTCAAAGCAAAAGAACAACTATTGTCTTTAAATTGAAAACTAAAACCTTTAGAATCCAAACTTGAAACGGAAATGATGTTTCTGGTGATACTAGGAACATAGTAACAGTTTTCTAGTTCCAAAGCAAACCCACTAGGCAAAGAAATAAAATAAGATCCTACGGTTAATGCAGCAATCCGTGCTCCATTTCCCACGCGTAGATCCATCTCGCCTTTATCAAGCTTTCTACTTCTCCTTAGTCCCTGCGAATTGGAACATAAGTGTGAGCCACAACCAGTATCTAATACCCAAGAAGTAGAATTAGCAAGATTACAATGTATAACATATATACCTGAAGTAGAAGCAACGTTCCCGTTCTTCTCATCTTCCTTCTTCTTCAAGCAATCCCTCTTCCAATGCCCCTTCTTCTTGCAGTAGAAGCATTCAGAGTCGGCAGGAGAACGAGTCACCCTTTTCTGTTTACCAGAACTGGTGCCGTTGGACTTGGATGAGGGCGTAGCCTTGCCCTTATTCTTGCCTGATTTCTTGAAGTTCTTGCCCTTACGCACCATAAGCATATCGTGCTTGTTCTCTTGCTTGAGCGTCTTTTCAGCGGTTTTCAGCATACCCCGAAGCTCAGTAAGAGATTTCTCCATGTTGTTCATGTTGTAATTCAACTTGAACTAATCATAACCATTATGAAGAGAATGGAGAATGATGTCAATAGCCATTTCATTTGAGACGTCAGAATCAAGAGCTCTCATGTTCTCAAAGAGTCCAATCATTTTAAGAACATGTGGGCTCACTGGTTCTCCTTTCTTGAGCTTAGTCTCAAGGATTAACCTCTGAGTCTCGAATCTTTCGATTCTGGCTTGGTCCTGAAACATGTTCTTCAACTCCGAGATGATTTGGTAAGCATCCGAGTTAATGAACGTTTTCTGAAGTTCAGGACTCATGGATGCAAGCATCACACATTTGACATCCCTGTTGGCTGAATCCAACGATTAAGGGCAGCTTGAGTTACCTCCGGCCCAGCCTCTTCCGGTAACTCTTCCTCAAGGACATATTCCTTTTCCTCATGCATAAGAACTCTTTGTAAGTTTCTTTGTCAGTCGAGGAAATTGTTGCCATTCAACTTCTCTTTGTCGAGAATTGAACGCAGATTGAAAGTGTTATTGTTTGCGGCCATTTGATTACTACAATCGAAAAGAATTTGCAATAAATAACCATTCATACAATTCAATAACTTTGAAATAAAAGCAAAAACATGCAATCATTAAAGCTATTAAAACATTTCATTCATGCAAAAGCAAAAACATGGTCCAAAATGAATGAAACGATTCCAAGACCCCAAAAGTCCTAAATCCTTAAGCAGCTTTAGCATGTCTTAAGTAGTTTAAGATTTTAGGTAAGCAAAACTTATTGCTAGTAATCTCCAAATTACTCTTGGTTAATAAATTAATGCCATAATTTATCCCATTGCCACAACTTAATGCCATTGTTGTTTGAGTTGTAACCACAATCAACGTGCTCCTTTAGGACGCCTTACCACCTAAGTCAACTAAAATAGCACCTCGCTTTAGCGTAAACCTACTATCTTAGATCCCTATATTTTTGTTAGCTTGGCATCGTCTTGAATCTTCGTTCAAATGCTAACTTAAAGTTCTAAACTTAGAAATGCTTGAAAATAATAAAATTACATCAAAATTTCCATAGTACGCGGACCATATTTAAAACTTTACATTCAAAGATAGAACGGTACGTAGACCGTATTTAAGTATCCTAAATTTGGCCATACTAGTCACTTGGAGTACCTGCATTACATAAAATATATATTCTATGCATTCACCCATTCGTGTGCTAAAACGAATGGCCCATGTAAATATGCAAGTATTTACGTGAATTAATTAAAATTCACGTTCACATAAACGCGTCCTAAAAGATTAATCAATTTCCAAATTATTAATCCTTAGACTTTATTCTAATTAAAATTGAATTTAATTAAAATAATGCGACCTACGAAAATAATTAAAATAATTATTTCATTTTAATTTCATTTAGTGGCTCCCACTCAAACCAATAATTATTCCGGATAATTAATTATGAAATATTAAATTAAAACTCGCGGCCCGGCCCAAGCAAATAAAATATTAAATTAAATATCCCGTTAGCCCAAATTAATTCAAATATACGAAGCCCAACGAAATAAACAATTTTTAACGAAAAAGTCTGATTACGTACTTGGACTTGGCTTGCGCACAGCCCAATCCCTTGCGTGTGGCCCATGAGGCGCACGAGCAAGCTCGCACACCCCAGGCCTTCGCGCACGCGCGTGCCCGCAGCTGTCGCTGCCCCTGCGCTGCGTCGTTGTGCCTTCGTGCGCTGGACGTCGCATGGCCTTGTGCCTTGCTTCGTCGCAGCCCCCCGCAAGCAATGCCTGCCCCTTCCTCGCCCAGCGCGCACGAGGCATGCAGCACGCTTGTTGCTGCCCGTGTCGCTGCGGCTCGACCAAAGCACAGCAGCCCCGTATGGCTCGACGAGCCATACGTCCCCATACTTGTGTTCGTGCCTTTGGTTCGTGATACGGACCAACTCAATTAAAAATAAATTTAATTTCACGAACTTGCATTAATATTATTTTTCAAAAAGTTACGATTTTTATTTTCGAAAAACAACGATTTTTAACGATTTAATAAACTCCAACGACAACCCAATTTCGTAAAATTATTAAATCAAGGGCTAACAATATTCAAACTTTTAAGAACGAAAGAATCAACATTAAAGTTTGAACTTTTAATTAATAAAATCCGAAACTTTAAATCGTTCATTAACATTTATATTTCAGATTTTTAATAATTTGGTTTAAGTGCGATTAAAATTAACGAGACCATACAAAATTTTAATCCAATAATTTTTAAAATTAGCCACTGACCCATGAAATTATATCCCCTTTCCCAATTAACCGAATTATTAAACCAAAATTAATTAAAATTCAATTAGGGTTTCAAATTTTACGAATTGGGGAAAGAAAAATTAGGGTTTTTACTTATCGGAAAAATCTGAAATTTATACCATAGATCAAGAATATACCCAGAAACATTGTGTCAAAATTTCAAGCAATTCCGAGTAGCTTAGGTTGACCTTTTAATTGAATTACTGTCCGAAACTTTTAATTTTTAATGAAAAATTAACTAAAACGCCCAAAAAAACTATACTTCGAGGCCTGTTTTTGCAATTCCGTTCGCATGAGTTGATCTTAGAAAATCCTTTTCAATCAGATTAGGGTTTTAAAACTCGAAAAACGAATATTTTTGATTTCGGACCTGATTATTACGCAATTCATCCAATAATTCGTAAAAATTCCGAAAATTCAACAAAAATTCAAAATTTTCGACAGATGCAAAAACAATAAAATCATGCTAATTCATGCTTTGAATACATAAGGCTCATGATACCACTGTAGGGGAATACAGTTAAACATAATAACATGTGCGGAAACAATCCACAAAGCCAGGAAACATGTATAAAGCACAGATTAAGCAAACTTACATTCGAAGCGTGTTTTCCACAATAATATGTCAACGAACACGAACAAAGAACTCCACTTGTCGTTCCTCTACTTGGTTCACCGACACGTTCAGATCCGTCTTGATTATCGTAGCTTAGACAATCGATCAAGATACTTTGCTTTTGGGATGAACACACCTTGGAGGCACAAAGGGAATTAGGGTTCTCTGTTTTCTCCTAGGGTTGTGTGTATTTTGTTTTTATTAGTTGGAAAGAGGTTAGTAAGGTTATGTCGACCAAGCCTTGAGGCAAGGCCGGCTAGCAAGCCCCGCGCGCCATCACACGGACACGCACAGCAAGCTGGGCTGTGGGCCGCGCTGCTGCTGCTGTGTCGTGGTCTCGGCCCGTACGCGCACAGCTCCTCGGCCATGGGCCTCGCTGCTGCGTTGCTTTGCTTGCTCGCCTAGCGCGCGCGCCCATGGGCCTTGAGTGCTTCGTGCACTCGACTCGTGGGCCGCTCCTCGTATTCGCGTTTTAATATATTTCCGATATATTATTTATCGTTTCGTATACGACGAATCACCGTCGTACGATACGATTTATTCGTCTCGCCTAGCTTACGAATATTCGCGATACGATATACGATTCCGATGCAAGGTCGTATCGTATAATACGTTTCCAAATTAATTCACGAAGAGCTATTAAATGAATTTCCGATTCATTTAATCAGGTGATCTGTTACGTGTCATTGGTGTGACCTTGTAGGTTCAGTCAAGAGTAAGTTATGAGTTCAATATCCATTAGAACTCACTGATCGGAAGCATTGCTCCAGCTAGCTGTTCCGATCACTTGATCTCACTGAATTAATTGTTCGCAATTAATCTGAACCTTGGTATTAGACTTAATGCACCTTGGGTGAAGGACATATTTCCTTCACTTTCAATTCCAATTTCAAACCCGCACCTTTCAATTCCGCACTTTCAATAACGCATTTCAATTCCACACTTTCAATTATACAATTTTACTTGCCTAGTCCTTCTAGGCAATGTGGACCTACTCCCTCGTCCATTTCTAGGGGTCTTGTATTTACTAATTCCGCACTTATTTACTATTGTGATGTTGCTTTATTTGCTTTATTGCTTTCATCACCGCACATGCTAAATACAACAAAATGCAAGGTTACATCACGCTTAACAAAGATAATTTCTTGGACAAACCGATCTTAGGTTCCCTTAAATTAACTTTAAAGCAAAGTGACCACCATAAAAAGTAGAAATTCTATTTGTCCTAAATTAAAACCCACATAGTCTAAACTAGGGTATTTTTCGGAAATGTGTGCCACGTACTTGAATAATTTCTAAAGATCGCGGAATAAGCACCTCGTTCCCGTGCCCGGATCTCACCCATCCGTTTGTAGAAGTAATACCCCTTTGTTCTCAGATGTATTGTAGAAGTAATACCCCTTTGTTTCCTTCGAGTAGCCCACAAGGACACATTTGTCAGATTTTGGATGAAGTTTGTCTAAAATTAATCGTTTGACGTATACTTCACATCCCCAAATCTTAAGAAAAGACACTTTTGGAGGCTTTCCAAACCATAGCTCATATGGAGTCTTTTCAACAGCTTTAGACGGAGCTCTATTTATAGTGAGTGCAGCTGTATTTAGTGCATGTCCCCAAAATTCTATTGGAAGTTTGGCCTGACCCATCATTGATCTAACCATGTCTAGCAAGGTTTTGTTCCTCCGTTCCGACACACCGTTCCATTGTGGTGTCCTAGGAGGAGTCAATTCTGATAAAATTCCACATTCTTTCAGATGGTCATCAAATTCATAGCTCAGATATTCACCGCCTCTATCAGACCGCAGTGCCTTAATCTTCTTGCCTAATTGATTCTCCACTTCACTCTGAAATTCCTTGAATTTGTCAAAGGATTCAGACTTATGCTTCATTAGGTAGACATAACCATATCTACTGAAGTCATTAGTGAAAGTGATAAAGTAGCTGAAACCACCTCTAGCATTTGTACTCATTGGTCCACATATAACTGTATGGATTAAACCCAATAGTTCAGTTGCTCTTTCTCCATCTTTAGAGAAAGGTTGCTTTGTCATTTTGTCAAGTAAACATGATTCGCACTTACCATAATCCTCTAAGTCAAATGGTTCTAGAATTCCTTCCTTTTGAAGTCTTTCTATGCGTTTCAAGTTAATATGGCCTAATCGACAATGCCACAGATAGGTGAGATCTGAATCATCCTTTTTGGCATTTATGTTATAAACTTGTTTGTCGTGATCTAATAAATAATGTCCATTGACTAATCTAGCAGATCCATAAAACATCTCTTTAAAATAAAACGAACAACTATTGTCTTTTATTAAAAAGGAAAATCCCTTAGCATCTAAGAAAGAAACAGAAATTATGTTTTTAGTAAGACTTGGAACATGGAAACAGTCTTCCAGTTCCAAAACTAGCCCAGAGGGCAACGACAAATAATAAGTTCCTACAGCTAATGCAGCAATCCTTGCTCCATTTCCCACTCGTAGGTCGACTTCACCCTTGCTTAACCTTCTACTTCTTCTTAGTCCCTGTGAATTGGAACATAAGTGTGAGCCACAACCTGTATCTAATACCCAAGAAGTTGAATTAGCAAGTATACAGTCTATAACGAAAATACCTGAAGATGGAACGACTATTCCGTTCTTCTGATCTTCCTTTAGCTTCAAGCAATCTCTCTTCCAATGCCCCTTCTTCGCGCAATAGAAGCATTCAGATTCAGAAGTGTGTTGGCTCACCTTCTTCTTTTCAGATTTGGTGCCGCCTGGCTGCTTAGTCTGGCTGTCCTTGTTTCCACCTTTCTTAGCATTCCTCTTCTTTCCAGATTTCTTGAACTTGCCCCCACGCACGATAAGCACATCTTGCTTATCACTTTTGAGCGTCTTTTCAGCGGTCTTCGGCATACCGTGAAGCTCAGTGAGCGTTTTGTCCAGACTATTCATACTGTAGTTCAGTTTGAACTGATCATACCCGCTATGAATAGAATGGAGGATGGTGTCTACAGCCATTTCCTGAGAGAATTGTTGATCCAGCCGACTCATATTCTCAATGAGTCCAATCATTTTGAGAACATGTGGACTTACGGGCTCGCCTTTCTTAAGCTTGGTCTCAAGAATTTGCCTATGAGTCTCGAATCTTTCGACCCGAGCCAGATCTTGGAACATGTTTTTTAACTCACTGATAATCGTGAAAGCATCTGAGTTGATGAACGTTTTCTGTAGATCTGCACTCATGGTTGCAAGCATTAGACATTTCACATCCTTGTTGGCATCAATCCAACGATTGAGGGCTACCTGAGTGACCCCGTCTCCCGCGGCTTCCGGAATCGCCTCTTCCAGGACAAACTCCTTTTCTTCCTATGTAAGAACTATTTGCAAGTTCCTTTGCCAGTCAAGGAAGTTTTTCCCGTTCAACTTCTCCTTTTCGAGAATTGATCGGATGTTGAATGAATTGTTGTTTGCCATAGTTAAAACTAGAATTGAAAATGAATAAACAAATAAATAATCATTCACAGTTTCTCTTAATAAACTCAAATTCTAGCATACATGCATAATTTAATGTTCATTAAGCATTTTATTCAAGTTATGTGTTCCGGCAGGTGTGAATAAAATAATTCCAAGACCCTAAAAACCATTGAAAAATGAAGCACATTATGTATTTAGACTCAATTCTTATATCTTTTAGGTAAGCAAAAGCCTTTTGCTAATAGTCTAGAAACTACTCTTGGTTAATAGGTACGTCTAAGAACTTCTTAGGTAAACCTATCGAATTTGCCACGACATAAAAGGACTCCTTACTTATATCGTTGACTTTCACCAAAACTAACTTGTACTCACAATTATTTGTGTACCTTACGTCTTTAGGATCAATAAGTAACACCTCGCTATGGCGGAAAACTATTACTAATGTAAAGGTTATCCAAGTAAGTGTTATTTTGGCATGGCACCTTTTAACTCAATTTTTAAGTTTGGAACTTAAGGCTCTTACTATGTTGGTTAGATTTTAAGTGAACTAAAATCCTTAATCATGCAACATAATTAAGCCATAATCTCATGCATAATTAAGAAATATTTAAGAGCAATAAATAACTTAAAACATGCATAAGATAAATGTTATCTAGTATGGCCCGACTTCATCTTGAAGCTTCAACTTCAAAGTCCGTCTTGAAAATGGATTGGAAACTCCGTCTTGAATTTCACCATGGGAGGCGCCATTTTCTTCAAATAGGATCAGCTATAATTAAACTAATTACAACTATTTGATGGTACGCAGACCATATTTAAAAGCAATAAAATTTGGTACTTTAGACCAATATTATATTCAAATTAATGGTACGCAGACCATATTTTCTATCCTATTTGGGCCATACTAGTCACTTTCAATAACCTGCAAAACAGTACATATACAATATATACCATTCACCCATTCATTATCATGAATGGCCCACATAGCTTGTAATCCCCCGTAAATTTTTAAATTTTATTAATATATTTTAACGTATATTATTTATATTTAAATAGAATTTATGAATTTTAGTAATAAATATATAATAAACGTACATTTATTTATTACATTTTAATATTTTCAACGATTTACGAAATCGAAAATGATTTTAGAATTTTAAGTTAAAACGAATTCGAATTACGAAATCCCGTTCGATTGAAATTAGAAAGCAATCCTAACCATTTTGGATTCAACAACCCAAATCCTACTCCTAGCCCAATTGGGTAAAGCCCAAACCATTCAACCCAAAAAGAACTCAAACCCTCACCCAAAAACTGATTCACGTAAAAAGAATACCAACCCTCCTCTCCCTCCTTCAACCTCACGTACACCCTCCTCACTGCCGTTTATCTCTACCGCCTTCACGTTCATTGCTCTCTGCCCCAGCCGCAGCCACCGTACACCCGCCGGTAACCTCCTTCTTCTTCGTCGTCTTTCTTCTTCGTTGTTCCTTCCTTTTTTGTCTTTTGTAGCTCTCACCATTGCTTCCCTCCTCTTGTTCGATTTCGCGCAGCAACCAGAACCTCGTGGTTCTCCCTCGCCGTCAGCCCAACCTCGACCATCACCGCAACCTTCGTCGCCGGTATCTTCTTCCTCTTTATCTCTTTCGTGCTTCTTGCTTTCTTTCTCCCTTTTGTATTATATCTCCTCCTTAATCGTGCAGCGCCACCTCGCCAACCACCAGTAACCACCGTTCGCAGCACCAGTGCCGCCGCCCAGTACCGCCGCTGCCGCGCTCTAACAGCCGGCCGCTCTCTCTCTCCTCCCCTTCTTATTTTGGTTATTTCTTAAACCCTAAGTTATTTAAATATTTTGATTTAAGTTTATTGATTTTAATTTATGTTTCTTGAATTAAATTATTAATCTTTATAGTTAAATTATAATTTTCAGATTTGATATTGATATTGTAAATTATTTAATTTCAGTTTTGGTTGATTAATATGTAAGTTAGGGTTTTAAATTAGTTTAGTGATTTAATTCGTGTTTATTGAATATAAATTACAAGTTATTATGATTAAAGTATATTTTCAGATTTTATATTATGTTTAAGTAACAAATTTAATTTCCAGATTTATTAATTTGGTTAAATAAGTATTTTAAACTATTAAAGCATGAATTTTTAAGGTTTTATTATGTTTAAAATCATAATAGAATGATTATACCTATTAAAGTTATTATTTTTACGATCTTAAGGATGTTGAATATATTTTGAGCAAGTTTTGAATTATTTTATATTGCTGGAAATTTAAAAAGGAACGTTTGTTGGAGTTTATGGTAATTAGGGATCGTTAGGGAATAATCACTATTCTAGGAAGTTAATTAATTAAGTTTCGATATTGGGGAATGTTCTAAATATGTTTAGGATGTGTTTAGAGTACGTTAGTGTTGCTGTAAATTATTAGGAATTGATTTGGGTACGTTTCTTGATTATTTTAGGCGGAGAATTCTTTGTGGGCGACTTTTGAATTCGTTAAAGTGGCCTATCAGTTTGTTTACACAAGGTACGTACATACCTGTGTGCTTGGAATGTGTGTGATTTGTTGAAACTATGTTGAAATTGTTGATGACCTTGGTTATGTTGAATTGGTTATGAATTTGGTTATGTTGAAAGTGCATGTTTAATTATTGTTGGATGGACATGTTAAGCATATATATTTCGTTATGAGAATTATAGCATGTTAGTATGGATGATTGATACATACATGTTGGTTGGGAACACTAGATTATTTTATATACATTGATTCAGATCGATTGATTGTTGTTCCCTTTTAGTTTTTCACTACTTTATGAGGGCCGTGGACCTTGTTTAGTAAGTTGAAACCTTATACCCATATAGATGGGTTGATCAGTATTAAAGGAAAGGTTGGATTAATTGGAATAAGTCTTGATTGTCACCTTTGTGATCACTTACTTAATTCCAAGATAAAAACAGTTGAGAATAATTGTTGATTGTATGACTTATGTGATTGTTGAGTCATAACAGAGTTTAATTTGTAAATCATGTAAAGTGAAAATGAGTAGCAATAGCTTTAGACTGTGCACGTCTAAAGTGACGGACAATCAGGAGTTGGGGTCATGGGTAGCCTATGGCTTTTTCTGGGGCCGGATTGATCACCGGTTCTATTTTATTCAAAAGTCCCTCGATATCGCAGGTCATTGGGGTTTACGGAGTCGCGCCCGTACCTCGTCTTCCTTAGTGAAGTAGAAGAAGTTTCTAGTAGCAACTCGGACCATTGACTATTTCAATTAAAATAATGTTATTGTTATAAAAGTCTAGTCCAGTCTAGCCTAGTCTAGTCAAGTGTGGTCGTCAAATTAACATGTTTTGTCTGCCCTTACTCATGTTTTATTAGTATCATGTTAGGGTTGTTCTTTCAATAGTTTCATGCTAGGATTATTATTGTTTCAGTATGTAGTACTCAGCTTTGCTGATTACGTGCTTTGTTTGTTTGTGTTAATCATGGCTATGCCTTATTGATCCTGTGATGACCCATTTTGGTGAGCAGTCTCTAAGGATCAATAAGCGTTGCCATCTACAGGTTTGAAGATGATGCATCATGGGGATCGGGATTAGAGAGCTTGTATTTAGTTTCGTTTTGCTAAGTAACTTGGTTTGTTAATTTAGACTTTAAACTAATTGTACTATTTATATTTCCTTATTTTCGTTGGGTGGTTTTTGGGATTAAACCTGTAATCGATTATTTATAAACCTAAAGTTAGTTTTATGTTTTCCGCTGCAAAATTCTGAATAAGCCGTTACGTTTTCACACGGGCGATAATGCCTTGATAATTCTCTTCGTTTTATATTAAAGGTTTATTTTAGAAAAGAGAGAATTGTCGGGGTGTTACAAAGTGGTATCTAGAAGCTAAGGTTTTACTTTAATAAATTTTGGGCGCCTAACTATCTAGTTATTTAAAATAAATTTCTTAAAAATCGAGCTTCTATGTATTATAGTGTTAAAAAATTGGTACTTTTTTTTGGAGGGCCGATTTCCTTTTATCTTGTTTGAAAGTATATAATATTTCTTATTTATGTTCGAAATCAAATTATTATTCAAGTTAAAGTGATACTTTCGACATTTTTATTTTTCTTATTATTTATTATTCCAAAAAAAATGAGTACACCTTTTTTTTTTAAAGAAGTTCAAATTTTTTTTTAGTTGTTTCAAGAGTTAGAATTCGTTATTTAGGAAATATAAATCTTTTCGAATTAATAACTTTATATTCGAATTTATTCGCTACGCATTTCCTTAATTTATTTTACTTTATTTATTTTATACTTTTATTTATGTTATTATTCTATGTTATATATTTATTATATTATCGTCCTTTTACTTTGTTATTTAAATGATTCCAATGCTTTAGTTTATGAGAGATGGGTAGTATAAGAAGTGAATATAAGATAGAATTATATGTGCATTAGTAGCTAGCCAAGGCTAGCATAAGAAATTAATTGTTATGTACGTGCGTGTGCTAATTGTTTAATGTTACATTTAAATGTGCATAAAGAATTGTTTGCTTCCACCAAACTTATTGCGTTATTGAACTTTGTTTATGATTTGATTGGAAAATCGTTAGTGAGACCCGAAATTGTTTATTTCAGGAATAAAATGTTTCTTTCCAAGTACACCAATATAGGATCCTTCGAGAAACTTGATATAGAAACCCCTGATATTTACGTGAAGAAAATTGTGTTTGGATGTGAATATCATGCCAAAGTTCAAGGGCAACCTATCTTAATGAGAAAGGATACCATAGCAGCCACTTTCATTAATTGCTTACCTAACAAATTTCCATACCTAGAACTCAAGGAAAAGTTTAAAGACATGCATTCTGATAATGGAACTCCAAACTTGGCTAAGTATGGGACTTGGGATGGTAGATGGAAATATGACTCAGAAATTATGACCACCATTATGAAGGAAATAATGCCCTTGGTCCAAGTATGCATTCTATGTTAAGTCTAATAAGTGCGGTTCAGTATTAATTAACAAGTTAATAATTCAGTGAGATCAAGTGAGCTGAATGCCTAGCTAGAGGCCGCTTCAGTTCAAGTGGAATTAATGATATTAATCCACACCTTACTCTTGACTGAACCCGTAGGGTCACACAAATAGTACCTAAACGGATCAAGTATTTAATGGCATTAAATACTCCATCTATGGATATTCAGAATCGACGGATCTTGGTTTCAGTGGGAGCTGAGATCGTCACAGGCAAGAAATGAATACTCCAGAAACGATGATATTGCCGGAAACGGAAATATGGATCGTATCGGAAATATTATCGGAAATGGAAATATTGCCGGAATCGGAAATATTGCCGGAAACGGAAATATTGTCAGAATCGGAAATATTATCGGAATCGGAAAATAATTCCGGAAACGGAAATATTAAATATTTGTTCGAAACGGAAATTAATTCCGGAATCGGAAATATTAAATATTGTTCGTATCGGAAATGAATTCCGGAATCGGGAAATTAATCGGAAGCGTATCGTACGAATTAGCATCGGACGAGGCCTGCCAGACGAAGGCCCAGCACGAAGCCGGGCCATCGCCCAGCAAGCCAGCGCGCCACAACGCACCAGCCAAGGCTGCGCCAGGCCCACCGCAAGGCAGGCCCAGCGCGCGCCAACGCTGCGGCAGCGTGTGGGCCTCGTGGCAATGGGCTGCGAGCTCGCGGGCTGCGCGCGCGCGCATGGCGCCCCTCGTGGGCTGCTGTGCGTGCGTGTGTGTGTTTGTGTGCTATACGAATCCTAAAGCTATCAGGTTTCGACATATGATTAAATTCCTAAACCTAAAAGGATGAATTAATTAAATAAGAATTCTATTAGGATTCTAGTTTAATTAATTCGTATCCTAATAGGATTACAATTCCCTTTCCATACCTCTATAAATAAAGGCCTAGGGTCATTATTTTAGATAGAGAATTCAAGTATTCAAAGTGATTTTTTAGAGCAAAAATTCAGTCACATAATTGCCTATATGTGCCGAAAATTCTAAGTACCTTAAGGGCGATCCTAGTTGGTCAAGATTAAAGCGGATCCGGACGTGTTGTGGACTATCTACGGAGGGACGACACTTGGAGTCCTAAAGACTTGTTCTTGTTCGTTTCGGGCGCAGCTAGGGAAGGCACGCAACAAAGTGTATGCATCTAAACTATGCTAAATGATTATGTGTAAATAATATGCTTTCCTGGCTTTATGGTTTTTCCGCATGATTTATGAATTGTCATATGTATCATAACCTAACAGTGGTATCACGAGCCTCTTATTATTTTCATAATCTAAATTGCATGAACATGGTTAAATATTACAAATTTGCAAAAATTAAAAGGAGTGATTAATTTTCGTAATTGTTAATTAATTGGAAATTGCGTTTATTTAATTATACGTACGCAGTTTTTCGGCAGTTCGTTCGTTACTCATCCAAATCGAGTGATTTTTGTGTCAATTCTGCATGTAAAAGGCATTCTAAAATTTTGACAAAAATAATTATTTTCGGCCGAACCCAGAATTCTCAAATTCGAAGCCTAACTATGACTTTTCGGAGGTTTTAGTTTTTCGAATGCAAAATTTCGTAAATTTAAGATGTTAAATTAAATATTTGCGATTCTTGTTGATAAATCTTGAATTTTTTATTGACCTACTGTATATGTTTAACAAGTTTGAATGCCTAGCCTTGTTAATTATGCAATCTAATTTGTAATTATGATTAATTTGCTGAAAATTGGAATAATTTAGAATTAATTTGATTTTCATAATTAGTTATAATTTAATTAGATACCTATGATTAAAAACCACCATAAAAATTGTAAATTTATGTTAAATTTTAAATTTTTATGACCTAGAATTGAATCCATGTTAATCGGAAATCAATTAAATAATAAATTTTCGATTTTTCGCCCTAAAATTATGAAATTAATATTATTTATTAGTTTGTCATTAATTTTGAATATAAATTTTAAATTTTTATGCGATTCGCTCATATAACTTGCACGCACAAAGCAATGGACGCTACGTGTTACCCTTAAGGGGTGTTGTATTGTGCGGGCATGTGACGACGAGCAAGGGAGCTCGTCGCCCATGCGGTACGAATGCAATGAGCAAGGCCATGGTGCACGAGCGCAAGGCAGCAGCCCTGCCTTGTGTCGTGGGCTGTGTGCGATGGGCAAATGGGCGAGGGCGAGAGCAAGGCACGAGCAGTCGCGTGTGGGCAGCAAGCGAGCTGCGCCACAGCGCGCACTGCCTCGCGCAAGCATGCGGAGCCTCGCGCGCAGCAAGCGCTAGTGTGCGTGTGACGAGCGCTGCGCCCAGCAATGGCGTGCAGCGTGCTTGTTGCGACGTGCGACGAGCGCTGCGCCCAGCGATGGCGTGCAGCGTGCTTGTTGCGACGTGCGACGAGCGCTGCGCCCAGCGATGGCGAGCAGCTTGCTTGTTGCGACGTGCGACGAGCGCTACGCCCAGCGATGGGCTGCGGCAGCATGCTTGTTGCGTCGAGCGCTGGCGCGCGCAGCGAGCACCAGCTCGCGTGATGCTTTGCGATGGTGAGCAGCAGCGATGCGACGCAGCGCATGGGCTGCGCGCACATCGCCAGCGATGGTTGTGTGCGTGTGGCCCATGGGCGTGCGTTGCGTGGGATTGTTGCGTTGCGATTAGATTGTTTTGAAATTTTAATTTGAAATTTTCAGTTTACGTAATTTTAATTAATTTTAAAATTAATATTTTAAATTATTTTCTTGGATTTTAATTTTGAATATTGTAATTATAATAAATTTTATTTATTCTAATTATTTTACTAAAATTAAAATCATGAATTAATTTAAATACGACTGAAATTAAATTAAACTTTTTGGATTCAATTATAAATTTATATGAGCTTTAAATTTTAATTAAATTTGTATGTTTCCGGTTAGACTAGAAATACATTTTTATGTTTAAAATTAGTAAAACATATGAATTTATTGGTTTAAGTGGGAGCCCTTTTTAGTCATAAACTCTTGATTAGGTCTACAAATCCTTAAGGTTAAAACAACTTGATTATTATTAATAAGGACTGAATAATTTGTAGATTATTGGTGCCCTTGCTTAATTGCTGCAAATGTTTATGTGATGCATAATGTGTTTTACTAACCAGCTATGTGGTCCATTCATGATAATGAATGGGTGAATGGTATATATTGTATATGTACTGTTTTGCAGGTTATGAAGTGACTAGTATGGCCCAAATAGGATAGAAAATATGGTATGCGTACCATTAATTTGAATGTAATTGGTCTAAAGTACCAAAGTTATTTTTCAATTCAAATATGGTCTGCGTACCATCAAATAGTTGTAATTAGTTTTTAATTATAGCTTATCCTATTTGAAGAAAATGGTGCCTCCCACGGAGATTTTCAAGACGGACTTTGAAGTTAAAGCTTCAAGATGAAGTCGGGCCATACTAGATCACATTTATCTTATGCATGTTTTAAGTTATTTATTGCTTTTAAATATGTCTTAAAATGCATGAGATCAAAAGCTTGATTATGTTGCATGATTAAGGATTTTAGTTCACTTAAAATCTAACCAACATAGTAAGAGCCTTAAGTTCCAAACTTAAAAATTGAGTTAAAAGGTGCCATGCCAAAATATGCACTTGCTTGGATATCCTTTACATCAATCTAGTAATAGTTTTCGCTCAGCGAGGTGTTACTTATTGGTCCTAAAGGGGCAAGGTACATAAATAATTGTGAGTACATGTTAGTTTTGGTGAAACTCAACGATATAAGTAAGGAGTCCTTTTATGTCGTGACAAAATCGATAGGTTTACCTAATAAGTTCTTAGACGTACCTATCAACCAAGAATAGTTTCTAGACTATTAGCAAAAGGCTTTTGCTTACCTAAGATATTTTAGGACTAAGTCGACAAACTGTGCTTAGTTCTTCAATGATTTTAGGATCTTGGAATCATTTTATTCACACCTGCCGGAACACATAACTTGAATAAAATGCTTAATGAACATTGAATTATGCATGTATGCTAGAATTTAAGTTTATTAAGCGAAACTGTGAATGGTTATTTATTTGTTTATTCTTTTCAATTGTAGTTTTAACTATGGCAAACAACAATCAAAACATCATCATGGGTTCTGAGCTTATGGTCAAGCTGAACCTGGCAAATTTTCTTGAATGGGAAGCTAAGCTAGTTGAAATAGTCAAACTCAATGGACTTGAGTATGTACTATCACATCTCATGCCAAGCTACTATGCCAGAGACATGACCCCTGAGAGATTTTACGCCTGGGATGCGGATCTCAAAAAGGTTATGAGTCTCATGCTGAACAATATCCCTGATGATTGGGCTAGAAGGTTTGTAGCCTATGAACCTTTTACGCTCATCAAGAATCTGAGGGATATCTGTCGTGGAAGCACGGAGGACAGGGACCTGAACGTCCATGAGTTGATTGAATCAATGTCTGGTCTAAAGGTTAGTTCTCCCAACAGGTGTTATAGGATGGAAGTCCAAGAAACACATGTTCAGCTCCTTCGCACTAAACAGAGGGTAGGCGTCCCACTAAGGTTCCATGTGGATCTTATGCGTTCATACTTTGATCGCCTAAGTCTACTAGGAACTCCAATAAGCGAAAGGATGGCAGTCTCTATCTTGCTCAATTCACTACACAGTGGGTTTGGTCGCTTCAAGCAACTATACCTAAGTGAACCAAGAGAAGAAACAGTTGCAGAATTTGTTCACCTTGTCAGAAAGGCTGAAATAATACTGGACTGTGAAGCCAAAGATTTACTCAAGGCTAGAAAGAGACCGTTCAAGAAAAGTGGAAAGTCCAAGGGCGATGCTAAATCAAAGCAGGACAAGTCCACATCAAGCTGTCTTTATTGTGATGGAATAGGCCATTACAAAAGAGAATGTCCAAAGCTAAAGGAAGATCAGAAGAACGGAACAGTCGTTCCATCTTCAGGTATTTTCGTTATAGACTGTATACTTGCCAATTCAACTTCTTGGGTATTAGATACAGGTTGTGGCTCACACTTATGTTCCAATCCACAGGGACTAAGAAGAAGTAGAAAGTTAAGCAAGGGAGAAGTCGACCTACGAGTGGGAAATGGAGCACGGATTGCTGCATTAGCTGTAGGAACTTATTATTTGTCGTTGCCCTCCGGGCTAGTTTTGGAACTGGAAGAGTGTTTCCATGTTCCAAGTCTTACTAAAAACATCATTTCAGTTTCTTGCTTAGATGCTAAGGGATTTTCCTTTTTAATAAAAGACAATAGTTGTTCGTTTTATTTTAAAGAGATGTTTTATGGATCTGCTGGATTAGTCAATGGACTTTATTTATTAGATCACGACAAACAAGTATATAACATAAATACCAAAAAGGCCAAAAAGGATGATTCAGATCTCACCTATCTGTGGCATTGTCGATTAGGCCATATAAACTTGAAACGCTTAGAAAGACTTCAAAAGGAAAGAATTCTAGAACCATTTTACTTAGAGGATTATGGTAAATGCGAATCATGTTTACTTGGCAAAATGACAAAGCAACCTTTCTCTAAAGTTGGAGAAAGAGCAAATGAACTATTGGGTTTAATCCATACAGATGTATGTGGACCAATGAGTACAAATGCTAGAGGTGGTTTCAGCTACTTTATCACTTTCACCGATGACTTCAGTAGATATGGTTATGTCTACCTAATGAAGCATAAGTCTGAATCCTTTGACAAATTCCAGGAATTTCAGAGTGAAGTAGAGAATCAATTAGGCAAGAAGATTAAAGCACTGCGGTCTGATAGAGGCGGTGAATATCTGAGCTATGAATTTGATGACCATCTGAAAGAATGTGGAATTCTATCAGAATTGACTCCTCCTGGAACACCACAATGGAACGGTGTGTCGGAACGGAGGAACAGAACCTTGCTAGACATGGTCAGGTCAATGATGGGTCAGGCCAAACTTCCATTAGAATTTTGGGGACATGCACTAAATACAGCTGCACTCACTATAAATAGAGCTCCGTCTAAAGTTGTCGAAAAGACTCCATATGAATTATGGTTAGGAAAGCCTCCAAATATGTCTTTTCTTAAGATTTGGGGATGTGAAGTATACGTCAAACGATTAATTTTAGACAAACTTCATCCAAAATCTGACAAATGTATCCTTGTGGGCTATCCAAAGGAAACAAAGGGGTATTACTTCTACAATACATCTAAGAACAAGGTGTTTGTTGCTCGAGATGGTGTCTTTTTGGAGAAAGATCACATTTCCAAAATGACAAGTGGGAGAAAAGTAGACCTCGAAGAAATTCGAGTCGAACAACAAACTCTAGAGAATGCTCAAGGTGACATTCAGGATGAAACTCAAAGATCTTTAGAAGAATCTGGTGAGAATCATGGTCAATCTAGAAATGTTACCCCGCGTAGATCGCAAAGATATAGATCTCAACCGGAAAGGTACTTAGGTATTTTGACGAACGAGAGCTATGACGTTCTATTACTTGAAAGTGATGAACCTGCGACTTACAAACAAGCTATGACGAGCCCTAGCTCCAAGCAATGGCAAGAAGCCATGCAATCTGAATTAGACTCCATGTCTGAAAACCAAGTATGGGATTTGGTCGATTTGCCAGATGGCTACCAAGCCATTGGAAGCAAATGGGTTTTCAAACTGAAAAAGGATAAGGATGGGAAACTTGAAGTTTTCAAAGCTAGATTGGTTGCAAAAGGTTACAGGCAAGTCCACGGTGTGGATTACGATGAAACCTTTTCACCAGTTACAATGCTAAAGTCTATTCGGATAATGTTAGCAATCGCTGCATATTACGATTACGAAATATGGCAGATGGATGTCAAAACTGCTTTCTTAAACGGCATTTTAACAGAAACTGTGTTTATGACACAGCCTGAAGGTTTTGAGGATCCAAAGAATGCTAAAAAGGTATGCAAGCTAAAGAAGTCAATCTACGGATTGAAACAGGCATCCAGGAGCTGGAATATACGTTTTGATGAAGCAGTCAGTGACTTTGGTTTCATCAAGAACGCAGATGAATCTTGTGTATACAAGAAGGTCAGTGGGAGCAAAATTGCTTTCCTAGTATTATATGTCGACGACATATTACTTATCGGAAATGACATTCCTATGTTGAACTTTGTCAAGATTTGGCTTGGGAAATGTTTTTCGATGAAAGATCTAGGAGAAGCACAGTACATATTGGGCATCAAGATTTACAGAGATAGATCTAAAAGGATGATTGGACTTAGTCAAAGCACTTATATCAATAAGGTGCTTGATAGGTTCAAGATGGCAGACTCCAAGCGAGGCTACCTACCCATGTCTCATGGAATAACTCTAAGCAAGACTCAGTGCCCAAACACACTTGATGAGCGTAGACGAATGAATGGGATTCCATATGCATCATTGATTGGTTCAATAATGTATGCTATGATATGTACACGCCCGGATGTTGCGTACGCACTCAGTGCTACGAGCAGATACCAGTCAGACCCAGGAGAGGCGCATTGGACTGCTGCCATGAATATTCTGAATTACCTGAAAAGGCACAAAGATGACTTCCTGGTCTATGGTGGAGATGATGAATTAATTGTTAAAGGTTATACGGACGCAAGTTTCGAAACCGACAAAGATGATTTAAGATCACAGTCTGGGTTTGTCTTCTGCCTCAGCAGAGGTGTAGTAAGCTGGAAAAGTGCTAAGCAAAGCACCATTGCGGATTCTACAACTGAAGCGGAGTACATTGCTGCACATGAAGCAGCAAAGGAAGCTATATGGCTAAGGAAGTTCATAGGTGAACTTGGTGTAGTCCCCTCCATTAAAGGACCAATAGCCCTGTATTGTGATAATAACGGAGCTATTGCACAGGCAAAGGAGCCTAGACACCACCAGAGAGTCAAGCATGTACTTCGTAGATTTCACCTTCTACGAGAGTTCGTTGAAAGAAAAGAAGTCGAGATAAACAAGATTGGAACTGATGACAACATATCAGATCCATTGACTAAACCTCTGCCGCAGGCGAAGCACAACTCGCACACTGCAGCTATGGGAATCAAGCATATTGGAGAATGGCTTTGATATCCCTGTTTAATGTTTTAAAGTTTTAGAGTTTAAATCTTTGTAAAACATTATTGGTTAATCATTCACAATAAATGAAAAGAATTCATTTTTCCATTTAATTTGTGGTTTATTAAATGATGAGTCCCTTCAATTTGACAATATATTCAAGATAGACTGTCAGGACCAGTCCTGTGACTAAGAAATGTCTATCAAGTGAACTTGAATGTCAAAGGTTGAAAATGGTCCCTAGTCGGAGTTTTCTATAAAATTGGACGCATAGAAAACGTTAGACGATTAGAATGCAAGATGACTAGTAGTTCTGTTTCTTGAACTATGTGGACATGGCAATGTCATAATCATTTGCATAGATACTTACTTTGGGAAGACTAGTATCGGACAAGACCTATGAAACTTTACTGTAAGAGATGAAAATCTGTCATAAGTAAATTTCATTAAAATTATTAGACACTAAATCCTCAATACCTGAGTGATTTGAGATTACTTGTTTGAGAACTGGTTGCTTTAACGTTGACCAACCGTCGCACCGTAAAAGGAGGCTATAAAGGCAACGCTCAGGTAATCACCTATCAAACGAAGTCTAATCTCAAGATCGCAAGATTAGGATTGTCCTCCCATAAATCGGGATGAGATGCTTAAAAGTTGTACAAGGCCACTCGGAGAGCTAGAAACTGTGAAATGCATGGTCGTGCTCGGATGAATCATAGGCTATGATTATCTGTCTATTTGATCAGTTGAGCTCTGAAACCGAGGAACACCTCTGGACATAATAAGGATGACAACTCTTACCTTATGTTCAAGAGCAAGCATCGAGCGACAAAGGAATTAGGAAATGCACACTTGTCCCTAAGGACAAGTGGGAGACTGAAGGAAATAATGCCCTTGGTCCAAGTATGCATTCTATGTTAAGTCTAATAAGTGCGGTTCAGTATTAATTAACAAGTTAATAATTCAGTGAGATCAAGTGAGCTGAATGCCTAGCTAGAGGCCGCTTCAGTTCAAGTGGAATTAATGATATTAATCCACAGCTTACTCTTGACTGAACCCGTAGGGTCACACAAATAGTACGTAAACGGATCAAGTATTTAATGGCATTAAATACTCCATCTATGGATATTCGCAATCGACGGATCTTGGTTTCAGTGGGAGCTGAGATCGTCACAGGCAAGAAATGAATACTCCGGAAACGATGATATTGCCGGAAACGGAAATATGGATCGTATCGGAAATATAAATATTATCCAAGTCGTAGATGTTGCCGGAAACGGAAACATGGTACGTATCGGAAAATATTATCGGAAATGGAAATATTGCCGGAATCGGAAATATTGCCGGAAACGGAAATATTGTCAGAATCGGAAATATTATCGGAATCGGAAAATAATTCCGGAAACGGAAATATTAAATATTTGTTCGAAACGGAAATTAATTCCGGAATCGGAAATATTAAATATTGTTCGTATCGGAAATGAATTCCGGAATCGGGAAATTAATCGGAAGCGTATCGTACGAATTAGCATCGGACGAGGCCTGCCAGACGAAGGCCCAGCACGAAGCCGGGCCATCGCCCAGCAAGCCAGCGCGCCACAACGCACCAGCCAAGGCTGCGCCAGGCCCACCGCAAGGCAGGCCCAGCGCGCGCCAACGCTGAGGCAACGTGTGGGCCTCGTGGCAATGGGCTGCGAGCTCGTGGGCTGCTGTGCGTGCGTGTGTGTGTTTGTGTGCTATACGAATCCTAAAGCTATCAGGTTTCGACATATGATTAAATTCCTAAACCTAAAAGGATGAATTAATTAAATAAGAATTCTATTAGGATTCTAGTTTAATTAATTCGTATCCTAATAGGATTACAATTCCCTTTCCATACCTCTATAAATAAAGGCCTAGGGTCATTATTTTAGATAGAGAATTCAAGTATTCAAAGTGATTTTTGAGAGCAAAAATTCAGTCACATAATTGCCTATATGTGCCGAAAATTCTAAGTACCTTAAGGGCGATCCTAGTTGGTCAAGCTTAAGGCGGATCCGGACGTGCTGTGGACTATCTACGGAGGGACGACACTTGGAGTCCTAAAGACTTGTTCTTGTTCGGTTCGGGTGCAGCTAGGGAAGGCACGCAACAAAGTGTATGCATCTAAACTATGCTAAATGATTATGTGTAAATAATATGCTTTCCTGGCTTTATGGTTTTTCCGCATGATTTATGAATTGTCATATGTATCATAACCTAACACATTATTGAGGCGGCAGAAAGTGGGTTTAGAGACGGTAAAATCGTAGGGAGTCATCTTGGAGAAGCAGTTACAGAAGAACCTATGGGAGTAAGTTTAAAAAATGACATAGAGGAAAATGATGTAGCTGTGGAGAATGCGAATGTAGGTGTTGAGGCAGAGAATCCTAACCCAGTGGCCCATGAGCCAACCATTGAGATTTCTAGTGATTCAGATGCAGACCTCGAAAGTGAACAGGAGATTGCAAGTGAGCCTAATCAAGATGAAGACACGAGAGAAGATGCAAACCCTGAGGAAGACCCCGATGAAGACCTTGAAGAAGAGTTCGATGATCTTGAGATCTAAATTTCACTCCGAAAGCTTTCAGGAGCAATGGATAGGCAAGAGGCCACAAATATTTTGAAGTCATAAATAGTTAATTAGCTCTTTTATGTTTTAAAGAATAAGTAGCAAAGCTACAAAAGTTTAAGGTTAAAGTTTATTGAAGTTTGAAATGTTCTTTATTATTTTGAAGGATGTAATAAACCTTTATGGAGTTAGGAATAAAAGTTAAAGTTTTCAAGGAATTGTTCTTTATTCTATTTTGAGGATTCCATAATACCCCAACCTCTAGGTAGTACGTCATAGATTAATTCTTTATTGTTTGCATACTCAATGTGAATTGTGGGTCAATTTAATTGCCACAATAATATTAAATGATTTGAGTACATCAAGGAAGTGAGGGCCAATCTAGACCCTCATGACCAATATGATTCAAAATGTTATGCCTTATGTGCAGTGTGTGAATGTCTTTTGTGAATTATTGAGGATGATTATTTTTCAATGATTATTGCATCTTGTAGACGATCGTTGCACCTTCGTAAACGATTGTCGTGCCTTCGTAAATGATGTTTTATTAATGTGAACATTGTTGGTTGAGACGATCTTTATGGTCAATTCAAGTATTAAATTGTATGGGATAACGTATAGGTGATGTTTCAAACCTAAAGTAGAGTATACTAATTGCAGGTCACGTTCTAGAATGGCCAACAACAATGATCTAGCTGCTGCGATTCGCCTCTTGGCGGAAAAGCTAACCCAGGAGAGAACTGAGCGCCCTGATTCTGCAGGGGAAATGTTTGAAAGACTTTCTAAGGTTAAGCCACCGTATTTCAAGGGGCAAGCAGATCCAACCTTCCTAGAAAACTGGATTAGGGAATTTGAGAAACTATTTGAGGTTGTGAGTTACCCTGGGAGTATGAGAGTAAATCAAGCTGTCCTGTACCTGAAAGATGAGGCCGACCTTTGGTGGAGGGAAAATGGAAATAGACTAAGTGCTGCTGAGGGATTCAATTGGGATTCATTTATTGTGGCCTTGAGAGGGAAATTTTATCCTCCTTTTATGAGAAAGCAGAAAGCGCAGGAGTTCATCAACCTTAGGATGGGGAATATGACTATTGCTGAATACTATAGCAAGTTTATAGCTTTATCGAGGTTTGCACCTGAGGTTGTAGCTACGGAGGAGCTGAAAGCTCAAAGGTTCGAGCAAGGGCTGACTGATGAAATTCAACTGGGATTAGGTGGGGAAACCTTTACATCCTTAGACATAGTATATGGGAGAGCTTCTCATATTTATGGTCTGCAGTCTAGAAGGGACAAGAAAACTGTGGTAATTGGGGAAAAGAGGAAAGATTTTAATACTGGGGGTAACCAAGAAAACTTTAAAAGGAATAGAAACGAAAACGGAAATGGAGATGGAAATTTCCAAAGAGGAAACAATCAGGGGCACCACAACAACTCGAACCAATCTAAGAGAGTGCATCATTGCAAGATGTGCAGTAACAATCACCCTGGTAAGAACTGCAAAGGAGAATTAGTGACCTGCAACTATTGTCAGAAAAGGGGGCATAGGGAGTATGAGTGCTTCACTAAGCACAGAAAGGAACAAAATGTTAGGTTATGATTCATATGACAATTCATAAATCATGCGGAAAAACCATAAAGCCAGGAAAACATATTATTTACACATAATCATTTAGCATAGTTTAGATGCATACTCTTTGTTGCGTGCCTTCCCTAGCTGCGCCCGAACCGAACAAGAACAAGTCTTTAGGACTCCAAGTGTCGTCCCTCCGTAGATAGTCCACAGCACGTCCGAATCCGCCTTAAGATTGACCAACTAGAATCGCCCTTAAGGTACTACTTATTTTCGGCTAAATGGGCAAGAGTTATGGCTGATTTTTCTGCTTAAAAATCCTAGCTTTGAATACTTGAAAACTTGTATATAAATTTATGACCCTAGGCATATATTTATAGAACCTTGGAAAGGATTTCGAATCCTGTTAGAATACTAATTAATTAATTAGAATCCTATTAGAACTCTAAATAATTAATTTAATCTTTTAGGATTAGGATTTAATCTATGCACGAATTCCGATAGCTTAAGGATTCGTATAGCACGTACACACGCACCGCACGAGCATCGCACGCCCATGCGCAAGCCTTGCGGCCCACGCTGTGTGCACGGCGCACAGGCCCACTGCCCGCAGCCCATTTGTGCGCGCGCGCCAGCCTTGGCTGGGACTGGCCTTGCGCTGGGCCTGGTCGAGGCATTGGCGTGTTGTTGGATGCGTGTGGCTTGCTGGGCGATGGCCTGGCTTCGTGCTGGGCCCTCGTCCGGCAGGCCTCGTCCGATGCTTATTCGTACGATACGCTTCCGATTAAATTCCCGGTTCCGAAATTCATTTCCGATACGAACAATATTTAACATTTCCGATTCCGGAATCAATTTCCGTTTCGAACAAATATTTAGTATTTTCGTTTCCGGAATTATTTTCCGATTCCGATAATATTTCCGATACTGACAATATTTCCGTTTCCGCAATATTTCTGATTCCGGCAATATTTCCATTTCCGATAATATTTTCCGATACTTACCATGTTTCCGTTTCCGGCAACATCTACGACTTGGATAATATTTATATTTCCGATACGATCCATATTTCCGATTCCGGCAATATCATCGTTTCCGGAGTATTCATTTCTTGCCTGTGACGATCTCAGCTCCTACTGAAACCAAGATCCGTCGATTCCGAATATCCATAGATGGAGTATTTAATGCCATTAAATACTTGATCCGTTTACGTACTATTTGTGTGACCCTACGGGTTCAGTCAAGAGTAAGCTGTGGATTAATATCATTAATTCCACTTGAACTGAAGCGGCCTCTAGCTAGGCATTCAGCTCACTTGATCTCACTAAATTATTAACTTGTTAATTAATACTGAACCGCATTTATTAGACTTAACATAGAATGCATACTTGGACCAAGGGCATTATTTCCTTCAGTCTCCCACTTGTCCTTAGGGACAAATATGCATTTCCTAATTCCTTTGTCGCTCGATGCTTGCTCTAGAACATAAGGTAAGAGTTGTCATCCTTATTATGTCCAGAGGTGTTCCTCGGTTTCAGAGTTCAACTGATCAAATAAACAGATAATCATAGCCTATGATTCATCCGAGCACGGCCATGCATTTCACAGTTTCTAGCTCTCCGAGTGGCCTTGTACAACTTTTAAGCATCTCATACCGATTTATGGGAGGACAATCCCAATCTTGCGATCTTGAGATTAGACTTCGTTTGATAGGTGATTACCTGAGCGTTGCCTTTATAGCCTCCTTTTACGGTGCGACGGTGTTAGGTTATGATACATATGACAATTCATAAATCATGCGGAAAAACCATAAACCCAGGAAAACATATTATTTACACATAATCATTTAGCATAGATTAGATGCATACTTTTGTTGCGTGCCTTCCCTAGCTGCGCCCGAACCGAACAAGAACAAGTCTTTAGGACTCCAAGTGTCGTCCCTCCGTAGATAGTCCACAGCACGTCCGGATCCGCCTTAAGATTGACCAACTAGAATCGCCCTTAAGGTACTATTATTTTCGGCACTTTATAGGCAAATGTGTGACTGAATTTTTCTCTCAAAAACTCACTTTGAATACTTTGAAACTTGTGTTATAAATTGTGAGCCCTAGCCTCATATTTATAGCGGTATGGAAAGGGAATCGAAATCCTATTCAGATACAAATTAATTAAACCTAGAATCCTACAAGAACTCTAATTTAATTAATTTATCAAATAGAATTAGGAATTTAATCATTAACCGAACTCTGCATGTTTTAGGAAACGTGCACGAACACAAACACTTGCACACACACGCACGGCAGCCACGATGGGCCCCATGCGTGCGCGTGAGCAGCACCACACTCAGCGCCCGCGCGCGCTGCGCGCTGTGCGCGCTGCGCGCTGCGCGCAGCCTGCTGGGCCTGGCCTTGCGCTGGGCCTGGCGTGGCTGTTTGTGCGGCGCGCTTGGCTTGCTGGGCGATGGCCTGGCTTCGTGTTGGGCCTCGTCCGGCAGGCCTCGTCCGATGCTTATTCGTACGATGCGCTTCCGATTAAATCTTCCGATTCCGGAATTCATTTCCGATACGAACAATATTTAATATTTCCGATTCCGGAATTAATTTCCGTTTCGAACAAATATTTAATATTTCCGTTTCCGGAATTATTTTCCGATTCCGGTAATATTTCCGATTCTGACAATATTTCCGTTTCCGGCAATATTTCCGATTCTGGCAATATTTCCATTTCCGATAATATTTTCCGACACGTACCATGTTTCCGTTTCCGGCAACATCTACGACTTGGATAATATTTATATTTCCGATACGATCCATATTTCCGTTTCCGGCAATATCATCGTTTCCGGAGTATTCATTCCTTGCCTGTGACGATCTTAGCTCCCACTGAAACCAAGATCCGTCGGTTCCGAATATTCATAGATGGAGTATTTAATGCTATTAAATACTTGATCCGTGTACGTACTATTTGTGTGACCCTACGGGTTCAGTCAAGAGTAAGCTGTGGATTAATATCATTAATTCCACTTGAACTGAAGCGGCCTCTAGCTAGGCATTCAGCTCACTTGATCTCACTGAATTATTAACTTGTTAATTAATACTGAACCGCATTTATTAGACTTATCATAGAATGCATACTTGGACCAAGGGCATTATTTCCTTCAGTCTCCCACTTGTCATTAGGGACAAGTGTGCATTTCCTAATTCCTTTGTCGCTCGATGCTTGCTCTTGAACATAAGGTAAGAGTTGTCATCCTTATTATGTCCAGAGGTGTTCCTCGGTTTCAGAGTTCAACTGATCAAATAAACAGATAATCATAGCCTATGATTCATCCGAGCACGGCCATGCATTTCACAGTTTCTAGCTCTCCGAGTGGCCTTGTACAACTTTTAAGCATCTCATCCCGATTTATGGGAGGACAATTCCAATCTTGCGATCTTGAGATTAGACTTCGTTTGATAGGTGATTACCTGAGCGTTGCCTTTATAGCCTCCTTTTACGGTGCGACGGTTGGTCAACGTCAAAGCAACCAGTTCTCAAACAAGTAATCTTCAAATCACTCAGGTATTGAGGATTTAGTGTCTAATAATTTAATGAAATTTACTTATGACAGACTTTCATCTCTTACAGTAAAGTTTCATAGGTCTCGTCCGATACTAGTCTTCCCAAAGTAAGTATCTATGCAAATGATTATGACATTGCCATGTCCACATAGTTCAAGAAACAGAACTACTAGTCATCTTGCATTCTAATCGTCTAACGTTTTCTATGCGTCCAATTTTATAGAAAACTCCGATTACGGACCATTTTCAACCTTTGACATTCAAGTTCACTTGATAGACATTTCTTAGTCACAGGACTGGTCCTGACAGTCTATCTTGAATATATCGTCAAATTGAAGGGACTCATCATTTAATAAACCACAAATTAAATGGAAAAATGAATTCTTTTCATTTATTGTGAATGATTAACCAATAATGTTTTACAAAGATTTAAACTCTAAAACTTTAAAACATTAAACAGAGACATCAAAGCCATTCTCCAATATGCTTGATTCCCATAGCTGCAGTGTGCGAGTTGTGCTTCGCCTGCGGCAGAGGTTTAGGTAATGGATCTGATATGTTGTCATCAGTTCCAATTTTGCTTATCTCGACTTCTTTTCTTTCAACGAACTCTCGTAGAAGGTGAAATCTACGAAGTACATGCTTGACTCTCTGGTGGTGTCTAGGCTCTTTTGCCTGTGCAATAGGTCCGTTATTATCACAATACAGGGCTATTGGTCCTTTAATGGAGGGGACTACACCAAGTTCTCCTATGAACTTCCTTAGCCATATAGCTTCCTTTGCTGCTTCATGTGCAGCAATGTACTCCGCTTTAGTTGTAGAATCCGCAATGGTGCTTTGCTTAGCACTTTTCCAGCTTACTGCTCCTCCGTTGAGGCAGAAGACAAACCCAGACTGTGATCTGAAATCATCTTTGTCGGTTTGGAAACTTGCGTCCGTATAGCCTTTAACAATTAATTCATCATCTCCACCATAGACCAGGAAGTCATCTTTGTGCCTTTTCAGGTACTTCAGAATGTTCTTGGCAGCAGTCCAATGCGCCTCTCCTGGGTCTGACTGGTATCTGCTCGTAGCACTGAGTGCGTACGCAACATCCGGGTGTGTACATATCATAGCATACATTATTGAACCAATCAATGATGCATATGGAATCCCATTCATTCGTCTACGCTCATCAAGTGTTTTTGGGCACTGAGTCTTGCTTAGAGTCATTCCATGAGACATGGGTAGGTAGCCTCGCTTGGAGTCCGCCATCTTGAACCTATCAAGCACCTTATTGATATAAGTGCTTTGACTAAGTCCAATCATCTTTTTAGATCTATCTCTGTAAATCTTGATGCCCAATATGTACTGTGCTTCTCCTAGATCCTTCATCGAAAAACATTTCCCAAGCCAAATCTTGACAGAGTTCATCATAGGAATGTCATTTCCGATAAGCAATATGTCGTCGACATATAATACTAGGAAAGCAATTTTGCTCCCACTGACCTTCTTGTATACACAAGATTCGTCCGCGTTCTTGATGAAACCAAAGTCACTGACTGCTTCATCAAAACGTATATTCCAGCTCCTGGATGCCTGCTTCAATCCGTAGATTGACTTCTTTAGCTTGCATACCTTTTTAGCATTCTTTGGATCCTCAAAACCTTCAGGCTGTGTCATAAACACAGTTTCTGTTAAAACGCCGTTTAAGAAAGCAGTTTTGACATCCATCTGCCATATTTCGTAATCGTAATATGCAGCGATTGCTAACATTATTCGAATAGACTTTAGCATTGCAACTGGTGAAAAGGTTTCATCGTAATCCACACCGTGGACTTGCCTGTAACCTTTTGCAACCAATCTAGCTTTGAAAACTTCAAGTTTCCCATCCTTGTCCTTTTTCAGTTTGAAAACCCATTTGCTTCCAATGGCTTGGTAGCCATCTGGCAAATCGACCAAATCCCAAACTTGGTTTTCAGACATGGAGTCTAATTCAGATTGCATG
Organism: Spinacia oleracea; assembly: GCF_020520425.1. Lineage (NCBI taxonomy): Eukaryota > Viridiplantae > Streptophyta > Magnoliopsida > Caryophyllales > Amaranthaceae > Spinacia > Spinacia oleracea. Next base: position 85,901,134 of record NC_079492.1, on the reverse strand, counting down.
GCTTCTTGCCATTGCTTGGAGCTAGGGCTCGTCATAGCTTGCTTGTAAGTCGCAGGTTCATCACTTTCAAGTAATAGAACGTCATAGCTCTCGTTCGTCAAAATACCTAAGTACCTTTCCGGTTGAGATCTATATCTTTGCGATCTACGCGGGGTAACATTTCTAGATTGACCATGATTCTCACCAGATTCTTCTAAAGATCTCTGAGTTTCATCCTGAATGTCATCTTGAGCATTCTCTAGAGTTTGTTGTTCGACTCGAATTTCTTCGAGGTCTACTTTTCTCCCACTTGTCATTTTGGAAATGTGATCCTTCTCCAAAAAGACACCATCTCGAGCAACAAACACTTTGTTCTCAGATGTATTGTAGAAGTAATACCCCTTTGTTTCCTTTGGATAGCCCACAAGGATACATTTGTCAGATTTTGGATGAAGTTTGTCTGAAATTAATCGTTTGACGTATACTTCACATCCCCAAATCTTAAGAAAAGACACATTTGGAGGCTTTCCAAACCATAATTCGTATGGAGTCTTTTCGACAGCTTTAGACGGAGCTCTATTTATAGTGAGTGCAGCTGTATTTAGTGCATGTCCCCAAAATTCTAATGGAAGTTCGGCCTGACCCATCATTGACCTGACCATGTCTAGCAAGGTTCTGTTCCTCCGTTCTGACACACCGTTCCATTGTGGTGTTCCAGGAGGAGTCAATTCTGATAGAATTCCACATTCTTTCAGATGGTCATCAAATTCATAGCTCAGATATTCACCGCCTCTATCAGACCGCAGTGCCTTAATCTTCTTGCCTAATTGATTCTCTACTTCACTCTGAAATTCCTTGAATTTGTCAAAGGATTCAGACTTATGCTTCATTAGGTAGACATAACCATACCTACTGAAGTCATCAGTGAAAGTGATAAAGTAGCTGAAACCACCTCTAGCATTTGTACTCATTGGTCCACATACATCTGTATGGATTAAACCCAATAGTTCATTTGCTCTTTCTCCAACTTTAGAGAAAGGTTGCTTCGTCATTTTGCCAAGTAAACACGATTCGCATTTACCATAATCCTCTAAGTCAAATGGTTCTAGAATTCCTTCCCTTTGAAGTCTTTCTAAGCGTTTCAAGTTTATATGGCCTAATCGACAATGCCACAGATAGGTGAGATCTGAATCATCCTTTTTGGCCTTTTTGGTATTTATGTTATATACTTGTTTGTCGTGATCTAATAAATAAAGTCCATTGACTAATCTAGCAGATCCATAAAACATCTCTTTAAAATAAAACGAACAACTATTGTCTTTTATTATAAAGGAAAATCCCTTAGCATCTAAGCAAGAAACTGAAATGATGTTTTTAGTAAGACTTGGAACATGGAAACATTCTTCCAGTTCCAAAACTAGCCCGGAGGGCAACGACAAATAGTAAGTTCCTACAGCTAATGCAGCAATCCGTGCTCCATTTCCCACTCGTAGGTCGACTTCACCCTTGCTTAACTTTCTACTTCTTCTTAGTCCCTGTGGATTGGAACATAAGTGTGAGCCACAACCTGTATCTAATACCCAAGAAGTTGAATTAGCAAGTATACAGTCTATAACGAAAATACCTGAAGATGGAACGACTGTTCCGTTCTTCTGATCTTCCTTTAGCTTCAAGCAATCTCTCTTCCAATGCCCCTTCTTCTTGCAGTAGAAGCATTCGGATTCAGAAGTGGGTTGACTGACCTTTCTCTTTGCAGATTTGGCGCCAGTTTGCTTAGTTGGGCTGGCTTTGTTGCCACCTTTCTTAGCATTCCTCTTCTTTCCAGATTTCTTGAACTTGCCCCCACGCACCATAAGCACATCCTGCTTATCACTTTTGAGCGTCTTTTCAGCGGTCTTCAGCATACCGTGAAGCTCAGTGAGCGTTTTGTCCAGACTATTCATACTGTAGTTCAGTTTGAACTGATCATACCCGCTATGAAGAGAATGGAGGATGGTGTCTATAGCCATTTCCTGAGAAAATTGCTGATCCAGCCGACTCATATTCTCAATGAGTCCAATCATTTTGAGAACATGTGGACTTACGGGCTCGCCTTTCTTAAGCTTGGTCTCAAGAATTTGCCTATGAGTCTCGAATCTTTCGACTCGAGCCAGATCTTGGAACATGTTCTTCAACTCACTGATGATTGTGAAAGCATCTGAGTTGATGAACGTTTTCTGCAGATCCGCACTCATGGTGGCGAGCATTAGACATTTCACATCCTTGTTGGCATCAATCCAACGATTGAGGGCTGCCTGAGTGACCCCGTCGCCTGCAGCTTCGGGCATCGCCTCATCTAGGACATACTCCTTTTCTTCCTAAATAAGAACTATTTGCAAGTTCCTTTGCCAGTCAAGGAAGTTTTTCCCGTTCAACTTCTCCTTTCCGAGAATTGATCGAATGTTGAATGAATTGTTGTTTGCCATATTAAAAACTACAATTGAAAAGAATAAACAAATAAATAACCATTCACAATTTCTCTTAATAAACTTAAATTCTAGCATACATGCATAATTCAATGTTTATTAAGCATTTTATTCAATTTATGTGTTCCGGCAGGTGTGAATAAAATGATTCCAAGATCCTAAAATCATTGAAGAACTAAGCACAGTTTGTCGACTTAATCCTAGAACATCTTAGGTAAGCAAAAGCCTTTTGCTAATAGTCTAGAAACTATTCTTGGTTGATAGGTACGTCTAAGAACTTATTAGGTAAACCTATCGAATTTGCCACGACATAAAAGGACTCCTTACTTATATCGTTGAGTTTCACCAAAACTAACATGTACTCACAATTATTTGTGTACCTTGCCCCTTTAGGACCAATAAGTAACACCTCGCTGAGCGAAAACTATTACTAGATTGATGTAAAGGATATCCAAGCAAGTGTATATTTTGGCATGGCACCTTTTAACTCAATTTTTAAGTTTGGAACTTAAGGCTCTTACTATGTTGGTTAGATTTTAAGTGAACTAAAATCCTTAATCATGCAACATAATCAAGCTTTTGATCTCATGCATTTTAAGACATATTTAAAGCAATAAATAACTTAAAACATGCATAAGATATTTGTGATCTAGTATGGCCTGACTTCATCTTGAAGCTTTGACTTCAAAGTCCGTCTTGAAAATCTCCGTGGGAGGCACCATTTTCTTCAAATAGGATAAGCTATAACTAATTACAACTATTTGATGGTTCGCAGACCATATTTGAATTGAAAAATAACTTTGGTACTTTAGACCAATTACATTCAAATTAATGGTACGCAGACCATATTTTCTATCCTATTTGGGCCATACTAGTCACTTCATAACCTGCAAAACAGTACATATACAATATATACCATTCACCCATTCATTATCATGAATGGCCCACATAGCTGGTTAGTAAAACACATTATGCATCACGTAAACATTTGCAGCAATTAATCAAGGGCACCAATAATCTACCAATTATTCAGTCCTTATTAATTCTAATCAAGTTGTTTTAACCTTAAGGATTTGTAGACCTAATCAAGAGTTTATGACTAAAAAGCGCTCCCACTTAAACCAATAAATTCATATGCTTTACCAATTTTAAACATAAAAATGTATTTCTAGTCTAACCGGAAACATACAAATTTAATTAAAATTTAAAGCTCATATAAATTTATAATTGAATCCAAAAAGTTTAATTTAATTTCAGTCGCATTTAAATTAATTCATGATTTTAATTTTAGTAAAATAATTAGAATAAATAACATTTATTATAATTATAATATTCAAAATTAAAATCCAAGAAAATAATTTAAATTATTAATTTTAAAATTAATTAAAATTACGTGAACTGAAATTTTCAAATTAAACATTCAAAACGATCTAATCGTAACGCAAACACCCTACGCGTTGCACGCCCATGAGCCGCACGCACACAGCCATTGCTGGCCATGTGCGCGCAGCCCATGCGCTCGTCGCATAGCTGCTGCATCCCTATCGCAAGCCTCCGCACGCATTGGTGCTCGCTGCGCGCGCCAGCACTCATCGCACGCGGGCTATCGCTCGCAGTGCGCGCGCGACATCGCTCGCTGGGCGCGCGACATCGCTCGCTGGGCGCGCGACATCGCTCGCTGGGCGCGCGACATCGCTCGCTGGGCGCGCGACATCGCTCGCTGGGCGGGCGACATCGCTCGCTGTGCGCGCGAGCAATGCTAGGCGCAGCGCTCGTGGCACGCGAGCTTGCGCTCGCTGCGCGCGAGGCTGCACGCTCTTGTGCGAGGCAGCGCGCGTTGTGGCGCAGCTCGCTTGCTGCCCACACGCGACTGCCTTGGCTCGCCCTACGCCCATGCCCATTCGTCCATTGGTCGTGGCACACGACACAAGGCAGGGCTGCTGCCTTGTGCTCGTGCACTACGCCCTTGCTCATTGCATTCGTGCCGCATGGGCGACGAGCTCCCTTGCTCGTCGTCGCATGCCCGCATTATACAACACCCCTTAAGGGTAACACGAAACGTCCATTGCTTCGTGCGTGCAAGTTATATGAACGAATCGCATAAAAATTTAAAATTTATATTTAAAATTAATGACAAATTAATAAATAATATTAATTTCATAATTTTAGGGCGAAAAAATCGAAAATTTATTATCCAATTGATTTCCGATTGTTATGGATTCAAGTCTAGGTCATAAAAATTTAAAATTTATCATAAATTTACAATTTTTATGGTGGTTTTTAATCATAGGTTTCTAATTAAATTACAATTAATTATGAAAATCAAATTAATTCTAAATTATTCTAATTTTCAACAAATTAATCATAATTACAAATTAGATTGCATAATTAACAAGACTAGGCATTCAAACTTGTTAAACATATGCAGTAGGTCAATCAAAAATTCAAGATTTATCAACAAGAATCGCAAATATTTAATTTAACATCTTAAATTTACGAAATTTTGCATTCGAAAAAACTAAAACCTTCGAAAAGTCATAGTTAGGCTTCGAATTTGAGAATTCTGGGTTCGGCAGAAAAATACTCTTTTTGTCAAAATTTTAGAATGCCTTTTACATGCGGAATTGACACAAAAATCACTCAATTCGGATGAGTAACGAAGAAACTGCCGAAAAACTGCGTACGTATAATTAAATAAACGCAATTTGCAATTAATTAACAATTACGAAAATTAATCACCCCTTTTAATTCTTGCAAATTTGTAATATTTAACCATGTTCATGCAATTTAGATTATGAAAATAATAAGGGGCTCGTGATACCACTGTTAGGTTATGATACATATGACAATTCATAAATCATGCGGAAAAACCATAAACCCAGGAAAACATATTATTTACACATAATCATTTAGCATAGATTAGATGCATACTTTTGTTGCGTGCCTTCCCTAGCTGCGCCCGAACCGAACAAGAACAAGTCTTTAGGACTCCAAGTGTCGTCCCTCCGTAGATAGTCCACAGCACGTCCGGATCCGCCTTAAGATTGACCAACTAGAATCGCCCTTAAGGTACTATTATTTTCGGCACTTTATAGGCAAATGTGTGACTGAATTTTTCTCTCAAAAACTCACTTTGAATACTTTGAAACTTGTGTTATAAATTGTGAGCCCTAGCCTCATATTTATAGCGGTATGGAAAGGGAATCGAAATCCTATTCAGATACAAATTAATTAAACCTAGAATCCTACAAGAACTCTAATTTAATTAATTTATCAAATAGAATTAGGAATTTAATCATTAACCGAACTCTGCATGTTTTAGGAAACGTGCACGAACACAAACACTTGCACACACACGCACGGCAGCCACGATGGGCCCCATGCGTGCGCGTGAGCAGCAGCCCACTCAGCGCCCGCGCGCGCTGCGCGCTGCGCGTGCTGTGCGCGCTGTGCGCGCTGCGCGCAGCCTGCTGGGCCTGGCCTTGCGCTGGGCCTGGCGTGGCTGTTTGTGCGGCGCGCTTGGCTTGCTGGGCGATGGCCTGGCTTCGTGCTGGGCCTCGTCCGGCAGGCCTCGTCCGATGCTTATTCGTACGATGCGCTTCCGATTAAATCTTCCGATTCCGGAATTCATTTCCGATACGAACAATATTTAATATTTCCGATTCCGGAATTAATTTCCGTTTCGAACAAATATTTAATATTTCCGTTTCCGGAATTATTTTCCGATTCCGGTAATATTTCCGATTCTGACAATATTTCCGTTTCCGGCAATATTTCCGATTCTGGCAATATTTCCATTTCCGGCAATATTTCCGATTCTGGCAATATTTCCATTTCCGATAATATTTTCCGACACGTACCATGTTTCCGTTTCCGGCAACATCTACGACTTGGATAATATTTATATTTCCGATACGATCCATATTTCCGTTTCCGGCAATATCATCGTTTCCGGAGTATTCATTCCTTGCCTGTGACGATCTTAGCTCCCACTGAAACCAAGATCCGTCGGTTCCGAATATTCATAGATGGAGTATTTAATGCTATTAAATACTTGATCCGTTTACGTACTATTTGTGTGACCCTACGGGTTCAGTCAAGAGTAAGCTGTGGATTAATATCATTAATTCCACTTGAACTGAAGCGGCCTCTAGCTAGGCATTCAGCTCACTTGATCTCACTGAATTATTAACTTGTTAATTAATACTGAACCGCATTTATTAGACTTATCATAGAATGCATACTTGGACCAAGGGCATTATTTCCTTCAGACGGTTGGTCAACGTCAAAGTAACCAGTTCTCAAACAAGTAATCTCAAATCACTCAGGTATTGAGGATTTAGTGTCTAATAATTTTAATGAAATTTACTTATGACAGATTTTCATCTCTTACAGTAAAGTTTCATAGGTCTTGTCCGATACTAGTCTTCCCAAAGTAAGTATCTATGCAAATGAATATGACATTGCCATGTCCACATAGTTCAAGAAACAGAACTACTAGTCATCTTGCATTCTAATCGTCTAACGTTTTCTATGCGTCCAATTTTATAGAAAACTCCGACTAGGGACCATTTTTAACCTTTGACATTCAAGTTAACTTGATAGACATTTCTTAGTCACAGGACTGGTCCTGACAGTCTATCTTGAATATATTGTCAAATTGAAGGGACTCATCATTTAATAAACCACAAATTAAATGGAAAAATGAATTCTTTTCATTTATTGTGAATGATTAACCAATAATGTTTTACAAAGATTTAAACTCTAAAACTTTAAAACATTAAACAGGGATATCAAAGCCATTCTCCAATATGCTTGATTCCCATAGCTGCAGTGTGCGAGTTGTGCTTCGCCTGCGGCAGAGGTTTAGTCAATGGATCTGATATGTTGTCATCAGTTCCAATCTTGTTTATCTCGACTTCTTTTCTTTCAACGAACTCTCGTAGAAGGTGAAATCTACGAAGTACATGCTTGACTCTCTGGTGGTGTCTAGGCTCCTTTGCCTGTGCAATAGCTCTGTTATTGTCACAATACAGGGCTATTGGTCCTTTAATGGAGGGGACTACACCAAGTTCACCTATGAACTTCCTTAGCCATATAGCTGATATGTGTGTTTTATGTAGAGTTTTTACCCCCGTCCCTTAGTACTTTTTGATCTCAAATGAGCTCTTCGGAGCGATTTTTAGTACTAATGTGCTCCTTGTAGTGTGTTTGTAGTTTCAGGTTCATCATTGTAGGAATTAGTATATTTTTGTGAATTTCCTACTCATTTGAATCAATAAAAGAGATTATGTACTTTCGAGAGCACAAACATTAAGTTTGAAGAGTTTTGAAACAAAGCGAATAACGAAGGAAGTACAAAAATGACTATAGTCCACTATTTTAAGCATAACTCAAGTTCTACAACTCCAAATGATGTAATTCCAATTGGGTTGGATTATGGACTTCAATATCTTTCCAACAAGTGGTCACTCGCCTAATTCCGACGAATAACGAAGGAGATATGACGTTTTGAAGATAGAGGATCGTGCAGTTTCAACACGCGCCCGATCGGGCGGGCTTCGCCCGATCCGGATCGGGCGGTCATTCTGGGCGCTGTTCTGGGCATTTTGCAACCGCCCGATCGGGCGGAATTTCGAGCACATCGCCCGATCGGGCGAAGCGTCGCCCGATCGGGCCACGCCAACCTCCAGCGTATTTCGCGAGATTTTATTTCCGATTTTGGGCTCTATTTTGGGAAAACTATAAATACTAGCCCCTTATATTTTTAGTGACATCTTTTATTCTAGTTTTCACTACTTAGTTTATTTCTAGTTTTCTCTCCAATTATTCAAATACTTAGTTTTTAATTTCAAGTAAAGATCCAAACTTTATTATTTTATTTGTTCTTCAATTCGGTATTATTTCCTACCTTAATTTATTTTGTTGCTTTAATCATGTTTTCCATTATGCTAATTGCTTTGTTATTTATTATCATGAGTGAGTAGTTTAATTTCTAGGGTTTAGGGGATCCATGAATGCATGATTGGGATTATATGTGGGCTTGATTATTGATTGATTGATTATAATTTCTATAGCTTATTATTATTGCTCGTCAATTCTGTTCGGCCGGACTATTTTGATTTGAGTTTGATTAACCTTGGATTATGCGCCGAGAGGTATAAATCTGATGTTTTTGGTCTGTGGCTATTAGATAGGAATTATTTCTAGTACGTAGCGAGAGCCCGCTAGTTGTTCTATCCTAAGGAATTCATAAGATTCAAGAGATGCATGTTTTCCTAGTTATGATTGTTAATTGATTGTCATTGTTCGTTGTCCAATCCCGGTCTGCATTTATGGTGAACTGCTGCCCTAGATTCCTTTAATATTGTTATTTTCCGATTTGATTATTTGCTTTAGTTTAATACACAACCCAATCCAAACTCTTGTTACCAGTAGTCTAGATTAATAATTTAATAGTAGAAAGAACGCCTGTTTCCCTGTGGATACGATCCCTGCTTCCCTTGCTATATTTTTAGTTGGTGAACGTTAGGTTTATCTTTGATAGGAGTACGATTTAGCCTGTCAAATTTTGGCGTTTAATTTTCTGCTACTAATTTTATGATCTAGATTATTTTTTTAGTCTCATAGAACTTCCTGTTCTTTGAGACCATGTATATATTTTATTTTCTTTAGTTTATTTTTTTATTATTTTTTATTTTTAATTTTTTTAATTTTTTTACCCCTGAAAAAAATGGATTATTATTCTTTCCCTCAATTCTTAAATGAGCCTTTTTGGGTGTATTTCGATAGGCTAAATGATTTTATTGGTTACCACAATTTTAATCTTTGGGATTCTTGTGGTTTTGCTTATGGTGGTTTAAATGAGTATACAAGGAATGTGATAGAAAGTAGATTTAATGGTGATTTTCGAGCCTTGTCTTTGGATGATATGTGGGATTACTATATGTGGTTTGCAAGGGATTTGTATGAGCGTGAAATGGCGATTCATGTTACATGTGCTAATCCAAATTATGAGCATAATCTACATGTTTCTACCCCCTCTCCCTTGAATGCTTGTTATAATGAGGTGCATTCTAATGTTTATGATAATCATGTATATTCTAACGACTTATCTAACCCTTGCATGGATATCAATGTTTTGCCTCATGATTCCACTGTTGCTTCTCCCGTGTATTATTGTGAACCCTTGCTCAATCCTGTTCAACCCGAATCAGAAATCAGAGATAGCTTCTTAGAGGAATTAAGAAGATTAAACTCTGAGATTGAGATTCAGTGTACTAGATCTCAAGAGGCTACTAATGAGATTATTAAAGCTAGTAAGGCTACTCTTGAGAGATTTAGAAAAGTTCAAGAAATTATTGAAAATAATGATTCGAGTTGTGTTGGGGATGGGGGTCAACTGAGTGAACCCATAGGCAACCAAGAGTGGGAGGAGCTTATAACAAAGGCTGAGGATGAGTGGGAGGATGATGATTTGACGGTTGGATCAATGGATGAAGGATTTGTTGAAACTGAAAAGCCATATGTCATAGAGCAATTCCATGAGGAAGTTGAAGTTGGTAAAACCCTTGTTGTTGTGTCAACCCCTACCCCTCATATTCCAAGTCCAAGAAGGGTTATTCTTAGCCCCGTTTACACCGTCTCACTCCCCTTCTCTTTCCCCATAAAACCTTTACTTGAGGATCTTCCTCCTCCCCATGAAAATCAAAAGCCCAATGACCCAATAGAGTATGTTCCTCTTTGTGAATCTTTCGCAAGTACTTACAATACTTACAAAGAAGAGGTGGATGCTTTGCAGAGAGCTCTATATGGTGAAGAGCCTATCCACCATGAATTCCAAAACACAGAGAGAGCTATTTCATTGATCATTGAGGTTGAAGAATCAATAGTCCGTAAAAACAACTTCCATAAGGAGAGTATGCCTACTTTCTCTTTTCCTTCCTTTTCTTATTCTTCTTTTATTGTTGTTTTTTCTTTTTGTTCTTCTTCCTTTAGGCATCCTACTCCTTACTGGCATAGAGTTCATTCGAACTTTATGCAAATGTTGTTGTTGATTATCGTGCATGTCTTGTTGCACGAAAGTTGTGCGAGTGCGCATGACAAGCTTCTGCGCTCGTTCGTTGGTTATTTACTAACCAATCTCTTTGCGGGAGGCACGATTTGATGATGTTGAGACCCGAAAGGCCGAAAGCTCGGTGAACGGTGGGCACCGTATTCATGATCGGGGTCGTGGTCTGTCACTTCCCGCGCCACATAGCTCATCCAAGGCAATTGATTCGACACCAGATGGCACCATCTTTGGTGCCCCCATTCGATGAGTTGTCGTGGCTCTCATCCCCTTCCTTTCGTTGTCTGTACATAAACTAAGATTGTGTAATGGGGACATTGCATCAATCTAATAGGGGATGAGTATTTCACTATCCATTTATTGCTTTTCGTAGTGTATTTTTCGCTTTTGTTTGTGTGTTTTAGTATAATTTTTGAGCAAGTGTGTGTTTCATTGTAGTTTTTGGTGTTAGAGAGGTGAGAAGAGGGTATTTTACGGTTTGGACGTTTAATGTTGTGCAGGTCTAAGGCTCCAAGTTCGAAAAAGTTGAATTCAAGCTGAAACGGAGTAGTTTGCGTTTTGCCCGATCCGGATCGGGCGAGGAGCGCCCGATAAGGCGCGTGTCGATTCAAGGAAAATGTTGGAAAATCGCCCGAACGGGCGACGGTTGCCCGATCCACACAAAAGGCGAGTGAAATGCCCGATCGGGCGAAATTCCGCCCGATCGGGCGGTTGATGATGACGTCGTAGAAAGGTCAAGGAAGGATTCTGGGCTGAGAAAAGTCAATAAAACAAGGCATTGCATTTCGCCCGATCCGGATCGGGCGAGGTGAGCCCGATCGGGCGCGCACAGATTCAACGAAAAGGTTCGAAATTCGCCCGATCGGGCGATCTGCTGCCAGATCGGGCGATCTGCTGCCAGATCGGGCGATATGCTGCCAGATCGGGCTATCTGCTGCCCGATCGGGCGATTTGCGAATCAGCGACAAATAAGCCACGGTTTGCTCACTTTCCTCATGATACCCCTTGAGCCAATGAGGACATTGTCTGATTTAGCTTGGGGGGGTGTTTCACTCACTTGTACATATTAGATATGTTTTTCCTTTTATTTTTGCATTTACTTATTTTTGTGTGTTTATTTTGGTGTGTTTAATGTTTTCTAGAGTAGTTTATTGCTTTGAAAAAAAAAATACAAAAATACGTTCCGATGAATACAATATCATGCTTCCCTGTGCCCCTTGAACGAAAATTGTTTTGATTCTTGGTATTTGATGATGGGCAATGTAGATGTGTTAGCCATGATTTGATATTCGATTGCTTTGATGCCTTAACATGAGTCAACTCCGACTAACTATTTGTGGACTTGGTGCTTGACTAGTTGATTTGGTTAGGATGTGTGATAGCTTCCTGGTGTGTCATTGATTTTGAGTATTGATTTGCAACTATTAGTAGTATTTTATGACTCATATACATGCACATTGTGGAGGACGAAGGCATTTCTATTTAGGTAGCCTTCAGATGAAATTAGATACATTTGTCCCCTCCTTTTCTACCCATGTTGTTGCTTGTGCCCTTTTATTCGGTGACTAGCCATATTACAAGCCCATGAAAAACCCCATTGGTTACTAGTCCCAAGCCTAGCTTGGGGGAGCTAATAGTAGTGAGGTGAGGGAGTTGTAATGTGCTACATTTTGAGCACAAAGTAGGTATTGAAAAGGAGTTCGTCTTATCATGTTTGTTGTTGAAAATGAGTTGAAAATGAAAAGAGATGAAAGAACAAAACAAATGTGAAGGTTTCTAAAAAGAAAGAAAAAAGAGAGATTGAAAAGGAAAAGAAAGAGAAAATTCTATTACTCTCATAAAAAAGTTCAAAGTGTTGTTTCAATCAAGTTCTGCAAATTCATATCCTTATGAGTGATTGGTTACAATTGTGAAAAAAATGCAAGAAAGTGTGGTGTTGGCTATTTGTTGTTTTGTCATGTGTTGAGTGGGAGATTATGGTCATTATGTTGATTGATCACGGTTGTTTTTAGGATTTATGCTCCCCAAAGCCAAGGCTTTAAAGCTCACATTATACCCAAATTTACCGCACCCTTACCTAAGCCTAACATTACAAGCTTTGAAGACCTTTCGACCTTTGTGCATAGAGTCGTACTTATGTGAAAATAGTTGTTTATCAATGCAAGTTATGACATGACACATTTCAAGTCGACTACTAGGTTGAGTGTATGTTTTTCTAGACACACGAGTGTTGTGAGTTTGGGAGGGCATTGTTCACTTATATGTTGGGAGGAGAGCGAACGGGTACATCTTTTACCCGCCACATAAATGAGTGATGAGTGTGTGAGCACTAGTCTTGAATTCCATTGTGCACTTGTGGTTCGCTTTGCGTGACGATTGTTAGGGAGGATTTGTGGTTGGGTGGATTTGATTGGTTGACATTGATGCATGCTCGTTAGATTTTGCTTGAATTATGTTTTTCATTTTGAAATATGGTGGGGGTGAAGTTGGTCTTGTATTCATCGATGATTTTCTTGCTTAGGGACAAGCAAGGATCTATCTTGGGGGAGTTTGATATGTGTGTTTTATGTAGAGTTTTTACCCCCGTCCCTTAGTACTTTTTGATCTCAAATGAGCTCTTCGGAGCGATTTTTAGTACTAATGTGCTCCTTGTAGTGTGTTTGTAGTTTCAGGTTCATCATTGTAGGAATTAGTATATTTTTGTGAATTTCCTACTCATTTGAATCAATAAAAGAGATTATGTACTTTCGAGAGCACAAACATTAAGTTTGAAGAGTTTTGAAACAAAGCGAATAACGAAGGAAGTACAAAAATGACTATAGTCCACTATTTTAAGCATAACTCAAGTTCTACAACTCCAAATGATGTAATTCCAATTGGGTTGGATTATGGACTTCAATATCTTTCCAACAAGTGGTCACTCGCCTAATTCCGACGAATAACGAAGGAGATATGACGTTTTGAAGATAGAGGATCGTGCAGTTTCAACACGCGCCCGATCGGGCGGGCTTCGCCCGATCCGGATCGGGCGGTCATTCTGGGCGCTGTTCTGGGCATTTTGCAACCGCCCGATCGGGCGGAATTTCGCCCGATCGGGCCGACTATCGAGCACATCGCCCGATCGGGCGAAGCGTCGCCCGATCGGGCCACGCCAACCTCCAGCGTATTTCGCGAGATTTTATTTCCGATTTTGGGCTCTATTTTGGGAAAACTATAAATACTAGCCCCTTATATTTTTAGTGACATCTTTTATTCTAGTTTTCAATACTTAGTTTATTTCTAGTTTTCTCTCCAATTATTCAAATACTTAGTTTTTAATTTCAAGTAAAGATCCAAACTTTATTATTTTATTTGTTCTTCAATTCGGTATTATTTCCTACCTTAATTTATTTTGTTGCTTTAATCATGTTTTCCATTATGCTAATTGCTTTGTTATTTATTATCATGAGTGAGTAGTTTAATTTCTAGGGTTTAGGGGATCCATGAATGCATGATTGGGATTATATGTGGGCTTGATTATTGATTGATTGATTATAATTTCTATAGCTTATTATTATTGCTCGTCAATTCTGTTCGGCCGGACTATTTTGATTTGAGTTTGATTAACCTTGGATTATGCGCCGAGAGGTATAAATCTGATGTTTTTGGTCTGTGGCTATTAGATAGGAATTATTTCTAGTACGTAGCGAGAGCCCGCTAGTTGTTCTATCCTAAGGAATTCATAAGATTCAAGAGATGCATGTTTTCCTAGTTATGATTGTTAATTGATTGTCATTGTTCGTTGTCCAATCCCGGTCTGCATTTATGGTGAACTGCTGCCCTAGATTCCTTTAATATTGTTATTTTCCGATTTGCTTATTTGCTTTAGTTTAATACACAACCCAATCCAAACTCTTGTTACCAGTAGTCTAGATTAATAATTTAATAGTAGAAAGAACGCCTGTTTCCCTGTGGATACGATCCCTGCTTCCCTTGCTATATTTTTAGTTGGTGAACGTTAGGTTTATCTTTGATAGGAGTACGATTTAGCCTGTCAATAGCTTCCTTTGCTGCTTCATGTGCAGCAATGTACTCCGCTTCAGTTGTAGAATCCGCAATGGTGCTTTGCTTAGCACTTTTCCAGCTTACTGCACCCCCGTTGAGGCAGAAGACAAACCCAGACTGTGATCTGAAATCATCTTTGTCGGTTTGGAAACTTGCGTCCGTATAGCCTTTAACAATTAATTCATCATCTCCACCATAGACCAGGAAGTCATCTTTGTGCCTTTTCAGGTACTTCAGAATATTCTTGGCAGCAGTCCAATGCGCCTCTCCTGGGTCTGACTGGTATCTGCTCGTAGCGCTGAGTGCGTACGCAACATCCGGGCGTGTACATATCATAGCATACATTATTGAACCAATCAATGATGCATATGGAATCCCATTCATTCGTCTACGCTCATCAAGTGTTTTTGGGCACTGAGTCTTGCTTAGAGTTATTCCATGAGACATGGGTAGGTAGCCTCGCTTGGAGTCCGCCATCTTGAACCTATCAAGCACCTTATTGATATAAGTGCTTTGACTAAGTCCAATCATCTTTTTAGATCTATCTCTGTAAATCTTGATGCCCAATATGTACTGTGCTTCTCCTAGATCTTTCATCGAAAAACATTTCCCAAGCCAAATCTTGACAGAGTTCAACATAGGAATGTCATTTCCGATAAGTAATATGTCGTCGACATATAATACTAGGAAAGCAATTTTGCTCCCACTGACCTTCTTGTATACACAAGACTCGTCTGCGTTCTTGATGAAACCAAAGTCACTGAATGCTTCATCAAAACGTATATTCCAGCTCCTGGATGCCTGCTTCAATCCGTAGATTGACTTCTTTAGCTTGCATACCTTTTTAGCATTCTTTGGATCCTCAAAACCTTCAGGCTGTGTCATAAACACAGTTTCTGTTAAAATGCCGTTTAAGAAAGCAGTTTTGACATCCATCTGCCATATTTCGTAATCGTAATATGCAGCGATTGCTAACATTATCCGAATAGACTTTAGCATTGCAACTGGTGAAAAGGTTTCATCGTAATCCACACCGTGGACTTGCCTGTAACCTTTTGCAACCAATCTAGCTTTGAAAACTTCAAGTTTCCCATCCTTGTCCTTTTTCAGTTTGAAAACCCATTTGCTTCCAATGGCTTGGTAGCCATCTGGCAAATCGACCAAATCCCATACTTGGTTTTCAGACATGGATTCTAATTCAGATTGCATGGCTTCCTGCCATTGCTTGGAGCTAGGGCTCGTCATAGCTTGTTTGTAAGTCGCAGGTTCATCACTTTCAAGTAATAGAACGTCATAGCTCTCGTTCGTCAAAATACCTAAGTACCTTTCCGGTTGAGATCTATATCTTTGCGATCTACGCGGGGTAACATTTCTAGATTGACCATGATTCTCACCAGATTCTTCTAAAGATCTTTGAGTTTCATCCAGAATGTCATCTTGAGCATTCTCTAGAGTTTGTTGTTCGACTCGAATTTCTTCGAGGTCTACTTTTCTCCCACTTGTCATTTTGGAAATGTGACCTTTCTCCAAAAAGACACCATCTCGAGCAACAAACACCTTGTTCTCAGATGTATTGTAGAAGTAATACCCCTTTGTTTCCTTTGGATAGCCCACAAGGATACATTTGTCAGATTTTGGATGAAGTTTGTCTGAAATTAATCGTTTGACGTATACTTCACATCCCCAAATCTTAAGAAAAGACACATTTGGAGGCTTTCCAAACCATAATTCATATGGAGTCTTTTCGACAGCTTTAGACGGAGCTCTATTTATAGTGAGTGCAGCTGTATTTAGTGCATGTCCCCAAAATTCTAATGGAAGTTTGGCCTGACCCATCATTGACCTGACCATGTCTAGCAAGGTTCTGTTCCTCCGTTCCGACACACCGTTCCATTGTGGTGTTCCAGGAGGAGTCAATTCTGATTGAATTCCACATTCTTTCAGATGGTCATCAAATTCATAGCTCAGATATTCACCGCCTCTGTCAGACCGCAGTGCCTTAATCTTCTTGCCTAATTGATTCTCTACTTCACTCTGAAATTCCTTGAATTCGTCAAAGGATTCAGACTTATGCTTCATTAGGTAGACATAACCATATCTACTGAAGTCATCAGTGAAAGTGATAAAGTAGCTGAAACCACCTCTAGCATTTGTACTTATTGGTCCACATACATCTGTATGGATTAAACCCAATAGTTCATTTGCTCTTTCTCCAACTTTAGAGAAAGGTTGCTTTGTCATTTTGCCAAGTAAACATGATTCGCATTTACCATAATCCTCTAAGTCAAATGGTTCTAGAATTCCTTCCTTTTGAAGTCTTTCTAAGCGTTTCAAGTTTATATGGCCTAATCGACAATGCCACAGATAGGTGAGATCTGAATCATCCTTTTTGGCCTTTTTGGTATTTATGTTATATACTTGTTTGTCGTGATCTAATAAATAAAGTCCATTGACTAATCTAGCAGATCCATAAAACATCTCTTTAAAATAAAACGAACAACTATTGTCTTTTATTAAAAAGGAAAATCCCTTAGCATCTAAGCAAGAAACTGAAATGATGTTTTTAGTAAGACTTGGAACATGGAAACACTCTTCCAGTTCCAAAACTAGCCCGGAGGGCAACGACAAATAATAAGTTCCTACAGCTAATGCAGCAATCCGTGCTCCATTTCCCACTCGTAGGTCGACTTCTCCCTTGCTTAACTTTCTACTTCTTCTTAGTCCCTGTGGATTGGAACATAAGTGTGAGCCACAACCTGTATCTAATACCCAAGAAGTTGAATTAGCAAGTATACAGTCTATAACGAAAATACCTGAAGATGGAACGACTGTTCCGTT
The DNA here is from genome assembly GCF_020520425.1 of Spinacia oleracea. NCBI lineage: Eukaryota > Viridiplantae > Streptophyta > Magnoliopsida > Caryophyllales > Amaranthaceae > Spinacia > Spinacia oleracea. Next base: position 85,883,737 of record NC_079492.1, on the reverse strand, counting down.
CTTCTGATCTTCCTTTAGCTTTGGACATTCTCTTTTGTAATGGCCTATTCCATCACAATAAAGACAGCTTGATGTGGACTTGTCCTGCTTTGATTTAGCATCGCCCTTGGACTTTCCACTTTTCTTGAACGGTCTCCTTCTAGCCTTGAGTAAATCTTTGGCTTCACAGTCCAGTATTATTTCAGCCTTTCTGACAAGGTGAACAAATTATGCAACTGTTTCTTCTCTTGGTTCACTTAGGTATAGTTGCTTGAAGCGACCAAACCCACTGTGTAGTGAATTGAGCAAGATAGAGACTGCCATCCTTTCGCTTATTGGTGTTCCTAGTAGACTTAGGCGATCAAAGTATGAACGCATAAGATCCACATGGAACTTCAGTGGGACGCCTACCCTCTGTTTAGTGCGAAGGAGCTGAACATGTGTTTCTTGGACTTCCATCCTATAACACCTGTTGGGAGAACTAACCTTTAGACCAGACATTGATTCAATCAACTCATGGACGTTTAGGTCCCTGTCCTCCGTGCTTCCACGGCAGACATCCCTCAGATTCTTGATGAGCGTAAAAGGTTCATAGGCTACAAACCTTCTAGCCCAATCATCAGGGATATTGTTCAGCATGAGACTCATAACCTTTTTGAGATCCGCATCCCAGGCGTAAAATCTCTCAGGGGTCATGTCTCTGGCATAGTAGCTTGGCATAGGATGTGATAGTACATACTCAAGTCCATTGAGTTTGACTATTTCAACTAGCTTAGCTTCCCATTCAAGAAAATTTGCCAGGTTCAGCTTGACCATAAGCTCAGAACCCATGATGATGTTTTGATTGTTGTTTGCCATTTTTAAAACTACAATTGAAAAGAATAAACAAATAAATAACCATTCACAGTTTCTCTTAATAAACTTAAATTCCAGCATACATGCATAATTCAATGTTCATTAAGCATTTTATTCAAGTTATGTGTTCCGGCAGGTGTGAATAAAATGATTCCAAGATCCTAAAATCATTGAAGAACTAAGCACAGTTTGTCGACTTAATCCTAAAACATCTTAGGTAAGCAAAAGCCTTTTGCTAATAGTCTAGAAACTATTCTTGGTTGATAGGTACGTCTAAGAACTTATTAGGTAAACCTATCGATTTTGCCACGACATAAAAGGACTCCTTACTTATATCGTTGAGTTTCACCAAAACTAACATGTACTCACAATTATTTGTGTACCTTGCCCCTTTAGGACCAATAAGTAACACCTCGCTGAGCGAAAACTATTACTAGATTGATGTAAAGGATATCCAAGCAAGTGTATATTTTGGCATGGCACCTTTTAACTCAATTTTTAAGTTTGGAACTTAAGGCTCTTACTATGTTGGTTAGATTTTAAGTGAACTAAAATCCTTAATCATGCAACATAATCAAGCTCTTGATCTCATGCATTTTAAGACATATTTAAAAGCAATAAATAACTTAAAACATGCATAAGATAAATGTGATCTAGTATAGCCCGACTTCATCTTGAAGCTTTAACTTCAAAGTCCGTCTTGAAAATCTCCGTGGGAGGCACCATTTTCTTCAAATAGAATAAGCTATAATTAAAACTAATTACAACTATTTGATGGTACGCAGACCATATTTAAATTGAAAAACAACTTTGGTACTTTAGACCAATTACATTCAAATTAATGGTACACAGACCATATTTTCTATCCTATTTGGGCCATACTAGTCACTTCATAACCTGCAAAACGGTACATATACAATATATACCATTCACCCATTCATTAACATGAATGGCCCACATAGCTGGTTAGTAAAACACATTATGCATCACATAAACATTTGCATCAATTAATCAAGGGCACCAATAATCTACAAATTATTCAGTCCTTATTAATTCTAATCAAGTTGTTTTAACCTTAAAGATTTGTAGACCTAATCAAGAGTTTATGACTAAAAAGGGCTCCCACTTAAACCAATAAATTCATATGCTTTACTAATTTTAAACATAAAAATGTATTTCTAGTCTAACCGGAAACATACAAATTTAATTAAAATTTAAAGCTCATATAAATTTATAATTGAATCCAAAAAGTTTAATTTAATTTCAGTCGTATTTAAATTAATTCATGATTTTAATTTTAGTAAAATAATTAGAATAAATAAAATTTATTATAATTACAATATTCAAAATTAAAATCCAAGAAAATAATTTAAATTATTAATTTTAAAATTACGTAAACTGAAAATTTCAAATAAAAATTTCAAAACGATCTAATTGCAACGCAACAATCCCACGCAACGCACACCCATGGGCCACACGCACACAGCCATCGCTGGCCATGTGCGCGCAGCCCATGCGCTGCCTCGCATTGCTGCTGCTCACCATCGCAAGGCATCACGCATGGTGCTCGCTGCGCGCGCCAGCGCTCGACGCACGAGCATGCTGCCGCAGCCCATCGCTGGGCGCAGCGCTCGTCGCACGTCGCAACACGCACCTGCACGCCATCGCTGGGTGCAGCGCTCGTCGCACGCACAACAAGCACTCGCACGCCATCGCTGGGCGCAGCGCTCGTCGCACGCACAACAAGCACTCGCACGCCATCGCTGGGCGCAGCGCTCGTCGCACGCACAGCAGCGCTCGCTGCGCGCGAGCGATCGATGCTTGGCGCAGCACTCGTGGCACGCGAGCTTACGCTCGCTGCGCGCGAGGCTCCGCATGCTTGCGCGAGGCAGTGCGCGCTGTGGCGCAGCTCGCTTGCTGCCCACACGCGACTGCTCAGGCCTTGCTCTCGCCCTCGCCCATTCGCCCATTGCACACAGCCCACGACACAAGGCAGGGCTGCTGCCTTGTGCTCGTGCACCATGGCCTTGCTCATTGCTTTCGTGCCGCATGGGCAACGAGCTCCCTTGCTCGTCGTCACATGCCCGCACTATACAACACCCCTTAAGGGTAACACGTAGCGTCCATTGCTTTGTGCGTGCAAGTTATATGAGCGAATCGCATAAAATTTTAAAATTTATATTCAAAATTAATGACAAATTAATAAATAATATTAATTTCAGAATTTCAGGGCGAAAAATCGAAAATTTATTATTCAATTGATTTCCGATTAACATGGATTCAAGTCTAGGTCATAAAAATTTAAAATTTAACATAAATTTACAATTTTTTATGGTGGTTTTTAATCATAGGTATCTAATTAAATTATAACTAATTATGAAAATCAAATTAATTCTAAATTATTCCAATTTTCAACAAATTAATCATAATTACAAATTAGATTGCATAATTAACAAGGCTAGGCATTCAAACTTGTTAAACATATACAGTAGGTCAATCAAAAATTCAAGATTTATCAACAAGAATCGCAAATATTTAATTTAACATCTTAAATTTACGAAATTTTGCATTCGAAAAACTAAAACCTCCGAAAAGTCATAGTTAGGTTTCGAATTTGAGAATTCTGGGTTCGGCCGAAAAATACTAGTTTTGTCAAAATTTTAGAATGCCTTTTACATGCGGAATTAACACAAAAATCACTCGATTTGGATGAGTAACGAAGAAACTGCCGAAAAATTGCGTACGTATAATTAAATAAACGCAATTTGCAATTAATTAACAATTACGAAAATTAATCACCCCTTTTAATTCTTGCAAATTTGTAATATTTAACCATGTTCATGCAATTTAGATTATGAAAATAATAAGAGGCTCGTGATACCACTGTTAGGTTATGATTCATATGACAATTCATAAATCATGCGGAAAAACCATAAAGCCAGGAAAACATATTATTTACACATAATCATTTAGCATAGTTTAGATGCATACTCTTTGTTGCGTGCCTTCCCTAGCTGCGCCCGAACCGAACAAGAACAAGTCTTTAGGACTCCAAGTGTCGTCCCTCCGTAGATAGTCCACAGCACGTCCGGATCCGCCTTAAGATTGACCAACTAGAATCGCCCTTAAGGTACTACTTATTTTCGGCTAAATGGGCAAGAGTTATGGCTGATTTTTCTGCTTAAAAATCCTAGCTTTGAATACTTGAAAACTTGTATATAAATTTATGACCCTAGGCATATATTTATAGAACCTTGGAAAGGATTTCGAATCCTGTTAGAATACTAATTAATTAATTAGAATCCTATTAGAACTCTAAATAATTAATTTAATCTTTTAGGATTAGGATTTAATCTATGCACGAATTCCGATAGCTTTAGGATTCGTATAGCACGTACACACGCACCGCACGAGCATCGCACGCCCATGCGCAAGCCTTGCGGCCCACGCTGTGCGCACGGCGCACAGGCCCACTGCCCGCAGCCCATTTGTACGCGCGCGCCAGCCTTGGCTGGGACTGGCCTTGCGCTGGGCCTGGTCGAGGCATTGGCGTGTTGTTGGATGCGTGTGGCTTGCTGGGCGATGGCCTGGCTTCGTGCTGGACCCTCGTCCGGCAGGCCTCGTCCGATGCTTATTCGTACGATACGCTTCCGATTAAATTCCCGGTTCCGGAATTCATTTACGATACGAACAATATTTAACATTTCCGATTCCGGAATCAATTTCCGTTTCGAACAAATATTTAATATTTCCGTTTCCGGAATTATTTTCCGATTCCGATAATATTTCCGATTCTGACAATATTTCCGTTTCCGGCAATATTTCCGATTCCGGCAATATTTCCATTTCCGATAATATTTTCCGATACGTACCATGTTTCCGTTTCCGGCAACATCTACGACTTGGATAATATTTATATTTCCGATACGAGCCATATTTCCGATTCCGGCAATATCATCGTTTCCGGAGTATTCATTTCTTCCCACTGAAACCAAGATCCGTCGATTCCGAATATCCATAGATGGAGTATCTAATGCCATTAAATACTTGATCCGTTTACGTACTATTTGTGTGACCCTACGGGTTCAGTCAAGAGTAAGCTGTGGACTAATATCATTAATTCCACTTGAACTGAAGCGGCCTCTAGCTAGGCATTCAGCTCACTTGATCTCACTGAATTATTAACTTGTTAATTAATACTGAACCGCATTTATTAGACTTAACATAGAATGCATACTTGGACCAAGGGCATTATTTCCTTCACAAAATAGTAATGGAGGTGGAAACAAAGTGAGGTTTAACCAATCTGGAGGTCAAAATTCAAAGCCTGGAGGGGCACAAAACAATCAAGAGAACTATAATAAGCCTGTAAATGATAACAACAACCCGAATAAGGCTCCAGGAAAGTTGTACATGATGAATCAGAATGAGGATGAACGATCTGCCGATATAGATTCTGGTACTTTTTCTATTAACTCCGCGCAAGTTAAGCATTATTTAATTCGTGGCGACTTGTTCTTTTGTTTTGTCATCTGTTGTGAAAAGTCTAAAGTTAATAGTTTTAGTGAAATAAGATTTTGAGGATAAAATTCGTTGAAAGAGAATTTTGGTTAGTTATTCCCTGAGGTGAGTTACGAGGGAGTAACTCGTTTTCTTTAAGGGGGGTAGAATGCGATAGAAATTCGCGCTTTTTACCTATTTTATGGCATTTTTATGCATTTTTATGCTTATTTTAGCAAATTTTACAAGTTGATGCAAAGCAAATAGATTCTCTGCATAAGAAAAGGTGTTCATGAGTAATACAAACAGCTTTGAGTTGGCAAAAGAGTGCACATAGGTGGCACAAGTACTTCTCTAGTAAGAATAAGTTAAAAGCTTTTGGGGAAAATGTGGGAAATTTCGTGTCAAGTTTCGGGACGAAACTTCTTTTAAGAGGGGTAGATTGTAATCCCCCGTAAATTTATAAATTTTATTAATATATTTTAACGTATATTTTTTTTTGGCAAATAAAAATTGTTATTACTTACCAAGTAAAAGGAACACCAATACAACAGACTCCCCTAGAGTTGCACCTTAACCAACAAGGAAAGGCAACCCAACTACTGAATGAACACCTTCATTCTATCATCACTCCTACAAGCAATATGAAACAAGATTCTACTAATTACAGCATCACTCTGATCAAGAGTATTCCTAAAAATCTTAGCATTCCTCTGTAACCAGATTGCATAGACAGCCTCAATGAAAGCACAACTACAAACTTTAGCTCTTGATCTTTTACTCCTACTCTTCTTTGCTGCCCAGTGACAAACATCCTGCCAATTACTCCCTGAATAAGCTTCACCAATTCTTGCCAAGACTCCACTCTAGACTTCTTTAGAGTAACAACACTCAAAAAATAGATGTTGCATAGTTTCATCCTGAGTCTGACACAGAACACACACCTTGTCAATCTGTAAATTCCATTTCACCAATCTATCTTTTGTGGCTAACCTGTTCTGAAGAGCTAACCAGGCTACAAATATAGCCTTTGGACTTGCCTTGCTGTTGCAAATTATCCTTTTCCAGATCACAGAATTACCTTGTTTCCTTAGATGCTTGTACATCTTATGAATACTGAATTTGCCCCCATGCACAAACTGATCAGTACCACCAGCATCAGTCAGAATTTCCCTACTAGCCCAAACTTTCCTTAAAGACCATTTTAACGTATATTATTTATATTTAAATAGAATTTATGAATTTTAGTAATAAATATATAATTAACGTACATTTATTTATTACATTTTAATATTTTCAACGATTTACGAAATCGAAAATGATTTTAGAATTTTAAGTTAAAACGAATTCGAATTACGAAATCCCGTTCGATTGAAATTAGAAAGCAATCCTAACCATTTTGGATTCAACAACCCAAATCCTACTCCTAGCCCAATTGGGTAAAGCCCAAACCATTAAACCCAAAAAGAACTCAAACCCTCACCCAAAAACTGATTCACGTAAAAAGAATACCAAGCCTCCTCTCCCTCCTTCAACCTCACTTACACCCTCCTCACTGCCGTTTATCTCTACCGCCTTCACGTTCATTGCTCTCTGCCCCAGCCGCAGCCACCGTACACCCGCCGGTAACCTCCTTCTTCTTCGTCGTCCTTCTTCTTCGTTGTTCCTTCCTTTTTTTTCTTTCGTAGCTCTCACCATTGCTTTCCTCCTCTTGTTCGATTTCGCGCAGCAACCAGAACCTTGTGGTTCTCCCTCGTCGTCAGCCCAACCTCGACCATCACCGCAGCCTTCGTCGCCGGTATCTTCTTCCTCCTTCTCTCTTTCGTGCTTCTTGCTTTCTTTCTCCCTTTTGTATTATATCTCCTCCTTAATCGTGCAGCGCCACCTCGCCAACCACCAGTAACCACCGTTCGCAGCACCAGTGTCGCCGCCCAGTACCGCCGCTGCCGCGCTTTGACAGCCGGCCGCTCTCTCTCTCCTACCCTTCTTGTTTTGGTTATTTCTTAAACCCTAAGTTATTTAAATATTTTGATTTAACTTTATTGATTTTAATTTATGTTTCTTGAATTAAATTATTAATCTTTATAGTTAAATTATAATTTTCAGATTTGATATTGATATTGTAAATTATTTAATTTCAGTTTTGGTTGATTAATATGTAAGTTAGGGTTTTAAATTAGTTTAGTGATTTAATTCGTTTTTATTGAATATAAATTACAAGTTATTATGATTAAAGTATATTTTCAGATTTTATATTATGTTTAAGTAACAAATTTAATTTCCAGATTTATTAATTTGGTTAAATAAGTATTTTAAACTATTAAAGCATGAATTTTTAAGGTTTTATTATGTTTAAAATCATAATAGAATGATTATACCTATTAAAGTTATTATTTTTACGATCTTAAGGATGTTGAATATATTTTGAGCAAGTTTTGAATTATTTTATATTGCTGGAAATTTAAAAAGGAACGTTTGTTGGAGTTTATGATAATTAGGGATCGTTAGGGAATTAATCACTATTCTAGGAAGTTAATTAATTAAGTTTCGATATTGGAGAATGTTCTAAATATGTTTAGGATGTGTTTAGAGTACGTTAGTGTTGCTGTAAATTATTAGGAATTGATTTGGGTACGTTTCTTTGTGGGCGACTTTTGAATTCGTTAAAGTGGCCTATCAGTTTGTTTACACAAGGTACGTACATACCTGTGTGCTTGGAATGTGTGTGATTTGTTGAAACTATGTTGAAATTGTTGATGACCTTGGCTATGTTGAATTGTTGATGAATTTGGTTATGTTGAAAGTGCATGTTTAATTATTGTTGGATGGACATGTTAAGCATATATATTTCCTTATGAGAATTATAGCATGTTAGTATGGATGATTGATACAGACACCTTGGTTGGGAACACTAGATTATTTTATATACATTGATTCTGATCGATTGATTGTTGTTCCCTTTTAGTTTTTCACTACTTTATGAGGGCCGTGGACCTTGTTTAGTAAGTTGAAACCTTATACCCATATAGATGGGTTGATCAGTATTAAAGGAAAGGTTGGATTAATTGGAATAAGTCTTGATTGTCACCTTTGTGATCACTTACTTAATTCCAAGATAAAAACAGTTGAGAATAATTGTTGATTGTATGACTTATGTGATTGTTGAGTCATAACAGAGTTTAATTTGTAAATCATGTAAAGTGAAAATGAGTAGCAATAGCTTTAGACTGTGCACGTCTAAAGTGACGGACAATCAGGAGTTGGGGTCATGGGTAGCCTATGGCTTTTTCTGGGGCCGGATTGATCACCGGTTCTATTTTATTCAAAAGTCCCTCGATATCGCAGGTCATTGGGGTTTACGGAGTCGCGCCCGTACCTCGTCTTCCTTAGTGAAGTAGAAGAAGTTTCTAGTAGCAACTCGGACCATTGACTATTTCAATTAAAATAATGTTATTGTTATAAAAGTCTAGTCCAGTCTAGCCTAGTCTAGTCAAGTGTGGTCGTCAAATTAACATGTTTTGTCTGCCCTTACTCGTGTTTTATTAGTATCATGTTAGGGTTGTTCGTTCAATAATTTCATGCTAGGATTATTATTGTTTCAGTATGTAGTACTCAGCTTTGCTGATTACGTGCTTTGTTTGTTTGTGTTGATCATGGCTATGCCTTATTGATCCTGTGATGACCCATTTTGGTGAGCAGTCTCTAAGGATCAATAAGCGTTGCCATCTACAGGTTTGAAGATGATGCATCATGGGGATCGGGATTAGAGAGCTTGTATTTAGTTTCGTTTTGCTAATTAACTTGGTTTGTTAATTTAGACTTTAAACTTATCGTACTATTTATATTTCCTTATTTTCGTTGGTTGGTTGTTGGGATTAAACCTGTAATCGATTATTTATAAACCTAAAGTTAGTTTTATGTTTTCCGCTGCAAAATTCTGAATAAGCCGTTACGTTTTCACACAGGCGATAATGCCTTGATAATTCTCTTCGTTTTATATTAAAGGTTTATTATAGAAAAGAGAGAATTGTCGGGGTGTTACATAGCTGGTTAGTAAAAACACATTGTAATGCATCACATAAATATTTGCAGCAATTAATCAAGGGCACCAATAATCTACCAATTATTCAGTCCTTATTAATTCTAATCAAGTTGTTTTAACCTTAAAGGATTGTAAACTGAAGGAAATAATGCTCTTGGTCCAAGTATGCATATAATGTTAAGTCTAATAAATGCGGTTCAGTATTAATTAACAAGTTAATAATTCAGTGAGATCAAGTGAGCTGAATGCCTAGCTAGAGGTCGCTTCAGTTCAAGTGGAATTAATGATATTAATCCACAGCTTACTCTTGACTGAACCCGTAGGGTCACACAAATAGTACGTAAACGGATCAAGTATTTAATGGAATTAAATACTCCATCTATGGATATTCGGAATCGACGGATCTTGGTTTCAGTGGGAGCTGAGACCGTCAAAGGCAAGAAATGAATACTCCGGAAACGATGATATAGCCGGAAACGAAAATATGGATCGCATCGGAAATATAAATATTATCCAAGTCGTAGATGTTGCCGGAAACGGAAACAAGGTACGTATCGGAAAATATTATTGGAAATGGAAATATTGCCAGAATCTGAAATATTGCCGGAAACGAAAATATTGTCGGAATCGGAAATATTATCGGAATCGGAAAATAATTCCGGAAACGGAAATATTAAATATTTGTTCGAAACGGAAATTAATTCCGGAATCGGAAATATTAAATATTGTTCGTATCGGAAATGTATTCCGGAATCGAGAATTTAATCGGAAGCGTATCGTACGAATTAGCATTGGACGAGGCCTGCCAAACGAAGGCCCAGCACGAAGCCGGGCCATCGCCCAGCAAGCCGATGCGCACCAAACACACGCTGCCAAGCCACGCCAGGCCCAGCGCAAGGCTAGGCCCAACAATGGCCTTGGCGCGCGCGCGGGGCTGCGGCGAGTGGGCTGGCGCTGTGCGTGGGCGGCAAGGCCTGCGTGCGGTGCTACCGTATCACTCGAAGTGTGTTACTCGAATCCTAAGGCTACCGGGATTCGTCATATGATTAAATCTAATCCTAATAGATTTAGTTTATTTAATTAGAGTCCTAGTAGGATTATAATTAAATAAATTATTTAGGATTCCAAGTCCTTTTCCATAACTCTATAAATAGGTGCCTAGGGTCACATATTTACATCAAGGATTGAAGTATTCAAAGGTAAGATTTTCAAGCTAAAATCAGCCACAAACACTTGCCCTATTTAGCCGAAATTTATAGTACCTTAAGGGCGATTCTAGTTTGTCAATCTTAAGGCGGATCCGGACGTGCTGTGGACTATCTACGGAGGGACGACACTTGGAGTCCTAAAGACTTGTTCTTGTTCGGTTCGGCCGCAGCTAGGGAGGGCACGCTACAAAGTGTATGCATCTGAATTATGCTAAATGATTATGTGTAAATAATATGTTTCCTGGCTTTATGGTTTTTCCGCATGATTTATGTTTATTCATATGTATCATAACCTTACATAGACCTAACTAAGAGTTTATGACTAAAAATGCTCCCACTTAAACCAATAACTTTATATGCTTTACTAATTTTAAATATAAAAATGTATTTCTAGTCTAACCGGAAACATACAAGTTTAATTAAAATTTAAAGATCATATAAAATTGTAATCGAATCCATTTAATTTATTTTCAGTTGAATTAAACGAATTTAAATTAATTCAAGGTTTAATTTTAGTAAAATAATTAGTATAAATTAAAATTTATAATAATTATAATAATCAAAATTAAATTCCGAGAAAACAATTTAAATTATTAAGTTTAAAGTTAATTAAAATTATTTCCGAACTGAAAATCTCAAATTAAAATCAAAACGTATCAATCGTCGCAAGACGAGGCACTTGGGCTTGCGCCCAAGACCCATCAAGCCACGAGGCTGCTGCGCCCCGCTCGATCGATCGTTGCACAAGGCAAACACATCCACACGCCACACGCACACGCAGCCATCGCTGGCCACGCTGCGCGCAGCACTGTGCTGTGTCGCGTCTGCTGCTGCATTGCTTGGGCGAGCCAGGCGCGCTGTGGCGCAGCACCATCGCTGCCCACACGCGTCTCGCTCGTCACGTGTGCCTTGCCTCGTTGCCCTCGCCCATCGCATAGCACACACGGCCAGCACCAATGCCTCCCGCGCGCGCCATGCTATGTTGCTCGCTGCATTCGTACCGCACGGGCGACGAGCTCCCTTGCTCGTCGTCGCGTGCCCGCACAATACAATACCCCTTAAGGGTAACACGTAGCGTCCATTGCTTTGTGCGTGCAACATTTATGAGCGATTTTCATAAAAATTTAAAATTTTTAATTCAAAATTAACGACAAATTAATAAATCATATTAATTTCATAATTTTTGGGCGAAAAATCAAAAATTTATTAATCAATTAATTTCCGATTAACATGGATTCAAGTCTAGATCAAAAAAAATTAAAATTTATCATAAAGTAACAATTTTTATGGTGGTTTTTAATCATGGATACCTAATTAAATCGTCAATTAATTATGAAAATCAAATCAAATTCTAAATTATTCGAATTTCAACAAATTAATTACAATTACAAATTAGGTTGTATAATTAACAAGCTTAGGCACTCAAAATTGTTAAACATATACAGTTGGTCAATCAAAAATTCAAGATTTAACAAAAAGAATAGGAAATATTCAATTTAACATCTTAAAATTACAAACTTTTGCGTTCGAAAAACTAAAACCTCCGAAAAGTCATAGTTAGGCTTCGAATTTGGGAAATCTGGGTTCGGCGGTAAATAGCAATTTTGTCAAAATTTTAGAATGCCTTTTACATGCGGAATTGACACAAAAATCACTCGATTTTGTTGAGTAACGAAGATACTGCCGAAAAACTGCGTACATATAATTAAATAACCGCAATTTGCAATTAATTAACAATTACGAAAATTAATCACCCCTTTTAATTCTTTGCAAATTTGTAAAATTTAACCATGTTAAGCAATAATAGATCATGCAAATAATAAGAGGCTCGTGATACCACTGTTAGGTTATGATACATATGAACAACATAAATCATGCGGAAAAACCTTAATGCCAGGAATCATATTAATTGCACATAATCATATAATTAGTCTAGGATGCATACACTTTGTAGCGTGCCCTCCCTAGCTGCGCTCGAACCGAACAAGAACAAGTCTTTAAGACTCCAACTGTCGTCCCTCCGTAGAAAGTCCACAGCACGTCCGGATCCGCCTTAAGATTGACCAACTAGAATCGCCCTTAAGGTACTTAGAATTTTCGGCTAATAGGGCAACAATATGACTGAAATTTTGCTCTCAAAATGTCACTCTGGATACTTAAAAAACTCGTTCATAAATTGTGAACCTAGGCACATATTTATAGGACTATGGAAAAGGATTTAGAATCCTATTAGGATACTAATTAGTTTAATTAGAATTTCATTAAAACTCTTTTAAACTAATTTTATCTATTTAGGATTAGGATTTAATCATAGAACGAATTCCATTAGCTTTAGGATTCGTATCGAACACAAACGTTGCATGAGCACGAGCGTGCCGCACAACCCGCGCAGGCCTTGTGGCCCACACGAGCAGGCGCAGCTCGCAGCCCACGAGCGTCAGCCCACCCGCGCGCGCGCGCCATGGCCTTGCTGGGCCTGGCCTTGCGCTGGGCCTGGCGAGGCTTTGGCAGCGTTGTGTTGGGCGCTTGGCTTGCTGGACGCGGGCCTGGCTTCGTGCTGGGCCTTCGTCTAGCAAGTCTCGTCTGATGCTAATTCGTACTATGCGTTTCCGATTAATTTCCCGATTCCGGAATTTCATTTCCGATACGAACAATATTTAACATTTCCGATTCCGGAATTAATTTCCGTTTCGAACAAATATTTAATATTTCCGTTTCCGGAATTATTTTCCGATTCCGATAATATTTCCGATTCCGACAATATTTCCGTTTCCGGCAATATTTCAGATTCCCGCAATATTTCCATTTTCGATAATATTTTCCGATACGTACCATGTTTCCGTTTCCGGCAACATCTACGACTTGGATAATATTTATATTTCCGATACGATCCATATTTCTGTTTCCGGCAATATCATCGTTTCCGGAATATTCATTGTTTTGCCTTTGACGATCTTAGCTCCCACTGAAACCAAGATCCGTCGATTCCGAATATACATAGATGGAGTATTTAATGCCATTAAATACTTGATCCGTTTACGTATTATTTGTGTGACCCTACGGGTTCAGTCAAGAGTAAGTTGTGGATTAATGTCATTAATTCCACTTGAACTGAAGCGGCCTCTAGCTAGGCATTCAGCTCACTTGATCTCACTGAATTATTAACTTGTTAATTAATACTGAACCGCATTTATTAGACTTAATATTAAATGCAGACTTCGATCAAGGGCATTATTTCGTTCAGATCATGTCTAGGTCTATCTAATATAAGGAATAGTTGAATAATGAGCAAAGTCAAATAAATAATGTCAATGTTATAAATTTGTGTAAAATTTATTTTAAATATAAGTCGTTTAATATTAATACATATAGATTTTTGTTTAAACTTAATTCTGAAAAATCATATCAGATAAGATCAGATCAGATTAGACCAGACCAGACAAGATCAAATCAGAAAAAATAAGTTTAGATCAGATCAGTCCATACCAGATCAGATAAGATAAGACCACATCAGACCAGCAGAAATAAGGTGAACTAAACGGGGCCTTAGTCTCGAAGAACAATTTCCCTACAGCCCTTAATTTTTTTAAGATAAAAATTAAACAAAACTTCGATAATACCACAACTCCGTTGATCTTACAATTCCCCCACTGTACAATTCCCATGATTTGCAAGCATAAAACTTATCACTCACAAATCCATTTCTCCATTGTCAGTTTTTCCACAAATGTATTTATATCGAAAAGGGGACCAAGTACCAAAATTTATCAAATTCTTTCGAACTTTCTCTAATTCAATTAACCAAACATTAAAAATAGATACCATAAATTCTCATAAGATGGTGCTAAATCTTTAGCCATGGCTACAAAATCATTGTTGATAATGATTTCTCATAATTTGAAATTGTGCTTATATTTGAAATTGCGATGAATACGATTATGGTTCATGGATTTGTTTGCATCATCTTTATAAATTGAAGGAGAGAGGATACTAATATGTATGCATGTGTTTCTTATGGGCCTCTGTCAACTTCTATTGTGTGTGACTGTTGTGTTGTTGTTGATGTGGAGGAGAGATGTATGTGTCCATGAGGAAGAAGGAATTGGAAAAACATGCAAAGGACGACGCCAGACAGGAAAAAGGAAGAGAAAACAGAAGAAACAGATAAAGAACAAAAGGAATTGAAGGAGGAAAGAAGAAAAAGTAAAAAAATAAAATAAAAAGAAATATAACGAATGGTTTCATGACACGTGTATATATTACCTATTGTATCGGGTTGGTGATCGGTTGGGTGCAATAAAAGTTAATCGGGTGTAAATGTTGGATTATTAAATAATAATCCAAATGTTGGATTATTAATAGAAAATCGTCGAAAGGTTGAAGTATTTAACGTAATTATTCGTTTATGTTATTCAAACTTCCATTTCTACAGATATACCTAAAATTTATTTATTTATTTAGTTTTCCTTATTTATTTGTATTTATACATTCCATTTATTTAATACAAAATTTGTTATTTTCTTTTTCGTGAGTGGTTATATTTCCTTTTATTGCTAGTTTGAATTCTCCTTTTTTTTCTTGCTTGATTAGTGCTTGATTGAAGTTGTGAATTGATGTAGTTGTCTTTTGAGTGGGTATGATGTGGTAATTAATGTGGCATAGGTTAGAAAGGAGCATTGGAGGTTTGCTCACCACTCATTAACCATCACTTTACTTTAATTATAATACATGTTGAAATTAAATCAAGGTTACATATATATATATATTTATGAAAAATGATGTTTTCTTAAAGATGTTAGGTAATAAGTTATTGTTAGATGTCTAAGATAAAATGACATGATCTAATAATGATGTAACGTACTTTATGATTGGTAAGTGACTTTGTTATATTGATAGTATTATATGAATAATATGGGCCGATGTTAGCTGAGTAATTCTTATGAAAGAAATATACATTAATTTTTTTGATAATGATTAGTTATATATGTTTATGTGTCATTTGGTTCTTTTATATGTGAATTTCCATAATTGAATCATGATTTTAAAATTTAAAGATATGTAAATTGATTTTATTGTTGTTTTTTTCTTTTCTATAAGAATTTATTACATTTTCTAATATAGCCGGCGAATTAGAGTTGAGGGATTGAGATTTGGAGTTCTCCCATTAACTATCACTTTGCTTTAATAATATAGATTCACCTAAAACCAATAAAATTTAGAGTCTGATTGAAACACAACAGTGTCCTACTGATCTACTATTGATAATTAATTAAAACACAAAAGATCGTAGGACGAGGAACATTATGATAACAAAGTTAAACAAACACATCATTATTTGATGTATCACGAGGAAAAAGTAGGCCTCTTTACAAACTAAAGCAACTTTATTTGGAGGCCATTTGAATTTATCAGAAATTAATCATGATTACCCATCAATACCAATCCAATTATTGATCATCTACAGCACTTCCTATAATTAAATTCATTCTATAATCACATTTAGGGAAGAGATGCAGGGTTAAAGAATATACTAAAGTTGATATTAGATCTTGGGTGCGAGTTTTGCCAAGGCATAAATTATATATCCAATGCAATATCCTTTGCCCGATGCGCATGATATTATACATTATTAAAAAAGACGGATTATTTAAAAAAAATCTTAAACAAAAATTGAAATAAAAATATATATAGATTTTCGAAAATTTGTCTTAAGCTTGTAATAAATTTGCCAAAATTCCGTATAAAAAATTTGGAGATAATATCTACTAAAACGCTACGTTTCTGTCAGTAATTATCATTTTGAGACTGAATTGGATAAATTAAAGACAAAATTTATTATCTCTATAAAGTGATTATTTTTTAGTGTTTACTGCCATACCAATTAGCGACAAACAACCCTCAATCATCTCCCATAATTCTTTGTAGCCGAAAATATGAAACCATATTAGGTAAAATAAATAACCTATATAAGTTGGTGGAGTTGGTGGGGAACTCACTTTGTGATTTGGATGTCACAAGTTCGAGCCCCATCAACTACAAAATGCTTGGGAGTGGCTCAAGCGATGACCTGCGCAGCTAGGCTGGTTGACCTGTGATAGGTGCTGGTTCAGTTAAGTAAAAAAAATTTTTATAAGATAGCAATTCACAAAATCACCAAACTTAAAGGTAGTGTTTCACAAAATTTCCAAATAAATATTGTAAAAATACTAGGTGTAAATGGTCAAAGACACCTCGATAAATAAAATAAAAAGTTGCCTATTTTTTGTTTATAAGATTTCTCCCTTTACGACAAAAATGATGTCCTAAATATCATTCATAATGTATGTTTATTTTAATTTTTTTTGGAAAGGAAGATAGTGGGGGCATTTTATTAAATCAAATCAAATTAATTTTCGTTAAAGTAGTGATATTTTGGGGGAACGATCCATTACAAACGTACTCAGAATTTTCTCTAGTATCCCACCTTGCTACTAGATGGGCTACTGTGTTACATGCTCGTTTTACATGAGAAATGTTAAGAGCATCAATTGTAGTGATAACTCTTATTTTCCCCCTCTTAGTCTCTCTCCTAATCCACCTCATCATCACTCTTAATAAGAGTTAGGTACCAAAAAATACAAGAAATACACTAACTCTTATACATTAACTCTTAGATAACTTTATCATATTTTTAATTTTATTTTTGTAATAAAAATGCCAAAAGGCAAACACAACACCAATCAACATTCCACCTCACCCCCTCTTAATTTCTAAGAGCTACCTCTTATTTAGAGGATGTCACCATCAATCTCTAAATAAGAGTGGGCTAAGAGCTACCCCAATTTTATTAAGAGCTAACTCTAAAACTTTCTCTCTCCTTGAGAGTGGGCTAAGAGTCCCTTAGTATTGATAGCTCTAAAAGCCTCGAAATATAAGCTAATATGTCTAATATCATCATAGAGAATATGGATAGGAGTAAGCTCGCCTTTACCACCCTTGATAGCTTCAACCACATTAATTGCATCCCTCTCCACACAAACACGAACAATTCATAATGTAGGTAATTTCATCGTATCTCCTTATATAAGTGAAGACGTGAGCTTATTTTAGTAAATTCGATTTTATTGTCCCCGTTGAATTACTAAAAAACACTCCACATTTATAGGAATAGAGAATATAGTGACAACCTACCCAAGGAAAAGCCCAAAGAAGCATTTTAATCAATTTAGCCACTTAAATAAATTCTTACCATTTTAATCAATTTGTTTATATGCGTTCCGCTCTATCTAACTTATATGTTTCTTATATTTACACGCATCGCATTTATATAATATTTTCTACATGTTATTTCAGGTTTAAATATAATAACACAAATCTGTTTCTTATATTCGCACGCATCGCGTGCATTATATTAAAACTTCAAGGAAATACTCCCTCATTTCCATAATGATCCTCACTTTTTCATTATGCGAGGTCTCCAATGCAATACTTTGACCGTTATTAGTTTTAATTTCGCATTAGTAAAATTATAAAACAATAATATTTAGAAAATTTATATTGAAATGAATCCAATAATATCCCACAAGTTAATATTTTTACTCTTAATTCTACTACTAATTATGAATAGTAAACATGAAGAACGTTATGGAACAGAGAGAGTACATGTCATCTCTCCATGTGTCACGATGACATAGCAAATGAAATAGCATCGTCTTGCCATGTCATACACCCATTACGGCTAATTGTATCTTTTATAACCAAACACGTGCCACGAACGATTAAGAACAAACCCGCTAATACAATATAGAACAAATAGCAAAAACAATAATAAAATATACAAGTGTTTGTGAGGAAATTTAGGTTTTCTCACCTCAAATATTATTGTGTTATTAAGATCCTGCAAAATAATACAATAGCCCTCAATTCATGATCCTCTCACCAATGTATATTCGCTCTTATTTTCTAGCTATGCCTAAACCCCATTTTATAGGCTAAACTAGAAACCTACATCTACTAGAATTATACTTTCTCCACAAGTCTAATTAATTCTAGAGATTGTACGTTACATACCAAAATATGTCTAGTTTCCTAATTACAATTCTACTTAAACTGGAAAACAAGATATTAAACCAAACAAGACTTAAGAGTCCAACATGAATAAGATACTCATAATTCTTATCAAGTCCACCGTGATTCCTAGCATCATTGTTTGATGTGGTTTGTACCACAAGCTTATATTTGACTCCAAGTTTGTTTCTTATTCTTGTCGACTTAACTAAGTTGTGTTTAATTTCTAACAAATATTCCTTTAAACTGAACTTAGTCTTTTCGTGAACCAACGGACAACTTTCGGAGCTTGCCTTCCCTTGAGCCAAAATTTGTCCTCCACTACCTTCTTCAAGTACGAAGAGATTTTTTTTGTTACGTCTTACCTTCAAGATCACACTCCTACCCTTGGTGATCTTCAAACGACCTCCCTCAATATGAATAGCATAACCCAAGCCATCCAAACGACCCAAAGATATGAGATTACGATCAAGTCTCTAAATATACCTTACCTGTCGTAATTTTCGAGTATTCCCATCATGTGTCTTAATCTCAACCTCACCTATACCCTCAACCGCAGTCTCTTCCCTATTAGGCAAGGTAACACACAACCCATCACTTTGTTTATAAGAAGTAAATCACTCCTTCCTACAACAAATATGTTATGAGCATCCTGAATCCAAAATCCAACCCTCTTTTGGAACTTTACACTCCCCCATCATTAGAGCCATATCTTCATCAATAGAAATAGTAGCAGCACCTCTAACCCTACCGTTCCTCAACACTGTCAAGTCTTCCTTGTACATAGGGCACTTTGATTGTATATGTCCTACATCATCAAAATACCAACACTTGATGTTAGGATTTGTAGTATTCGTCTTCTTCTTGTCTTTCCATTTATTTCTACTACCCTCCGCTGCCAATCCTGCTCCTGCATGAGAATTGATGTCGATCCCCCTTGATTCACGAACCTCTACGCCTCGAATAACGCCACTACAATATCGTCTAAAGAAATTGTTGTCTTCCCTACAAGTTAACTAGTTATCACAGAGTTATTTTTAGGGAGAGATGTCAACAATACAATTTCCTTGTCCTCTTCCTCCTCCTCGGTTTTCACATCTAAATTCTCAAATAGGGTGATCAAGCCCTTAAACTTATTTAGATGATCTTATAGTGCGATGTCTTCCTCCATCTCGCACGAGTGAATAAATGTCCTTTTTCAAGAACAACTTGTTGTCCGATGACTTAGATGTGTACATCTTAATCAAATGTGTCCTATGATTCTTTTGGATTATTATCCTCTAAGACGTTGTACTTGATATTTGGTGCAAGAGCCAAGCTGATTGTACTAGTAGCCCGTAATTGCATATCCTCCCACTTGTCCTTCTCCACCAAATCAGATTGTACTAGTAGCCCGTAATTGCATATCCTCCCACTTGTCCTTCTCCACCAAATCAGATTTTTTATCTTCCAAAGTCTTGTAAAGACCTTGATGTATAAGAATATCCTTAATTGTACTTTTCAACAACGAGAAATTCGTCTTCCATTAAAAGATTCTACCTTGTACTTGTTACTGAAATCATCTATGGTTAAACCCAACACTTGATACCAGGTTGTTATCCAAACGCGTGCCACGAATGATTAGGAACGAACCCGCAAATAAAATATAGAACAAATAGAAAAAACAATAATAAAATACACAAGTGTTTGTGAGGAAATTTAGATTTTCTACCCTCAAATATTATCGTATTATTAAGTTCCTGCAAAATAATACAATAGCCCTCAATTGAAGATTCCTCTCACCAATGTATTTTCCCTCTTATTTTCTAGCTAGGCCTAAACCCCCTTTTGTACGCTAAACTAGAAACCTACATCTACTAGAATTATATTTTCTCCCAAAGTCTAAATAATTCTAGAGATTGTTACATACCAATAGTTTCCTAATTACAATTCTAATTAAACTAGGAAACAAGATATTAAACCAAATAAGACTTAAGAGTCCAACATGAATAAGATACTCATAATTCGTATCAAGTCCACCTTGATTTCTAGTATCATTGTTTGATGTGGTTTGTACCATAAGTTTATATTTAACTCCAAGTCCGGTTTGTATTCTTGTCGACTTAACTAAATTGTGTTTAATTCCTAAAAGTATCCTCACATAAAAAATGTTGATATCAACCCTTGAACTCCAACGATACAACTGATGATTCTAAAACAATTAAAAAAAAGAGAGAAGTTGTAGTTATGAATGTACTCCTATAAAACTTAATGCAAAAATTTTGTTCATTTGAATAACAATTTATGATAAAAAAAATTTCCTAATTAAATTTTATTCATTTACTAATCAAATAATGTTTTCTAGAAATTTATTTAGATCATACTTAAAACCATGAAATTAACATAGAAAAGAATAGGAAAAAATAATGTTGCGCTTTCTTTTACCTAATCAAATGTGTTTTTTCCTCTAAAATGTATTTCGATTTTGCACCTCATTATACAATTGTAACTTAAAAAATATTAGTATTTAAGTAAAGTAGTACAAAAAAATAAAGTTTTACGCAAAAAATATTTTTAAGTTACTCTAAAATTTAGGTTTTACTGATTGACCCTCATTTTATTATTAAACTGCATATATAATGAAATTTATATTATTCTCAACTGCATATAAAAAGTATAAAGAAATTTATAGTGAATTTGAAATGGAAAAAAAAAAACTCAAACCATATGCAACACCCTGGGCATCTTCTGGACCACTAACTTAAAAATCATATCACCTCTTAATGTGGGAGTAGATCATAACTCATTGTTTTATGCGCATTTTGAAATAAGTTGATCAAAAGTCTACTTTAGAATGGTAGAATTGTTTTAAAAATTGTGAATGAGTCAAGGGAAACCCAACTTAGAAATAAGGAGGATTCAAACTCGAGATCTATTATATTCATGTAATCGGTCTTAACCTAGGTCAACACTTCATTCTTAGAACAATAATTAACTTTAAATATGCGCATTTTCAAAACTTCAATCACAAGTCAATGCTATCCTCAGAACGATAGTTAAATTTTATTATGTGCTCGAGCGTGTCATACAACAAATGAAAAAAGAGTTAATTATATCCTATGTTTGGTACTTAAATGTACATACAAACTATTTTTTTTTTTTTCGAGGGGACAGACGAACTATATAATGGAAATGAATAATTCCTTTTTTCTTGGAAAATTTATTATTGAAGATCAAAGTCTAGCTAAGTAATGAATATTTAAAATTTAAACTATTAAACAAAGAGTCAAGCATGAATTCATTAATGAAAGTTGTAAGGAATTCAATTACATGGATAGAGAACTCAACACTTAATGAATCATCATCTATACTGCCGATCTTGTGGCTCATTCAAGGAAAAAAATAAAAAAACGTTGTTTAGTTAATAAAAAAGAACCATAATTATTATAGTTTGATATTTTTCTTTTAGAATATAAAGTTACTGGTAAATAAATAAATAAAAGAAAATAAAAAAAAGGTTTATAGTACTAGTATAATAACAAACGAAGAAAAATAGTTAATTAAGACACAAAGAGTTTTAATATAGCTATGGCGGAGCATTATTAGTCTACAGTAGCGTAAGTTCCGGCTTTCTTCTTCCCTCTTAAACACCTCCTTCTAATACCACTAACCTTTTGAGCATGTGTTGTATCATCATCATTGAAGATGAGTGGCATCTCGTTCATATCCTCGCCATCGTCCTCTACGGTCGTTACACGTATACAAGAACATCTCTCTAGGGAAGCGAAGAATGCCGTCGTTACACCGTTGATTAGCCACATTGCCACCCCGTCGACCTTCCGACAACCAGATTGGCCGGAAAATGACGATGAGTTGCGAACCTTGCTATGCCCACCAGCTGCCCGGAAATTGAAGAAGCTGCTGCAGTTTGATGAGGTTGTAGCTGCCATTTACATACGAATTATAAAGATATCTTAATTATGATGGATCATAATTTCATCAAATTTTTTCTATGACCCCCATATAAACTCAGAGCTAGCTTTATGGCTTTTGTCGTACTTATTACTGTGGATTTTTTTGCTTTTTATTTTTTAATAATAAATTTTTTATTTTTGTTTGTTCATGATTTTACGGGATTGCAAAATATATAAAGTTGTTAGCATGCTCCTATTAGTCTATTACTACATGAAATTGGGGCCTTCTTTGTTATTGATTGATAGTTGGGTCTACTAAAAATGTGTGAAGAAAATGGACAGAAATAGTGGTGTTTGTTAGGGTAAATTAACTTTAGTAACATTCACAATTTGTAATTAATAATCGCTTTTCTGAAGAAAAAAAAACAAGTTTTGTAGTTTAACACCTTACATAATTTTTACGGTTTTTTCATGAAATATCCCCGAGGTTTACAAAAACGCACCAAATACCCTCGCGTGTTTCGATTAACATAATATACCCCTATTTATCCGTATTGTTCATGAGATGCACCTAACAGTTAACGGCGTTAGTCTACCGTTAGTGGAATTTTACTATTTTGCCCTTAATTGTGTTATGACCCCATTTACTTACCTTCCCTTTGACAAAAAGTCAAAAAAAAAAATCTCATATTCTTCTATTTCTCTCTCCTCTCCCCTGTTCTTCAAGCTTCAACCTACTCGAAACCCAGTAATTCTGGGTAGATCCTCCTGCTCTCTGGTCGCCGGCGACGTCCGATCTCCGCTCTCTGGTCGCCGGCGGAGGCCGATCTCTGGTCGCCGACAGTGATCCGGAGGATCACTTAAATCAGATGTTGATGGTGGTCGACTTGGCTTCGCGGAGGGTGGTCGTTCTCCGGTGGCCGCATTGGGAAGGTTGTCGATTCTCCGGTGGTGCGGAAGTTTCGCGGCGGTGCAAAAAACGAAGTTGTTCTTCCTCCTGCTCTCTGATAGCCGACGGCGTCCGATTTCCGTTCTCTGGTCGCCGGCGGAGGCCGATCTCGGCCCAGGGTTCAACATCCTCGGTTGCACCGTCGATTCATTGACCCACTCAAGTGCAACGAGCAATAGAGAAAGAAGGGATTCGAAGGACGAATCCCTTAGTTTCTGCAAAAGGTAAGGGAGTTGAAGAAGATGAAGAGGAGAGAGAGTCTTCAAAAGTTTCTGCAATTTGAAGCACAAAAGGGTCAAAAAGTGCTGCATTTAGGGTTAGAATTGAAGCTGATTTTGACGAAATTGGGTATTTTGATTTGCAATTGAATGAAATTCGAGAAGTTGAGGGTGTTGGGAATTCGGAATTGGGAGAGTGAGTAAAATTGAGTGGAGACTGTTTGAAGAAAATTGGGAGTCAATGTAGAAGCAGACATTGATTATGGATTTATGGTGGTGGATTTCCAGAATCGAATTCTAATTCTAAGGTTTCTGACTTACTACTAAGATAGTATGAAGCACTTAGTTAAGGAATTCTCTGTAAATGTTGTTGTAAGTGTTGTTGATCTGAATATCTTTGATAAAGTGGTTTAATTCTTGCAGCCTTTGTGTTTTAAGTAGCTCAATCCCGTATGTTCTTCTCTGGGTCCGCCCTTCTTGTTTCTCCAATCTCAGTCCAATTTGTGGGCGATTAGTGTGAATGGAAGTAATTGATATTTCGAATTTGATTGTTTGCACGTTGATTCTTATGTTGGCGGTTGTAGAACAATGGAGTGCACCGGAGAAGATGGATCAGGAAAAGAGAAGGAAGGGATGGAGAGAAAAGAAAAGAAAAAAAAGCAGTTTGGATATTTAGTGAAACTTAGTTTACAAATAGGTGTATATTGTGCAATAAGTTTAAAAATAGGGGCATTCTGTGAATTATAAACATGACTTAACGGAGGACTAACGGAAGGTCGGATTAGGGGTATTTGGTGCAAACTTAGGCAAAAATAAGGGTATATTATGTGATTCGAAAGACACGAGGGTATTTGGTGCGTTTTTGCAAACCTCGGGGGCATTTCATGAAAAAACCGTAATTTTTATTATAATAAACACCTTAAAAAAAATTAAATTAGAAATCGATGTCACTTAACGATTTTGGTAAGAAAAACTTGATTTTTAATAATGCTAAAGTTCTTAACTCATTATTTGATGGTAGAAAGAGTTGTCTACCATCATATTATGCCTTAAGAACTATAGCATAGTTAAAAATCAATGTTTTTTCTAAAGGAAATCGTTATGTAGTTTCAGTTTCTAATATTTTTTTTTTTAAGGTATTTAAATATAATAAAATTAAGTAAGGTGTTAAATTACAAAATTTAGTGTTTTTGAAGGTGTTATAAGACAAAAAATCCTTAGTTTTATTAAGTTTTTTCAAATCTTTCTAAAATAAAAATGTTATAAGGTAATTAAAAATTTGTAAATCAATTTTGTATTAGGTAACTAAAATTTTGATTTCATTAAAAATAGAGAAATAAATTAAAATAGTTAAAAAAATATCATATATTTTTTGAGCTCGCATGAGTTTTTAACGAGTTGTACTTGAACAATTTTTTTTCGAGGAAAATGCAAGCTGGTATATTAATTGCAGGACAACCGATCCAAAGTTACATACGAAGCGACCTCTTGGGGATAATGATTAACCCAAATTTGTTCGTCGCCAAAAGGAACTAGCTTAGCAAGGTGATGAACTACATAATTAATTGCCATCCCTTTTTACATGAGACCAACTAATTAACAGAATTAAAGGAAACACACAATGACATAATATCACTTAGTACTGAGTCCAAATCAGAGAAAAACACAGCTCCCTTCGACAAACGGTTGATTAAAAGATGACAATCCGACTCCAAGACTGCATCTCTCACTCCATACTTCTTCCCTAGCCTTATGGCCATCGCCATTGCCTTCAGTTCTGCTATTTTTGGAGGTCAATAGGCTCTCATTCTCCTTGTTGCGGCAAACAGTAAATGTAATACCCCGTATTTTTAAATAATTATATATTTAATTATATTTATAAAGCATGTTATATTTTTTATAATTTAAATGTATTTTATTAATTAAAAATATTTATTATTTTTAATTGGGAAGAAAACGATTTTTATTTTTAGTTGGAGAATTTAAATTGGATTTTAAAGTATTCTAACCCAGTCTAATTGTTATTTCAAGATCGAAAAACTAAAGCAAGCATAGTCTTATGTTTAATGAAGCCCGAATTAAAGAAAATCCTAAAGCCTAGCCCATCTTGGAGTTACCTAAGACTATAAATATAGGTGATCACCATCAAAATCCACCACCAATATTCATTAACCACAAAAGCAAAACCCTAACCCTAATTTCTCTCCCCTTTTCATCGAACTTATATTTGAACTTATTTGACTTATCTCGGCCGTTTTTCCCCAAAGGTTCCTTCTTCAAAATTGTAGATCTCAAAAAATTATTGAATTTCTTCTCAAGAATCATTTGATTTCGAGTTTTAAATTGAGAGTTATGGGCAATTTAAAATTCTGCACCCTTAATTCTTCATTTTTCTTCTCCTTGCTTGGGCGTAGCCGGCCACCACCGACCAGCAGCACTTCCAGCTGCCACAGGCGACTTTTCTCTCTTTCCACCTCGTCATTATGCCACCTTGCACGTGGTGAGTTGTTTCCCTCTTCTCATCTTTTGCGTTTTGTGCACAATTTTGTAAAAACAAAAGAGAATTTTCAAAGCTTGATTAATTTAATGGATTTTTAGAGATTTATGTTTTAATTAAACTAATCACATTTCATAGTTTTCATGCATAAAAATTCAGATTTATAAATTAATTGATTTTTCTTTAGACCTTAAAGTATAGATTTTTAATGTTTTAATTGCATGAATTGCCTAGGGTTTTGACCATGGTGATTAATTAGCATTAATAGGGGTTTATTAGGGTTTTAAAAGACTTTTAAGATATTAAATAGTTGCTGGAAATTTAATTAAGGATGAACAATAATTAATTTTTTTTAGGTGCAACTTTGATTGATTAAGTGATTGCACAAAGTGACACCTTTGATAATGTACACAGGGTACGTATACGTGTAGATTATGCTTGTGTATGTAGTATCATGCATAGGTTTTTAATCAAGTCATTTAATATCATGTCATATGTGAATGTGGTGATTAATTGACTCAAGGAAAGAAGTATGATGCATATTTTATTATGTATTCGTTAGTAGAGCATGTTTGTCATTATTTAATTGCGCAAGCATGTAGTATGAATTGTGCAAGAGTCTCATTCATGCTAGAATCAAGAAAAGTTATTATTTGCATGTGAGTTTATGTTCCATGTAAATCAAGGAGAAGCATTGTTGCATGTGAGTCATCGTACCTATGTAAATTCAAGTATAGCATTTATGCATGTGTGTCTAGGTACCCATGCTAAGCAAGAAAGTTTAATATCACAAGTGAGTCTTTATACCCTTGTGATCCGGCACGATACTAGTTGCGGGCTAGAGCTTAGCTACTTAGTAAGTGACTGTCGAGTAGTTCTAGTAGTAGTAATAAAAGAAGCATTTAATTAATGGATACTCACTAAAATCTCGTGGATCATATACCTTGAGTGAACATATGGGGGATGTTCATATGGTGTAGCCCTTTGAATTCTGTCGTGGTACAGGGCTGTGAGGGGGTCGAAAAAGCACGAGGCTAATGCGTGACCTCGTCCCTCGTGGGTGTGACGATTCTTTTTATTCAATCAAGTGTAATTGGATTTCCTGTGAGTTTACACCCAATTGACTAGTAATATAGGAGTCGCCATTCAGTTTTTAACAACAATGAGAAAAACTGACAAAACCCGGTTATCGTGACATAAAGGGAGTGCAATTATGTTTGACCACGACGGCCGTAGGTTCCCTTATGATCCCTGGTGTGGGGATCTCTCAACATACACCCGCAAGGTAGAGATTGAGGGTTCTGAAGGAAATAATGCCCTTGGTCCAAGTATGCATTCTATGTTAAGTCTAATAAATGCGGTTCAGTATTAATTAACAAGTTAATAATTCAGTGAGATCAAGTGAGCTGAATGCCTAGCTAGAGGCCGCTTCAGTTCAAGTGGAATTAATGATATTAATCCACAGCTTACTCTTGACTGAACCCGTAGGGTCACACAAATAGTACGTAAACGGATCAAGTATTTAATGGCATTAGATACTCCATCTATGGATATTCGGAATCGACGGATCTTGGTTTCAGTGGGAGCTGAGATCGTCACAGGCAAGAAATGAATACTCCGGAAACGATGATATTGCCGGAAACGGAAATATGGATCGTATCGGAAATATAAATATTATCCAAGTCGTAGATGTTGCCGGAAACGGAAACATGGTACGTATCGGAAAATATTATCGGAAATGAAAATATTACCAGAATCGGAAATATTGCCGGAAACGGAAATATTGTCAGAATCGGAAATATTATCGGAATCGGAAAATAATTCCGGAAACGGAAATATTAAATATTTGTTCGAAACGGAAATTGATTCCGGAATCGGAAATATTAAATATTGTTCGTATCGGAAATGAATTCCGGAACCGGGAATTTAATCGGAATCGTATCGTACGAATTAGCATCGGACGA
This sequence comes from Spinacia oleracea, assembly GCF_020520425.1. Classification (NCBI taxonomy): domain Eukaryota; kingdom Viridiplantae; phylum Streptophyta; class Magnoliopsida; order Caryophyllales; family Amaranthaceae; genus Spinacia; species Spinacia oleracea. The sequence continues at coordinate 85,855,586 of NC_079492.1, read as the reverse complement.
GGCCTGCCGGACGAAGGCCCAGCACGAAGTTGGGCCATCGCCCAGCAAGCCAAACGCGCGCCCAGCCAAACGCGCGCCCAGCCAAGGCAGCGCCCAGGCCCACCGCAAGGCAGGCCCAGCACGCGCCAAGGCCATGGCCTCGCTGCGTGGGCTGCTGCTCGCACGCACACGCATGGGCGGCCCATCGTGGCTGCCGTGTGTGTGTGAGTTTGTGTTCATGCACGATTCCTAAAACTATTAGAATTAGTATATGATTAAATTCCTATTCCTAAAAGGATAAATTAATTAATTAGAGTTTTTGTAGGATTCTAAGTTTAATTAATTCGTATCCTACTAGGATTCCAATTCCCTTTCCATAACTCTATAAATACGTGCCTAGGGTCACATATTTTCAGAGATTAATTCAAGTATTCAAAGTGAGTTTTAAGAGAAAAATTCAGCCATATTTCTTACCTAAGAGTGCCGAAAATTCTAGTACCTTAAGGGCGATTCTAGTTGGTCAATCTTAAGGCGGATCCGGACGTGATGTGGACTATCTACGGAGGGACGACACTTGGAGTCCTAAAGACTTGTTCTTGTTCGGTTCGGGCGCAGCTAGGGAAGGCACGCAACAAAGAGTATGCATCTAAATTATGCTATATGATTATGTGTAAATAATATGTATTCCTGGCTAAATGGTTGTTTCCGCATGATTTATGAATTGTCATATGTATCATAACCTAACAGTGGTATCACGAGCCCCTTATTATTTTCATAATCTAAATTGCATGAACATGGTTAAATATTACAAATCTCTATTATATAAAGGAACAGCTGAGGGTATAAGAGTAAAACCACTTTTCGTGTCCCCCTGTAAATTGACGAAATTACCCCCACTCCTAATTAAACCCCCCAGCCTTTCATTCAAAACCCGAGAATTTCCTCTGTTTAAGCGTACATACTTTTCTCTCTCATACTTTCTCTCCTCCTGCTCAGCCGTCGCCGATCAACGCCATCGCCACCATCAGTCTGGTCGGCCCTCCTTGCTCCTGACCGTCACCACCAACAATCTCACGCAATTTTCTCTATCATATCCTCCAATCTTTTGCCTCAATTTTCTCTCTCCTATGATCTGCGTTTCAATTATTTCGTAATTATTCTGGGGTCTTTGTTTTTCTGGAAGATTGGGTTGTTGGTTGGAGATATTGGTTTTGGTTCATTCCTTGATTTTCCATTTATCTGTAAGTTTCTTCGATCCTATTTATTTTATGTTTCCGATCTTAGATTTGATTTTAACTGTTCCGTTTCAATCGTTGTTATTTATAGTTTTTGTTTGATTTGGATCTAGAGTTTGTGTATTTTCGATATCATGCAAATTGTTTAGGGATATTTCATCTAGGATTTTATGCATGCAATCTGTTTATGTATTTGATAATTTTGGCTGTAATTTTCTGTTGTTTGAGTTTTAATTCTATAGATCTGATTTCTTTTGTTGTTTTTGTTCCATTTAAGTTTTTTGTTATTAATTGCAGTCGGAATCTGTGAAATTGTTGAAACATTGTCAATACTGTGTTTACGTTTTTCAATTAGGTATGTTTTGAGAAAATTAATTATATTATTTTTAACGGCAAGTAATTGAATGTGGTGTTTTTGTTTAATATTTGGGCTATTTTCTTTGGTTACCTAATCAATTCGACTAGGTCTGCCAAAGAATTTGAATTATTAGTGAAATTAGGCTATAATTTTTACAATGTCTTCCTTGATCTACTTTATGAAAACCCGTTGTAATTTGAATAAATATATGTGAAACTCAGTTTTTATTTTGTGAATTTGAGTTTTAATTTCACAAGTTAAGCCCGTCTTCAGTTTACTCTTTCCCTATAAAATCGGCTTTGATATTGATGTTTTATATTATAATTCGATTGGATTTCTGTTTTCGACTGATCAGGGCCTTCTTAAAGATTCTAGGGGCCTGTTCTAAAATTAAAATTGGGCCATTCTCTGAGTATCAATTAGCTCATAATTTAGAAATCACAATAAAATTTAAACAATTTAACAATATTGAAGTGCCATATATAGTAACAAAGTGATTTATTTTCAGAACTTCCTCCAAGGCTCTGCTCCAACTTTTGATTTCTCTTCAAATACACCAGTTATATGTGTACATCATTTTTGTATAATTAGAGTACTGTTATTCTATTAAATATAGGAGTAGGAACAAAGATTATACATTACTGGAAAAAATCAAAACGTTTGATGAGAAACATTTAATGGGAATTGATTTTTAGATGTTCATAGCCATTAAGAAAAATCTGTATTTTTCCATTGACAATTGGGAGATTAATGGGAATTGGACTACTTTATTTTAGTAATTTGAAGTAGAATTGTTGGAGAAAATGGAAGAGCAAAGAAGATGGAAGATTGATGATGATGGCGTGAGAAACAATGAGGAAGCTGGCTTTCCTCATTAGGAAGATAAAAGAGAATGCAGCTTTCCAATGTAAGGTATAATAGATTAATAGATGTAGTAAATTTTTTTGGGCCCTTTTTTTAAACCTTACACCTTTTAAATTTTTGGGCCCTGTGCAGTTGGGCTTCTTGAACTCCCTCATCAACGGGCATGCGATTGATGTTCATAAATTCCTGTTTTCGAGTTTGCAAGGTGACGTATGATTTAGCGTGATTGATGTTTTTATTCGAAGTACTCCTAAATATATCATATTTTTGCAATATTTGCTGACATATGATTTCTGGTTTCATTCTTTAGTGAAGAGTGAATGTTCTAATGGAATCAAAAGGTGGTAAAGACGGTTCCAGTAGTAGTAGTAAATCATTGCAATACGTCAGCACCACTTGCTTACACCATTGAATACGTTCGACCAAAGAGAGGAGTCAAGAAATTCAGATCTACTTCTTACTCAAACATAAGCTAAAAGTAAAATGAGTTGCGTTCTAAGAAGTGAAGTCACATCCAGTTATGGAGACCATCTAGCATTCAATACTACGGTCCAAGAAGTGAAGCCACAAATTTTGTGGCATACTATTTGTAAGATATGATAACTCTGTATCTTTGCATTCATAGATTAGGAGTATAAATATACAATGTACAATTAAGGCAATATTCTGCCATGATAATCAGCAATCATGTTGCTAATTTACAGCAATAGTATCGCTAATTATGCGCCAATTATGGCTGATTATTTTTGATTGATATCCTATACATAGATATCATATATACATAATATATGCTATACATAATGAGATTGTTAAACATAAATAGATTATTTACATAATCTATTATTATTTTTGGTGATTAGTTGCAATAAAACAATTTAAATTTCTGATATTATCTCGCACGCATCGCGTGCATATAAGACTAGTTTGCAAGAATTAAAAGGGGTGATTAATTTTCGTAATTGTTAATTAATTGCAAATTGCGTTTATTTAATTATACGTACGCAGTTTTTCGGCAGTTTCTTCGTTACTCATCCAAATCGAGTGATTTTTGTGTCAATTCCGCATGTAAAAGGCATTCTAAAATTTTGACAAAAATAGTGTTTTTCTGCCGAACCCAGAATTCTCAAATTCGAAGCCTAACTATGACTTTTCGAAGGTTTTAGTTTTTCGAATGCAAAATTTCGTAAATTTAAGATGTTAAATTAAATATTTGCGATTCTTGTTGATAAATCTTGAATTTTTGATTGACCTACTGTATATGTTTAACAAGTTTGAATGCCTAGCCTTGTTAATTATGCAATCTAATTTGTAATTATGATTAATTTGTTGAAAATTAGAATAATTTAGAATTAATTTGATTTTCATAATTAATTATAATTTAATTAGAAACCTATGATTAAAAACCACCATAAAAATTGTAAATTTATGATAAATTTTAAATTTTTATGACCTAGGCTTGAATCCATAATAATCGGAAATCAATTGAATAATAAATTTTCGATTTTTTCGCCCTAAAATTATGAAATTAATATTATTTATTAATTTGTCATTAATTTTAAATATAAATTTTAAAATTTTATGCGATTCGTTCATATAACTTGCACGCACAAAGCAATGGACGCTTCGTGTTACCCTTAAGGGGTGTTGTATAGTGCGGGCATGCGACGACGAGCAAGGGAGCTCGTCGCCCATGCGGCACGAATGCAATGAGCAAGGCATGGTGCACGAGCACAAGGCAGCAGCCCTGCCTTGTGTCGTGGGCCACGAGCTATGGACGAATGGGCATGGGCGAAAGGCGAGCCATGGCAGTCGCGTGTGGGCAGCAAGCGAGCTGCGCCACGACGCGCACTGCCTCGCGCAACAGCGCGCAGCCTCGCGCGCAGCGAGCGCAAGCTCGCGTGCCACGAGCGCTGCGCCCAGCGTTGAACGCGCGCAATTGCTCGCGCACAGCGAGCGATGGCTCGCGCGCACAGCGAGCGATAGCTCGCGCGCACAGCGAGCGATGGCTCGCGCGCACAGCGAGCAATGGCTCGCGCGCACAGCGAGCGATGGAGCGCGCGCAGCGTGCGCTGGCGAGCGCGCACAGCGAGCGATGGCTCGCGTGCGTCGAGCGCTGGCGCGCGCGCAGCAAGCACCACAGCGTGCGATGGCTTGCGATGGAGATGCAGCAGCTATGCGACGAGCGCATGGGCTGCGCGCACATGGCCAGCGATGGCTGTGTGCGTGCGGCCCATGGGCGTGCAATGCTTAGGGTGTTTGCGTTGCGATTAGATCGTTTTGAATGTTTAATTTGAAATTTTTCAGTTTACGTAATTTTAATTAATTTTAAAATAATTTAAATTATTTTCTTGGATTTTAATTTTGAATATTGTAATTATAATAAATTTTATTTATTCTAATTATTTTACTAAAATTAAAATCATGAATTAATTTAAATACGACTGAAATTAAATTAAACTTTTTGGATTCAATTATAAATTTATATGAGCTTTAAATTTTAATTAAATTTGTATGTTTCCGGTTAGACTTGAAATACATTTTTATGTTTAAAATTAGTAAAGCATATGAATTTATTGGTTTAAGTGGGAGCCCTTTTAGTCATAAAACTCTTGATTAGGTCTACAAATCCTTAAGGTTAAAACAACTTGATTAAAATTAATAAGGACTGAATAATTGGTAGATTATTGGTGCCCTTGATTAATTGCTGCAAATGTTTACGTGATGCATAATGTGTTTTACTAACCAGCTATGTGGGCCATTCATGATAATGAATGGGTGAATGGTATATATTGTATATGTACTGTTTTGCAGGTTATGAAGTGACTAGTATGGCCCAAATAGGATAGAAAATATGGTCTGCGTACCATTAATTTGAATGTAATTGGTCTAAAGTACCAAAGTCGTTTTTCAATTCAAATATGGTCTGCGTACCATCAAATAGTTGTAATTAGTTTTAATTATAGCTTATCCTATTTGAAGAAAATGGTGCCTCCCACGGAGATTTTCAAGACGGACTTTGAAGTTAAAGCTTCAAGATGAAGTCGGGCCATACTAGATCACATTTATCTTATGCATGCTTTAAGTTATTTATTGCTTTAAATATGTCTTAATTATGCATGAGATTGTGGCTTGATTATGTTGCATGATTAAGGATTTTAGTTCACTTAAAATCTAACCAACATAGTAAGAGCCTTAAGTTCCAAACTTAAAAAATTGAGTTAAAAGGTGCCATGCCAAAATATACACTTGCTTGGATATCCTTTACATCAATCTAGTAATAGTTTTCGCTCAGCGAGGTGTTACTTATTGGTCCTAAAGGGGCAAGGTACACAAATAATTGTGAGTACATGTTAGTTTTGGTGAAACTCAACGATATAAGTAAGGAGTCCTTTTATGTCGTGGCAAAATCGATAGGTTTACCTAATAAGTTCTTAGACGTACCTATCAACCAAGAATAGTTTCTAGACTATTAGCAAAAGGCTTTTGCTTACCTAAGATGTTTTAGGATTAAGTCGACAAACTGTGCTTAGTTCTTCAATGATTTTAGGATCTTGGAATCATTTTATTCACACCTGTCGGAACAATAAATTCGAATAAAATGCTAATAACTTGTTGAAATTGCATGATTGCTTTAATTTTCAAGTTATTACTCATGATAAATCTTTAGACTTTGCATGCTTCAATGTATGTTTTAATTATTGGTTATAATTAAATATCTTGCACTGCAATAAATCCTTTTAGAAAGGTAACAGTAAATTTCCTCGATTGGTAGTGAATCCAAGAACGATTCACGGAAATGAGAGAAAATGAGCAATTTAAAATGTACGTTTCTTATATCGACTTTTATGGTTGTTTTCGAGAATCAAAATCGAATGGCAAACCGATTGGTGCTTGTGAATTCTAAATACAATGTAGTTTTGAGATCATAAAGCATTGAGTTTAATACGCTCAGCTTTACCAATGGTTAACAACCTAATATCTTTGTCCATTTAATTCTCGAATGAGTCTAGTCCCTAGACATTCGAATAGATCGATGCTTAGAGAACTTTAGAAGCTTCTGGTAAGATCATCTAGTTGAAACAAAATATTCAACATAAATTAAAATGGTAAAGAACCTTGTTGGTGACATTGGACATGTCTAACAAAGTATAAAAGTCAACACTAAAGAATTTAATTCTTAAGACTATAAGAAAGGGTACAAGAAATAGGAAAACAAAGGAACAAATGAAAGGAATTTACAATTCCGTTTCTACCTAAAAGTTAATGTTTAAAGAGAAGTGACCTAGCAATCAAACTTCCTTGGTATCGTATACCGCTTGAGGTTCTTACTTCGGTAATAACTCAAACAATGAAAGCTAGGATACACTAATGACCTACAAGTGGGAAATGAAGCATGGCAATGCTACATTAGTTGTAGGGTCATCTAGTTTGTTTTGAGTCCTTTCAAAGGCTGGAACTTAATGGCTATTTTGTTCCATAATCAGCATACCTAAATTTCTGCTTCAAACACAGAAAGACTCACATTCAAGAAAAACAAAAACAATGTTTGTTTGTTTATTTGAATGAAATGGTCAATTACAGGTTGAGTCAATATGCTTGATTAAAACAAACAACTCTTTAAAGAACTTTACTAGGTTCAAATCAACCCCTTGATTTGAGTTCCACTAATCTTTGGCATTGTTGCTTAGACCATATCAACAAGTTAACATTCATAAGCTCTATTTTGATGGACTTTTGAAAGTTTATTGATTTCTAAATCAATTTAAGACAACTAGTCTTACTTGTTGAAAGTAACAAAGAATATGAACTATTGTTAGAACACCTAGACGATAGAGTTCAAAGCTAAAGAAAGGTTTTATGACTTTATTATTTCACATGGATTTGAGTGAATATAGGTTTATTTACTCAAATGTGATATAAGTTGAATCTGTTTGGCTAGTTCAAAGATTCAGAAGTATAAAATCCACTTGGCAAGAAATCATAAAGATCTAGGTTAGATCATGTTGATGATTACTTGAGACCAAATATGATCATCAATGATTGTGTGTTGTAATTTCACAATCTAGCTCCATAAGATATGGCATATCTACGTTGGAAGAATCGAAGTCAATTAGTACTTGATTCGATCAATGATGGATCATAAAGACTTTTCCTATAATTTCTAAAACAAAATGCTCAACTACCACCAAACTAAACCAAATTCGTCAAAGCTATTGAAAAGTAATTTCAGAATAACTTTTCATAAAATATATCTAGAAAGTTCCTAAACTCAGTGGGAGCTTAGTGTTTGTCATTCGACAAACTAAGGCCCAAGTATAGATATATGTTTCATTGTGATTTATTCAAATGAGACACAAGGGTATTGTTTCTACCACGAATTTTTGAGAACATAATGTTTGTTTGCTCGAAATAATGTCCTTTTGGAGATTCGTTTCCAAAATGACAAGTGGGAGAAAATAGACCTCGAAAGTCTTCGAGGCGAACAACAAACATAAACGGACATTCCGGAGGCTTTTCGAAGTGCTTCAGAAAATCCGAACTTATTCTTTAAGGACTTTACAAGTGGCTTTAAAGAATAGACATCTCTTAGAAGACTTTACAAGTGCTTCAAGGAGAACAAGAATATTCAAAGGACTTTCAAGTGGCTATTGATATTCTATTGTTTGATGTTCTATACCGAAGTAGGCATAGAATTCAAGTCACTGAAACTATGAGATTCTTCTATTAGATAGTGAAGAAACATAGAGATCAGGTCAATGAAACTATGAGATTCTTCTATTAAATAGTGAAGAAACCTACAACTTGCAGTCACACTATTATCATATAGATTAATGAGTTTGTGACTTGTAAGAAAGCTATGACGAAATATAGATTCCCTAAAATGGTTAGAGGCCATATATAGACTATATGTTTAAATGGTTAGAGGCCATAAAACATACTCAATGTTTTGATGACAAAATTGAAATTTTGTTGATTTGCAAGAATAGTTTCACACCTATTGGTTGCAAGTTTGTTTTAAGGATAAAAACCATCAAACATGGAATTGTGTTCACGCACAAAGCTAGATTAGTTGCTAAAAGGTTACAAGCAAATTCATGGCATGGATTGTGTTGAAACCTCATGCATAATCGTAATGCTCAAGTCTATAATTCAAGCAATGATTGCATATCGGTACATATAGCAATTGGATGACAAAACAATTCCTCAATAAAATGTTGGAATAAACTATGTACATGGTATGTCATAGGATTTGTGGATCCAAATAAATGCTTGAAAAAGAAAGCTAGCTTATAAATTCTAAGTACAGATTTAAGCAAGCAATTGGGAATTAGAAATGTATTTTAGTGAAACTAATAAGTATTTTAGTTTCATAAAATGTACATGATTCTTATAGATATATAAGAAGTTTAGTGGGAGTACATAAAACTTAATTGGTCCTATGTGTATCACACACATATCTCTCTATTGTGAAATAACATTCAAATGCTAATGACTTAGATTTGAAATTATTCATCAATGATGGACCAAGGCGAAACTTAGTACATACTGGGTATTAAGATCTATTTACAAAGATCTTATGATATTGTTTTGGATTAAGTAATGGCATTTACTAAATCAAACACGAAAGTCTCCATTGGAGATATTCGACCCATGTGAATAAATCTAAGTAAAGGATGTTTGAACTATGTATAAGCATTTACTAAGTTAAACATCAAAGAGTCTAAATGAGATTCATAACCTATATTATATGTCAAAGAATTTAGCCGAATTTAGTATCTACTGAAACTAGATAAGCTAAAGTTACATGAATAGAATTCAATTGGGAATTATTCTCCAAAAGAATTTATCATGTATGATATAATATGAGGATCGCCAAAAACGTATCGTATGACTTTAGGCATGACGAACATATACCAATCTCTATTGATCTAAGTGAAGATCAACTAGATTGAGATCAAGAATACTTATGGTACTTGAAAAGGTACATAGGAATAGTTCTTGATTCAAGGAAATAAAGATATGCTAAATATTGATGCTACACGCATAAACACTGGCAAAGGATCAAGCAAGACCCTTTGGAGTTAACCATTGATAAGGACGAGCTATAGAGCATCGTGTTTTGAAAATGGCAACATGGGTTGGAGACCATGAGTTGTTGCGTGGGAAATTAAAATAAATAATTTCTATGTTCCAAGATATAGTTGGAGAATCTTCCACATATCTATGAACTGCCTGGATAGGTAAATCCAAACAAAGCATCACTAGCAACCTATACAGTTGAAGTAAAAGTAATTATTGCCTAAGAAGCAATAAAACATGGTTGTTTAAAGTTCTTCACTGAACTTGGGTAGATCACCTATCTGCTGGCTTGATGGTTCTTCATTGAAAAATGCGTAGAACCACTCTTGAAGCAAGAAAAACGTCTGCTAACTTGATGGTTCTTCATTGAAAAATGAGTAAAACCACCATCGAAGTAAGAAAGACTAGATCACATAATAAACAAACTCGAAAAGATCTTATCATCATATCTCGAAGAACATTCGATGAAAAGGATATTAAGATTGGCAAAGCATGATAACTAAACCTATGCAACAAATGAGAAGCAACACTCACGTTGTAGCACTGGAAATCAAGCATAGCTTTGAATTCCATAAATTGTTTTAGAAGATGGGTTTGAGGCCCATGGTTATAAAACATTGGGGTTGAACATTTATCATATATGAAATGTATTTTCATATTCCATTTAATCTTGGTTTAGTATTAAATGATGAGTCCCTTCAAATTTGACGATATATTCAAGATAGACTGTCAGGACCAGTCCTGTGACTAAGAAATGTCTATCAAGTGAACTTGAATGTCAAAGGTTGAAAATGGTCCCTAGTCGGAGTTTTCTATAAAATTGGACGCATAGAAAACGTTAGACGATTAGAATGCAAGATGACTAGTAGTTCTGTTTCTTGAACTATGTGGACATGGCAATGTCATAATCATTTGCATAGATACTTACTTTGGGAAGACTAGTATCGGACGAGACCTATGAAACTTTACTGTAAGAGATGAAAATCTGTCATAAGTAAATTTCATTAAAATTATTAGACACTAAATCCTCAATACCTGAGTGATTTGAGATTACTTGTTTGAGAACTGGTTGCTTTGACGTTGACCAACCGTCGCACCGTAAAAGGAGGCTATAAAGGCAACGCTCAGGTAATCACCTATCAAACGAAGTCTAATCTCAAGATCGCAAGATTGGGATTGTCCTCCCATAAATCGGGATGAGATGCTTAAAAGTTGTACAAGGCCACTCGGAGAGCTAGAAACTGTGAAATGCATGGCCGTGCTCAGATGAATCATAGGCTATGATTATCTGTTTATTTGATCAGTTGAACTCTGAAACCGAGGAACACCTCTGGACATAATAAGGATGACAACTCTTACCTTATGTTCAACAGCAAGCATCGAGCGACAAAGGAATTAGGAAATGCACACTTGTCCCTAAGGACAAGTGGGAGACTGAAGGAAATAATGCCCTTGGTCCAAGTATGCATTCTATGTTAAGTCTAATAAATGCGATTCAGTATTAATTAACAAGTTAATAATTCAGTGAGATCAAGTGAGCTGAATGCCTAGCTAGAGGCCGCTTCAGTTCAAGTGGAATTAATGATATTAATCCACAGCTTACTCTTGACTGAACCCGTAGGGTCACACAAATAGTACGTAAACGGATCAAGTATTTAATGGCATTAGATACTCCATCTATGGATATTCGGAATCGACGGATCTTGGTTTCAGTGGGAGCTGAGATCGTCACAGGCAAGAAATGAATACTCCGGAAACGATGATATTGCCGGAAACGGAAATATGGATCGTATCGGAAATATAAATATTATCCAAGTCGTAGATGTTGCCGGAAACGGAAACATGGTACGTATCGGAAAATATTATCGGAAATGAAAATATTACCAGAATCGGAAATATTGCCGGAAACGGAAATATTGTCAGAATCGGAAATATTATCGGAATCGGAAAATAATTCCGGAAACGGAAATATTAAATATTTGTTCGAAACGGAAATTGATTCCGGAATTGGAAATATTAAATATTGTTCGTATCGGAAATGAATTCCGGAACCGGGAATTTAATCGGAATCGTATCGTACGAATTAGCATCGGACGAGGCCTGCCGGACGAAGGCCCAGCACAAAGTTGGGCCATCGCCCAGCAAGCCAAACGCGCGCCCAGCCAAACGCGCGCCCAGCCAAGGCAGCGCCCAGGCCCACCGCAAGGCAGGCCCAGCACGCGCCAAGGCCATGGCCTCGCTGCGTGGGCTGCTGCTCGCACGCACACGCATGGGCGGCCCATCGTGGCTGCCGTGTGTGTGTGAGTTTGTGTTCATGCACGATTCCTAAAACTATTAGAATTAGTATATGATTAAATTCCTATTCCTAAAAGGATAAATTAATTAATTAGAGTTCTTGTAGGATTCTAAGTTTAATTAATTCGTATCCTACTAGGATTCCAATTCCCTTTCCATAACTCTATAAATACGTGCCTAGGGTCACATATTTTCAGAGATTAATTCAAGTATTCAAAGTGAGTTTTAAGAGAAAAATTCAGCCATATTTCTTACCTAAGAGTGCCGAAAATTCTAGTACCTTAAGGGCGATTCTAGTTGGTCAATCTTAAGGCGGATCCGGACGTGCTGTGGACTATCTACGGAGGGACGACACTTGGAGTCCTAAAGACTTGTTCTTGTTCGGTTCGGGCGCAGCTAGGGAAGGCACGCAACAAAGAGTATGCATCTAAATTATGCTATATGATTATGTGTAAATAATATGTATTCCTGGCTAAATGGTTGTTTCCGCATGATTTATGAATTGTCATATGTATCATAACCTAACAGGTTCGGGGGACTGTAACTACCGAGAGGAGTACTTAGCTCGTCGATAACTCCAGAGGCAGGATATCCTTACTCGCTCAGCATAAATAATTGAAGGGACATGCGTTAACTATTAAACTAATCTGAGTTGATTTTAGCAATATGCAACATATAATACTAGATCGATCGCGATTATCTGATTTAGATTGCATTAAGGGACCTAGCATGATAATCCAATTTCCAAAAAATATTATATTTGTTGGGCGTGATAGAACAATCAGATTTAGTTAGTTTAACAGTTCATAAAAAGGGCGAGGAAAGCAATTAAATCATCAAGAAGGGGCACATTACGACGCACCCTTGAGAGGTGCGTCACGGTTCTCAGAAAACTAACCACTTTGACTTTGCTATTTCTCCTTTTTATTTAACGAATCTCAATTATGGGACAGGATACGTTCTGTTCGGTTTATGGATCGATTGCGACAGAACGCGTGAACAGTTTCGCAGCGTGAGGCTTAGGCTAAGGGTTGGAGTCAATACTCAGAATATGAATTGTGCGTTGTGTGTCCTTTTCACGTCGAATTTGGGGCTGTATTTATAGGGAAGAGTTCGTGGAAAGATAGAATTGCAGAGTTCTAATCCACAAAGAATTAGAAAAAAACACGTACCCAGGTATTATCAGCGCCCAGGCCTGGGCGCCGAAGATTTCGGCGCCCAGAGCCAGACGTTGAAAATAGGGTCTGGGCTGTTTTCTTAGTCAGATTCGGATTCCTGAAATCCGTAGTGTTTGAGACTTAATCGAGTCTTTTAGTGCGTATCAATTTCATGACGGAATGCGTCTGGGCCCGTTACGAACTCTAGGCTCGTTAGGATTTTAATTAATACGTAACTCTTATTTACGAATCATATTAGGAATAGGATTCTCGCAGTTTTCTATCTCATTTAGGATTTATGTCGGAATGCAACACCTAATTCTGACAGGTTTCTATCCTTTATGATTTGCCACTTTTAGAAGCTACATTTTACGGCAGTTACTATTTTTAGCAGGTTTCCATAAATAGCAGTTTTCTATAAATATCAGGTTTCGAGTGAAATAAAAAGGGGAATTGAGATTCGTTTATTTTATAGGAGATGCGTTGTCATGTGGAGATTTATGCTTTCATCATCGAACCTTTCCCTTTCGGGAATGGGGACAAAAGTAGGTGTCTACAGTTAGCCCCCACTTTGACTGAGTCTTGGAATAAGACGATGGTCAAAGTATTAGACGGAGTGCGTCACACAAGCCATGGTTTATGTGACCTGTTTTGCGAGGGTCTCACGAGCCCCCGAGTGATAACATTTGACTTAAGGGTCATCACTTGAAATGTCGACATATCCCTCACGTGTCATTGAGATTTATCAACGGATAGTATAGAATACTCCCTCACTTTGTCATTGGAAGTATCTAAAGAGGCGTAGAAACTCCCTCACTTTGTCATTGGGAGTAGCTACAGATGTTTTCGAAATCAAAGCTATAAAGTGTAATTGGGCCTGGCCAAGCCCAACCACGAGGTAAAAATGTTTTTAAAGATTCTCATTTTCAGGGCTAGCTAAACGAGAAAACCCCCTTGTTTTTATGGGACGTAAAACGAAGGAAAATCCAGCACATCACTCTTTTTTGGAAAAAACGGAAAACCAATCCTTTTAATTTTTGGATAAGGGAAAACCAGAAAAAGTTATCACTGCAGCGACTAAGGACCTGCACGGTTAGTGATGCAGACCCCGCCGGCTAAAGATGGCGAGCCTGTCCGCTAAGGGTGGACACCCCATCCGATAGAAGTGGACGAATCTGTTTTGAAGTTTATTTGCTTTTTTTTTGAAAATAAGGACCTACGCGGCTTGTGACGTAGACCCCGCCGGCTAAAGATGGCGAACCTGTCCGCTAAGGGTGGACACCCCGTCCGATAGAAGTGGACGAATCTATTTTGAAATTTGTTTGTGCTTTTTGAAAATAAGGACCTACGTGGTTTGTGACGTAGACCCCGCCGGCTGAAGATGGCGAGCCTATTCTGAATTTGAAGACTTTATTTTTCGAAAACTGAGGACCTGCGCGGCTAGTGACGCAGACCCCGCCCGCTAAGGGTGGGCGAGCCCTGTCTGCTAAGGGTGGACGTCCCTGAATTCGTTTTTTCGATTTGGGAACTCGCGCGGTTTGTGACGCGATCTTGCCGACTGAAGATGGGCAAGTTCCTATTTCTTTGGTTCTTTGTGATTTCTTTGGAGAATTTCTTTTTATTCATTCTTGCAAGAGCGAATTCTTTCGAGGGATGCTCGAATTTGGTTGCAACCTGAACGTGGGCTGACAACATGTTCAGACGGACCTTTGTCTTGCGACCGTCTGCTTTCGTGATTTTGAGCTAGTCTTTACGGCTCGACTTGGTCTTCGATCAGAGGACCGTGCACAAGTGTCAATGACGACCTTTCCCTGAGGTCGAACCTGTTGTTGTTTTTTTTTGAGATATCCAAACATGATATGGTGTATGGCGCAGTACGGGAATGTGATTTTGATCGTGCGCTCCTTGTTGGAGTCTATTTTTTCGCGAGCCCCCAAGCACTGGGGCTAGTCGGTCGTTTTTCGCATCTTGTAATCATGTTTGGGGTCATGCTCGTATGTGCGAGCGGCCTTTTATAGTAGTGTGCTACTTTAGCGAAGCCGTGGAGTGCGACTTTAGTTTTCAGGCGACATCCGGTTTTAGCTTGGCCCGGATTAATCCTTGGACTGACAAACATTTTTTATTTGGAAAACCAACGACTTAACGATACAGATTTTTGGTGTTTCGAAGAATGACCATGATATTTAATTTGTTTTTTTGAAAAGTGTACATAAGCATTTTCTGAGACGAGTCTAAGTTTCGACCAAGTTTTTAATGTTTATTTTTTGCTTATTTGGGAGCTAAAGGTGCTTTGGGCTTGATCCTACTTGCAATAGGGCCTCGTGTTTAGCAACACGGTCTTAAGTCCTTTCCTGTTCCGCATTTTGTGAAATCTGGGCCTTGGGCTGCATTTTCAGCGCCCAAGGCCAGGCGTTAAACATTTCGGCGCCCAGCCGTGGGCGCTGAAAGTCTTTTCCTGGTGATATTTGACTTTCGGATTTCCTAACACGTTTCCGAATGGGATCAGGATGTCATTGGGTGCGTTCAGCTATATATAGGGGCTAGATACGTCCCTATTTTCCACCACTCTCAAATTCTTTCTCTCCTTTTTGCTGTGTTTTAATTACTCATTGCTTTTGCCATGTCGATCCGCACTTTCTCACTCCAACGGACTGTTAGGCGTTGGCTACGGGCCCTTACTCCCACAGAAAAAGCTTTGTTAAAAGAATACCACTTAGAGGCACTTTTAGGCTTACAACAAATTAATATTGATTATAACTTCCTTCATGCTGCCCTAAGCTTTTGGGACTCCGATCATCATGTTTTTGCCTTTCGGGGCAACGAAATATGTCCTTTGCCCGATGAATTTGCTGCGATCCTTGGTTATCCTACTAATGCTACTCCTGTTACTCCTAGCACTATTGAAGAGGGTAAAACAACCATAAGGGCTTTCCTAGGACTAGATGATAACATGTTTGCTGAAATTGTTGTAGATAATAAGGTTAACTTGGCAAAACTTGTAAAACATCACTTTAGGCCTAGTAAGAATATGACCGAACAGAAATTGAATATTCGAGCCCTTGTATTTTGCTTGTTGAATCACTATTTGCTATCGAATAACAATGGTGAGTTCGGTGACATAAGGTTGATCCCCTTGATTGGCCAGATGGAAAGTTGCTATTCTATCATGCCGTTGGTTGTTGCCGAGACTTTGCTGAGTGCGGATGAGCTGAAGAAGGATGCCAAATCTGAACATTTTAAGGGAAGCCCCCTATTACTGCAGGTAATCAATTTTCTTCTTTGCGCACGCACACGCCATTTTTGTATATATTTCTTTTGCCTGGGGCTGAGTTTCAGCGCCCAGGGCTGGGCGCTGGAGATTTCGGCGCCTGGTCCTGGGCGTTGAAACTGTGCCCCAGAGACCGTTTTTTTTTTTATTCTTTTGATTCGATTGTACCTGTTTTCGCAGATTTGGATTGCGGAACGGCTTAGAGTTTTGGAAGCTCCTGCCGATCCTAAACATTATCGCCCTATAGCCTTGGGTAACCGAAAATACTTGCACCAAGGCCAGGACGAGGCCGAATGGACCTCCTTTTTTACTTATGGCATTTGTTCTATTAAGTCGGTGGTACCATGGTGGGGTTTGACTACTATGACAGGGGGTTCTGATGTATCGGTTTATGTTTCTTTGTTGGGGCTATCTCGTCCAATTTATATTTTCCCTTACCGAGTCATTCGTCAATATGGTTTAAGGCAGACTATCCCCTTTTCTGATACGGTACCACCTAAGGTAGCGGCCTTTTCACAAACACGGGTCCTAGCGTGGGCTAAGTATTATGATGGTCTCCCGCGTTGGGCCGTAGCTACAAATGGCTTTGTGGGTCTTTCTGAAAACTACAAGTTGTGGATGAGCTCCGATGATAAAGATGTGAAGGTCGAGGCTCGTAATGGGGAGCCGGCTGAGCTTTTGATACCTCGTATTCGTGTTAAGTATGAGGGTCCTGATTCTGCCAGACCTCGTACCTATAGTATTAAGACTGTGAAAGCTCGTCCTGATCGAAAGCGAAAGGAAGTTCCTCCCCGTTCCAGTTTTAGGCCTAAAAAGATGCCTAACATGAAGGGGCCTGCTTTTGTTAAAAGAAATGCAAGCTCTCGCGGAGATCGTCGCCGGAACAATGTATGGGTCAGGAAGGCTCAGCCGCCTGTAGAAACAGTGGCTAGTCTAGTTGATGATAATAATCCTTCTCCCACCATTGTCTGTGCCCTTGAGGCTGAGCGGGCTATAACTGAGAATGTTTCTGAAGCTTTGGTATCTTTGGAAGTTAGTGTCCAGGAGCCAGTTCTTATGGAGATTGATATTGGGGCAGCGCAGAAGACTGTGGGGGTGGATCCTGCGAACATTGCCCTCTACAAGACTTTATTTGATGATCCAGACGAACTAGAGTAGTGTAGTTCTTGCTAGGGTGTAGGTGCCCTCTATTTATTTCAGTTGTGTTTGTTTTTATTCCTAGCACTTTGTTTTCCTTCTTATTATTTCTCAATAAAGGCGTATTTTTATTTTTCATTTTCATTTATTTTTGTTTCTCCTCTTTTTTATGTATTTTATATGTCTAACACTTTTTGCACAAAGAATATTTGTTTTTTTTATTGGACCGAATCCTTGGTAAGGATTGCCTACGTATCTTGTCAGAATCAGGTCGCGCGTAGTTCTAGCTTTTGAATATGTTCTAGGATGCCAGATTTTAATAGATATGCCCTGCGGTGGTAGCATATTACTTAACCGGTCAAATGAGTGAAGTATTATCATTATTTTAGTCTGCCGTTTTTTTTTTTTTTTTTTTTGCCATAGGTCGCGTAAAATTCGACTAATTTTTATAGCTATATTCTTGGTAAACCTATTTGGATACGTACTGTACCCCCCAAGTGTTCGTTATTTTTCCATTGTGTGCGGATAAAATGACGAGCACTTTCGAAAAGAAAATTTTTGGCAGACAGAGAGTTTCAACGCCCAGGCTGGGGCGTCAGAAATTTCGGCGCCCAACCCTGGGCGCTGAAAATGACTTGGGCAGTCAATTTTTGACGCATTGCTTCACATGTTCTTGCATTTATTTCTTTTTTGTGCCTTGATTTTTTTTGCTCGTATTTAAAGCCAATTTTGAGGCTATTTTGGAGGCTTTTTGACTGTTAGCGTGAAATGCGTTTTTGTCCGGATTAATTTTTTTCATTTGTGACCCGAAACAGTTTTGAAAATGGGGTTAGGGTGCGAAAGTTATGAAGATCTTTGTGTAGGCTCTTGAGGTGGGTTGAAGTGCGTGTTGTTAGTGAAGGGTATGATAGAATCTATGTTTTATGAATCTGTTTTTTGGTAACATTTGCATTGTTTTGGATTTTGATTTCCTTTGATTCTGGGTTGCATGGATTGACTCTTATGATGACACTGGTTGGGCTTTTTAGGTTTTGGGGATATGAATGGGATAGTGTGGTTTATTTTGTGGTTTTCGGGAATTGGTTCCCATGGCACTATTTCAAAACCGAGTGGGCTTTGTTTGTTGGGCCTAGAGTGGGCCGCCTCTTTATTTTAGTATTTTGCAAGTACATTTGGTGCTTATTTAATGTTAGAATAAAATTATTAGGAGAAATATTACGCCTTTATTGATTCGGAAAGTAAGGAAAACACACTGAAATAAAACTGACCTATATTCTAAGGGGCCTTAGGACCATCTAAAGTCTCTATTATTTTTTTCTATCAATCTAAAGAACTACTAGGCGCTTTTTACTAATGGTGCTCTATATGGCTCAAGCCTGGGGTTTATTCTCATAAAACTTCGGTCCTTCACCGGTACTCATCTTGAATTCCATTCCTTTTGCATTGACCCACTGATATGTCTTCACCCATCCGTTCTTGACCTCTTCTAGTGTTGATGCAGGAAAGATTAACCGGGTTGGATCGAAACCTTCATCTTGTAAAGCTAGGGTAGTCATCGCAGTCTCGTTCTCCATAGGCCTCGATTCGTTAAACAATGTCCACAGAGCCTGGTTGTCCAATATTTCAGCTGTTTTAGTCTTGGTGAGGTGGGGTGCCTCATCCAAGGTTTGGCAGTCATGGAAAATTTCAAATCCGGGTTTTAGCAAGCCATCCTGAACGAAGGGTTCAGGGAAATCACAGCATGGGTGTTTTTCTCCTTCCCGAACGAACATCCCGTTAAGGGTCCTTTGATACGGGGGAAGGAGGGTGGTTTGTTTGGCTTTGTTAAGGCGTAGCCTAGACAGGCGGTCAGCAATATCTTCCTCCGTTGGTTCATAGCCTAAGCCAAAGGGAGTAGATTTGTTGGGTAAAGGATGGAATGTGCATTCCTTCCTCCTTATGCCCAATGGGGTTCCAGGGAAATAACCTTGAGCTAGCAGCATTCTAGGGATGACTCGGGATGCGTGCGGGTCTAGGAATGCTGGGTCATAGTCTTCAATGAACTGGATTGCTTCTTCCATTTGAAACCCATAAAGGTCGTCTGCAGCTTCGGCCGTTC
Source organism: Spinacia oleracea (assembly GCF_020520425.1). Classification (NCBI taxonomy): domain Eukaryota; kingdom Viridiplantae; phylum Streptophyta; class Magnoliopsida; order Caryophyllales; family Amaranthaceae; genus Spinacia; species Spinacia oleracea. The sequence goes on along the minus strand of NC_079492.1, from coordinate 85,836,115 downwards.
CAACCATAGTACAACTGACGTCGAGAGGAGGGGCGCGAATTTCTAGTATTACCCCGTTATGGTTAAGTTTAACCATTTGGTGCAAGGTAGAAGCCACACCTCCTAAGTCATGGAGCTAAGGTCGCCCCAAGAGGAGGTTGAAAGTGGGCTTGATGTCGATTATTTAAAACTCCGTGGTGCGTGCCACAGGCCCGGTTTGTATGGTAAGGTTGATTTTTCCCAATACAAGCCTTCGGGAGTTATCATAAGCTCGTACCCCTTGCGTGGAGGTTTGGAAGTCATCGTTTCCTAGCCCCAAGCAATGGGCGATTCGCAATGGGCAGACATTAACCGCCGAACCATTATCTACGAGCGCTAGGGGGATGTTTTGTCCTTTGCATCCAACCACTAGGTAAAGGGCTTTATTGTGAGCACCTTCCTCTTTGGGTAAGTCTTTATCAGTGAAAACTATGGCCTTTTCTCCGGCATCTCTCGTGACACGGCTAACCAATGAGTCAGGTGTGATATCTGTAGGTACTGAGATGAGATCGAGTGAGCGAATAAGCTTTTCGCGATGTTCCTTTGAAGTACACATGAGATCCCAGATGGTAATCTCGGCCTTGGTTCTTTTTAGTTGTTTCAGGAGAGGATTTTCAATGACTTCTGCGACGGTGGCGTGCCGTCCATTCTCAGGAGTTTTCCTAACCGGGATGTCGTCCATAGGAGGTGGGTGAATATCCGGTTGGTATATTCTTCCGGATCGGGTGTCGACCTCGGGCTCCTGAGGGGTGGTGTCAATGAGAGCATACCCGGGCCAAGTTTCAGTGAAGAGGTCCTGGCCCGACACTTGAGATAGGTAAATATCTTCAGCATCATCATTCCACACACCGCACACTTCTCTCTCGATTCGATCCATAGGGACCACAGCGAGTGGTGCACCTTGAGGTGTAATATACACCGTGGGGTCGAAATTCTCTGGTTGGTCGAGAGAGTTGTGAAAAGAGCCGAGTGGGCTCTTGTTGTTGTTGGGTTTGCCAACGTTAGGGAGAGGTATCACTTCATCCTCTATCATGTCCTGTATCGTACGTTTTAGATTCCAGCAGTTTTCAGTGTCATGCCCATTTCCTTGATGGAATTTGCAGTAAGTACCTTCGACCCAATATTTGCTTTTGACAGGAGGGTCACGGGTGGGGCCTATAGGTCTCAACTTTCCATGATTGGTTAGTATTTCAAAGGCTTGTACCAAAGTCGACCCGAGTGGGGCAAACTTTCGGTCTCGAACCCATCTTCCAGGGCTTCTTCGGGCGGGAGTCTCTTCTACAGCATGGACTTCTTGGGCTTGGGATGTGTTACCCCGATTATAGGTGTTGTTTTTATATGTCGGTTTGCTTTGTATGGTTTTGGCGAGGTCGTCCTCGATCTTTATTCCCACATCATAAACTCTTTTGAAAGTGTCAAGTCCCAGGTACCTAAGGTGTTGTCTGTAAGCCGGGTCCAGGTTGTCAATGAATTTTTGGACCAATTCTGTTTCGGGAGGCCTATTGATTAGCTGGGCCGCCTGGTCCCTCCATCTAGCAAAGTAGGTCGTGAAACCCTCATTTTTCTTTTGGAAGAGAACTTCCGCGCATGGTGACTTGGAAATCCATGTTCGACGAGTATTGCTTGATGAAGACATTGACAAAGTCTTCCCAAGTGGGGAAGAGCTTAGGGTCCTGGTGATAGTACCATTTGAGCGACACAGGTTCCAAGGACAAAGGAAAGGCAGGTAAATACATGGACTTGTCCACGCCTTTCAAGTTCATGGCATTCACAAAGCTCAGTAGATGATCACGGGGGTTGTCCGTGGCCTTGAACTTTGGTAAGTCAGATGAACTAAACTTTTCTGGTAGTTTTCCAGGAAAAGGTTCAGGATCGAGGGAGAAGTATTTGCTCCCCATGGTTTGCTGTAGGACCATTTTTTCAATCCTCTTCTCGTTATCGAGGTCATTTTTGGCTTGTGCAGCCGCTAAAGCTTCATTTTCCATTTTCAGTTGGCCCATGAGTCGGGTCATTTGAGCCATCTGCTCTTGCAAATCTTCGATGGACATGTTTGAAGGTGCGAATCGAGGTTAGGGAAGCGGAGATCCTTGAAATGAGGGATGACGGACGGAGCTTGGAGTCACTAAACCTGATGTTGGCGATGTATCTTCGAGACGCACTAACCGTTGATTCCCTGATCGGCACCAAGTGGCAGGACCAGTCCTAGGCATAAGATAAGCTAAAGTTTAGGTTCCCAAAGTTTCAAGCATTACTTAGTCTAGACTTTGACTCTCTAAATTGGTTTTTCACTCTTTCTTTTGTCGGTACACTTTTTGGTTTTTTTTTATTTTGGTCATTCTTTGGATTTTCGAAACACTTGCCCGTGTGACATTCATAGTTATTAGCATGTTCAGTTTTGGTGCCGAGCATTGTCGTCGTAGGAGGCCTAACAATGACACAAAGAGTTATTAATTTTTTCACGAGTCGCTTTTGAAATCGAGTGCTTTTCTTACGCCCTCGTAGCAATTCTTTTTATGAACATTTTTTTTGCGCTACGTATTTTCCTTTCGCACGGGCACCGACGCTGCTGCGCCTGACCAGAAGGCCAAGCAGCAACTTCAGCGCCCAGCGAGGGGCGTGAGAAATTCTGGCGCCCAGCCAGGGGCGTTGAAAATGCGTCCCTGGCTGGTTCTCGTTTTCTGTCTTTTGTTTATGCGACTTCGATTTGCGTGCTTGCCTAATAACGTCCTTTACGCGTAGCAGCGTTTGTGGGATTCGTTACAGGCCATCCTGAGCGTCGCTTATTTTTGTGGCGATCATTCGGGTTTGCGGAACACGTGTTTCGGTATAACTCTTTTGGCAAATTAGTCTATGAATGTTTGGGCAATTTTTAAGGTCGTTGGTTTTCTAGGATAGTTTGTCACACACAATCACATATTTCGCTACACATAACTACATTACAAACATGGATTTGAAAATTAAATATGTCACGTAGTTTATGATAGGCTTCTATGGGTAGTTTATTTGCGCCTGGCTTGGTACCGCTTCTATCGTAGATCCAACACATGCCCCGGTCGAGGTAGTGTCTTCAACAGACGAATTTCGCTCAAGAGGCCAACCCGCAAGTGCAAGCCAAGGGGGCATGCAGGCGAGAGAGACCTAATGAGCGAGCGATTGGGTTCGGGATAGGTGTACTACCTGCACAAGTACCGAGTGGGCAACATGCGCGGCGTATGCACCCCCCTATTGGCGGAAAAAGGTATCCTTAGTCCCAACTCCCGAGGGAGCCGAGATTCGTTATGCGGTTCTGCCCGTTCACATTAATATGCTGATTTTCAGGTCGTCCCAACTTGATGGGGAAATAAACGCGGGGTAGGATCGTTTCACCCTTCGGCTATTTTGATTACCTACAAGCACGAGTATTTCCTTCACTATCCCCAGTGGAGTCGCCACTGTAAGGGGGTCGAAAAAGCACGAGGCTAATGCGTGACCTCGTCCCTCGTGGGTGTGACGATTCTTTTTATTCAATCAAGTGTAATTGGATTTCCTGTGAGTTTACACCCAATTGACTAGTAATATAGGAGTCGCCATTCAGTTTTTAACAACAATGAGAAAAACTGACAAAACCCGGTTATCGTGACATAAAGGGAGTGCAATTATGTTTGACCACGACGGCCGTAGGTTCCCTTATGATCCCTGGTGTGGGGATCTCTCAACATACACCCGCAAGGTAGAGATTGAGGGTTCGGGGGACTGTAACTACCGAGAGAAGTACTTCGCTCGTCGATAACTCCAGAGGCAGGATATCCTTACTAGCTCAGCATAAATAATTGAAGGGACATGCGTTAACTATTAAACTAATCTGAGTTGATTTTAGCAATATGCAACATATAATACTAGATCGATCGCGATTATCTGATTTAGATTGCATTAAGGGACCTAGCATGATAATCCAATTTCCCAAAAATATTATATTTGTTAGGCGTGATAGAACAATCAGATTTAGTTAGTTTAACAGTTCATAAAAAGGGCGAGGAAAGCAATTAAATCATCGAGAAGGGGCACATTATGACGCACCCTTGAGAGGTGCGTCACGGTTCTCAGAAAACTAACCACTTTGACTTTGCTATTTCTCCTTTTTATTTAACGAATCTCAATTATGGGACAGGATACGTTCTGTTCGATTTATGGATCGATTGCGACAGAACGCGTGAACAGTTTCGCAGCGTGAGGCTTAGGCTAAGGGTTGGAGTCAATACTCAGAATATGAATTGTGTGTTGTGTGTCCTTTTCACGTCGAATTTGGGGCTGTATTTATAGGGAAGAGTTCGTGGAAAGATAGAATTGCAGAGTTCTAATCCACAAAGAATTAGAAAAAAACACGTACCCAGGTATTTTCAGCGCCCAGGCCTGGGCGCCGAAGATTTCGGCGCCCAGAGCCAGGCGTTGAAAATAGGGTCTGGGCTGTTTTCTTAGTCAGATTCGGATTCCTAAAATCCGTAGTGTTTGAGACTTAATCGAGTCTTTTAGTGCGTATCAATTTCATGACGGAATGCGTCTGGGCCCGTTACGAACTCTAGGCTCGTTAGGATTTTAATTAATACGTAACTCTTATTTCCGAATCATATTAGGAATAGGATTCTCGCAGTTTTCTATCTCATTTAGGATTTATGTCGGAATGCAACACCTAATTCTGACAGGTTTCTATCCTTTATGATTTTCCACTTTTAGAAGCTACCTTTTACGGCAGTTACTATTTTTAGCAGGTTTCCATAAATAGCAGTTTTCTATAAATATCAGGTTTCGGGTGAAATAAAAAGGGGAATTGAGATTCGTTTATTTTATAGGAGATGCGTTGTCAAGTGGAGATTTATGCTTTTATCATCGAACCTTTCCCTTTCGGGAATGGGGACAAAAGTAGGTGTCTACAAGGGCGTTGTTCTATATTTATATTTTAATGCGCTGAAATTTTGTCACGGAATTGTGACATACTCCCTCTGTCCCTTAATACTCGCACCGGTTTTACCGGTGCGGAGTTTAAGACACTTGAATTGACTTATTAATTTAATGGGGGTTAGTTGATAGTGGGGTATTTTTTTTTAATATAGTTAGTTGGAAATGTGTAAGGGATAAGGAGTGGTGAGTGGGGGGTGTGAATTTTTAAATGATTTTTTTGTAGGGAGTACGGGTGTAGGTGGGTGAGTAGGTAAGTGTGAGAAATAATATAATATTGGTAAGAATTTCCATTTATAGAAGAGATGCAAGTATTAAGGGACGACCCGAAAAGGAAAGCGGTGCGAGTATTAAGGGACGAAGGGAGTAGTTGGTCTAATGGGCAGCTCCCGTGGCAGCCGTCCCTTTTGTGGACATAGTAGCAAGAAACTCGGTTCATTTCTTATCCCAATTTTTTGGAATTTAATATTTCATCAAGAAGAAAAGAAGTTATCAAGTAGTAGTCAAGAGTAAAAGTCAAGAGTAAAGTCAAGTAAAGTCAAGAGTATTGTTATCTTATTATCTATTCAATTATGAATGGTATGTTGAAATCTCAACTAGTAGTTATTAGTGATCATTGCAGTTGTGATGATGTCGCTCTAAACCTTTTTTTTCTTATTATTTTCTTTTATTTTTCATTCTTTTTTCTTCTTTTATCACATGATTTTACTTATATTTTAGTTTTAATTGAATTCGTTATAGTTATTAGTTTAACTCGTTTTTCTTAAGTTTTTATTTCGTTTTAGTCGATTTTGTAGGATTTTGAATGGAGTTGGAAAGGCAAAATGAAGTTCACGTATTTGGTGCGCCCGCACCTATTTGAGTGTGCCCACACAAGCTAGCATAAGGAGATTTCAAAAAATTCGACATTTGTAGAAGGGTGCGCCCGGATAAAAGGTATTTTCCGTCGTTGAATGAATACACCACAATCAAACAAAATTTATGAACTCCTAACTAACCGGCTATATTGACTATAGCGGCAAGCATAGGGATCGTCCCAAGAGAATGAATATGTTTGGCTTTTCAATCTAATGTGTTCAAAAGCTAGTTCGAATGGAAAATGAGTTTTTGTATGAATCTAATGAAAGCAAGAAAAGTATGAAATATGAACAAGTAAAGAAATTATAGAGATTTCCGGAATCGGCAATGGAAATTGAATAAAGGAGAAGGACAAAGGTCAAAACACAATGATTATGCAAGGACTTGACACATAGGGGAAAAGAAACTAATGACGACCACACCACCTCTCGGATAGAGCGCGCTAAGTCCTCTAATCTAGGAAGAGCTCTCGCATGATCTTAAAACTAGACAACTCACGATTGAGACCTACTTTTCACATGCATCATAGAGATTCACAATCTCTTGCCAAACCTAAAAAATGCACTCCAATCAATCCTATGGAACTAGCATTTGTAACTACTAATTCTATAGTCATGGAAATCCTAGCATCAACTCAAGTTTAATCACAACATCAACATGAATTTCCCTATAATTTCCCCAAATTCATTCCCAAGGCTTCAACCCTAACCTCTAGACTATGACTACTCAATAAACATGATTAAAATCAAGATTAAACTAAAACTAATCCTAATCCTAATCATGAAACTAATTGAATGAATGAAACTAATTGAATCAACAAAAATCAGAAAATTCAAATATCAAAATTGGGGGAAAAATCAAGAAAATTCAAAATATGAAACTAAATCTAAGATTCAACAGTGAAATCAAAGCAAGAATGAAATTAATGAAGCATTTAAAGAATTAAGGAACAAATCAAAGAGAAAATTAAGAATTATACCTTGAATGATTGAGGTTGCACCAAAATTGAAGAACAAAATTGAAGAACAAAACTCAAATGAAAGAGAAGAGAAATCTGAAATTTAATGATTGAATTCAACTAAGAATTAAGAATTTGAAGCTAAGAATCCTAATCCTAACCTCTAATCTAAGCCCTAATCTAATTCTCTCTCTAGAATTCTAAACTAATTCTAAAAAATGAAATCTGAAATTTCGTCCTAAACAATGCTGCGGTTTTCGTATTTAAACTCCTCCGCGCTTCCGTGTGGTCGCACAAGGGAAGCCGTGCGCTCGCACAAACTGGCTCTGAGCTACTGATCCAATTCTTCCGATTCGTGCGCCCACACAGCTTGGCTGTGCGCTCGCACAACAGTGTGCGCCCACACACCAAACTTGTGTGCTCGCACAGAAGCTGCTCATGCTGTTTGCGTGTTATTGTGGCTGCTTTGTGATGCTGCTATTCTTCTTGCTCATTGCTGCTGCTCTTCTAATGCTACAACGCTCTTCAAGGCTCGTGGAAATGAGTCCACGAGGCTGATGTTCGTGCACTTTGTGGGCAGCAGCGAAGCTCAAACAACATCAGCCAAGTAGATGCTTCGTGTAGCTGCTGAACTTGCTCGTGCATAGCTGCTGTTGTGTAGCGCGCTGCTGTGGCTGCTATTTTTCCTTGTTATCTCCTTTGTTGCTGCTGCATTCTACTCGATGTATAGCTGCTAAACCGTGGCAGCTTGTGAGGTTGCTCGAGTGCTGCTGGCTGCAACAAAGCCAAGTGCACATCTGCTCGTGCTGTAGCTGTTCAGGTGCTGCGTGCATAGCTGCTGTTCTTGTGATGCTTGAGTGGGCAGCAGCCAAGTTAAATGCTTCGTCGCTGCACATAGAAATTGCAAAGCATATTATTGAAATTCGAAAAAAATCAAAATAATAATTCGTTGGACATTTTTTACAAATCGCAAAACATATAACTCGTCGACAAGCATAATGACACGTTATTAACACGTTAATACTCAAAACGACTCTTACACAATGAGAATGCGCACAAAAGGCACGTTTAGAGCAAAAACGACTAAAATATACGCAAGACAAGAAAATGCTACGATAAATGCAAAAATGCAATAAACGAACGAAAAACGATAAAACTAAGCGAAAATAATAATAAAATGCTAATAAAATGAACTAAAATCCTAAGCTAAGAGAGACATAAAAGTCGCTCATCAAACTCCCCCAAGCTAAACCTTTGCTTGCCCTCAAGCAAAGCTAGAATGGGAAATGGGGAGGAGAATGAGCTTAATTATTCAAAATCAAAATTACGAAAATAAGAACTACACGAATGCACACTAACTCACTTTCATAGGAATCACAGTTGCATTTAAGAGCATGCAACAAGCTCTTTGAACCCCACAATCGCTTATGAGGGCGAGTGAGATCTCACAAGGGTTTCCAAAGAGAACCACCCATAACTCTTCCAAAAATTTGAATCAAGGCAAGACCTAAAAAGGAAAACAAACCAAGAAAAAGGGAAGAAAAGAAAAAGAAAGAAAGGAAAAGAAAATAGAAAAGAAAGAAAAATGAAACTACAAAATTCAAGAAAAGGGCCTTTATTATGGAACGAGCACAAAAGAATGCTAATATTTCTAACCAATAAACGAATGCACGCTAACCAATGTCCTAAGTCGAGTGAAGGATTCAACTGCCAAGCAAAGAGAACTAAGGGTATGCACTTATCTATCCACCTTCAACCGATCTTACCGCGTCAACTCTCTAGATCCCATCCACCCTTAAGAATAGCTTCTCATGACGCCGCGAAGGCCCCGGAAGACAAGAATTGCAAGGGGGAAGAGAAGGTTACTCGACATCTTAGCATGACAATCCCATTCCATAAACTTGACCAAATCCTCCCTCCACTGAAAATGACTCAACTCAAAAGGGTCAAGAGGACTTTTAGGGTGTATCGTTAGTCTAGGGGTAAGGGCGTGGAACAAATTTGGGATTTGGAGCTCAATCCTAAAGTGAAGCGCAAAAATGGACTTACTCATGCAAATCGAACCACAACAAACTCATACCACTTATTTGGGGTACCCCCAAGCTTATTCAACAACAAAACTAAACTAAAACTCTTTTTGAACTTTTCTTGATTTAATTTTCTCTTTTTTTTGTGTTTCAATTGAAACTTTTTTCATTGCCTTGTTCTTCTCTATTTTTGGCTTTTTCAAAACTTTCCTTTCTCTTTTTGCTTTTGATTCTTTATTCACTATGTACAACATAATTCCCAAAACTTGCCATCCAAACCAACTACAATCATTCCTCAACATTGCATAATCATTCAAAACCATCAAGCATCATAACACAAAGCTTCACTATCACTTCTAAGGGTGAAAATAAAACAAAGGATAATGGGCTTGTAGTGAGCTTATAAAAATGAAGGGGAAAGGCTCAAATGGCTAGCAAGGGGGAAAGTGCAAACAAAAATATATGAGAAAAATAGAAAATAAATTCCTAAACTAAAAAGAAAAATAGTCACCGAAAGAAAATGCCTCTATCGTCCCTAAAGTAGTTCGGTCACGGTCTCGGGAAGGAAATAGTCAAATTCGGGATATAAGAAAATCAATGCCAAGGATCCATATCATGCCACTAAATATATGTTTACATGTGTTTGGGCTAATATGAACATGATCCTCACATGGGAGCAAATACTACCCTCTCCGGTTTCAAGTCACTAGAGAGATCGGCACCGTCTTACCACAAACCAAGGGTTCAAGACTCATGCTACCCAAAGTTCTAACCGACTTTCTTAACACCTAAATCCTAGATTTGACACAAGACATTGAAAACAGTGCAAACATCTACCACATAGGAATAAAAGCATTCTAGCCTACAAGTTCCATTTTTATTATGCCCAAGTCAAGAATAATGCCTAGAAATTTAGAAGGACTTGCCTTGACTAAGATCGAAAAGGAAAAAGAAAGAAAATGAAAAAGAAAATGAAAAAGAGAAGGAAAATAAAGAAAAATAAAGAAAATCAATGAAACTAATCAAAAAAAATGCACAAAATCCAAAATATTCACAAAATCAAGCAATCCATCACATGGATATCAAAGTAGCAATCCAAACAATAAAATCTCCCCCAAAGCTTGAATTAGGCCATGTCCTCAAGGCCTAAAACGAAACTAGGAGGGGGACAACTACCCATCTAACCAATGCCCCACAAGAAATATGCCCGATCCCAAAGAATGCATGTGAGTTAGAAGGACATTACCGAAGATATCGTGGGAGCAAGTCTCGCAAAGAACCGTAATAACGAACGAACTCTCCCAATAAGAATGGCCGGACATGAAGAAGATGGATGCAAAGATTTCCACATCAAGAAAGCTTGAGGCACAAAAAAAACTCAAAAATCAAGAAAAAAAATTAGTATACATGGGCCAAATGGACAAAACCCACGGGTTGCCTCCCGAGAAGCGCTCTTTTTACGTCATTAGCTTGACGCCTTTTACCTCTAGTAAGTACCCCGACAATGATCGCAATAGTTTGTCATATGCAATGGCAAACATATCCAAGAGTAACAAGTAGGCAAGAGTCAAATGAGAAGCAAGCACAAAGTAGAATGCAACTCTATGCCTACGGGGGGTGGGGAACCAAAAATAAGAAAAATCAAAATGAAAAACAAAAGAAATACTCCCTTCTTCTTACTCCTTTTGGGAAGGAGAATCATTAGGATTAATAGAGGAAAAAGAATCCTCAAGAGGTGGGAGTTGGGATAAAAAGGGAAAGGAGATGGGAAATGAAGGATAAATGTTGAGTTTCTTCTTTCAGAATGGGGAATGAGGGAAGGGAGTGGGAACAAAATTTTCACAAACAACTTCACTCACATCACATAGAGCACAAGAAATCTCAACATAAGATCCTTCATTCACTTCTAAAAGTTTTTGGTTGGCACATTCACTTTCATCCTCAATTTGAATCGACTTAAGCACTTCAAGGCAAAAAGGAGCAAATAGATTTTCATCACCATCACCAAGGCATTCACTCAAAGAGGAAAGAGTAGGAACAAACTCTCCAATACTCAACTCCTCAATGTCATGCATCATAGGTGGAAATGTAGCCTCAAACTCATCTCTTCTCCGCGAAACATCCTTAATAGATTCTTGCATTAGGTTATTCCCATAAAGCCTTTTACAACTCGTTTGGACATGACCTCAAATAAATTCAAACTAGAATCTATTCTTTTCTCTTCTTGAATTTCAAGATACTTTATGAAAAGGAGCATCTCAAACAATGATTTTGGGGATTCAACTTTCAAAGAGCTTAGGAAATTATCATGGAGATAGAGAAGATCATCAACTGTAATTAATTCATCACTTTGAGAAACAAAGGAATTTGCCATTTTTTTTAGTTTTAACAAAAAAAGAAAATGAAAAATGAACTAGACTAGAGAACTAGAAAGAAAAATCAAACAATGATGCCATACCCCGACAACGACGCCATTTTGATAAAAGGTATTTTCTGTCGTTGAATGAATACACCTCAATCAAACAAAATTTATAAACTCCTAACTAAGCAGCTATATTGACTATAGCGGCAAGCATAGGGATCGTCCCAAGAGAATGAATATATTTGGCTTTTCAATCTAATGTGTTCAAAATCTAGTTCGAATGGAAAATGAGTTTTTGTATGAATCTAATGAAAGCAAGAAAATTATGAAATATGAACAAGTAAAGAAATTCTAGAGATTTCGGGAATCGGCAATGGAAATTGAATTAAGGAGAAGGACAAAAAGGTCAAAACACAATGATTATGCAACGACTTGACACATAGGGGAAAAGAAACTAATGACGAGCTCGCCACCTCTCGGATAGAGCGCACTAAGTCCTCTAGTCTAGGAAGAGCTCTCGCATGATCCTAAAACTAGACAACTCACGATTGAGACCTACTTTTCACATGCATCATAGAGATTCACAATCTCTTGCCAAACGGCCTAAACAATGCACTCCAATCAATCCTATGGAACTAGCATTTGCAACTACTAATTCTATAGTCATGGAAATCCTAGCATCAACTCAAGTTTAATCACAACATCAACATGAATTTCCCTATAATTTCCCCAAATTCATTCCCAAGGCTTCAACCCTAACCTCTAGACTATGACTACTTAATAAGCATGATTAACATCAAGATTAAACTAAAACTAATCCTAATCATGAAACTAATTGAATCAACAAAAATTAGAAAATTCAAATATCAAAATTGGGGGAAAAAATCAAGAAAATTCAAAATATGAAACTAAATCTAAGATTCAAAAATGAAATCAAAGCAAGAACGAAATTAATGAAGCATTTAAAGAATTCAGGAACAAATCAAAGAGAAAATTAAGAATTATACCTTGAATGATTGAGGTTGCACCAAAATTGAAGAACAAAACTCAAATGAAAGAGAAGAGAAATCTGAAATTTAATGATTGAATTCAACTAAGAATTAAGAATTTGAAGCTAAGAATCCTAATCCTAACCTCTAATCTAAGCCCTAATCTAATTCTCTCTCAAGAATTCTAAACTAATTCTAAAAAATGAAAATCTAAATCTAAAATTTTGTCCTAAACAATGCTGCGATTTTCGTGTTTAAACTCCTCCGCACAGCCGTGTGGTCGCACAAGGGAAGCCGTGCGCTCGCACAAACTGGCGTTGAGCTACTGATCCAATTCTGCCAATTCGTGCGCCCACACAGCTTGGCTGTGCGCTCGCACAACTGTGTGCGCCCACACACCAAACTTATGTGCTCGCACAAAAGCTGCTCTTGCTGTTTGCGTGTTGTTGTGGCTGCTTTGTGATGCTGCTATTCTTCTTGCTCATTGCTGCTGCTCTTCTGATGCTACAAGGCTCTTCAAGGCTCGTGGAAATGAGTGCACGAGGCTGCTGTTCGTGCACTATGTGGGCAGCAACGAAGCTCAAACAACAATTGCCAAGTAGATGCTTCGTGTAGCTGCTGAACTTGCTCGTGCATAGCTGCTATTTTTCCTTGTTAGCTCCTTTGTTGCTGTTGCATTCTACTCGATGGATAGCTGCTAAACCATGGCAGCTTGTGAGGTTGCTCGAGTGCTGCTGGCTGCAACAAAGCCAAGTGCACAACTACTCGTGCTGTAGCTGTTCAGGTGCTGCGTGCATAGCTGCTGTTCTTGTGATGCTCGAGTGGGCAACAGCCAAGTTAAATGCTTCGTCGCTGCACATAGAAATCGTAAAGCATATTATTGAAATTCGACAAAAATCAAAATAATAATTCGTTTAACTTTTTTTATAAATCGCAAAACATATAACTCGTCGACAAGCATAATGACACATTATTAACACGTTAATACTCAAAATGACTCTTTCGCAATGAGAATACGCACAAAAGGCACGTTTAGAGCAAAAACGACTAAAATATACGCAAGACGAGAAAATGTTACGATAAATGTAAAAATGCAATATACGAACTAAAAACGATAAAACTAAGGGAAAATAATAATAAAATGCTAATAAAATGAACTAAAATCCTAAGCTAAGAGCGACATAAATGTCGCTCATCACGCCTGCACCCAAGTTTTGGAAATCGACATTTGCAGAAGGGTGCGCCAACACCAAAATTACAAAAGTTACAGGAACTTTTGGGAATCTCGAAATTGAAGTTTCTTGAGGGGTGCGCCCGCGGCAATTCTGGTGCGCCCGTACCGGCCTCCCTAGCTGAGTTTTGAAATGGCCATTGAGCCTCACTGCGCCTCAACGCCTCAGAGGCTTGCGCCCGCACCCATTTTGGTGCGCCCGCACCCTCATCGTATTTCTGGGTTTCTTGATTTTTCTCACTCATCGGTGCGCCCACACCCAATTTTGGTGCGCCCTCGAAGACCCACATTTGTGCGTCCGCACCCTTTCGGTGCGCCTGCTTTTATTTAGATTATTTTGTAATTTTAGGAAAGGGTATAAATACCCCCTCTTCCAAATTTTTGGGGATGCTAATTTTAGTTCTAATTTTCTGAGTTTTCAAAGTATTAGAGAGAGAAACACTTAGCCTAGGTTTATGGCTCTTCAAGTTCAATTCTATGTGTAGAATCCTTTGAAGCTTTTAGTAAATCTCTTTCTCCTTAATCTCTTAATTCTCATTATTGTTTTTCCTTTATTGCTTTTCAATATTGTTTTTGCATTTGTTATTGCTCTTCATTTTCATTGAATTTTAGAATTCCAAGTTTGTTTGTTAGTTGATCAAAATTTCGTTTTTGTTCAATTAGCATGATTAATAGCTTAATTCCAACGCTTAGCTTCGTTTCAATTTCAATTTCTATGGCTCTTGAGTAGTTTCATGCTAGGGGTAGGGGTGAAGCTTGGAAAGTATTTGAGGAATTAAAATTGAATTGTTGATGATTTTGTGATTAAATTGTGATGTGTTGAATAGGATTTCCATGCTTAGCTTGAATACTAGTTGCAAATGCCATAATGGTTATTTGATTGGAGTGTTCATTACTAATTTGTCAAGAGATTGAGAATTGGTGAGAACATTGTTAGGTTATGAATAATACAACAATATAATTCATGCGGAAAAACCATAAATCCAAAATCCAAATTAATTGCCACATAGTCAATTAGCATAATTTAGGTGACATACAATGTGACGCGTGCCTTCCCTAGTTGCTCCCGAACCGAACAAGAACAAGTGTTTAGATCCCCTAACGTTGCCCCTCCGTAGAACGTCCACATCACGTTTGGATCCGCCTTAGGTTTAACCAACTAGGATTTTACTTAAGGTTTTATGTATTCAGGTTAGGCTTGTATCATGTTCTCCCTTGAAAACAATGGGAATAAAGAATGTGATTTCAATTCAATTAATGTGTATAATTATGAGGGCCTAGCCTCATATTTATAGTGTAGAAAACAAGGAACGTAAGTCTTGCTAGGAATAGAATTACCAACCCTATTAGGATTGAAATTCTTATTCAATTAGAATTGCAACATTAATTAAACTCTTAATTATTTGAATTCTCGTAAGACTAGGAATACTTAATTCAAGGTTACTTGGGAATTAATCAATCGGATAATTCTTGGAGCCCAAGACGAAACAACCCAATGCAGCCACAACGGGCCACATTGGTGTGCATGCTGACTCGGCCTAGTGCGTTGTGGCCCTCGCCTCGGCAGGCCTTGCACTCGCTGCTCGCTGGCTGGGCGCAGCCCATGAGCTGCTGCCTTGCCGAAGGCTTGGCGCGGCCCATGAGTTGTTGCCTTGCTTGCAGCTTGGCGCGGCCCATGGCTGCTGCCTTGCTCGCAGCTTGACGCGGCCCATGAGGTTGCTGCCTAGCTCGCAGGGCGCGGCCCATGGTGCTGCCTTGCTTGTCGAATGATGGACCGGCTCGCTTACCGGCTTTTCGCTCGTCGAGCTTCCGATTCGTTTTCCGATTCCGGAATTCATTTCCGTTTCGAACAAATATTTACGTTTCCGTTCATATTTTCGATTCCGGAAATAATTTCCTTTTCCGACAATATTTCTGACTCCGGTAATATTTTCGTGTGTGGTAATATTTCCGTTTCCGACAATATTTCCGTTTCCGGCAATATTTCTATTTCCGATAATATTTTCCGATACGAACCATGTTTCCCGTTTCTGGCAAAATCTACGACTTGGATAATATTTATATCTCCTTCATGAACCATATTTCCGTTTCCGGCAATATCATCATTACCGGAGTATTCTTTATTTTTCCTTTTGATGATTTCAGCTCCCACTGGAACCGAGATCCGTCATTTACGAGGGTTCATAAATGGAGTACTTAATGAATAATATATTCACTTAAATACTTGATTCGTTCACGTACTATTTGTGTGACCCTACGGGTTCATTCAAGAGTAAGTTGTGGATTAATATCATTAATTCCACTTGAACTGAAGCGACCTCTAGCTAGGCATTCAGTTCACTTGATCTCACTGAATAATTAACTTGTTAATTAATACTGAACCACATTTATTAGACTTCGCATTAAATTCATAGTTGGACCAATGGCATTATTTCCTTCAGGCTCCCACTTGTCCTTAGGGACAAGTGTGCATTTCCTAATTCCTTTATCGCTTGATGCCTGCTCATGAACATAAGGTAAGAGTAGTCATCCTTATTATATCCAGAGGTATTTCTCGGTTTCAGAGTTTAACTGATCAAATAAAACAGATAATCATAACCTATGATTCATCGGAGCACGGCCATGCATTTTTCAGTTTCTAGCTCTCCGAGTGGCCTTGTACAACTTTCAGCATCTCATCCCGATTTATGGGAGGACAATCCCAATCTTGTGATCTTGAGGTTAGACTTCGTTTGATAGGTGATTACCTGAGCGTTGCCGTTATAGTCTCCTTTTACCGTGCGACGCTTGACAACGTCAAAGTAACCACTTCTCAAACAAGTAATCTCAAATCACTCAGGTATTAAGGATTAGTGTCTAATAATGTAATGAAATTTACTTATGACAGATTTTCATCTCTTACATTTCATAGGTATGTCTGATACTAATCTTCTCAAGTAAGTATCTATGAAAATGATTGCGTCATTGCCATGTCCACATAGTTCAAGAAACAGAACTACTAGTCATCTTGCATTCTAGTCGTCTAGCATTTTCTATGTGTCCACTTTTACAGAAAATTTCCGACCAGGGACCTTTTTTTTTAAAAAACTTTTGACATTCAAGTTCACTTGATAGACATTTCTTTGTCACATAACTGGTCCTGAAAGTCTATCTTGAATATATCGTCAAGTTGAAAGTGATGTGGCCAGAAATAGTAACCTGCCACCTGACTCTTCTATAAAGGTCAAAATAAGAAGACAAAGATTCCTTCATGGATCTTTGCAACACATGCTAAGCCCATTGAGAAATCCTGGCCAAAACATGTCCGAAAACCCAGAGCTTGCAGGAAAGCCAAAAAAAGCAAAGAGCCCAATAGGTTTAATCAGATCTGTTAGGACACATGTCCAAATCTGGAAAAACACCCAATCATTAGGATAGGGTTGAGGGATCAATTCCCAAGAAACCCTAGCCCTATAAATAGCTCAGATCCCAAGGTAAAAGAGGCATTCAATTCATTCCCACCAACTTGAAACTAATATTTGCTCTGCCTTCTCTCTACAAATTACTTCTCTCTCTAGCTTATACTTACTTAAGCATCGCAGGGAATATTCCTACGGGAATATTCTTGTTTTGCAGGTTGCCAGAGTTTCGTGCCAGCTCATACTTGATACCTCCGAGGAACGCTTGACACGTCATCACCGTAAAAGATCCCACAACATTTGGCGCCGTTTATGGGGAGGTATAGTATCATGGCCGAGCCGCAATCTGAAGGAGAGTATAATGGTGGAGAGGAGAGACGGCCCAGCGAGAGGAGTCAACGCCATATAGAAGAAGCCAATCGAGTCGCAAATGCCGGAAACACACCACGCAGAGTGCAGGAGGCCGAAGTGGTTGTAGAGGAAGAACCAGTCCTGGAAGCACCTCCATCGGGCGGCCACCTGAGCCCCTGTGTTCGAGACGCCGTGCTGGATGAGAATTTGGACTTGCCAGTCTCAGTGGGAACACTGCGCGAGATCCTAGCAGGATTCCAACAGCAAATGAATCAAACCTTCCAACAGCAGATGAGTACCATGTTGCAGGATGAAATACGAAGGAACATGTTAATCTACAGCACTGAAAGGACGGCCCCGTAGAGGCCGCTCAGTCTAGGTGTCAATCGGATAAACAAAATGCCACTTAGATCCAATGTATGGAGAGCAGGAGAAAGCTCCCGTCCACAAGCCAGCCGTGGAGCTAGTCCTGTGGCAGAACGCTCAGTGATTGACCGCGGCCATCAAGAATTTCTGCCTCGGCGAGAGCAGGCTACGCGGCCACCGTCCAGGGGAAACCCACCGGCCGTCCTGAGGCCCTCCTCGAGACGACAGGAGCACTATGAAGCTAAGTCTGAACTATCAGACACCGGATCCACTCTCGTAATGGAAGATCCCCCATTTTACCCCTCAGTTCGAGGGCAGACCCAGATGACGCCTAACAGAGTGAGCTTGCGTCCCGTATGGTGCCTAGCCGTCGTGAACCAACCTATCATATCCAGCAAGGGTTTGATAACCTGACATTGAGGCATATGAGCACCCCCTTTTCCGAGGACATAATGAACGCCCCGAAAGAACCTAAAGTCAAAACCCCCACCATTGAAGCCTATGACAGTACCACCGACCCAAATATGCACCTGGTTGCATACTGTCACCACATGTGTGTTCAAGGAACCAATGAAGCCACCTGGTGCAAATACTTTCCTGCTACCCTTAAAGGAGTGGCGTCCAAATGGTTTGAACGACTTCCCCGGGGATCAATTGCCTCCTTCAACGAATTACAAACCTTGTTCTCCACCAGGTTCATGACACACAAGGAAGAAAGGAAAACAAGCATGCATTTGGGACGGATTCAACAAGGAAAAGATGAGTCAGTAAGAAGCTATGTGAAGCGCTTCAATCTAGAGGCTGGACAGATCCAGATGTGCCCGACGGCGTCTCCTTCGATAATTTTATCAGAGGACTTAAGAATGGATCATTCAAGTTTGACTTAGTTAAGAAGAGCGTTCAGACTATAGCTGAAGTATTGGATGAGGCTGAAGCATTTATCCACGCAACGAAAATATGCAGCGCGTCCAAAGATGGAATGACTGGTGAGACAACAGATTCCTCAGGGAAGAAAGACAAGACAGACCGAAAAGCACCACGAGTAAATGGTACTTGGGCTCTTTCAAAAGAGCAGGATACCAATTCTCCTGGACACAAGAGAGAACGTCCACAAGAAAGAGAATATTTCGAGTACAACATAGACCTCCTCACAATACTGGTGGACGTCGGCACCAGGTTTGATCTTGAACGGCCTTTCCCCATGAAGTCTCCTGCTGAGAGTCGAGAACCTAAGCTGTATTGGCAGCTCCACGAGGATATAGGGCATGACACCAAGAGTTGCAGAATCTTGAAGAGAGCCCTAGACGGCCTGGCCTCTAAAGGACACCTAAAGAACTACCTGCAAAGGAGTGCCCACGGCTCGGGTAAGAACCAGTATAAAAAGAACAAGTCACCTGTCTCACCTACAAAGGGAAATCACAGCGAAGGGGGATTTGTAGCGGTCATATCTGGAGGACCGGTCGCTGGAGGACCCACCATGAGGGGACAAAAAGACTATGCCCGCTGCCTAGGTCAAGTAATGTTGTCAGGGAAGTCACCTGTGGACCCATTTCCTCGGATAGAGATATGTGAGTCGGATGGTGGACAGGTAGCCACTCCACATGATGACCCCCTCGTGGTCGAGATCAAAATTTCCAACATGAGAGTGAAGCATATCCTGATTGACACTGGAAGTTCGTCTGACAAAATGAGCATAGAGTGCCTCAGCCGCCTAGCCCACGATCCCAAAACCATGGAAAGCATACACTATCCCATCATTGGTTTTGGAGGAAGTATAATACATCCCGTAGGCGTCATCAACTTGCCAGTTCAAATTGGAGATAAAAAAGATGGACGAAAGATGGGGGTGGATATCCTAATCATCAAAGATTTGACAGCATACAATGTCATTTTGGGACGTCCCACCCTGAACAAAATTAAAGAAGTATTCGTCACCAATCTCATGCTCCTGAAGTTTGTATGCGACGATGGGGCGATAGGGACTATACATGGAGACCAACAACAAGCAAGAGACTGCTACCTCACAACCCTCAATCCATCAGCATGGAAGAAAGATTTGGTCGAAGCAAGAGGCAAAAGAAAGCATGAGGAAGAGCTACCTACTACCAATAAGAGTATCCTACTCAAGATAGAAAAAAGTGGCTAAAAAATAGATATCATTAGATTAGTCAGGATAGTTTATGTAATGCGAGCCTACTAAACGGCCTAACAATTGTGCAAGAGCCCACAAAACGGCCTGTAATGCTTGCCTACAAAACGACCAATTTTAGCTACGTTAGTAAAATAATAAGCTTCATGATAATATTTTCTTATCTGATGAATTCATGGCTCGATAAAGCCACACAGAATTACATAGCAAAAGACTAGTGAAATACCCCCACAGTAACGAGCCCTTAGAGGCGGCGTCACGAGTGATTAACTGAACGACGACCCTAAAAGTGGCCTGAACTGACAAAGACGTGAATACGCAAAATAAGACTCAACAGAGCAGTCATTAAAAAGGACGCCGTCCCCATCGTAAGGCGTCACAAAAAGACTAATCGGTTGACGGCCTGAGATGTGGCCTAGATTAGCGCCCCAAATTAGGCTGATTACCTAAAACACTGGGTAACCGTCCACAAATGGACCTAGAAAGTATGTTCCTGAAAACCAGTAATAAACTGAAATGGAATAAAACACAGTGCACAGGAGGCACAAAATATTCATACATGCGCACAAGGAGCAACAAAACCAAATAAAATAATGCCAAAAGGCACCAATGTTATTACAAGCCCCCATGGCGCAGCGAAAACCAACCAACAAGAAAAACCGTCAAAGGATGAGGGGCCGTGGAGCTTCCGTCCTGGACGTCCTGGTTTTCAGGGGAATTCACCACCTCTTCCTCTGCGTCTTCATCCTCCCCCTCACTAAAAAACTCAGGAGGATCCAGACCAAGGCGTCGAGAAGTCGAGACGGCCATCTGATATGAGATCCGACGCTTAAACCAGGAGAAGTCCTTCCCGTCCACCGACTGATCCCAGGCCCGCCGAGCATTCTCCAAAATGGACTCTTCCTCAAGCTTGAAGGAGCTAGAGGCTTCCCCCCGCACGGCTTCAATCTCGTCCTGGGTAGCCTTGAGTTTCTTCTCCAAGGCGTCCACCTTGGAAGAGAAAATGGTAACCCGCTCTGAAACGGCAGAATACCCCTTTCTTAGCGCGGCCAACCTCTCCTCATGCTCCAGCAACTTATTCTCATAGTCCTGGGCGTCCTCCTCAGCCTTCTTCAAAGCGCCCGTCTCCGACTTAATCTTGATGTCTGCATCCTTATTGATTTGCCTAGCTTTCTTCTCAGCATACTTCTCATGATTCTTAATCTAGTCCTTATGCTGTAGCATCTCCTTATGCATATCGAAGCGGTAATGTCTACCCTCGGCACAACGGATGAAGAGCTGCCTTGACCAAAAATAGACTTAATTTTTCACACACAAAAAAAAAAATATTAAAAAACTTACATCAAGTATGAGGGACTGCATGGCCCCAAAGTACCCCAGACCAATTCCAGGAAGCGAGATCACATACTCTTCAAGAATTACAGCGTGGACGTCTGCAAGGATCTTATCCTTTTCCTCTGAACTGAACCCGCCTGATGGGGGAATGTTCGCCACTTCAGCACGCCACATCCGCTTGAACATGTCACCTGAATTATTATCAATACATCAATTAAATATACCAAAACTACCAAGTTATCACGACGACCTAAGTGTTAAACAACTGACCAGCCGATGAAGCTGGCGGAGGCATAGGGGCATCCCCAACAGGAGCACCCTGGGACTCTTTGCCCTTCCCCTCTCTCGACGAGGAGGTAGCAGCTCCCCCAACGTTGGCGGCAGCTCCAGGGGAGTCAACCTAATCAATGACCACCTCGGCAACGGCCGCTTTGGCCGCAGAATCTCCTTCAACGGTCACCTTGGGAGATGTCTCTTTTGGCTCAGGTGGAAGGGTGGACGCCTGAGGAGTAGGGGCTCCTTCTCCCCCAGACAGAGGGGCTGACGGCCTCGACAGCGACGGCTTCGCTGTAGCATCAGCAATGCCCAACTTCTTGAAGAAGGGACGCTGCTGACGCTTGGGCTTAGGGGCCATCGTTGAAGATGCAGGACACTTCTTCGTGGCCGACGAAGTAGGCTCCTAAAAATAAAAAATAAAAAAGTGAACAACCAATCATAGATAAAGGAATACAGAAATACGTCAAAAATTGAACAAAATATACGTTGACAGTGTCACCAGAGGCACCCTCATTGGATTTCTTCGAGGTATCCTTCTTCTTAGCCTCCAAGGCCTTGAATATATCATCCGTATACACCTGGGACAACCTGGTAGGAACGTCCACCAAACCCTGGTCTTCAGGGGACAGACGACTCATGGCAGAATCTACACAAATCAAGAGGATTAGTGAAAGATAAGAAAACAAGGCCTTAGTGGAAAGTCAATGCAAAAACTACCTCTATTCAAGTAGGGGCAGAGACCAACGGCCGCGAGGAAGACCATGTTGGTGAACTGACCCACATGGGGAAGCCAATTATTAGGCACCCATGCGTGACTCTTCGCAGACAGCCGATACATCTCGGCCTGAAATAAAGGCTTTATGAGCCTCCAATCCCTCGACAAAAGACGAGGATAGGCGTCATCTCTAGACAAATAGCGGGGTCGGGGATTCCAGCGTGAAAGACGCTCTGAAAGGGGGAGGTCCTCCATTCGGATAATAGACCACTTTTTCCTCCACCACACCCAGCTAAACGTCTTACCCACTACCGTCTTATAACCCCGCTGGCTATACAGGGTGAACCATCCTTGGGGAAAACGAGAGGAGGGGGAAATATCTACGAGTCTAACAAAAGCAGGAAAAGAAGGAGTGACGTCGCTCAGTGCACACTTGGTAATATACCCAAAGACGTTCGCCCAAGAGTTAGGGGTCAGCTGGGCTAGGCCAATGTCATAACCCTCCAAAACGTCCATTACAAAAGGGTGCAGAGGAAACCTAAGACCCAATCTAAAGGCGGCTGTATAGACGGCAACCTCGCTCAAAGAGAGTCGGTCTACAGTACTACGGGGACGAGGGCACCTAAAACTAAAACCACGAGGCAAGAGTAAGAAACGCTCAAAGTCATGCCCCTGCTCCCTCAGATACCTCAACCATTTCATGCTGGGGAGGATGTCAGAAGGAAGAAAATCCACATCGTCTTTCCCACGAACCATAGGAGGGAGATTTTTTCCAAACTCCTCATCAGAAGAACTGGAGGAATCATTTTCAAAATCCTCACGCGGGATGTGAGGACGGCGAGCCAAACTCTTTCTTCTTCTTAAAGAACGTGCCGCCCTAGAAGCCCCTTCTCCTGAATGATGGGAAGAGCTAACTCCACCCACATTTCCTTGGGACGGGCTCGAAAAAGGAACCCTGTTGTCCCTCTCTCGTGGTGCTGCCCATGCACCTACTTTGGCTCTCTGCTTAATACGAGCCATGCCGTCCTGCATAGGGAACATGACGTCTGACTTAAAAAAGAGAAGGGGAAAAAGCAAAAAACTTGTACGCCGTCCGAATACCAGAAAACGTGGCAACTGACAGGACGCCTCTACAAGAAATTAAAGCATCAAAAGTAAAGGGAAATTCAGAAACATGCAGAAACAAGAAGTTATTGAAAATACTTACCAATGAGTGATCAAACTGCTGAAATGATCAGGCAAGTTGTCTAAACCCCAAGAACAGCGAATGAAGAATCCAAGAACACTCAACACGAACACAGGAAACTCGTCGAAGGAAAATTGCTCTTTCTCTCTCTAGAAGTCTCTTGGAAAATTAACAAAATGAAAATGAAGGAGAAACAACGATTTTCTGAAACAATTTAAAGGCTAAAATCCAATTCCCAAATAAGAAAATCACACGAGGCACCATAACAAGGCTCCCCCACATGGGCCAGGGGCACCCTGCTTGAGGGGCAAATGATGTGGCCAGAAATAGTAACCTGCCAACTGGCTTTTCTATAAAGGTCAAAATAAGAAGACAAAGATCCCTTCATGGATCCCTGCAACACATGTTAAGCCCATTGAGAAATCCTGGCCAAAACATGTCCGAAACCCCAGAGCTTGCAGGAAAGCCCAAACAAGCAAAGAGCCCAATAGGTCTAATCAGATCTGTTAGGACACATATCCAAATCTGGAAAAACACCCAATCATTAGGATAGGGTTGAGGGATCAATTCCCAAGAAACCCTAGCCCTATAAATAGCTCAGATCCCAAGGTAAAAGGGGCATTCAATTCATTCCCACCAACCTGAAACTAATCTTTGCTCTGCCTTCTCTTTACAAATTACTTCTCTCTCTAGCTTATACTTACATAAGTATCGGAGGGAATATTCCTACGGGAATATTCTTGTTTTGCAGGTTGCCAGAGTTTCGTGCCAGCTTATACTTGATACCTCCGAGGAACGCGTGACACGTCATCACCATAAAAGATCCCACAACAGAAAGGACTCATCATTTAATAAACCACAAATTAAATGGAAAAATGAATTCTATTCATTTATATGAATAGTTAACCAAAACGTATTACAGAGTATTAAGCTCTAAAACTTTAAAACATTTATTAAGGACATCAAAGACATTCTCCAACATGCTTGATTCCCATAGCTGCAGT
This sequence comes from Spinacia oleracea, assembly GCF_020520425.1. Taxonomy (NCBI): domain Eukaryota; kingdom Viridiplantae; phylum Streptophyta; class Magnoliopsida; order Caryophyllales; family Amaranthaceae; genus Spinacia; species Spinacia oleracea. The sequence goes on along the minus strand of NC_079492.1, from coordinate 85,811,960 downwards.
GTGCGAGTTATGCTTCGCTTGCGGCAGAGATTTAGTTAATGGATCTGAGATGTTGTCATCAGTTCCAATCTTGCTTATCTCGACTTATTTTCTTTCCACGAACTCTCATAGAAGGTGAAATCTAAGTTCGACGAAGTACATGCTTGACTCCCTGGTGGTGTCTAGGCTCCTTTGACTGTGCAATAGCTCCATTATTGTCACAATATAGAGCTATTGGTCCTTTAATGGAGGGGACTACACCAAGTTCACCTATGAACTTCCGTAGCCAAATAGCTTCTTTTACTGCTTCAGGTGCAATAATGTACTCCGCTTCAGTTGTAGAATCCGCAATGGTACTCTGTTTAGCACTTTTTCCAGCTTACTGCACCTCCGTTGAGGCAGAAGACAAACCCAGACTATGATCTGAAATCATCTTTGTCGGTTTGGAAACTTGCGTCCGTATAGCCTTTAAAAATTAAATCTCCACCATAGACCAGGAAATCATCTTTGTGCCTTTTCAGGTACTTCAAAATATTCTTGGCAGCAGTCCAATGCGCCTCTCCTGGGTCTGACTGGTATCTTCTGGTAGCACTGAGTGCGTACGCAACATCCGGGCGTGTACATATCATAGCATACATTATTGAACCAATCAATGATGCATATGGAATCCCACTCATTCGTCTACGCTCATCTAGTGTTTTTGGGCACTAAGTCTTGCTTAGAGTTATTCCATGAGACATGGGTAGGTAGCCTCGCTTGGAGTCATCCATATTGAACCTTTCAAGCACCTTATTGATATAAGTGCTTTGACTAATTCCAATCATCCTTTTAGATCTATCTTTGTAGATCTTGATGCCCAGTATGTACTATGCTTCTCCTAGATCCTTCATCGGAAAATATTTCCCAAGCCAAATCTTGACAGAGTTCAATATAGGAATGTCATTTCCGATAAGTAATATTTTGTCAGCATATAACACTAGAAAAGCAATTTTTCTCCCACTGACCTTCTTGTATACACAAGATTCTTCTGCCTTCTTGACGAAGCCAAAGTCACTGACTGCTTCATCAAAACGTGTATTCCAGCTCCTTGATGCTTGCTTCAATCCATAAATGGATTTCTTAAGCTTTCATACCTTTTTAGCATTCTTTGGATCCTCAAAACCCTCAGGTTGTGTCATAAACACAGTTTATGTTAAAACGTCGTTTAAGAAAGTGGTTTTGACATCCATCTGCCATATTTCGTAAGTATGCAGCGATTGCTAACATTGTCCGAATAGACTTTATCATTGCAACTGGTGAAAAGGTTTCGTCATAATCCACATAGTGGACTTCCCTGTATCCTTTTGCAACCAATCTAGCTTTGAAAACTTCTAGTTTCCCATCCTTGTCCTTTTTCAGTTTGAAACCCATTTGCTTCCTATGGCTTGGTAGCCATCTGGAAAATCGACCAAATCTCAAACTTGGTTTTCAGACATGGAGTCTAATTCATATTGCATGGCTTCTTGCCACTGCTTGGAGCTAGGGCTCGTCATAGCTTGTTTGTAAGTAGCAGGTTCATCGCTTTCCAGCAATAGAATTTCATGGCTCTCATTTGTCAAAATACCTATGTATTTTTCTTGTTGAGACCTATATCTCTGCGATCTACGCCGGGTTACATTTCTAGGTTGTTCTTGATTCTCACCAGATACGTATAAAGATCTCTGATTTTCAACTAGAATGCCATCTTGAGCATTCTCTAGAGTTTCTTGTTCGACTCGAATTTCTTCGAGGTCTACTTTTCTCCCACTTGTCATTTTGGAAATGTGATCTCTTTCCAAAAAAATACCATCTCGAGGAACAAACACCTTGTTCTCAGATGTATTGTAGAAGTAATACCCCTTTGTTTCCTTTGGGTAGCCCACAAGGATACATTTGTCAGATTTCGGTTGAAGTTTGTCTGAAATTAATCGTTTAACGTATACTTCACAACCATAAATCTTAAGAAAAGACACATTTGGTGGCTTTCCGAACCATAACTCATATGGAGTCTTTTCGACAGCTTTAGACGAAGCTCTATTTAGTGTGAGTGCAGCTGTGTTTAGTGCATGTCCCCAAAATTCTATTGGAAGTTCGGCCTGACCCATCATTGATCGAACCATGTCTAGCAAGGTCCTGTTCCTCCGTTCTGATACACCGTTCCATTGAGGTGTTCCGGGAGGAGTCAATTCTGACAAGATTCCACATTCTTTCAGATGTTCATCAAATTCATAGCTCAGATATTCACCGCCTCTATCAGACCGCAGTGCTCTAATCTTCTTGCCGAATTGATTCTCTACTTCACTCTAAAACTCCTAGAATTTGTCAAAGGATTCAGACTTATGCTTCATTAGGAAGACATAACCATATCTACTGACGTCATCAGTAAAAGTGATAAAGTAGCTGAAACCACCTCTAGAATTTGAACTCATTGGTCCACATACAACTGTATGGATTAAACCCAATAGATCCGTTGCTCTTTCTCCAACTTTAGAGAAAGGTTGCTTTGTCATTTTGCCAAGTAAACATAATTCACATTTACCATAATCCTCTAAGTCAAATGGTTCTAGAATTTCTTCCTTTTGAAATTTTTTTATACGTTTCATGTTAATATGGCCTAATCGACAATGCCACAGGTAGGTGAGATCTGAATCATTCTTTTTGGCCTTTTTGCTATTTATGTTATAAACTTGTTTATCGTGATCTAGCACATAAAGTCCATTGACTAATTTAGCAGATCCATAAAACATCTCTTTAAAATAAAACGAGCAACTATTGTCTTTTATTAAAAAGCTAAATCCCGTAGCATCTAAGCAAGAAACAGAAATGATGTTTTTAGTAAGACTTGGAACATGGAAACACTCTTCCAGTTCCAAAACTAGCTCAGAGGGAAACGACAAATAATAAGTTCCTATAGCTAATGCAACAATCCTTGCTCCATTTCCCACTTGTAGGTCGACTTCTCCCTAGCTTAACCTTCTACTTCTTCTTAGTCCCTGTGAATTGGAATATAAGTGTGAGCCACAACCTGTATCTAATACCCTAAGAAGTTGAATTTTTAAGTATACAGTCTATAACAAAAATACCTGAAGATGGAACAGTTCCGTTCTTCTGATCTTCCTTTAGCTTCAAGCAATCTCTCTTCCAATGCCCCTTCTTCTTACAGTAGAAGCATTCAGACTCAGAAGTGGGCTGGCTCACCTTCTTCTTTTCAGACTTGGTGCCGCCAGTTTTCTTAGTTGGACTGGCCTTCTTGCCACCTTTCTTAGCATTCCTCTTCTTGCCAGATTTCTTGAACTTGCCCCCACACACCATAAGCACATCTTGCTTATCACTTTTGAGTGTCTTTTTAGCGGTCTTCAGCATACCGTGAAGCTCAGTGAGCATTTTGTCCAGACTATTCATGTTGTAGTTCAGCTTGAACTGATCATACCCGCTATGAAGAGAATGGAGGATGGTGTCTACAACCCTTTCTTGAGAGAACTGCTGATCAAGCCGACTCATATTCTCAATTAATCCAATCATTTTGAGAACATGTGGACTTACGGGCTCGCCCTTCTTGAGCTTGGTGTCAAGAATTTGCCTATGAGTGTCGAATCTTTCGACTCGAGCTAGATCTTGGAACATGTTCTTTAACTCACTGATGATTGTGAAAGCATCTGAGTTGATGAACGTTTTCTGTAGATCTGCACTCATGGTTGCAAGCATTAGACATTTTACATCCTTGTTGGCATCAATCCAACGATTGAGGGCTGCCTGAGTGACCCCTTCGCCCGCGGCTTCGGGCATCGCCTATTCCAGGACATACTCCTATTCTTCTTGCATAAGAATTATTTGCAAGTTCCTTTGCCAGTCAAGGAAGTTTTTCCCGGTCAACTTCTCCTTTTCGAGAATTGATCGGATGTTGAATGAATTTTTGTTTTCCATTATTAAAACTACATTTGAAAAGAATAAACAAATAAATAACCATTCATACTTTCTCTTAATAAACTTATAATCTAGCATACATGCATAATTCAATATTTATTAAGCCTTTTATTCGAGTTTTGTGTTCTGACAGGTGTGAATAAAATGAATCAAAGATCCATAAATCATTGATGAATTAAGCACATTATGTATTCTGACCCAATTCTAAAATATTTTAGTTAAGCAAATCCTTTGCTAATAGTATAGAAACTACTCCTGGTTGATAGGTACGTCTAAGAACTTTATTAGGTAAACCTATCCCGTTTGCCACGACATAAAAGGACTCCTTACTTATATCGTTGAGTTTCACCAAAACTAACATGTATCACAATTATTTGTGTACCTTACCCCTTTAGAATCAACAAGTAACACTTCGCTATGGCGGAAAACTATTACTTAGATTGATGTAAAGGTTATCCAAGTAAGTGTTATTTTGGAATGGCACCTTTTAATGCAATTTTTTAAAGTTTGGAAATTAAGGCTCTTACTATGTTGGTTAGATTTTAAGTGAAATAAAATCCTTAATCATGCAACATAATCAAGCCATAATCTCGTGCATTATTAATACATATTTAAAGCCATAAATAACTTGAAGCATGCATAACATTTAAATGTGATCTAGTATGGCCCGACTACGTCTTGAAGCTTCAACTTCAAACTCCGTCTTTGAAATGGATTGGAAATTCCGCCTTGAATTTCACCATGGGAGGCACCATTTTCTTCAAATAGGATATGCTATAATTAAAACTAATTACAACTATTTGATGGTACGCATACCATATTTAAACAAAAACTTTGGTGAATAAGACAAATTTTACATTTAAATTAATGGTACACAAGCCATATTTTCTATGCTATTTGGGCCATACTAGTCACATTCCATAGCCTGCAAAACAATACATTTACAATATACCATTCACCCATTCATTTATCAATTAATGGCCCACATAGCAAGTTAGTAGAAAAATCATGCATCACATAAACATTTGCAGCAACTAATCAAAGGTTCCAACAATCTACAAATTATTCAACCTTATTAGTTCTAATCGAGTTGTTTTAACCTTAAAGGAATAAAGAAATAATCAAGAGTTTAACAACTAAAATCTCCCACTAAAACAAGGAATTTACATGCGTTACAAATTTTAAACATAAAATTGTATTTCCTAGTCCAACCGGAAACTTACAAATTTAATTAAAATTTAAAGCTCATATTAATTTTTAAATCCCTTAACATTATTTTCAATTGATTAAAATTAAATAATTATAAATTTACCAAGGTTTTAATTTTATTAAAATAATAAGTATAAAATAAGTTAATAATTAAATTAATCAAAATGAAATTCTGAGAAAAATTAAAATTACGAAATTTAATTAAAATCGACGTTCAACCGAAAAACAAATAAACGACCCAACGTGCCAAGGCAAGGCCATAGGCCGAAGCCCACGCCCCGCCTAAGCAAGCCACACCACAGCGCCCATGGGCCGCGTGCACAAGTGCATCGCCCATGGCCTGCTTGTCGCTGGCCAAGTGATGCATCACAGCGAGCAACGCAACAGCCCACGTTGTGCTTGCTGCTGCTCGCTGGGCAGGGGGCTTGGCGCAGCCGCACGCGAGCTCCCTTGCTCATTGTGTTGCTGCCCTGCCTTTTGCATTGCGCTTTGACGCTCGTCGCCTTGCTCGATCACATTGCACAACACACACCGCACAGGCCCGTGCCCGCGCGCACCTGCTCGTGCTTGCTCGTTGCCTCGTCGCCTTGCTCGTCGTCGCATGCCCGCACTAGGAAACACCCCATAAGGGTAACACTTAGCTTCCATTTCTTCCTGCGTGCAAGTTTGTGAACGATTTATAAAAATCAAAAACTTTTATATTTAAATTTAACGACAAATTAATAATCCATTTTAATTTCACTAAATTTAGGCGAAATATTAAAAATTTATTATTCAAATTAATTTTCGATTACATATTTTCTTAGGGATTAAAATTTAGTTGATAAAAATTTAAAACGTTTCAATTTTAACAAATTTTATGGTGGTTTTTAATCATAGGATCCTAATTGAATTATCAATTAATTATTAAAATCAAAACAAATTCTAAATTATTTGAAATTCAACAAATTAATTATAATTACAAATTAGGTTGTATAATTAACGAAATTAGACCTTAAAATTGTTAAACATATACAATAGGTCAATCATAGATTCAAGATTTACATACAAGATTCGCAAATATTTAATTTAACATCATAAAAATTACAAATTTTGCATTCGAAAAACTAAAACCTCCGAAAAGTCATAGTTAGGCTTCGAATTTGGGAATTCTAGGTTCGGCATCAAATCTTTGATTTTTGTCAAAATTTTAAAATGTCGTTTACATGCGAAGTTCACTATAAAAACATAAGTTTTCGACAATTATTGAAAAAACTGCCAAAAAATCCTGCAAACATATAATCAAATAATCGCACGAATTTGCAATTAATTACATCCACAAAATTATCACCCCTTTAATTCATTGAAAATTTATAAAGTTAATCCATGTTAACTATAATTGATTATGGAATTAATTAGAGGCTCGTGATACCACTATTAGGTTTTGTACAATACAACAATATAATTCATGCGGAAAAACCATAAAGCCAGAATCCAAATTAATTGTCACATAGTCAATTAGCATAATTTAGGTGACATACAATGTGATGCGTGCCTTCCCTAGCTGCTCCCGAATCGAACAAGAACAAGTCTTTAAAGCCCCAAACGTTGCCCCTTCGTAGAAAGTCCACAACATGTTCGGATCCACCTTAGGTTTAACCAACTAGGATTTTACTTAAGGTTTTATGTATTCAGATTAGGCTTGTATTATGTTCTCCCTTGAACATAATGGGAATAAAGAATATGATTTCAATTCAATTGATGTGTATAATTATGAGGGCCTAGCCTCATATTTATAGTGTAGGAAACAAGGAGTTTGAGTCTTGCTCGGAAAAGAATTACCAACCCTATTAGGATTGAAATTCTTAATCAATTAGAATTGCAACATTAATTAAACTCTTAATTATTTGAATTCTAGTAAGACTAGGAATACTTAATTCAAGGTTACTTGGGAATTCAGCAATCGGATATTTCTTGGAGCCCAAGACGAAACAACCCAATGCAGCCACGACTGGCCACGTTGGTGTGCGTGCTTCCTCGGCCCAGTGCTGTTGTGGCCCTCACCTTGGCAGGCCTTGCAATCGCTGCTTGCTGGCTGGGCGCTGCCCATGAGCTGCGGCCTTGCCGTAGGCTTGGCGCGGCCCATGCGCTGCTGCCTTGCTTGCAGCTTGGCGCGGCCCATGGTTGCTGCCTTGCTCGCAACTTGGGCGCGACCCATGGTTTCTGCCTTGCTCGCAGCTTGGCGCGACCCATGAGGCTGCTGCCTTGCTCGCAGGACGCGGCCCATGGTGCTGCCTTGCTTGTCGAGGGATGGGTCGGCTCGCTTGCCGGCTTGTCGCTCGTCGAGCTTCAGATTCGTTTTCCGATTCCGAAATTCATTTCCGTTTCGAACAAATATTTACGTTTCCATTAATATTTCCAATTCCGAAAATAATTTCCTTTTCCGAGAATATTTTCGATTCCGGTAATATTTCCGTTTCCGACAATTCCGGCAATATTTCTATTTCCGATAATATTTTCTGATACGAACCATGTTTCCGTTTCCGGCAACATCTACGACTTGGATAAAATTTATATTTTCGTCATGAACCATATTTCCGTTTCCGGCAATATCATCATTTCCGGAGTATTCTTTATTTTGCCTTTTGACGATTTTGATGAGCGACATTTTTGTCGCTCTTAGCTTAGGATTTTAGTTTATTTTAGTATTTTTTGCTTAGTTTTATCGTTTTTTAATTCGTGTATCGCATTTTTTCATTAATCGTAATATTTTCTTGTCTTGCGCATATTATAGTGGTTTTTGCTCTAAACGTGCCTTTTTTGCGCATTCTCTTTGCATAAGGGTCGTCTTGAGCATTGACGTGTTAAATAATGTGTCATTATGCTTGACGATGTTTAATATGATTTTACGATTTGTAAATATGCGATACGAATTAATAACATGCTATGCGATTTAATAAGTGTGCTAGGCGATTTTGATAACTTGGCTATTCGTTGTTTGTTGTGTGCAGCGACGAAGCAACCCACGAGAATTTGAGTGACCAAGCAACAACAGCAATACGCAAGCAGCGAAGCCTAGCAGCCACACAAGAGCAGCGCGCCACAGCAGTAGTCGTGCGAGCGCACACTGCTGTGCGAGCGCACAGCCATGCTGTGCGGGCGCACGAATCCGACAAAATAGGCCAGGAACTAAGCGCCTACCTGTGCGAGCGCTCGGAAAAGTTGTGCGATCGCACATTCCTCTTGTGCGCGCGCACGTACCCCCTTGTGCGGTCGCACAACTGCTCGGGTTTGCTGTTATAAAAAGGAGATTCGCAGCTTTGTTTCGTCATTACGTAGGTTGTTAGTTTCATTTGTAGGATTTCATAATTAGAATTCTAGAGAGAGAATTAGATTAGGGCTTAGATTAGAGGTTAGGATTAAGATTCTTAGCTTCAAATTCTTCAATTCTTAGTTGATTCAAACATTAAATTTCAGATTTCTCTTCTCTTTCATTTGAGTTTTGTTCTTCAATTTTGGTCTTCAATTTTGGTGCAACTTCAATGATTCAAGGTATAATTCTTAATCTTCTTTTTGATTTGTTCTTTCATTCTTTTAATGCTTCATTAATTTCGTTCTTGCTTTGATTTCATAGTTGAATCATAGAATTAGTTTCATATTTTGATTGTTGATGATTTTTCCCCCAATTTTGATATTTGAATTTTCTGAATTTTGTTGATTCAATTAGTTTCATTGTTGCAATTAGTTTCATTATTAGGATTAGTTTTATTTTAATCTTATTCATAGTCATGCCTATTAAATAGTTCACAGTCTAGAGATTTAGGTTGAAGCCTTGGATTAGAATTAGGGATTTTGGAGATAATTTTGTGATTGATTTTGTGATTAAATGGATTACCTGATGTTTGATTCCATGTCTAGTTAGTTTAGGATTAGCTAACCTAAATTTCTAGAATATTGGAGTGTTATGCTTCGAATTGACGTGAGAGCGTGATTAGTTGCTTGCATTTACTTTGGCTTGATTCTTCGTTCATAGTTTCCTCCTCGAGTCTTGATTGTAGCGAGAGCTAGATTAGGATTGGTTGAGCATGGCTCCTCGAAGCCACAAATGGTCATTGCATTCATTAATTAGTCATTGCAAAATCATGAGCATTTAGGATCTTAGGAACTCCCAATTCAAGTTCCATAGCCAATTCCCGAAGACTGTAGAATTTCCTTACTTGTTCATATTTCATACTTGTTCTTGATTTCAATAGATAAATACATTCATACATACATTTTTCATTTTTCATCCCTATACTAGTCGCTATAGTCAATATAGCCGGTTAGTTGGGAGTTTATAAATTTTGTTTGATTGAGCGGTATCGTTCAACGACCGGAAATCGGCTCATCAAAATGGCGTCGTTGCCGGGGAATGGCATCGTTGTTTGATTTTTCATTCTAGTTCATTAGTCTAGTTCATTTTCTTTTCTTTTCATTTTCAAATAAAATCAAAAAAAAATATGTCAAGAGTGTACGTTCTCAATTCCTCAAGTTGTTCATGAACCATTTTGGATGTATTATAATAGAGTAAATACGGTGATTGAATATCGTCGCACCCATGGAACTCTTAATGGTTTAATGGCATGGGAAACTTGTAATGCTATATATAATGGACTGAATAGGGAAACATTTGAGATTCTTCAATCCAATTGTAATGGAGAGCTTCAAAACATGCATTGGAGAGATGCCATGCCTTTCTTTTCGTGGTTTGCTAGAGTTCAATATTTTGACTCTCATTCTTATTCTCATGATTTTTCACATCCTTGCGTGAATGTCAATGATTTCCCTCATGTGTCTAATGTTAATGCTCATGAGCTTGATGACAACCATTATCCCCATGTTGATTTTGAAACCTCCTCGCATTGTGAATTTTCAAAATCATGTCCGTGTTACAAATTTATTGATGATGATGATGATGATGATTATACTTCATATTATGCCAAGGATAATAATCAATTTAGTGAAGGGAATGATGTTGAAAAGGGTGAGATATTGAACTTAGAGGTTGTTCCTCTTTCTCCCACCTCCACTCCCTTGAGCGAAAGTGACTCTCACCCCATTGATGATTGGCCATTTTGAGAACGATTTGGTTCATTTGGGATGTGATAGTTCTATTGAGGATGTCATTGAGTGTGAAGCACCTAATTTGGTGGTTTTTGATGAATCGAGAATAGTAATGAAGTTGATGATGTGAATTTGATTGAAAGATCCATTGTTGAGATTTCTTGTGCTCCTTGTGATGTGATTGAAGTTGTTTGTGAAACTTGTGTTCCCACTCCCTTCCCTCACACCCCTTTCCAAATCAAGAAACTCGAGATTTATCCTTCCTTTCCCATCTCACTTCCTTATTTTCTCCGAGCCCCACCACTTGAGGATTTTCCACCCTCCATTCATTCCACAATGCCATGTTTGAACAATATTGTGGAACTTGGTTCTCTTTCCACCCGAAAAGAATTCGTTGAGGAGCATGAGGCTTCTCTTTATCCTTTTTCTCTTTATCCTTTTTCTCTTTCTCCTTTTTATTCTTCTTCTTATTTTCTTATTTTTCCTTTTGATTTTTCTTATTTTTGGCTCCCCACACCCCGTAGGCATAGAGTTGCTTTTAACTTTGTGCATGCTTCTCAAGCGACTCTTGCCTACTTGTTATTCTTGGATATGTTTGCCATTGCATTTGACAAACTATTGCGATCGTTGTCGGGGTACTTACTAGAGGTAAAAGGCGTCAAGCTAATGACGTAAAAAGAGCGCTTCTCGGGAGGCAACCCGTGGGTTTTGCCCATTTGGCCCATGTATACTAATTTTTTCTTGATTTTTGAGTTTTTGTGCCTCTAGCTTTCTTGATTTGGAAATCTTTGCATCTACCTTTGCCATGCCCGGCTATTCTTATTGGTGAGTTCCTTCGTTATTACGGTTCTTTGCGGGCTTTTCTCCCACGACATCTCCGGTAATATCCTTCTAACTCACATGCATTCTTTGGGATAGGGCATTATTCATGTGGGGCATTGGTTGGATGGGTAGTTGTGCCCCTCCTAGTTTTGTTTTAGGCCTTGAGGACATGGCCTAATTCAAGCTTGGGGGGAGATTTTATTGTATGGATTGCTGCTTTGATCTCCATGTGATGGATTGCTTGATTTTGCTTGATTTTGTGATTAGTTTCATTGATTTTATTTATTTCCTTTTTCTTTTTATTTCCTTTTCTTTTCCTTATTTTCTTTTTCATTTCTTTCTTTTTCTTTTTCAATCTTAGTCAAGGCAAGTTTTTCTAGTTTTTAGTATTTATTCTTGATTCAGGCATAATAAAATTGGAACTTGTAGTTTAGAATGCTTTTGTTCCTGATTGGTAGATGTGTGCATGATTTTGAATGTCTTAGTTTGAGTCTAGGATTTGGGTGTTAAGGTAGTTGGTTAGAACTTTGGGTAGCATGAGTCTTGAACCCTTGGTTTGTGGTAAGACGGTGTCGTTCTCTCTAGTGACTTGAAACCGGAGAGGGTAGTATTTGCTCCCATTTGTGAGGATCATGTTCATTTTAGCCCGAACACAAGTATATACTTTTGAGTGGCATGGATCCTTGGCTTGACTTTCCTATATCCCGAATTTGACTTGTTCCTTCCCGAGACCGCGACCGAACTACTTTAGGGGACGATAGAGGCGTTTCTTAGTGTGACTATTTTTATTTTTAGATTAGGAATTTATTTTTATTTTTCCATCATATTTTTGCTTGCATTTGCCCACTTGCTAGCCATTTGAGCCTTGCCCCATCGTTTCTTATAAGCTCATTACAAGCCTATTAGCCTTTGTTTTATTTTCACCCTTAGAAGTGATAGTGAAGCTTTGTGTTATTATGCTTGATGGTTTTGAATGATTATGCCAATAATGAGGAATGATGGCTTTTGGTTGGAATGGCAAGTTTTGGAAATGTGATGTGTATATTGAATAAAAAGGCGAAGAAGAAGGAAAGTTTTGAAAAAGCCAAAAATAGGGAAAAACAAGGCAATGAGAAAAGTTTCAGTTGAAAAAAAAAAGAGAACATCAAATCAAGAAAGTTCAAAAAGAGTTTAGTTTAGTTTTGTTGTTGAATAAGCTTGGGGGTGTCCCAAATAAGTGGTATGAGTTTGTTTTGGTTCTATTTACTTGAGTAAAGTTCATTTTGCGCTTCACTTTAGGATTGAGCACCAATTTCTAAATTTGTTCCATTCCCTACCCATAGCCTATACGCTACACCATAAAAACCCTCTTGACCCTTTTGAGTTGAGTCATTGTCAGTGGAGGGAGGAATCGGTCAAATTTATGAAATGGGATTGTCATGCTAAGATGTCGAGTAACCTTCTCTCCTCTCTTGCAATTCTTGTCTTTTCGGCGACTTCGCGACGTCACGAGAAGTTATCTTTGAGGGTGAATAGGATATAGAGATTTGACGCGGTAAGATCGGTTGAAAGGGGGTAGGCAAGTGCAAACCCTTAGTTCTCTATGCTTCATACTTGAATCCTTCACTCGACTTAGGACATTTGTTAGCGTGCTTTCATTCATTGATTTAGTAATATTAGCATTCTTTTGTGCTCGTTCCATAATAAAAGCCCGTTTCTTGGATTTTGTAGTTTATTTTGGTTCATTTTCTTTTCTTTTCCTTTTTCTTTTCTTTTCTTCTCTTTTTCTTGGTTTATTTTCTTTTTAGGTCTTGCCTTGATTGAGTTTTGGAAGAGTTATGGGTTGTTCTCTTTGGAAACCCTTGCGAGATCCCACTCGCCCTCATGAGCGATTGTGGGGTTTAAAGAGCTTGTTGCATGTGCTTAAATGCAACTGTGATTCCTATGAAATTGAGTTAGTGTGCATTCTTGTAGTTCTTATTTTCGTAATTTTGATTTTTAATAAATAAGCTCATTCTCCTTCCCGTTTCTCATTCTAGCTTGGCTTGAGGACAAGCAAAGGTTTAGCTTGGGGGAGTTTGATGAGCGACATTTTTGTCGCTCTTAGCTTAGGATTTTTGTTTTTTTTATTAGCATTTTATAATTTTTTCACTTAGTTTTATTGTTTTTAGTTCGTTTATCGCATTTTTTCATTAATCGTAATATTTTCTTGTCTTGCGCATATTTTAGTCGTTTTTTGCTCTAAACGTGCCTTTTGTGCGCTTTCTCTTTGCGTAAGGGTCGTTTTGAGCATTGACGTGTTAAATAATGTGTCATTATGCTTGACGATGTTTAATATGATTTTACGATTTGCAAATATGCGATACGAATTAATAACATGCTATGCGATTTAATAAGTGTGCCAGGTGATTTTGATAACTTGGCTATTTGTTGTTTGTTGTGTGCAGCGACGAAGCAAGTCACGAGCATTTGAGTGACAATGCAACAGCAGCAATACGCAAGCAGCGAAGCCTAGCAGCCACACAAGAGCAGCGCGCCACACAAGCAGCCGTGCGAGCGCACAAGCATTCTGTGCGAGCGCACGGAAAAGTTGTGCGATCGCACAACACTCTTGTGCGGGCGCACGTACCCCCTTGTGTGGTCGCACAGCTGCGCGGGTTTGCTGTTATAAAAAGGAGATTCGCAGCTTTGTTTCGTCATTACGTAGTTAGTTAGTTTCATTTTTAGGATTTCATAATTAGAATTCTAGAGAGAGAATTAGATTAGGGCTTATATTAGAGGTTAGGATTAAGATTCTTAGCTTCAAATTCTTCAATTCTTAGTTGATTCAAACATTAAATTCCAGATTTCTCTTCTCTTTCATTTGAGTTTTGTTCTTCAATTTTTTTCTTCAATTTTGGTGCAACTTCAATGATTCAAGGTATAATATATTCTTAATCTTCTTTTTGATTTGTTCTTTCATTCTTTTAATGCTTCATTAATTTTGTTCTAGCTTTGATTTCATGGTTGAATCTTAGAATTAGTTTCATATTTTGATTGTTGATGATTTTTCCACCAATTTTGATATTTGAATTTTCTGAATTTTGTTGATTCAATTAGTTTCATTGTTACAATTAGTTTCATGATTTTGATTAGTTTAAGTTTAATCTTAGTAATAGTCATGCCTATTGAATAGTTCATAGTCTAGAGATTTGGGTTGAAGCCTTGGATTAGAATTAGGGATTTTGGAGATAATTTTGTGATTGATTTTGTGATTAAATGGATTAATTGATGTTTGATTCCATGTCTAGTTAGTTTAGGATTAGCTAACCTAAATTTCTAGAATATTGGAGTGTTATGCTTCGAATTGGCGCGAGAGCGTGATTAGTTGCTTGCATTTACTTTGGCTTGATTCTTCGTTCATAGTTTCCTCCTAGAGTCTTGATTGTAGCGAGAGCTAGATTAGGATTGGTTGAGCATGGCTCGTCGAAGCCACAAATGGTCATTGCATTCATTAATTAGTCATTGCAAAATCATGAGCATTTAGGATCTTCGGAACTCCCAATTCAAGTTCCATAGCCAATTCTCGAAGTCTCTTGCATTTCCTTACTTGTTCATATTTCATACTTGTTCTTGATTTCAATAGATAAATACATTCATACATAGATTTTTCATTCGAATTAGCTCTTGAACACATTAGATTAAAAAGTCAAACATATTCATTCTCATGGGACGATCCCTATACTTGCCGCTATAGTCAATATAGCCAGTTAGTTAGGAGTTTATAAATTTTGTTTGATTGAGCGGTATCCATCAACGTCCGGAAATCGGCTCATCAGATTCCAGCTCCCACTGGAACCGAAATTCGTCGTTTCCGAATGTTCATAAATGGAGTACTTAATGAATAATATATTCACTTAAATACTTGATTCGTTCACGTAGTATTTGTGTGACCCTACGGGTTCAGTCAAGAGTAAGTTGTGGATTAATATAATTAATTCCACTTGAACTGAAGCGACCTCTAGCTAGGCATTTAGTTCACTTTATCTCACTGAATTATTAACTTGTTTATTAATACTAAACCGCCTTTATTAGACTTAGCATTAAATGCATACTTGGACCAAGGGCATTATTTCCTTCAAACATATGAGTGAACTTGTTGTTTCATGAATCATGCTAGTTTTGAGGTGATGCGAGAGCGTGTCATTGGAATTAGTTTGGCATTGCGTTCTAACCGAGAGGCGTTGAACACTATATTATTTGGTTTTCCCCCTTGACTTCATGTCCTTGCATTGTCATGGTCGTATCCTATTTGCCTTTCCCATTGAAACCGAGTTGATCTCCAATTCCCCTAACTTATTCCTTATTGATTAACTTGTTAATTAGTGTGGAATTGTTACTTTCCTATAATCCAAATGACATTCCTATTCTAAGCTAGCTCGTACTTGCTAATCTCATTCTCTCCGTTCTCTTGGGACAATCCCTACGCTTTTCCAGTATAGTGAATATAGTTTGTTTGTTTAGGTGTTCTACAAATATCGTTTGATTGGTTGGTTCTCGTATAACGAAGGGAAAATCGCTTATCAAAATGGCGCCGTTGCTGGGGAACGGTTGTTAGTTTTGAGTTTAGCTTTACTACTGAGTCTAGTTTTACCATTTTAATTCTTGTTTTAGTTGTGATATTCATTGCTTACATGTCTACCTAGTTGTTGCATGCACAATTGAGGCCATACTCGCCATCGACCTCTCTTTCCTCTTGATAACGAGTAAGAGAGGACCTTGAGGGGCTTACGAAGGATTCAAACTCGTTCTTTTAGCAACAATAGATTTGTTTCTTTAAGAGTGAGTCCACCCGAACAAGTCCCTTGAAGTCCTACTAGTCCTACTTGTGAAGACATGGCACAACCGATCAAGAATTTGGGTATTCCGGAGGCCTTCGAAGCCACTAGCGGTATCGAACCTCCAACCACGAATGCCAGCAACTTTGAAATCCGGCCGGCCTTGATCACATTAGTCCAAAGCCACCCCTTTTGTGGAAAGGCTAATTATTCTCCTCATGAGCATCTTAAGAAATTTGAATATTATTGCGACACGATCAAGCACCATGGTGTCACTTCCGAGTATGCTCGCCTCAAGTTGTTTCGGTTTTCTTTACTTGGGAGGGCGAGCGATTGGCTTGACAAGGAGGTCAACCCAAACTCTCTCAAGACGTGGAATGAGGTTTCAAGTGCTTTTCTAAGCAAATTTTACTCCCACGGAAAAACCGCCGAGTATAGACACAAGATCCAATCATTTGAGAAAAAGAGAGATGAGTCATTGTTCGAGGCATGGGATTGGTTTAAGGAATATCAAAGGGAGTTCCCACATCATGGTATCCAAAAGTGGCTCCTCCTTCAAACATTCTACTTGGGACTTAGCACGGCTTCTAAGACTAGCCTTGATGCGGGAGCGAGAGGTCCGTTTATGAACAAGACGGAGGACCAAATAGAGGACATCATAGAGTAAGTCGTGCAAAACTATCAAACATGGCATGTGTGAACAAGGAACTACGAGGGTAGAAGTCGTCAAGATGACGGAAGGGGGTCGGCTTATGCATTGGAAAAAGTAATATCATAGAGAAACTTACTTCCCGTCTTGAGAAACTTTACAATTTTCCCTCTCAACCGCCGTCTCCATCGACAATTCCTTCACCATCGGCCACCCTTCTAACTAAAGGGAAGGCAAAGGTGAGTTCCTATAATACTATGCCTCCAAATACCTCTTTTTGTGTTATTTGTGGTGGGCATGATCACCTCCATAATATATGCCATTTATAGCTAAATGTGTCCTATGTTGAACTTGATTCTTCTTATGACAATGATTTTGATGTTGAGTATGCTAATGCCTTGAATTTAAGGACTAGGAATGATGGACCCCAAATCCTAATTTCAATAGGCAACAAGGTCCTAGAGGTCCCCCTATTAATGCTTACCAAGGTACTACCTACCGAGGCCAAGGACAAGGCCAAGGAGGTGGGTTTGATCACCAAAATCGGGGTAACTATATAGGGGACAAGGATATCAAAGCCAAGCTCCCTATGGCCAACCCTATGGTTATGGTAATCAACCCCAATAAAATCAAGGTAGTTATAGCCCAACGCACCAAGGTGGAGGGGGCTATAGGGCGTCTCTTCAGCTTCCCAACAGTGCCCCAACAGTTAGCCACGGGGTAACCCATGTCCATTCTACCGGACCGAGGGGAAAAATCTCAAAACCACAGCTGCAGGAAGCAATAAACAATGAAAACAAGTTAGATTAATTTCTCAGCCCGTTTAGCATTCCTAAAATGACAAGGCACGTACCTCAATGAGTTGCAGCACGACACACATTGATATGGGCCTCATGGGCCTTTCTGGACCGTCCAGAACTCGTACAACCACACTCATATGGCTAATCAGATTCGCATAGGCTGCCTCGCCCCAGCAGAATGAATCTAGCTCTGATATCTCCCCCACCAATGGAATCAGCCCAGGATCCACCCGCTCGGAACGGTTCGACAAAATCGTCGAACTTAGAAACAGTAGATAAAAGATGTTAGCGTAGCGCCTCGCAGAAGCACCCGAAGGGCGGCCCTCCGCCAAAACATCCACCTGCAAGGATTAAAGCATCCCCTTCCCTCCATACTTGGCCACCTCCACGGCCAACTCCTCCCCGATACACTCTCTAACCGTCTTCTGCGACGGCATATCTACATCCCTGATGCTGTAAATCGAGGTGCCCGTGAAGGACATACCAGTAAGGGTAGTATAGTCCTCAAGGGTAATGGCCATCTCCCCCCAGGGAAAGTAAAAAGTCTTGGTGGTATCCCACCACCACTCCAGAAGAAAATGTAAGAACCTCCTAAACGTGTTGGGGCCCACTACCTCCTGTGAGGGGGTCGAAAAAGCGCGAGGCTAATGCGTGACCTTGTCCCTCGTGGGTGTGACGATTCTTTTTATTCAATCAAGTGTAATTGGATTTCCTGTGAGTATACACCCAATTGACTAGTAATATAGGAGTCGCCATTCAGTTTTTAACAACAATGAGAAAAACTGACAAAACCTGGTTATCGTGACATAAAGGGAGTGCAATTATGTTTGACCACGACGGCCGTAGGTTCCCTTGTGATCCCTGGTGTGGGGATCTATCAATATACACCCGCAAGGTAGAGATTGAGGGTTCGGGGGACTGTAACTACCGAGAGGAGTAATTCGCTCGTCGATAACTCCAGAGGCAGGATATCCTTACTAGCTCAGCATAAATAATTGAAGGGACATGCGTTAACTATTAAACTAATCTGAGTTGATTTTAGCAATATGCAACATATAATACTAATTCGATCGTGATTATCTGATTTAAATAACATTATGGGACCTAGCATGATAATCCGATTTCCCAAAAATATTATATTTGTTAGGCGTGATAGAACAATCAAATTAGGTTAGTTTAACAGTTCATAAAAAGGGCGAGGAAAGCAGTTAAATCATCGAAAAGGGACACGTTACGACACACCCTTGAGAGGTGCGTCACGGTTCTCAGAAAACTAACCACTTTGACTTTGCTATTTCTCCTTTTTATTTAACGAATCTCAATTATTGGACAGGATACGTTCTGTTCGATTTATGGATCGATTGCGACAGAACGCGTGAACAGTTTCGCAGCGAGAGGCTTAGGCTAGGGGTTTAGAGTCAATACTCAGAATATATTATGTGTTGTTGTGTGTTCTTTCACGTCGAAACTAGGGGCCTATTTATAGGGAAGAGTTCGTGGAAAGATAGAATTGCAGAGTTCTAATCCGCAAAGAGTTAGGAAAAAACACGTACCCAGGTACTTTCAGCGCCCAGGCCTGGGCGCCGAAGATTTCGGCGCCCAGAGCCAGGCGTTGAAAATAGGATCTGGGCAGTTTTGTTTAGTCAGATTCGGATTCCTAAAATCCGTAGAGTTTGAGATTAATTCGAGTCTTTTAGCGCGTATCAATTTTATGACGGAATGCGTCTGGGCCCGTTACGAACTCTAGGTTCGTTAGGATTTTAATTAATACGTAACTCTTATTTTCGAATCCTATTAGGAATAGGATTCTCGCAGTTTTCTATCTCATTTAGGATTTATGTTGGAGTGCAACACCTAATTCTGACAGGTTTCTATCTTTTATGATTTGCCACTTTTAGAGGCTACCTTTTACGGCAGTTACTATTTTTAGCAGGTTTCCATAAATAGCAGGTTTCGGGTGAAATGAAATGGGGAATCGAGATTCGTTTATTTTATAGGAGATGCGTTGTCAAGTGGAGTTTTTATGCTTTAATCATCGAACCTTTCCCTTGCGGGAACGGGGACAAAAGTAGGTGTCTACAGTTAGCCCCCACTTTGACTGAGTCTTGGAGTAAGACGATGGACAAAGTATTAGACGGAGTGCGTCACACAAGCCATGGTGTATGTGACCTGTTTTGCGAGGGTCTCACGAGCCCTTAGTGATAACATTTGACTTAAGGGTCATCACTTGAAGTGTCGACATATCCCTCACGTGTCATTGGGATTTGTCAACTGATAGTATAGAAACTTCCTCACTTTGTCATTGGAAGGATCTAAAGGTGCGTAGAAACTCCTCACTTTGTCATTGGGAGTAACTACAGATGTTTTCGAAATTAAAGCTGTAAAGTGTAATTGGGCCTGGCCAAGCCCGATCACGAGTTAAAACGTTTTTAAAGATTCTCATTTTCAGGGCTAGCTAAACGAGAAAACCCCCTTGTTTTTATAGGACGTAAAACGAAGGAAAATCCAACACATTGTTCTTTTTTGGAAAAACGAAAAACCAATCCTTTAATTTTTGGAAAAAGGGAAAACCAATCCTTTAATTTTCGGAAAAAGGGAAACTCGATCCTTTAATTTTTGGAAAAAGGGAAAACCGATAAAAGTTATCGCTGCAGCGACTAAGGACCGGCCCTGTTAGTGACGCAGACCCCGCCCGCTGAAGGTGGGCGAGCCTGTCCGCTGAGGGTGGACCCCCCCGTCCGATAGAAGTGGACGAATCTGTTTTGATGTTTTTGAAAAATAAGGACCTACGCGGTTTGTGACGTAGACCCCGCCGGCTGAAGATGGCGAACCTGTCCGCTGAGGGTGGACGCCCCGTCCGATAGAAGTGGACGAATCTGTTTTGAAATTTTTTGTTTTTTTTTTTTTTTTTTGAAAATAAGGATCTACGTGGTTTGCGCCGTAGACCCCGCCGGCTGAAGATGGCGAGCCTATTTTAAATTTGAAGACTTTATTTTTCGAAAACTGAGGACCTGCGCGGCTAATGACGCAGACCCCGCCCGCTGAGGGTGGGCGAGCCCATTTTGAATTTCTTATTTTGCCTATGTAGAAGAGCTTTTGGTGATTACAACCTGTTGGTGGGTCGTAATATTTCCTGATTAGATGTGTCCTATAATTGGGTCCACACTGTGTATATTTTTGTTTAACAATATATTTTTTTGAGATATCCAAACATGATATGGTGCGTGGCGCAGTCTGGGAATGTGATTTTGATTGCGCGCTCCTTGTTGGAGTCCACTTTTTGCGAGCCCCCAAGTGTTGGGGCTCGTCGGTTGTTTTTCGCGTCTTGTAATCATGTTTGGGGTCATGCTCGTATGTGCGAGTGACCTCCTATAGTAGTGTGCTATTTTAGTGAAGCCGTGGAGTGCGACTTTAGTTTTCAGGCGACATCCGGTTTTAGCTTGGCCCAGATTAACCCTTTGACAGACAGACATTTCTTATTTGGAAAACCAATGACTTGACGACACATATTTTTGGTGTTTCGAAGAATGACCATGATATTTAACTTGCTTTTTTTTGAAAAGTGTACATGAGCGTTTTCTGAGACGAGTCTAAGTTTCGACCAAGTTTTAATGTTATTATTATTTTTTTGCTTATTTGGGAGCTAAAGGTGCTTTGGGCTTGATCTTACTTGTGATAAGGCCTCGTGTTTTAGCAACACGGTCTTAAGTCCTTTCCTATTCAGTGTTTTGTGAAATCTGGGCCTTGGGCTGCATTTTCAGCGCCCAAGCTCAGGCGTTAAAAATTTCGGCACCCAGAGGTGGGCGCTGAAAGTTCTTTCCTGGTAATATTTGATTTTCGGATTTCTAAACACGTTTCCGAATGGGATCAGGATGTTATTGGGTGCGTTCAGCTATATATAGGAGCTAGGTACGTACTTATTTTCCACCATTCTCAAATTCTTTCTCTCCTTTTGCTGTCCTCTAACTATTTACTGCTTTTGCCATGTCGATCCCTACTTTCTCACTCCAACGGACTGTTAGGCGTTGGTTACGAGCCCTTACTCCCACAGAAAAGGCTTTGTTAAAAGAATACCACTTAGAGGCACTTTTAGGTTTACAACAAATTAATATTGATTATAATTTTCTGCATGCTGCCCTAAACTTTTGGGACTCCGATCATCATGTTTTTTCCTTTCGGGGCAACGAAATATGTCCTTTGCCTGATGAATTTGCTGCGATCCTTGGTTATCCTACTAATGCTACTCCTGTTACCCCCAGGACTATTGAAGAGGGTAAAACAACCATAAGGGCTTTCCTAGGGCTAGATGATAACATGTTTGCTGAACTTGTTGTAGACGATAAGGTTAACTTGGCAAAACTCGTAAAACATCATTTTAGGCCTAGTAAGAATATGACCGAACAAAAATTGAACATTCGAGCCCTTGTATTTTGCTTGTTGAATCATTATTTGCTGTCGAATAATAATGGTGAGTTCGGTGACATAAGGCTGATCCCCTTCATTAGCCAGATGGAAAGTTGCTATTCTATTATGCCGTTGGTTGTTGCTGAGACTTTGCTGAGTGCGGATGAGCTGAAGAAGGATGCCAACTCCGAAATTTTTAAGGGAAGCCCCCTATTACTGCAGGTAATCTATTTTTTTCTTTGCGCACACATACGCCACTTTTATATATTTCTTTTTGCCTGGGGCTGAGTTTCAGCGCCCAGGGCTGGGCGCTGGAATATTCGGCGCCTGGTCCTGGGCGTTGAAACTGCGCCCCAGGAGCCCTTTTTTTCTTTCTTTTCATTCTTTTGATTCGATCGTACCCGTTTTTGCAGATTTGGCTTGCGGAACGGCTTTGACTTTTGGAAGCTCCTGCCGATCCTAAACATTATCGCCCTATAGCTTTGGGTAACCGAAAATACTTGCACCAAGGCCAGGACGAGGCCGAATGGACCTCCCTTTTTACTTATGGCATTTGTTCTATTAAGTGGGTGGTACCATGGTGGGGTTTGACTACTATGACAGGGGGGTCTGATGTATCGGTTTATGTTTCTTTGTTGGGGCTATCTTGTCCCATTTATATTTTCCCTTACCGAGTCATGCGTCAATATGGTTTAAGGCAGACCATCCCCTTTTCTGATACGGTACCACCTAAGGTAGCGGCCTTTTCACAAACACGGGTCTTAGCGTGGGCTAGGTATTATGATGGTCTCCCGCGTTGGGCCGTAGCTACAAATGGCTTTGTGGGTCTTTCTGCAAACTATAAGTTGTGGATGAGTTCCGATGACAAAGATGTGAGGACCAAGGCTCGTAATGGGGAGCCGGCTGAGCTTTTGAGACCTCGTATTCGTGTTAAGTATGAGGGTCCTGATTCTGCCAGACCTCGTACCTATAGTTTTAAGACTGTGAAAGCTCGTCCTGATCGAAAGCGAAAGGAAGTTCCTCCCCGTTCCAGTGTCAGGCCTAAAAAGATGCCTAACATGAAGGGGCCTGCTGTTGTTAAAAGAAATGCAAGCTCTCGCGGAGATCGTCGCCGGAACAATGTATGGGTTAGGAAGGCTCAGCCGCCTGTAGAAACAGTGGCTAGTCCAGTTGATGATAGTAGTCCTTCTCCCACCATTTCCTGTGCCTTCGAGGCTGAGCGGGCTATAATCGAGAATGTTTCTGAAGCCTTGACATCTTTGGAAGTTAGTGTCCAGGAGCCGGCTCTTATGGAGATTGATATTGGGGCAGCGCAGAAGACTATGGGGGTGGATCCTGCGAACATTGCTCTCTACAAGACTTTATTTGATGATCCGGAAGAACTAGAGTAGTGTAGTTCTTGCTAGGGTGTAGGTGCCCTTTATTTATTTCAGTTGTGTTTTTTTTTTTTTTTTTTATTCCTAGCACTTTGTTTTCCTTCTTATTATATTTTAATAAAGGCGTATTTTTAGTTTCCATTCAATTTTGTTTATATGTCTAACACTTTTTTACACAAAGAATATAATTTTTTTTATTATTATTTGGACCGAATCCTTGGTAAGGATTGCCTACGTATCTTGGCAGAATCAGGTCGCGCGTAGTTCTAGCTTTAGAATAAGTTCTAGTATGTTGGATTTCGGTAGATATGTCATGAAGTGGAAACATATTACTTAATCGGTCAAATGAGTGAAGTATTTGCCATTTATTTTCATCTGCCGTTTTTTTATAGGTTGCGTAAAATTCGACCAATTTGTTGGTAAACCTATTTGGATACGTACTGTACCCCCCCAAGTGTTCGTTGTTTTTCCGTTGTGTGCGGATAAAATGACGAGCACTTCCGAAAAAGAAAACCTTTGGCAGGCAGAGAGTTTCAACGCCCAGGCTGGGGCGTCAGAAATTTCGGTGCCCAGCCCTGGGCGCTGAAAATGACTTGGGCGGTCAATTTTTGACGTTTTGCTTCACATGTTCTTGCGTTTATTTCTATTTCGTTTTTTGTGCCTTGATATTTTTCTTTGTAGTTAAAGTTAATTTTGAGGCTGTTTTGGAGGCTTTTTTGACTGTTAGCGTGAAACGCATTTTTGTCCAGATTAATTTTTTCTATTGGTGACTCAATACAGTTTTGAAAATAGAGTTAGGGTGCGGAACTTATGAAGATCTTTGTGTAGGCTTTGGAGGTAGGTTTGTAGTGAAGGGTATGATGGAATCTATGTTTTATGAATTTATTTTTTTGGTAACATTTGCATTTGTTTTAAATTTTTTATTTCCTTTTGATTTTGGGTTGCATGGATTGGCTCTTATGATGACATTGGTTGGCTTTTTAGGTTTTGAGGATGGGATAGTGTGGTTTATTTTGTGGATTTCGGGAACTGGTTCACATGGCATTATTTCAAAACCGAGTGGGCTTTGTTTGTTGGGCCTAGAGTGGGCCGCTTCCTTATTTTTTTTATTTTCCAAGTACATTTGGTGTTTATTTAGTGTTAGAATAAAATTTTTAGGAGAAATATTACGCCTTTATTGATTTGGAAAGTAAGGAAAACACACTGAAATAAAACTGACCCATATTCTAAGGGGCCTTAGGACCATCTAAAGTCTCTATTATTTTTTCTATCAATCTAAAGAACTACTAGGCGTTTTTTTTACTAATGGTGCTCTATATGGCTCAAGCCTGGGGTTTAGTCTCATAAAACTTCGGTCCTTCACCGGTACTCACCTTGAATTCTATTCCTTTTGCGTTGACCCACTGATATGTCCTCACCCATCCGTTCTCGACCTCTTCTAGTGTTGATGCAGGAGAGATTAACCGGGTTGGATCGAAACCTTCATCTTGTAAAGCTAGGGTAGTCATCACAGTCTCGTTCTCCATAGGCCTCGATTCGTTAAACAATGTCCATAGAGCCTGGTTGTCCAATATTTCGGCTGTTTTAGCCTTGGCGAGGTGGGGTGTCTCATCCAAGGTGTGGCAGTCATGGAAAATTTCAAATCCGGGTTTTAGCAAGCCATCCTGAACGAAGGGTTCAGGGAAATCACATCATGGGTGTTCCTCTCCTTCCCGAACGAACATCCCGTTAAGGGTCCTTTGATATGGGGGAAGGAGGGTGGTTTGTTTGGTTTTGTTAAGGCGTAGCCTAGATAGGCGGTCAGCGATATCTTCCTCCGTTGGCTCATAACCTAAGCCAAAGGGAGTAGATTTGTTGGGAAAAGGATGGAATGTGCATTCCTTCTTCCTTATGCCCAATGGGGTTCCTGGAAAATAGCCTTGAGCTAACAGCATCCTAGGGATGACTCGGGATGCATGCGGGTCTAGGAATGCTGGATCATAATCTTCGATGAACTGGATTGTTTCTTCCATTTGAAACCCATAAAGGTCGTCTGCAGTTTCAGACGTTCCAACCATAGTACAACTGACGTCGAGAGGAGGGGCGCGAATTTCTAGTATTACCCCGTTATGGTTAAGTTTAACCATTTGGTGCAAGGTTGAAGCCACACCTCCTAAGTCATAGAGCCAAGGTCGCCCCAAGAGGAGGTTGAAAGTGGGCTTGATGTCGATTATTTGAAACTCCGTGGTGCCTGCCACAGGCCCAGTTTGTATGGTAAGGTTGATTTTTCCCAATACAGGCCTTCGCGAGTTATCATAAGCTCGTACCCCTTGTGAGGAGGTTTGGAAGTCATCGCTTCCTATCCCCAACCAATGGGCGGTTCGCAATGTGCAGACATTAACCGCCGAACCATTATCTACGAGCGCTAGGGGGATGTTTTGTCCTTTGCATCCAACCACTAAGTAAAGGGCTTTATTGTGAGCACCCCCCTCTTTGGGTAAGTCTTTATCAGTGAAAACTATGGCCTTTTCTCCGGCATCTCTCGTGACATGGCTAACCAATGAGTCAGGTGTGATATCTGTGGGTACTGAGATGAGGTCAAGTGAGCGAATAAGCTTTTCGCGATGTTCCTTTGAAGTACACATAAGATCCTAGATGGTAATCTCAGCCTTGGTTCTTTTCAGTTTTTTCAGGAGAGGATTTTCAATGACTTTCGCGATCGTGGCGTGCCGCCCGTTCTCAGAAGTTTGCCTAACCGGGATGTTGTCCATAGGAGGTGGGTGAATATCCGGTTGATATATCCTTCCGGATCGGGTGAGGTTGTCGACCTCGGGCTCCTGAGGGGTGGTGTCAATGAGAGCATACCCGGGCCAAGTTTCAGTGAAGAGGTCCTGGCCCGAGACTTGAGATAGGTAAATATCTTCAGCATCATCGTTCCACACACCGCACACTTCCCCCTCGATTCGATCCATAGGTACCACAGCGAGTGGTGCACCTTGAGGTGTAATATACACCGTGGGGTCGAAATTCTCTGGTTGGTCGAGAGAGATGTGACAAGAGCCGAGTGGGCTCTTGTTGTTGTTGGGTTTGCCAACGTTAGGGAGAGGTATTCCTTCATCCTCTATCATGTCCTGGATCGTATGTTTTAGATTCCAGCAGTTTTCAGTGTCATGCCCATTTCCTTGATGGAATTCGCAGTAAGTACCTTCGACCCAATATTTGTTTTTGACAGGAGGGTCATGGGTGGGGCCTATAGGTCTCAACTTTCCTTGATTGGTTAGTCTTTCAAAGGCTTGTACCAAAGTTGACCCGAGTGGGGCAAACTTTCGGTCTCGGACCCATCTTACAGGGTATCTTCGGGCGGGAGCCTCTTCTACAGCATGGACTTCTTGGGCTTGGGATGTGTTACCCCGATTATAGGTGTTGGTCTTATATGCAGGTTTGCTCTGTATGGTTTTGGCGAGGTCGTCCTCGATTTTTATTCCCACATCATAAACCCTTTTGAAAGTGTCGAGTCCCAGGTACCTAAAGTGTTGTCTGTAAGCCGGGTACAAGTTGTCGATGAATTTTTGGACCAATTCTGTTTCAGGAGGCCTATTGATTAGCTGGGCCGCCTGGTCCTTCCATCTAGCAAAGTAGGTTGTGAAACCCTCATTTTTCTTTTGGAAGAGAACTTCCAGCTCGTGCATGGTGACTTAAAAATCCATGTTCGACGAGTATTGCTTGATGAAGACATTGACAAAGTCTTCCCAAGTGGGGAAGAGCTTAGGGTCCTGGTGATAGTACCATTTGAGCGGCACAGGTTCCAAGGACAAAGGAAAGGCAGGTAGGTACATGGACTTGTCCACGCCTTTCAAGTTCATGGTATTCGCAAAGCTCAGTAGATGATCACGGGGGTTGTCCGTGGCCTTGAACTTTGGTAAGTCAGATGAACTGAACTTTTCTGGTAGTTTTCCAGAAAAAGGTTCAGGCTCGAGGGAGAAGTATTTGCTCCCCATGGTTTGCTGTAGGACCATTTTTTAAATCCTCTTCTCGTTTTCGAGGTCATTTTTGGCTTGCGCAGCCGCTAAGGCTTCGTTTTCCATTTTCAGTTGGCCCATGAGTTGGGTCATTTGGACCATCTGGTCTCGCAAATATTCGATGGACATGTTTGGAGGTGCGAATCGAGGTTGGGGAAGCGGAGATCCTTGAAATGAGGGACGACGGACGGAGCTTGGAGTTACTAAACCTGGTGTTGGTGATGTATCTTCGAGACGCACTAGCCGTAGATTCCCTGATCGGCACCAAGTGGCAGGACCAATCCTAGGCATAAGATAAGCTAAAGTTTAGGTTTCCAAAGTTTCAAGCATCACTTAGTCTAGACTTCGACTCTCTAAATTGGTGTTTTCTTTTCGCTCTTTCTTCTGTCGGTACACTTTTTGGGTGGTTTTTTTTATTTTGGTCATTCTTTGGATTTTCGAAACACTTGCCCGTGTGACATTCATAGTTGTTAGCATGTTCGGTTTTGGTGCCGAGCATTACCGTCGTAGGAGGCCTAACGACGACACAAAGTGTTATTAATTTTTCGCGAGTCGCCTTTTGAAATCGAGTGCTTTTCATACGCCCTCGTAGCAATTCTTTTGATGAACATTTTTTGTGCTACGTACTTTCTTTTTGCTTGGGCACCGAGGCTGCTGCGCCTGACCAAAAAGCCAAGCAGCAACTTCAGCGCCCAGCAGTGGGCGTGAGAAATTTTGGCGCCCAGCCAGGGGCGTTGAAAATGCGTCCCTGGCTGGTTCTCGTTTTCTGTTTTCTGTTTATGCGACTTCGATTTGCGTGCTTGCCTAATAACGTCCTTTACGCGTAACAGCGTTTGTGGGATTCGTTACAGGCCATCCTGAGCGTCGCTTATTTTGTGGCGATCATTCGGGTTTGCGGAACACGTGTTTCTGTATAACTCTTTGGCAAATTAGTCTATGAATGTTTGGGCAACTTTTAAGGTCATTGGTTTTCTAGGATAGTTTATCACACACAATCACATATTTCGCTACACATAACTACATTACAAACATGGATTTGAAAATTAAATATGCCACGTAGTTTATGATAGGCTTCTATGGGTAGTTTATTTGCGCCTGGCTTGGTACCGCTTCTATCGTAGATCCAACACATGCCCCGGTCGAGGTAGTGTCTTCAACAGACGAATTTCGCTCAAGAGGCCAACCCGCAAGTGCAAGCCAAGGGGGCATGCAGGCGAGAGGGACCTAATGGGCGAGCGATTGGGTTCGGGATAGGTGTACTACCTGCACCAGTACCGAGTGGGAAACATGCGCGGCGTATGCACCCCCCTATTGGCGAAAAAAGGTATCCTTAGTCCCAACTCCCGAGGGAGCCGAGATTCGTTATGATGTTCTGCCCGTTCACATTAATATACTGATTTTCAGGTCGTCCCAACTTGATGGGGAAATAAACGCGGGGTAGGATCGTTTCACCCTTCGGCTATTTTGATTACCTACAAGCACGAGTATTTCCTTCACTATCCCCAGTGGAGTCGCCACTGTGAGGGGGTCGAAAAAGCGCGAGGCTAATGCGTGACCTTGTCCCTCGTAGGTGTGACGATTCTTTTTATTCAATCAAGTGTAATTGGATTTCCTGTGAGTATACACCCAAATGACTAGTAATATAGGAGTCGCCATTCAGTTTTTAACAACAATGAGAAAAACTGACAAAACCCGATTATCGTGACATAAAGGGAGTGCAATTATGTTTGACCACGACGGCCGTAGGTTCCCTTGTGATCCCTGGTGTGGGGATCTCTCAATATACACCCGCAAGGTAGAGATTGAGGGTTCGGGGGACTGTAACTACCGAGAGGAGTAATTCGCTCGTCGATAACTCCAGAGGCAGGATATCCTTACTAGCTCAGCATAAATAATTGAAGGGACATGCGTTAACTATTAAACTAATCCGAGTTGATTTTAGCAATATGCAACATATAATACTTATTCGATCGTGATTATCTGATTTAAATAACATTATGGGACCTAGCATGATAATCCGATTTCCCAAAAATATTATATTTGTTAGGCGTGATAGAACAATCAAATTAGGTTAGTTTAACAGTTCATAAAAAGGGCGAGGAAAGCAGTTAAATCATCGAAAAGGGACACGTTACGACGCACCCTTGAGAGGTGCGTCACGGTTCTCAAAAAACTAACCACTTTGACTTTGCTATTTCTCCTTTTTATTTAACGAATCTCAATTATGGGACAGGATACGTTCTGTTCGATTTAAGGATCGATTGCGACAGAACGCGTGAACAGTTTCGCAGCGAGAGGCTTAGGCTAGGGATTTAGAGTCAATACTCAGAATATATTATGTATTGTTGTGTGTTCTTTCACGTCGAAACTAGGGGCCTATTTATAGGGAAGAGTTCGTGGAAAGATAGAATTGCAGAGTTCTAATCCGCAAAGAGTTAGGAAAAAACACGTACCACTACTACAAAAATGTTCAAAGAGATCCCTAAAAACATACCCATTACATTAGGTAACGGGTCTCTTTATTTAAAAAGACCTAATATTACAAATAACGAGTCTCTTATATTAACCTGGACCCACTCATTAGACAATAAAATATAAACAAGAGACCCGCTATAATAAATAGGAGGTCTCTTATGTGTGGAGGGGTCCACTAGGCGGAAAAAAAGAGACCCGTTAAGTCTCGTAAAAGGTCTGCTCCCTATTTTTATTTAATTAATACGGATGTAGATGGTCATAGGAACTGGAATCATTTCGTCCAAAAAAAAAAAAAAAAAAAAGGGTACCTAAACCTAAATTCCTTTCCCCCTTCCTTCCTACCAGCGAAACCAGGAAACCAATCCTGACTCCTCCTCTCAGATCTACCCATTCCAAAATTCTCATTCCTTTGTTCACAACCAAAACCCAGATTTATGTTCCTCAATCAATCTATATATCCCTAACTCACTAAATTCAGCACCTCACCGGAATTTAACAACAAACCCTACTTGCCGAAATCTCAATTTGATTCAATAATGCGTATTTCGTCATCTAATCATCTCTGCTCTCCTTCTCTGGTTCGCCGCTGCTTGGGGTTATGGTGGTTGTTAACGCTATCGTTGCTACTCATTCATGAACTGGTAATCTCTCTACTAAATTATTCCATTAAAAAATTGAATTAAACCCCCAATTTATGAAACCCTAACTTTCCCTTCTAGATTCCCTACTAAATTCCGGCGAGAAGTGCTCCAACCCCGTTGATGTTTCGCCGTGGCTGAATGCTGTTGATCTCTACTTTCCCCTGCTCTGCTTCACTCGTTTCACTCCTCTGCTTCCTCTCACCTCCGGCGGACTCGTCGAAGTCACTATGTGGCCTCGCTGGAGCTGCTCTTACCGTTCTTTGGTGTTGTTGTCAGATTTAACGTAACATAAGAATGTATGAATCTAAATCTCAAAGAGAAGTTGAAGAAACTTCCGGTAACAAATCTTTTAAGCTCATTTTCCTTCTCTCCATTTTCAATTTTATTGTTTGATTTGGTGTTCCTTTTAATTGAATGTTTGAGAATTTGCAATGCTTTTTCTGTGAAAATGAACCTGCAAAGCTGTTGCCTCTGGACAGATTTCTTTTACACTTTAAGTATGTTTTGCTCCAATTGTTTTGAACAATGTGATCTGTTTGGGTTAATTGGGTATGTTGTGAATGTTTATTTGGAAATAAGTTGATTTGTTGTGTTTATGAAAGTAGCAGTTACTTTTTTTGCCTCCAAATCATGGGGAATCATCTAGTGATGTAGTCATAAAATTATGTTTGTCCACACTGCAAACTAGCAAGTTTCATTTTCAAAACAATAATTTGACAATCACAACCAACCAATTTCTTAACTTGAATGTAAACATTGTTGAAATGAGAAGCAACTTTAGAAAAAGTAATCGAACTTTAACGCCCATCATTGCCCACTGGTAGTTTGATAAGATTATCTGCTAACTCCGCAAATAAGCTAGCTAAGACTTGAATTTGTTTTTTAGAACATGTCAGTCAAGCCGAACCTATTTGAAATATTCTGGTTCAATAAATTCATAAACAGCAAATTTCCAAAAGAGAGTATGGAGAAAGATGAACCTTGGGCCACAAGAGCTCGTTGAATTGATCAGGGTTAGTTCCAGAAGGAACAACAACAGCAACTTTAGAAGTTAATAGATCATAAGTGTTCTTGTTTATTGCTTTAGAAAAGTTATGAATTGGTTAACATTGAGATACCTTAAGTTACTATGAATTTTTTGCTTGCTCATACTTCCGCACTGTGTTTTTCTCCTCATATAATTTGTTTTTTGGTTGATGGCAATTTCGTAGGTTTCGTTTGTGAAACTGTTTAGGTAATCTTAAACTATGAATTAATGGATCACAAGTTATACAAATAGCTACCTAGATCTGTGTTTGGTACTGATCTGTTGGAGTGGCAGTGGGTTATTACTATTAGTTACTATTCTGCAGATTCTCTCATGCTCACAGTTTTGTTTAATTATTTAATCGAGCAATAGTCTAAACTGATATGTGTATTGTCTTGGATGATTGAAAGAGTGTCTCACTCTAAAAAATAAAACTGTCTTTGATCTCGACTTGATGATGATATGTTTTGATGCCTATACAGATAATGTAATGCTTGTCAAAGTTTAACTACCTAAAGAGTGGGTAAATGGAGAAATAATATGTTAAGACTTTGATTGCTTAGTTTAATTGTCAATTATTGAGATGCATTTTATTTTGGTTCTCCACCATTGTCAGCTTTGAGAATATTTCGAGCATGCAAAGGAAGGAAGCTGGAGTTTCAAGACTGATGACTGCACACAAGTGGAACAATGGGAGAACCAAAGGGGATGATTTTAACAAGTGAAGCTTCACAAAAGAGGTTTATTCAGTACAATAGGATAGAAAAATTTCCCTCGTTTTTTAGACTTCACAAGTTGGATATATAATTTCTAATGTTCTCACAAGTAATACAGATTTATATTGTTAAGCTTAAATTTTTAGATTTATGGATGTGATCAATCGTGAATAAATTATCAGTATTTGAGTGTAATATTTTGTTTTTCTTAAATTTAAAAGGGGGTAAATATGTCAGCATAAATAATTTTTTTTAAATCCAAAATTATCAAAGAAACCCGTTAGGTGAGATAGTGGGTCTCTAGTAAATCATCTTTTTTTAATAAAAACATGACAAAGAGACCCGTTAGGTGAAATAGGGGATCTGAATTTGTTGAATAAAAAAATATTAAAAATATCAAAGAGACCCATTTTCTTAAATATGGGGTCTGAATTTTAGTTACAAAAGACCCCATATCTCTAATAGGGGGTCTCTTCCCCTTCTATATTATTTTTTATATGGTTGACACAAGAGACCCCTTTTCTTAAATAACGGGTCTCTTGTTTTTAACAAACAGACCCCCTCTTGATGAGGGGGTCTCTTTATAAAAGAGACCCCCCTATCTAGAGACCCCCCCCCATATGGGGTCTCTTAGGCCATTTTAGATGGGTCTCTTTGCCCATTTTTGTAGTAGTGTACCCAGGTACTTTCAGCGCCCAGGCCTGGGCGCCGAAGATTTCGGCGCCCAGAGCCAGGCGTTGAAAATAGGATATGGGCAGTTTTGTTTAGTCAGATTCGGATTCCTAAAATCCGTAGAGTTTGAGATTAATTCGAGTCTTTTAGCGCGTATCAATTTCATGACGGAATGCGTCTGGGCCCGTTACGAACTCTAGGTTCGTTAGGATTTTAATTAATACGTAACTCTTATTTTCGAATCCTATTAGGAATAGGATTCTCGCAGTTTTCTATCTCATTTAGGATTTATGTTGGAGTGCAACACCTAATTCTGACAGGTTTCTATCTTTTATGATTTGCCACTTTTAGAAGCTACCTTTTACGGCAGTTACTATTTTTAGCAGGTTTCCATAAATAGCAGGTTTCAGGTGAAATGAAATGGGGAATCGAGATTCGTTTATTTTATAGGAGATGCGTTGTCAAGTGGAGTTTTTATGCTTTCATCATCGAACATTTCCCTTGCGGGAACGGGGACAAAAGTAAGTGTCTACACCTCCCGAAAAACGCACACGATCGAAAACAAGGGGCATCCCTCCACCACTCTGCGAGTCCGTCCGTCCAGCTTCTCCAAACTCTCCACAAAGACAGACCCACCATAGGGTCGACAAGACGTATCCGACTCACCCCTAGCGGCCCTAAACCGGGACACCACATGATGCCCCAAGTCATGGTGAAGGTCGATCCCGTCAAACACAACCGGGCCTAACCAAGCTGGCTCATCCTCGAGGTCAGGGCCCCAGCCGGACTCTAATGGAGGAGACGAAGAGTCATTCCTCGCCCTCCGAGAGTCTCGAACGGGCCAATAAGTGGACTCCCGTCTCATCGGACGAGAAGAGACCATCCGTGGTTGCATCATGTAATCTGAAGCCTCCCCCTCAGTAGAGGACGAAGAAGTATCACCTGACATACTACATTTCCCAAAAAGTACGAAAAACATAAGGCATCGCACCTCGAGCCTAGTAATGCAAGCAATTACATTCTGAAATTTGGAACATGACAAGCTAGTGGCAGCAAACAATTTTGTTCCCTAAGTGTGAGCATGTTGCTAAGTTCATTATTAGTAATAGAGTTCATACATGCGAAATTGACCACAAACTACTCTAAACATCGAAACCATACCTTTTCTATCATCCATAGACTATGTAAACCGCAAGCAATGCACCAAGAACACCTACATTGTTCCCCCAATATCGATTCGTAGGCACGCTTGGGGGATAATTTTAAACAAGCTCAAAATTGTCCAAAATTAACATACTTGCATAAATTAACATGCTTAGGCCCTCATACATGTTATAAACATAACATACAAGAAAACAATGTTATAAACATAACATACAAGCAACCAATTGCAAGAAATTGAGGAAAAAATCAAAAACCCTAATTCAATTTGGGCATGAAAAATTCATTCGAATTTCTACTCAAAATTAAGCCAAAACTAAGGTCAAACTCGAATTTACATACATATACGTGATTTAGAGTAACTTGGGAACAATTTTGGTGAAGAAAGGAAGCAAATCCGAGCAGAAATTGATGAAGAACGTTGAGAGAAAATCTCGAAAAATTCGAACGAGCAGCAGCAGAAATGGCGAACTGCCACTGCGCTGTTCGAATTTAAAGAAGATGTGCACTGGAATTTTCCACCGCTTAAAAGAAAGCGCTGGAATTCCCAAAGAAAGGTCAGTTTCACGCGCTGGAATTTTCCAACGCACAACTGTTCCATTTCAAACAAAATGACGGACCACCTTGCCCCATTTCTTGCCAAGTACTCGCCTAACTTCGTCCGTTTTAATTCTCGTAGAAAGTAACGGTATTTCAAACATTATTCTAATAATAAGTTATTCTGATGGACCACGAACGGGTCACTGCATTTCGGGAAATCACCGTAACCCATTTAGGTGACTGTTAATAAAAAATTCATTTTCAAAAAAAAAATCCATATACTGTATTCCGAAAATTCTATATTCAGCAAAATTCTGAAAAAAAAAATCCGTATTCTGAAAGATTTTGTATTATGTATTCTGAAAGTTTCGTATTCCGTATTTCGAAAAATTTTGCATTTTGTATTCTGAAAAAAAATTATATACCGTATTCTGAAAGATTTTGTATTCCTTATTCCGAAAAGTTATATATTCTGTATTATGAAAATTCTGAAAATTCTATATTCCGTATCCCGTCATTTTGTATCTTGTCTCAAGGTTTATCCATTCCTCGTTAATAAAAATGTCGATATTCTGTATTCTTTGTATTTCGCATGTGGTATTCCGTATTCCGTATTCTGTGTTTTGTATTCTGCATTCTGTATCCCGTATTCTGTATTCCATATTCTGTGATCCATATTCTCTTCTCATTCCATATTCTGTATTCTATTATTATCTCATATTCCTTCATCATTTTATTTCCTATATTCCGTTCTTGAAAAAATTAAGTTATACATCTGTTTTCGAAAAACTCTGTTCCACCATTTGAACGTCTTCAATGACTCTGTGAGAAGTCGTTCAAGCCAATGAATTCCCAATGGCTTGTGAGGGAACTATTAGGATTCCTAATGATGACCCGTAAGTCAAATGTTATTACTCGGGTGCTCGTGAGACCCTCATTCGGACTTGGTTTTTAACCAGGCTAGGTCCCACACGCACTCCGTCTACCAATACTTTGATTGTCGTCTTGCTCATACTCAATCAAAGTGGGGGCTAACTGTAGACGCCTACATTTGTCCCTAGGCCCGACACGGTGTGTTCGATGATGAAACCAAACACCGCTTGACTAAGCTTTCCTAAATATGCAGCGAACGATCAATGACTGACTGATAATCCCGTTAACCATATTTCCGTTTTTAGAAACTTCTATTTATAGTAACTACTATGCTTGAATGCTTCCCAGAATGGTAACCGTACAGGATAAATATCCGAGTGTTTAAGTCGCATTACGATGTATCGTCACATAAAGGATAAGAGTTGCATCCCAACCCATATTCTAAAAGATAAAGCCATGAGTGAGATTCGGGTAAAAATCGAATTAAACTGGAAATGTGAAGTAAAACACCAGCGCTAGAATTTTCTAGCGCCGGTATTGTACGCGCCACTTATTTCGAGCCCACAAATCCTTAGCGCCATTATTTTTGGCGCTGCAATTTGTTTCTCACACAATCACGCAAGATTAGGGTTTAATCCAGCTGTAAACAAACAGATCTGGCGCTGAAATGCGAAGCGCTAGAAAAATTACAATGCTTTTGATCCAAGCGCTGGAATTTTCTAGCGCTGCACACATCTCAGCTGAAAAAATCTCATTTCTTAATTCTATCTTATTCTGAACCGTTTAACTATAAATAGGGCCTCCAAATTCCGGAAAATAATACACATTCCTAACCCTAAACCCTAAGCTTGAGTATTGATCGAAGCTTCTCTCTGTCCCGTATTCGTGTGTCTGTCGCATTTAACACTCTGTTAACCAGACCCTTCCCGCACGATCACCTAAATTAGTCTGAATACTGCTGAAGTGTTGTTGAAGTCTTAACCCAATTCCTAAGCCTAAATCATACAAAAACTGTGGAAGAATCCCGTCCCGCAGTCAGTTAGTGATCGGAAAGTGCTAAAGCCAAACGGAAAGCTAGCTAAGTCAAGTGGTAGGTGTTCCTGAGAACCGCAGTATAGCCTAGGCTATACTGTAACTTGAATCTATATTTACAGATTTCATCACCATATAAATCTGTTCACTTTAATCTATTATATTACTCATGCTTAAATCTGATAATACTTAGACAAACAGGTGTATTGCTAAGCACCTTGAATTAACCTAAATCATAGTTTTGACACTGTTAGTAATATATTTGCATTAAAATCAGTCCAGAGTAGTAATGTAGCATAACGCATGTCCCGTCGTCGCATTGAACTAGTCAGGACCGCCGCGTGGGCTAATGTTGGGTACTCCCCGTATTAGTAAACGTCCCCCGAATTCTCAATTTATGCTCTGCTGGATGTACGTTGAGGGATCTCCACACCAGGGATCACAAGGGAACCTATGGCTGTTGTGAGTCAAATATGTTTGCACTCTAGGCATATCACGATAACCGGGTTTTGTCAGTTTTCTTAAACTGAATGGTGACTCCTACAGACTAGTAAAAAGAGTCTAACGCCCACAGTTAGTTCCTATTTACTTAATATGGTTGCCACATCTAGAGGGGAAAAGTCGTGCGGGCCATACACTCTTTCAGAGGTGCCCCGTCGTGTTTTTTGATCCCATCACAAAAGCATATAATTCTTTGTTTTAGTGGGAGCTTCTATTCATATTGGTTATGATCTTTATTAGGTCATTGTTACCTTAAGATTAATAAACTCGATTAGAACTAATAAGGTCGAATAATTGGTAGATTCTTGAACCTTAATTAGTTGTTGCAATTATTATGTGATGCATATTTTCTTTAAAATTGCTATGTGGGTCATTCATTGATAAATGAATGGGTGAATGGTATATTTTAATATATTGTTTTGCAGGTTGCGGAAAGTGACTAGTGTTGCTCAAATAGGATAGAAAATGTGGTCTGCATACCATTAAATTTGAATGTAAAATATGGTAAAAAGCATCATGGTTTTTATTTAAATATGGTATGCGTACCATTAATTTGTTGTAAATCCTATTTGGTGAAAATGGCGCCTCCCATGGAGAAATTCAAGAACGGAGTTTCCAATCCATATATTTTCAAGACGGAGTTTGAAGTTGAAGCTGCAAGATGAAGTCGGGTCATACTAGATCACAAATTTTATCTTATGCATGTTTTAAGATATTTATTGCTTTAAATATGTCTTGATATTATGCATGAGATTATGGTTTTCCTATGTTACATAATAAGGATTTTAGTTCACTTAACATCTAACCAACACAGTAATAGCCTTAAGTTCCAAAGTTTAAAATTGAGTTAAAATGTGTCATTCCAAGATAACACTTACTTTCTGATCTTTATGTCAAGTTAGTGATAGTTTTCCGCCAAAGTGAGGTGTCACTTCTTGGTCTTATAGGGGTAAGGTACACCTTTACTTGCGAGTACATTTTTAGGTCGATTAGTGATAGTTATCCGTCAAAGCGAGGTGTCACTTTTTGATGATAAAAAGTTGAGTTACACAATTAATTGTGAGTACAAATTGATTTTGGTTGCACTCAACGATATATGTAAGGAGTCCTTTTATATCGTGGAAAATGGAATAGGTTTTCCTAATAAGTTCTTAGACGTACCTATCAACCAAGAGTAGTTCCTAGACTATTAGCAACGGTTTTTGCTTACCTAAAATATCTTAGAATTAAGACAAGCCAAAGCATGCTTAGTTCTTTAATGATTTGA
Organism: Spinacia oleracea; assembly: GCF_020520425.1. NCBI lineage: Eukaryota > Viridiplantae > Streptophyta > Magnoliopsida > Caryophyllales > Amaranthaceae > Spinacia > Spinacia oleracea. The sequence goes on along the minus strand of NC_079492.1, from coordinate 85,773,998 downwards.
GGATCTTGGATTCATTTTATTCACACCTGCGGGAACTAAATATTTCGAATAAAATGCTCAATAACTTATTCCTCAGAAGAATGTTGCTTTTTCAAGTTATTCCTCAGATGAATGTTTAGACTTTGCATGCTTTAATGTATGTTTTAATTATTGTTTATAATTAGATATCTTCCACCGCAATAAATCCTTTTAGAAAGGTAACAATAAATTTCCTCGATTGGTAGTGAAACCAAGAATGATTCACGCAAATGAGAGAAAATGAGAAATTTAAGATGTACGTTTCCAAGAATGATGTACATTTCCTATTGGTGCTTGTGAATTCAAAATACCATGTAGTTTTGGAATCATGAAGGATCGAGTTGAACACTCAAATTTACCAATGGTTAACAACCAAATATCTTTGTCCACTTAATTCTCGAATGAGTCTACCTTTTAGACATTCGAATAGATTGGTACTCATAGAAATTTAGAAGCTTCTGGTGAGGTAATCTAGTTGAAGCGATTGTTCAACATGAATGAAATGGAAAGAACTTTGTTGAAATGACATAGGACATGTCTAACAAAGTATAATAGTCAACACTTGAGAAGTCAATTCTTAAGAATACAATAAAGGGTGCAAAAAATATGAAAACAAGGAACAAGTGAAAGGAATTTACAATTCCGTTTCTACCTATAAGTTTATGTTTAAAGAGAAGTGACTTAGCAATCAAACTTCCTTGGTATCAGATACCGCTATGGATTCTTACTTCGGTAATAACTCAAACAATGGAAGCTAGGCTACACTAATGACCTACAATCGGGAAATGAAGAATGGCAATGCTACATTAATTGTATGGTTATCTAGTTTGTTTAAAGTCCTTTCAAGGCTGGAACTTGATGACTATTGTGTTTCATAATCAGCATACCTAAATTTCTATTTCAAACACAGAAAGACTCACATTCAAAGTAAAAAAAAACAATGTTTGTTTGTTTAGTTGAATGAAATGGTTATTTACGGGTTGAGTCATGTACGCTTGATTAGAACAACAACCTCTTTAACAAATAAGAACTTTACTAGGTTCAAATCAATCTCTTGATTTAAGTTCCACTAATCTTTGGCATTGTTACTTAGACCATATCAACAAGTTAACATTCTAAAGCTCCATTTTGATGGACATTTGAAAGTTTAGTGATTTCTAGATCATTGAAGATTAGCTAGTCTTACTTATTGAAAGTAACAAAATGAATGAACTATTGTTAGAACTCCTACACAATAGAGTTCAAAGCATGCTAAAGAAAGATTTTATGACTTTATTATTTCACATGGTTTTGAGTGAATAAGGATTTCTTTACTCAAAGTGATATAAGTTTAAATTTGTTAACTTGTTCAAAGATTCATAGAGAAGTATAAAATCCTCTTGGAAAAAATCATAAAGATCTAGATTATATCATGTTGATGATTACTTAGACAAACAATGATCATCAATGATTGTGTGTTGTAATTTCACGATCGAGCTCCATCAGATATGGTATATCCAAATTAGAATGATCGAAGTCAATTGGTATTTGATTCCATCAATGATGAATCTTAAATATTTTTCCTATAATTTCTAAACAAAATCCTCAACTACCACCAAACTAAACCAAATTCGTCAAAGCTATTGAAAAGTAATTTCAGAATACCTTTTCAATAATATATATCTAAGAGTTCCTAAACTCGGTGGGAGCTTAGTGTTTGGTTTTCAACAAACTAAGACTCGAGTATATATATGTTTCATTGTGATTTATTCAAATGAGACACAAAGGTATTATTTCTACCACGGATTTTTGAGAACATAATGTTTGTTTGCTCAAAATAATGTCCTTTTGGAGATTCGTTTCCAAAATGACAAGTGGGATAAAATAGACCTCGAAAGTATGCGAGGCGAACAACTAACATAAATAGACATTCCTAAGGCTTTTAGAAGTTCTTCAGGAAATTCGAACACTTATTCTCTGAAGGATTTTAGAAATGGCTTTAAAGTATATATCTCTTAGAAGACTTTACAAGTGCTTCAAGGAGAATAGAATATTCAAAGGACTTTCAAATTGGCTATTGATATTCTTGTTTGATGTACTATACCAATATAGGCATAGACTTCTGCTAACTGAAGCTGTGAGATTCTTCTAATAGATAATGAAGAAACCCACAACTTGCAGTCATACAATTATCATGAAGATTAATGAGTTTGTGACTTGTAAGAAAGCTATGACGAACCCGGATTCCCTAAAATGGTTAGAGGCCATGAATAGACTTAATGTTTCAGATGGCTAGAGGCCATGAAACAAACTCAATGTTTTTATAACAAAATTGAAATTTTGTATTTGCAAAAATGGTTTTACACCTATTGGTTGCAAATTGGTATTGAGGATTAAAACCATCAAACATGGAATTGTATTTTCGCACAAAGATATATTAGTTGCAAAAGGTTACAAGCAAATTCACGATGTTGATTGTGTTGAAACCTTATGCATAATAAAAATTCTTAAAGTTAAATCAAGCAATGATTGCATATTGGTACATATTCCTCAAACAAATATTGGAAGAAACTATGTACATGAAATGTCATAGGATTTGTGGATCTATATAATGCTTGAAATGAATGCTAGCTTATAAAATCCAAGTATTGATTTAGCAAGAAATTGTGAATTGGAAATGTATTTTAGTGAAGCTAATAAGTATTTTAGTTTCATATAATATACATGATTCTTATGGATGCATAAGATGTTTAGTTGGAGTACGTTACCCTAAATTGGTCCTATGTGTATCAGACATATCTCTCTATTGTAAAATAACATTCAAATGCTAATGACTTAGATATGAAATTATTTATCAATGTTAGACCAGGGCAAAACTTAGTGCATAATGGGAATTAAGATCTATTTACAACGATCTTATAATATTGTTTTGGATTGAGTAATGAAATTTACTAAATCAAACACAAAAGACTCCATTGGAGATATTCGACCCATGTGAGTAAATCTAAGTAATGAATGTTTGAACTATGTATAAGCATTTACTAAGTTAAATATCAAAGAATCTAAAAGAGATTCTTCACCTATATTATATATTAAAAAGTTACATGGATAGAATTCAATTAAGAATTATTCAACAAAAGAATTTATCATGTATGATATAATATGAGGATCGCCAAAAATGTATCGTCTGGCTTTAGGCATGACGAACATATACCAATCTCTGTTGATCGAAGTAAAGATCAACTAGATGAGATCGAGAAAATAATATGGTACTTGAAAAGGTAAATAGGAATAGTTCTTGATTCAAGGAAATGAAGATATGCTAATATTGATGCTACACGCATAAACACTGGCAAAGGGTCAAGCAAGATTCCTTTGGAGTTAACCATTGGCAAGAACAAGTTATATGCACCGTGGTTTGAAATGAAAATATGGATTGAAGACCATGAATTATTGCATGGGAAATTAAATATTAATTTCTATGTTCTAAGATACAGCTGGAAAGTCTTCCACATATCTGGGAACTGTTTGGATAAGAAAAAGCCAAACACAACATCACTAGCAACCTACACAGTTGAAGTAAAGTACTTATTGCCTAAGAAGAAATAAATAGAGTTGTTTATGATAAAGATTTCTTCCCTTAACTTATGTGAATCACATTGTCTGCCGACTTGATGGTTCTTCATTGAAAAATGTGTAGAACCACCATTGAAGCAAGAAAGACTAGATCACAAAATAACTCAAAAGATCTTATCATTCTATCTCGAAAGACATTCGATGAAAAGGATATTAAGATTGACAAAGCATGATAACTAAACCTATGCAACAAGTGAGATGCAACACTCACATTGTGGCATTGGAAATCAAACATAGTTTTGAATTCCATATATTAATTGTTTTTAAAGATGGGTTGGAGGCCCATGGTTATAAAACAATCGGGTTGAACATTTACCACATATGAAATGAATTTTCATGTTCCATTTAATCTTGGTTTAGTATTAAATGATGAGTCCTTTCAATTTGACAATATATTCAAGGTAGACTGTAAGGACCAGTACTGTGACTAAGAAACGTCTATCAAGTGAACTTGAATGTCAAAAGTTGAAAATGGTCTCTGGTAGGAAGTTTTCTATAAAGGTGGACGCATAGAAAAACGCTAGACTACTAGAATGCAAGATGACAAGTAATTATGTTTCTTTAACTATGAAGACATGGCAATGTCGCCATCATTTGCATAGAAAACTTGACAAGACTAGTATCGAACAAGACCTATGAAACTTTACTGTAAGAGATGGAAATTTGTCTTAAGTAAAATTCATTATCTTATTAGACACTAATCTTCAATACTTGAGTGATTTGAGATTACTTGTTTGAGAACTGGTTATTTTGACGTTGTCAACCGTCGCACCCTAAAAGGAGACCATAATGGCAACGCTTGGATAATCACCTATCAAACGAAGTCAAAACTGTTAGGTTATGATACATATGAACAACATAAATCATGCGGAAAAACCTATATGCCAGGATTCAAATTAATTGCACATAATCAAATAATTAGTCTAGAATGCATACACTTTGTAGCGTGCCCTCACTAGCTGCGCCCGAACCGAACAAGAACAAGTCTTTAGGACTCCAAGTGTCGTCCCTCCGTAGAAAGTCCACAGCACGTCCGGATCCGCCTTAAGATTGACCAACTAGAATCTCCCTTAAGGTACTAGAGATTTTCGGCTAATATGGGCAACAATATGACTGAATTTTGCTCTCAAAATGTCACTCTGAATACTTGAAAAACTCGCCCATAAATTGTGAACCTAGGCACATATTTATAGGGGTATGGAAAGGGAATCGGAATCCTATTAGGAAACTAATTAGCTTAATTAGAATTTTATTAAAACTCTTTTAAACTAATTCTATCTATTAGGATTAGGAATTAATCATTGAACGAATCCCATTAGATTTAGGATTTGTATCGAACACAAACGCACACGAGCCACACCCTTGCGGGCGCTCAGCCCACGCAGGCCTTGCGGCCCACGCGTGCCTCCCAGCCCACGCGAGCGCAGCTCGCTGCCCCATTGCGCGCGCGCCTTGGCTTGCTGGGCCTGGCCTTGGCTGCGTTGTGTTGGCGCGCAGGCTTGCTGGACGCGGGCCTGGCTTCGCGCTGGGCCTTCGTCTAGAAAGTCTCGTACGACGCGCTTCCGATTAATTTCCCTATTCCGGAATTCATTTCCGATACGAACAATATTTAACATTTCCGATTCCGGAATTAATTTCTGTTTCGAACAAATATTTAATATTTCCGTTTCCGGAATTATTTTCTGATTCCAATAATATTTCCGATTCCGACAATATTTCCGTTTCCGGCCATTATTTTCCGATTACGACAATATTTCCGTTTCCGGCAATATTTCAGATTCCGGCAATATTTCCATTTCCGATAATATTTTCCGATACGTACCATGTTTCCGTTTCCGGCAACATCTACGACTTGGATAATATTTATATTTCCGATATGATCCATATTTCCGTTTCAAGCAATATCATCGTTTCCGGAGTGTTCATTGTTTGCCTTTGACGATCTTAGCTCCCACTGAAACCAAGATCCGTCGATTCCGAATATCCATAGATGGAGTATTTAATGCCACTAAATACTTGATCCGTTTACGTACTATTTGTGTGACCCTACGGGTTCAGTCAAGAATAAGCTGTGGATTAATATCATTAATTCCACTTGAATTGAAGCGGCCTCTAGCTAGGCATTCAGCTCACTTGATCTCACTGAATTATTAACTTGTTAATTAATACTGAACCGCATTTATTAGACTCAACATTAAATGCATACTTGGACCAAGGGCATTATTTCCTTCAGTCTCCCACTTGTCCTTAGAGACAAGTGTGCATTTCCTAATTCCTTTGTCACTCGATGCTTGCTCTTGAACAGAAGGTAAGAGTTGTCATCCTTATTATGTCCAGAGGTGTTTCTTGGTTTCAGAGTTAAAATGATCAAATAAACAGATAATCATAGCCTATGATTCATCCGAGCACGGCCATGCATTTTACAATTTCTAGCTCTCCGATTGGCCTTTTACAACTTTTAGCATCTCATCCCGATTTATGGGAGGACAATCCCAATCTTGCGATCTTGAGATTAGACTTCGTTTAATAGGTGATTTCTTGAGCGTTGCCTTTATAGCGTCCTTTTACGGTGTGACGGTTGACAACGTCAAAGTAAGCAGTTCTCAAACAAGTAATCTCAAATCACTCAGGTATTGAGGATTAGTGTCTAATAATTTTAATGAAATTTACTTATGACAGATTTTCATCTCTTACAGTAAAGTTTCATAGGTTTGTCTGATACTAGTCTTCCCAAAGTAAGTATCTATGCAAATGATTACGACATTGCGATGTCCACATAGTTCAAAAAACAGAACTACTAGTCATCTTGCATTCTAGTCGTCTAACGTTTTCTATGCGTCCATCTTTATAGAAAACTCAGACCAGGGACCATTTTCAACTTTTGACATTCAAGTTCACTTGATAGATATTTCTTAGTCACAGGACTGGTCCTGACAGTCTATCTTGAATATATCGTCAAATTGAAGGGACTCATCATTTAATAAACCACAAATTAAATGGAAAAATGAATTCTATTCATTTATGCGATTGACTAATCAATAATGTTTTACAAAGTATTAAACTCTAAAACTTTAAAACATTAAATACGGACATCAAAGCCATTCTCCAATATGCTTGATTCCCATAGCTGCAGTGTGCGAGTTGTGCTTCGCCTGCGGCAGAGGTTTAGTCAATGGATCTGAGATGTTGTCATCAGTTCCAATCTTGCTTATCTCGACTTCTTTTCTTTCAACGAACTCTCGTAGAAGGTGAAATCTACGAAGTACATGCTTGACTCTTTGGTGGTGTCTATGCTCCTTTGCCTGTGCAATAGCTCCATTATAATCACAATACAGAGCTATTGGTCCTTTAATGGAGGGGACTACACCAAGTTAACCTATGAACTTCCTTAGCCATATAGCTTCCTTTGCTGCTTCATGTGCAGCAATGCACTCCGCTTCAGTTGTAGAATCCGCAATGGTGCTTTGCTTAGCACTTTTCCAGCTTACTGCACCTCCGTTGAGGCAGAAGACAAACCCAGACTGTGATCTGAAATCATCTTTGTCGGTTTGAAAACTTGCGTCCGTATAGCCTTTAACCATTAATTCATCATCTCCACCATAGACTAGGAAATCATCTTTGTGCCTTTTCAGGTACTTCAGAATGTTCTTGGCAGCAGTCCAATGTGCCTCTCCTGGGTATGACTGGTATCTGCTCGTAGCACTGAGTGCATGCGCAACATCCGGGCGTGTACATATCATAGCATACATTATTGAACCAATCAATGATGCGTATGGAATCCCATTCATTCGTCTATGCTCATCAAGTGTTTTTGGGCACTGAGTCTTGCTTAGAGTCATTCCATGAGACATGGGTAGGTAGCCTCGCTTAGAGTCTGCCATCTTAAACCTTTCAAGCACCTTATTGATATAACTGCTTTGACTAAGTCCAATCATCTTCTTAGATCTATCTCTGTAAATCTTGATGCCCAGTATGTACTGTGCTTCTCCTAGATCCTTCATCGAAAAACATTTCCCAAGCCAAATCTTGACAGAGTTCAACATAGGAATTGAATGTCATTTCTGATAAGTAATATGTCGTCGACATATAATACTAGAAAAGCAATTTTGCTCCCACTGACCTTCTTGTATACACAAGATTCGTCTGTGTTCTTGATGAAACCAAAGTCACTGACTGCTTCATCAAAACGTATATTCCAGCTCCTTGATGCCTGCTTCAATCCGTAGATTGATTTCTTAAGCTTGCATACCTTTTTAGCATTCTTTGGATCCTCAAAACCCTCAGGCTGTGTCATAAACACAGTTTTTGTTAAAACGCCGTTTAAGAAAGCGGTTTTGACATCCATCTGCCATATTTCGTAATCGTAATATGCAGCGATTGCTAACATTATCCGAATAGACTTTAGCATTGCAACTAGTGAAAAGGTTTCATCGTAATCCACACCGTGGACTTGCCTGTAACCTTTTGCAACCAATCTAGCTTTGAAAACTTCAAGTTTCCCATCCTTTTCCTTTTTCAGTTTGAAAACCCATTTGCTTCCTATGGCTTGGTAGCCATCTGGCAAATCGACATGGAGTCTAATTCAGATTGCATGGCTTCTTGCCATTGCTTGGGGCTAGGGCTCGTCATAGCTTGTTTGTAAGTCGCAGGTTCATCACTTTCAAGTAATAGAACGTCATAGCTCTCGTTCGTCAAAATACCTTAGTACCTTTTCGGTTGAGATCTATATCTTTGCGATCTACGCGGGGTTACATTTCTAGATTGTCCATCATTCTCACCAGATTCTTCTAAATATCTCTGAGTTTCATCCTGAATGTCATCTTGAGCATTCTCTAGAGTTTGTTGTTCGACTCGAATTTCTTCGAGGTCTACTTTTCTCCCACTTGTCATTTTGGAAATGTGATCCTTTTCCAAAAAGATACCTTCTCGAGCAACAAACATCTTGTTCTCAGATGTATTGTAGAAGTAATACCCCTTTGTTTCCTTCGGGTAGCCCACAAGGATACATTTGTCAGATTCTGGATGAATTTTGTCTGAAGTTAATCGTTTGACGTATACTTCACATCCCCAAATCTTAAGAAAAGACACTTTTGGAGGCTTTCCAAACCATAACTCATATGGAGTCTTTTCAACAGCTTTAGACGGAGCTCTATTTATAGTGAGTGCAGCTGTATTTAGTTCATGTCCCCAAAATTCTATTGGAAGTTCGGCTTGACCTATCATTGATCTAACCATGTCTAGCAAGGTTCTATTCCTCCGTTCCGACACACCGTTCCATTGTGGTGTTCCAGGAGTAGTTAATTCTGATAGAATTCCACATTCTTTCAGATGGTCATCAAATTCATAGCTCAGATATTCACCGCCTCTGTCAGACTGCAGTGCCTTAATCTTCTTGCCTAATTGATTCTCTACTTCACTCTGAAATTCCTTGAATTTGTCAAAGGATTCAGACTTATGCTTCATTAGGTAGACATAACCATATCTACTAAAGTCATCAGTGAAAGTGATAAAGTAGCTGAAACCACCTCAAGCATTTGTACTCATTGGTCCACATACATCTGTATGGATTAAAGCCAATTGTTCAGTTGCTCTTTCTCCAACTTTAGAGAAAGGTTGCTTTGTCATTTTGCCAAGTAAACATGATTCGCACTTACCATAATCCTCTAAGTCAAATGGTTCTAGAATTCCTTCCTTTTGAAGTCTTTCTATGCGTTTCAAGTTAATATGGCCTAATCGACAATGCCAAATATAGGTGAGATCTGAATCATCCTTTTTGGCCTTTTTGGTATTTATGTTATAAACTTGTTTGTCGTGATATAATAAATAAAGTCCATTGACTAATCTAGCAGATCCATAAAACATCTCTTTGAAATAAAACGAACAACTATTGTCTTTTATTAAAAAGGAAAATACCTAAGTATCTAAGAAAGAAACATAAATGATGTTTTTAGTAAGACTTGGAACATGGAAACAGTCTTCCAGTTCCAAAACTAGCCCAGAAGGCAACGACAAATAATTAGTTCCTACAGCTAATACAGCAATCCGTGCTCCATTTCCCACTTGTAGGTCGACTTCACCCTTGCTTAACCTTCTACTTCTTCTTAGTCCCTGTGAATTGGAACATAAGTGTGAGCCACAACCTGTATCTAATACCCAAGAAGTTGAATTAGCAAGTATACAGTCTATAACAAAAATACATGAAGATGGAACGACTGTTCCGTTCTTCTGATCTTCCTTTAGCTTCAAGCAATCTCTCTTCCAATGCCCCTTCTTCTTGCAGTAGAAGCATTCAGATTCAGAAGTGGGTTGGCTCACCTTCTTCTTTTCATATTTAGTGCCGCCTGGCTGCTTAGTCTGGCTGGCCTTGTTGCCACCTTTCTTAGCATTCCTCTTCTTTCCAGATTTCTTGAACTTGCCCCCACGCACCATAAGCACATTGCTTATCACTTTTAAGCGTCTTTTCAGCGGTCTTCAGCATACCGTGAAGCTCAGTGAGCGTTTTGTCCAGACTATTCATACTGTAGTTCAGCTTGAACTGATCATACCCGCTATGAAGAGAATGGAGGATGGTGTCTACAGCCATTTCCTGAGAGAATTGTTGATCCAGCCGACTCATATTCTAAATGAGTCCAATCATTTTGAGAACATGTGGACTTACGGGCTCGCCTTTCTTAAGCTTAGTCTCAAGAATTTGCCTATGAGTCTCGAATCTTTCGACTCGAGCCAGATCTTGGAACATGTTCTTTAACTCACAGATGATCGTGAAAGCATCTGAGTTGATGAACGTTTTCTGTAGATCTGCACTCATGGTTGCAAGCATTAGACATTTCACATCCTTGTTGGCATCAATCCAACGATTGAGGGCTGCCTGAGTGACCCCGTCGCCTGCGGCTTCGGACATCGCCTCTTCCAGGACATACTCCTTTTCTTCCTGCATAAGAACTATTTGCAAGTTCCTTTGCCAGACAAGGAAGTTTTTCCCGTTCAACTTCTCCTTTTCGAGAATTGATCGAATGTTGAATGAATTGTTGTTTGCCATAGTTAAAACTACAATTCAAACAAATAAATAATCATTCACATTTTCTCTTAATAAATTCAAATTCTAGCATACATGCATAATTTAATGTTCATTAAGCATTTTATTTAAGTTATGAGTTCCGGCAGGTGTAAATAAAATGATTCCAAGACGCTAAAACCATTGAAGAATTAAGCACATTATGTATTTAGACTCAATTCTAAAATCTTTTAGGTAAGCAAAAGCCTTTTGCTAATAGTCTAGAAACTACTCTTGGTTGATAGGTACGTCTAAGAACTTATTAGGAAAACCTATCGAATTTGCCATGACATAAAAGGACTCCTTACTTATATCGTTGAGTTTCACCAGAACTAACATGTACTCACAATTATTTGTGTACCTTACCCCTTTAGAATCAATAAGTAACACCTCGCTATGGCGGAATACTATTACTAAGATTGATGTAAAGGTTATCCAAGTAAGTGTTATTTTGGCATGGCACCTTTTAACTCAATTTTTAAGTTTGGAACTTAAGGCTCTTACTATATTGGTTAGATTTTAAGTGAACTAAAATCCTTAATCATGCAACATAATCAATCCATAATTTCATGCATGATTAAGACATATTTAAAAGCAATAAATAACTTAAAACATTCATAAGATATAAATGTGATCTAGTATGGCCCGACTTCATCTTGAAGCTTCAACTTCAAAGTCCGTCTTGAAAAATGGATTGGAAACTCTGTCTTGAATTTCAACATGGGAGGCGCTATTTTCTTCAAATAGGATCAGCTATAATTTAAACTAATTACAACAATTTGATGGTACGCAGACCATATTTAAATTGAAAAAACTTTGGTGCATTAAACCAATATTACATTCAAATTTATGGTAGGCAGACCATATTTTCTATCCTATTTGGGCCATACTAGTCACTTTCATTAACCTGCAAAACAGTACATATACAATATATACCATTCACCCATTCATTATCATGAATGGCCCACATAGCTGGTTAGTAAAAACACATTGTAATGCATCACATAAATATTTGCAGTAATTAATTAAGGGCACCAATAATCTACCAATTATTTAGTCCTTATTAATTCTAATCAAGTTGTTTTAACCTTAAAGGATTGTAGACCTAATCAAGAGTTTATGACTAAAGGCTCCCAGTTAAACCAATAACTTTATATGCTTTACTAATTTTAAACATAAAAATGTATTTCTAGTCTAACCAGAAACATACAAGTTTAATTAAAATTTAAAGCTTATATAAAATTATAATCGAATCCATTTAATTTATTTTCAGTTGAATTAAATGAATTTAAATTAATTCAAGGTTTTAATTTTAGTAAAATAATTAGTATAAATTAAAATTTATAATAATTATAATAATAAAAATTAAATTCCGAGAAAACAATTTAAATTATTAATTTTAAAGTTAATTAAAATTATTTCCGAACTAAAAATCTAAAATTAAAATCAAAACGTATCAATCGTAGCAAGACGAGGCACTTGGGCTTGCGCCCAAGCCCCATCGAGCCACGATGCTGCTGCGCCCCGTTCGACCGATAGTTGCACAAGGCACGAGCAACAGCGCCACACGCACACGCAGCCATCGCTGGCCATGCTGCGCGCAACCCCTGTCCTACGTTGCGTCTTCTTGCTTGGGCGAGCCAGGCGCGCTGTGGCGCAGCACCATCGCTGCCCACACGCGTCACGCTCGTCGCTTGTGCCTTGCCTCATCGCCCTCGCCCATCGCATAGCACACACGCCCAGGCCAAGGCCTTGCGCGCGCGCCTAGCTTGTCGCTCGCTGCATTCGTACCGCATGGGCGACGAGCTCCCTTGCTCTTCATCGCGTGCCCGCACTATACAACACCCCTTAAGGGTAACACGTAGCGTCCATTGCTTTGTGCGTGCAACATTTATGAGCGTTTTTCATTAAAAAAATAAAAATTTTAATTCAAAATTAATGACAAATTAATAAATCATATTAATTTCATAATTTTAGGGCGAAAATTTGAAAATTTATTAAACAATTAATTTCCGATTAACATGGATTCAAATCTAGGTCATAAAAATTTAAAATTTATCATAAATTAACAATTTTTATGGTGGTTTTTAATCATGGATACCTAATTAAATCGTCAATTAATTATGAAAATCGAATCAAATTCTAAATTATTCGAATTTCAACAAAATAATTACAATTACAAATTATGTTGTATAATTAACAATATTAGGCATTCAAATTTTTTAAACATATACAGTAGGTCAATCAAATATTCAAGATTTAACAACAAGAATCGCGAATATTCAATTTAACATCTTAAAATTACAAACTTTTGCATTCGAAAAACTAAAACCTCCGAAAAGTCATAGTTAGGTTTCGAATTTGGGAATTCTGGGTTCGGGCGAAAAATATTGTTTTCGTCAAAATTTTAGAATGCCTTTTACATGCGGAATTGACACAAAAATCACTCGATTTGGTTGAGTAACGAAGAAACTGCCGAAAAACTGCGTACATATAATTAAATAAACGCAATTTGCAATTAATTAACAATTACGAAAATTAATCACCCCTTTTAATTCTTTGCAAATTTGTAAAATTTAACATGTTAAGCAATTATTGATCATGCAACTAAAAAGAGGCTCGTGGTACAACTGTTAGGTTATGATACATATGAACAACATAAATCATGCGGAAAAACCTATATTCCAGGATTCAAATTAATTGCACATAATCAAATAATTAGTTTAGAATGCATACACTTTGTAGCGTGCCCTCCCTAGCTGCGCCCGAACCGAACAAGAACAAGTCTTTAGGACTCCAAGTGTCGTCCCTCCGTAGAAAGTCCACAGCACGTCCGGATCCGCCTTAAGATTGACCAACTAGAATCGCCCTTAAGGTACTAGAGATTTTCGGCTAATACGGGCAACAATATGACTAAACTTTGCTCTCAAAATGTCACTCTGAATACTTGAAAAACTCGTCCATAAATTGTGAACCTAGGCATATATTTATAGGGGTATGGAAAGGGAATTGGAATCCTATTAGGATACTAATTAGCTTAATTAGAATTTTATTAAAACTCTTTTAAACTAATTCTATCTATTAGGATTAGGAATTAATCATTGAACGAATCCCATTAGATTTAGGATTTGTATCGAACACAAACTCACACCAGCCACACCCTTGCGGGCGCTCAGCCCACGCAGGCCTTGCGGCCCACGCGTGCCTCGCAGCCCACGCGAATGCAACTCGCTGCCCCATTGCGCGCGCGCCTTGGCCTGCTGGGCCTGGCCTTGCGCTGGGCCTGGCGTGGCCTTGGCTGCGTTGTGTTGGCGCGCAGCCTTGCTGGACGCGGGCCTGGCTTCGTGCTGGGCCTTCGTCTAGCAAGTCTCGTCCGATGCTAATTCGTACGACGCGCTTCCGATTAATTTCCCGATTCCGGAATTCATTTCTGATACGAACAATATTTAACATTTCCGATTCCGGAATTAATTTCCGTTTCCAACAAATATTTAATATTTCCGTTTCCGGAATTATTTTTCGATTCCAATAATATTTCCGATTCCGACAATATTTCCGTTTCCGCCAATTATTTTCCGATTCCAATAATATTTCCGATTCCGACAATATTTCCGTTTCCGGCGATATTTCAGATTCCGGCAATATTTCCATTTCTGATAATATTTTCCGATACGTACCATGTTTCCGTTTCCGGCAACATCTACGACTTGGATAATATTTATATTTCCGATACGATCCATATTTCCGTTTCCGGCAATATCATCGTTTCCGGAGTATTCATTGTTTGCCTTTGACGATCTTAGCTCCCACTGAAACCAAGTCCGTCGATTCCGAATATTCATAGATGGAGTATTTAATGCCACTAAATACTTGATCCATTTACCTACTATTTGTGTGACCCTACGGGTTCAGTCAAGAGTAAGCTGTGGATTAATATCATTAATTCCACTTGAACTGAAGCGGCCTCTAGCTAGGCATTCAGCTCACTAGATCTCACTGAATTATTAACTTGTTAATTAATACTGAACCGCATTTATTAGACTCAACATTAAATGCATACTTGGACCAAGGGCATTATTTCCTTCAAAAGGTCAAGATTGGGATTGTCGTCCTATAAATCGGGGTGAGATGCCAAAAGTTTTACAAGGCCGTTCGGTGAGCAATAAACTGTAAAATGCCCGTGCTCAGATTAATCATACGCTATGATTATCTTTTTATATGACCAGTTGAACTCTGACACCTAGGAATACCTCTGAATGTAATAAGGATGACTAGTTTTACCTTTTGTTCACGACCAGGCATCGAGCGACAAAGGAATTAGGAAATGCACACTTGTCCCTACGGACAAGTTGGAGATTGAAGGAAATAATGCCATTGGTCCAAGTTTATATTTAATGCATTTAATGCTGAGTCTAATAAATGCGGTTCATTATCAATTAAGCAAGTTAATTATTCTGTGAGATCAAGTGGTATGAGTGCCTAGCTAGAGGCCGCTTCAGTTCAAGTGGAATTAATGTTATTAATATCACAACTTACTCTTGACTGAACCCTTAGGGTCAATCAAATAGTACGTGAACGGATCAAGTATTTAGGTGAATATTGTATTCAGTAAATACTCTAATTATGTACATTCGGAAATGACATATGTTGGTTTCATTGGGAGCTAAACAAACTGTCAAAAGGAAAAGAAAGAATATTTGCCGGAAATGAAGATATTACCGGAAACATAAATATGGTTCATAACGGAAATATAAATATTATAAAAGTCGATGATATTGCAGGAAACGGAAATATGGTTCGTATTGGAAATATTATCGCAAATAGAAATATTGCCTGAATCGGAATATTCCCGGAAACGGAAGTATTACCGGAATCATAAATATTGTCAAAATCGGAGATATTGTAAGAATCGGAGATATTATCGGAAACGTAAATATTGTTCGAATCAAAAATAAATTCCGGAATCGGAAAAATAATTCGGAAGCTCGACGAGCGACAGACCAGCGCATGGGCTAGCCCATCGCTCGACGAGCCAGCCCGCAAGTGCATCGCAGGATTCGCAGCACACCAGGCAGCAAGGCCCAGCGCACAGCAATGCACGTCAATTCAAAGGCCAAGGGCACAAAGCTGCACGCCAAGCCCAGCAACCCAGCGCCCGCGCGTGGCTGGAGCTGGCCAGCATTACTTTGGGCCAGCGCACAAAGCAGACTTCGAGGCCTTGCTTGTGCACCAAGGATGGTCGGTTTTCTTGCCTTGCAAGCAGCCGACCAGCCCTGGTGTTTTAGGGTTTTGGTTTTTGGTAAATTCCCAAAACTTTCCTATAACGTTATAGGATTTTGGCTCCTAGGGTTTTTCCTATTTCCTATAAATACATGGCCTATGGTCATGAATTAACACACAATTCAATACACTTTGCCTATCACCTAAAAGTGAGATCCCAAAATCATAAACCTTATTTTGTATCCTAGTTGGTACGATCTAAGGCGCATCTGAACGTACTGTGGACTTTCTACAGAGGAACGATGTTTGGCGTTCTAACTTGTTCTTGTTCGGTTTTGGAGCAGCAAGGGAAGGCACGCATCACAAAGTGTGTTCACTAAATTATGCTAAATGATTATGTGCATTTAATTTGGATTCTGGCATTTATGGTTTATTCTGCATCACATTAGATTGTTGATAACCTAACAGTTTACAGTTACTGACCAGTATTTGGAAAGTAATCAGAAAACCTACTCCTACATTTACAAAGTAATAAGGACTTAGTGTACAATTCAGTTAAGATTTAGTGCTCAATTCACTTGAGGAGGGGGTGTTACCATAATGATGGTAACACCCAACCATGTGTTTGGATATTATCCATGCAGGATGTTAGTAATGTAAATAAGATCATCATCATTTTTATATTGCACTAAATCATCATTTTTATATTTTGTTTGGATATTATCCATGAATGATGTTGGTAATATCCATTTGAACAGAATGATGGTAACATCCAACCATGTATTTGGATACTATCCATGCATGATGCTAGTAATGTCAATAAGATTATAAGGATGGCAACTAACCATGCATGATGCTGGTGATGTCCATAAGAACATAGATCTATTAATCAATCAAAACTGCAGTTCGTTCCTTCTCCCGTGGCAGTGGTCGACCTGCAACTTTTTCCATAGCAGCAAATTCCATCCATGACAACCATTCAATCTACGGGAATTCCAGATTTAACACTAAACATTATTGTTCTTAAACCCACTGGCGCTTTCCACGGTTAACACGCCCGGCGAATTTCCAAACCTCCATCGTGATTCCATTTTTCCCGGCGAAGACCAAAGTCTGTCGTGCCTGTTTCTACGGCCACGGAAACCAATAATCATTGTAAATTCTAAGGAACAAGCACTGTAATTCATTGCTCTTTACTTCGATATCATCAACACCTCCCTCTTCATCCCATTGATTTCCAGATCTAACAAACCTAAAACTAAAAATCCAGATTTTCGGATTAAGGAACAACGACGAAACCATTATGACGATTAAAGAACTCCGGCGACACCCATGAACGAAGAACGACGGGGTCGCTTTGTCGGCCATAGGAACTCCGGCGATAATTAGTGATAACATTGGATTAGCTTAAGCAAGAGGAGAGAGAAATTAAGCTAATTAATTGTTAATTAACTTTCCGAATTATTCTATTTATTGATTTCAGAAAATATAAATAATAATTTTTGGAATCGGAAATTACAAATATTATTTTCATAAAAGATATTGTGTATTTAAATTTAAAGTTAAAGCAATTAAAATCGTTAAAATATTTATGTTAAATTTAAAGATAAAGATAAAGCATTTTTTGTGGCCCATATTAATTCATAGTGGTGGTCATCCTTAAGATGACCATTGTAGAATCCTCATGGACACATTCTACACAACCAAATTTTTTTTCCACATTGCTAGAACTTTTATATTTTGCTCTCCCTTCTCTCTCCAAAAGCCCTTACGTTAATAAGCGTCGGAGGAAAATATTCCAGGAAAAATATTCTTATTTTGCATGTAGATATCGAATATCAAGCCACCATGACCGAATACCTTCTCATCAGCAATCCCATAAAAAATTCCCACAACCGTATCGAAACTGGTAGTCATCCAAGTTGGTTTTTCCTAACTTAAATTCCTTTGGAAATAATTATGTATTTATTTTCTTTTTCTCACGATAAAGATTACTAAAATATGATAGAATATATATAACCTCAACCATTCAAGAAGTAAATCAAGATAATGGTAATTGGGCCCAACCCTCTCAAGTTCCTTTTGCAGACTCTAGTTTTGAAAGTCGTCGTGTTCCCATTCCTGAAAACCCAGAACTAGCCCATGAAGCTGCTGAATTTGGTTACTATGGGTATGTTTCAGAGGATTCGCTGTTAGTGAATGGGTCGGATTCTTGGACCCAGATGTGGGAAGACCTCAATAATATCGGTTCTCCCAATTCTCACTTGGTTTATCCAGGATCACATTCCTCTTTGCAAACATGATCATCTAGTTCTTATCATTCTCCCTGTAGTGGGATCCCTCATAGTGAATTCCAAAATCTTTCAATATTCAAAAGCTTGGTGGAAGAACAGGTTCAAAGTATTGAAAATCTGAATACTATGCTTGATTGCTTGAAGAAAAAAGGGAAAATGGCGGCGGATGAACAACAGGGGATCAACTCAGATCAAGAGATTGTGCAATCTCAATTGGAAGTTGTAAAGATAGAACGTAGAGGAAGAAAGAAAGGAGTAGAAAAGAAGCTAACTCGTTATTTCCCAGGTGGTATTCTTGATCCAACAGAGTGGAAGAAAAAAGGAGATGAGCAAGTTGGAAAGCCAATGTGTGAGCCATACAATGTGAAGCAGAAACCGGGAAAGAAGTCAAGAAAGAGGAAGGGCGAAATTAGCTCGTCCAGTTCGATGCCTAGCCATCACGCATTCAAGAAACATAGAGGTAATGCTTTTATTAAGCCGCTTGTGCCTGAATATGCAAAAGTTATGGATGAATTTGTGCGTGCCTGTCATGAAGGAAATTTTGTTATGGATATGAAGAATGGGTCGAGTGTCAGTAGTAAGGAGGATGTTGTGTCTACTTCTCAGTCGCTGAAAGGCTTTGAGGTTGGGCCAAAACAACCTCACATGGAACAATGAAGATAATGTCATGGAACTGTAGGGGATTGAATTCGCTGGATAATCCTACAGTTCCTTTTCTGGTTTGGTCAATCCAGCAGTTTTCCCCGGATATCATTTTCTTAATGGAAACAAAGACGGATAGTAATGTAATTGGTAGAATAGCTAATCGCATTAATTTTGCTAATTATGAAGTAGTAGATTCTTCTAATCATGTAGGAGGCTTGGCTCTTTTTTGGCAACCTTTTGTGAAGTTAAGCGTAGTAAAAAAGACCACTAATTTTATGTATTGTAAAGTGGCAGATGTATGTGATGGTGGACTTAATGAATGGAGTTTAATTTTGGTTTATGGTTCACCTTATATTGATTGTAGACAGTATGTTTGGAGGGAAATAGGAGATTGTATTGGTGTCTCCAATGGGAGAGTAGTGTTAATTGGGGATTTCAATCAAGTGGAGTTTAACTCTCAAAAAATGGGGGGAAATTTGTATATTCCTGGAAGAAATCATTTTATGTCATGGAGAAACAAATGGGGGTTAGTGGAAATTCCTTCTAAAGGGGCCAGGTTCACATGGTGTAACAACAGGGGGGAAGATGGGTGTGTTTATGAGAAATTAGATAGGGGATATGCATCAATTGACTGGAATGATTTATATCCAGAAGCAGAGATTTTGAATTTACCTATCCTAATTTCGGATCATGCCCCAATCATTTTAGAAACAAAGCCTAAAGTGGGAAAAAAACGTAGAAGTTATAAAATTGAGGGGTGGTGTTTGAGTTTTCAGCAAGTTAAGGATATAATTAAAAAAGGTTGGGGTATGGATATACAAGGGTCTCCAATGTACTCTTGCTCTAGGAAGCTTCAGCAAATAAAATATGCTCTAGCAGGATGGTGTAGGGAGTTCAAAATGAATAATAATATTGTATGGGATGACGTTGTTAGGAAATGTTTAAAAAGTCAGCAGGACATGGAAGACAAGGATATGGAGGATAACAGCAAGTTAAGGAAAGAGAGTTTTCAAGAAGCCATGATCAAGTTGGCTTATTGGAAACAAAGGGCTAAAGGAAAATGGTTGGCTCTTGGGGACTCTAATACTTCTTTTTTCTTTAGATGTGCGAAATCAAGGAAGACAAGAAATGAAATTAGGTACATTCAAGATAAAAATGGGAACTGGATTTCGGATCAAGAAGAAATTAAGCAGGACATCAATCAGCATTTTCAAGATTTGTTCAAAGCGAATACGCAAAGTTTAGGAAGAATAGAAATTCCAGAACACTTAAGGAATCTTCCTTGTAAACTCTCAGATGAGCACATTCAAATACTGAATAAACCATTTACAGAAAGTGAAGTAAGGGATGCTGTATTTCAGATAGGTGGATTAAAAGAGCCAGGTCCAGATGGGGTTCCTGCCATATTTCTTCAAAAAGCATGGGATGTAGTTGGGAATGATATAACAAAAGCGGTTCTCCATTTTTTCTCCTCTGGATACATGCTGAAGGAATGGAACCATACTCACATTGCTCTTATTCCTAAGGTAAACTGTCCAGAAAAGCCCTCTCAGTTTAGACCAATAAACCTCTGTAATGTTATATACAAAGTAGTCTCCAAGTGCCTTACCAACAGATTAAAGCAGTTATTGAATGATCTGGTGGGACCATACCAGAATGCGTTTGTGCCAAAGAGGTTAATGGGTGACAATTGTCTTCTGGCGCATGAAATAATGACCTACATCAAGAAACAAAAGAAGGGGTATAACAGGTATGCTATTTTAAAGATTGATATGAATAAGGCGTATGATAGAGTGAGCTGGGACTTCATTGAATGGCTCCTTGATACTATGCGTTTCCCAGCTCAGTGGAGGCATTGGTTAATGCAGTGTATCTCTACAGTTTCTTATTCAATTCTTGTGAATGGGGAGCCCACTGTTATTTTCAAGCCCAAGTGTGGTCTTCGTCAGGGTGATCCCATTTCACCTTACATTTTCATTCTGGTTATGGAAATGTTATCCAAAATGATGGTGTATTTAGAAAAGGAAGGGCATATTACAGGAGTTAAGATAGCAAGAGGATCCCCGAGCATCTCTCATTTACTATTTGCTGATGATTCTTTGTTTTGTTTTAAGGCAGATAATTACTCATGTCGCAAAATCAGAGAAACAATTGATTTGTTCTGTTCAATATCAGGTGAAGCAATAAATTTTGAGAAATCAAGCGTGATTTTTAGCCCAAATACCCCTGGGCCGTTGAAGAATGTTCTTAAAGGAATTTTGGGTACTCCAAGTGCTGATTCTCTTGGTAAATATTTGGGTTGCAATGTTGAAGTTGATGGTAGATCCTCTCAAGCTTTTCAGCCTTTGATTGAAAAAGTGCAACGGAAGATCACATCATGGAAATATATGCATCTATCACATGCAGGTAGAATAATTCTTATCAATAGCATTTTGGCGGCACTCTGCACTAATATATTGGCGGTTTTTCTACTGCCAAAGTCCATTACAACAAGAATCACTCTCATGTTGATGCATTACTGGTGGAAAGGATCAATGGAGAAAAGGGGAGTGTGTTGGGTTAAACGATCAATTTTGGAGAAGCCTAAGGGGATGGGAGGTATTGGGCTCCGCAACATTGAACTCTACAACAAAGTTTTCCTGATGAAGCAAGCTGTTAGAATACATCAGAATCCAAAGCTTCTGGTTGCACAAGTGATGACATCTGCCTATAAAAAGACTCCTTTGGAAGCTGGTTTAGAGAATTCTGTCAAGCAAAGAACATCATGGGGTTTTAAAGGTATGGTTAGAAGTGTTCAATCCATGAAGGAAGGATTTGGTAAGGTCATAGCTGCAGGTAACTCACTAATCTCTCATTGTTATTGGGTCCCTTCTCGGGAAATTAAGTTAAAAAACAATCATGTCCAGAATGAGAACAGGCCTGTTAGAATTAGTGATCTCTTTTGCAACAACTCAAGAGACTGGAACTCATGTTTAATTTGGAAAACTTTTGAGAATTCTTCTGCCAAAGAGATATTGAACACCTACGTTTCGAAAGATGCTCATGAAGACAAAATTCATTGGGTGGGATTCCATAATGGGATTTCGTCTGTTAAATCGTTTTATGCATACCAAATCATATGCAAATTAGAAGGCAAGAAGGCAACCATTCAGGAAAGGTTCTGGAAGAAACTGTGGAGTTCTAGAATGCTTCCGAAATGGAAGATGTTTATATGGAGATGTTTGAATAAAGCTCTGCCACTAAAGGATGGACTGAAGAAACGGAAAATTGTCAATGACAGTAATTGTGTGTTTTGTCAACAGCAGATTGAAACGGTGCATCACCTTTTTCGAGATTGCTGGTTAGCAGAGTTAATGTGGAGATCAAGTCAGCTTGGTATTTGTTCAGTAAGTGCCTCTTGCATACCAGTTACTATTTGGATTAAGAATTTTATGTTGTTTATGTGGAAGGAGGACGGGCATGATAGCCCGCGAGTAAGAATGTTTGTTGCAGTTCTTTGGGGAATTTGGATACAAAGGAATAAAATCCAAATCAGGAAGGAGAAATTATGCCCCACCAGATTAATAGAATGGATACGACAAACTTTTGAGGAAAGTGAAAAAGCCTTGTATAACAAGAATGGCCCTCATATCTTAGATAAATCAGAACGCCATACTCACAGTGCTAGAATAGAGGACAAAGTAGTTTGGCTAGTAGGGAAAAGTAGCATAGATGCTGATGTTCTTGTGTTAGATGGTGCGTGGAAAAGGCGTATTACTTCTGGGGATAATGTTGCTGCTATTGGTTGGTGTCTGATTCACAATTCAGAGATAATTAAAGAAGGAGGTAATCGGGTGCGTGCTCATACCGCTCTACAAGCAGAAGCTTTAGCAATGTTGGAAGGTTTGGCTCAAGCAAAGGCTAATGGTGTGGTAAATATCATTGTCAAAACGGACAGCAGCAATCTAATTAGTGCTTTAAAGTCTTTCCCTGCTTGCCCTATAGAAATAGCTGGAGTCTGTCATGACATTCTTAGCAATGCTAGGTTGTTTAGAAATTGCTGTATTAGGAAGTGCTCTAGAGAATCTGTTAGTTGTGCCCATGACATAGCTATTAGGAATAGGTTTTAACTGGTTTTTTTGCTGTTTGTAATTACTGCCAAAAAAAAAAAAAAAAAAAAAAAAAAAAAAAAAAAAAAAAAAACCATTCATGAATTCAATTATTTATCACATACATATATATATATGTCATAAATGAAAATTTTCATGCCAACTTTGTTTGTCATGTGAAATATCACCGACCAAAAAAAGTTGATAACCAAAATGCAAAGAAATATTTGTCTTAGAGTTTCAAACACAAAAAAGACGATCACATTTAATGCAATTTTACTGATGCCGTACGCAAAGTACGATAATTAAATCCACAAGTACTTGTAAGAAGATAACCTTTAACTAACAAACCAATCCTATCTGATAGTTCAGATTTTGACATCAACCGGAATATATGCTTCCCTCCAAATCTAGTGCCTAACTTTAAATTATAATAATGAACCGTCTGTTTTAATTACATGGTATCTTGGTAGATATTGGTTGCATTAATTTTTCAATACATGTTCACAAATTTAATGATGAATGAAATCATCCCTAATATTTCTTGTATAACATTGTATCAAACCTTGCCACATCAACCTCATCTTACTCAGCTAACATTAGAGTATGAACATCGGAGAGGATATATCATCCTCCCTTCACTCTCCCTCCTTTAAAGTAGTATCCTCTTTGATGTAAAAATGGAGGAGAAAATACTATCTTGTTAAAGGAATGCAATATATTCTCCATGTGAAGAGGATATATTGTGTTTGATAGAGGATATATTAAGCCACATGTCACTTAATAATTGGATAGTTTTAAATAATTTAACATACGGTAATAGTTTTATAACAGTAATAAATAAAAAACGGTAACTTATTTATATAAAAAAAACAACGATTATATTTTTTTCTTCTCTATAAAATGAACCTAATTCAAACCATATTTCATACATCTCACCTTTTGCATGATGAACCTGAAACTAAGAGATGAGTTGAGTAGTAGGTTTTTGCTTTGAATTATTAGTAGTAACTGCAATTTTTATTATTATAATCGTTGGTGCCGGGGAGTCGATGCCTGAACGTGAAGAGTCCATCCCGGCTGACAGGGAACCCACGCCCTACCATGAGGAGTACATCGTGCAGTCTCCACAGCCTGAGTGGAATAGATACGAGGGATACAGACCCTATCCAGAGCCGATGAGGCGTACCATTCACCATAAGGATTCCCCACTGTGCAGGGGCATCCTGGAGCAGCCCATGGAAAAAGTAAAAATGCAAACATGCAAGTACAACGGAACCACAGATCCTGAGAACCATTCTACCGCTTTCGAACAACACATGATGTTGTACTCAGACTCAGATGCCATGTGGTGCAAGGTATTCTAAACCACCTTATCAGGGGTGGCGGCGGACTGGTATAAGAAATTGCCGGCGGGGTCGATATAGACCTTCAGGCAGATACATGAACACTTTGTGAGGCGATTCATCAGTAAGGTTGAGCGAAAGAAATCTTCCGGAGAACTGATGTCGATTTCACAATGGCCGAAAGATCCTCTGAGGGAATACTTGACCCGTTTTAACAACGAGTCCATTACTACACCCGATCTGCAATAGGAGATAGCGGTTTTGGCTATGCTAAGGGGAATGCAGGATTGTGAGTTCAAAAAATACCTGGGAAGGAAATCATTCACCACTTTGGGGGAAGCTTTGAAGAAAGCTAACGAGTATATCAGGAGTGATGAACTGATGCTGATATCGCACCCTACAACAGGGGATCAGGCAGTCCAGCCGACAAGAAAAGATCAGCCTCTTTACCAACAACAGAGTTTCCGAAAGGATAACAGCAGAAAAGAGAGTTACCAGCCCAGGGGAGGTTTTCAGGCAGACAGCCGATAGGAGCATATCAGGTTTATACCCCGCTCAACACTGCTAGAGCGACTATCTATGCAGTGAATAAATCAGCAGCTCGGAGAAAGCTGTTGCCATTAGATACTCCAGGGAACTCAAAAAAAAATTGTGCTTTTCATAACGACCACAGTCACTATACAGAACATTGTAAAGAGTTAAGGGATAACATCGAAGAAATGGTGAGAAAGGGATACCTGTCCCAGTACAAATCCCGTCAGGATAATAACGGTGGAAATGGGAGACAACAGAACTTGCAACATCAAATTCCCTATGTACCCACTCAGCCAGGGTATTCCCA
Organism: Spinacia oleracea; assembly: GCF_020520425.1. Classification (NCBI taxonomy): domain Eukaryota; kingdom Viridiplantae; phylum Streptophyta; class Magnoliopsida; order Caryophyllales; family Amaranthaceae; genus Spinacia; species Spinacia oleracea. The sequence goes on along the minus strand of NC_079492.1, from coordinate 85,748,877 downwards.
ACCAGCTGGTAGGATCGAGCAAGCACCACCGGTCCGACATGAGACCCGCCCACAACCAGAATCAAGTAGAGAGGGGGCTGATAGGGAGAAGAAGCCTACTGTTTGGGTCATCTCAGGAGGGCCAATGCATGGGGGTACGATCAGTGGGGCCGTGAGAAGTCTAGAGGAACACCGACACCTGGTAAATTACCACAGCACAAGAAAATGGTCGGAGCCACCCAGCTTACCGATCGTATCCTTTACTTCGACTGTAGCGGCATCATCTACCCACATGACGATCTGTTGGTACTAGAGTTGGAGATAGAGAACTTCCCATTCAAGAGATGCTTGATCGACGGGGGTAGTTCAGCGAACATTATATTCTGGGAGGCATTCACCCAGTTGAATATCGGCTATCACGAGTTAACGGAATTTTTGGGGCTACTTTCTACCCCGAGGGTAGCATCCGCCTACCTATACAGGTTGGAAGAGGAGTATCAGCGAGGGATTTGATGGTCAACTTCTTAGTGATCAAGGTGCCGGCAGCATACAATTTGATTATTGGTCGACCGTTTATCCACGATGCGCATGCAGTGGTGTCAACTTATCACCTCACTATGGTATACCTTTCGAACCTGGAAAGAACCGAAAGAGTACATGGTAGCCAAGAAGCTGCCAGATCATGTTATCTAACAGCATTGAAAACGCCAGGGAGAATATTGTCGGAAGAAAATATGGCTCGAGAAGTGAACATGCCAGTTAAAAGACAGAGAGGGGACCTCAGTATGGAGAATTTTGATGAAAGGTCGGCCGGTATCTCAGGACCGGCAGCCGACAGAGAAACACGAGAGATAGATTTGGTGGAAGGGGTCCCTGGAAGAACAATAAGAATAGGAGCTGGTATGGAAATAGATCAGCAGGTTAACCTGATCGGTTTACTGCGAAAACATGCAGATGTATTCGCCTTCTCGGCAGATGAAATGCCGGGCATCAGCCCTGACATAATTGTACATCGTTTTAATGTTGACCAAACAATCAGGCCGGTAAAGCAAAAGAAGCGTAATTTCTCCAATGGAAAGAACCTGGCCATAAGAGAGGAGGTGGAAAAGCTATTGGAAGCAGGGTTTGTAGAAGCTTGTGATTACCCCGAGTGGTTGGCCAACATGGTCATGGTGAAGAAGCCCAATGGCAGTTGGCGAATGTGTGTGGATTTTACCAACTTAACCAGGGCTTGTCCTAAAGATTGCTATCCGCTGCCACGAATAGACAGGTTGGTAGACTCTACCAACGGGCATGCTTTATTGAGCTTTCTAGATGCATTCCAAGGGTATCATCAGATCAGCCTGCATAAAGCTGATAGGAAGAAAGCTGCATTCATTACGGAAACGGGGGTCTCTAGCTACAAGGCTATGCCGTTTCGGCTTAATTAAGAATGCAGGAGAAACCTACCAGAAGCTGGTAGACAGAGTGTTCGCCTCCCAAAAAGGGAGAAACATAGACGTATATGTTGATGACTCAATAGTAAAAGCAGGTTAGCAAGCAACCACACCGACGATCTGAGAGAAACATTCGAAACATTGAGAAAATTCAGGATGAAGTTAAATCCAAAGAAGTGTGTTTTCGGCGTCCGATTAGGAATGTTTTTAGGCTTCCTAGTAAGCGAGAGAGGAATTGATGCTAATCTAGATAAGGTACAAGAAATCAAGAGTCTGCCGGAGCCCAATTGCATAAAAGATGTGCAAAGATTGATAGGGAGAATGGCCGCCTTAACACGGTTTATTAGCAAATTAGCAGACAAGTCTTTGCCTTTCTTCAACGCACTAAAACAAAACCAGAAATTCAAGTGGGGCGAAATAGAAAAAGCAGCGTTTCAGGCCGTAAAACGGCACCTGCAAGCCTTACCTACGATCGCAAGACCAGAGGAGGGAGATACTCTACAGCTGTATGTATCTGCCTATCAGCATACGATAGCAGCTGTGCTGATTATGGAAAAGAACAAAACCCTGATACCAGTTTACTTTGTTAGCCACATCCTACAATCGGTAGAGAAACGATTTCCGTTGATAGAAAAATTAGGACTGGCAGTGCTAACCGCAGCCAAAAAGCTGAGGCCTTATTTTGATGCACACGGAATTGATATTCTCGTAAACTACCCACTCGAAAAAGCCATGCAGAAAATGGACACATCGGGTAGACTCTTAAAGTGGGCAATTGAACTGTCAGAATTACACATGGAACATCGACCCCGTACGGCCATCAAGGCACAAGCTCTGTTGGATTTTATAGTTGAAACATCCTACCATGAAGAAGAGATGGAAGAGGGAAATGGGAGGTAGCAGTGGATGGCTCTGTTACAAGGTTAGGGTCAGGAGCCGGTGTCATAATAACCTCAACAGAAGGAGATAAGTTCGAGTACGCCATAAAGTTCTCCTTCCACGCGTCGAACAACGAGGTAGAATACGAAGGCCGCAATTGCTGGTATACAGATTTGCATGACAACCGGAGCCCGTAAGAATATTCTAACAGCCGACTCACAGTTAGTAGCGAACCAGTTCTCGGGAGAATATGTAACAAAAGTGGAATCCATGAAAAGATACGCCGAGAAGTAAAAACAGTCAGTGGCACAGCTGGAAAGTTTCGAAATAAAACTGGCACCCCGATCGAAGAATGTGTTGGCAGACTCTCTGTCAAAACTTGCCAGCTCGAGTGCTTTGAACAAATTCGTAATGATCGAGGTCATGCATCGAAGGAGTACGGATGCGGCTGGTAAGGAAGTCATGGTGATAACGAATAGTCCCGAATGGTATGACACAATGTGGGCGTATAAGCGAGACGGAACGTTACCGACAGAAAAGATGGAGGCGAAGAAAGTGGTAAAAAACTCATGCTGGTTCAAAGTTATCAGAGGCCAACTCTACAAACGAGCCTTCAGCCTACCTTTGATGAGGTCATATCGGCGTACGAATCGGCAAGGCTGGTAGAGGAAATACATGAGGGAACCTGTGGAAATCATTTAGGAGGAAAAACCCTTGCACTAATATGCCAGCGCCAAGGGTATTACTGTCCAACAATGTTGGCAGATGCACAAGAGTACGTCAAAAATGCGAAAAGTGCCAAATGTTCTCGACGGTCATAAGTCGTCCAACAAATGACCTTATGCCAATTCTAAACCCAATACCTCTCGCCTAGTGGGGAATGGATATCTTGGGGTCGTTCACCACTGCATCAGATGGAAGAAAATTCTTGTTTGTGGCGGTAGAATAATTCACTAAATGGATAGAGGCAGAGCCAGTGGAAAAAATAACGGCAAATCAGGTTAAGAAATTCATATGGAAAAACATAATCACCCGGTTCGGCTTACCGACGATAATTGCCGTGGACCATGGGGTACAGTTCGACTGCTCGCCGATACAGAGTTTTTTTTGGCTTATACAATGTAAAGTTCGCCTACTCTTCCGTTTGTCATCCTCAAAGCAAAGGACAAGAAGAGGCGGCCAACAAGCAGATACTGTCAACAATGAGAAAAAAGCCGGATGAATATAAGGCTGTTTGGGCCGAAATACTTCCAGAAGTATTTGGGGAAATAGAACCACCACTAAAGAAGCAACAGGAGAAAGCCCTTTTCGTCTATGTTTCGGATCAGAGGCAGTAATCCCGGTAGAGATGGGTTTACCCACCTTCAGGATCCAGCACTATGAAGAAGGTAAAAATGACCAATTGTTGAGGCAAGAACTGGATTTCCTCCCAAAGCTCAGGCTTAGAGCAGAGTTTAGATTAGAAGCATACAAGCAACGTATCAGTAAGGCATAGAAAAAGAGAGTAAAACACAGACAACTGGAAGTAGGAGATCTGGTGCTATAAAGAACTGCAGCTACCGGTAAGGCCAAGGTACAAGGAAAGCTAACCCCAAACTGGGAAGGACCATACCAGATATTGGAAGAGATCGTACCAGGGGCATTCAGGTTGATGGACATGGGGGGACTAGTACTCAAGAAATTTGGAATGCCAGTATCCTTAGAAAATTTTATGTATGAAACACCAACTGTAATCAGAAAATTCAAAGGCCGATAGAGCCAGAACGGTTATGGCCCATGAAATGAAAACGAGGAATTATAAGCAAAATCGATACAAACCCTTAAAGTAGGTCAGCAAGGCTACTATCAGCTTTTTGGCTCGGGGTGATAGGAATATTATCCTTAAAGTAGGCCGGTAAGGCTACCATGAGCTTACTGACTCGGGGTAATGTATAAGAAAAATCTATTCAAACCCTTAAAGTAGGTCAGCAAGGCTACTATCAGCTTGCTAGCTTGGGGTGATAGGAATCTTACCCCTTAAAGTAGGTCGGTAAGGAGACCATGAGCTTACTGACTCGGGGTAATGTATAAGCAAAATCGATTCAAACCCTTAAAGTAGATCAGCAAGGCTACTATCAGCTTGTTGGCTCGGGATGATACAAATCTTACCCTTAAATTAGGTCGGTAAGGCTACCATGAGCTTACTGACTCGGGGTAATGTATAAGAAAAATCAATTCAAACCCTTAAAGTTGGTCAGCAAGGCTACTATCAGCTTGTTGGCTCGAGGTGATACGAATTTAACCCTTAAAATAGGTCGGTAAGGCTACCATGAGCTTACTGACTTGGGGTAATGTATATGAAAAACCGATTCAAACTAACAAACCAAGGTAATAATAAAAAGAAAGGGCAAATAAATGGAATAAAAGCAATGACGGAAAAGGAAACACACAATAATAACATATTCGACAGCCAACACCCAAAACGAAGTTAGTCAGCTGTTAAGACGACATTGTGTAAGGCTAACCACAACCAGCTTTCACCCAAAAAAAATTGGTTTTTGTTACATCAAACTTATCAATTGTATCAAGGCAAAAAGGTGCCAAAAACGGCTACAACAAAAATGCTTAAATAAACATTACAAGCAAACTACGCCAGACGAGCCGCACTTATACCGGGGTGATGACTGCCCGCACCATCAATCTTTGTTTTGATCTGCTTGGTTGGTGCTGGAAGAAAGAAGCTCGAGGTCGAGATAATCTTCCTCCTTGAGTTCAATAGGAGGAAGAGTCGAAGGATCCGCGTTCTGAATGATCTCTTCGGGAACGATCTGAGACTCGAAAACAGTGGAGTCTTTATCCTTCTTATCAACAATAAAAGCATCCTCAATCTCCTCCAACTCTTCATTGGTCAGACCAATACCATGAACAGCACAACGGTGAGCAGCAAACCAGCCTCCGTTGTGGCTATCGATGATACGTTTGTAGTAGGTTTTTGACCAACTAAAACGCAAGGCCCCATCCTTAGCGCCGATCTTATGAGCTTCCTTAATCCTGGCATCAACATCCACTAGCTGGGAAGTCAAATCCGCCGTCTTCTTCCTATCAGCATCCAACTCAGATGATATACTTCAGCTCCAGATTGCGTTTCTTAACAGCCTCCAGCTTAATGGCAATCTTCGCACATTCTTCGGCCGCTTTCTGTTTCTGCTTATCCCAATCTGCTTGGGCTTTCTTAAGATCAACGTTCTCTTTCTGGTAGCAGATATAAAGTTTTACCAACTCAACACCAGAATTAACCACCTGTATAGCATTACTAACGATCAGAAATGGACATAAACATCGGTATTACCTTACGTATATTGATAACATACCTCGTACATATCATTCATGTGTTGTGCAGCCGGCGCATCAATCCCGACAGCAGGGTTATCGCGAAGAGTGGCCAGATCCTTCAGAGCCCTCCACCCCATGCATCCACCAAATCGGCAATCGTCTGTAAGAACCAACCCGCCCAGGAGAAGATTGATCTTAGGGTTCCAAGGCTCATCAGGGTTACCAGGAGCTGAGGAACCTCAAAATATTTCATATTCCTTGGAGTCAAAGGCAGGGGAGTAGTTTCTATCCATTCCTCAGGCCGAATAAACAAACCTATGTTTAGACCAGAGCTTGTACCAGCACTCTGACTGGGCCTCTTATAGCCAGAGGGTGCAACAAGAGTGTGAGGAGGAAGCAGACGGGCGTTATCAAAAGTGTCGGTGTCAGTATCATTTATCATTTACCTCCTGGTCATCATGGAGCGAGGGAGAGTCCCTAATGTCTAAAACCATTGCGTCAGTTTGCACAACGGGCACCTCTCCAGTTACCAACACCCCCCCGCCTCCCGTCAGCGATCTTCTATACAGGTTTCTCCGGCGTCTTCTGAAAACTAACCGATGCGACGAGATCCAGTGGGACGCTGGTAAGGTGCTGGACGAGTGTGGTCACGCCTACCATCTAGAGATGCATCATGACCACAGTTTAGAGATTGTAATCCACCAGCCATGTCAGAAGTACCAACTGCAGACTGAATACTAGAAAAAGGTTGTCTGGGAGGCTCGCTTACACTCCAGGCAGCAGCAGTTTGTGATGCAGGCTCGCGAATGGTAATCGCTTTAGGAGCTGGTAGGGAACTTTGGGCTTTCTTAAGATCAACGTTCCCTTTCTGGTAGCAGATATAAAGTTTTACCAACTCAACACCAGAATTAACCACCTGTATAGCATTACTAACGATCAGAAATGGACATAAACATCGGTATTACCTCTCGTATATTGATAACATACCTTGTACATATCATTCATGTGTTGTGCAGCCGGCGCATCAATCCCGACAGCAAGGTTATCGCGATGAGTGGCCAGATCCTTCAGAGCCCTCCACCCCATGCATCCACCAAATTGGCAATCGTCTGTAAGAACCGACCCGCCCAGGAGAAGATTAATCTTAGGGTTCCAGGGCTCATCAGGGTTACCAGGAGCGGAGGAACCTCAAAATATTTCATATTCCTTGCATTCAGAGGCAGGGGAGAATTTTCTATCCATTCCTCATGCCGAATAAACAAACCTATGTTCAGACCAGAGCTTGTACCAGCACTCTGACTGGGCCTCTTATAGGCAGAGGGTGCAACAAAAGTGTGAGGAGGAAGCAGACGGGCGTTATCAAAAGTGCTGGTGTCAGTATCATTTATCATTTACCTCCTGATCATCATGGAGCGAGGGAGAATCCCTAATGTCTACAACCATTGCGTCAGTTTGCACAACTGGCACCTCTCCAGTTACCAACACCCCCCCCCCCCCCCCGTCAGCGATCTTCTATACAAGTTTCTCCGGCGTCTTCTGAACACTAACATCCTTCGGTTTATCAGGAGTTCGCAACACAGAACCGGTGCAACGAGATCCAGTGGGACGCTGGTAAGGTGCTTGACGAGTGCGGTCACGCCTACAATCTAGAGATGCACGACGACCACAGTTCTGAGATTGTAATCCACCAGCCATTTCAGAAGTACCAACTGCAGACTGAATACCAGAAAAAGGTTGTCTGGGAGGCTCGCTTACACTCCAGGCAGCAGCAGTTTGAGATGCAGGCTCACGAATGGTAATCGTTTTAGGAGCTGGTAGGGAACTTAGTTCTCTGGTCTTCTTAACGGGAGACTCGCTTACAGGTTCCTCTCTCACACGAGAACTTTTCCTATTAGCCGTTGCTGCGTAGGTAGAAAGAGTCGAGAAAAAAACTCTGGGATTGGCAGGAGTATTAGTAGTAGGACGACCATCTTTTCCCAAGCCAAGTGTCGTATACTCAAGAGTGTGCAGTCCTGACAAGAAAAAGGCGCACAAAAATAAGTATTCATATAAGTAAAAACCGACAAAATACCACTTTCATACAAACGATAAAAAAGGGGGTTCATGGCTATGAGCTCACGTCCATACAAAGAGATCGAGCGGGTATGGCATAAGCCGACAGCAGACAACGGCCTGTTCGACAATATATACTTGGCAAGAGGAAGCCAATATTTAGGAACAAAAACGGTTTTCAGCAAACCAATATCAATATGGTTGCGACAAACAAATCGATGTGTCCTTTTCTCCCTAAAACCCAATTCTCGTTCAGGGTAATGATCCATATGGGGGCGAGGTAAGGAAAAACGAGTGCGGATTGGTAAATCAGATGGAACTCTCAACCAGTAGAACTTTTTCTCCCATTCATGGCAACTGGACAATTTGGGATGCACATTCATCTTGTTAGCCCTGGTGTAAAATGACCACCATCCAGATTTCTTCTTATACTTCTTCAACCAAACCAGCCTCCGAAATAAGTTTATTGTCTGAGGCCACTGTTTGAAGGCAAGCAACCAGGTAAAAGCAACAATGTTCCGGATCACTGCGGGCGTTATCTGGGCCAAGCATACGTTCCAAGCCCGCAATATCTTCACCCAATAAGGGTGCAAGGGAAACCGGAGCCCGAAATCAAAATGGTGGGCATACACAGCAATGTGACCTGGAGGACAATCCAAACCACACTCTTCTCCGCAGGAACAACGAGCCGATAACGGCTGGGAAGCTTAAAAAACTCTTTGGCCCAGCGAGGATGATTTTCCTTCTCAGCTTTCTTCCGCCATACGACCGAAATTACTGTCGTCCTAACTTTGCTATCAGCAGGAGGAGGACATTCAACTTTGTACTTCTCATCTTCCAAGTCAGAGTCGGGCTCTTCATCCGAATCCTCTTCCCTAAACACCTGCTCGCAAAGAGATGTTACATCCTCTCAATCCAACCACATGGCAGCCATATCATTATCAGACTCCAAGATCAAATCATCCTCTTCTTCAACCTCTCCTCCTCCCCAGACACCGCACCCTCCACGTCAACAGTAACGTGACTGCTAACTTCCTCACCATCAATCTGACGACTACCACCGGCCACATTATCTAAGTGGGCACCTCTAACAGCACCCTGGTTATATGACACAACAACATTTCCAATATTAGTCCCATATTGACCATGTCCAAAACCGGCAGGGTCCATAAATTGCGACCAAGAGTGGAGATGGTATTCAAGGGCAATGGAAGGAATATCCACTACCGGCACAGATTTAGAGGTACTAAGCAAGTTTAAATCACGGCGAATATCAGCTCGTACCTGATTACTCACGCGAGGCTACAACTCAAAAGCGGCATCCCTATATGATGGCTCGAAGTAATCGGAAGAGCCCGGGGTCTTCATCCATGATATTCACATCCATAGACGGGGAAGCGACACCGGCATCATCATACCCTTCCCCACTTAGAAGGTTTTCACTATCTACCTCACTCGACATAATACCAAGTAAAAAATAAAAGAGCGATCGGAGAAAACTAGGAAATAGGAATATACCTTCAACACAGCAAGCGATTCACAACAAGGACCGAGGAAAACCAACACAACTGTAAGATCACACAACGAGAGCAGATGAGAGAGCGCACAGATAATATCGCAAGAAAATTTAGAAAGAGAAAGAGCATTTTGCAAGAGAGAGAAGACGAAAAAAGAAAGATAGAAGGCAGAGAAAGTTTAAGTAGTCAAAAGAGAAGCCCATAAGTCTTTTGATTTGTGACAGTTAAGGAAGTTCATACGACGCATCATCATCAACCGTTGAAAAAAAATGATGAAACAATACGCGTCATGTTCAAAGATCAAGGAAGCCTCGTGGGGATCTTTTGAGCGGTAAAAATTAAAAGTAAAACCCCTTTTGTTTTGAATTTTAAATTCAGATTAAAAACTTCTTCTTCACAATCGGCCCAAAAAGAACAAGGGGGCTAGTTAGCAGTAAAGAACAAGGGGGCTAGTCAGCCGTAAAGAACAAGGGGGCTAGTCAGCAGTAAAGTACAAGGGGGCTAGTCAGCAGTAAAAAAAAACAAGGGGGCTAGTTAGCAGTAAAGAACAAGGATGCTAGTCAGCAGTAAAGAACAAGGGGGCTAGTCAGCAGTCAAAAACAAGGGTGCTAGTCAGTAGTAAAAAACAAGGGGGCTAAACAAGAAAGTCGGTACCAATTTATAATATGTATGTCGTGCCGCTGGAAATGGAAGTCACTCAATTCTGGAGAGGGCTAGTCGAAGAAATTAGTCCAGAATTCTCACTCCCAGTGCCAATTGTCAAGCCACACAGATTCGGGGGCTAGCAAGGATGGAACCGATGTTTTTAAACCAGAGTAAGCGCGGTGATTCAAGAATAACAACGCTCACTCTGAGCGGGCTAGTTGTACGGGTGTGCTACCGGTAAGCCGATATCATCCTCACCCGTATGAGATAGACAAGATCAAAAATCTCTACCAGCACTGCTTCTCCTTACCAGCGCTGTCATGAGGCCGACAGCAACAAGTTGTCTATCAAAGAAGTCAACGGGTCGCTATCTCTGTGGTAGGACTCAAATAATCCGTACACCCGACCCACCCCTATATATATGGATATCATTTATTGTAAAAGGTACGCGATCCCAATCATTTTCACCCATCCCTAAACATATATTCTATCATCTCTGACTTTAGCATCGGAGGGGGATCCTCGAATCACCTCCGATGCTAGTTTTACCAGTGTTCCTTGTGCAGGATTACACCCGAGAATCGGGATCACCCAACCAGCAAGACCTCTCCAACCGTTCTTAATTCATACCGGAACAGATACAGAAACCACTTAAGAAACAATGGAAGCAACAGAGTAGAGAATCGACACAGATTCTGGTGCTACCGCGGTTGTCACTGAGTCAGATAGTGTTTAGACGGTAGAGATCAAAATCAATATCAAAATCTTAAATCAGAAACCTAAATAAAAAACCTAAAATCAAAATCCTAAAATAAAATTAAAACCTAAATATCTCAAGATACCCAAACTAATTGATGAAATTTCCGAATTCCAAAATAAAACCATATTAATTGAGACAGAAAAAGAGTTGCCGGTAAAAAGGAAGGGGGAAGTCAGAGATTCACCGAATTGAGAAAATAGAGGATCGAGAGAGTGGAGATCTTCTTGATTCGTTCCTTCAACAAGCTGACCACCAACGGCAAAAAAAAACAACGGCGGAAGCGGTGGAAACGGCTTCTCCTTCGCCGCTTATCGATAGTGAGATCTAATATTTTTCATCATCGCATCTTTCGGTGGTGGTGGACATGGAATTAGCCGAAGGTGTTGATAGAGACGCCGACTTATTTGAGGAGAAAAAAAGGACGTAGCAACAATCGCCGGCGACTCGGCGAGGAAGAAAAATCGACGAGAGATGGTGGCCCACCTCTCCATGGTTGTACCTAGACCTGGAAAAACTAACCCGGACCTGAAAAACCGACCCGATTGATCCGATTTGTAACCCGAAATTAATCTGAAGCGACGACCCGAAATTAACCCAAAAACCGAATAGACCCGAAACCGAAACCGACCCGGAAATGATTTGACCTGAAATGACCCGATACCCGAACCGAAGTACCCGAACCGATCTTCACCCGAAACCGAATTAACCCGAAACCGAATTAACTCGATTCGAAAATAACTTTAAATTTTAAATCAACCCGAACCGATCCAAACCGAGAATCTAAAACCGATCCGAACCGAAGAGTAACTCAAGTTTACCAATTAGTTTAAATATAAGATTCTTTTAGCTTTTCGTATTATAAGTATTAATTATTTTATATTTATATTTATTATTATTATTATTATTATTATTATTATTATTATTATTATTATTATTGTATGCCATGGCACTATAACACAATAATTAGATATCAATATAGAAATGCACAAAATCCGTGTGTATTGTATAATATTGTGGCATTATATAACCATAGAATCTCATTCATTTCATCCACATACAGTCGAAGCGGGAGGTAGTCGTACGATGAAACTGCCCCGAAAACCTTCAAATAGTACCAATGCAAGACCCTTGGTAAAATATCAGTGATCTGAAACCGGAAGCTATCTAAGTATATCAAATAGCAACCATAAATTTCATTTATAACGACATATTGTCCTTGAAGTAATCCGAGCGTTTGGTCTCTATACTAGTTAAGTACTTACTTTACTTAATCATGATAATTTATCAGGGAGTTTTATATTTGTACATGTTTCAAGTCTCGTTTTCTCGACTGTAAATTAATACTCCCCCCGTCCCTTAATATTCGCCTCACATTCCTTATAAAGTTGTCGCTTAATACTCGTCCCGTTGCTATAAATAACATACTTTTACTTATATTATATAATTTCTCCCACTTGATTATGACCCACATATATTCTTATTTCCTTAAAAAGCATTTAAAAATTCAATCCACTCCCACTCCCACCCCCACCCCTTTACTCGACACTTTTTCCACTTACTATATTATAAAAATACCCCACTATCAATTACCGCCTAATCATTCATAAGTCAACGTCAAAAAAAAAATCATTAATAAGTCAATTAAATTCTATAAAACTTTGTGCCGGTCAAAGTGGGGCTAGTATTAAGGGACGGAGAGAGTAGTAGAACGACTAGAATGTAACCTTTAAATTATTGTTTACTATAACTCTCATACCATAAACCATTTCCGTATACGCTTAAGTCTAAACCCTTAATTTTTGTAATAATAATAATATTATATATAAGAATAATAATAATGTCTGACCACCAAAACTAAAGATAAATAACCTGGTCAAAACTCGAAAACCGAAAAATCTAATCCAACCCGAAATCGATGTAACCCGAAAAACCTGATATAACCAGAAAGAACCCGATCTTATATGAACCGATCTAATACGACTCAATCCGATATTGTCCCGGACTAGACCCAACCCGATTATAAAAATCAAAGTAACCCGAAACCCAAAATTGACCCGACCTATACCCGAAACCGACCAGGGAAAAAATAACCAAAAATGACTCGACCCTAATGGACCCAACCCGAATCTGATTCAAAGGATCTGTTTGACAGGTCTAATCTATACTATTATTAAAACTCGAATGCAAAGAATGCCATATTGCCACATGTCGCTTCCTATATAAGGATGGCATGGTGCATCGTCATCTTTGACATGTCATCTCATATATTTTGTGACTCGTTAAGACATAGGTCATCACCTTTACCTTCTTGATCATGAAAAATGTTAGTTATACGTTTTGAACCTGTGGCCTCTCATTTGTTAGTCACATACTTTAACCACTATGCCACAACTCATTTGTTATTTTCTATATGTTCAAAAAATTATATTAAGTCAATATAATTAGAAAAATGATCTGAATCATTTCTTAATAGTCACACATCACTAATTGGTAATTACATTTACGAGTTACTAATCATTACATGATAAAATTTATTAAAGCATACTGGAAATTAGATATATTGTAATTATGTAACAAGATAAGTTGGATTTAAAACGAGTTATAGAATAATCTAATTGATCCATCTTTCTACTATCCGGTGCATCGTCCGGGGCACTAACTAGTTATACCTTATACCTAGAAAACCAGAGAGTTGTTTGGGGGAGGGACAAATGAATCGCGTTTTGCAGTTGAAAAATGAGAGAGAGAAAAAAAAAACATTTATACTTCGTGTGAAACCACGCGAGTGTTTTTTCGTCGTTGGTCTTACGCTGACGCGTCCTACTACACAAAAGATGCTGGTATATACTCCCTCCGTTTCGAAATAATGGGGACACTTTACTTTTTCATGCTTGCGGATGTAAATGTTTGAACATTAATATCTCTAGTTTTGAATTCGTAAAAGTTATAAAAAGTTGATATCTCGAAAGTACATATCGAGACGAATCAAACAAGACCCCACACGACTATATTTTTCCTCACCCATAAATCACAAATGATAATCAAACTGAAATTTGTGAATAGCGTCAAAAGTTAAAGTGTCGCTATTATTTCGAAACGGATATAGTATCTTATAAAAACAAATAAAATGATTGGCTGGGAAGGATCATGCCATCATGGCATATTTTCCAAAATGTCCAATAAAAATGTGGCCCAACTTCCTCCCTCTCTCCATTATGTTGTTTAGGTGCATTTAGATATGCGATAACCTAATTAAAGTGCATGTGGATAATATTAAGGTTCTGTATATTATGTTCCTCTTATTTTCACTCATTTTAGAAAAAATAAGTTCAGTTACATTTAGTTAGTTGTAGATAAGATAAGTTCAAATAAGGTCGACCAAGCATAATGTATAACTAAAATAAATTTTTATAATTTCTAATAAGTTCATATAAGATAAGTTAAAGAAAAATAAGTGAAAATCGGATAAATAAAATGAACCATACGCTTGTATTATTACTCCGAGATAAAGTTTTTCCTTATAATAAACTAATATTCAAGAATAAGCACAAAGAAGAAGTTGATCCGTGAAATGGAGCAGTTCATATTTGATTGTTTGCTAGTTAGCCATGAATTGGCAGGGATACTTCAATCTCATTCCCAACATGTCTTATCTAATTACAAAGTCCAATATATTTGTTTAACAATAAACACTTTCTCTATCACTTTACACGTGGATTTTTTCCCCAAAAAAATTACTTTTTCGTACTTGTTTAATGTGTACTATTTTTTTTAATTTTTTTTGATGAATGAGCCAACGAGGGGTGGTACAAGTTACAAACAGGAAAGAGGAGATTTGAGCCAGTGCACACAATATCAATCCAACCAGTATGCCAATCCAACCAGTATGCCAACATATCATTGGTAATCCATTTAATTTGTTAGGGTGTTATCTCAAGAATGTCGATCACAAAGTCGAAGACATTAGTTGCATGGAAGTCAATGGCGGACCCAGCTAGGCGCTCGGGGGCACGTGCCACCCCCGGAATAAAAAATGGATTTTTAATTACTTAAAGAACGAAAATATGCGTTATATATTTAATCTGCATGAAATACTCATAAAGGAATCATGCTGTAGTGGTTAGGAGAGAAGCTACCAACTTAAGCTTAACCCCCTTTGGTTGTGGGTTCAACCTTTAACCCTCTTTGGTCGTGGGTTCAACCTTTAACCCTCTTTGGTCGTGGGTTCAACCATTGGACTTAACATGTTTATTTTTCTCTTCAACTTATTTCTCATTTTTCTTCCTTCTACTTATTTATCTCATTTTTAAAAAAAATTCATAATTAGTCGACGATTTCAACTATTAATTGTTATTTTACAAACTTTTATATTAGGCGGTCTTACGCAAAAGACCATATTGGTGTCATATAAGTTAAGCAATGGAATCAATTAGTTAAGCACTGTAACTAGTTAGTTAAGCACTGAAACCAATTAGTTAAGCAACGGAACTAATTAGCTAATCACTAGAACTAATTAGTTAACCAATGGGACCAATTAAGACGGTCTTACACAAAAGTTGTCATTGTTATATTTCTTATTTTTCCACCTCGTTTAATTCGACTACGTATTTTTTCCTTCAAAAATCCGTTTCCTTTAAACTTCTGCTCTATCATTGTAGTCATCTTTATTTTTTACATTATTTTATAGACTCTTATAGATACATATACAAAAACTTTCAATCAATTTGAACTTTGTGATGTCTAGAATGAACTACATGAATTAAACATCATTAGAAGAAAAAAAAAATACTTAGAGCTAGTTATCCACCTTTTTTTAATTTTTTTTAATTTACTAGCATGTATTCGTATAGTTTTTATGCCACCCTTAACTTACAATTCTGGATCTGCCACTGATAAAAGTTGGCTGGAAAGCCCTATTACAACCAACCTCCTGAACATTATTTTTCATATAGCTTGTCAGTTGTCAGTGTACTAATCAAACTAATACACAAAGTACACTACAAGAATCAAACTAATACACAAAGTCAAAAATCCCATCGCAAAAGCTTTTTGCGACGGGGCTAACAACCAAACAAAGACGGTAATAACCGTCGCAAATATCTTTTACGACGGATTAACGACGAGATTTTACATTAACGACGACCCCCTTTTACGACTGGTTTGCGACGGGAAATCCCGTCATTAATCAACGATTATTGGCCTTTAGCGACGGGATTTCCCGTCATTAATAATACAATTTCTTGTAGTGGTAACAAAGGGAATTTCCCACACATATTTGTAAAACATGACAAGATCTATCTATCTTTATTCTATAATTATTATTTTATTTTTATCCAAAGGTTCTCTAATCCCTTGAAATTGTGTTATGCTACAATCACTCCATATAGTTATACTTAGTCATCTTGCATGCATCACTAGTCATTAGTTTTTTTTTTTGAGGGAACTTACTTATTAGTTTTATAATATAAGGAACATTCTTCATTAAATCAGTAAAATAATTGGCATTACAAATTTACAACTTTTCTTGAATGAAAGTATATACTACTATGATAGGCATTTGATACTACAATCAAATAATACTATAGAATTTGTTTGAAAGAGGTCGTTAGAATATACTTAGACAACAAGTACATAAATTTACTTATTTAATGACCAGTTGATGAATTTGCCGAGGATGACTGAGAATCAGCCTGTGAATCAAGTTCCCTACGATGAAAGTTCCGGTGGCAGCCACATGCGGCGCAAAGAAGAGCGCGATCCTCTCCACTCGGCATGAACTCTCTACATCCATCTACTGCGTAACCTCCGGTGCTAGCAACATGGTTACGTTGACACTCCCTATAACTCACGGTACTCCTAACCGGAAAGGCAGAATAATCCATTGAGCTCTTCCTTACTTGTGACCTCAATACCACTCGGTTTTTTCCCATCTTAATTCTTAATTCTTAATTAGATTTGATTTGAATGATTTCGATCTTCACTCATCACACATGATTTGTATGAATGGCACGAAAGTGTTTTGCATGGGCCATTATAAATAGAATGTTAGGTACTAAAAGCTTTAAACCTAACCTGGATATTTGTGGTCCCTAATTAGGAACCTTTGACATTTGTTTCCAGAAATCATTGAATACTATGAGGGTTATTTTATTCACTGGTTTCCCCTAAATACTTCCTCCGTATTTTAAAAAGTGATACACTTTTCTTAAACGACCGTATTTAAAAAGATGATATTTTTTTAATTTTTTTTGGTCCCCACATTCAATTATATTAATATTTTTCTATTTCTTGTGGTCCTCACACTTACTCACATCATCATTTTACTATAATAGTAATTCATCCACTACCCCACTTTCATCTTATTTTAATAAATTCAACTTACTCTCCTTAAACCATGTGCCGGTCAAATTGTATCTTTTTTTAAAATACGAAGAGAGTAGAAACTTACAATTGATACGGTTGGGGGATTTTGTAACAATGTACGCTCCTTACGTCTCTTATTGTTTGCCCGATGTGTTAAACTACTTTATTAAGAATTTGGTTATATGAAATTGAGAAAGACAAAAATAGTAGGTTAAATATGTTTTATGTGAGAGTAAAGTTATGTTCTGCATAATCAATTATAGTAATGGTGCTATCTTTTAAGAACGGACCAAATTAAATAGCATATGAGACAAACAAAAGGGGACAGGGGAGTAATAGCCAATAGATCACCTATTCAAATTTCTCTTTTTCGCTCATTCACATTATAAAAAGCTCCTCCAACGACTAAGTAATCAATGCCATTTCAATTTTTGATGAGAAAAATAGAGAAAGAGAGAGTTTAGAGAATCTAAAAAAATTTACTCTCTCCATTTTCGAATACTCCCTTCATATTTAATTAAAAGATTCATTTCTCATATGTCGTATTTAATTAAAAGATACACTATCTATTTTTGGCATGTCTTGGTCCCCACTTCCAATTATATTACTATATTTTTTTCTGTCATGTGGTCCCCCACACTTATCTACATCATCTTTTTACTCCAATAAATAATTCACTCATTATCAACTTCTTACAATAAATAATAATGCAAAAACCCAATTAATCTTATATTAATAAATTCAACTCACTCTCCTAAAACTACGGGCCTGTCAAACTGTATCTTTTAATTAAATAGGATATAATATTAGTTATATTTGGAATCTTGACACTATTCAGAATTGGATAAAATATTTTAATTTCATTCCAATACATATTTCAAAATATATTCATTTGAGATGTTCTTTTATTCGTTTCAATGTGTAGTTTTATAATATCAATTTTTCATAATTTTTTAACATACATATTTTGAGATATATATGCTTAAATATTAAGTTGAAAACGAATAAAAAAGTCAAAATATAATTAAAATTCAAGAACAAAGGGAGTACATGTCTTTATTAGTTGCCTAATTTATACAATGTAATACTTATGTTGTGATGACAAAACAATAATTTGATCATGAGTCAAAAGGGAAATTCGTATTAGTTGGGGAGGTGATAAATCCAAGGAAAATTTTACTTCTTCCAAGGAAATCCACATTTTTTCAAAGTTGATTCCTTGGAAGAAGTGAAATTCTTCCTTGGATTTATCATTTGCCTAGCTATTAGTTGCATTACGTACGTACTTGATGTTTATGTTTCATTACTGCGATCATTTTGGGTATATATACCAAGCAATGCCTTGATCTAGTGGAAAGGATTCCACCTTCCAACCAAAAGGTTGGGAGTTCAATTCCCACTAGGGGCACTTTGAGGGAGGGTTCCCCTTACCATCCCCCCACTCTCAAACTGTCTAGCCTGCTAACCCGGACGGGTTGACCCGTGTTGGGTTCCAACCCGGTAGGGAACTTCATCTTACCTACAAAAAAAAAAATTAAAATTTTTTTTTGGGTATATTCGTGAATCGTGGTAGTGGCCTATATTTCTGATGTGGCTAAAATTTTTGTCCACATTGGACCAATCGCAATGCGATACGTGGCACCTTTCATATCAAGTGTCATACACTTTGGATATATTACAAACCTTATAATTGAATTACAAGGTAAGAATGGACCAAGACAAGAAGAGTCCTTAATACTAAACGGCCCACTCGAATCCTCCACCTCTATATCTGTCAAGGCCACATGTCCTCATCTCCAAGGCCACCCAATCTTATAAATAGAGTTTTCGGAACAAATTTCAAAGCCCTAGCCTTATAAATAGCCCTAATCCCAATATAAAAGGGGCAATCAATTCATTCTCACCTACCTTAATTATTCTGCTCTAACTTCTCTTTGAAAACACTTTCTCTTTCTATCAAATACTTACTAGGCATTGGAGGGAATATTCTCAGGGAGTATTCTTGTTTTGTTGGTTGTAAGAAGACTGTTCCAGTGCATACCTGATACCTCCGTGGAAAAGGTGATACGTCAGCACCAACGAAATTTCCCACATCATTTGGCGCCGTTTGTGAGGAGGTACAGTATCATGGAAGAATTCCAGCCTGCAACAGAAGGTACGATGTAGAAAAAGGATCGTCTCGCTGAATGAAATATATCCTTCACCCAATGTGCATTAGTCTAATACCTAAAGTTCATATTAGTTACGAACAATTAATTTAGTAAGATCAAGTGATCTGAACAGCTGGTTCGAGCAATGCTTCCGATAAGTGAGTTCTAATCTATATTAGGCTCACAGCTTACTCTTGACTGAACCTATAAGGTCACACCATTGGCATGTAACAGATCACCGGATTAACTGAATCGGAAATTCATTTATTAGCTTTTTAGGATTTAGTTCGGAAAAACATAAATATACGATATGATGTTGGATCAGAATTGTATATCCTATTGCGTATATTCGTAAGCTAGGCGAAACGAATAATCGTATCGTATGACGGTGAATCGTCAAGTGCTATACGATAAACAAATGTCGTAAGGCATTGGACGCGGATACGAGAAGGTAACACTGCCGGGCGGACGAGCCTAGCGCGCAAGCGCGCAAGGCCCATCAGGCACAGCAGCGCGCCAGTGCAACGAGCAAGGCCCAAGGCCTACAGCTGGGCGCGCGCGAGACAACAACAACAGCAGCGCACATAGAGCGGCCCAAGGCCCAACAGCTCTGTGGTTGTGCGCGCGTATGGGCTTGCGAGGAGCTGGCTGGCCTTGGCCTTGTGCCTTGGCCGGTTGATGTTATAACCGAAATGTTATAACACCAATCCCTCCCTTATGTTTTTCCAATAACTCGCAACATACACTTTAACCTAGACACAGAGAAATTCTAATTCTCTGTGTGCCTCCATTAGAATTGTTCTTCCCCAAAGCAAACAATCTTGAGTGACTTCTAAGCCATCGATCTCACGACGGATATGAACGTTTCGGTGAACCAAGTAGAGGAACTACATCTGGAGTTCTTGTTTGTGTTCGTGATTCGTTGAAACTAGGGAAAACATGCTACAAACGTAAGAATTGCTTGATCTGTACTTTATGCATGCTTCTTGGGTTTGGGGTTGTTCCGCTATCATGTTATGTATTTAACTATTAACCCTCAGTGGTATCATGAGCTACGTATTTAAAGTACTTATTATCATGTTTTATATGTTTGTGATTATTTTCGAAATTTTTTGAATATTTTCATGAATTTTTGAAATTTTCTGGATTAGTGGATAAGTCGTAGAAATTAATTCTGAACTCGTAATATGTTGGAAATTCGATTTTTCTGACCCTAATTTGATTGGAAACGGTGTTTTAAGATCAAGTCATGAGAACATAATCTTATAAACAGGCCCCGAAGTTCGAGTTTTTGGGCGTTTTTGTTAATTAGTGAATTAAATCGTTAAATTTGGAAACTTTTTCAATTAATTGCTCGACCTAATGAACTCGGAATTAATTGAAAATGTTCCCTACTGTTCTTGGGAATATTATGGACTAATGGTAATTATTTCGTCCATGAATATTAAGTATGAACCCTAATTTTATTTTCGCGTAATTTGATGATTTTTAGATGGAAAATTATTTTTAATAATTGGTTAGATCTGAAAATTTATTTAGGTGATAAGGGGAATATGATTTCATGTTTAAATGGCAGATTTAAAAGTTCATGAATTAAAATTTTGATTGGATTAGTTAATTTTAATCGATCACCTAAACCAAATTTGATAAAAATCTAATTTTTAAATGTTTTGAACGATTTAAAGTTTTGGATTTCATTATCAAAATAATTTAAATTTTTGTTGATGTTCATCGTACGTTAAATCTGAATAATTGTTAGCCATGATTTATTAATTTCTCAAATTGGATTGTTTGAAATTTAATAAAATCACTCAAAATGTTATTTTTCGTAATTAAAACGATTAATTTGTTAATATTATGAAAATTAATTTTTTGTGCAATTTCGTTTCGGATACTAAAAATTGATATTTTTAATAAAGATCGGACAACAAGACGCTTGCACGAAGCAAGGGTTGCTGCCCGTGCTAGACGAAAAGGGGTGCACGCACACGGAGGCAGCATAGGCGCTGGCCTTGTGTGCGTTGTGCTATGTGCGCCTGTAGGGGGTTTTTTTGTGTCAAAACTTGTTTCCCGTTCTACAAGAGGGGCGGTTCTTTAGAAAACCGGAGAATTTTTGTACCTTGAAGTAGTCGCCGCCAAACATTTTTTAAAGTCTCGTTTGGAAAGACCGCAAGTGACTCTATGTTGGATAAGGCCTTGAATCCTTGAAACGGATGGGTGAGATCCGGGCACGGGAACAAAATGCTTATTCGGCGAGCTTTAGAAATATTCAAGTACGTTGGCACAACATTGTTTTCGAAAATAAACCCTAGATTTAGACTATGTGGGTTTGCATTAAGAGCAAATTGAATCTCTAATTGTGTGGTGGTCACTTTGCTTTAAAGATTGATTTAAGGAACCTAAGGCCGGTTTGTCCAAAAATATCTTTGTTAAGCGTGATGTAACCTTTGTATTTTGTTGTATTTAGCATGTTGGTGATGAAAGCGATAAAGCAAATAAAGCAACATCACAATACTAAATAAAGTGTGGAATTAGTAAATACAAGACCCCCTAGAAAATGACTAGGGAGTGGGTCCACATTGCCTAGAATTAGACTAGGCAAGTAAAGATGCGGAATTGAAAGTGCGGTATTGAAATTGCGTATTGAAATTGCGGTATTGAAATTGCGGTATTGAAAGTGCAATATTGAAAGTGCGATATTGAAATTGCGGTATTGAAAGGTGCGATATTGAAATTGCAATATTGAAAGGTGCATAATTGAAATTTGTACTTGGGCACATGAGATTCGAACGCCAAGCGGCTCCTTAAAATTAAGTGCGCCCGACACGAATTCGAAGCCAAAAATCTCAACTTGGGAGAGGTTGCTGAACCCAAATATCCTAGATTTTGCATGTTAAACTTGAACTTGAAAGCTTGAATATTGAAGTTTTGAACTTGAAATGATTGAAACTTGAACTTGAAATGATCCTAGTTTAGGGAAATAACTATGAATAACCCTAAACATGGTAAGATCTTGAAAATTGAAAACTTGAACTTTATATTGAAAATGGAGTTTTGAATCTCAAAAGACTAAACTTTTATATGTTAAAAGGTTTTATCTTTTATTACCCCATGTTTGATGGTGATTCTAGTCCAAGAGGTGATTGTAAACAACTTGGACATCCTTGAATCTTTGAAATTGTATTTTGTATTTTGTATTTTGGAAAAGTTTGTAATTTTGCAAAACATGTGTGATTGTTGCAAGTGGTGTTTTTGAATGATTAAAAACACCAACTTGCTAATCATTTAGAAATCAAAGCAACATAGTTGATTAGAATGGGATTCGGATTTACCTAGTTAGGTTTAGGGAAGAGCTCCCAATTGCTTTTTTTGAATTTAGGAATTTTGTATGTGTTTTTGAGGAGTTTTTGACATGTATTTTGAGGCGTAATGTCGAAATTACGACGTTGTATTGTTGTTCACCTTCCCATTATGCTGGATATGAGGGGTATTTATAGAAGGAATTGGTGCAAGGAACCAGCACACGTCAGCGCAGGGCGCTGGACCAGCGCCCAGCGCTGGTGACGTGGCTTGAATGCCGCCAAAGCAAGGACGGGGAATCGTCCTTGTTTCGTCTTGTAGTGTTGTACCTGTTGTACGAATAATACTAGGTTTGGAGTTTTGTATTTTCTTGGAGTTTAAGGCATCGTTTAGCGTCTAAAAACAAGCCTTTCTCGGGTTTTTGATTTCCGGTTTTACGGGACATGGCCCGGCATGCTCGGTTTTGTGGGTCGGCGCCCGAATTCGACTTGCCTTATATGATTTTGTGTGGAAAAGGCCTAGTAAAACCAATGGGATGGTCTACTAGATGAGTTTGTACTTGGATTTTGAAATTGGATTTGGAAAGTTGTATTTTGTACTGAGAACTGAAAGGGGAACGGTTTCGGGGGTTGGATTTTGGATCTTGAATTTTAGAAGTATTCTTAGCAATTGGGATTTCCGCCTGGAGTTACTCCAATCACCTAACAAGGATAATGGTATCGTCATCATCCCAAAGGGGAGACACAAATTAGGTGTTTAGAGAAGCCCCCACTTTGACTGAGCGTTTGGTTAGGAAAGCGCAAGTCAAAGTATTTCGAAAGGGACGGAGAATGATCAAGATGTTCTGCAATCGAGACCACTCTTTGTACGCCGGTACTTGCATAAAACAGGCGTTAGAAAAAATGATAGAGTCTACCTCGGTGAGGTTGGTGATGACTCCGGTTTATACTTGTATTTTTCCGCCTTCAGTTCAGGACGGAGCTTGGCATCGAAAATTTTGAATCTTGAATTTTTGAACCTTGAATTTTTGAATTTTTAAATTTTGAATACCCGGAGTTAATTCGTTGGGGATGTGCTTTGCTGGGGATAAGGGCTTTTTGCTGGCCCTTAAAATTTGGAATTTCGACTGACTTTCCCGGAGCTTGGGTCCGTTGGGAGTTAAACGCCTGAGTCGTTGTATTTTTGGACTTTGTATTCTTGAATATGCATCTGTTTGCCTTTAGAGATACAGGTGTATACCCGTATTTTTGATGGATGGTTTGATGCGATGTTTGATGCTTGGTGCGGAAGACCGTAGCAGCAAAGGACGCGCAATCAGCACGGGAGACCGCGCGCTGAAGATTCGCGCATGTAGGGGGGGTAGCGCTGGGTGCTTGTGCTACGTGTGGCGCGGGGCTGCGCTATATAACTGCCCCTTGCCGTGCCATTTTGAGGCACACTCTCTTGAATTCTTTGCTATTTTCTCTCAAAGGTCGATTAGGCTCTTCCCTTGATCTTGTTCTTGCCTTATCCATGTAAGTATTTCATGTTTTTGCTGATGAAATAACTCTAGGATTGCATGTAGTTTTGATTTTCTCGAACTTTAAAATAATGCTTGTATGCTTAAGCTCCTTGAATCTTGTAGAAGACTGTTTGATAGCCACTTGAACTTGAACTGTTGGAACTTGTAGTTTTGAATTTTTGAAAGTTTTCTTGAATGTCTATTTCTTGTATCGGCTTCGGCATGGATAGCCTAGGCGTTGTTGTTGAATTTGTATACCTATTTTGGCATGGATAGCCTAGGCGTTGGTGTTTGAACTTGTATACCTGCTTTGGCATGAGTAGCCTAGGCGTTGGTGTTGAACTTGCATACCTGCTTTGGCATGGGTAGCCTAGGAGCTGGTGTTGAACTTGTACATTGAACTAGAGGCCCACTGGGGATTTGTCTTGAATTTTTTTGACTTTGTATAGCCTAGTATTGGATAGCCCCAAGTTTAGAATTTTGACGCCTTGTACTCCACTTGATTTAGTATGCCTCGTCACACTCGGAAGAAGATCGCCGAATCGTCGGTAGTTCGAGCTGCTGAGGAAGACGCTTCGGATGATGAAGCGGCTGCAATAAACGCGCCCAACGGGGGTATGGTTCCTCGGGATGCGCCTGCCTTTAGTGGTGCTGGCTGGAATCCTCCCGACCTAGTGTTTCGGCCGGAGTGGCATTTGTCTCAGCGGTCTTACGCTGGCATGGTGAGTCTTGTACTGTGCTTTGAATTTGTATCTTGTACTTGTATAGGTTTGGAGTTAATTCGTTCACCTGTAGGCCGATGGAAAGCCGTTTCGTACTTCCTGGTCCTTGGTGGAGGTTCAGGGGATTTTAAAGCTCTTCGTGCTGATGAGGAGGCCATGGAGATTTGGTCGCAGACGGGCCTGGCCGTCTTCTGGTGTGCCATGGGAGGCTCCTCGAGGAGAACGGGGATCAAGTCCCGACTGTGGGCTTTGTTGGAGCGGTGGTGGGATACCACCAACACTTTCCACATGGCATGGGGGGAGATCACCATTACCCCATTTGAGTTTGCTATGATCACGGGTCTTCCTTTTTCTAAGAGGAACTTGACCTTTGATCCGGAGCTGACGTGGAGCTCTGCCGCTGCCAGGGACTTGCTTGGCCCTGTTGTTGACTTGTCAGATGATGATGCTCATGCTTCTGTGACTGTGATCGTGGAGGCTATCTGCGGTGTGGGTGTATCCGCGGAGCAGAGGGTTAGGCTATTCCTCCTAGCCTTGGTGAGCAGAGTGATGGTCCTGAGTAGGAACAGTCGGGTGCACATTCGGTTCCTGTCCGTTCTGAGGGACTTAAGACCTATTTCGAGCTATAACTGGGGTGGCTTGGCATATAGCCACCTTTTGTATGAGATGACGCGGGCTTCCCGGACTGCGGTGGGGAGTGACCCAAGCATGGCTGCTCTGTGGAGTGTGCTGGAGGTATTTAAGACTCCTTGTACCTTGTACTTGTACTTGTATGCTTGTATTTGAACTTGACTGATGTTTTGCTTGCTTCTGGAAAGATTTGGATATATGAGCACTTTCCAACTTTGGCGCCGGATCGTACTGGGGATGCGGCTTACCCGTATGCTGCCTCTTGGTTAGGAGCGGTGCGCTGCTAGTGTGCCTCTGGCGGCCTCCCGCAAAGCTTGGAGAGTCCTACATGCTTACGAGGTAATATTTTTGTACTGTTGTGGTCTCTTTGTATTTTTATTTGTGTTGTTGCCTGAGTTGTCTGTTTTGCAGGTGGTATGGCGTCCTTTTGCCAACACGCTTATACCTGCCTCGGCTAATTGTGCCCATTTCCTATCTGGGCGGCGGGTTTTGCTTCCAGGTGTGTACCGCCATATGTGGTACCTAGGAGAGAGAGTGTCCCCTCAGCACCATTCGGGGGAAAGACTTATCCCCAAGGATCCACCAGGGTCCATGCTGGCGTTGGATGAAGAGCTGGCCCGGCTCTATGCAGAGGCTAGGGGCGATGCTGTTTGCCGCTCTTGGAGGGATTTTGTACACAGGAAGGGGAGCTATGCCGACTTCCTGAGGAGGCTGGCTCGACCAGTACGCTTCGTACTACCGGTGAGCTTTGAAACTTGTATTCTTGTATTCTTGTATTGATTGGATGATTGTATGATTGTATAATTGTATGATTGTATATAGGAGGAGGAGGTTGATCCTAAGGACATTCCCCATGCTGATAGGATCCTCTGTTATGAAAACTCGGACGGGGAAGAGGTGGTGGAGACCATCCCTTTTGCTTCTCCTCCGCACCGGAAATCATATGATGCTGTACCTGAGCATTATGCCGCTGTAAGTAATGTTGCATTTTTTTGAAACTGTTTGTAATCTTGTACTGGGGAATTGATCTTGGATTTTGTATGCAGGCGCCTCGGGCGAGAGTGCGTCGCTGGATGCTCTTGCTTGATTCTTGGAAGAGGCATTGTGCTAAGCTGACCCGGAAGCTTTCTGGCCGGGATAGAGAGGTGCCTTTCTTGATCTTGAAATTTGTATTCTGGAAATTTAAACTTGGATATTGACTTTTGAAATTGTATTTTGTATAGGAGCGCCGTCGAGACCGTAGAGGATCCGCTGATAGAGAACCCCAAGCGGAGACGTCCTTAAGGTAGGAGGGGCCGAGCTTGGATCTGGGACAGGGGTCCGGTGCTGGTGCTCATCAGAGACATTGTGATGCTGAGCGGGGATCTTCCCCTTTTGTACATGTTGATCCCACCAGGCATTCGTTTGGAGGTGCAGGCGGTTCACGGCCCTTTGTTTCTTCCCCTGGTTACTATTTCGGAGGAAGTGGTCCTCAGCCCTGGGGTGCAGATTCCTGGGCCTACAATGCAGAGATGGAGGGGATGCGCCAGGCTCAAATGTTTGGGGCGTACCAGTATATGCCGATGATGCCGCCGTATCAGTATTCCTCTCCTTAGCAGGGAGTTCATCCTACCACTGGCACACATCGTATCTCGGAGCAGGATCCTAGTACCCCTGGGACGGAGCTGGATCAGGAGTTGGAGCGTCTCAGGAGCCAGAACAGGGGCAAGGCAACTGTGGTTGATATCACTGCTGGTGACGACTCGGACTGACCTTGCATGGTAGCGAGTTCCAGCTTGCCTGGGTTGATTTTGTATAGGTTGTATTGTATTGTATTTGTATGGATTGAAACTTGAATTTTTGTATGGTTTGTATGGTTTTGAACTTTGACTTGGTTTGCAAGATTTGAAGATAGTTTTTTTGTATGCTTGAATGTTTGGAATTGTATGTGTTGTGTGTGCCTTGAAATTTGTGGCTAGATGCATGCATGAGAAATTTGGCAAAAAATTTTGAAAAAAATTTGCCCCATTTTTTCGGGTGTATATACCCACTATAAGCCCCCACTTTGACTGAGGCTTTTTGGTTAGGAAAAGCGCAAGTCAAAGTATATTCAACTATTGCTATGCATATGCAGACTCGACTTAGGACGCCGATCTAGGACTAGGATGCTTGAATTTTGAAATGACCCAAAATCTGCCCGAAGCGTTGATCCGGACTGCTTGAAGTTGCACGGTTTGCAGCTTTGGAAACTTGAATAATGGAGGTTGTACTCTGCTGTCCGAAACACTAAAGATTGTGTACTCGGAGTCATAAGAGAGGATGGTGGCCTCGTCCTTAGATGCAGGCCTCTGCGTCTGGCGCAGGCTTGGCGCCTGGCGCTCGTGGGCTGTCGTGCAAGCCGACTCTTGTATAAATAGGGAGCTTGTTGGATTATTTCTTGCATCAATCCTTCCCTGCTATCATTGCATACTGCTTCCTCTCGAAAAGAAAGGAAAATATGGCTGTGTCCTTTGAGAGTGCCTTGAACTCGTGGCTTGGTTCGCTAGGCAAATTGGAGAAAAGGGAGCTTGATGGCATGCATCTTGGGGTGCTCGTCTCTTTCCGGTTTGTAAAATTGGATTTGCACTTCATTCTTGCTGCTCTGGAGGCTTGGGACCCGAATCATCATGTCTTCCGTTTTGGGAAATAATGAGGTATGTCCCCTCCCTGAGGAATTTAGTGCTATATTGGGGTGGCCCATCATGCTGGAGCCATGCATGCCCAGTGTTGAAGAACACTTTTTCTGGAGTTTTGAAAGGTATTTGGGCTTGAAGCCCCCACTTTTGAGTGCTGTTGTATATGGCAGAGGGGTGGATTTGTCCCTCTTTGTCACCTACTTTGCTGGGCTTGATGTTCCCAAAGTATTCCGCCTGAGAGCCTTGAGTTTTTGTATTTTCGCTCGCTTTCTCTTTTCGAAACAGGGGTTTGGCAATGGTGATGCCTCCCTAATAGAAATTGTATAGCAGTTTGCTAATGGTCGGGACCCAATGCCGCTTGTGATTAGCGAAACATTGATGGGCCTTGATATGCTGAAGTCGGACCCCTCTTCCTTGCCATCGGGAAGTCCGGTGTTACTCCAAGTAAGGATCTGGATCTCTCTTGTATATTGAATTTTGTACTTGTATTTGAATTTTGAAACGTGCTTCTTGTATACTCCCCAAGGTTTGGCTTATGGAGAGGCTCATGTTGGTGGCACCACCGGAGAGTATGGCGAGCTATAATAGAAAGGTATTCACTGTGCGACCCACATTATATGGCCGGCTTTCATTGGATGAGTGGCGGTGTGCACTCTCTGGGATTGAATCTTGTATAAAGTGGGTAGTTCCTTGGTGGGGAATTGCTGCTATGAGACATGCCCCTGGTTCTACTGCTTTGAGGGTGCCAAGCCTCACAATGCTAGTCTTCTACTCGCCTGCTCGAGTGATGAGACAATATGGCTTGAAACAGGAGATCCCGGACCATACTGAAGAGAACCCGAAACCTGTTGTGGTGAATGCGAATCGACTTGAAGTTTGGAGGCGGTATTGGGTTGCCAAACCATTCTTGAGTATCCAGTTCCCACCTGAGTCAGTTACTCTGTCTGCGGGGTATATTGTATGGATGAGAGGCCTAAGCCAGAGGGACATTTCTTTCTCCGGACCAGCTAGAGTCCGAGGTTCTAGAGCTAGACGTCCTGCATCAACTGACTACGAGGAAGGTGACGGGAGTGTGGCCCATCCGGTGCTTGACCGTTCGGAATCCAAAGGAGGTTTGTCGTCCTCCCGTCTTGGAAGGCTTGCAAGTTCCTTCTCCCGCCGCTTGGGCAAGGGGAAGATTGATGATTGATTGCGGGAGGAGTCAGGGGATAGTACTCAAGGTGCCAAGACTCGAGAGCATAGTCGCCCGACCCTAGATCTTTGTAGGCTAAATGTGTTTGAAATGAATTGTGTTTGGAATGTGTTTGTAATGTGTTTGTAATGTATTTGGAAGATGTGTTTAGGAAGTGAAAAGACTTTTGAACTTTGCTTCACTTGATCCTGACTTTGTATTTGAATTAGCTTTGAAGGCCTTAGGGCCCAAATAAAGAGTTATTGTGTTGAATTCCGCCTGAACATGCTTTGCTTTGAATTGGCATATTTGGAATAAAAACAACAACAATTTTGAGTTTTGAATTTTGATTTGATTTTATTTTTAGGATGCCCTTAATTGAGGAAATTTTGAATTTTTTTTGTATTAAAGTGGTCGGTCCTCGAAATGAGCTTGCCTACGTGTCCCGTTAGGAATAAGGCCGGACGTAGTTCTGACTACCTTACAGGACCTGAATTTGAATTCTTGAATTTGAACATGGAACTTAGACATAGAACTTCTTGAGTTGATCGAGGTTGGTCAGAGATCCGAATTCTGTTCCGTCGATGTCTGTTAGTACGGCTGGTCCCCCGGGGAGGATTTTCTTGACAGCGTATGGGCCTGCCCAGTTGGGTTTGAATTTTCCCCTTGGGTCCATGATGCTTTTGCGAAGGGCTTTCAGGACAAGCTCGCCTTCCTTGATGTTTCGGGTTGTGACCCTTTTGTTGAAATGTCTGGCCACTCGGCGCTGATAGACTTGTACATGGTGAGCGGCTTGAAGCCGTCGCTCATCGAGCATGACTAGTTCGTCATATCTTGCTTGTACCCATGCATCTTCTGGGATTTTGCTTTCGAGGACTATCCTTAGAGAAGGTATCTCTAGCTCGATAGATTGTACTGCTTCCATTTCATAGACTAATGAGAACGGATTTGCACCAGTTGAAGTGCGAATTGAAGTTCGATATCCCCACAATGAGAAATGCAGCGGGGCCAGTCCTTGTAATTGGTAGTCATTTTCATGATGATGGTCTTGACATTCTTGTTGGCTGCTTCGACTGCCCCATTGGTTTGTGGGCGATAAGGTGAAGAGCGGTGATGTTGAATCTTGTACTCGGTGAATAGATCTTCACACTCTACTTGAAAATGGGTTCCCTGGTCACTGATGAACTCGTGAGGAACCCCGTATCTGCATATGATGTTTTCTTGTATGAACTGGGCCACTTGCTTGGAACCCAATACTTTGAATGACCTGTCCTCGACCCATTTGGTGAAATAGTCGATGGCAACCAGTATGAACTCATGACCCCCGGTGCCTGTTGGAGTGACTTTGCCGATGACGTCGATACCCCAGGCTGAGAATGACCACGGTGATGATTGAGAGTATATCAATGATGGAGGAATGTGTTTCAGATTCGCACACTTTTGACATATAGGATATTTCTTGACAAAGAAGTAGCAGTCCCGTTCGAGGGTAGTCCAATAGTATCGTGCCCTGATGATCTTGAGGGTTAGCATTTTCCCATTCATGTGGGTGCCACAGACTCCAGCATGTATGTCGTCCATGACTCTTTGAGCTTCGTTCTTGTCAACACATCGGAGGTTAGGACCGCCAAGGGACCTTTTGTATAGCATGTCGCCTTCCATGACGAAGTTGGCTGATTGTAGTCGTAGAGCCCTTTGATTTTTAATTGAAAAGTGCGGGGGATACTCTGAATTTTGTATATACCTTTGGATGTCTGTAAACCAAGGCTCATCTTCGTCTTGCTCGACGTCGTCAATAGCATGGACATATGCTGCTTCTTGACGCGTTTCAATTGTAAGTGGCATTTCAGCCATGCCGCTTGGAATTAATGTTGATCATTGAGGCCAGTTTTGCCAGTGCATCGGCGAATTGATTCTCCTCTCTTGGGAGGTATGTATAGCGAAGCTCTTCTATTTGTCCAGACAGCTGTTCGAGGTAGGACTGGTATGGGGCTAAGCTCTCGATTTTTACTTTCCATTTTCCGGAAATTTGATTGATGATTAGGGAGGAATCCCCGTACACTCGAAGTTTCTGGACGCCCAGTGCTAAGGCGGCTTCCAGGCCCATGATGCATGCTTCATATTCTGCCGCATTGTTTGTGACGTTGAATTGTAGTTTTGCTGATATCGGAATGTGTGTGCCGTCTGGAGCTACTAGGATTACTCCAACACCACATCCGTTCTGGTTAGAAGCACTGTCAAAATGCATTGACCAACTGTCATCACTGGTCATTAAGATTTGCTCGTCGGGTAAGTCGTAATCTTCCTCTTCTGCCTCGACAGGACAGTCGGCTAGGAAATCTGAGACTGCTGAACCCTTGATAGACTTTTGTGGAATGTATTTGAGGTCGAATTCCGCTAGCATGACACTCCATCTGGACAACCGCCCGTTGAGCGCTGGGTTTTCGAATAGATACTTGAGAGGATCAGCTTTGCTGATCACATGTATTGTATGGGAGAGCATGTAGTGCCGTAGTTTCTTTGTGGCCCAAACCAAGGCGATGCTGAGTCTCTCGAGCTGAGTGTATTTGATCTCGTACTCGATCAGCTTTTTGCTTATGTAGTATATGGCGTTCTCCTTGCCTTCAATTTCCTGGGCAAGCATAGCCCCCACTACTGAATCGGTTGTTGTGAGGTAGAGCCTAAGGGGAATCCCTGGCATGGCTGGCTTTAGTACTGGTGGGTTGGAAAGGTAGCTCTTGATTGTTTCGAATGCATGCTGACAGTCGCCATCCCACACCTTGGGCTCGCTTTTTCGGAGCTTGCGAAATACTGGTTTACAGATCATTGTGAGTCTTGAAATGAACCTGCTGATATATTGTAGTCTGCCGAGAAAACCCCGAATTTCATTTTCATTCGTTGGTGGTTGCATCTCGAGAATTGCTTTGATTTTTGAAAGATCAGCCTCTATGCCTCGAGAGCTGATGACATATCCGAGTAACTTGCCTGACGTCACCCCGAATGCGCACTTTTGAGGATTGAGCCTCATGTTGTATTGTCTGAGCCTGTTGAAAAACTTTCGGAGTACCGAGGTATGGCTCGTGCCGTTCTTTGGATTTGACAATCATGTCGTCGACATATACCTCAATTTCCCTGCGAATCATATCGCTCATGATGGCTGTGGCTGTTCTTTGGTAAGTTGCTCCTGCGTTCTTTAGTCCGAACGGCATAACTGTATAGCAATATGTACCCCACTGAGTGATGAAGGTTGTCTTCTCCATGTCTTCCTCTACCATGGGAATCTGATTGTAGCCTGCATACCCGTCCATAAAAGAGAGTAAGGCGTGATTTGCGGTGTTGTCGACCAAGATGTCGATGTGAGGCAATGGAAAGCCGTCTTTAGGGCTGGCCCTGTTAAGATCCCTGTAGTCCACACACATTCGTACTTTGCCATCTTTCTTTGGAACTGGGACGACATTTGCGATCCATTCTGGATATTTTGCTTCTCGAATAAACCCGGCCTCTAACTGCTTGGAGACCTCTTCTTGAATTTTGAGGGAAACATCCGGTTTCATGCGACGGAGTTTCTGCTTGATGGGGTTTGAACCTGGAATAAGGGAATTGTATGCTGACCGATGCTTGGATCAACCCCTAGCATATCATGATAGGACCATGCGAAGATGTCTACATACTCTGAAAGTAGCTTGATAAGATCGTCCCGCTCTACTTGAGAAAGAGTTCAACCAATCTGAACTAGTTTTGAGTCACCGTTGTTAGAAAGGTTGATTTTTTTATTTCCTCAATTATGGGCGTCCTGTTTTCATGATTTTCGATAGCTTTTAGAAATTCAAAGCCAGTTTCTTGTAAAGCAAAGTTGTTTGGATTAGGATTGTGTTTTGAATTAGGACTCGAAGAGTAAGTAGAAATTGAAGTGTTATTGAAATCTGCAATCATTACATCGACTGTTTCGACTTGAATCTCGGCCTTTACAGGCTCTTAATTGATGCAAGACTCTAGTTCTAGACACTTAGACTCATTGCTAGACTCGGAAATTGAAAGACAGACTCTGGACCTGGACAAAGACACTAATCGTAAAGATAGTTCTCAAGGTATTCCCAGACATCTACGCCATAATCGTCATAATCATCGAATATTGGGCTGCATGCACAGACTTTCTGGACTTAGTCCCAGACTTGATTCCATGTGCTGTAAGGAAATGCGGCGAAGCTACCCTTGCATGAAGTGTTGAGCCCTAAGAGGAACATTCTCACCATTTATCCCTCTGGCAGCTCGGGCTGAATTGTACGAGCGGAGATTGCCCATCCGTGGTAGTATTCTTGAATGCACTCATCCTTTTCCTGGCGTACAACCGGCTTTTGCTTGATGAGAGTGTCTCGGAAGCTTGAACCTTTGAGGGTAAGGCAGGCAGGGCTATCTAGTATTTCCTCGAACCAAGGCTCTCCGAATAGTAGGTCGAAGTTAGTAGGCACATCGATTACTAGGAACTCAACATTGTCGTAATAAGTGTCAAAGGAGAAAACCAGCTCAAGGACTCCCAAGACTTTGTATGTGACACCCTGGAGTTTGACAGTTTGTTGGGCACTCAGCATGAGATCTTACTCGGAGAACCCTAAAGCCTTCACGGTGGCGAGTGGACAGATGTTCTCTTGAATGTCGGCGGTTACCCTAGGTTCGGGGATCACCCAGTTTTGAGCACTAGGAAATAGATGGAAAAATCTTGGAACCATCAGCTCGTATCCTGGCTTGCACATTGTGGAGATCAGATTGCATGGAAACTCCTCTTCTTCATCTTCGCAGTCATAGGAGATGGCTTGTACAGAGGGGGTTTGCTTAGCCCCGGGTGGTAAAGGTAAAGTCTTGTTATCGACCATGTTCTGGATCAAGTGCTTGAGCTAGTAGCATTCCTCGATGTCATGACCCTTCCCTTGATGGTATTTGCAATGAGCTGCCGGATCCCAACTCTTAGATCTTTTGTCAACTGGAGGATCGGGTGTTGGACCGATTGGTGTTATGACTTGTTTTTCGACCAGCCGATCAAATGCCTCACTGTAAGACATCCCGAGGTTTGTGAAGACTCTTTGTGGTCTGGCTTGATAGTTGGCCTGATTAGCATTGCTTTTGTTTGACTTTGGACCTTGAGGAGCCTCTAGGGCGTTAACCTCATGAACTTTGTGTGTTGTCTCATGTCTCTTTCCCTTCCACTTGTCAGTTTGTGGAGCTGGGGCTGCGGGGTCATCCTCTATGTCGACCCCGATGTCGTAGGTTCTCTTGAAGCTTTCCAGGCCTAGGTACTTCATGTGAGCATTGTACTTTGGGAGAAGACCGGCAATGAAAATCTTGACTAATTCTCTCGATCTCGGAGGGCCGGGTCACCATTTGGGATGCCATTTCTCTCCACCGGTTGAGGTAAGTAGTGAAGCCTTCCCGAGGCCCTTGCCTGAGAACTTCCAGTTCCCTTAGAGTGGTTTGAAGTTGAATGTTGGGTTGATATTGCTCCATGAATGCTCGAGCGACTGCCTCCCATGTATTTGTTTGATGTTCCTTGAGTGAATAGTACCACTTCTGGCAGACAGGTTGTAGAGACATAGGGAATACTACTGGGTATAGCTCGAGTTCGACCCCCTTGTTGGCCATTGTAGCTCTGAAATTCTTGAGATGGTACTTGGGATGGTCAGTTGATTTGAACTTTGGAATGTCATTGGCGGAGAATTTGTCTGGCAGATTCGCCCTCCCCTTGAGGTTGTCCTCCATTGAGGTGTCAAAGTAGTTCTCTTGATTGGTAACCTTACTGACAAGACTCTCGATCTTCTTGGTTAAGTCATCAGTGGGCGCGCCCTGTTCCACGACACCCTATCGGTTGCTATTGGCACTGAGGCTGGCGAAAGCCGTTAGGAGTTGAGTGAGTTGTTCAGAGGCAGACATTTGGATTGTTTCTTGAATGGGACTGGGAGTTTGATTTGTAGGAGATGAACTGGCTGCTCGTTCGATGTCGGCTATGAGGGAATCTAGGGCTGATGGATTTATTTTCAACCTTTCTCCTCTTCGGCGAACCCACAGGATCTTCGGACTCCTAGTTAGAACATACCAGACGATTTTAGAACTTGGACTTCCCGACACATGATATGATATGCATGCAATGAATGAGACCTAGACTTTGACTCTAAGTGCCACTCCGAAGATTCGGGATTTTGGATTTTGTACTTGTATTCGGGATTTGCAACCCGTTGGAAATGTTTGAGAGGAGCGTTCATTCTTTTGTGAAAGTTGGCTCATGTACTAGAACTTGGAATGTCGAAAAAGAATATTTCGACCTATTGGAAATTGGACTTATTTGAAGGGAATTTCAACCCGCTCAAGAATTTGGAAATTGGACTTGTACTAGGAAATTGAATTTTGTATTATTTCAAGGGAATTTCAACCCGTCAATATTTCAGGGGAATTTCAACCCATTGTACTTGCAGTATTTGAAGGGAATTTCAACCCGATTGAAAAGGGAATTGAATTTGTATAATTTCAAGGGAATTTCAACCCGTCAATATTTTAGGGGAGTTTCAACCCATTGGACTTGGAGTATTTGAAGGGAATTTCAACCCGATTGAAAAGGGAATTGACTTTGTATTATTTCAAGGGAATTTCAACCCGTCAATATTTTAGGGGAGTTTCAACCCGTTGGAAGATTGGACTTGTATTATTTTTAGGGGAGTTTCAACCCGTTGATAGAATTTGAACTTGTATTATTTCAGGGGATTTTCAACCCGTTGAATGGAATCTCGAACTTGTATTATTTCTGGGGAGTTTCAACCTGTCGATAGAATTTGAACTTGTATTATTTCAGGGGATTTTCAACCCGTCGGAAATGTTTTGAATTTTTTATTGGGGAGCAATGGAAAGCAAGATTTCTTTGTAGCTTGAAGATGAATTTGGAATTTGAATTTGGCTTAAAATTTGAACTTTGAGATAGAAAGGACGCACTTTTGTATGGGGCTTTGTATTTGAAAAATCCGTCATTATGCCGCCGTGGATTTGAAACATTGAATTTAGGAACTTGAAAGTCCGGCATTATGCCGCCGTGGACTTGGAATCTTGAAGTATAGGACTTTGAGGTTTGCAATATGGAATAGAAAAGTCGGCATTACGACGGTATGAATTTGGAACTTGATCCTTGAAGCTTTGAAATTTTGAAAGGTCGAGTTGGAAAGTTGGCATTATGCCGGCATGGGCTTGGATATTTGAACTTGAGACTTTGAGATTGGAATTAGCAACTTGAGTTTGAGGTTTGAAGACTTGAATGTTTGAAATTGGAAATCCGGCATGACGCCGTTGGATTTGGACTTGAAACTTGAAACTTGAAATTTGAACTAGCAAAATCCGGCATTATGGCGCCGTTGGATTTGAGGTTTGAGTTTGGAAATGGAAATTTTGACTAGAAGATCTGGCGTTATGGTGCCGTTGGATTGAGTATTGACTTGAAACTTGAGACTCGAAATTTGAACTAGAAAGTCCGACATTATGGCGCCGTTGGATTTGGATTTGAAAATTGAGGTTCTAGAAAATTCGGATTTGAACTTGAAACTCGAAATTTGGACTAGAAAATCTGGCATTATGACGCCGTTGGATTTGAACTTTGACTTTTGAGGTTTGGACTTGAAAATTTGGATTGAATTTGAAACTTGAAATTTGGACTAGAAAATCCGGCATTATGACGCCGTTGGATTTGAACTTTGACTTGAAAACTTGAGGTTTTGGATTTTAAATTTGAAACTTGAAATTTGGACTAGAAAATCCGGCATTATGACGCCGTTGGATTGAATTTTGAATTTGGAGCTTGGAATTTGGACTCGAAAATCCGGCATTATGACGCCGTTGGATTGAATTTTGAATTTGGCATTTGAAAATCCGGCATTATGACGCCGTTGGATTGAATTTTAAATTTGGCATTTGGAATTTGGACTTGAAAATCCGACATTATGACGCCGTTGGATTGAATTTTGAATTTGGCATTTGTGCGTGAGGCGTGTTTAAGGGTTTTGAATCAAATGGAGTGACACTCCTAAAGACCTTAAAATCGGCGATTTAGATGCATGAGGTTCGAATGCTACTCCTAGGGGTTTGGTTTCCTAGTTGGAGGCTAATTGGTTTTGGCAAGCTAGAACTTGAGGTTAGCCATTCACGCGTGCAAAGACGCCCATACAATGCACAATTAGCACGTTGTCACACTAATCATGAATATGAATGCGACATGCAAAGTTCTCAACCTAAGGTCGGCTTTGGGTGTCAAAAGGTACTCGGCTAAGAGACGGATCCGGCGACAAGCTGTCACATCCGCCTAAGGGAAGTGCGTGTCGGCAGACGGCCTCCATACTTGACATCGGGAGTGTCAAGTAAATGCCAAGTTTCGGTAGGCGCGGAAATGGTCACACACTTTGGTCGGGAACCGTATGAAGAGTCACCATTTCGTTGCCCCCGGGGCTAGCCCGAATGTAGAACACATCCGTTTGGGCAAGGGTAAAAATTCATTTTGCACAATATGGTTTTCGAAAAATGCATGAAATGCCTAAAAATTGAAATTGAAATCGTACTTGAATTTGTATTTGTAAAGCTCGTTTTTCGGCACTTGTTCACGAGGCTTGGGAGCGTCCTTCCAGATTCAAAAACAGACTAACTCCCAACACGAAAACTTGAGCAAAAGTGGGCAACAAGCCACTATGAGCCACTGTCCTGGATGCAGGCAATGGCGTTGGGCGCAGGGGCTGCTCCTGGCGCCAGTGCTGGCATCCAGTACTTAAGCAGATCAGTGGCTTGTTGCTCGAAATCTGCCCGCATTTTCGAATTGAAATTAGTAGAGTCCCTAGCGGAGTCGCCATAAATGTAGGGGGTTATTTTGTGTCAAAACTTGTTTAACGTTCTACAAGAGGGGCGGTTCTTTAGAAAACCGTAGAATTTTTGTACCTCGAAGGAGTCGCCACCAAACATTTTTTAAAGTCTCGTTTGGAAAGACCTCAAGTGACTCTATGTTGGATAAGGCCTTGAATCCTTGAAACGGATGGGTGAGATCCGGACACGGGAACAAAATGCTTATTCGGCGAGCTTTAGAAATATTCAAGTACGTTGGCACAACATTGTTTTCGAAAATAAACCCTAGATTTAGACTATGTGGGTTTGCATTAAGAGCAAATTGAATCTCTAATTGTGTGGTGGTCACTTTGCTTTAAAGATTGATTTAAGGAACCTAAGGCCGGTTTGTCCAAAAATATCTTTGTTAAGCGTGATGTAACCTTTGTATTTTGTTGTATTTAGTATGTTGGTGATGAAAGCGATAAAGCAAATAAAGCAACATCACAATACTAAATAAAGTGCGGAATTAGTAAATACAAGACCCCCTAGAAAGGGACTAGGGAGTGGGTCCACATTGCCTAGAAATGGACTAGGCAAGTAAAGATGCGGAATTGAAAGTGCGGTATTGAAATTGTGGTATTGAAATTGCGGTATTGAAAGTACGATATTAAAAGTGCGATATTGAAATTGCGGTATTGAAAGGTGCGATATTGAAATGGCAATATTGAAAGGTGCATAATTGAAATTTGTACTTGGGCACATGAGATTCGAACGCCAAGCGGCTCCTTAAAAATAAGTGCGCCCGACACGAATTCAAAGCCAAAAATCTCAACTTGGGAGAGGTTGCTCAACCCAAATATCCTAGATTTTGCATGTTAAACTTGAACTTGAAAGCTTGAATATTGAAGTTTTGAACTTGAAATGATTGAAACTTGAACTTGAAATGATCCTAGTTTAGGGAAATAACTATGAATAACCCTAAACATGGTAAGATCTTGAAAATTGAAAACTTGAACTTGTATATTGAAAATGGAGTTTTGAATCTCAAAAGACTAAACCTTTAAATGTTAAAAGGTGTTATCTTTGATTACCCCATGTTGGATGGTGATTCTAGTCCAAGAGGTGATTGTAAACAACTTGGACATCCTTGAATCTTTGAAAATTGTATTTTGTATTTTGGAAAAGTTTGTATTTTTGGAAAACATGTGTGATTGTTGCAAGTGGTGTTTTTGAATGATTAAAAACACCAACTTGCTAATCATTTAGAAATCAAAGCAACATAGTTGATTAGAATGGGATTCAGATTTACCTAGTTAGGTTTAGGCAAGAGCTCCCAATTGCTTTTTTTGAATTTAGGAATTTTGTATGTGTTTTTGAGGATTTTTTGAGTTGTATTTTGAGGCGTAATGTCGAAATTACGACGTTGTATTGTTTTTCTCCTTCCCATTATGCTGGAAATGAGGGGTATTTATAGAAGGAATTGGTGCAAGGCACCAGCACACGTCAGCGCAGGGCGCTGGACCAGCGCTGGGCGCTGGTGACGTGGCTTGAATGCCGCCAAAGCAAGGACGGGGAATCATCCTTGTTTCGTCTTGTAGTGTTGTACCTGTTGTACGAATAGTACTAGGTTTGGCGTTTTGTATTTGCTTGGAGTTTAAGGCATCG
Source organism: Spinacia oleracea (assembly GCF_020520425.1). Taxonomy (NCBI): domain Eukaryota; kingdom Viridiplantae; phylum Streptophyta; class Magnoliopsida; order Caryophyllales; family Amaranthaceae; genus Spinacia; species Spinacia oleracea. The sequence continues at coordinate 85,709,306 of NC_079492.1, read as the reverse complement.
TTTAGCGTCTAAAAACAAGCCTTTCTCGGGTTTTTGAATTCCGGTTTTACGGGACATGGCCCGACATGCTCGGTTTTGTGGGTCGGCGCCCGAATTTGACTTGCCTTATATGATTTTGGGTGGAAAAGTCCTAGTAAAACCAATGTGATGGTCTACTAGATGAGTTTGTACTTAGATTTTGAAATTGGATTTGGAAAGTTGTATTTTGTACTGAGAACCGAAAGGGGAACGGTCTCGGGGGTTGGATTTTGGATCTTGAATTTTGGAAGTATTCTTAGTAATTGGGATTTCCGCCTGGAGTTACTCCAATCACCTAACAAGGATAATGGTATCGTCATCATCCCAAAGGGGAGACACAAATTAGGTGTCTACAGCGACAAGGAAGTGGGTGCGCGCAGAGCTGGGCAAAGCCCTCGGGCGAGCTCGCGGCACACCACACGCCAAGGCCACACTACAGGAAAATGATACTTATGTAGGCGGAATAATTGTGACGGTGTCACAAAGGGTCGCAAGGCTTTTGGGGGTGCGAATACTACTTTGCAAATTGCGGCGGTTTAGAGGGTCGCAATATATTACGACACACTAAAGCGTCGCTATTTACCAAAAAAGACACGTGAAACCCACGGGTTAATATTTCGCCAAAAGACATCCCGCCTGCTCCCAAACCCTGCTCCCACGATTTTCTCCCTCAAACAACCGACTCAACCCTCACTCTCAACAATCAACTACTCTCTCTCTTCCTCTCTCCTCTAGATTGATTTCACTCATCGATCTTTCAAACCCTAATTCCTGAATTCATTCCGTTTCTTGTTATTGGCTTTAATTTTGTGTTGATTTTCGTTAATTTTCTTAATATTTTTGATTCAGTTGATCTGAAAGTCTCGGACTTTTTGTTTTTTAGGTTTTAATTAGGCACAATGTCGGGTGTATCGCCGACCAGCCACAGACCACCACCGCCAACTAGTCATAGACTCACCACAACAACGGCCGACTAGTACGAAGAGAAGTTCCGGAAACTCGCCGCCTTACGCGTCGACGCTCACGACGAAGAAGTTCGCCGTTCAACCTTAGGGGTATATACATTTCTTCCAAATTGAATTTTAATTTCTTATCCATGTTTGATTATCTCTGTGCTTTAAATCTTTAATTTCTTGTTAATTAATGAATTTCGTGTTTATAAATCATGATTTGGTGATACTGTATGTCTATATTAGCTTGACATTTCTTGTCTCGCACCAAATTATGATTAAACTTCATTTGATACAGAGTAATTATGCAAGTGGTTTATGTTGAAGATAATGCTAAGTCATACTTTGTGTGGATGAGTTTGAGATTGAGTTGTACATATACTCGATGAAGTGCTAAATCTGACATAAAAGCATTGGCATATTGAGTTGTCTGAAATATTTACCTGTAGAAATGAAAATAAGCTCATGCCACAGGCAACCCAATCAAATAGGATATGACCCATGTATAATGAAGTCTTCTTGCAAGATTATCTAACATTATTTTTACCAATTGCCTTTGACAATAACCAATTGCAGAAATCAAACAGCTTCAGATTCCACTTAGAAAAATAGGTATTTGCTTGTTTATAGGAACTACTCTAGCACGTTGCAAATTCTATTTGGCCTTCTCTTATTCTGACTAGTATAGCTGGAAGATGTAGCTCGGGAGTGTGCAATAAAAGTAGCTCCAATAAATAAAAATACAAGCAGAAGATCAAAGATAAGATCTTGAAAAGCAAGTAAAAAACCATAAGATTGAGATCCAAAGGAAGGAGTGTTTTATTGGCTAGGTATAAGGCTAATTTTCTTTTTGTGTACTGTAAAAATCATAGTATTTGTGGCATTTTATAAGGTTAGTTTTGTTCTTTTGTGGAACACTTCTTTACATCCTTAAATTCCTAGGTCTATTAGTACTTTCCAGTCCTACATCAGATTTTCTAGAGCTTATCTTTTCCTTATTGAGTTTAGGTTTCATGTTACTTCATTTTTCTACAACTTTTTTTGTTCTAAAATAATAATTTCTCAGTTTTCAACATTTAAATCGGCTAACCCTAGTTCTGAACGCAGTCTTCTGATGCCTTCAATTTTTCGGTGATTCAATCTATTTTCTTTATCAATTTCTCTCATCTTCAATTTCAATTTTCTGTATTTTCTTGTTGTAGTTTAAGTTATTTTTTCATGTCATGCTTTCTTAGTCATTTTTAGTACTTCAATTAACATGGAGGTTGTGTCCCTTGCTTCTTTTAGGATTGGGTTATTGGATTGATATCTTTCTTTTGTGATTAAGGAAACTAAGTTGGGGAGGCAGGCTCGGTAATTTAAGCACAAAGGATTTCCAATCGACTACAGTCAAATTTGTTTAGGTAAAACCAATTTATAATAACTTAAGTTGATACTAGCTTAATTGAATATTATTAGTAGGTGATGGATTATTCATTGGATCAACAACCTGATTATATTGTTATCAAAAGTTGTGATTTATGATGCTTTAATGTCATATAATTGAATGAGATTAGCCCAGAATTTTGAGTTATTTGATATTTTATGCATTCCTTGTTGGATTAGGTATCATTTTGTATAAATTGAGGGTTTTTGCTAACAATTGCATAGTATTGGCTAAATGGGCGTAAATTTAAGAATTCTTGCACCCAAATACCCTGTTGGTCTTTGTAGACATTCCCAAGCCCCGTAGAGATATCATTTGCAAAGAGAGGCATCCACAAAAATTTTCAAGGACAAAGAGGGGGTGTGTGTTTGTACTTTGTAGCATGAGTCCAGATGGCACTCTTACCATTTCATCTGTTGTTGCATTAACTTATGATTTAGAGCTTTGACTTGATTTGCAAACTACTTCAAAAAGAAAAGACTTATCTTTAATCTGCATGAGAGAAAATTTGTGCTTCTGTAGACAGTACGGGTAACTTTTCTGTTCTTTTCATTAGCTAAATTTCCAATTATGTGCACTAAGCTTTGAAAATCGAGTAAAGATTCTTGTTTTCTTCATAACTTCTGTGTGGCCTTGTGTTTAAGGTATAAGCCAAGAAATACAGGGTCATGCACTCAAGCAGAAGCAACCGAACTATTAAGCTTCTGATATTTTGTTAAAATTTTGAAGCTTTATAGTTTAATGAAGCTGTCGGAATATCTTATGTTGGTTATTTTTTAAGAATTAGTTTTTTAGGGCTAATTGCAGTATATTATTGATGGAAAGGTAAAACCTTGGAATTCATTGATCCTTGGATTGCTTCTGTTAGTATCTCACATTTGTTATTACTTAATGATGAATAATTGATACCAGATCCTAAAATGGCAGGGGAAATGTGAGCATTTAGTTCAATCTGACATCTTCTTTTTATAGTCTCACCTGATGGAGATTACTGATTTTCTAAATGATTATTTTCTATATTGGTACTATTGTAAATCTGACATCTCGTCCTCTGGATAACAGTAACACTATTTGATTATTATAATTTGTCCTTCAGCCTTGAGATTTCTTAACTTTTCACAAATCTTTCCCAAAACTTGGTGTCTAACAGATTTTCCTGTCATTTTGGCCTCATATCTACAAAATTGTCATTTTAGATTTTCTAGTGCAGCTAGGTCCAAATATCAAGTTATGAAAGCCAAATCATCAAACACATAATATTTGGACAAAACTGCCACATCTTGAATTTTATTATCTAAAAATAACCTGATAGAGTTTCTGATAATGTAGGGACCTGAAATTCGTACTGGATTTCTGAAGGATGGGAAGCCCGTTCTACTGACAGAGGGACATGAAATTCCCATTTCCACTAACTACACCATCAAGGGAGACACAAAGACGATTTGTATGAGCTATAAGAAGTTGGCTAGTAGTTAGGATCAAGCCTGGTTAGGATTACTGTTAATTTTCCCTTGATTTTAAAATATGTTCATCATGCTTTATATATATATTTGACATTAATTTTTCTTTGCATCTTGATGATTCAAGTGGTAATAGCAAAATGTAGATCAAGATATGAACGAGTTATCTTGAAACTAAGCTAGCATAAAGATGGGTTTACTTGGTAATTATTTTGTTCGTAGTCAGAGAGTTGTTTTTATTTAGTTTTGGACTATCTTGTAGAAAAAATGATACTAGTTAGAAAGTTATTTTTGTTTAAAAATATCACTTTATTTCAGTTTGACTAGACTCTGCGAATAATTTAATGTATAGATGATTGTTATCACTTTTACTAAATTAACTACGTTACCGCTAAGTATATATGAATCAAAGCATGACGTTATATATATGTTATTTTAAGATAATGTACAAGTTAATACTTGTATTTGATTATGATCATTTATGTTCAATATATATTTTTGTAGATAATTCATGATTTTAGATTAATTGACACTAGTAGAAAAAAGCTCAAGTACTTTGAGCCAAGTGCTTGGGTTCTAAAGAAACCCCAAGCACTTGAAATATTACAAAGTGCTTCACCCTCAAGTGATGGGGGCATAATCACCAACACTTTGTAATATTTCAAGTGCTTGGGGTTTCTCTAGAACCCAAGCACTAAACCCCAAGCACTTGGCTCAAAGTCCTTGAGCTTTTTCTACTAGTGTCAATTAATCTATATATATATGATGGAAATTGTGACGCTCTATCTATAGATCACTACTCGCCAACTATCCTTTTATCGCCTGTTTTCTCTCCTATGGAATGTATAACTCTCTTGATAATCATTTTCTTAAAACTACAGGCTCAGGATATTACTGATTTAGGCGCTCTGAATCAAGCAGCAAAGATCTTTATTCCAGGTATGGTTCCCCTCCTTTCTTTTCAAAACAGAATGGGGAATAACTAATAAGGTAACCAAATCATTTTGTTAATACATGTCAGACATGCAGTTGTTGCTTGATGTTGTTTTGCTGGTTCACAACTTCCTGATTTGTTTGATGACTTGTTTTAGATTGTTCTTTAGCTTTTGTCTGGGTTGTTAACAAACTATAGTATCTGTTAGTTAATTTATGATGCTCCTTCTGTAACGCGTAAAGAAAACACAATGTTAAATGTCAATCCAAGACAGCAGCGACTCCGACTTACTCTCCTGATAAAACCTCATTCGAACTCTAACCATGAGTGAGAGATAAGTCTGAAATCAACTACTATAAAAAGTTTTAGTTGCGCATAGAAATTGCTCATAGTATAAGCTTGTTTTCTGTTTGATTGACTTCTATAGTCTGTTTCGTTTTTGGTCTGTTCACTCATAGTACTCGTTTTTGGTCTCTTTTTGGTATGCATGTTCACTTATTTTTGGTCTGTTCAAAGTGTTGTGGAGGATATTTGAGAAGCTTTTCACAGATTTCCGTGACTGTTTGAAAAATTTCGAGTACTATGACCTGTAGGCGAGCGCTAAGTCCAGATTTCAGCCAGTAGGAAGTGCCTTATTAAACAAAATAGTATATAGAGAAAGTCCTTCAACATAGCTTAAATTGACCCTTCAGAGACAGAGACTTCCCAATATCTCAATGAATAGGGCACAGCTTAACCAATTCCAATTAGCCAACTTTCAAGGACTTACAGAACCACTTGCAAACTTCAGTCTAGAAGGAAAACATATCGTCCTCAAAACTTCAAACATATAAGTAGCTTTTGCTGAACATTACTGTTACCATCTCTTGCATTCTAAATAAGAGACCACTTGAGAATGCTAATCACATTCTTATCTCCACATTCTTTTAAAATTTCTCCTTTTTACTTTCTTTTCTAGTTTTAAATAATGCAAATAGACACTTCTCATAAACTTATCTAAGCCTGTGTAGAGTGAGGGCACACTGCAAACGGAACTTCCCTCTCGAATTTAAAAGCTTACACTTCATGTAAAAAGACTACAACTGTTTTGTACTTCTAAACAAAATGTATCATGTGAAGCTTTTTGCTTCAAATTTACATGTGAACATATGATACAAAGTATAAGCTCATATAATTATTACATTAAACATTCGCCAATCGCCACACCTTCAATTTTTCCAAATCCAAATGAAGGTAGAATTTTCATTTAAATTAAATGAAAAACTGAAAAAGTAAGCTTCAACTTCAGTATTTTAACATTGCATCAATAGCGATACAACTCATACAATTACAATTACCATCTAAGCATAGTTAGGCATGCGCATCATCAACATATCTGTACATCTAGTGTTAGGATATATGCAAATCACATATACGTAGGAAATTATCCAGATAAACTAACTAGCTATTTTATTCATAGAGAATAGAGTACTCATTAAGCATATTCTATAAACCAAAAGATAATGTAAACCTGGCATTTATAACACAAAACTCAGAAATTAGAGGAGTCAGTCAAAAGAAGCTTAATAATTGGTAGGCAAGTCCTTTTTTGGTAAAGATTTTGATGCTGAGTAATTAGCTGTAGTTTCAGTTTCCACCTCTCTCACTCGAGAAATCTCTAACTCATTATCATCATCCCAATCATGGTCTTCTTTAGGTACTTAGTCTTGATAATCTTGTTTAACGTTGGAATTCTCTTTTCCTTTTCCACAAATCTTATTCTTATCCAACAGTTGTTGAACAATGCCGTTTGACATGAGGTATTCATATTTAGGCATTCCTTTCTATGGGCATGGACTTTACTTTTTCATATGGGCTTATTTGAGCTTTTTGTTTTAGTTCTTCGCCATTTTCAACTAAATTCAGTAAACAGAAACAAATGAGTTAAAAAGATTAGTCGAAGGGATATTAATTAAGAAAGATAACAGAGTTGTAAACAATCATATTGCATGCAACAAAACAGAATATTCAGAATAAGACAATGTCGTGAACTAATAAAGAAAACATATAACAATTGAGCCAGCCTGCAGAAACCTTTTCGAACGGTAAGATGCCAATTTAGATGAAGAAAACTCAGGAAATGACCCTAAATTATAATGATATAAAGACCTGAAAAACGGAGTAGCTAAAAGTCCATATATTGATTATCTAGAGTTTTTAACGTTCTTAATAAAGCTAACAGACCAATTCAAAATCCAGGCATATATGTTACATGGCTGATTAAGAACGCCACTGAAAAGAATTGTAACAGGACTTTTACATTAGAAAAGACGTATTGCTAGTGCTGTTTATAGTCACTTTTATAGCCACCTTTGCATATTCATGTCGCATATTTCACTCGCCCACCCCTTCATTTGATTTTAATTTATCTAAAGTTTAAAATAGTCAATTCCTATTTGCTTCTGTTGTTATCTGCATAGTTCAGTCATATGTTGACTACTAAGTATTGAATAGCCTAGTGAGCTGTAGTAACTAGTGATACTTTAACAAGCATACTGTTCTGCTCAGGCTGGCTTGTTGTTGTGCAGTTTCTTTTTCAGCTTGTTGTTGTGCAGTTCTTTTGTGCAAGCCTTGTGCTGTTCAGTCTAGTTCTGCTGTGTAGCTTGTTTGGCTGGTGTCTTTTTTTTTTTTGCTTTTCAAATGGGCAAGCCTGCTAATTAAAGAAAGTCACAGTTTAAGCGTTTACACAGCAAGTTAATGAACATCAGTTTGGCTGGTGTCTTTGTAGAATGTTTTAGTGTTTTTTGTTTTTGCTTGGGTGCGGGTTGTGCTCACTTAGCTTTTGTTTCTCTTGTTTTTTTGTGTTGGTTGTTGTTTGGGTTTCTACCTTTGGTAATTATTAAGTTCACTAATTTACCAAATATATACATATATATATATATATATATATATATATATACACATATTCATTGCTCATGTCTATATTTCTAATAGTCATTCATTTTTCCCTTGATTAATAGTTGGTATTATTTTGAGAAGACCACTAGTAGTTAGGATCAAGCTGGTTAGGATTACTGTTAATTTTCCCTTGATTTTATGGAATGTTCATCATACTTCATATATATTTGACATTAAATTTTCTTTGCAGATTATTGATGATTCAAGTGGTAATAGTAAAATGTAGATCAAGAGATGAACAAGTTATCTTGAAGCTAAGCTAGCATAAAGATAGGTTTACATGGTAATTAGTTTGTTCGTAGCCAGGACGTTGTTTTTATTTAGTTTTGGATCATCTTGTAGAAAAAATGATAATGCTAGATAGAAAGTTATTTTTGTTTTAAAATATCGCTTTTATTTCAGTTTGACTAGACTCTGCGAATTAATTTAATGTATAGATGATTTTTATCACTTTTTCTAAAGTAACTACGTTATCGCTAAGTATATATGAATCATAGCATGACGTTTATATATATTTCTTTAAGATAATGTACGTATTTGATTATGATTATCTATGGTCGACATATATTTTTATAGATAATTCATGATTTTAGATATATATATATATAAAATATGATGCAAATTGTGACGCTCCAAAGTGTCTAAATTATTATGTATATATGAAAAATAATATGATGTAAATTGTGACGCTCCAAAGGGTCTAAATTATTTTATAGGGAATAAGGAGAACTCGCACGAAAGTAAACATATAGGGACACTAATAAGAGTCTATATATTTAGGGTGTCTAAAGCGTCTCTATATGGTTTATAGTGGTGGAGAAATGTGTCTATAAGCGTGCAAATAGTGACGCTTTTTACAGTCTAGATATTGGGACTATCTATAGAGTCCCTATATCCCAAATAGCGGCGGCGAAATACATCGATATTTTACAAATTGTGACGCTCTAAAGCGTCGGTAAATAGCGGCAATGAAAATAGCGACCCTCTCCCAAAGCGTCGCTATGTGAAATAGCGACACTCTTTACCGTCGCAATTTGTCCCAAAAAGCGTCACAATGTGCCGCGTTTTTTTGTAGTGCCAGCAGCGCTGGGCTAAGGCACTGCACAGCGACGAAGGCAAGCAGGCAGCAGGCATGGGCGAGCAAGCCTACTTCAATCTACCAACCTGCTATATTATTCTACTCCCCAACAATGCAAGTTCAAATGATGGATCATCATAGGGTCATTAAGGCAAAGGCCATGACCAAAAGACACAAAGCACGTAGTCAGCAAAAGCTGAGTACTTACAAGGCTAGAGTGAAATAAAACTATAAACATGCTTCACTCGCTAAAGTACTACTCAACATGCAAAAGCCATTTAATAATTAATAACTAAATCATGAATACAAGACCCGACTCTTGACTCGACTCTTGACTCACAATTTAATTAGAATAAGCTTCGAATGAGCCAAAAGAATATTCCATAAAGGAAGGGTGTTGGGAGCCCACCAAACACCATAATAAATAATAAATAACGTACCATACCGAGTGTCGTCGGGCCATACAGACAGAATTCCAGCGCATAAATTAAATGAAACAACGTCTTGTATCATTAGTAGGAGATTCAAGCTTTCCGGCAAGTCTCCCCCCATTGTTCATACTCAAGGTATATACGCTCCAAGAGTTTTGAAGCTTGTTCTGGTTGCACTTTACATTTATTAATATTTTATTAATGGTGAACTCGAGACTCGAACACACATACATACATACATACAATTAATAAGTGACAACCAAAACATTTCATTTTAATTCCTTTAGGACTTGTCATCAATAAATCAAGACGTTTTTAAATTACTACCAAGTTCCTTCTCACAAAAGTGAGATTCCACATCATGCCTATTAACGTGAGGGTTGTGCCCTTGCACGACAAATCCTAATTCATTTCATATGAAATATTCCCAACTGAACCCTACATGTGCGGTGGCTTACGTGAGCTAACCCTTCACATGTGGTAAAATAAATAGTACAACGTGGTACGAATAATTGGCTCAAAACTATGCTAGACATCCCGTACAATAGCATAACAATAAATAATTCATCCCTTGCATGTGAAACAAACCATACATGCATAAATACAGAACAACATGAATGACAATGAAATCCATACTCATAATAATCCCAACATGCTTGTTCAACCAATAAATTTATTATTCCAATATAATAATCCACATGATTGTTCACCAAAACAAATATGAATCCACCAAGTTCACATAATATTATTCACATCAATAACAATCATGTAATGTCCCTTGACAAATAATGCGGTCGCCCTAGACTTGTACGTACCTTAAATACCTAAGCGTAGGGGCCACTTTGCAAAACGATCACTCACTTAGAAATCACCTCCTATCATCAAAATAATGAAACTTTAATTATTTCCATGTTCATCAAATTTCCAGCAACTTTATAAAATATTAAACCTTGTTAAAAATTAGAATTCAATCGTTCTTTAATAAAATAATCGTCTCAATTTGCAAAACTAATCCCTAGTATGAAAACATACTTTTTCCACCCCTAAAATCAATAAAAATCAACACTTTAGAACTTTTTATAAATCTGAAAATATAATTGATTATCATAATTAAATTAATCACCTAATTATGCTAATTAATTGACCCATTAGGTCTAGGTTAAAACCCTAACTTGAATTTCTCAATAAAACCAATTTAACATCATAAAAGTCAATTCTTTATTACATAAAGAAATCTGAAAATTCATGCTTTAATAATTAAAATACGCCTCTGTGAGGGGGTCGAAAAAGCGTGAGGCTAATGCATGACCTCGTCCCTCATGGGTGTGACGATTCTTTTTATTCAATCAAGTGTAATTGGATTTCCTGTGAGTATACATCCAATTGACTAGTAATATAGGAGTCGCCATTCAGTTTTTAACGACAATGAGAAAAACTGACAAAACCCGGTTATCGTGACATAAAGGGAGTGCAATTATGTTTGACCACGACGGCCGTAGGTTCCCTTGTGATCCCTGGTGTGGGGATCTCTCAATATACACCCGCAAGGTAGAGATTGAGGGTTCGGGGGACTGTAACTACCGAGAGGAGTACTTCGCTCGTCGATAACTCCAGAGGCAGGATATCCTTACTAGCTCAGCATAAATAATTGAAGGGACATGCGTTAACTATTAAACTAATCTGAGTTGATTTTAGCAATATGCAACATATAATACTAATTCGATCATGATTATCTGATTTAAATACCATTAAGGGACCTAGCATGATAATCCGATTTCCCAAAAACATCATATTTGTTAGGCGTGATAGAACAATCAGATTAGGTTAGTTTAACAGTTCATAAAAAGGGCGAGGAAAACAGTTAAATCATCGAAAAGGGACACATTACGACGCACCCTTGAGAGGTGCGTCACGGTTCTCAGAAAACTAACCACTTTGACTTTGCTATTTCTCCTTTTTATTTAACGAATCTCAATTATGGGACAGGATACGTTCTGTTCGATTTATGGATCGATTGCGACAGAACGCGTGAACAATTTCGCAGCGAGAGGCTTAGACTAAGGGTTGGAGTCAATACTCAGAATATAATTGTGTGTTGTTGTGTGTCGTTTCACGTCGAAACTAGGGGCCTATTTATAGGGAAGAGTTCTTGGAAAGATAGGATTGCAGAGTTCTAATCCACAAAGAATTAGGAAAAGAGACGTACCCAGGTATTTTCAGCGCCCAGGCCTGGGCGCCGAAGATTTCGGCGCCAGAGCCAGGCGTTGAAAATAGGGTCTGGGCAGTTTTGTTTAGTCAGATTCGGATTCCTCAAATCCGTAGAGTTTGAGATTAATTTGAGTCTTTTAGCGCGTATCAATTTTATGACGGAATGCGTCTGGGCCCGTTATGAACTCTAGGCTCGTTAGGATTTTAATTAATACGTGACTCTTATTTCCGAATCCTATTAGGAATAGGATTCTCGCGGTTTTCTATCTCATTTAGGATTTATGCTGGAGTGCAACACCTAATTCTGACATGTTTCTATCTTTTATGATTTGCCACTTTTAGACGCTACCTTTTACGGCAGTTACTATTTTAGCAGGTTTCCATAAATAGCAGGTTTCGGGTGAAATGAAATGGGGAATCGAGATTCGTTTATTTTATAGGAGATGCGTTGTAAAGTGGAGTTTTTATGCTTTCATCATCGAACCTTTCCCCTGCGGGAACGGGGACAAAAGTAGGTGTCTACAGTTAGCCCCCACTTTGTCTGAGTCTTGGAGTAAGACGATGGTCAAAGTATTAGACGGAGTGCGTCACACAAGCCATGGTGTATGTGACCTGTTTTGCGAGGGTCTCACGAGCCCCCGAGTGATAACATTTGACTTAAGGGTCATCACTTGAAGTGTCGACATATCCCTCACGTGTCATTGGGATTTGTCAACTGATAGTATAGAAACTTCCTCACTTTGTCATTGGAAGGATCTAAAGGTGCGTAGAAACTCCCTCACTTTGTCATTGGGAGTAACTACAGATGTTTTCGAAATTAAAGCTGTAAAGTGTAATTGGGCCTGGCCAAGCCCAATCACGAGGTAAAACGTTTTTAAAGATTCTCATTTTCAGGGCTAGCTAAACGAGAAAAGCCCCTTGTTTTTATAGGACGTAAAACGAAGGAAAATCCAGCACATCGTTCTTTTTTGGAAAAACGGAAAACCAATCCTTTAATTTTTGGAAAAAAGAGAAAACCAATCCTTTAATTTTTGGAAAAAGGGAAAACCAATCCTTTAATTTTTGGAAAAAAGGGAAAACCGAAAAAAATTATCGCTGCAGCGACTAAGGACCTGCGCAGTTAGTGACGCAGACCCCGCTCGCTGAAGGTGGGCGAGCCTGTCCGTTGAGGGTGGACTCCCCGTCCTATAGAAGTGGACGAATATGTTTTGATGTTTTGAAAATAAGGACCTACGCGGTTTGTGACGTAGACCCCGCCGGCTGAAGATGGCGAACCTGTCCGCTAAGGGTGGACACCCCGTCCGATAGAAGTGGACGAATCTGTTTTGAAATTTGTTTGTGCTTTTTGAAAATAAGGACCTACGCGGTTTGTGACGCAGACCCCGCCGGCTGAAGATGGCGAGCCTGTTTGTGTTTTGAAGATCTCATTTTTTGAAAACTGAGGACCTGCGCGGTAAGTGACGCAGACCCCGCCCGCTGAGGGTGGGCGAGCCCATTTTGAATTTCTTATTTTGCCTATGTAGAAGGGCTTTTGTGATTACAACCTATTGGTGGGTCGTAATATTTCCTGATTAGATGTGTCCTATAAGTGGGTTCACACTGTGTATATTTTTGTTTAACAATATTTTTTTTAAGATATCCAAACATGATATGGTGTATGGCGCAGTCTGGGAATGTGATTTTGATCGCGCGCTCTTCGTTGGAGTCTATTTTTTCGCGAGCCCCCAAGCACTGGGGCTCGTCGGTTGTTTTTCGCATCTTGTAACCATGCTTGGGGTCATGCTCGTATGTGCGAGTGATCTTTATAGTGGTGCGCTACTCTTAACAAAGCCGTGAGGTGCGAATTTCAGTGAAGAAATCGGCAATTTTCAAGCCGAATGAATATGGCAGGGCCCAATAGAAGTTAGGGCATTTTTGAGCCTGGGTTCATTTTCGGCGCCCAGGCCTGGGCGTTGAAATAATTCACGCCCAGGTGGGGCGTTGAAAGTGTTGTTTGGGCTGGTCTTTTGATGACACAGTTGGCCTCTTGTTCATTCGTTTATTTCACTTGGAAGTTCTATGTATTCTCTTTTCTTTTGTTTTTTTATTTGTTTTTAGAACGTGATGATTTTCTTGAGAAGCCGTAGCCGATTGGTAGACTACGGTGCTTGTCGCTTTGGGGCGATTATTTTAAGGAACTGTTGCTCTTAAGGTGTACAGTTATTGCAATAGTCGGGCGAGTCTATATGGCCCGAGGAACATACCTTGAGGTGTAAGACTTTGATCGCTCTTATATTTTTTGAACGTGTTCGTGAATGATGATATGTATGTGCGAACGAGCATTCATAGAATGGTCGTTGTGTGCGGTCCATTAATCAGTTTTCTTGAATCATTTTTTTTTGAGCAATGACTGATTTTTAATAGTTTGCTTAGAAGCTTGATAGGGGTCAGGTCCATTCATGAAGTGGGCTCAAACATCGTGCCCTTTCGATTGTTCAAACATTTGCTTCGAGATTTTTTATTTTGTTATGGTTGTTTCGTAGCTTGGAGCCCCCAAGTATGCATGTTGGGATGCTTCCTTTTGGCGTACGATTTTGTAGGTTCTTTCGAGAAAGATGCCTTGGGGTTTCGCTCGTGTAGGTGCGAGCTATCCCTTCCGTGGTAGGTAATGTTTTGCTACCTTTAATCCTTAATGTAGAAGTCGTGTGGCTTGCATTTGGGCGATAAGTAGTCTTTGCCTCTTACTCTTGGTCGTGCTTGCATTAGTGCAATGTGCCTTACCTTTTTTTAGACTTTTACTGTGGGATTATGGTGCAACGCAGGCTTGTGTGGCCTAACGGCATGTCTTAGAACATTCCTCCAAGTGTTGGGATATCATTATTTGGAGTACTTCATCGTGCTGAATCGTTCAGGTGCTCGAACAAGTGTAGCACCTTCTGCGTGGGTTTGCACGGCTTATTACTTCGTTCGATGCGATGATTCATAGGTGTTTCTTTCTTATTTTTGTATCTGGGCAAAACTTGGCTAGCAGAAAGATTCAGCGCCCAGGCTGGGGCGTTAAAGATATCGGCGCCCAGCGCTGGGCGTTGAAAATGATTCCTGGGCAGAATTTTGACAGTTTTTTTTTTATTCTTTTTTTTCTTTCGCTTTTGCTTTGGAACGATGTAGACTGTGTAACGGGCGATTTATAGGGCGAGCGTTATGTGCAGTGGTTTGACCGGAGTTTTGGTGACTCGCGATTTTCAGTTACCCTTGTTAGTGGGGCGACTTTATATACTCTAAGTAATGCTTAGAATTTGGGAGGGGTTGCAGCCATTCTAAGGTTCGTTTTACATGATTAAAGCTTAGGATTGTGCCCCTATGATGTATGTATAGCATTAGCGCCGAGAATTTGCGATAAAATCGTCATTTCGAGCATTTTTAGAGTGTTTTTCTCAAGCCCCCAATTGTAGCTACGGGATTGGCTTGGTGCTATAATGCTTTGCATACGTCTTTATGCATTCATGGTGACATGGATCATGAATAGTTTGAACCAGACTCGTTTAGTGCGAGGTACGTTCGGGTAGTAATTTGCTACTTTTCTTGTAAATGTCGTATTGTGCGACATTGCCATGGTCAAGGTAATCATACGTTGAAGTGTGCCTTGACCAAAAGCTAGGTGCCTTTCTTTACCCATAATCATATTTATAGATCTTTTTGACTCACTTGCAACATCGAGATAAATGCATACTTAGATTAAACCAATGACACTTTATTATGTTCGAAGAAGTCTTTGAACATTATTTGAAATCCGAGTCCTACTATGTACAATCCGAGGTGTCCTAAGTAAGTTTGACTTATAGAAGGGTTCGTACAAGATTACATGGGTGAATCAAAATACTGTTATGATTTTTGGAATGCTGTCTAAGGATTTGCTGGAAGCCAGGGTGCAGGCGTCAAGACATACTTGTGCCCGTTTGGCATATGCTTTAGGCTTTTAGGGCCATCTTTTCCAAAATTGCGGGAATATAAACCGTTTTCAAATTGACTTAGATTTACTTGGTGTATGTCTGTATAAATGGTCGAGGTATACTTAGTTCCTTCCCTATCTCTTTCATTTCAATTTTTAGCCCCCAGTTACTGTTATGTCTTCCCATTAATAATGTTTTCAGATTTCGATTTTAGATGCCCGTGTCATATGTCTGAGTAGGGTGAGCCTTGGTTAAGTGCCAAGTCCTATTGACAATGTCTGATTTTTTTTCAAAGGGGATTCGCGAGCATTTGAGTTACCATGAACGGGTGCCCTGAGCTCGAAGGAACGATGGGGCGACGCCGTAGAACAATCCTCTTTATTGCAAGGTTACTGCCCTTATTACTTGTTGGCGATTATGACTGTGTCTTAGTGGTGAAAGAAGGTCTTTAAGAGAGCGACTATGTCTAGTGTTGAAAGAAAGTCTTTAAGTGAGTTAGTTCGCTTTAGGGAGGGTCAAGTCGAGTACTTTAGAGGTCATGGACGCTTGCGCTAGCCCCCATTCAATTGAGGCAAAGTGGTCTTTTGAGTCTTGGCTAAGTGCCTAGGAGTGTGAGTGCTCCTTCTGGCAAGGGTACGTGCCCTTATTATTTTTGGATGTGTGCTCATTAATTTTGGCATCTTGATGACTTGGATTCTTCTTTTGACTTAAATCTTTCTTTCGACTTGGGTTGCAAGTAATTAAATTTCAATAAGGGACTCTATTTCTTATTCTTGTTATTTCTATAGGCTTTAATATTGGTTGCAAATTGGTTGGACCGAATCATGGATTGCCTACGTATCCGCCTTAAATAAATTTAATTTGGAATCAGGTCTTGCGTAGTTCTTATCCTAGAAAATGGTTTCTTAGAATGCCGAATTCGATAGGTATGTTCTGAGGTGGAAACATATTATTTGAAACGGTAGAATAAGTGAAGTTTATTATTATTTTAATCTACTGCTTTGCCGTAAGCCAAAAATTTGTTTTATATATTTTTTGAGTACATGTATTTTTTTGGTGGTATGTATATCTGAATACGTGCTGTACCCCTCCAAGTGTTCGTTATTTTTCCGTGCATGTGCGGATAAAATGACGAGCACTTCTGGACAAAATTTGGCGAGCAGAGAGATTCAGCGCCCAGGCTGGGGCGCTAAAGATTTCGGCGCCCAGCTATGGGCGCTGAAAATGACTTCTGGGAGGATCTTTTTTGGTGCGCTAAATGCTCCTTTTTCTTTTAGACTAACTTTAGAGGCGCTTTGCAAAGTTCCTTCTTTGTTATTTATTACTTGTTTGTACTTTTCATTTGTCTTCTTTTTTTATTCGTGACTCAAGACGGTTTGAAAGACGGGTTGAATGAGATAGGATAAGTTGTATAGGTATTAGTCGAGCATGAGGATTACACCTGCTAGGGCTCACAATTTGCAGCCTCAAGCTAGTGTCATGAGTTTAAATCAACCAAGGTCAATGAGTAGTATGGGGACGGCTTAAGGGTATATCAACAGGATGTATCCACACAAGTTATATGGTCATTATGCTAATAATGGTGTAAGAACAGGTTTTGGGTTTTGGAAATAATGGGTATGACGCACGTGTCAATGGCCGTGCGTGGTTTGCGGTTGACAACAAATTCAAGAACAAGAGTCGAGGTAATGGTTTCTTGGGTTATGGCAATGAGAACATGGATGGGTTAGATGAGCTGAACAGGGACCCCGAGCGAATGCGTCTAAGAGCATAAGGATTGGAAAGGGTAGACATCGTAGAATTTTATGATTTGGATTGGTTGACTCAATTCTTTTCCTTCGTTTACTAGGGTAGGTTTCGCACTTTGGGAGGTACGGGCTAAGTATTTCATGGCTCTTTTTCGCTCTCCCTTTTCTCTTTCTCTTTTTTAAGCATTTCATGGCTTGCTCTTTTCGCTCTCCCTTTTCTCTTTCTATTTTTTCCTTTTTGCATGGGATTTCTCCCCAACATAAATCCTTCAATTTTTTTTTTTATTTGGGCTAAAAGGTAGATGGTTATGGTCTTTGAGTCACGAGGCGAGACTGAGTGAGCCTCGTTTGGTAGGCCTATAGTGGACCTTTAATTTTAGTAGGCCTAGGGTGGACCTTTAATTTTAGTTGGCCTAGGGTGGACCTTTAAATTATCTTACTTTGCAAGCGTATTTAGTCGTTTCTTAAAATGTGCAAATAGCGTAGATTCAAAATGTTGTTTTTACCTTATTGAAATTTAAAGAAAGAATTACATCGAAAATAATTTTTTACAGTTTCCGGGATTTAATTGGAAGTTGTGATTTAGACTCAAACTTTCATTAATTTTCTGATTATAACCCGTGTAGGAATACAAGGAGGTGGCCTAGACTCAAAATAATGACGTGGCGTAAGCCTATAATACTTGACCAAGCAACTCTCAGACTTAGGCTACTTGGACCATAACTTTCGTTGGTTGACACTTTTAGATTTTAACCCTTGGGTGTCCATTTGTCATCCGCCATTTTTCTTAATGTTGGCAAGGTAGTTAATTGGGGAGATCGAATTTTTACTTTTGCAAGACTAGAATCATTAGTGCGGCTTCTCTCTTAGTGTGTATTGCTTTACTCCGATGGTAGCCTTATGGTATGCCGATTTGGGTATTTTCATGGTTGGTCATGTTGCATTCATGGAAAATCTTTTAGTCCGTACTTAGTAGTATTTCAAGGAGCGAGTGACTCGAGAGGACTATGATAGTCGTGACCCAATGTGATCATAAGCCTTGAGGCCATTAATTTTTTTCCAATGGTATTGATACCTTAGGTTCACTTTGGGGGTTGTGCGACTATGGAGGAATGATTTTCAGAATGTGACTGTTTCCATTTTGCAAATACTATAATATATTCTTTTATTGGTGAGAGAGAATATTGAGGCCGTGGGTTCTTAGCAAGGGATGACAATTACATATGGGTGCTCATTGATTTAAATGTTAGGAAGGGAGACTCAATATGGTTTAACCTTTTAACTTGCAGAATGACACCAAGCATTAGGACCGATTCTATGGATAAGACAACTAAGACTTAGGATTTAGATTGTACTTTGTCATAGCCTAGTCTAGACTCGGATTTACTTATTTTTCATTTGAACAATTATTTTTTCTTGAAGACTTTATTCGAACATTATTTTTTGAATACTTTGCCCATGTGACACTCAAGGTCGTTTAATTAGCATGCTCGGTTTTGGTGCCGAGCAATTTCGTCGTAGGAGGCCTAACAACGACACAAGGAGTTATTTATTTTTTACAAGTCGCTTTTAGAATCGAGTGCCTTTTCATACGCCCTCGCAGCAATTTTTTCCGAAAAGTTTTTTTTGCTACGTATGTTTTTCTTATGCGCGGGCACCGAGGCTGATGTGCCTGACCAAAAGGCCAGGCAGCAACTTCAGCGCCCAGCAGTGGGCGTGAGAAATTTAAGCGCCCAGCCAGGGGCGTTGAAAATGCGTCCCTGGCTGGTTCTCGTTTTCTGTTTGCGTCTACATTTGTTTATGCGACTTCAATTTTGCGTGCTTGCCTAATAACGTCCTTTACGCGTTGTGCAGCGTTTGTGGGATTCGTTACGGCCATCCCGAGCGTCGCTTATTTTTGTGGCGATCGTTCGGGCTTGCGGAACACGTATTTTGGTATAACTCTTTGGCCAATTGGTTCATGAATGTTGGGGCAATTTTTAAGGTTGTTGGTTTTCTAGCATTATTTGTCTAGCGTTATTCGTACGCACAATCATAACATAGTCACATAGTTCGCTACACACAACTACATTACAAACATGGATTTGAAAATTAAATATGTCACGTAGTTTATGATAGGCTTCTATGGGTAGTATTTGCGCCTGGCTTGGTACCGCTTCTATCGTAGATCCAACACATGCCCCGGTCGAGGTAGTGTCTTCAACAGACGAATTTCGCTCAAGAGGCCAACCCGCAAGTGCAAGCCAAGGGGGCATGCAGGCGAGAGGGACCTAATGGGCGAGCGATTGGGTTCGGGATAGGTGTACTACCTGCACAAGTACCCAGTGGGAAACATGCGGGGCGTATGCACCCCCCTATTGGCGAAAAAAAGGTATCCTTAGTCCCAACTCCCGAGGGAGCCGTGATTCGTTATGATGTTCTGCCCGTTCACATTAATATGTTGATTTTCTGGTCGTCCCAACTTGATGGGGAAATAAACGCGGGGTAGGATCGTTTCACCCTTCGGCTATTTTGATTACCTACAAGCACGAGTATTTCGTTCACTATCCCCAGTGGAGTCGCCACTGTGAGGGGGTCGAAAAAGCGCGAGGCTAATGCATGACCTCGTCCCTCGTGGGTGTGACGATTCTTTTTATTCAATCAAGTGTAATTGGATTTCCTGTGAGTATACACCCAATTGACTAGTAATATAGGAGTCGCCATTCAGTTTTTAACGACAATGAGAAAAACTGACAAAACCCGGTTATCGTGACATAAAGGGAGTGCAATTATGTTTGACCACGACGGCCGTAGGTTCCCTTGTAATCCCTGGTGTGGGGATCTCTCAATATACACCCGCAAGGTAGAGATTGAGGGTTCGGGGGATTGTAACTACCGAGAGGAGTACTTCGCTCGTCGATAACTCCAGAGGCAGGATATCCTTACTAGCTCAGCATAAATAATTGAAGGGACATGCGTTAACTATTAAACTAATCTGAGTTGATTTTAGCAATATGCAACATATAATACTAATTCGATCATGATTATCTGATTTAAATAGCATTAAGGGACCTAGCATGATAATCCGATTTCCCAAAAATATCATATTTGTTAGGCGTGATAGAACAATCAGATTAGGTTAGTTTAACAGTTCATAAAAAGGGCGAGGAAAGCAGTTAAATCATCGAAAAGGAACACATTACGACCACCCTTGAGAGGTGCGTCACGGTTCTCAGAAAACTAACCACTTTGACTTTCCTATTTCTCCTTTTTATTTAACGAATCTCAATTATGGGACAGGATACGTTCTGTTCGATTTATGGATCGATTGCGACAGAACACGTGAACAATTTCGCAGCGAGAGGCTTAGGCTAAGGGTTGGAGTCAATACTCAGAATATAATTGTGTGTTGTTGTGTGTCGTTTCACGTCGAAACTAGGGGCCTATTTATAGGGAAGAGTTCGTGGAAAGATAGGATTGCAGAGTTCTAATCCACAAAGAATTAGGAAAAGAGCCGTACCCAGGTATTTTCAGCGCCCAGGCCTGGGCGCCGAAGATTTCGGCGCCCAGAGCCAGGCGTTGAAAATAGGGTCTGGGCAGTTTTGTTTAGTCAGATTCGGATTCCTAAAATCCGTAGAGTTTGAGATTAGTTTGAGTCTTTTAGCGCGTATCAATTTTATGACGGAATGCGTCTGGGCCCGTTACGAATTCTAGGCTCGTTAGGATTTTAAATACGTGACTCTTATTTCCGAATCCTATTCTGACATGTTTCTCCTATGCTGGAGTGCAACACCTAATTCTGACATGTTTCTATCTTTTATGATTTACCACTTTTAGACGCTACCTTTTACGGCAGTTACTATTTTTAGCAGGTTTCCATAAATAGCAGGTTTCGGGTGAAATGAAATGGGGAACCGAGATTCGTTTATTTTATAGGAGATGCGTTGTAAAGTGGAGTTTTTATGCTTTCATCATCGAACCTTTCCCTTGCGGGAACGGGGAAAAAAGTAGGTGTCTACAGCCTCATGAATCAAAACATTTAAATCCTCAAAATACGGTGTTCATAACCGATTCCCAGCATTTTAATTATTCAAAACAATAATAATAATAAAATTTGAAATACGGAATTGAAATAGAATAGGTAAGGAAGAAGAGAATTATACCAATCCGGCCTATAGCACGGAACAACCACGAATTAATGTGATTGGGTGAAAGAATTGAACGAACGAAACAAAGCAACACACACACATACCTTGTGTGTGTGCGCGCGCGAGCGGGAACGGAGAGCAGGCACATCAACGCGCTGGCGCGCGGGACGAGTGGGCGAGGGCGCGTAGGCGTTGGGCGCTGTGCGCGCAAGATACAAGAGCGAGAGAGTGAGGGAGTGCGCGTTGGGCGCGAGAGGTGTGAGGGCGAGGGGCAGCGCTGGGCGCGAGATAGAGAGTGTGAGGGCAAGGGGTGTGTGCTGGGCACAAAAGCACATGAGGGAGAGCAACCAGGGCACGAGGGCACGCAACACACGAGGGCACGAGTGCTCGTGCTGGGCGTGCGGGGAGCCGGACAAGAGAGGAAAGAGGAGAGGAGGAGTGTGGGGCAAGCAAGAGAGGAAAGGCTGAATGTAAAATAAGGGGGATCATTAATGAGGAGAGTCCTATTTATAGGCTCTCATATCCCTTGTGGGCTAGGCTTGGAAATTTGACATTGGTCTTTAGTTTTTAAATGATTGGGCTAGCCTTAAGCTTAGAATTAAATTCTTTTGATTGGGCTCGATTAATAAAACGAGTTGGACTTTTCATTTAAAACCCAAACCTTTAAAATTACTTGCGACCCATTACATTTCCCGACTAGGAAATTAAATTCGTTTCGTAATTAATTAAAATAATAAATATTCTAATTAATTAAAATACATTTAAATAATATTTAAATGCGAAATAAATTCTAAAAATCATAAAATGCGTTATAAATATAATAATATATATTTATAATTATTATAAAAATACGAGGTATTACAGTCTACCCTCTTTAAAAGAAGTTTCGTCCCGAAACTTGGGTTCGGAAATCAAAATTCAATCTCAAAACTTGAGAGTTTATGAGACTTTAATGCGTTCACTTGCAAAAAAATTTGTACTCTTTATATGATTAAACAGGACAATAATAAATGCAAATTCAATACAAAGCACTAAATTGAGCATAAAATAGGGGAAAACAAGGTAAAAAGTGCAAAATTCTACCGCACTCTACCCCCTCAAAAGACACGAGTTACGACCCCGTAACTCAACTAACCTCGGGAAAAAGCTCGGGATATTTCTTTCTCATTTCGTCCTCCGCTTCCCAAGTTGCTTCCTCAGATTCTTGATTAGACGACAACACTTTGACAATTTTCATATCCTTAGTACGTGTACTACGCACTTAACTATCCAGGATTTTGACAGGTCTTTCCTCGAAAGTTAAACTTTGGTCTAATTTTATGGTCTCCGGTTGCAACACATGCGACTTATCCGGAACATACTTCCTCAACTGAGATATGTGGAACACATTATGCACTCTATGCAAGTCCATAGGCAAGGCTAGTCTATAGGCTACCTTTCCAATTCGTTCTAAGATTTCATATGGGCCTATGTACTTAGGGCTTAACTTCCCTTTCTTTCCAAACCTCATGACACCTTTCATTGGTGACACTTTGACCAACACCTTATCACCTATGTTGAACTCTTCATCCCTACGTTTCAAGTCTGCATAACTCTTTTGGCAATCCTGCGCCGCTTGAATTTTCGATTGGATGGTTTGGATTTGGTTCATGGTGTCCTCTATCATTTGAGGTCCCAACACTACGGTTTCACTAATGGCATTCCAATAAAGTGGACTTCTACACTTCCGTCCATACAAATCCTTAAATGGTGCCATTCCTATACTAGCATGATAGCTATTGTTGTATGAAAACTCAATCAAATCCAGGCTATCTTCCCAACTTCTTTGGAAATCGATGACGCATGCTCGAAGCATGTCCTCAAGGGTTTGGATGGTTCTCTCAGTTTGTCCATCTGTGGCTGGGTGGAAGGCTCTACTAATTTTCAATGTCGTACCAAAGCTCTTCTACACACTTTTCCAGAAATTCGAAAGAAACCTTGAATCCCAATCTGATAGGATATCCTTAGGAACTTCATGTAACCTCACAACATTCTTAATGTAAGCTTTAGCAAGTTGTTCCATTTTCCAGGTTTCCTTCATTGGTATGAACACTGCCGACTTGGTCAACCTATCTACCACGACCCAAATTGTATCATTTCCGATTTTCGACTTGGGAAAACAAGTGACAAAGTCCATTGAAATATAGTCCCATTTGCAGCTGGGAATCTCTAAAGGTTGGACCTTTCTTTTGAGGTCTCCTATGTTCTATCTTAACTTTCTGACAAGTCAGGCATCTAGCCACAAATTCAGCCACTTCGTTCTTCATTCTTGGCCACCAATAGATCTTTTTCAAATCCTTATACAACTTGTCACCACCTGGCCGGGTGCACAGAATATGGAGTATTGTGCCCTTCTCTCATCAATTTCTCCTTCAATTCACCACATTTTTGAGGCACACACCACCTGCCTTTGTACCACAATCTTCCATCGTCATGGATCTTGAAATCTAATTCCTTTTCTTGCGAAATCTTTTCCTTGATTCGCTCCAACTTTACATCACCAGCCTGATTCTCCTTAATCTCATCAAATATTGACGGCTGGATGGTTAGGGCATTCATCATTCCCTCAAGACTTTCACCATTCACTATTTCAAGGTTCAAACGCTGCATGTCCTTACACAGCTCGTTAGCAACTACTAACGCATTAACACTATGACTTGATTTCCTACTCAAGGCATCCGCAACTACGTTGGCTTTTCCTTCATGGTAATGAATATACAAATCATAGTCCTTGATTAACTCCAACCACCTTCGTTGGCGCATATTCAAATCTTTCTGTGTGAAAATGTACTTTAATCTCTTATGATCCATGAATATCCTACATTTCACACCATACAGATAGTGTCTCCATATCTTTAATGCAAACACTATGGCGGCTAGCTCTAAATCATGGGTAGGGTAATTGGATTCATACGACTTCAACTGCCTCGACGCATACACAATAACCTTTCCGTTCTGCATCAATGCACACCCTAAACCATTCTTAGAGGCATCACTATATACATCATAGGTACCACTCTCAACTGGCAAGGTTAACACCGGCGCGTTGTCAATCGCGTCTTCAAGGCTTGGAACGCCTCCTCACACTGGTGGTTCCATTCAAACTTTGCCTCCTTCTTCATCAAGTTTGTCATTGGCTTGGCTATCTTAGAGAAGTCTTGCACAAAGCGTCTATAGTAACCAGCTAATCCCAGAAAACTTCGAATGTCAGTCACACTCTTGGGTGTAGGCCATTCACTAACAGCTTTGATCTTAGCAGGGTCTATTGCCACTCCTTCTTTAGACACAAAATGTACCAAAAATGCAACCCTTTCCAACCAAAATTCACACTTCGAGAACTTGGCATACAACCGGTTATCCCTCAGCGTACTCAACACAGATCTCAAGTGTTCAGCGTGATCCTCTTTACTCTTGGAATACACTAGGATGTCATCTATGAAAACCATTACAAACTTGTCCAAATAGGCATGGAACACACGATTAATTAAGTCCATAAATATTGCAGGTGCATTGGTTAACCCAAAAGGCATAACGGTGAACGCATAATGTCCGTATCTAGTCCTGAATGCGGTCTTTGGTATATCGTGATCAGCGATTCTCAATTGATGATAACCTGAGCGCAAATCGATCTTCTAAAAGATTTATGCTCCTTTTAGTTGGTCAAATAGGTCCTCTATCCTAGGTAAAGGATACTTATTCTTGATCGTGACTTTATTGAGCTCCATGTAGTCTATACAGAGCCTCATACTTCCATCCTTCTTTTTCACAAACAAGACTGGTGCTCCACAAGGCGATGCACTTGGCCTAATGTAACCCTTCTCTAACAGATCCTCCAATTGGCCTTTCAACTCATTCATTTCTGCTGGAGCCATTCGATATGGTGCTTTCGAGATAGGCGCGGTTCCAGGCACTAAGTCTATGGTAAAGTCAATAGGTCGATTAGGAGGCATCCCTGAAGGAAATAATGCCCTTGGTCCAAGTATGCATTCTATGTTAAGTCTAATAAATGCGGTTCAGTATTAATTAACAAGTTAATAATTCAGTGAGATCAAGTGAGCTGAATGCCTAGCTAGAGGCCGCTTTAGTTCAAGTGGAATTAATGATATTAATCCACAGCTTACTCTTGACTGAACCCGTAGGGTCACACAAATAGTACGTAAACGGATCAAGTATTTAATGGCATTAAATACTCCATCTATGAATATTCGGAACCGACGGATCTTGGTTTCAGTGGGAGCTAAGATCGTCACAGGCAAGAAATGAATACTCCGGAAACGATGATATTGCCGGAAACGGAAATATGGATCGTATCGGAAATATAAATATTATCCAAGTCGTAGATGTTGCCGGAAACGGAAACATGGTACGTATCGGAAAATATTATCGGAAATGGAAATATTGCCAGAATCGGAAATATTGCCGGAAACGGAAATATTGTCAGAATCGGAAATATTACCGGAATCGGAAAATAATTACGGAATCGGAAATATTAAATATTGTTCGTATCGGAAATGAATTCCGGAATCGGAAAATTTAATCGGAAGCGCATCGTACGAATAAGCATCGGACGAGGCCTGCCGGACGAGGCCCAGCACGAAGCCAGGCCATCGCCCAGCAAGCCAAGCGCGCCGCACAAACAGCCACGCCAGGCCCAGCGCAAGGCCAGGCCCAGCAGGCTGCGCGCACATCACGCGCAGCGCACAGCGCGCACAGCACGCGCAGCGCGCAGCGCGCGCGGGCGCTGTGTGGGCTGCTGCTCGCGCGCACGCATGGGGCCCATCGTGGCAGCCGTGCGTGTGTGTGCAAGTGTTTGTGTTCGTGCACGTTTCCTAAAACATGCAGAGTTCGGTTAATGATTAAATTCCTATTTCTATTTGATAAATTAATTAAATTAGAGTTCTTGTAGGATTCTAGGTTTAATTAATTTGTATCTGAATAGGATTTCGATTCCCTTTCCATACCCCTATAAATATGAGGCTAGGGCTCACAATTTATAACGAGTTTTAAAAGTATTCAAAGTGAGTTTTTGAGAGAAAATTCAAACACACATCTTGCTCAAATTGCCGAAATTTTCTAGTACCTTAAGGGCGATTCTAGTTGGTCAATCTTAAGGCGGATCCGGACGTGCTGTGGACTATCTACGGAGGGACGACACTTGGAGTCCTAAAGACTTGTTCTTGTTCGGTTCGGGCGCAGCTAGGGAGGGCACGCAACAAAGAGTATGCATCTAAATTATGCTATATGATTATGTGTAAATAATATGTTGTCCTGGGTTAATGGTTGTTTCCGCATGATCTATGTAATGTCATATGTATCATAACCTAACAATCCCCCGGATCTCTTCCGGAAACACATCGGGGAATTCATTCACTACCGTAATGTCCTCAGGTTGATCTTTGGCCACATGCTCTAGGTTCCTCACATTGCATAAGAAGACTGGGTTCCCTTTACTGACTAGCTTCACGAGTTTTATTGCCGTGATAATCCCTATGTTCTTAGGTTTACCAAAACGACGATACGACACTACTTTGCCTAAGCTAGACCTCAAGTGAACCTTCTGCTTCTCACAATCTATTTTGGCTTTGAACATGGCCAACCAATCCATGTCTAGAATCATATCTAGCTCTCCTAATTCAAACTCGATTAGGTTAGATAAGAATACGGTCTTGGCTATGGTCAAAGACACATCTCTATGGATTTTGGTACACTTCACTATGCTACCAGTAGGTATGACTATAGGTACTTCAATTGTTTCAGGCTCTTTCAAACCTAATTTTCCCAAAACATCTATTGAGATAAAAGAATATGTTGCACCAGAATCAAATAGTACTTTAACTAAAACGGAGTTAATAGAGAAAGTACCAGCTATGACGTCAGAGGAAGTCTCCGCTTCTTGCCTAGATATCACATTCAGCTTCCCTTGAGCAACTCCTTTGCTATAGCCACTTCCATTGGTGTTTCCATTGTTGTTTCGGTTCCCATTCTGTTGTTGGTTTCCTCCAGGCTTTCCATGGTTCTGGTGATTTCCATTGCTATTACTATTGTTACCACCTTGGTAATTCCTTTGGTTTCCACCTCCATTTCCTCCACTTCGGTTTTGATTATTCCGGTTATTGTTCTGGTGGTTACCTTGGTTAGGCTTTCCAATTTTAGAATAGCATTCGTATTCCCTATGTCCTAACTTCTGACAGAATCTACAGGTCCCTAGGTTTCCGTCACAATCCTTTCCAGGGTGATTTATGTTACAGCGCCTACAGTCGTAGGTCCTTACTCCATTCCTTCCAGACTGATTTCCACTACCTTGGTTGTTGCGATTTCCACCATTGTTAGCCCTAAACTGGAAATTCCCATTCCCTTTGTGCTTCTTAAAATTCCCTTGATTTTGTTGGTTACTCCCCTCATTCGAGTTCCCAACATCCTTTCTTTTCTCAGCACTTCCATCCTTCCTTTGTTGTAACCCATACAGGTGAGCAGCTTTTCCGTACAGGGTGTCTAACGAGGTAAAGGTCTCTCCAGACAGCAACAATTGTAACTCCATGGTCAATCCATTCTCAAATCTTTGAGCTCTGAGCTCTTCCGTTGCCACCACTTCAGGTGCAAACCTAGACAGCTATATAAACTTAGAATAGTACTCTGTTACAGACAGACCCTCCATTTTGAGTTCGATGAACTCCTGCGCCTTTTGCTTCTTTAGGTAAGGTGGGTAAAACTTGTTCCTCAACGCGGTTTTAAACGCTTCCCACCCAAAGTTAGGTGTGGCTCTAAGGGTATTCTCACATCGTTGCCACCATAAATCAGCTTCACCTCTAAGGTAACACACAGCACTGTTAACCCTGAGGTTTTCGGGGCAATTCATAGCTAGGATAAGCTTATCAAATTCTCTCAACCAGTTTTCAAGCACACTTAGTTCAATCTCTCCGCTATACAGTGGAGGCTTGATTTGAGCTATTTTCTTAAACATTTCCCCAGCCGGATCATGCACTGGGTTGGCTCTAGTTTGAGCTAGGTCTCGAACTACCTCAGCTAGTTGTCTAACCACCTCAGGAATCTCTTGGTTAGCCATATCCCTTCTCCTGAATAGATTAAAAGACTAACTTTAATATTGGTTGGACACGACATTACTAAGCACTAGTTCGACAACGAACCCACTCACAACAAGAACACAAATGACACGTGTCCTAGGGGATGTTAGCGCCAACTTTGGGCCTTCTCTCCCACCTATTTGATGCATGTAATTTTAGATGGTTGCTAATTTGACCACCTTGCACATAAAATTTCATTTAAGAAATAACAATTAATCCCTTTGCGATACCCAGGAAACTTAGAATTGAAAATTGAACTTAAGAGATAACGAAAAGGAAATTCAATGCTTTTATTAATACTTCAATGATAAAGTCTTACATCCATCAATGATATAACTTTTATTTCTCCAAACTATAACTGAACAAATAACCGTAAGTAGTAGCTTTGCCACTTTATTATTCAACGAAATAAATAACTAAGGATTACATTTCTCTAAAGACTAATGTCATCATGACAATCATTCCTTTCTTTGTATTGCTCTGGAGTAAAGTCTTGATCATTAGGATCATCCAAGTCTTCTTCCGGATCAAAATCTTCATCCATAGAAATTCCAACCCAAAAAGGATACAATAAATAGTTTGTGGAGCCATACAATTTCAATGCACAAGTATATGCTCAACATGAATTATGATGCAAATAATCATACAAGGCAAGATAAAACATGGTCAAAACACATACACATGGCAATTAATAAATCACATAATCACATAAAATGCATACTTAAACTAATACGCCCTTCTTAATCTACCCATTCATCACCTGAAAGTAATATTAATTTTCGAAATTAATTAAGAAATAACTCCTAACTTAGTTGAAATTATTCAAATTAAAATCGAAAATTAATAAGAATTATCAATTTAAATAAATTAATTTCGGATATTAATTAAATAAAGAAAATCCTTTTTTTTTTATTAAATTCGAAAGAAAAAATTCGAATAAATAAATAAATTCGGATATATAAAAGAAAATCCGAAATTAAAAAAAAAAATTCGAAAAATTTCAAATACTTAAAAATTTCGGAAAAATTTAATTTAATTAAATAATAATCCACACTTTTCAACTTATTTCAAACGACCCAAAATAATAGATATTTGACCTTTAAAATATTGAGTACTCAAAATAATACGTCTTGACTTTAGGAAAATAATATTTTAAAAATCCTAAAGTTCCGCAAATACAACTTTGTAGTATGAATTACTATAAAGAAGCATTAGTCTCCGATTACCACTTTGTAGTATTGCTTACTACAAAGAAGGAATAAAACCTGGCTCTGATACCACTTTGTAACACCCTAATAATTCCTTGCTTTTATAAAACCATTTTCCAACTTAAAATAAAGGAATTACTAAAGTATTACCGCCACCGTGATAACGGTTAAGGCTAGTCCCAGAATTACGCAGCGGAATTTAATGTCAACTAACTTTCAAACAACATAAATAATAATTATTGAGGCCTCCTACAAATTGGAACCATGACGGCCCAAAAACCAAAGTATTAAAATTCAACAAAACCCAAAACATGCATATAGAGTAATTCAAACTAGTTTTAAAGTACGAAAGAATGCAACTCTCTCAATCATCCCAAGCCACATGATTTCTATCGTACTTCGATCTACCAACCTGCTACATTATTCTACTCCCCAACAATGCAAGTGCAAATGATGGATCATCATAGGGTCATTAAGGCAAAGGACATGACCAAAAGACACAAAACACGTAGTCAGCAAAAGCTGAGTACTTACAAGGCTAGAGTGAAATAAAAACTATAAACATGCATCACTCGCTAAAGTACTATGCAAAAGCCATTTAATAATTAACAACCAAATCATGAATACAAGACTCGACTCTTGACTCACAATTTAATTAGAATAAGCTTCGAACGGGCCAAAAGAATATTCCATAAAGGAAGGGTGTTGGGAGCCCACCAAACACCATAATAAATAACGGACCATACCGAGAGTCGGACCATATCGACGGAATTCCAGCGTATAAATTAAATGAAACAACGTCTTGTATCGTTAGTAAGATATTCAAGCTTTCCAGCAAGTCTCCCCCCATTGTTCATACTCAAGGTATATACGTTCCAAGAGTTTTGAAGCTTGTTCTGGTTGCACTTTACGTTTAGTAATATTTTATTAATGGTGAACTCGAGACTCGAACACACATACATACATACAATTAATAAATGACAACCAAAACAATTCATTTTAATTCCTTTAGGACTTGTGATCAATAAATCAAGACGTTTTTAAATTACTACCAAGTTCCTTCTCACAAAAGTGAGATTCCACATCATGCCTATTAACATGAGGGTTGTGCCCTTTCACGACAAATCCTAATTCATTTCATATAAAATATTCCCAACTGTACGCTACATGTGCGGTGGCTTACGTGAGCTAACCCTTCACATGTGGTAAAATAAATAGTACAACGTGGTACGAATAATTGGCTCAAAAGTATGCTAGACATCCCGTAAAATAGCATAACAATAATTAATTCATCCCTTGCTTGTGAAATAAACCATACATGCATAAATATTGAACAACATGATTGACAATAAAATCCATACTCAAAATAATCCCAACATGCTTGTTCAACCAATAAATCAATAATTCCAATATAATAATCCACATGATCGTTCACCAAAACAAATATGAATTCACCAAGTTCACATAATATAATTCACATCAATAACAATCATATAATATCCCTTGACAAATAATGTGGTCGCTCT
This sequence comes from Spinacia oleracea, assembly GCF_020520425.1. Lineage (NCBI taxonomy): Eukaryota > Viridiplantae > Streptophyta > Magnoliopsida > Caryophyllales > Amaranthaceae > Spinacia > Spinacia oleracea. Next base: position 85,678,205 of record NC_079492.1, on the reverse strand, counting down.
AGACTTGTACGTACCTTGAATACCTAAGTGTAGGGGCCACTTTGCAAAACGATCACTCAATTAAAAATCACCTCCTATCATCAAAACAATGAAACTTTAATTATTTCCATGTTCATTAAATTTCCAGAAACTTTATAAAATATTAGACCTTGTTAAAAATTAGAATTCAATCGTTCTTTAATAAAATAATCGTCTCAATTTGCAAAACTAATCCCTAGTATGAAAACATACTTTTTCCACCCTTAAAATCAACAAAAATCAACACTTTAGACCTTTTTATAAATCTGAAAATATAATTGATTATCATAATTAAATTAATCACCTAATTATGCTAACCAATTGACCCATTAGGTCTAGGTTTAAACCCTAACTTGAATTTCTCAATAAAACCAATTTAACATCATAAAAATTAATTCTTTATTACATAAACAAATCTGAAAATTCATGCTTTAATAATTAAAATACGCCTCATGAATCAAAACATATAAATCCTCAAAATACTGTGTTCATAACCGATTCCCAACATTTTAATTATTCAAAACAATAATAATAATAATAATAAAATATGAAATCCGGAATTGAAATAGAATAGGTAAGGAAGAAGAGAATTATACCAATCCGGCCTATAGCACGGAACAACCACGAATTAATGTGATTGGGCGAAAGAATTGAACGAACGAAACAAAGCAACACACACACCCGCCTTGTGCGTGTGCGCGCGCGAGCGGGAACAGAGAGCAGGCACAGCTGCGCGCTGGTGCGCAGGACGAGGGCGCGAGGGCGCTGGGGCGCTGTGCGCGCAAGAGACGTGAGCGAGAGAGTGAGGGAGTGCGCGCTGGGCGCAAGAGGTGTGAGGGCGAGGGGCAGCGCTGGGAGCGAGAGAGAGAGTGTGAGGGCGAGGGGTGTGTGCTGGGCACAACAGCACACGAGGGCGAGCAACGAGGGCACGAGGGCACGCATCACACTAGGGCACGAGTGCTCGTGCTTGGCGTGCGGGGAGCCGGACAAGAGAGGAGAGAGGAGAGGAGGAGTGTGGGGCAAGCAAGAGAGCAAAGGCTTAATGAAAAATAAGGGGGATCATTAATGAGGAGCGTCCTATTTATAGGCTCTCATATCTCTAGTGGGTCGGGTTTGGAAATAATTTTTTTTTTTTTTTTGGCAAGTAAGTGATAATTTTATTGCACACCAAACAACCATTTACAACAAGGCACCAGAAAGCCCCATCATGCCAAACAGGAGCCAAAGCAACAAAAGGCTAGACACACCTAGCCAAAACAGACCCTAACCCCTAAAGACTAGAAAACCAATCCATATCTCTATTATAAATTTTCTTGCTAAGTAAGTTTGAAATTCTACTCTTTACTTCAAACTAGATAGTGTTGACAGTGTGCTTGATAACTGGAACATGAGCATTCCATACTGAGGAGTTCCTTGCCCTCCAAATGTGATAAACTAGGCAAGCTACTGCAGTGTACATAGTTGCCTTCTGAAATTTGCTCTTAGCATATCTGTGGATCCATTTGAGAAGTGCTGCAACTGAGTTCCTGCTGTTTTGGAACCCCAACCAGTTCATGATCTGAGTTTTACAGTGTGCACCAAAGTGACACTCAAAGAATAGATGGTTGATAGTTTCAGTCATTGAACCACAAAGGGGGCAAAGGTCATCAGACCCTACCTTTAACTTATACAATCTGACTTTTGTTTTCAGCCTATCAAGCATAGTGAGCCATAGGATAAATCTGTGTTTAGGTACAGAAAATCTGTTCCACACATAATATTGGCACTGAACTTTGTCAACTTGGTGACATAGAGTAGTGTAGGTTCCTTTGATGGAGTATTTAGTTGCCCTCAACCATTGATGAGACTGGAAATGGGTGTTGCAGTAGTTCTTCACCTTGCATACAAACTTCACAACCCAACTTGCAGCAGCAGGGCTTGGAAATTTGAAATTGGGATTTAGCATTTAAATGATTGGGCTAGCTTAAGATTAGAATTAAATTCTTTTGATTGGGCTTGATTAATAAAACAAATTGGACTTTTCATTTAAAACCCAAACCTTTAAAATTACTTGCGACCCATTAAATTTCCCGACTCGGAAATCAAATTCCTTTCGTAATTAATTAAAATAATAAATATTCTAATTAATTAAAATACATTTAAATACTATTTAAATGCGAAATAAATTCTAAAAATCATAAAATGATTTATAAATATAATAAAATATATTTATAATTATTATAAAAATACGAGGTATTACAGCTGCTGCAGGGCATTCGTGCCTGCGTGATGGACTCTGTGCCCTCGCTTGGGTGCGATGCTACGATGGCACTGCGCGTCGATGGGCTGGGCACTAGCCTAGCCACGATGCACATGATTGTGCGATTTTTGCTTCGTTTGATTTCAAGGCCCTAGTTTTAGGCTTTGGGCTTATTTTTGCACGAAGGGGCTAATAGTGGACCTTTTGATTATTTTATTTTATTTGACTTCGGCCGGTCCGCGGGTATAAGTAGTTAGAATTATAAAGTCCAAATTAAATATTGGTTTAATTGGGAGCCTTTTAAATGAAATTATTCAAAATAATTAATTTTAATTATTTTTCTTAGGGCACCATTGTTTTAATTAAATTAATTTTTGATTAGAATAATTTTAAGGATTAATAATTCGGAATTGATGAATCTTTTAGGACGCGTTTACATGAACGTGCATGATTTTTTGTTAAATCACGTAAAAACTTGCATATTTACTTGGGGCATTCGTTTTAGGACACGAATGGATGAATGCATAGATATTATTTTATGTATTGCAGGTATTGAAGGTGACTAGTATGGCCAATCTATGATAGTTAACACGGTCTGCATACCGTTTTATCTTTGAATGTGAAGTTTTAATTATGGTCTGCGTACCATTGAAGTTTTGATGTAATAATTAGGTTAGTATTATTTCAAGTTCTTCTAGATTATTTAACATCTTAAGTTAGCTTTTTGAATGGAGTTCAAGATGATGCCAAGCTAACAAGGTGTAGGGAAGATTGGATGCTTCAAGACCAAGGTTTTGGGCCATACCAGTTCACCAAATTATTTATGCTTTTATATATTGGTATATGTGTATTATGCATGAAGTCGTTGTTTGTATGTTTGATTAAGATTTAGTTCACTAAATAATCAAACCAACATAGAAATAACTGAAGGAAATAATGCCCTTGGTCCAAGTTTGAATTTAATGCATTTAATGCTAAGTTTAATAAATGCGGTTCAGTATTAATTAACAACTTAATAATTCGGTGAGATCAAGTGAACTGAATGCCTAGCTAGAGGCCGCTTCAGTTCAAGGGGAGTTAATAACATTAATCCTCAACTAACTCTTTACTGAACCCGTAGGGTCACACAACTAGTACGTGAACGGATCAAGTATTTAAGTGAATACACTATTCATTAAAGTACTCTATTTATAATCATTCTGAAATGACGGATCTCGGTTCCAGTGGGAGCTGAAATCGTCAAAAGGCAAAGTAAAGAATATTCCGAAAATGAAGATATTGCCGGAAATGGAAATATGGTTCATGACGGAAAAATAAATATTATCCAAGTCGTAGATGTTGCCGGAAACGGAAACATGGTTCGTATCGGAAAATATTAACGGAAATAGAAATATTGGCGGAATTCGAAATATTGCCGGAAATGGAAATATTACCGGAATCGGAAATATTGTCGGAATAGGAAATTATTACCGGAATCGAAAATATTAACCGAAACGTAAATGTTGTTCGAAACGGTAATAAATTTCGGAATCGGAAAACGAATCGGAAGCTCGACGAGCGCAAGCCGGCAAGCAAGTCGGCTCATCTCTCGACAAGCAAAGGCCGTACGCACATCGCAAGGCATAAGGCCCAACACCGACGCCGAGCACAAGGCCCAACGCCAACGCTACGCCTAACGCCCAACAATGGTGCTGGTGTGTTGTGCGATGGGCCACGACCAAGCAGCAGCAAGCAATGGGCCACGGCCAAAAGCGAGCCTCGCTTGGGCCAAGCCATGGAGCGCGCCAGCGTGGGCCTTCAAGGCTGCGTTGGTGGCGAGTCCTTGTGCACCAAGGCTTGTGCGATTTCTTCGGCGCCAAGTAACTTGGGCCTTAATAAATTAGTTTTCCTACTTCTACTAAAATTAGATATTTTGGATACATTTGAATCACTTAGTGTTTAATTCATCCTAGAATCCTAATGCTACCAATTAACTATAGTCCTAATGGGATTAGTTAATTGAATCCTAATAGAATACTAATTCCTTATTTCCCACTCTATAAATATGAGGCTAGCCCTCATAATTTAACAACCCATATCATATTCTTTACTTAGATTGTGTTAAAGGGAGAACATAGTTTATAGCCTAACCTGAGTGCATAAAACGTTAGTGAACATCCTAGTTGGTTGAACCTAAGGTGGATCAGAATGTGCTGTGGACTTTCTACAGAGGGGCGACACTTGGAGCTCTAAAGACTGGTTCTTGTTCGGTTCAGGTGCAGCTAGGGAAGGCACGCATCACATTGTATGAAACCTAAATTATGCTAATTGACTACGTGACAATTAATTTGGATTCCTGGCTTTATGGTTTTTCCGCATGAATTATATTGTTTGTATAATTCATAACCTAACAGTGGTATCACGAGCCTCTAATTAACTCCAAAAACAATTATAGTTAACATGGATTAAATTTTATAAATTTGCAATGAATTAAAGGGGTGATTAATTTTGTGATTGTAATTAATTGCAAATTCGTGTGATTATTTGATTATATGTTTGTAGGATTTTCGGCAGTTTTGTCAATAATGGTCGAAATCTTATGTTTTTATAGTGAATTTCGCATGTAAACGACATTTTAAATTTTTGACAAAAAGCAAAGATTTGATGCTGAGCCTAGAATTCCCAAATTCGAAGCCTAACTATGACTTTTTGGAGCTTTTAGTTTTTCGAATGCAAAATTTGTAATTTTTATGATGTTAAATTAAACATTTGCGAATCTTGTATGTAAAGCTTGAATTTATGATTGACCTACTGTATATGTACGTTTAACAATTTTAAGGTCTAATTTTGTTAATTATACAACCTAATTTGTAATTATAATTAATTTGTTGAATTTCAAATAATTTGGAATTTGTGTTGATTTTCATAATTAATTGATAATTTAATTAGGATCCTATGATTAAAAACCACCATAAAGTTTGTTAATGTTAAAATATTTTAAAATTTTATGACCTACATTTTAATCCCTAAGAAATCATGTAATCGAAAATTAATTTGACTAATAAATTTTCGATTTTCGCCTAAATTTAGTGAAATTAATAGGGGTTATTAATTCATCGTTAAATTTAAGTATAATAGTTTTGATTTTTATGAATCGTTCACAATCTTGCACGCACGAAGCAGTGGAAGCTAAGTGTTACCCTTAAGGGTGTTGCATAATGCGGGCATGCGACGACGAGCAAGGGAGGTCGTCGGCCATGCGGTACTAGGCAGCGAGCAAGGCAAGGGCCTGTGCGGTGTGTGCTGTGCGGGTGATCGAGCAAGGCGAAAAGGGAAACACGTGCACACGCCCAATGAGCGCTGGCGTCGAGGCAGCGAGCGATGGGGATGAGGCATCGATGGATGCCCTCGTGCCATGAGTGCATACCTAGCAAGCAACAGCGACAGCGAGCGCTGGCGAGGGGCTTGGCTGTACGATGGCCTCGGTCATGAATGCGTTCAACTCTTGCGACGCTGCAGCCTTGGCGAGGCATGGGCCTTGCGCCCATGAGCCTTGCCTTGGCCCAATGACTTGTTTCTTTTTTAATTTTCGGTTGAACAACGATTTTAATTAAATTTAATTTCGTAATTTTAATTTTTCTAGGAATTTAATTATTATAATTTATTTTATACTAATTATTTTAATAAAATTAAAACCTTGGTAAAATTATAATTAATTAATTTTAATCAACTGGAAAATGATAAAGGGATTTAAAATTATTTTATGTGAACTAGGAAATACAATTTTATGTTTAAAATTTGTAAAGCATGGAAATTCTTGGATTTTATTGGGAGCTTTTAGTCATTAAAATCTTGATTAGGTCTTTATTCAATTCAGGTTAAAACAACTCGATTAGAACCAATAAGGTTGAATAATTTGTAGATTGTTGGAACCTTTAATTAGTTGCTGCAAATGTTTGTGTGATGCATATTTCTCTAATAACTTGCTAAGTGGGCTATTCATTGATAAATGAATGGATGAATGGTATGTTGTAAATGTACTGTTTTGCAGGTTGTGGAAAGTGAATAGTATGGCCCAAATAGGATAGTAAATAGGGTCTGCGTACCATTAATTTGAATGTAAAATTGGTCTAATGCACCAAAGTTTTTATTTAAATATGGTATGCGTACCATCACTTAGTTGTAATTAATTTATTTATAACATATCCTATTTGAAGAAAATGGCGCCTCCCATGGTGAAATTCAAGATGGAGTTTCCAATCCATTTTCAAGACGGAGTTTGAAGTTGAAGCTTCAAGATGAAGTCGGGCCACACTAGATCACATTTAAATATTATGCATGTTTTAAGTTATTTATGAAGGAAATAATGCCCTTGGTCCAAGTATGCATTCTATGTTTAGTCTAATAAATGCGGTTCAGTATTAATTAACAAGTTAATAATTCAGTGAGATCAAGTGAGCTAAATGCCTAGCTAGAGGCCGCTTCAGTTCAAGTGGAATTAATGATATTAATCCACAGCTTACTCTTGACTGAACCCGTAGGGTCACACAAATAGTATGTAAACGGATCAAGTATTTAATGGCATTAAATAATCTATCTATGGATATTCGGAATCGACGGATCTTGGTTTCAGTGGGAGCTGAGATCGTCACAAGCAAGAAATGAATACTCCGGAAACGATGATATTGCCGGAAACGGAAATATGGATCGTATCGGAAATATAAATATTATCCAAGTCGTAGATGTTGCCGGAAACGGAAACATGGTACGTATCGGAAAATATTATCGGAAATGGAAATATTGCCGGAATCGGAAATATTGCCGGAAACGGAAATATTGTCAGAATCGGAAATATTATCGGAATCGGAAAATAATTCGGGAAACGGAAATATTAAATATTTGTTCGAAACGGAAATTAATTCCGGAATCAGAAATATTAAATATTGTTCGTACCGGAAATGAATTATGGAATCGGGAATTTAATCGGAAGCGTATCGGACGAAATTAGCATCGGACGAGGCCCGCTAGACGAACGCCCAGCACGAAGCCAGGCCATCGCCCAGCGAGCCGCACGCACCAACGCACGCCTCGACCAGGCCCAGAGCAAGGCCAGGCCCAGCCAAGGGCGCGTCCGCGCGAGAGCACAGCAGCGTGGGCGAGCGCTGTGCGCCTGTCGTGGGCCGCAAGGCTTGCGCGGGTGCACGGCTCGTGCAAACGCTTGTGCGGGAAATCCTAATCCTATTAGGATTTGTGCAAAGATTAAAATCCTAATCTTATTAGATTGGTTTTGTTATTCAGAGTCCTAATAAAGTTCTAACTAGCAAATCCACATCCTAGTAGGATTATAATTCCTTTTCCATACCCCTATAAATAGGTGCCTAGGGTCACAATTTATGGGCACGATTGAAGTATTCAAAGGGTAAGTTTTTGAAATAAAATCAGCCATACACTTGCAAACACATAGCCGAAAATTCCTAAGCACCTTAAGGGCGATTCTAGTTGGTCTAACTTGAGGCAGATCCGGACGTACTGTGGACTATCTACGGAGGGACGACATTTGGAGTCGTAAAGACTTGTTCTTGTTCGGTTCGGGCGCAGCTAGGGAAGGCACGCTACAACATGTATGCATCTATTCTATGCTAAATGATTATGTGTAAATAATATGTTTTCCTCGCTTTATGGTTTTTCCGCATGATTAATGAATTGTCATATGTATCATAACCTAACAGTGGTATCACGATCTTCTTATTATTTTCATAATCTAAATTGCATAAACATGGTTAAATATTACAAATTTGCAAGAATTAAAAGGGGTGATTAATTTTCGTAATTGTTAATTAATTGCAAATTGCGTTTATTTAATTATACGTACGCAGTTTTTCGGCAGTTTCTTCGTTACTCATCCAAATCGAGTAATTTTTGTGTCAATTCCGCATGTAAAAGGCATTCTAAAATTTTGACAAAAATATATTTTTCGGCCGAACCCAGAATTCTCAAATTCGAAGCATAACTATGACTTTTCGGAGGTTTTAGTTTTTCGAACGCAAAATTTCGTAAATTTAAGATGTTAAATTAAATATTTGCGATTCTTGTTGATAAATCTTGAATTTTTGATTGACCTACTGTATATGTTTAACAAGTTTGAATGCCTAGCCTTGTTAATTATGCAATCTAATTTGTAATTATGATTAATTTGTTGAAATTCGAATAATTTAGAATTGATTTGATTTTCATAATTAATTAATAATTTAATTAGATACCTATGATTAAAAACCACCATAAAAATTGTAAATTTATGTTAAATTTTAAATTTTTATGACCTAGACTTGAATCCATGATAATCGGAAATTAATTAATTAATAAATTTTCGATTTTTCGCCCTAAAATTATGAAATTAATATGTTTTATTAATTCGTCATTAATTTTGAATTAAATTTTTTTTTAATTTTTATGCGACTCGTTCATAAAACTTGCACGCACAAAGCAATGGACGCTACGTGCTACCCTTAAGGGGTGTTGTATAGTGCGGGCATGCGACGACGAGCAAGGGAGCTCGTCGCCCATGCGGTACGAATGCAGCGAGCAAGGGCATGGTGCACGAGCACAAGGCAGCAGCCCTGCCTTGTGTCGTGGGCTGTGTGCAATGGGCGAGTGGGCAAGGCGAAAGCAAGGCACGAGCAGTCGCGTGTGGGCAGCAAGCGAGCTGCGCCACAACGCGCACTGCCTCGCGCAAGCGTGCGAAGCCTCGCGCGCAGCGAGCGCAAGCTCGCGTGCGACGAGCGCTATGCCCAGCATCGACCGCTCGCGCGCAGCGAGCGCCAGATCGCAGCTACTGCCTCGTGCGATGCGCGCAAGCTCGCGTGCGACGAGGGCAGGCGCGCAGCGAGCCAGAGGCCAAGCGTGCCTCGGATGCCTTGCGATGGAATGCAGCAGCAGATGCGACGCAGCGCATGGGCTGCGCGCACATGGCCAGCGATGGCTGCGTGCGTGTGGCCTATGGCTATGCGTTGCGTGGTGATGTTGCGTCACGATTAGATCGTTCTTAAAATTTTAATTTGAAATTTTCAGTTTACATAATTTTAATTAATTTTAAAATTAATAATTTAAATTATTTTCTTGGATTTTAATTTTAAATATTGTAATTATAATAAATTTTATTTATTCTAATTATTTTACTAAAATTAAAATCATGAATTAATTTAAATACGACTGAAAATAAATGAAATTTGTGTATTCAATTATAAATTTATATGAGCTTTAAATTTTAATTAAATTTGTATGTTTCCGGTTAGACTAGAAATACATTTTTATTTTTAAAATTAGTAAAGCATATGAATTTATTGGTTTAAGTGGGAGCCCTTTTAGTCATAAACTCTTGATTAGGTTTACAAATCCTTAAGATTAAAACAACTTGATTAGAATTAATAAGGACTGAATAATTGGTAGATTATTGGTGCCCTTGATTAATTGCTGCAAATATTTATGTGATGCATAACGTGTTTTACTAACCAGCTATGTGGGCCATTCATGACAATGAATGGGTGAATGGTATATATTGCATATGTACTGTTTTGCAGGTTATGAAGTGACTAGTATGGCCCAAATAGGATAGAAAATATGGTCTGCGTACCATTAATTTGAATGTAATTGGTCTAAAGTACCAAAATTGTTTTTCAATTCAAATATGGTCTGCGTACCATCAAATAGTTGTAATTAGTTTAATTATAGCTTATCCTATTTGAAGAAAATGGTGCCTCCCACGGAGATTTTTGAGACGGACTTTGAAGTTGAAGCTTCAAGATGAAGTCGGGCCATACTAGATCACATTTATCTTATGCATGTTTTAAGTTATTTATTGCTTTTAAATATGTCTTAAATATGCATGAGATCAAAGCTTGATTATGTTGCATGATTAAGGAATTTAGTTCACTTAAAATCTAACCAACATAGTAAGAGCCTTAAGTTCCAAACTTAAAAATTGAGTTAAAAGGTGCCATGCCAAAATATATACTTGCTTGGATATCCTTTACATCAATCTAGTAATAGTTTTCGCTCAGCGAGGTGTTACTTATTGGTCCTAAAGGGGTAAGGTACACAAATAATTGTGAGTACATGTTAGTTTTGGTGAAACTCAACAATATAAGTAAGGAGTCCTTTTATGTCGTGGCAAAATCGATAGGTTTACCTAATAAGTTCTTAGACGTACCTATCAACCAAGAGTAGTTTCTAGACTATTAGCAAAAGGCTTTTGTAAACCTAAAAGATTTTAGAATTAAGTCGACAAACTGTGCTTAATTCTTCAATGATTTTAGGATCTTGGAATCATTTTATTCACACCTGCCGGAACACATAACTTGAATAAAATGCTTAATGAACATTGAATTATGCATGTATGCTAGAATTTAAGTTTATTAAGAAAAACTGTGAATGGTTATTTATTTGTTTATTCTTTTCAATTGTAGTTTTAATTATGGCAAACAACAATCAAAACATCATCATGGGTTCTGAGCTTATGGTCAAGCTGAACCTATCGAATTTTCTTGAATGGGAAGATAAGCTAGTTGAAATAGTCAGACTCAATGGACTTGAGTATGTACTGTTACATCCCATGCCAAGCTACTATGCCAGAGACATGACCCCTGAAAGATTTTTCGCCTGGGATGCGGATCTCAAAAAGGTTATGAGTCTCATGCTGAACAATATCCCTGATTAATGGGCTAGAAGGTTTGTATCTTATGAACCTTTTACGCTCATCAAGAATCTGAGGGATATCTGTCGTGGAAGCACGGAGGACAGGGACCTGAACGTCCATGGGTTGATTGAATCAATGTCTGGTCTAAAGGTTAGTTCTCCCAACAGGTGTTATAGGATGGAAGTCCAAGAAACACATGTTCAGCTCCTTCGCACTAAACAGAGGGTAGGCGTCCCACTAAGGTTCCATGTGGATCTTATGCGTTATTACTTTGATCGCCTAAGTCTACTAGGAACACCAATAAGCGAAAGGATGGCAGTCTCTATCTTGCTCAATTCACTACACAGTGGGTTTGGTCGCTTCAAGCAACTATACCTAAGTGAACCAAGAGAAGAAACAGTTGCAGAATTTGTTCACCTTGTCAGAAAGGCTGAGATAATACTGGACTGTGAAGCCAAAGATTTACTCAAGGCTAGAGGGAGACCGTTCAAGAAAAGTGGAAAGTCCAAGAGCAATGCTAAATCAAAGCAGGACAAGTCCACATCAAGCTGTCTTTATTGTAATGGAATAGGCCATTACAAAAGAGAATGTTCAAAGCTAAAGGAAGATCAGAAGAACGGACCAGTCGTTCCATCTTCAGGTATTTTCGTTATAGACTGTATACTTGCTAATTCAACTTCTTGGGTATTAGATACAGGTTGTGGCTCACACTTATGTTCCAATCCACAGGGACTAAGAAGAAGTAGAAAGTTAAGCAAGGGTGAAGTCGACCTACGAGTGGGAAATGGAGCACGGATTGCTGCATTAGCTGTAGGAACTTATTATTTGTCGTTGCCCTCCGGGCTAGTTTTGGAACTGGAAGAATGTTTCCATGTTCCAAGTCTTACTAAAAACATCATTTCAGTTTCTTGCTTAGATGCTAATGGATTTTTCTTTTTAATAAAAGACAATAGTTGTTCGTTTTATTTTAAAGAGATGTTTTATGGATCTGCTAGATTAGTCAATGGACTTTATTTATTAGATCACGACAAACAAGTTTATAACATAAATACCAAAAAGGCCAAAAAGGATGATTCAGATCTCACCTATCTGTGCCATTGTCGATTAGGCCATATAAACTTGAAACGCTTAGAAAGACTTCAAAAGGAAGGAATTCTATGACCATTTGACTTAGAGGATTATGGTAAATGCGAATCATGTTTACTTGGCAAAATGACAAAGCAAACTTTCTCTAAAGTTGGAGAAGGAGCAACTGAACTATTGGGTTTAATCCATGCAGATGTATGTGGACCAATGAGTACAAATGCTAGAGGTGGTTTCAGCTACTTTATCACTTTCACTGATGACTTCAGTAGATATGGTTATGTCTATCTAATGAAGCATAAGTCTGAATCCTTTGACAAATTCAAGGAATTTCAGAGTGAAGTAGAGAATCAATTAGGCAAGAAGATTAAGGCACTGCGGTCTGATAGAGGCGGTGAATATCTGAGCTATGAATTTGATGATCATCTGAAAGAATGTGGAATTCTATCAGAATTGACTCCTCCTGGAACACCACAATGGAACGGTGTGTCGGAACGGAGGAACATAACCTTGCTAGACATGGTCATGTCAATGATGGGTCAGGCCGAACTTCCAATAGAATTTTGGGGACATGCACTAAATACAGCTGCACTCACTATAAATAGAGCTCCGTCTAAAGCTGTCGAAAAGACTCCATATGAGTTATGGTTTGGAAAGCCTCCAAATGTGTCTTTTCTTAAGATTTGGGGATGTGAAGTATACGTCAAACGATTAATTTCAGACAAACTTCATCCGAAATCTGACAAATGTATCCTTGTGGGCTATCCAAAGGAAACAAAGGGGTATTACTTCTACAATACATATGAGAACAAGGTGTTTGTTGCTCGAGATGGTGTCTTTTTGGAGAAAGATCACATTTCCAAAATGACAAGTGGGAGAAAAGTAGACCTCGAAGAAATTCGAGTCGAACAACAAACTCTAGAGAATGCTCAAGATGACATTCAGGATGAAACTCAGAGATCTTTAGAAGAATCTGGTGAGAATCATGGTCAATCTAGAAATGTTACCCCGCGTAGATCGCAAAGATATAGATCTCAACCGGAAAGGTACTTGTGAGGGGGTCGAAAAAGCGCGAGGCTAATGCGTGACCTCGTCCCTCGTGGGTGTGACGATTCTTTTTATTCAATCAAGTGTAATTGGATTTCCTGTGAGTTTACACCCAATTGACTAGTAATATAGGAGTCGCCATTTAGTTTTTAATGACAATGAGAAAAACTGACAAAACCCGGTTATCGTGACATAAAGGGAGTGCAATTATGTTTGACCACGACGGTCGTAGGTTCCCTTGTGATCCCTGGTGTGGGGATCTCTCAACATACACCCGCAAGGTAGAGATTGAGGGTTCGGGGGACTGTAACTACCGAGAGGAGTACTCGCTCTTCGATAACTCCAGAGGCAGGATATCCTTACTGGCTCAGCATAAATAATTGAAGGGACATGCGTTAACTATTAAACTAATCTGAGTTGATTTTAACAATATGCAACATATAGTACTAGATCGAACGCGATTATCTGATTTAGATTGTTTTAAGGGACCTAGCATGATAATCCAATTTCCCAAAAATATCATATTTATTAGGCGTGATCGAACAATCAGATTTAGTTAGTTTAACAGTTCATAAAAGGGCGAGGAAAGCAATTAAATCATAGAAAAGGGACACATTACGACGCACCCTTGAGAGGTGCGTCACGGTTCTCAGAAAACTAACCACTTTGACTTTGCTATTTCTCCTTTTTATTTAACGAATCTCAATTATGGGACAGGATACGTTCTGTTCGATTTATGGATCGATTGCGACAGAACGCGTGAACAGTTTCGCAGCGTGAGGCTTAGGCTAAGGGTTGGAGTCAATACTCAGAATATAATTATGTGTTGTGTGTGTTGTGTCCTCTTCAGGTCGGTTTTAGGGGTCTATTTATAGGAAAGAGTGGCGTAGAAAGATAGTTTTTCAGGAATTGGAATACGAAACGGATTAGGAAAAGAATCTGTCCCAGGTATTTTCGGCGCCCAGCTCTGGGCGCTAGAATTTTCAGCGCCCAGGGCTGGGCGTTGAAAATAGGGTATGGCAGAATTCTTTGTCAGATTGGACTCTAGAGTACGGAGTTCATTAAGAGACTTAATCCGAGTTATTTGGTGCGTATCAATTTACGACGGAATGCGTCTGGGCCCTTTACGAACTCTAGGTTCGTTATGAGTTTAATTAATACGTTAACTATTTTATCGAACTGCGATAGGAATAGAATTCCTTTCACAATTTCTATCTCTTTTAGGATTTATGTTGGAGTGCAACACAATTCTGACAGGTTTCTATCTTTTTATTCTTACTACTTTTAGCAACCACCCTTTACGGCAGTTACTATTTTTAGCAGGTTTCCATAAATAGCAGGTTTCTATAAATAGCAGGTTTCGGGCTTTGGAAAGGGTGATTGAGATTCGTTATTTTATAGGAGATGCGTTGTCAAGTGAAGATTTACGTTTTCATCATCAAACCTTCCCTTTCGGGAATGGGGACAAAAGTAGGTGTCTACAGTTAGCCCCCACTTTGACTGAGTCTTGGAGTAAGACGATGGTCAAAGTATTTAGACGGAGTGCGCCACACAAGTCATGGTGACCTGCTTTTGCGAGGTTCTCACGAGCCGCCGAGTGATAACATTTGACTTAAGGGTCATCACTAGAAGTGTCGACATATCCCTCACGTGTCATTGGGATTTGTCAACGGATAGTATAGAAACTTCCTCACTTTGTCATTGGAAGGATCTAAAGGTGCGTAAAACCTCCCTCACTTTTTCATTGGGAGTAGCTACAGATGTTTTCGAAATCAAAGATATAAAGTGTAATTGGGCCTGGCCAAGCCCAATCACGAGGTAAAAAAATGTTTTTAAAGATTCTCATTTTCAGGGCTAGCTAAACGAGAAAACCCCCTTGTTTTTATGGGACGTAAAACGAATGAAAATCCAGCACATCGTTCTTTTTTGGAAAAACGGAAAACCGATCCTTTAATTTTTGGAAAAAGGGAAAACCAGAAAAAGTTATCGCTGCAGCGACTAAGGACCTGCGCGGTTAGTGGCGCAGACCCCGCCGGCTAAAGATGGCGAGCCTGTCCGCTAAGGGTGGACACCCCGTCCGATAGAAGTGGACGAATCTGTTTTGAAGTTTGTTTGCTTTTTTTTTTTGAAAATAAGGACCTACGCGGCTTGTGACGTAGACCCCGCCGGCTAAAGATGGCGAACCTGTCCGCTAAGGGTGGACACCCCGTCCGATAGAAGTGGACGAATCTATATTGAAATTTGTTTGCGCTTTTTGAAAATAAGGACCTACGTGGTTTGTGACGTAGACCCCTCCGGCTGAAGATGGCGAACCTGTCCGCTAAGGGTGGACACCCCGTCCGATAGAAGTGGACGAATCTATTTTGAAATTTGTTTTGTGTTTATTTTTTGAAAATGAGGACCTACGTGGTTTGCGTCGTAGACCCCGCCGGCTGAAGATGGCGAGCCTGTTTCATTTTGAATTTTGGAAATTTTTATTTTTGGAAAACTGAGGATCTGCGAGGCTAGTGACGCAGACCCCGCCCGCTGAGGGTGGGCGAGCCCTGTCCGCTGAGGGTGGATGTTCCTGAATTCGTTTTTTCGTTTTGGAACTCGCGTAGTTCGTGACGCGATCTTGCCAACTGAGATGGGCAAGTTTCCTTTTTTTTTATCGTGATTTCTTTTTTTTTGAGAATTTCTTTTGTTCATTCTTGCAAGAGAGAATTCTTTCGAGGGATGCTCGAATTTAGTTGTAACCTGAACGTGGGTTGACAACGGGTTTAGACGGACCTTTGTCTTGCGACCGTCTGCTTTCGTGGTTTTGAGCTAGTCTTTATGGCTCGATTTTTGCCACCACTTGGTCTTTGATCAGAGGACCATGTACAAGTGTCAATGACGACCCTTTCTGAGGTCGAACCTGTTCTTTTGAGATCATCCAAACATGGGACGGCGTATAACGTAGTCCTGGAATGTAATTTCAATTGCGCACTCTTTGTTGGGGTATACTTTTCGCGAGCCCTCAAGCACTTGGGCTTTTGTTGGTCATTTTTCGCATACTTCATAACGTCTTTTAATCATGTTTGCGGTCGTGCTCGTATGTGCGAGCGACCTTTCATAGTGGTGTGCTATTTTGGCGAAGTCATGGGGTGCGACTTCAGTCTTCGGGCGACGAGGTTTAATATCATCCGTTTTAGCTTGGCCCGGATTAATCTTTGACAGACAAACATTTTTTGAGAAACCAACGACTTAACAACATTTTTTGGTGTTTCGAAGAATGACCTTGATATTTCATATTTATTTTGAAAAGTGTACATATATGTTCCTTGAAACAAGTCTAAGTTTCGGCCAAGTTTTACCATTTTTGCTATTTGGGAGCTTAAAGGTGCTTTTGGGCTTGATCTTAATTGCAATTGGGCCACGTGTCTAGCAACACGGTTTTAATTCTTTTCCTGCTCCGCGTTTTGTGAAATCTGGGCCTTGGGCTGCATTTTCGGCGCCCAAGGGGCTGGGCGTTAATTATTTCGGCGCCCAGCTACGGGCGCTGAAAGTCCATTCCTGGCGAATTTTGACTTTCGGATTTCTTAACGCGTTTTCGAATGGGATCAGGATGTCACTTGATGCGTTCAGCTATATATAGGGGCTAGATACGTCCTTATTTTCCATCACTCTCAATTTCCTTTTTCTTTGCTGCGTTTTAGTTACTCCTTGCTTTCGTCATGTCGATTCCCACTTTCTCACTCCAACGGGCTGTTAGGCGTTGGCTACGGGCCCTTAATCCTACAGAAAAGGCTTTCTTGAAAAAATACCACTTAGAGGCACTTTTAGGCTTACAACAAATTAACATTGACTATAATTTTCTGCACGCAGCCCTAAGCTTTTGGGATTCCGATCATCATGTTTTTGTCTTTCGGGGCAACGAAATATGTCCTTTGCCAGATGAATTTGCTGCGATCCTTGGTTATCCTACTAATGCTACCCCTGCCACTCCTGGCACTATTGAAGAGAGTAAAACAACCATAGGGGCTTTTCTAGGACTAGATGCTAACATGCTTGCTGAAGTTGTTGTAGGTGATGAGGTTAATTTGGCAAAACTTGTAAAACACCACTTTAGGCCTAGTAAGAATATGACCGAACATAAATTGAATATTCGAGCCCTTGTATTTTTCTTGTTGAATCATTATTTGCTGTCGAATAACAATGGTGAGTTTGGTGACATAAGGTTGATCCCCTTGATTAGCCAGATGGAAAGTTGCTATTCTATTATGCCGTTGGTGGTTGCCGAGACTTTGCTGAGTGCGGATGAGCTGAAGAAGGACGCCAAATCTGAATATTTTAAGGGAAGCCCCCTATTACTGCAGGTAATCGATTTTTTTTTTCTTTGCGCACGTATACGTTTTTTTTTGCATATATATTTTTCATTCGTCCTGCCTTGGGGCTGAGTTTCAGCGCCCAGGGCTGGGCGCTAGAATTATCGGCGCCTGGTCCTGGGCGTTGAAACTGCGCCCCAGGAACCGTTTTCTTTTTATTATTTTTTTTGATCGTACCCGTTTTTTGCAGATTTGGCTCGTGGAACGACTTAGGCTCTTGGAAGCTCCTGCCGATCCTAAACATTATCGCCCTATAGCCTTGGGTAACCGAAATTATTTGCACCGAGGCCAGGACGAGGCCGAATGGGCCTCCTTTTTTACTCATGGCATCTGTTCTATTAAGTGGGTGGTACCATGGTGGGGTTTGACTACTATGACGGGGGGTTCTGATGTATCGGTTTATGTTTCTTTGTTGGGGCTATCTCGGCCCACTTATATTTTCCCTCACCGAGTCATGCGTCAATACAGTTTAAGGCAGACTATCCCCTTTTCCGATACGGTACCACCTAAAGTAGCGGCCTTTTCACAAGCGCGGGTTCAAGCGTGGGCTAAGTATTATGATGGTCTCCCGCGTTGGGCCGTAGCTACAAATGGCTTTGTGCGTCTTTCTGAAAACTACAAGTTGTGGATGAGCTCCGATGATAAAGCTATGAGGACCGAGGCTCGAAATGAGGAGCCGGCTGAGCTTTTGATACCTCGTATTCGTGTTAAGTATGAGGGTGCTGATTCTGCCAAACCTCGTACCCATGGTATTAAGACTGTGAAAGCTCGTCCTGATCGAAAGCGAAAGGAAGTTCCTCCCCGTTCCAGTTTCAGGCCTAAAAAGATGCCTAACAAGAAGGGGCCTGCTGTTGTTAAAAGAAACGCAAGCTCTCGCGGAGATCGTCGCCGGAACAATGTATGGGTTAGGAAGGCTCAGCCGCCTGTAGAAACAGTGACTAGTCTAGTTGATGATAATAATCCTTCTCCCACCATTGTCTGTGCCCTTGAGGCTGAGCGGGCTATAACCGAGAATGTTTCTGAAGCCTTGGCATCTTTGGAAGTTAGTGTCCAGGAGCCGGTTCTTATGGAGATTGATATAGGGGTAGCGCAGAAGACTGTGGGGGTGGATCCTGCGAACATTGCCCTCTACAAGACTTTATTTGATGATCCGGAAGAACTAGAGTAGTGTAGTTCTTGCTAGGGTGTAGGTGCCCTTTATTTATTTCAGTTGTGTTTGTTTTTTCATTTCTTAGCACTTTGTTTTCCTTCTTATTATTTTTCAATAAAGGCGTATTTTATTTTTTATTTTTTTGTTTCTCCTCTTTTTTATATTTTTATATGTCTAACACTTTTTGCACAATTTATATATGTTTTTTTTTTATTGTACCGAATCCTTGGTAAGGATTGCCTACGTATCTTGTCAGAATCAGGTCGCGCGTAGTTCTAGCTAGAATAAGTTCTAGGATGCCGGATTTTAATAGATATTCCCTGAGGTGGTAGCATATTACTTAATCGGTCAAATGAGTGAAGTATTATCATTATTTTCGCCTCGTCTACCTTTTTTGCCGTAAGTATTATGTAAAAATGAAATTCGACTATTTTTGTATGGCTATATTTTTTGGTAAGCCTGTTTGGATACGTGCTGTACCCCCCAAGTGTTCGTTATTTTTCCATTATATGCGGATAAAATGACGAGCACTTCTAAAAATTAGGAAGGCAGAGAGTTTCAACGCCCAGGCTGGGGCGTCAATGATTTCGGCGCCCAGCCCTGGGCGCTGAAAATGATTTGGGCGGTCGTTTTTGACGCTTTGCTTCACGTGTTCTTGCATTTCTTTTTTCTTGTTTTTTTTTCGTTTTAGTGCTTTGATTTTTGCTCGTATTTAAAATCAATTTTGAGGCTATTTCGGAGGCTTTTTTGACTGTTAGCGTGAGATGCATTTTTGTCCGGATTATTTTTTTCTATCCGTTACTCGAAACGGCTTTGAAAATGGAGTTAGGGTGTGGAAGATATGAAGATCTTTGAGTAGGTTTTTGAGGTGGGTTGAGGTGCATGTCGTTTTTGAAGGATATGGCGGGGTTACATTTTATTAATTCCCTTTTTAAGCAACATTTGCTTTTGTTTTGGATTTTGATTTCTTTCGATTTCTTTGGGTTGCATGGATTGACTTTTATGATGACACTGGTTGACCTTTATGTTTTGGGGATATGAAGGGGATGGTGCGGTTTATTTTGTGGGTTTCGGGAATTGGTTCCTATGGCACTATTTCGAGACCGAGTGGGCCTCGTTTGTTGGGCCTAGAGTGGGCCGCCTCTTTATTTTTGTATTTCACAAGTGCATTTGGTGCTTACTTTAGTGTTAGAATAAAAATTTTAGGAGAAATATTACGCCTTTATTAATTTGGAAAGTAAGGAAAACATACTGAAATGAAATTGACCTATATTCTAAGTGGTCTTAGGACCATCTAAAGTCTTTATTATATTTTTTTTTTTACCAATCTAAAGAACTACTAGGCGCTTTTACTACGGTGCTCTATGTGGCTCAAGCCTTGGGTTTAGTCTCGTAAAACTTTGGTCCTTCACCGGTGCTCATCTTGAATTCTATTCCTTTTGCATTGACCCACGTCTTCACCCATCCGTTCTCGATCTCTTCTAGTGTTGATGCAGGAGCGATTAACCGGGTTGGATCGAAACCTTCATCATGTAAAGCTAGGGTAGTCATCATAGTCTCATCCTCCGTAGGCCTCGATTCGTTAAACAATGTCCATAGAGCCTGGTCGTCCAATATTTCAGTTGTTTTAGTCTTGGTGAGGTGGGGTGCCTCATCCAAGGTGTGGCAGTCATGGAAGATTTCAAATCCTGGTTTTAGCAAGCCATCCTGGACGAAGGGTTCAGGGAAATCACATCATGGGTGTCCTTCTCCTTCCCGAACGAACATTCCGTTAAGGGTTCTTTGATACGGGGGAAGGAGGGTGGTTTGTTTGGCCTGGTTAAGGGGTAGCCTAGACAGGCGGTCAGCAATATCTTCCTCCGTTGGTTCATAGCCTAAGCCAAAGGGAGTAGATTTGTTGGGTAAAGGATGGAATGTGCATTCCTTCTTCCTTATGCCCAATGGGGTTCCAGGGAAATAACCTTGAGCTAACATCATTCTAGGGATGACTCGTGATGCGTGCGGGTCTAGGAATGCTGGATCATAGTCTTCGATGAACTGGATTGCTTCTTCCATTTGAAACCCTTAAAGGTCGTCTGCAGTTTTTGCCGTTCCAACCATAGTACAACTGACGTCGAGAGGAGAAGCGCGGAATTCCGGTATTACCCCGTTATGGTTAAGTTTAACCATTTGGTGCAAGGTAGAAGCCACACCTCCTAAGTCATGGAGCCAAGGTCTCCCCAAGAGGAGGTTGAAAGTGGGCTTGATGTCGATTATTTGAAACTCCGTGGTGCGTGCCACAGGCCCGGTTTGTATGGTAAGGTTGATTTTTCCCAACACAGGCCTTCGGGAGTTATCATAAGCTCGTACCCCTTGCGTGGAGGTTTGGAAGTCATCGTTTCCTAGCCCCAAGCAATGGGGGGTTCGCAATGGGCAAATATTAACCGCCGAACCGTTATCTACGAGCGCTAGGGGGATGTTTTGTCCTTTGCATCCAACTACTAGATAGAGGGCCTTATTGTGAGGACCCCCCTCTTTGGGCAAGTCTTTGTCAGTGAAAACTATGGCCTTTTCTCCGGCATCTCTCGTGACATGGCTAACCAATGAGTCAGGTGTGATGTCTGTAGGTACTGAGATGAGGTCGAGTGAGCGAATAAGCTTTTCGCGATGTTCCTTTGAAGTACACATGACATCCCAGATGGTAATTTCGACTTTAGTTCTTTTTAGTTGTTTCAAGAGAGGATTTTCAATGACTTCCACTACGGTGGTGTGCCGTCCATTCTCAGGAGTTTGCCTAACTGGGATATCGTCCATAGGAGGTGGGCGAATATCCGGTTGGTATATTCTTCCGGATCGGGTGAGGTTGTCGACCTCGGGCTCATGAGGGGTGGTGTCAATGAGAGCATACCCGGGCCAAGTTTCAGTAAAGAGGTCCTGGCCCGACACTTGAGATAGGTAAATATCTTCAGCCTACCGCACACTTCTCTCTCGATTCGATCCACAGGGACCACGGCGAGTGGTGCACCTTGTGGTGTAATGTACACTGTAGGGTCAAAGTTCTCATTTTCTGGTTGGGCGAGAGAGATGTGACAAGAGCCGAGTGGGCTGTTGTTGTTGGGTTTGCCAACGTTAGGGAGAGGTATCACTTCATCCTCTATCATGTCCTGGATTGTATTTTTTAGGTTCCAGCAGTTTTCAGTGTCATGTCCATTTCCTTGATGGAATTTGCAATAAGTACCTTCGACCCAATATTTGCTGTTGACAGGAGGGTCACGGGTGGGGCCTATAGGTCTCAACTTTCCTTGATTGGTTAGTCTTTCGAAGGCTTGTACTAAAGTCGACCCGAGTGGGGCAAACTTTCGGTCTCGGACCCATCTTCCAGGGCTTCTTCGGGCGGGAGTCTCCTCTACGGCATGGACTTCTTGGGCTTGGGATGTGTTGCCCCTGTTGTAGGTGTTGCTTTTGTATGCGGGTTCACTTTGTATTGTTTTCGCGAGATCATCCTCGATCTTTATTCCCACATCATAAACTCTTTTGAAAGTGTCAAGTCCCAGGTACCTAAGGTGTTGTCTGTAGGCCGGGTCCAGGTTGTCAATAATTTTTGGATCAATTCTGTTTCGGGAGGCCTATTGATTAGTTGGGCCGCCTGATCCCTCCATCTAACAAAGTAGGTTGTGAAATCCTCATTTTTCTTTTGGAAGAGAACTTCTAGCTCGCGTATAGTGACTTGAAAATCCATGTTCGACGAGTATTGCTTGATGAAGACATTGACAAAGTCTTCCCAAGTGGGGAAGAGCTTAGGGTCCTGGTGATAGTACCATTTGAGCGGTACAAGTTCCAAGGACAAAGGAGAGGCAGGTAAATACATGGACTTGTCCACGCCTTTCAAGTTCATGGCATTCACAAAGCTCAATAGATGATCACGGGGATTGTCCGTGGCTTTAAACTTTGGTAAGTCAGATGAAATAAACTTTTCTGGTAGTTTGCCAGAAAAAGGTTCAGGATCGAGGGAGAAGTACTTGCTCCCCATGGTTTGCTGTAGGACCATTTTTTCAATCCTCTTCTCGTTATCGAGGTCATTTTTGGCTTGTGCAGCCGCTAAGGCTTCGTTTTCCATTTTCAGTTGGCCCATGAGTTGGGTCATTTGAGCCATCTGGTCTCGCAATTCTTCGATGGACATGTTTGAGAGTGCGAATCGAGGTTGGGGAAGCGGAGATCCTTGAAATGAGGGATGACGGACGGAGCTTGGAGTCACTAAACCTGGTATTGGCGATGTATCTTCGAGGCGCACTAACCGTTGATTTCCTGATCGGCACCAAGTGGCAGGACCAGTCCTATGCATAAGATAAGCTAAAGCTTAGGTCCCAAAGTTTCAAGTATTACTTAGTCTAGACTTCGACTCTCTCTATTGGTTTTTCACTCTTTCTTTTGTTGGTACACTTTTTAGTTCTTTCTTTTGGTCATTCTTTTGGATTTTCGAAACACTTGTCCGTGTGACATTCATAATTATTAGCATGTTCGGTTTTGGTGCCGAGCATTGTCGTCGTAGGAGGCCTAACAACGACGCAAAGAGTTATTCTTTTTTATGAGTCGCTTTTAGAATCGAGTGCTTTTCTTACGCCCTCGCAGCAATTTTTTTTACCAACGGTTTTTTTTGCTACGTGTTTTCTTTTTCGCGGGCACCGAGGCTACTGCGCCTGACCAGAAGGCCAAACAACAACTTCAGCGCCCGGCGTCGGGCGTGAGAAATTCTGGCGCCCAGCCAGGGGCGTTGAAAATGCGTCCGTGGCTGGTTCTCGTTTTCTGTTTGCGTCTACTTTTGTTTATGCGACTTCGATTTTGCGTGCTTGCCTAATAACGTCCTTTACGCGTTGTGCAGCGTTTGTGGGATTCGTTACAGGCCATCCCGAGCGTCGCTTGTTTTTGTGGCGATCGTTCGGGTTTGCGGAACACGTATTTCGGTATAACTCTTTGGCAAATTGGTTTATGAATGTTTGGGCAATTTTTAAGGTCGTTGGTTTTTCTAGGATAGTTTGTCACACACAATCATATATTTCGCTACACATAACTAACATTCCATCATGAGGCAATAATAATATGTCATGTAGTTTATGATAGGCTTCTATGGGTAGTTATTTGCGCCTGGCTTGGTACCGCTTCTATCGCTGATCCGCCACATGCCCCGGTCGGGGTAGTATTTTCAACAGACGAATTTCGTCCCAGAAGGCCAACCCGCAAGTGCAAACCAAGGGGGCATGCAGGCGAGAGGGACCTAGTGGGCGAGCGATTGGGTTTGGGACGGGTGTACTACTAGCGAAAGTGCCGAGTGGACAACATTTAAAGCGTATGCACCCCCGGCTTGCCGATGGGTATCCTTAGTCCCAACTCTTGAGATGAAACACCAAGGGAGCCAAGATTCGTTATGCGGTTCTGCCCGTTCACATTAATATGCTGATTTTCAGGTCGTCCCAACTTGATGGGGAAATAAACGCGGGGTAGGATCGTTTCACCCTTCGGCTATTTTGATTACCTACAAGCACGAGTATTTCCTTCACTATCCCCAGTGGAGTCGCCACTGTGAGGGGGTCGAAAAAGCACGAGGCTAATGCGTGACCTCGTCCCTCGTGGGTGTGACGCTTCTTTTTGTCAAATCAAGTGTAATTGGATTTCCTGTGAGTTTACACCCAATTGACTAGTAATATAGGAGTCGCCATACAGTTTTTAACGACAATGAGAAAAACTGACAAAACCCGATTATCGTGGCATAAAGGGAGTGCAATTATGTTTCACAACGACGGCCGTAGGTTCCCTTGTGATCCCTGGTGGTGGGGATCGCTCAACGTACACCCGCAAGGTAGAGATTGAGGGTTCGGGGGACTGTAACTACTGAGAGGAGTACTCGCTCTTCGATAACTCCAGAGGCAGGATATCCTTACTAGCTCAGCATAAATAATTGAAGGGACATGCGTTAACTATTAAACTAATATGAGTCGATTTTAACAATATGCAACATATAAGACTAGATCGAGCGCGATTATCTGATTTAGATTGTTTTAAGGGACCTAGCATGATGATCCAATTTCCCAAAAATATCATATTTATTAGGCGTGATCGAACAATCAGATTTAATTAGTTTAACAGTTTATAAAAGGGCGAGGAAAGCAATTAAATCATAGAAAAGGGACACATTACGACGCACCCTTGAGAGGTACGTCACGGTTCTCAGAAAACTAACCACTTTGACTTTGCTATTTCTCCTTTTATTTAACGAATCTCAAGTTATGGGACAGGATACGTTCTGTTCAATTTATGGATCGATTGCGACAGAACGCGTGATCAGTTTTGCAGCGTGAGGCTCAGGCTTAGGGGTTGGAGTCAATACTCAGAATAATAATTGTGTCTTTTTTCATGTCAAACTTAAGGCCCTATTTATAGGAAAGAGTTCGTGGAAAGATAGAATTGTAGAACTCTAATCCACGAGGAATTAGGAAAGAATACGTCCCAGGTAATTTCGGCGCCCAGAGCCAGGCGTTGAAAATAGGATCTGGGTTGTTTTCTCAGTCAGATTCGGATTCCTAGAATCCGAAGTGTTTGAAACTTAATCGAGTCTTTTAGTGCGTATTAACCTTGTGACGGAATGCGTTTGGGCCCGTTACGAACTCTAGGCTCGCTAGAATTTTAATTAATACGTGACTCTTATTTTCGAATCATATTAGGAATAGGATTCTCTCATAATCTCTATCTCATTTAGGATTTATGTTGGAGTGCAACACCTAATTCTGACAGGTTTCTATCTTTTATGACTTGCCACTTTTAGCAACTACCCGTTACGGCAGTTACTATTTTCAGCAGGTTTCCATAAATAGCAGGTTTCTATAAATAGCAGGTTTCGGGCGAAATGAAAAGGGGAATTGCGATTCGTTATTTTATAGGAGATGCGTTGTCAAGTGGAGATTTATGTTCTCATCATCGAACCTTCCCTTTCGGGAATGGGGACAAAAGTAGGTGTCTACAGAAGCATTGCTCCAGCTAGCTGTTCCGATCACTTGATCTCACTGAATTAATTGCTCGCAATGAATCTGAACCTTGGTATTAGACTTAATGCACCTTGGGTGAAGGACATATTTCCTTCAATTAGGATTGACTTTCAGAAAATGATCACTCATTTTCACTCAGGTGAACAGAACGCACTCTAGAAAGAAAGATAATTCCTATTGTTAATTACCTTCCGAAGTGGGATCAATACAAACAATCCAACAAAATAGACAAGAAAATTATAACAAATCACCCATCCAAGCTGTAACTCCTTGTAACTCCCTGGTGGATTCCCCGGCGAGTTTCCAGCAAGTTCATACGTATTCTTGTTAAGTGCCAACAGATGCGCCCCAAATCCGCCTGCAAAGCAATCAACCAAGAAATGAAACAAAGAAAAAACAGATAACCTGTAACAACAAAATTCAAGTAATAATAAACCCAGTTTTCTGACATTTACAGGAGCGTAAAGCGGGTAGTATTAAGATATAAGACCTTGGATGACCATGCTGTAGCAGGCAACAACACAAGTCTGAATCATAGTATTTTCATGTCCGAGGTGAATTGGACAAAATCATAGCGAACAGAAACGGAACGCCTGAAAATTTGTAAGAGTTTATGGGACTACAACCAACACAACAGTATGCAAACCGACAAATAGAATTGCATATCAGCTTTGTGAAATCCTCATAAAGCACCAACCTTTGTGAGGATTGCATATCAACAAACAGCCTACTTGATCAACTATCATACAACCAACTGCATACTCATCAAAAATCAAACCAAATTCTAACACAAACCTTTTAGCGAAGCAACTGCATAATCTTCAAAATCTAACCAAAATCTAACACTGAACCTTTTGGCGAAGCAACTACATAATCATCAAAACAAAACCAAAATCTAACACGAACAGAAATTCAAACAAACCTTAATCATTCAGTAACTGAATTAAACAAATAGCCTTCCAATCAGAAATTATCAACCAATTAGAAACCTTGTAGAGCAGTAGAAGAATATAAATATGAAATTCGGTGATAATACTTCGAACCCCTAATTCAAAATTGATTAAAACCCTTAATTCCTCAGCAATTGAATTAATATCCTCCATCTTAAAAATTGCGCAAATATTACACCAATCAATCGGAAAGAAGCCAAGAAAAGCAGCAACAATCAATAAACCAGCCTATAAATTTGGAGTATTATTCGAACTTCAGAAATACAATAAACCCTAATAATTTAGCTATCGTATTAAACAAACAGCCCTCCGATCAGAAATTAAACCCTAGATTCAAGAAGCCATAATAAATCAATTAATGAGTAGCCGACGTTAAGAAATTGGTTTACTGGTTACCTGAGGAGCATTGCCAAAGAGGTCCTCTGGTGTAGAACTATAGAAAGCGACAACTCCCACCATTGTTGCTGTTGTTATTGTTATGGCGGTGTAACTCGGGACCAACTCGGTCTGAGTCGACTCAACAGAATACCCCAAAAACTCAGCCCCACTTCCACCGCACCCAAGATGAGTCGACGCCGAGTCATCCACCTCAGAGCAAGAGTTTGCAGAGAACGCGGCTTGAAATCCGGCTGAAGACGTCATCGCTTTCAGATCTGGGTTTGCCTCCTTCGTATTCGCTAAGCTTGAATTTTAAAACAAATTTGAGAGATTGGGATAATTTGGTGAGAGGAAACTTTGAAGGGAAAGCTCGATACTGATTCTGAAGGAGAGACAGAGAAGCTTTGGAGTTTCAACAATGGAGATCTGGGAAATACGAGAGAGACAGAGTTGTACAGGGAGGCAGGAAATGTATGAGAGAATATGAGAGAGAAAGGGAGTAGGAGCAAGTAGACTGCGTCGCACCAAAAAAAAAAGGAAAAGGTAATAATTAAATTTAAGAAACTTCCGAAAATTTTTTACCTCCTATGCGTCGCAGATTTACTAATCTGCGACGCAGATGACTCTTACGGTCATCTGCGTCGCAGATTAGTAATTCTGCGACGCAAAAGAGGTAATATTTTGCGTCGCATTATTACTAATCTGTGACGCAAATGACTCTGGGAATATTTTAGAGTCATCTGCGTCGCAGATTAGTAATTCTGCGACGCAAATGACTAATTTTAATGTTTAGAACTGTCCATTGCGTCACATGTTTAAATGTGCGAGGCAAATGTGCTGATGCAAATGATTGTTTTTCCACTAGTGCAAACATCCTTGAACATGTATAAAGTTGGGGTTTTTGAAGATTTGAAGATGATTGTTGTAAGGAATACTTTCAAGAGTGAAGCTTCAACTTACTAATCATGTTTTTTGAAATCAAAGCATAAAGATTGAAGCTTGAAATTTGTAGGAGGAGTTTGGATGATCATTTGAGGAGGAATTTCAAGTATGAAATCCCCTCAAAAATTACTCCTTTTTTGACATTTCCTAGTTCAAATGTGTGTATGAACATGATAAGAACATCATAGGAAAACTTGAAATAATAAAGATGGAAAATTTAATTAAATTATGGTAATTTGTATTCGGAATTCGGAATTACCTAGTTAGGGTTAGGTTGGTTTTCCGTTTAGTGCTCCCAATTGTAACACCCTAATAATTTCTTGCTTTTTATAAAACATTTTCCGACTTAAAACACGGGAATTACCAAAATATTACCGCCACCATGATAACGGCTAAGGCTATTTACCAGAATTACGCAGCGGAATTAACTAACTTTCAAAACATATTAAATAAATAGTTAATGGTAATTGAAACAAGATGGAACCGTTGAGGCCCAAACTAAAACAAACCGTTTGAAATCCATTAACTGAAATAGTAGTATTAGTCATGACTATAAATAAAAATAGAGTTTATAAATTACGGAAGAATAAAACTCTCAACTCGAATCCCATGATAACTTCTCCTGCAAGTTATCTCTACAAACCTGCTTTATTGAAAATCTATTCCCCAACAACGCAAATGCAATTGGTGGATCATCATAGGGTCATTAAGGCAAAGGCCATGACCAGAAGACATGAAGCACAAAGTCAGTAAAAGCTGAGTACGAACAAGCTAGAATAACATTCTATCCTAACATGCTTCACTCGACAATTAAATAATCAACATGCAAAAGCCATATAATAAACAAGTAAACATGGAGACAAGACTCGACACGAGACACGACTCTTGACTCACAGTTTAATAAAAAGTAGCTTCGAACGGGTAAAGTAAAGTATCCTCAAAAGGAAAGAAAAGGGTGATGGGAGCCAACCATACACCAAAATAAGACGGGCTACTACCGACAGTCGGGCCATACCGACAGGAATTCCAATGCACAACAGCATAAAAGAGAATGATACAACGTCTTGTATCATTCTAGGAGTACATGTTTTCCGGCAAGACTCCCCCCATTGTTCATACTCAAGGTATATACTTTCCAAGAGTTTTGTGAAGGAAATATGTCCTTCACCCAAGGTGCATTAAGTCTAATACCAAGGTTCAGATTAATTGCGAACAATTAATTCAGTGAGATCAAGTGATCGGAACAGCTAGCTGGAGCAATGCTTCCGATCAGTGAGTTCTAATGGATATTGAACTCACAACTTACTCTTGACTGAACCTACAAGGTCACACCAATGACAGGTAACAGATCAACGGATTAAATGAATCGGAAATTCATTTAATAGCTTTTCGGGATTTAAGTTGGAAACGTATTATACGATACGACCTTGCATCGGAATCGTATATCGTATCGCGAATATTCGTAAGCTAGGCGAAACGAATAAATCGTATCGTACGACGGTGATTCGTCGTATACGAAACGATAAATAATATATCGGAAATATATTAAACGTGAATACGAAGAGCGGCCCACGAGCCGAGTGCACGAAGCACTCGAGGTCCATGGGCGCGCGCTAGGCGAGCAAGCAAAGGCCAAGGAAACACGGCAGCGCTAGGCGCATGGCCGAGCATGGCTGTGCGTGTGCGCGCGGGCTTGTGCAGCGACACAGCCACAGCAGCGAGGCCCATGGCCCAGCGCGCTATGCTTGTCGCACGCACGGTTTGCTGGCCGGCCTTGCCTACGGGCTTGGTCGGTTCATTAAGGTTATGTAAATAACCTTATGACCTAATTTCCAACTAAGACAATCACAATTCAGATTACACACAACCCTAGGAGAAAACAGAGAACCCTAATTCTCTCTGTGCCTCCATAGTGTGTTCATCCCAAAAGCAAATCTCTTGATCGATTGTCTAAGCTACGATAATCAAGACGGATCTGATCGTGTCGGTGAACCAAGTAGAGGAACGACAAGTGGAGTTCTTTGTTCGTGGTCATTGACAGATTATTGTGGAAAACACGCTTCGAATGTAAGTATGCTTAATCTGTGCTTTATACATGTTTCCTGGCTTTGGGGATTGTTCCGCACATGTTATTATGTTTAACTGTATTCCCCAACAGTGGTATCATGAGCCTTATGTATTCAAAGCATGAATTAGCATGATTATTATTGTTTTTGCATTGTCGAAATTTTTTGGAATTTTTGTTGATTTTTCGGAATTTTTTTTCGAATTATGGGATTAATTGCGAAATTGGCAGTTCCGAAATCAAACATATTCGCTTTTTCGATTTTTAAAACCCTAATCTGATGGAAAACGATTTTCTAAGATCAACTCATGAGAATAGAATTGCGAAAACAGGCCTCGAAGCATCAGTTTTTGGGCGTTTTTGTTAATTTTTCATTAAAAATTAAATGTGTCGGACAGTAATTCAATTAAAAGGTCGAGCTAAACTGCTCGGAATTGCTTGCAATTTTGTCACAATGTTTATGGGTACATGCTTGATCTGTGCTTAAAATTTCAGATTTTTCCGATAAGTATAAACCCTAATTTTGCCTTTCCCCAATTCGTAAAATTTACAACCCTAATTGATTTTTAATTAATAATTCGGTTAATTGGGAAAGGGGGTATAATTTCATGGGTCAGTGGAAAATTTTAAAAATTATTGGATTAAAATTTTGAATGGTTTCGTTAATTTTAATCACACTTAAACCAATTTATTAATAATCTGAAATTTAATTGTTTACGAACGATGTAAAATTTCGGATTTTATTAATTAAAGGTTCAAATTTTAAAGTTGATTTGATCGTTCTTAAAAGTTTGAATATTGTTAGCCCTTGATTTATTAATTTTACGAAATTGGATTGTCGTTAAAGTTTATTAAATCGTTAAAAATCGTTGTTTTTCGAAAAATTAAATCGTAACTTTTTGAAAAATAAAATTAATGCAAGTTCGTGAATTAAAATTTAATATTAATTAGGTTGGTCCGTTTTACGAACCAAAAACACGAACATAGGCATGATGGAAGTATGGCTCGTCGAGCCATACGAGGCCGTTATGCGGAGCCGTGCCATGCGACACGGGCAGCAGCACGAGCTGCGTGCCTCCTGCGCGCTAGGCAAGGCAGGGGCGGGCGATGCCTGCGGGGCTGCGACGAAGCAAAGCGTGATGCTTGCGACGTCGAGCGCCCACGATGTACAACACACACGCAACGCAGGGCAGCTAGGCTGCGGGTACGCGATGCGCATGCGCAAGGCATGGCGCGCGACGCGTTTGGGCGAGGCATGGCGCGCGAGCGATGGGCGAGCGATGGCATGCTATGCGGTGCGATGGGCTGGGCGCGCGCGGGAAATGCTCGTGTGCTCTTGGGCCTCTCGCACGACGGGCTGGGCGCAAGCCTAGGCCGTTTGATTAATTTTTTTTAAAAATCATTTAATTAGTTGTGCTTCGTGTATTTGCATTAATTTGGGCTAACGGGATTTTTAATTTAATATTTTATTTTCTTGGGCCGGGCCGCGAGTTTTAATTTAATATTTCATAATTAATTATCCGGAATAATTATTGGTTTGAGTGGGAGCCACTAAATGAAATTAAAATGAAATAATTATTTTAATTATTTCGTAGGTCGCATTATTTTAATTAAATTCAATTTTAATTAGAATAAAGTCTAAGGATTAATAATTTGGAAATTGATTAATCTTTTAGGACGCGTTTATGTGAACGTGAATTTTAATTAATTCACGTAAATACTTGCATATTAACATGGGCCATTCGTTTTAGCATACGAATGGGTGAATGCATAGAATATATATTTTATGCAATGCAGGTACTCCAAGTGACTAGTATGGCCAAATTTAGGATAGTTAAACACGGTCTGCGCACCGTTCTATCTTTGAATGTAAAGTTTTAAATATGGTCTGCGTACCATGGAAAATTTTGATGTAATTTATTATTTTCAAGTATTTCTAAGTTTAGAACTTTAAGTTAGCATTTGAACGAAGATTCAAGACGATGCCAAGCTAACAAGGAGGTGATGAAGATTGAATGCTTCAAGACAAGAAGTTTTGGGGCATACTAGATCACCAATTATTTATGCAATTTAATATATATATTATGCGTGAATGTATGAATGTATGTATGCTTTGCATGAACAGGTTGTTTCCTATGAATCGATTAGTTTTAAGTTCACTAAATAATCGAACCAACATATAAACAACTAGGTCCAAGTAATATTGAGTTTCAAAATTGCCTAGGTGTACGCTAAAGCGAGGTTCTATTTTAGTTGACTTAGATGGTAAGGCGTCCTAAAGGAGCACGTTGATTGTGGTTATAACTCAAACAACAATGGCATTAAGTTGTGGCAATGGGATAAATTATGGCATTAATTTATTAACCAAGAGTAATTTGGAGATTACTAGCAATAGGTTTTGCTTACCTAAAATCTTAAAATACTTAAGACATGCTAAAGCTGCTCAAGGATTTAGGACTTTCGGGGTCTTGGAATCGTTTCATTCATTTCAGACCATGTTTTTGCTTTTTGCATGAATTAAATGTTTTAATAGCTTTAATGATTGCATGTTTGCTTTTATTTCAAAGTTATTGAATTGTATGAATGGTTATTTATTGCAAATTCTTTTCGATTGTAGTAATGGCCGCAATCAATAACACTTTCAACCTGCGTTCAATTCTCGACAAAGAGAAGTTGAATGGCAACAATTTCCTCGACTGGCAAAGGAACTTACAAATAGTTCTTATGCATGAGGAAAATGAATATGTCCTTGAGGAAGAGTTACCAGAAGAGGCTGGGCCGGAGGTAACTCAAGCTGCCCTTAATCGTTGGATTCAGGCCAACAGGAATGTCAAATGTGTGATGCTTGCATCCATGAGTACTGAACTTCAGAAAACGTTCATTAACTCGGATGCTTACCAAATCATCTTGGAGTTGAAGAACATGTTTCAGGACCAAGCCAGAATCGAAAGATTCGAGACTCAGAGGTAGATCCTTGAGACTAAGCTCAAGAAAGGAGAACCAGTGAGCCCACATGTTCTTAAAATGATTGGACTCTTAGAGAACATGAGAGCTCTAGATTCTGACGTCTCAAATGAAATGGCTATTGACATCATTCTCCATTCGCTTCATAATGGCTATGATCAGTTCAAGTTGAATTACAACATGAACAGCATGGAGAAATCTCTTACTGAGCTTCACGGTATGCTGAAAACCGCTGAAAAGACGCTCAAGCAAGAGAATAAGCATGATATGCTTATGGTGCGTAAGGGCAAGAACTTCAAGAAATCAGGCAAGAACAAGGGCAAGAAGGGTAAGGGCAAGGCTTCGCCCTCATCCAAGTCCAATGGCGCCGGTTCTGGTAAACAGAAAAGGGCGACTCGTTCTCTTGCCGACTCTGAATGCTTCTACTGCAAGAAGAAGGGGCATTGGAAGAGGGATTGCTTGAAGAAGAAGGAAGATGAGAAGAACGGGAAAGTTGCTTCTACTTCAGGTATGTATGTTATACATTGTAATCTAGTTAATTCTACTTCTTGGGTATTAGATACTGGTTGTGGCTCACACTTATGTTCCAATCCACAGGGACTAAGGAGAAGTAGAAAGCTGGATAAAGGCGAGATGGATCTACGCGTGGGAAATTGAGCACGGATTGCTGCATTAGCCGTAGGATCTTATTTTATTTCTTTGCCTAGTGGGTTTGTTTTGGAACTAGAAAACTGTTACTATGTTCCTAGTATCACCAGAAACATCATTTCCGTTTCAAGTTTGGATTCTAAAGGTTTTAGTTTTCAATTTAAAGACAATAGTTGTTCTTTTGCTTTGAATGGAATGTTTTATGGTTCAGCACAACAAGAAAACGGTCTTTACGTGCTAGATACGAGCAAACACATTTATAACATAAATACCAAAAAGGCTAAAACTGGTGATTCGAATCTCACATTTCGGTGGCATTGTCGATTAGGCCATATAAACATAAAGCGCATGGAATTACTTCAACGAAAAGAAATTCTAGAATCATTCGACTTAGAGAAGATTGATCAATGCGAATCTTGTTTACTTGGCAAAATGACAAAGCAACCTTTCTCAAAGGTTGGAGAAAGAGCAAGTGAACTACTAGGGCTAATACATACGGACGTATGTGGGCCTATGAGTACGAAAGCTAGAGGTGAGTTCAGCTATTTCATAACGTTAACGGACGACTTCAGTAGATATGGCTATATTTACTTAATGAAGCACAAGTCTGAATCGTTTGAGAAATTCCGAGAATTTCAAAATGAAGTAGAGAATCAACATGGCAAGAAAATCAAAGCTCTAAGATCGGATCGAGGAGGTGAATATCTTAGCCACGAGTTTGATGACCATCTAAAAGAATGCGGTATTCTTTCTGAATTGACTGCTCCGGGGACACCTCAATGGAATGGAGTGTCGGAACGGAGAAACAGGACCTTACTCGATATGGTCAGGTCAATGATGGGTCAGGCCGAAATTCCTTTACAGTTCTGGGGACATGCGTTGCAAACTGCAGCACTCACACTGAATCGTGCTCCGTCAAAAGCTGTTGAAAAGACTCCATACGAATTATGGACTGGGAAACTTCCAAAGTTGTCTTTTCTGATGATTTGGGGTTGCGAAGCATATGTCAAGCGATTAATTTCGGACAAGCTACAACATAAATTTGACAAATGTTTCTTCGTTGGGTATCCAAAAGAAACTATGGGGTATTACTTCTACAACAAGTCAGATAACAAGGTATTCGTTGCTCGTGACGGTGTCTTTTTGGAAAGAAATCATATTTCCAAATTGACAAGTGGGAGAATAATAGACCTCGAAGAGATTCGAGACGAACAACGAACTCAGAACTCTTTAGAAGCAGTTCAAGTTGATGAACCTCCAAGGTCTTTAGAAGAGCCAGTGGGAGTAGTTCCTCAAAACGTTGTTGCCCCTCGTAGGTCAAATAAAACTAGTTTTCAGCCGGACAGATGGACAGGCGTCCTCTTGACTGAAAACTTAGACGTTCTCATATTGGATAGTGATGAACCTTTGACTTATAAGCAAGCTATGACGAGCCCAAGCTCCATTAAATGGTTAGAGGCCATGCAATCTGAAATAGACTCCATGTCTAAAAATCAAGTATGGGATTTGGTTGATATGCCGGATGGGTTCACACCTATCGGATGCAAATGGGTCTTCAAGTTGAAGAAAGACAAAGATGCAACTGTATACATATACAAGGCCAGATTGGTAGCAAATGGTTACAGGCAAGTTCACGGCGTTGACTACGATGAAACCTTTTCTCCAGTCGCGATGCTTAAGTCTATTCGGATAATCCTTGCGATTGCCGCTTTTCATGACTATGAAATATGGCAAATGGATGTCAAGCCTTCTTGAACGGCGTTCTTGAAGAGACTGTGTTCATGACAGAGCCGGAGGGTTTTGTCGATCAAAAGAACCAAGGAAAGGTATGCAAGCTTAAGAAGTCCATCTACGGACTAAAGCAGGCGTCAAGGAGTTGGAATAAACGATTTGATGAAGCAGTCAATAAGTTTGGCTTCATCAAGAATCAGGACGAATCTTGTGTATACAAGAAGGTCAGTGGGAGTAAAATTGCATTCCTAGTCTTGTATGTTGACGACATACTGCTTATTGGAAACGACATTCCTATGTTGGAGTCTGTAAAGACTTGGCTCGGGAAGTGTTTCTCAATGAAGGACTTAGGAGAGGCACAGTACATATTGGGCATCAAGATCTATAGGGATAGATCTAAAAGGATGATTGGACTAAGCCAAAGCACTTACATTGACTAAGTGCTAGCTAGGTTCAATATGATGGAAGCCAAGAGGGGCCATCTACCCATGTCACATGGCGTATATCTAAGCAAGAATCAGTGTCCCAAAACATCTGATGAGCGTAGAAAGATAAGTGGCATTCCATACGCTTCGGCTATTGGATCCATCATGTATGCTATAATTTGTACAAGGCCGGATGTTTCGTTCGCACTCAGTGCAACGAGCATGTACCAGTCAGAACCAGGTGAGGCGCATTGGACTGCTGCCAAGAACATCCTAAAGTACCTGAAAAGGACTAAGGATCAGTTTCTGGTTTATGGTGGTACATATGAGTTGATTGTTAAGGGCTATACGGACGCAAGCTTTCAAACCGACAGAGATGATTTCAGATCACAGTCTGGGTTTGTGTTCTGCCTCAACGGCGGAGCAGTAAGCTGGAAAAGTGCTAAGCAAAGCACTATTGCGGATTCTACAAATGAAGCCGAGTACATTGTTGCCTCAGAAGCAGCAATGGAAGCTGTTTGGATCCGGAAGTTCATCGAAGAACTTGGTGTTGTCCCCTCCATTAAAGGACCAGTGGCTTTGTATTGTGACAATAGCGGAGCCATTGCCCAGGCAAAGGAGCCTAGGAGCCACCAGAAGTCCAAGCACGTACTGCGGAGATTTCATATACTTCGAGAGATCGTTGAAAGAAAGGAAATCGAGATTTGCAAGGTTGGAACTGACGACAACGTCGCGGATCCACTGACTAAACCGTTGCCACAAGTGAAACACAACGCACATGTAGCAACCATGGGAATCAAGCATGTTGGAGAATGGCTTTGATTTTCTAAGTATTATTTTAGAACATCTGTTAGATCTATGTTTAAAACAATTGGTTTAACCATTTCATATTTATGAAATTTATTTATTTCATATTCATTTAATTGTGGTTTAGAATTAAATGATAAGTCCATGTGATTCAAATCATTCAAATGGGATGTCAAGATGGATTCTTTGGCAAAGAAACACCCATAAGTGAACTTGAATATTGAAGTCACAAAGGATCCCTAATCCAGGTCATTGAAAGGTGGAAGACCAATGACTAATGAAGATTAGATTGCAAGTAGATTACTTAGTTCCGTTTCTTGAACTAGAGTGACTGGATGTCAGAATCTTTTGCATAGATACTTATTGGATCTTGTATCGGATTGACCATGAGAACACTTTAAGAGATTAAAGTCATGTCATAGGTAGTTCTCATTAATGGTGATTAGAAACCGTTCCTCAGAACATGAGCGATTATGTCTGCTCGTTTGAGAATTAGTTCGCTTTGATACTAGCTAAACGTCGCACCGTAAAAGGAGGCTATAAAAGCAATTATTGGGCGTACTATGAATCAAAGTGAGTGTTCATAGATTGCAAGAATGGATTGTCCTCCTATCTTTGATAGGATATAGTGTTGTTGTGTAACAAGGCCTCTCGGAGAGTTAGATACTGTAAAATGCATGGCCGTGCTCAGAATGGTTAGGCTTAACCTTCTGCAAAAGTTTGACAGTTGAACTCTGTAATCCGAGAAACACTTCTGGACCTAATAAGGATGGCTTGGATCTTACCTTATGTTCAGTAAGTAACACTAAGCGACAAAGGAATGTGGATGCACACTTGTCTAAATGACAAGTGGGAGATTGAAGGAAATATGTCCTTCACCCAAGGTGCATTAAGTCTAATACCAAGGTTCAGATTAATTGCGAACAATTAATTCAGTGAGATCAAGTGATCGGAACAGCTAGCTAGAGCAATGCTTCCGATCAGTGAGTTCTAACGGATATTGAACTCATAACTTACTCTTGACTGAACCTACAAGGTCACACCAATGACAGGTAACAGATCACCGGATTAAATGAATCGGAAATTCATTTAATAGCTTTTCGGGATTTAAGTTGGAAACGTATTATACGATACGACCTTGCATCGGAATCGTATATCGTATCGCGAATATTCGTAAGCTAGGCGAAACGAATAAATCGTATCGTACGATGGTGATTCGTCGTATACGAAACGATAAATAATATATCGGAAATATATTAAACGCGAATACGAAGAGCGGCCCACGAGCCGAGTGCACGAAGCACCCGAGGCCCATGGGCGCGCGCTAGGCGAGCAAGCAAAGGCCAAGGCAACACGGCAGCGCTAGGCCCATGGCCGAGCATGGCTGTGTGTGTGCGCACGGACCTGTGCAGCGACACAACCACAGCAGCGAGGCCCATGGCCCAGCGCGCTGTGCTTGTCGCACGCACGGTTTGCTGGCCGGCCTTGCCTACGGGCTTGGTCGGTTCATTAAGGTTATGTAAATAACCTTATGACCTAATTTCCAACTAAGACAATCATAATTCAGATTACACACAACCCTAGGAGAAAACTGAACCCTAATTCTCTCTGTGCCTCCATAGTGTGTTCATCCCAAAAGCAAATCTCTTGATCGATTGTCTAAGCTACGATAATCAAGACGGCTCTAATCGTGTCGGTGAATCAAGTAGAGGAACGACAAGTGGAGTTCTTTGTTCGTGTTCGTTGACAGATTATTGTGGAAAACACGTTTCGAATGTAAGTATGCTTAATCTGTGCTTTATACATGTTTCCTGGCTTTGGGGATTGTTCCGCACATGTTATTATGTTTAACTGTATTCCCCAACATTTTGAAGCTCTTTGGGTTACACTTTACGTTAATTAGTATATTATGTTCGAGGCGACTCAAGACTCTACTCAAGACACAACATACAAACAATTGAACAATTAATCAATTCAACAATGACTCTTTAATATTTTACTTCTTTAGGACTTGTGATCAAACAAGACTCAAGTGAAATTACTCCCATTGTTCCTTCTCAAAACACTGTTTGAGATAACCCGACATTGCCTATTAACAAGCGGGGTGTGCCCTTAGCACGAATTGTCCTTAATTCAATTCACATAGACTCTCTAACATATTCCACCCCTTGGTAGAATATATATTGCTCACTGGCAATATTCGACTGGCTCAATAATTATGCTAGACATCCTGTACTATAGCATAATAATAATAACAACTTGCATGCGCACTACTCATACATGCAAACCAACTTGAACGACATGCTTGACATAAATAAACGATTATAAAAGTCCATAACATGATAGTTCAATATCATCTACAAAGCATAATTCAATTCATAACATGCTCGTTCATATAGATTCAACAATAATAATAACATGCTCGTTCTCAACATTAAACATGAATCCATAATAACATAATCATTCCCAATCATCAAACATGAATTCATAACAACATATAAGTTCACATGATTCTCATTCAATACACATCACAAAGTCCTCAAGGGATGGGTGGTCACCCTAGTCTTGTACGTACCTGGAATACCTAAGTACGGGGGCCACTGTGCGAATCACGACTCACTAGAAATCAACTCCTATAAAACAAAATAAGAGAACTAAATTATTATCCATGTTTACTAAATTTCCAGCAACTATTTAAGAAACTAAAACCCTTAGTTTATTTAAAATTCATTCATTAATTGGTAATTTAATAGTACTCTTAAATAGTCAACTCAAGTCCTAGTATAAAAACATTGACTTTTTAGCTTTAAAATTCTTAAAAACCAACCTTTTAAAGCTTATAAACATTCTGAAAATTTTGATTGATTCCCATAATTTAAATTGTCATTAAATTATGTAAATCAATTACTCAATCAATTTGAAACCAACACCCTAGCAATAGTTTAATCCGAAAACATGTTTTGACTTAAAAAATCCACACTTTATAAACATATATAATCTGAAAATCACAAAACC
This sequence comes from Spinacia oleracea, assembly GCF_020520425.1. Classification (NCBI taxonomy): domain Eukaryota; kingdom Viridiplantae; phylum Streptophyta; class Magnoliopsida; order Caryophyllales; family Amaranthaceae; genus Spinacia; species Spinacia oleracea. The sequence goes on along the minus strand of NC_079492.1, from coordinate 85,638,710 downwards.
AATCATCAAAACCAATTTCTTTAATTAAAACATACTACCAACCCATTATGGTGTTCATAACCGTTTTAATTAATCCAAACAATCTAATAATTAAATTTAATCACAATACTTAAATCAATTTAAAAACTGAAAATTAATATTTTTGAAAACATATTTTTATTAAATCATTGATCGACACACACACACAACGATTAATTAATCGTGTGTGTGTGCCGATCAACACACACGACCACAATCGACAACAACAACGCAGCAGCGCACGCAACGCACTAGCAAGGCGCGCGCGCGCGCGAGGGACAGGGCAGGCGAGCAAGGCAAAGCGCACAGCAGGGGCACAACACACACGAGCATGAGGCTCAGCGCACGATGGGACGCGTGGCTGCGTGCTGCGGACACGGCACACGCACACAGCAGCAGCTATGGGGCTGCGCTGTGGGGCGAGGCACGAGGAGAGGGGCATCAAGGGCGCGAGCACGCAGGCACTTGGTGTGCTACGCTGCAGCAGCGAGGCTGGGCGCGCATGACACGACGCGAGGGCTGGGCACCACACACACAACACACTCGTGCCTTGGGCTGCAAGGAAGCCGGTCGAAAAGAGAGAGAGGAGAGGCGTGGGGTGTGCCGCAAGAAAGAGGGATAGAGAGGGAGTATGAATTTTGTGAGGGTTTAATGAGAGGGTCTATTTATAGTTTTTCTCTCCCATGTGGGCTAGGTTATGGTAGTTTGAGTTGGGCTTATTACCGGGCTCAATTCATTACATCCCTTGCAAGCTTTGTTGGGTTTAATTAAAACAAAACGACCGAGCTTTACGTTTATTAAATTTATTTTTTAAATACAACCCAACAATTCCCGAATAAATAAATTCCTTAAATTTATTTAATAAAATCCGGTTTTCAAAATAATTAATATTTAAATTAATTAAAATAAAAGGGCATTTAATTCTCATTAAATGAAATTAATTTGTAAAAATACAACGAAATGCTTTATAAATATAATAAAATATATTTATAATAATAGAAAAATACGAGGTATTACAGTCTACCCTCCTTAAAATAAGTTTCGCCCCGAAACTTGGGCACGGAAATCACAATTTTAAAACTAAACTTGAGACTATTTTGAGACTTTAGTGCGTTTTCTTTGCAAAAGTTTTAGTTGCTGTACTCTTTAAGTAATTCAACATGACAATAAACAGTGAAACTTCACTGGAAACAACGATTCAAGCATATCTTAAAGGATAAATTGGGTAAATAAGGTATAAAGCGCGAAATTCTACCGCACTCTACCCCCCTTAAAGAAAACGAGTTACGGCCCCGTAACTCAACTAACCTCGGGAAAAAGCTCGGGATATTTCTTTCTCATTTCCTCCTCCGCTTCCCAGGTAGCTTCCTCAGACTCTTGGTTAGACCACAACACTTTTACGATCTTAACATCCTTAGTTCGAGTGCTACGCACTTTGCTATCAAGTATCTTGACAGGTCTTTCCTCAAAGGTCAAACTTTGGTCTAACTCTATGGTCTCCGGTTGCAGTACATGAGACTTATCCGGGACATACTTCCTCAATTGGTATACATGAAACACATTATGCACTCTATGCAAGTCCATGGGCAAGGCTAGTCTATACGCTACCTTCCCTATCCATTCTAAGATCTCATATGGGCCTATATACTTTGGGCTAAGCTTTCCCTTCTTCCCAAATCTCATTACTCCTTTCATTGGTGAAACCTTTAACAACACTTTGTCACCTACTTGGAACTCTTCATCCCTACGCTTTAAATCTACGTAGCTCTTTTGGCGATCTTGCGCGGCTTGGATTTTGGATTGAATAGTCCTAACCTGATTCAAAGTGTCCTCTATCAATTGGGGACCTAGTATAACGGTTTCACTAATGTCACTCCAACATAGTGGACTTCTACATTTTCATCCATACAGGGCTTCGAATGGTGCCATTCGAAGACTGGCATGATAGCTATTGTTGTATAAAAACTCAATTAGATCTAGGCTATCTTCCCATCCTCCTTGGAAATCAATCACACAAGCTCTTAGCATATCTTCTAGGGTTTGAATAGTCCTTTCAGTTTTTCCATCTGTGGCTGGGTGGAATGCTGTACTCATTTTCAATGTGGTACCAAAGTTCTTCTGCACACTTTTCCAAAAATTCGAAATGAACCTAGAATCTCTATCTGATACGATATCCTTAGGAACTCCATGTAATCTCACTACATGCTTGATGTAAGCTTTGGCAAGTTATTCCATTTTCCAGGTTTCTTTCATTGGTATGAATACTGCTGACTTAGTCAACCTATCGACCACTGCCCAAATGGTGTCATTTCCACTTTTCGATTTGGGTAAGCAAGTAACCAAGTCCATTGAGATATATTCCCACTTCCAACTCGGAATTTCTAAAGGTTGGACCTTTCCCTGAGGTCTCCTATGCTCAATGTTAACCTTCTGACAAGTCAAACACCTTGCCACGAATTCAGCCACTTCGTTTTTCATCCTTGGCCACCAATAGACCTTTCATATCCTTATACAGCTTGTCACCTCCCGGGTGAACAGAATATGGTGTATTGTGACCTTCTCTCATCAACTTTTCCTTAAGTTCATTACACTTTTGGGGTACACACCAACGTCCTTTATACCTCAAACTTCCATCCTCGTGGATCATAAAATCAAACTCCTTTCCTTGCGAAATTTTTTCCTTGATCCGCTCTAGCTTAACATCACCAGCCTGATTCTCCTTGATTTCATCAAATACTAACGAGTGTATGGTTAAGGCATTCATCATACTCTCAAGGAATTCTCCACTCACTATTTCTAGATTCAATCGCTGCATGTCCTTACACAGCTCGTTAGCAACTACTAACGCATTCACACCATGACTTGATTTCCTACTCAAGGCATCTGCAACTACATTGGCTTTTCCCTCATGGTATTGAATATCTATATCATAGTCCTTGATCAACTCCAACCACCTTCGTTGGCGCATATTTAAGTCCTTCTGTGTGAAAATGTACTTCAGGCTCTTATGATCCGTAAATATCCTACATTTCACACCATACAGATAGTGTCTCCATATCTTCAATGCAAACACTATGGCGGCTAACTCTAAATCATGGGTAGGGTAATTGGATTCATATGGCTTCAACTGCCTCGATGCATACGCAATCACTTTCCCGTTCTGCATCAACACACACCCTAAACCATTTTTAGAGGCATCACTATACACATCATAAGTACCTCTCTCATCTGGCAAAGTTAACATTGGCGCGGTTGTCAATCGCGTCTTTAAGGCTTGGAACGCCTCCTCACACTGGTCATTCCATTCAAACTTCGCTTCTTTCTTCATCAAGGTTGTCATTGGTTTGGCGATTCTAGAAAAGTCTTGCACAAAGCGTCTATAATAACCCGCTAAACCAAGAAAACTTCGAATATCGGTGACACTCTTAGGTGTAGGCCACTCACTGACAGCTTTTATCTTTGCAGGGTTCACTGCAACTCCTTCCTTAGATACAAAGTTTCCTAAGAACGCAACTCTTTCTAGCCAGAATTCACACTTCGAGAATTTGGCATACAACTGATTGTCTCTAAGGGTACTCAACACTAACCTTAAGTGTTCCGCATGATCCTCCTCATTCTTAGAGTAGACCAGAATATCATCTATGAAAACCACTACAAACTTGTCCAAGAATGCATGGAATACTCGGTTCATTATGTCCATAAAGATCGCAGGTGCATTGGTTAACCCAAATGGCATAACAGTGAACTCATAATGATCGTATCTAGTCCTAAATGCAGTAATTGGTATATCGTGCTCTACGATTCTCAACTGATGATAACTTGACCTCAAGTCAATCTTTGAAAACATTCCCGCTCCTTTCAACTGGTCAAATAGATCATCTATCCTAGGAAAAGGATACTTATTCTTGATTGTGACCTTATTGAGCTCCCTGTAGTCTATACAGAGTCTCATACTACCGTCCTTCTTCTTCACAAACAAGACTGGCGCTCCCCAAGGCGATGCACTTGGTCTAATATAACCAATCTCTAGCAATTCCTCAAGTTGACCTTTCAACTCACTCATTTCTGCTTGAGCCATTCGGTATGGGGCTTTCGAGATAGGTGCAGTTCCGGGTGCTAAATATATGGTAAAATCGATTGGTCGATTGGGCGGCATTCCCGGGATCTCTTCCGGAAACACGTCCAAGAATTCACTCACCACTGCAATATCCCCTGGTTGCTCTTTCCTTACATGGCCTAGGTCTCTCACATTGCATAAGAAAACAGGGTTCCCTTTGTGTATTAACTTCACGAGCTCCATTGCCGTGACGATTCCTACACTCCTAGGCTTCCCAAAATGGCGATACGATACCTCCTTTCCTAGACTAGACTTCAAGTGAATCTTCTGCTTCTCACAATCAATCTTAGCTTTAAACATGGCCAACCAGTACATTCCCAAAATCACATCTAAATCTCCTAGCTCAAACTCAATTAGGCTAGACAAGAATATGGTCTTGGCTATGGTTAAAGGTACGTTCCTATGGATCTTGGTGCATTTCACGATCTCACCGGTTGGTATCACTATGGGTACTTCTATTTCTTCAGGTTCTTTTAGTTCTAACTTCTCTAAGATACCCTTTGATATAAACGAGTAAGTCGCACCAGAATCAAATAGTACTTTAACTAAAACGGAGTTAATAGAAAAAGTACCAGCTATGACGTCAGACGAGTTATCGGCTTCCTGCCTAGTGATCACATTCAGCTTTCCTTGGGCAACTCCCTTGCTATAGCCACCTCCATTGGCATTTCCATTAGCATTTCAGTTCCCATTTTGCTGATAGTTCCCTCTGGGCTTTCCATTACCCTGGCCACTATTTCCATTGTTTCCACTCTGGTTACCTCTTTGGTTTCCACCATTATTCCCTCCATTCCGGTTTTGGTTACTCCGGTTGTTGTTCTGGCGGCTGCCTTGGTTGACTTGGTTGGGTTTCCCATTCTTGGCCCAACACTCAAATTCTCTATGGCCTAGCTTCTCACAAAACCTACAGACAACTTGGTTTCCATTACAGTCTCGACCTGGGTGATTAGTATGGCAACGTCTACACTCATAGACTCTCGTTCCATTCCCTGCAGACTTATTCTTATCTCCATTGTTATTGTGGAAGTTGTTCCTATTTCCACCATGGTTTCCCTTGAACTGGAAATGGTTGTTTCCCTTGTTTTTCTTAAAATTCCCTTGGTTTTGCTGACCACCACCTTGGTTATGGTTGCCAACATCCTTCCTCTTTTCACCAATCCCATTCTTTCTTTGCTGTAGGCCATACAGATGGGCAGCTTTTCCATAAAGGGTGTCAAGAGATGTAAAGGTCTCTCCAACAAGCATTAGTTGCAAGTCCATGGTCAATCCATTCTCAAATCTCTGGGCTCTAAGCTCCTCCGTTGCCACCACTTCCGGTGCAAACCTAGACAACTCGATGAACTTCGAATAGTACTCTGTTACAGACATACCATCCATTTTCAACTCGATGAACTCTTGAGCTTTCTGCTTCTTTAGATATGGTGGGTAAAACTTGTTTCTTAAGGCTACCTTGAATGATCCCCATCCAAATCCAGGTGTAGCTCTCAAAGCATTCTCACATCTTTGCCACCATAGATCGGCTTCTCCCCTAAGGTAATAAACAGCACTATTAACCCTAAGGTTCTCTGGGCAATTGACAGCTATGATAAGCTTATTGAACTCCCTTAGCCAGTTCTCAAGTACGGTTGGTTCTATCTCCCCTTGGTACAAAGGAGGCTTACTTTGGGCCACCTTCTTAAACATCTCACCAGCTGGATCAACTCCCTGGTTATTCCTATTCTGTGCTATGTTCTACACTACTTCAGCTAGTTTCCTGACCACGTCATTTCCCTTCTCCTGAATAAAACAAAAGACTAGCTTTAACAACTGAGGTTGGACACTGCCTTACTAACACATTGCACAAGCTAGTCATTCAATTGGTGCAAATACACAAAGATTTTCGGACCCTCAGTAGGATAGGCGCCTGTTTATGGGCCACTTTTCCCTTAGTCCGCATCACAAAATTCAAGAGGTGAAAGATTGGACCACCTTGCAAGTACAATTTCATTGAAGAAATGCATAAAATTCCTTTCGCGATAATCGCTCAAAGATAGTATATACTTAGAATTAAGGATATAAGAAGGAATTCTAGATTTTATTACTTCAATGGAAAAAATAATACATCCTTTGGATCGTACTTTATTCGGAAACCACAAAACTGAACTACTAAGACCATAAATAGTAGTGTTCTACTTTATTGCTTCACTAAATCTAGGCACTAGCTATTACAAAAGATTAAAATGCTACTCAACTATCCAGCCACCCTTACAAACATGTGAAGAGGGCTCATGGTCTCCAAAGTCATCAAAGTCTTCCTCTGGATCAGACTCATAGTCCATATCCTCATTGTTTTGCTGTTGCACACTGTTTACCTCATCATTGTCGACTTCAGGCTCAATTTCCGTGTCACTGGAGATCTCAATAGTGGGTTCAGGAATGATAGGGTTAGGGTTCTCAATATCAACAACATCATCATCACTGTCCTCATCCATCTGAGTCTCTGTATCATGATCTAATCCCAAAATGTTCATGTTCTCTACCGTCTTACCATCATCAAAGCATTCCTCCGCGAGCTCTATAATTGTAGTCATAATCTCCAAATCATATCTCCATCTACCATCTGGAGTACCATACTTGTAGTAATTAGGAATACCATTTTCCATATGCATATCCCGAAATCGGTTCTTAAGCTCTATGTATGGGTTCTTGGAAGGTAAGCAATGAATAACCATCTCTGCCATAACATCTTTCTTTCTCAATTCAGGTAGGTTCTTCACTGAAGCAAAGTAATTGCAGGCAAACTCAATCTTCTTGACATAAAAGTGTGGGGTCTCACAGTCTAGCTTCTCTAGGTTTCCTAGATTTGCGTCCTTTGAAATCAACATCTTAATCCTGAAAGTTAACAACTACAAAGTCTTACTAAAGTGTTCCAAAACAAAGTAAGTTCGTTGAGCCATACAATTTTCAATGCACAAGTACATGCTTAATCATGAATCGTGATGCAATTAATCACATAAAGCAAAACAAACATGATCCAACTTTAATTAAAAGATCACAAGAATCAAGGCATAATTACATAAACACTTGATTAGAAAGGCATACTTAAACAACACATACTTAGACTAATTAACCCTTCTTATTCTACTCATTCCTCACTTAGAAAAGAAATAAAAAAATTCGAAATTAATTTAAATAAATAACATCAAATATACGCGAAATTATTAGAAATTAAAATCGAAAATTTAAAATAATTACTCGAATGATTTAATTAATTCGATTACTTTCAGAAATAATTAAAAGAATTAAGTAAATAAATAAATAAATAATTAATTCGGGATTTTCAAAAAATTATTATTATTATTATTATTATTATTTTCGAAAATTATGAAAAATACGAAAATGAATTAAATGCGCCCTTTTTTTTTGAAAAATCCGAAAATATTTCGGAAATTCGAAAATAATTCAAAATTTAAAATAATTTTTCACATACTAGAAATAATTGGTATTTGACTTTTCAAAATTTTGAGTACTCAAAAACAACATTTTGACTTTAGGAAAATAATTTTCGAAAAATCCTAAAGTTCCGCAATCGTAGTTTAAGGATTTACCACTTTGCACTATTAATTAATGCAAAGCAGCTCTCAAACTAGAGCTCGGAAAATACCACTTTGTAACACCCTAATAATTCCTTGCTTTTTATAAAACATTTTCCGACTTAAAACACAGGAATTACCAAGATATTACCGCCACCGTGATAACGGCTAAGGCTATTTACCAGAATTACGCATCGTTTGAAATCCGTTGAGGCCCAAACTAAAACAAACCGTTTGAAATCCATTAACTGAAATAGTAGTATTAGTCATGACTATAAATAAAAATAGAGTTTATAAATTACGGAAGAATAAAACTCTCAACTCGAATCCCATGATAACTTCTCCCGCAAGTTATCTCTACAAACCTGCTTTATTGAAAATCTACTCCCCAACAACGCAAATGCAATTGGTGGATCATCATAGGGTCATTAAGGCAACGGCCATGACCAGAAGACATGAAGCACGAAGTCAGCAAAAGCTGAGTACGAACAAAATAGAATAACATTCTACCCTAACATGCTTCACTCGACAATTAAATAATCAAAATGCAAAAGCCATATAATAAACAAGTAAACATGGAGACAAGATTCGACACGAGACACGACTCTTGACTCACAGTTTAATAAAAAGTAGCTTCGAACGGGTAAAGTAAAGTATCCTCAAAAGGAAATAAAAGGGTGATGGGAGCCAACCATACACCAAAATAAGTCGGGCTACTACCGACAGTCGGGCCATACCGACAGGAATTCCAATGCACAACGGCATAAAAGAGAATGAAACAACGTCTTGTATCATTCTAGGAGTACAAGTTTTCCGGCAAGACTCCCCCCATTCTTCATACTCAAGGTATATACGTTCCAAGAGTTTTGAAGCTCTTTGGGTTACACTTTACGTTAATTGGTATATTATGTTCGAGGCGACTCAAGACTCTACTCAAGACACAACATACCAACAGTTGAACAATTAATCAATTCAACAATGACTCTTTAATATTTTACTTCTTTAGGACTTGTGATCAAACAAGACTCAAGTGAAATTACTCCCATTGTTCCTTCTCAAAACACTGTTTGAGATAACCCGACATTGCCCATTAACAAGCGGGGTGTGCCCTTAGCACCAATTGTCCTTAATTCAATTCACATAGACTCTCTAACTTATTCTACCCTTTGGTAGAATATATATTGCTCACTGGCAATATTCGACTGGCTCAATAATTATGCTAGACATCCTGTACTATAGCATAATAATAATAACAACTTGCATGCGCACTACTCATACATGCAAACCAACTTGAACGACATGCTTGACATAAATCAACGATTATAAAATTCCATAACATGATAGTTCAATAGCATCTACAAAGCATAATTCAGTTCATAACATGCTCGTTCATATAGATTCAACAATAATAATAACATGCTCGTTCTCAACATTAAACATCAATCCATAATCACATAATCATTCCCAATCATCAAACATGAATCTTAACAACATATAAGTTCACATCATTCGCATTCAATACACTTCACAAAGTCCTCAAGGGATGGGTGGTCACCCTAGTCTTGTACGTACCTGGAATACCTAAGTACGGGGGCCACTGCGCGAATCACGACTCACTAGAAATCAACTCCTATAAAACAAAATAAGAGAACTAAATTATTATCCATGTTTACTAAATTTCCAACAACTATTTAAGAAACTAAAACCCTTAGTTTAATTAAAATTCATTCATTAATTGGTAATTTAATAGACTCAAATAGTCAACTCAAGTCCTAGTATAAAAACATTGACTTTTTAGCTTTAAAACCCTTAAAAACCAACCTTTTAAAGCTTATAAACATTCTGACAATTTTGATTGATTCCGATAATTTAAATTGTCATTAAATTATGTAAATCAATTACTCAATCAATTTGAAACCAAAACCCTAGCAATAGTTTAACCCGAAAACATGTTTTGACTTCAAAAATCCACACTTTATAAACATATATAATCTGAAAATCATAAAACCAATCATCAAAACCAATTTCTTTAATTAAAACATACTACCAACCCAATACGGTGTTCATAACCGTTTTAATTAATCCAAACAATCCAATAATTAAATTTAATCACAATACTTAAATCAATTTAAAAACTGAAAATTAATATTTTTGAAAACATATTTTTATTAAATCATTGATCGACACACACACACAACGATTAATTAATCGTGTGTGTGTGCCGATCAACACACACGACCACGCAACACACCAGCAAGGCGCGCGCGCGCGAGGGACAGGGCAGGCGAGCAAGGCACAGCGCACAGAAGGGGCACAACGCACACACGAGCATGAGGCTCAGCGCACGACGGGACGCGGGGCTGCGGGCTGCGGGACACGGGGCTGCGGGACACGGCACACGGCACACGCACACAGCAGCAGCTATGGGGCTGCGCTGTGGGGCAAGGCACGAGGAGAGGGGCAGCAAGGGCGCGAGCACGCAGGCACTTGGTGTGCTACGCTGCAGCTGCGAGGCTGGGCGCACACAGCACGACGCGAGAGCTGGGCACCACACACACGGCACACTCGTGCCTTGGGCTGCAAGGAAGCCGGTCGAAAAGAGAGAGAGGAGAGGCGTGGGGTGTGCCGCAAGAAAGAGGGAGTGTGAAGTTTGTGAGGGTTTAATGAGAGGGTCTATTTATAGTTTTTCTCTCCCATGTGGGCTAGGTTATGGTAGTTTGAGTTGGGCTTATTACCGGGCTCAATTCATTACATCCCTTGCAAGCTTTGTTGGGTTTAATTAAAACAAAACGACCGCGCTTTAAGTTTATTAAATACGTTTTTGAAATACGACCCAACAATTCCCGACTAAATAAATTCCTTGAATTTATTTAATAAAATCCGGTTTTCAAAATAATTAATATTTAAATTAATTAAAATAAAAGCGTATTTAATTCTCATTAAATGAAATCAATTTGTAAAAATACAACAAAATGCTTTATAAATATAATAAAATATATTTATAATAATAGAAAATACGAGGTATTACACCAATTGCTTAAGTATTTGGAAATTGAAATGGAAATTGTAGATTAGAACTTGAATTTTTGTATTTGATTTTGAGAGAAGAATTTCGGATTACGACGTTGTATTAGAAATATGCCTCCCCCAAATGCTTAGGAAATGAGGGTTTTTATAGGAGATTAAGCGGCTAAAATCCAAAAGCCTCTAGCGCCTAGCGCAGGCCCAGCGCCTGGCGCAGGTGACATGGCCCAGATTCCGCCAAAACAAGGACGATGACGCCGTCCTTGGTTTGTTTTGTATTACTGTACCTTCGTACTATTTCTACGAATTTAGCATGTAGTGTTTGCTTTGGGATTAAGGCTTGGTTTGCGTCTAAAAACAAGCCGTTTTTGAATTTCGGATTTTGTGTTTGTACTAAGTTTTACGGGACGGGGCCCGGCATGCTCGGTTTTGTGGGTCGGCGCCCGAATTTGGATGGCTTAATGTCATTTTGACTAGAAAAGGCCCTGTAAGACCAATGGAGAGGTCCATTAGGTGAGATTGTGTTTGGATTTTGAAATTGATTGTTGGATGTTATAATGGGAACGGGCTCATGAATTGGATTTTGATTTTGGAACATACTTTAGCAATTGGGACTTCCGCACGGAGTTGCACCAATCACCTAGCAAGGATAATAGTATCGTCAGCATTCCATTAGAGGAGACACGCATTAGGTGTCTACAGAACCCTCACTTTGACTGGGCGTTTGGTTAGGAAAGCGAAAGTCAAAGTTTACGAATAGGGACGGAGAACAGTCAAAATGCTCTGCAATCAAAACCATTCTTTCTATGCCGGTACCTGCACAAGACATGCGTTAGGAAAAAGGATTGAGTCTACCTCCGTGCGGTTTGACGACTATGATCTTTGTATTTGTATTGTTTTTCCGTCCTTGACCTAGAACGAAGCTTGGCATCGAACATTTTAAACTTTGAATCATTGATCTCGAACTTTTGAATTTTGAATACCCGGAGTTAATCCGCTGGGCTTTTGTACGGAGTGCCGTCATAGGCTTGACCCGCTGGGGAATATGTCCACTGGGGAAAAAAGTTTTTTATTGACTCTTAGAATTTTTAAAATTTGATTGACTTTCCGGAGCTTGGGTCCGCTGGGAGTCGAACGCTTGAATCCTTGTATTTTTCGGACTTTGTATGCCTAAGATATTTATCTGTCAATGCTGGAGAAACAGAAGTAGACCAGTATTCATGGGAAGGTAGTAAGATTTGACGTTTGATGCCTGGTGCAGAAAATCGTAGCAGCAAAGTACGCGCAATCAGCACGGATGACCGCGCATGGAGCAGGGGCTGCCCCTGGCGCAAGGGCCAGCGCCTAGCGCAGGGTTTGCCTATATAAGGTCCCCGTCGTGCTCTTGCATGAGCACACACATTTGTTTCCTTCTTGTTTTCTCAACGCTCGATTGCTCTCTCCCCTTGGTTTCATTGCTCTTGCCTTGCCTCCACCTTTATCCATGTAAGTATTTCATGTTTTGCTTATGAAATTACCTTAGGATTTCATGTAGGATGGATTTTTTATACTTGAAATGTTATTGTATTTGTTGATGTTGTACTTGTATGGTAGTTGGCTTCTTGTATCTTGTATGAAGAAAATTGTTTGGTAGCCATTTGTACTTGAACTGTTGGAACTTTGAACTCATGCATTTTGAATTACACACTTAGCATTTGTAGATAATGACTCCATTGGTGACCTTGGTGGGTCTTGTAGGAGAATAGGCTGGGATAGCCTAGGTGTTTTTGTAGAATTTGAATACCTGTCGCGGATAGCCTAGGCGTTGGTGTAGAATTTGAATACCCGCTTCGGTATTGCTAGCCTAGGCGTTGGTGTAGAATTTGAATACCTGCTTCAGCATGGATAGCCTACGCGTTGGTGTAGAGTTTGAATACTCCCTTGAAATAAAGGTCCCTGGCTAAACTTGTATGGCCACTAGTGATTTTTTGGATTTTTGAATTTTTGTACGGGCTAGTATACACTACAAAAAATTGTACCATTAACGACGAGAAATCCTATCGCAAAAGGCCAATAATTGTTGATTAATGAAGGGATTTCCTGTCGCGAACCCGTCATAAAAAGGGGCCGTTGTTAACATGTCATAAAAGACATTTGTGACAATTGTTCCCGTCTTTGTTTGGTTGTTAGCCCCGTCGCAAAAGGCTTTTGCGACGGAATTTTTGACCAGTCGTAATTAGGTTGTCATTAAAGATACAAATTCTTGTAGTGATAGGATAGCCCCCAGAGAAGGATGTTGATTTTGTATTTTGAATGTTTTAGTATACCTCGCCATACTCGGAGAAAACTTGCCGAGTGTTCGACTACTCGAGCGGTCGTGGAGGATGCTTCGGACAACAAAGCGGCTGAAATGGATCCATCGGCTGCTGGTGTGGTTCCGAGCAGAAAACCTATTTTTGAGGGGAATGGTTGGCGGTCTACAGACCTTGTATTCCACCCAGAGTTTCATTTGTCTCAGCGGCCACGCGCTGGTTTGGTATGCCTTGTACTGTGCTTTGAATTTGCTACTTGAACTTGTATAGGTTTGTATTCATCCACCCTTTTTGTAGACTGGTAGGGAAGGGATGCGAACGTTTTAATCTTTGGAGGAGCTTTGGACTATTTCTCCGTCCATACTTGGCGTTGAGGAGACCCAAGCGATTTGGGTTCAGACTTGCTTTGCTCCTTTCTGGGAGGCTTTGAGAGGCTTCAGAGGGAAGGTGGCCGTCAAAGCCCGGACACAAGCCTTGATGGAGCGGTGGTGGGACACCACCAACACATTTCACATGGGTTGGGGGGAGATTACTATTACTCCTTTCGAGTTTGCCATGATCACCGGCCTCCCGTTTTCTGAGAGGGAGGTGGTTTTTTATTCCGCCTTGAAATGGCGTTCTGAGGGTGTTAAGGACTGGATCGGCCCTGTTATTGACTTGATCAGAGATAGCGATTCCTCCGCTTCTGTGGAGGTGATTTTGACTAAGCTCCGTATGACTGGCATGACAGCAGAGCAGAGGGTTCGGCTCTTCCTTCTGGCCCTGGTGGGTCGAGTAGTCGCCCTCGGCAGGAATATCCGCGTACTGGTGGGCTTTTTGACGTCCTTGGGCGATTTAAGGGATGTTTCGAGCCTTAACTGAGGTGGCTTAGCATACTTCCACCTCTAATATGAGATGAAGAATGCTTCACGGACTGCTGAGGAGAGTTCGGCGAGCATAACTGCTTTGTGGAGAGTGTTGGAAGTATTTAGGAATCCTTGTATTTTGTATTTGTGTTAGAGCTATTTTCCGTCGTTGAATGAATACACCTTTATCAAACAAAATTTGTAAAACACCAAACTAACCAGCTATATTGACTATAGCGGCAAGCATAGGGATCGTCCAAGAGAATGAATATGTTTGACTTTTCAATCTAATGTGTTCAAAAGCTACTTCGAATGGAAAATGGGTTTTTGTATGAATCTAATGAAAGCAAGAAAAGTATGAAATAATGAACAAGTAAAGAAATTCTAGAGATTTCGGAATCGGCAATGGAAGTTGAATTAGGGGAAGGACAAAGGTTAAAACGCAATGATTATGCAATGACTTGACATATAGGGGAAAAGAAACTATTGACGAGCTCGCCACCTCTCGAATAGAGCGCGCTAAATCATCTAATCTAAGAAAATCTCTCGCATGATCCTAGTGTTAGGTTATGATACATATGACAATTCATAAATCATGCGGAAAAACCATAAAGCCAGGAAAGCATATTATTTACACATAATCATTTAGCATAGAATAGATGCATACATGTTGTAGCGTGCCTTCCCTAGCTGCGCCCGAACCGAACAAGAACAAGTCTTTAGGACTCCAAATGCCATCCCTCCGTAGATAGTCCACAGTACGTCCGGATCCGCCTCAAGTTAGACCAACTAGAATCGCCCTTAAGGTGCTTAGGAATTTCGGCTAGTGTTTGCAAGTGTATGGCTGATTTTTATTTCAAAAACTTACCCTTTGAAAACTTCAATCGTACCCATAAATTGTGACCCTAGGCACCTATTTATAGGAGTATGGAAAAGGAATTGTAATCCTACTAGGATGTGGATTTGCTATTTAGAACTTTATTAGGACTCTAAATAACAAAACAAATCTAATAGGATTAGGATTTTAATCTTTGCACAAATCCTAATAGGATTAGGATTTCCCCCACAAGCATTGCACAAGCCGTGCACCCGCGCAAGCCTTGCGGCCCACGACAGGCGCACATCCCACGCTACTGCACTGCGCGCGCGCGCCCTTGGCTGGGCCTGGCCTTGCGCTGGGCCTGGTCGAGGCGTGCGTTGGTGCGTGCGGCTCGCTGGGCGATGGCCTGGCTTCGTGCTGGGCCTTCGTCTAGCGGGCCTCGTCCGATGCTAATTCGTACGATACGCTTCCGATTAAATTCCCGATTCCGGAATTCATTTCCGATACGAACAATATTTAATATTTCCGATTCCGGAATTAATTTCCGTTTCGAACAAATATTTAATATTTCCGTTTCCGGAATTATTTTCCGATTCCGATAATATTTCCGATTCTGACAATATTTCCGTTTCCGGCAATATTTCCGATTCCGGCAATATTTCCATTTCCGATAATATTTTCCGATATGTACCATGTTTCCGTTTCCGGCAACATCTACGACTTGGATAATATTTATATTTCCAATACGATCCATATTTCCGTTTCCGGCAATATCATCATTTCCGGAGTATTTATTTCTTGCTTGTGACGATCTCAGCTCCCACTGAAACCAAGATCCGTCGATTCCGAATATCCATAGATAGAGTATTTAATGCCATTAAATACTTGACCCGTTTACGTACTATTTGTGTGACCCTACGGTTCAGTCCAGAGTAAGCTGTGGATTAATATCATTAATTCCACTTGAACTGAAGCGGCCTCTAGCTAGGCATTCAGTTCACTTGATCTCACTGAATTATTAACTTGTTAATTAATACTGAACCGCATTTATTAGACTTAACATAGAATGCATACTTGGACCAAGGGCATTATTTCCTTCAGTCTCCCACTTGTCCTTAGGGACAAGTGTGCATTTCCTAATTCCTTTGTCGCTCGATGCTTGCTTTTGAACATAAGGTAAAAGTTGTCATCCTTATTATGTCCATAGGTGTTTCTCGGTTTCAGAGTTCAACTGATCAAATAAACAGATAATCATAACCTATGATTCATCCGAGCACGGCCATGCATTTCACAGTTTCTAGCTCTCCGAGTGGCCTTGTACAACTTTTAAGCATCTCATCCCGATTTATGGGAGGACAATCCCAATCTTGCGATCTTGAGATTAGACTTTGTTTGATAGGTGATTACCTGAGCTTTGCCTTTATAGCCTCCTTTTACGGTGCGACGGTTGGTCAACGTAAAAGCAACCAGTTCTCAAACAAGTAATCTCAAATCACTCAGGTATTGAGGATTTAGTGTCTAATAATTTTAATGAAATTTACTTATGACAGATTTTCATCTCTTACAATAAAGTTTCATAGGTCTGTCCGATACTAGTCTTCCCAAAGTAAGCATCTATGCAAATGATTATGACATTGCCATGTCCATATAGTTCAAGAAACAGAACTACTAGTCATCTTGCATTCTAGTCGTCTAACGTTTTCTATGCGTCCAATTTTATAGAAAACTCCGACTAGGGACCATTTTCAACTTTTGACATTCAAGTTCACTTGATAGACATTTCTTAGTCACAGGACTGGTCCTGACAGTCTATCTTGAATATATTGTCAAATTGAAGGGACTCATCATTTAATAAACCACAAATTAAATGGGAAAATGAATTCTATTCATTTATTGTGAATGATTAACCAATAATGTTTTACAAAGATTTAAACTCTAAAACTTTAAAACATTAAAAAAGGATATCAAAGTCATTCTCCAATATGCTTGATTCCCATAGCTGCAGTGTGCGAGTTGTGCTTCGCCTGCGGCAGAGGTTTAGTCAATGGATCTGATATGTTGTCATCAGTTCCAATCTTGCTTATATTGACTTCTTTTCTTTCAACGAACTCTCGTAGAAGGTGAAATCTACGAAGTACATGCTTGACTCTTTGGTGGTGTCTCGGCTCCTTTGCCTGTGCAATAGCTCCGTTATTATCACAATACAGGGCTATTGGTCCTTTAATGGAGGGGACTACACCAAGTTCGCCTATGAACTTCCTTAGCCATATAGCTTCCTTTGCTGCTTCATGTGCAGCAATGTACTCCGCTTCAGTTGTAGAATCCGCAATGGTGCTTTGCTTAGCACTTTTCCAGCTTACTGCACCTCCGTTGAGGCAGAAGACAAACCCAGATTGTGATCTGAAATCATCTTTGTCGGTTTGGAAACTTGCGTCCGTATAGCCTTTAACAATTAATTCATCATCTCTACCATAGACCAGGAAGTCATCTTTGTGCCTTTTCAGGTACTTCGGAATATTCTTGGCAGCAGTCCAATGCGCCTCTCCTGGGTCTGACTGGTATCTGCTGGTAGCACTGAGTGCGTACGCAACATCCGGGCGTGTACATATTATAGCATACATTATTGAACCAATCAATGATGCATATGGAATCCCATTCATTCGTCTACGCTCATCAAGTGTTTTTGGGCACTGAGCCTTGCTTAGAGTTATTCCATGAGACATGGGTAGGTAGCCTCGCTTGGAGTCTGCCATCTTGAACCTATCAAGCACCTTATTGATATAAGTGCTTTGACTAAGTCCAATCATCTTTTTAGATCTATCTCTGTAAATCTTGATGCCCAATATGTACTGTGCTTCTCCTAGATCCTTCATCGAAAAACATTTCCCAAGCCAAATCTTGACAGAGTTCAACATAGGAATGTCATTTCCGATAAGTAATATGTCGTCGACATATAATACTAGAAAAGAAATTTTGCTCCCACTGACCTTCTTGTATACACAAGATTCGTCTGCGTTCTTGATGAAACCAAAGTCACTGACTGCTTCATCAAAACGTATATTCCAGCTCCTGGATGCCTGCTTCAATCCGTAGATTGATTTCTTTAGCTTGCATACCTTTTTAGCATTCTTTGGATCCTCAAAACCTTCAGGCTGTGTCATAAACACAGTTTCTGTTAAAACGCCGTTTAAGAAAGCAGTTTTGACATCCATCTGCCATACTTCGTAATCGTAATATGCAGCGATTGCTAACATTATCCGAATAGACTTTAGCATTGCAACTGGTGAAAAGGTTTCATCGTAATCCACGCCGTGGACTTGCCTGTAACCTTTTGCAACCAATCTAGCTTTGAAAACTTCAAGTTTCCCATCCTTGTCCTTTTTCAGTTTGAAAACCCATTTGCTTCCAATGGCTTGGTAGCCATCTGGCAAATCGACCAAATCCCATACTTGGTTTTCAGACATGGAGTCTAATTCAGATTGCATGGCTTCTTGCCATTGCTTGGAGCTAGGGCTCGTCATAGCTTGTTTGTAAGTCGCAGGTTCATCACTTTCAAGTAATAGAACGTCATAGCTCTCGTTCGTCAAAATACCTAAGTATCTTTCCGGTTGAGATCTATATCTTTGCGATCTACGCGGGGTAACATTTCTAGATTGGCCATGATTCTCACCAGATTCTTCTAAAGATCTCTGAGTTTCATCCTGAATGTCATCTTGAGCATTCTCTAGAGTTTGTTGTTCGACTCGAATTTCTTCGAGGTCTACTTTTCTCCCACTTGTCATTTTGGAAATGTGATCTTTCTCCAAAAAGACACCATCTCGAGCAACAAACACCTTGTTCTCAGATGTATTGTAGAAGTAATACCCCTTTGTTTCCTTTGGATAGCCCACAAGGATACATTTGTCAGATTTCGGATGAAGTTTGTCTGAAATTAATCGTTTGGCGTATACTTCACATCCCCAAATCTTAAGAAAAGACACATTTGGAGGTTTTCCAAACCATAACTCATATGGAGTCTTTTCGACAGCTTTAGACGGAGCTCTATTTATAGTGAGTGCAGCTGTATTTAGTGCATGTCCCCAAAATTCTAATGGAAGTTCGGCCTGACCCATCATTGACCTGACCATGTCTAGCAAGGTTATGTTCCTCCGTTCCGACACACCGTTCCATTGTGGTGTTCCAGGAGGAGTTAATTCTGATAGAATTCCACATTCTTTCAGATGGTCATCAAATTCATAGCTCAGATATTCACCGCCTCTATCAGACCGCAGTGCCTTAATCTTCTTGCCTAATTGATTCTCTACTTCACTCTGAAATTTCTTGAATTTGTCAAAGGATTCAGACTTATGCTTCATTAGGTAGACATAACCATATCTACTGAAGTCATCAGTGAAAGTGATAAAGTAGCTGAAACCACCTCTAGCATTTGTACTCATTGCTCCACATACATCTGTATGGATTAAACCCAATAGTTCAGTTGCTCTTTCTCCAACTTTAGAGAAAGGTTGCTTTGTCATTTTGCCAAGTAAACATTATTCACATTTACCATAATCCTCTAAGTCAAATGGTTCTAGAATTTCTTCCTTTTGAAATTTTTTTATGCGTTTCATGTTAATATGGCCTAATCGACAATGCCATAGGTAGGTGAGATGTGAATCATTCTTTTTGGCCTTTTTGCTATTTATGTTATAAACTTGTTTGTAGTGATCTAATAAATAAAGTCCATTGACTAATCTAGCAGATCCATAAAACATCTCTTTAAAATAAAACGAACAACTATTGTCTTTTATTAAAAAGGAAAATCCCTTAGCATCTAAGCAAGAAACTGAAATGATGTTTTTAGTAAGATTTGGAACATGGAAACATTCTTCCAGTTCCAAAACTAGCCCGGAGGGCAACGACAAATAATAAGTTCCTACAGCTAATGCAGCAATCCGTGCTCCATTTCCCACTCGTAGGTCGACTTCACCCTTGCTTAACTTTCTACTTCTTCTTAGTCCCTGTGGATTGGAACATAAGTGTGAGCCACAACCTGTATCTAATACCCAAGAAGTTGAATTAGCAAGTATACAGTCTATAACGAAAATACCTGAAGATGGAACGACTGTTCCGTTCTTGTGATCTTCCTTTAGCTTCAAGCAATCTCTCTTCCAATGCCCCTTCTTCTTGCAGTAGAAGCATTCGGATTCAGAAGTGGGTTGACTGACCTTCCTCTTTTCAGACTTGGCGCCAGTTTGCTTAGTTGGGCTGGCCTTGTTGCCACCTTTCTTAGCATTCCTCTTCTTTCCAGATTTCTTGAACTTGCCCCCACGCACCATAAGCACATCTTGCTTATCACTTTTGAGCGTCTTTTCAGCGGTTTTCAGCATACCGTGAAGCTCAGTGAGCGTTTTGTCCAGACTATTCATACTGTAGTTCAGTTTAAACTGATCATACCCGTTATGAAGAGAATGGAGGATGGTGTCTACAGCCATTTCCTGAGAGAATTGCTGATCCAGCCGACTCATATTCTCAATGAGTCCAATCATTTTGAGAACATGTGGACTTACGGGCTCGCCTTTCTTAAGCTTGGTCTCAAGAATTTGCCTATGAGTCTCGAATCTTTCGACTCGAGCCAGATCTTGGAACATGTTCTTCAACTCACTGATGATTGTGAAAGCATCTGAGTTAATGAACGTTTTCTGCAGATCTGCACTCATGGTGGCGAGCATTAGACATTTCACATCCTTGTTGGCATCAATCCAACGATTGAGGGCTGCCTGAGTAACCCCGTAGCCTGCGGCTTCGGGCATCGCCTCTTCCAGGACATACTCCATTTCTTCCTGCATAAGAACTATTTGCAAGTTCCTTTGCCAGTCAAGGAAGTTTTTCCCGTTCAATTTCTCCTTTTCGAGAATTGACCGAATGTTGAATGAATTGTTGTTTGCCATAGTTAAAACTACAATTGAAAAGAAGAAACAAATAAATAACCATTCACAGTTTCTCTTAATAAACTTAAATTCTAGCATACATGTATAATTCAATGTTCATTAAGCATTTTATTCAAGTTATGTGTTCCGGCAGGTGTGAATAAAATGATTCCAAGATCCTAAAATCATTGAAGAATTAAGCACATTTTGTCGACTTAATCCTAAAACATCTTAGGTAAGCAAAAGCCTTTTGCTAATAGTCTAGAAACTATTCTTGGTTGATAGGTACGTCTAAGAACTTATTAGGTAAACCTATCGATTTTGCCACGACATAAAAGGACTCCTTACTTATATCGTTGAGTTTCACCAAAATTAACATGTACTCACAATTATTTGTGTACCTTGCCTCTTTAGGACCAATAAGTAACACCTCGCTGAGCGAAAACTATTACTAGATTGATGTAAAGGATATCCAAGCAAGTGTATATTTTGGCATGGCACCTTTTAACTCAATTTTTAAGTTTGGAACTTAAGGCTCTTACTATGTTGGTTAGATTTTAAGTGAACTAAAATCCTTAATCATGCAACATAATCAAGCTTTGATCTCATGCATATTTAAGACATATTTAAAAGCAATAAATAACTTAAAACATGCATAAGATAAATGTGATCTAGTATGGCCCGACTTCATCTTGAAGCTTCAACTTCAAAGTCCGTCTTGAAAATCTCCGTGGGAGGCACCATTTTCTTCAAATAGGATAAGCTATAATTAAAACTAATTACAACTATTTGATGGTACGCAGACCATATTTGAATTGAAAAACAATTTTGGTACTTTAGACCAATTACATTCAAATTAATGGTACGCAGACCATATTTTCTATCTTATTTGGGCCATACTAGTCACTTCATAACCTGCAAAACAGTACATATACAATATATACCATTCACCCATTCATTATCATGAATGGCCCACATAGCTGGTTAGTAAAACATGTTATGCATCACATAAATATTTGCAGCAATTAATCAAGGGCACCAATAATCTACAAATTATTCAGTCCTTATTAATTCTAATCAAGTTGTTTTAACCTTAAGGATTTGTAGACCTAATCAAGAGTTTATGACTAAAAGGGCTCCCACTTAAACCAATAAATTCATATGCTTTACTAATTTTAAACATAAAAATGTATTTCTAATCTAACCGGAAACATACAAATTTAATTAAAATTTAAAGCTCATATAAATTTATAATTGAATCCGCTTATTTAATTTATTTTTCAGTCGTTTTTAAATTAATTCATGATTTTAATTTTAGTAAAATAATTAGAATAAATAAAATTTATTATAATTATAATTTTCAAAATTAAAATCCAAGAAAACAAATTAAATTATTAATTTTAAAATTAATTAAAATTACGAAAACTGAAAATTTCAAATTAAAATTTTAAAACGATATAATCGTAACGCAACAACCCCACGCAACGCACAACCATGGGCCACACGCACACAGCCATCGCTGGCCATGTGCGCGCAGCCCATGTGCTGCGTCGCATCGCTGCTGCTCACCATCGCAAGGCGCGCGCCAGCGCTCGTCGCAACAAGCACGCTGCTCACCATCGCTGGGCGCAGCGCCAGCGCTCGTCGCAACAAGCATGCTTCTCACCATCGCTGGGCGCAGCGCCAGCGCTCGTCGCAACAAGCATGCTGCTCACCATCGCTGGGCGCAGAGCTCGTCGCACGCGCACGCGAGGCAGTGCGCGCTGTGGCGCAGCTCGCTTGCTGCCCACACGCGACTGCCCGTGCCTTGCTCTCGCCCTTGCCCATGCGCCCATCGCACACAGCCCACGACACAAGGCAGGGCCGCTGCCTTGTGCTCGTGCACCATGCCCTTGCTCGCTGCATTCGTACCGCATGGGCGACGAGCTCCCTTGCTCGTCGTCGCATGCCCGCACTATACAACACCCCTTAAGGGTAACACGTAGCGTCCATTGCTTTGTGCGTGCAAGTTATATGAGCGAATCGCATAAAAATTAAAAATTTATTTTCAAAATTAATGACAAATTAATAAATCATATTAATTTCATAATTTTTGGGCGAAAAATCGAAAATTTATTAATTTATTGATTTCCGATTAACATGGATTCAAGTCTAGGTCATAAAAATTTAAAATTTAACATAAATTTACAATTTTTATGGTGGTTATAAATCATAGGTATCTAATTAAATTATAACTAATTATGAAAATCAAATTAATTCTAAATTATTCCAATTTTCAACAAATTAATCATAATTACGAATTAGATTGCATAATTAACAAGGCTAGGCATTCAAACTTGTTAAACAAATACAGTAGGTCAATCAAAAATTCAAGATTTATCAACAAGAATCGCAAAAATTTAATTTAACATCTTAAATTTACGAAATTTTGCATTCGAAAAACTAAAACCTCCGAAAAGTCATAGTTAGGCTTCGAATTTGAGAATTCAAGGTTCAGCCGAAAAACACAATTTTTGTAAAAATTTTAGAATGCCTTTTACATGCGGAATTGACACAAAAATCACTCGATTTGGATGAGTAACGAAGAAACTGCCGAAAAACTGCGTACGTATAATTAAATAAACGCAATTTGCAATTAATTAACAATTACGAAAATTAATCACCCCTTTTAATTCTTGCAAATTATTAATATTTAAATATGTTAATGCAATTTAGATTATGAAAATAATAAGAGGCTCGTGATACCACTGTTAGGTTATGATACATATGACAATTCATAAATCATGCGGAAAAACCATAAAGCCACGAAAGCATATTATTTACACATAATCATTTAGCATAGAATAGATGCATACATGTTGTAGCGTGCCTTCCCTAGCTGCGCCCGAACCGAACAAGAACAAGTCTTTAGGACTCCAAATGTCGTCCCTCCGTAGATAGTCCACAGTACGTCCGGATCCGCCTCAAGTTAGACCAACTAGAATCGCCCTTAAGGTGCTTAGGAATTTCGGCTAGTGTTTGCAAGTGTATGGCTGATTTTTATTTCAAAAACTTACCCTTTGAATACTTCAATCGTACCCATAAATTGTAACCCTAGGCACCTATTTATAGGAGTATGGAAAAGGAATTGTAATCCTACTAAGATGTGGATTTCCTATTTAGAACTTTATTAGGACTCTAAATAACAACAAAAATCTAATAGGATTAGGATTTAAATCTTTGCACAAATCCTAATAGGATTAGGATTTCCCGCACAAGCATTGCACAAGCTGTGCACCCGTGCAAGCCTTGCGGCCCACAACAGGCGCACAGCCCACGCTGCTGTGTTGCGCGCGCGCGCCCTTGGCTGGGCCTGGCCTTGCGCTGGGCCTGGTCGAGGCGTGCGTTGGTGCGTGCGGCTCGCTGGGCGATGGCCTGGCTTCGTGTTGGGCCTTCGTCTAGCGGGCCTCGTCCGATGCTAATTCGTACGATACGCTTCCGATTAAATTCCCGATTCCGGAATTCATTTCCGATACGAACAATATTTAATATTTCCGATTCGGGAATTAATTTCCGTTTCGAACAAATATTTAATATTTCCGTTTCCGAAATTATTTTCCGATTCCGATAATATTTCCGATTCTTACAATATTTCCGTTTCTGGCAATATTTCCGATTCCGGCAATATTTCCATTTCCGATAATATTTTCCGATACGTACCATGTTTCCGTTTCCGGCAACATCTACGACTTGGATAATATTTATATTTCCGATACGATCCATATTTCCGTTTCCGACAATATCATCGTTTCCGGAGTATTCATTTCTTGCTTGTGACGATCTCAGCTCCCACTGAAACCAAGATCCGTCGATTCCGAATATCCATAGATAGAGTATTTAATGCCATTAAATACTTGATCCATTTACGTACTATTTGTGTGACCCTACGGGTTCAGTCAAGAGTAAGCTGTGGATTAATATCATTAATTCCACTTGAACTGAAGCGGCCTCTAGCTAGGCATTCAGTTCACTTGATCTCACTGAATTATTAACTTGTTAATTAATACTGAACCGCATTTATTAGACTTAACATAGAATGCATACTTGGACCAAGGGAATTATTTCCTTCACCTAGGACTAGACGACTTGCAATTGAAACCTACTTTTCACATGCATCATAGAGATTCACAATCTCTTGCCAAATCAAGATGACACACTCCAATCAATCCTAATTAAACTAGCATTTGCAACTACTAATTCATTAGTCATGGAAATCCTATCATCAAATCAAATTAATCACATCATCAATATGAATTTCCCTACAATTTCCCCAAATTCATTCCCAAGGCTTCAACCTAAATCTCTAGACTACGAACTACTCGATAAGCATGATTATTATCAAAATTAAACTAAAACTAATCCTAATCATGAAACTAATTGAATGAATGACACTAATTGAATCAACAAAAATCAAAAAATTCAAATATCAAAATTGGGGGAAAAATCAAGAAAATTCAAAATATGAAACTAATTCTAGAATTCAACAATGAAATCAAAGCTTAAACAAAATTAATGAAGCATTAAAAGAATGAAAGAACAAATTAAAGAGAAAAGTAGAATTATACCTTGAATTGTTGAAATTGTATCAAAATTGAAGAACAAAACTCAAATGAAAGAGAAAAGAAATCTGAAATTTAGAGTTTAAACCCACTAAGAATTGAAGAATTTGAAGCTAATAATCATAATCCTAACCTCTAATCTAAGCCCTAATCTAATTCTCTCTCTAGAATTCATTATGAAATCCTAAAAATGAAACTAACTAATTACGTGAAAATCTTGCTTTTTCGAACAATGCTGCGATTCTCTTTTTATATTAGCAATCCTGCGTAGCTGTGCGATCGAATAGAGGGTATGTTCTGTCGCACAAAGTTCTTGTTTGGTCGCACAAAAATGATGTTCGATCGCACAACAAAAATCAGAAGCTACTGTGAACAATCTGCCCATCTATGCGCTCGAGCTCTGTACCACGATCGCACAGCAGGGCCTGTATGACCGCACAGCCTGCTTGTGCGACCGAACAGAGCTGTAGCTGCCAGATTTGCTGGTGTTCTGTTCGCGCGCTGCTGTGGATGATCTACTACGCTATTCTTGCTCGAGCATAGCTGTTATTCTGCTTGCTCATTGTTGATGTTCTTAGGATGCTGCAAGGCTGCTGTACTGTGATGCTGTAGGGCTGTTGTTCGTGCACTTTGTGAGAAGCAGCGAAGCTTAAACAACAGCAGCCAAGTAGATGCTTCATGTAGCTGCTGTACTTGCTTGTGCACAGCTGCTATTTTTCTCGATTACTGTCGCTCGTGTATAGCTGCACATTAGAAGCTCGTCGCTGCAATTTAATAAGCAACGTATAGCATGTTAGAAAATCACAATACATGTTATTAAGAATAGAAAATCGTATTATTAATTCGCATCGCAATTTTCCAAATCGTAAAATCATTTTAAACATCGTCAAGCATAGTGACACATTATAAACACGTCAATGCTCAAAACGACCCTTACGCAATGAGAATGCAAATAAAAGGCACATTTAAAGCAAAAACGACTAAAATCTACGCAAGACGAGAAAATGTTACGATAACTGCAAAAATGCAATCAACGAACTAAAACCGATAAAACTAAGCAAAAATAATAATAAAATGCTAATGAAATGAACTAAAATCCTAAGCTAAGAGCGACATAAATGTCACTCATCAATTTGCATGTTTGTATGTTGTATTTTCTAGGCATAAGACTAACTGATATCTCGTTTGCTTTTTGAAGATCTGGGCGTATGAGCATTTTCCTAGCTTGGCGCCGGCTCGCCCTGGAGTTGCGGCTTACCCGTTTGCTGCCTCTTGGGAAGAAGCGGTACGCACATGGGTGTCTTTGGCGACCTTTCGTAGAGCTCTAAGAGTTTTTTCCTCCAGAGAGGTGCGTTTTGGTATTGTGCAGGATCTCATCCCATTTGTACTTTGTATATTGACTGAGATGTCTGTCTTGTAGGTGGTTTGGCGCCCTTTTGCTGCTGCTCCCACCCCTGCTTCGGCTATGCCAGCCTTCTACTTGCCTGGACGACGGGTTCTGTTCCTGTATCTCCCCATGTGGTATTTGGGTGAGCGAGTGACTCTTCAATATAATGCAGGAGGCAGGTTTGTCCCTTTGGATCCTCCAGAGTCCATGATGGCGAAGATTGCTGATGTCACCCGGGTCTATGCGGAGGCAGTGAAGGATGGTGGCGAGTACATTTGTCTCCTGTGGGAGAATTTTGTAGATAGGAGGGCCAGTTATGAGGACCTCCTGTCGAGGCTTGCTCCACCTGTTCGTTTTGCACCGCCGGTGAGCTTTGGATTTTGAATCTTGTATTTGTATTTTGTATTCTTGTATTAGTGAAACTTGTATAACTGGATCATTGTATGTGTGCTTGTAGGCCGAGGAGATCGACTCGGAGGATATTCCCTATGCTAACAGGGTTCTCTGCTATGTGGACTCGGATGGGGAGCAGGGTTCTCCTCCAGATCGCATGGCGACCAACGCCCTTCTGGAGTAATATGCAGCTGTAAGTACCTTTTGTATTTTCTTGAAGTCGATTGTAATTTTGTATCTGGAAATTCATTTTGAATTTTGTATGCAGGCGCCTCTGGTGAGAGTGCGTCGTTGGAAGACTGTGATTGATTCCTTGAAGAAGCATTGTATCAACCTGACCAAGAAGCTTGTTCGCATAGACAACGAAGTGAGTTTAACTCTGAGGTGTTTGTACTTTTGAAATTTGTATATGGATGTCTGATGCTTGAATTTTGAATTTTGTATAGGAGC
Source organism: Spinacia oleracea (assembly GCF_020520425.1). NCBI lineage: Eukaryota > Viridiplantae > Streptophyta > Magnoliopsida > Caryophyllales > Amaranthaceae > Spinacia > Spinacia oleracea. The sequence continues at coordinate 85,611,286 of NC_079492.1, read as the reverse complement.
GTCGTCGAGGCCACAGAGAACTTGAGGATAGGGGACTTCGAGCTGGGCTTTCGATGGAGCAGACTGGGCGTAGCTTAGGTCGAGGCCCTAATTTTGGTGCTGGGACCCGCCCGAGGCATTCAGATGCCGGTTGGGGAGATGTTCCCTCTTCTTCTGCTCAGCCTGGTAGACATTCGTATTCTTTCGGAGGTGTAGGCGGTCAGATGCCTTTCATGGCTTCCCCTGACGTTCACTCAGGAACGAGCAGTTCTCAGCCCTAGGGTGCAGCGTCTTGAACTCAGTGGTATGAGATAGAGAGGATGTGCCAGGCTAAGGACCAAGAGATGCAGCGTCGGTATATGGCGACCCAGCAGTCTTATCAGTTTCCTTCCCATCAGCAGGGACCTCAGCAGTTTTCTAGTACCCTCCGTATCTCGGAGCAGGCCAGTTACCCCTGGGACGGAGCTTGATCGGGACCTGGAGCAGTATGTGAGCCGGAAAAGGAACAAGGAGCCAGTGATCGAGCCTGTGATTGAGGATGACTCGTACTGATCTTGCATGGTAGTGAGTTCTAGCTTTGCCTTGGTTGGGCTTTTGTATGTGGAACTCCGTATGGATATTTGTATTTGGATTTGGATTTGGATTTGTATGGTTTGAATATTTGGATTTTTTATGGTATTTGTATTTGAATCTTGGATTTTGTATTTTGAACTTGTATGATTTGAATTTTGCTATGTGTGTTTTTTGCAAGGTTTTGAATTGAATTTTGTACGCGTTGTGTGTGAATTGAAATTTGTGGCTATATGTATGCATGTAAAATGAAAAAATTTGCCTATTTTTTTGGGTGTATATACCCACTATAAGCCCCCACTTTGACTGAGGTTTTTTGGTTAGAAAAAACGCAAGTCAAAGTATATTTAACTTTTTCTTATGCACATGCTGTCTTTGAAAAAAAAATTGCCCATTTTTTCGGGTGTATATACCCACTATAAGCCCCTACTTTGACTGAGGTTTTTTGGTTAGAAAAAGCGCAAGTCAGAGTATAATCAACTTTTGCTTGAGGACTTTGAGTTTTTGTATTTTTGCCCCCTTCCTCTTTTCGAAGAAGGGGTTTGGCAATGGCGATGCCTCCCTAATAGAGATTATGGAGCAGTTTTCTTGTGGTAGGGACCAATGCCGCTTGTGATTGGCGAGACATTGATGGGCCTTGATATGCTGAAGTCGGACCCATCTTCAATGCCATCAGGAAGTCCAGTGCTACTCCAAGTAAGAATTTGGAGTTTCTTGTATATTGAAATTTGTACTTGTATTTAGAACATTGAAATTTGAATTGCTTTCTTGTATTTTCCCCAAGGTCTGGCTTATGGAGAGACTCGTGTTGGTGGCACCACCAGAGAACATGGCAAGCTATAATAGGAAGGGATTCACAATGCGGCCCATGATGTATGGCCGGCTTTCACTAGATGAGTGGCGTTGCGCACTCTCGGAGATTGGATCTTGTATCAGGTGGGTAATTCCATGGTGGGGAATTGCTGCTATGAGATATGCACCTGGTTATTCTATTTTGAGGGTGCCTAGCCTTTCAATGTTATTCTTCTACTCTCCTGCTCGAGTGATGAGACAATATGGCTTAAGGCAGGAAATCCCGGATTGTGCTGAGGAGCATCCGAAACCTGTTGTACTGAATGTTGATGGCCTTGAAATTTGGACGCGGTATTGGGTTGCCAAACCATTCTTGAACATTCAATTCCCACCTGAGCCTGCTACTCTGTATGCGGGTATATTGTATGGATGAAACTTCCAAGCTAAAGGGACATTTCTCTTTCCGGGTCCGTGGGAGCCCGAGGTTCTAGAGCTAGAAGCCCTGCATGAATTGATTATGAAGAAGGTGACGGGAGTGTGGCCTGTCCGGTGCTTGACCGTTCTGAGTCCAAAGGAGGTTCGTCGTCCTCCTGTCTTGAAAGATTAGCAAGGTCCTTCTCCCGCCGCTTGGGCAAGGGGAATATTGATGAATGATTGCAAGAAGGGCAAGGGGATAGTACTTAAGGTGCCAAGACTCAAGAGAATAGTCGCCCAACCCCAGATCTTTGTAGGCTTGATGTGTTTGAAATTGTATTTGTATATGTGTTTAAGTGTGTGTTTAGAAAATATGTTTAGTGGAAGTGAAAAGGCTTGAACTTTTCTTCACTTGATTCCAACCATGTAATCGAATTAGCTTTGATTGAAAGTTGTGTCAAATTCCGCTTGAACATGCTTTGAATATTTGGAAGAAAAACGACAACAATTAAATTTTGAAATTGATTTGATTTATAGGATGCCCTTAATTGGGGAAACTTTGAATATTTTTTTTTTATTAAGGTGGCCGGGCCTCGGAATGAGGTTGCCTACGTGTCCCGTTAAGGAATCAGGCCGAACGTAGTTCTAACTTACAGAACTTTTTGAATTTAAATTTTGAATTTATACATAGAACTTCTTGAGCTGATCCAGGTTCGTCAAAGAACATAACTCAGTCCCATCGACATTTGTTAATTCAGCTGCTCCTCCAGAAAGGATTTTCTTGACGATGTATGGCCCTGTCCAGTTGGGTATGAATTTCCCCCTTGGGTCCATGACGCTCTTGCGAAGGGCTTTCAGGACAAGCTCTCCTTCCTTAATATTTCGGGTTCCGACCCTCTTGTTGAAATGTCTGGCCACTCGGCGCTGATAGACTTGTACATGGTGAGCGGCTTGAAGCCGTCGCTCATCGAGAATGACTAGATCGTCGTATCTTGATTGTACCCATGCAGGTTCTGGGATTGTTCTCTCGAGGAATATCCTTAGAGAAGGCAGTTCTAGCTCAATACGTGGTACTGCTTCCATTCCATAGACCAATGAAAATGGAGTTGCGCCAGTTGAAGTGCGAATTGAAGTTCGATTCCCCCACAATGCGAAGTGCAGCTTCTGGGGCCAGTCTTTGTAATTTGTTGTCATCTTCATGATAATGGTTTTGACATTCTTGTTGGCTGCTTCGACTGCCCCATTGGTCTGTGGGAGATAAGGCGAAGAGCGGTGATGTTGAATTTTGTACTCGGTGAATATATCTTCACACTCGCCTTGGAAATGGGTTCCCTGGTCACTAATGAACTCGTGAGGAACGTCGTATCAGCATATGATGTTTTCTTGTATGAATTGGGCCACTTTCTTGGAACCCAATATTTTGAACGACCTGGCTTCGACCCACTTAGTGAAATAATCGATGACAACCAGTATGAATTCATAACCCTCGGCGCCTGTTGGAGTGACTTTGCCGATGACGTTGATGCCCCAAGCTGAGAATGGCCATTGTGATGATTGTGAATATACCAAGGATGGGGAAATGTGCTTCAGGTTTGCACACTTTTGGCAGATAGGACATTTCTTGACGAAGAAGTAACAGTCCCGTTCGAGGGTGGTCCAGTAATACCGAGCCCTGCAGACTTTGAGAGCCAGCATCTTCCCATTCATGTGATTACCACAGACCCCGGCATGTACGGTGTCCATGATTTTTTGTGGTTCGTGCTTGTCAACACATCGGAGATTGGGGCGGTTAGGAGACCTTTTGTATAGAACGCCGCCTTCTAGAACGATTTTGGCTGTTTGCAGGTGTAGACACCTAATTTGTGTCTCCCCTTTGGGATGATGACGATACCATTATCCTTGTTAGGCGATTGGAGTAACTCCAGGCGGAAATCCCAATTGCCAAGAATACCTCCAAAATCCAAGGTCCAAAATCCAATCCCCGAGACCATTCCCCTCACGGAACTCGGTACAAAATACAACTTCCAAAATCCAATTTCAAAATCCAAGTTCAATCTCAACTAGTGGACCATCCCATTGGTTTTACTAGGCCTTTTCCAATCAAAATCATATAAGGCAAGTCAAATTCGGGCGCCGACCCACAAAACCAAGCATACAGGGCCCCGTCCCGTAAAACCGGAATTCAAAAACCCGAGAAAGGCTTGGTTTTAGACGCAAATTCAAGTCTTAACCTCCAAGAAAACACTACACGCCAAACATCGTACTATTCGTACGAAGGTACACCCATACACGACAAATCAAGGACGGCATCTTTCTGTCCTTTTTGGCGGCATTCATCCCACGTCAGCAGCGCCCATGCTGGCCTGGCACCAGGCGCTGGCGTGTGCTGGCGTTTTGCCCATTTCTCTCCTATAAATACCTCTCATTTCCATCGAAAAAAGGGGGGAGCACAACACATACAACGTCGTAATTTCGACATTACTCCTCACAATACAAACTTCAAAACACTTCAAAAACACAAACAAAAATTCCAAAATTCAAGAGCAATTGGGAGCTCGTCCCTAAGCCTTACTAGGTAAATCCGAATCCCACTTCAATCAATCATGCTATTTTGATTTCAAATGATTAGCAAGTTGGTGTTTTTTGCCATAAAAAAACACCACTTGCAACAATCATACATGCTTTTTCAAAAATACAAACTTTTTCAAAATGCAAAATACAAATTTTCAAGATTCAAGGATGTTCAAAGTTGTTTGCATTCATCTCTTTGAACTAGAATCACCTTCAAGTGTGGAGTAATCAAAGATGACACCTTTTAGCATTTAAAGGTTTAGTCTTTTTGAGATTCAAGACTCCATTTTTCAATATACAAGTTCAAGTTTTTAAATTTCAAAGATCCCACCATGTTTAAGGTTGTTCATAACTACCTCTCTAAACTAGGATCATTTCAAGTTCAAATTTCAATCATTCCAAGTTCAAGTTTCAATCTTTTCAAGTTCAAACCTTTCAATATTCAAGTTTTCAATTTCAAGTTCAACATGCAAGATCTAGGACATTTGGGTTGAGCAACCTCTCCCAAGTTGAGATTTTTGGCTTTGAATTAGTGTCGGGCGCACTTATTTTTAAGGAGCCGCTTGGCGTTCGAATCTCATGTGCCCAAGTACAAATTTCAATTATCGCACTTTCAATATCGCACTTTCAATACCGCAATTTCAATATCGCACTTTCAATTCCGCACCTTTACTTGCCTAGTCCATTTCTAGGCAATGTGGACCTACTCCCTAGTCCTATTCTAGGGGGTCTTGTATTTACTAATTCCGCACTTTATTTAGTATTGTGATGTTGCTTTATGTGCTTTATTGCTTTCATCACCAACATGCTAAATACAACAAAATACAAAGGTTACATCACGCTTAACGAAGATATTTTTTGGACAAACCGGCCTTAGGTTCCTTAAATCAATCTTTAAAGCAAAGTGACCACCGTACAATTAGATATTCTATTTTGTTCTAAATATCAAACCCACATAGTCTAATCTTAGGGTTTATTTTCGAAACAATGTTGTGCCAACGTACTTGAATATTTCTAAAGCTCGCCGAATCAGCATTTTCGTTCCCGAGCCCGGATCTCACCCATCCGTTTCAAGGATTCAAGGCCTTATCCAAAAATAGAGTCATTTTGCGGTCTTCCCAAACGAGACCTAAAATAAGTTTGGTGGCGACTCCTTCGAGGTGCAAAAACAATTCAACGGTTCTCTAAACGAAACGCCGCGTGCCAAACCCCCCATTGTAGGAAACGGGAAAAGATCAAAAAAAAAAAACCCTATAATTCTTTGCGACTCTACTGGGGACTCTTTTCTAATTTCAATTTCGGAAATGAGAGCAGATTTCGAGCAACCAACCACTGATCTGCCGAAGTACTGGATGCCAGCATTGGCGCCAGGCGCAGCCCCTGCGCCCAACGCCACTGCCTGCATCCAGGACAGTGGCTCACAGTGGCTTGTTGCCCACTTTTGCTCAAATTTTCGTGTTGGGAGTTAGTATATTTTTGCATCTGGAAGGACGCTCCCAAGCCTCGTGAACGAGTGCCGAAAAACAGGCTTTGCAAATACAAATTCAAGTACGATTTCAATTTCAATTTCTAGGCATTTCATGCATTTTTCGAAAACCATATTGTGCAAAATGAATTTCTACCTTTGCCCAAACGTATGTGTTCTACATTCGGGCTAGCCCCGGGGGCAACGAAATGGTTACTCTCCATACGGTTCCCAACCAAAGTGTGTGACCATTTCCGCGCCTACCGAAACTTGGAATTTTCTTGACATTCCCGATGTCAAGTATGGAGGCCGTCTGCCGACACACACTTCCCCTAGGCGGAACGTGAAAGCTTGTCGCCGAATCCGTCTCTTAGCCGAGTACCTTTTTGACACCCAAAGACCGACCACTTGCATCATACAAAAACTTAGACCGACCTTAGGTTGAGAAATTTGCATGTCGCATTCCTATTCATGATTAGTGTCCCAATGTGCTTCTTGTGCATTGTGTGGGCGTCTTTGCACACGTGAATGGCTAACCTCGAGTTCCAGCTTTCCAAAACCAATTAGCCTCCAACTAGGAAACCAAACCCCTAGGAGCATCATTCAAACCTCATGCATCTAAATCGCCGATTTTAGGGTCTTTAGGAGTGTCACTCCATTTGATTCAAAACCATTAAACACGCCTCACGCACAAATGCCCAAAATTCAAGTTCAATCCAACGGCGTCATAATGCCGGATTTTCAAGTCCAAATTCCAAGCTACAAATTCAAAATCAATCCAACGGCGTCATAATGCCGGATTTTCCGTTTCAAAATTCCAACTTTCAAATTCAAAGTTCAATCCAACGGCGTCATATTGCCGGATTTTCGAGTCAAGATGTCAAGTTTCAAATTCAAAATGCAATCCAACAGCGTCATAACGCCGGATTTTCTATTTTCAAAACCTCAATTTTCAAGTCCAAATCCAACGGCGTTGTAATGCCGGATTTCCTTGTCTTCAAGCTTCAAGTTCAAATCCAAACTTTCTAGTCCAAAACGTCAATTTTCAAATACAACCCAACGGCGCCATAATGCCGGATTTTCTAGTCCAAATTTCGAGTTTCAAGTTCCAAGTCAATACTCAATCCAACGACGCCTTAATGCCGGACTTTCTAGTCCAAATTTCAAGCTTCAAACTTCAAAGTCAAGAACCACAAATCCAACGGCGTCATGCTGGATTTCCTATTTCAAAAATTCAAGTCTTCAAACATCGAAGTCAAGTTGCCATTTCCAAGTCTCAAAACCTCAAAGTTCAAATGCCAAAGTTCATGACCGGCGTAATGCCAACTTTTCAACTTCAACTTTCAAACCTCAAATTCCATGTCAATCTTTCGAATTTCAAATCCTATGCTCAAAACTTCAAATTCCAAATGCATGCCGTCGTAATGCCGATTTTCCATTCCGTATTTCAAACCTCAAGCTCGAAGTTCAAAAATTCCAAACCTTCAAATTTCAAATCCTACACTCCAAGTCCACGGCGGCATAATGCCGGACTTTCAAGTTCCCAAATTCAATGTTTCAAATCCACGGCGACATAATGCCGGATTTTCCAAATACGAAGCTTCATGTTCTACATACAAAATGCATCCCTTTCCATTTCAAAATTCAAACTTCGAGTCAAACTCAAATTTCAATCGGGTTGAAAATCCCCTGAAATAATACAAGTTCAAATTCGACGGGTTGAAACTCCCCAGAAATAATACAAGTTCAAGATTCCATCTACGGGTTGAAAATCCCCTGAAATAGTACAAATTCCAATGGGTTGAAATTCCCTTCAAATACTCCAATTCCAATGGGTTTAAATTCCCCTAAAATATTGACGGGTTGAAAATCCCCTAAAATAATACAAACCCCATTCCAAATATTTCCAACGGGTTGAAAATCCCCAGAAATAATACAAGTCCAATTGTTCAATCGGGTTAAAATCCCCTGAAATAATACAAATTCCAATGGGTTGAAATTCCCTTCAAATATTCCAAGTTCAATGGGTTGAAACTCCCCTAAAATATTGACGGGTTGAGATTCCCATTAAATAATGCAAAATCAATCCCTTCCAATCGGGTTGAAATTCCCTTCAAATATTCCAAGTCCAATGGGTCGAAATTCCCTTGAAAATTCAATTTCCTAGTACAAGTCCAATTTCCAAATCCTAGAGCAGGTTGAAATCCCCTTCAAATAAGTCCAATTTCCAATAGGTCGAAATATTCCTTTTCGATCTCCCAAATTCTAGTACAAAGATCCAACTTTCACAAAAGAATGAACGCTCCTCCCAAACATTTCCAACGGGTTGCAAATCCCGAATACAAGTACAAAATCCAAAATCCCGATTCTTCGGAGTGACACTTAGAGTCAAGTCTAGGTCTCATTCATTGCATGCATATCATATCATGTGTCGGGAAGTCCAAGTTCTAAGATTGTCTGGTGTGTCCTAACTAGGAGTCCGAAGATCCTGTGGGTTCGCCGAAGAGGGGAGAGGTTGAAAAGAACTCCAGCAGCCCTAGCCTCCCGCATAGCCGGTGTCGAGCAAGCAGCCAGATCATCTCCTACAAATCAGACTCCCAGCCACATTCAAGGAACAGTCCAAATGTCTGCCTCTGATCAACTCGCTCAACTCCTAGCGGCTTTCGCCAACCTCAGTGCCAATGTGGAGAGCATAAGCAACCGATTGGGTGTCGTGGAACAGGGTGCGCCCACTGATGACTTAACCAAGAAGATCGAGAGCCTTGTCAGTAAGGTTACCAATCAAGAGAACTACTTTGACACCTCAATGGAGGACAACCTCAAGGGGAAGGCTAATCTGCCAGACAAATTCTTCGCCAATGACATTCCACGATTCAAATCAACTGACAATCCCAAGTACCATCTCAAGAACTTCAGAGCTTTAATGGCCATCAAGGGGGTCGAACTCGAGCTATACCTAGTGGTATTCCCTATGTCTCTGGAACCTGTCTGCCAAAAGTGGTACTATTCACTCAAGGAACATCAAACGAATACCTGGGAAGCAGTCGCTCGAGCATTCATGGAGCAATATCAGGCCAACATTCAGCTGCAAACTACTTTAAGGGAACTAGAAGTTCTCAGGCAAGGGCCTCAGGAAGGCTTTACTACTTACCTCAACCGGTGGAGGGAAATGGCATCCCAAATGGTAACCCGACCATCCGAGAGAGAGTTGGTCAAGATTTTCATCGTCAATCTCCTTCCAAAGTACAATGCTCACATGAAGTACCTAGGTCTGGAAAGCTTCAAGAGAACCTACGACGTCGGGGACGACATAGAGGATGACCTAATGAAAGCACCCGCAGCCCCAGCTCCGCAATGTGAAAAATGGAAGGGGAAGAAACCTGAGACAACCCACAAAGTTCACGAGGTCAACGCCCTAGAGGCTCCTCAAGGTCCCAAATCGAACAACTTCAAAAGCAATGCTAACCAGCGCAACTATCAAGGCAGGCCCCAAAGAGTCTTCACAAACCTCGGGATGTCTTACAGTGAGGCATTTGATCGGCTGGTCGAAAAACAAGTCATAGCACCAATCGATCCAACACCCGATCCTCCAGTTGATAAAAGATCCAAGAGTTGGGATCCGACAGCTCATTGCAAATACCATCAAGGGAAGGGTCATGACATCGAGGATTGCTACAAGCTCAAACACTTGATCCAGAACATGGTCGACAACAAGACTTTACCCTTACCCCCAGGGGCTAAGCAAACCCCCTTTGTACAAGCCATCTCCTATGACTGCGAAGATGAAGAAGAGGAGTTTCCATGCAATCTGATCTCCACAATCTGCAAGCCAGGTTACGAGCTTATGGTTCCAAGCTTTTGCCATCTACTCCCAAGTGCTCTAAACTGGGTGATCCCCGAGCCTAGGGTAACCACCGACATTCAAGAGAACATCTGTCCACTCGCCACCGTGAAGGCTTTAGGATTCTCCGAGTACGATCTCATGCTGAGTGTCCAACAAACTGTCAAACTCCAGGGTGTCACATACAAAGTCTTCGGAGTCCTTGAGCTGGTTTTCTCCTTTGACACCAATTACGACAATGCTGAGTTCCTAGTAATCGATGTGCCTATTAACTTCGACCTACTATTCGGAAAGCCTTGGTTCGAGGAAATACTAGATGGCCCTGCCTGCCTCACCCTCAAAGGTTCAAGGTTCCGAGACACTCTCATCAAGCGAAATCCGGCTGTACGCCAGGAAAAGGATGACTGCATTCAAGAATACTACCACCGATGGGCAATCTCCGCTCGTACAATTCAGCCTGAGCTACCAAAGGGAAAAATGGTAAGAATGTTTCTCTTAGGGCTCAACACTTCATGCAAGGGCAGCTTCGCCACATTTCCTTACAGCACATGGAACCAAGTCTGGGATCAAGCCCTAAAAATCTGTGCATGCAGCCCCATCTTCGAGGATTATGACGATTACAATGCAGATGTCTGGGAGTACCCTGCGAACTATCTTTTCGATTAGTGTCTTTGTCCAGGTCCATAGTCTGTCTTTCAATTTTCTAGTCTAGCAATGAGTCTAAGTGTCTAGAACTAGAGTCTTGCATCAATCAAGTGCCTCTAAAGGCCGAGCTTCAAGTCAAAACAGTCGATGTAATGATTGCTGATTTCAATAACACTTCAATTTCTACTTACTCTTCGAGTCCTAATTCAAAATCAAATCCTAATCCACACAACTTTGCTTCACAAGAAACTGACTTTGAATTTCTAATAGCTATCGAAAATCATGAAAACAGGACGCCCATAATTGAGGAAACAGAAAAAATCAACCTTTCTAACAGCAGTGATTCAAAACTAGTTCAGATTAGTTTAACTCTTTCTCCATCAGAGCGGGACGATCTTATCAAGCTACTTTCAGAGTATGAAGACGTCTTCGCATGGTCCTATCATGATATGCCAGGGGTTGATCCAAGCATCGGTCAGCATACAATTCCCCTTATTCCAGGGTCAAAGCCCATCAAGCAGAAGCTCCGTCGCATGAAACCGGATGTTTCCCTCAAAATTCAAGAAGAGGTCTCCAAGCAGTTAGAGGCCGGGTTTATTCGAGAAGCAAAATATCCAGAATGGATCGCAAATGTCGTCCCAGTTCCAAAGAAAGACGGCAAAGTACGAATGTGTGTGGACTACAAGGATCTTAACATGGCCAGCCCTAAAGACGGTTTTCCATTGCCTCAAATCGACATCTTGGTCGACAACACCGCAAATCATGCCTTACTCTCTTTTATGGACGGGTAGTCAGGCTACAATCAGATTTCCATGGCAGAGGAAGACATGGAAAAAACAACCTTCATTACTCAGTGGGGTACATATTGCTATACAGTTATGCCGTTCGGACTAAAGAGCGCAGGAGCAACTTATCAAAGAACAGCAACATCCATCATGAGCGATATGATTCACAGGGAAATTGAGGTATATGTCGACGACATGATTGTCAAATCCAAAGAACGACACGAGCATGCCTCAGTACTTTGAAAGTTTTTCAACAGGCTCAGACGATACAATATGAGGCTCAATCCTCAAAAGTGCGCATTCGGGGTAACGTCAGGCAAGTTGCTCGGATATGTTATCAGCTCTCGAGGCATAGAGGCTGACCCTTCAAAAATCAAGGCAATTCTCGAGATGCAACCACCAACGAATGAAAAGGAAATTCGGGGTTTTCTCAGCAGACTACAATATATCAGCAGGTTCATTTCAAGACGCACAATGATCTGTGAACCAGTATTTCAAAAGCTCTTAAAAAGCGAGCCCAAAGTGTGGGATGACGATTGTCAGCATGCGTTTGAAACAATCAAGAGCTACCTTTCCAACCCACCAGTACTAAAACCAGCAATGCCAGGGATTCCCCTCAGGCTCTACCTCACAACAACAGATTCAGCAGTGGGGGCTATGCTTGCTCAAGAAATTGAAGGCAAGGAGAATTCCGTATACTACATAAGCAAAAAACTGATCGAGTACGAGACCAAGTACACTCAGCTCGAGAAACTCAGCATCGCCTTGGTTTGGGCCACAAAGAAACTACGGCACGACATGCTCTGCAATACAATACATGTGATCAGCAAAACCGATCCTCTCAAATATCTATTTGAGAAACCAGCACTCAACGGGCAGATGGTTGGTCATGCTAGCAGAATTCGACCTCAAATACATTCCACAGAAATCTATCAAGGGTTCAGTGGTCTCAGATTTCCAAGACGGGAGGACGACGAACCTCCCATGGATTCCGAACGGTCAAGCACCGGACGGGCCACACTCCCGTCACATTCCTCATAGTCAGTTGATGCAGGACGTCTAGCTCTAGAACCTCGGACTCTAGCTGGTCCGGAGAGAGAAATGTCCCTCTGGCTTAGGCCTCTCATCCATACAATATACCCCGCAGACAGAGTAACTGACTCAGGTGGGAGCTGAATACTCAAGAACGGTTTGGCGACCCAATACCGCCTCCAAACTTCAAGTCAATTTTCATTTAGCGCAACAGGTCTCGGGTTCTCTTCCTTGCAATCCGGGATCTCCTGTTTCAAGCCATATTGTCTCATCAGTCGAGCAGGCGAGTAGAAGACCAGCATTGTGAGGCTTGGCACCCTCAAAGCAGTAGAACCAGGAGCATGTCTCATAGCAGCAATTCCCCACCAAGGAACTACCCACCTTATACAAGACTTAATCCCAGAGAGTGCGCATCTCCACTCATCCAATGAAAGCTGGCCATACACCATGGGCCGCACAGTGAATCCTTTTCTATTGTAGTAGGCCATGTTCTCCGGTGGTGCCACCAACATGAGCCTCTCCATAAGCCAAACCTTGGGGAGTATACAAGAAGCCCATTTCAAAATTCAACATTCAAAATTCAAATACAAGTACAAAGAAGGCTCCAGATCCTTACTTGGAGTAATGTCGGACTTCCCGACGGCAATGAAGAGGGGTCCGACTTCAGCATATCAAGGCCCATCAATGTTTCGCCAATCACGAGCGGCATTGGGTCCCGACCATTAGCAAACTGCTCTACAATCTCAATTAGGTAGGCATCGCCATTGCCAACCCTTGCTTAGAAAAGAGGAAGCGAGCAAATATGCAAAAACTCAAGGCTCTTAAGCGGAAAACTTTGGGAACATCAAGCCCAGCAAAGTAGGTGACAAAGAGGGACAAATCCACCCCTCTGCCATATACAACAGCACTCAAAAGTGGGGGCTTCAAGCCCAAATACCTTTCAAAACTCGAGAAAAAGTGTTCTTCAACACTAGGCATGCATGGCTCCAGCATCAAGGGCCACCCCAATATGGCACTAAATTCCTCAGGGAGGGGACATACCTCATTATTTCCAAAGCGGAAGACATGATGATTCGGGTCCCAGGCCTCCAGAGCAGCAAGAATGAAGTGCAAATCCAATTTTACAAACCGGAAAGAGATGAGCACCCCAAGATGCATGCCATCAAGCTCCCTTTTCTCCAACTTGCCTAGCGAACCAAGCCACGAGTTCAAGGCACTTTCAAAAGACACAGCCATATTTTCTTTTCTTTTCGAGAGGAATCAGTATGCAATGATAGCAGGAAAGGATTGATGCAAGAAATGATCCAACGAGCTCCCTATTTATACAAAAGTCGGCTTGCACGACAGCTCACAGGCGCCAGGCGCCAAGCCTGCGCCATGCGCAGGGGCCTGCATCTAAGGACGAGGCCACCGTCCTCTCTTATGACTTCGAGTACACACTCTTTAGTGTTTCGGACAGCAGATTACAACCTCCATTATTCAGGATTCCAAAGCCGCAAGCCGCGCAATTTCAACCAGTCCGGATCAACGCTTCGGGCAGATTTCGGGTCGATTTTTCAAAATTCAAGCATTCTGGTCCTAAATTCAATCATTTCGAGTCTGCATATGCATTAGCAAGAGTTGAATATACTTTGACTTGCGCTTTTCCTAACCAAAAAACCTCAGTCAAAGTGGGGGCTTATAGTGGGTACATACACCCGAAAAAATGGGCAAATTAGTTCAAAATTTTTCGCAAAATTGTCATGCATGCATATAGCTACAAAATTTCAAGGCACACACAACGCATACAATTTCAAGCATTCAGACATGCAAAAGCCAATCTTCAAATTTTACAAACCAATTCAAGTTCAAAACCATACAAACCACACAAAAAAAAATTCAAGTTTCAAGCCATACAAACACAACCTATACAAAATCAACCAAGGCAAGCTGGAACTCGCTACCATGCAGGATCAGTCTGAGTCATCATCAGCAGTGATATCAACCACAGGCCCCTTGTCCCTGTTACGCCTCCTAAAGCGCTCCAGCTCCTGATCCAGCTCCGTCCCAGGGGTACTAGGATCCTGCTTCGAAATACGAAGTGTGCCAGTGGAGGGATGAACTCCCTGCTAAGGAGAGGAATACTGATAAGGCGGCGGCATCGGCATATACGGGTACGACCCAAACATCTGAGCCTGGCGCATCCTATCCATCTCCGCGTAGCAAGCCCATAAACCCGCACCCCAAGGATGAGGACCACTTCCTCCGAAGTAATAGCCGGAAGGAGGAACAAAGGGTCGTGAACCGCTAGCACCTCGAATGAATGCCTGGTGTGGTCAACATGTACAAAAGGGGAAGCTCTCCACTCAACATCAGAATGCCTCTGATGAGCACCAGCACCGGACCCCTGTCCCAGCTCCAAGCTCGGTCCCTCTCGTCCCAAGGACGTCTCCGCCTGAGGCTCCCTGTCAACAGAGTCCCTACGGCGCTCCTATACAAGATACAATTTCAAGAATCAATTTCCTAGTTGGAATTTCCAGTATACAAGTTTGAAGATCAAGTGAGGTACCTCTATGTTCCGGCCAGAAAGCTTCCGGGTCAGCTTGGCGCACTGCCTCTTCCAAGAATCAAGCAAGAGCATCCAGCGACGCACTCTCGCCCGAGGCGCCTGCATACAAAATTCAAGATCAATTTCCAAATACAAGTTACAAACAGTTTCAAAAATGCAACAGTACTTACAGGGGCGTAATGCTCAGTTACAGCATCATATGATTTCCGGTGCGGAGGAGAAGCCCAAGGAATGGTCTCCACCACCTCTTCCCCGTCCGAGTTCTCATAGCGGAGGATCCTATCAGCATGAGGAATGTCCTCAGGATCAACCTCCTCCTCCTACATACAATCATACAATCATTCAATCATTCAATCAATACAAGAATACAAGAATACAAGGTTCAAAAGCTCACCGGCAGTACGTAGCGTATTGGTGGAGCCAGCCTCCTCAGGAAGTCGTCATAGCTCCCCTTCCTGTGTACAAACTCTCTCCAAGAGCGGCAAACGGCCTCGCCCCTAGCCTCCGCATAGAGCCGGGCCAACTCTTCATCCAACGCCAGCATGGACTCCGGCGGATCTTTGGGGACAAGCCTATCCCCTGAATGGTGTCGAGGGGACACTCGCTCCCCCAGATACCACATATGGCGGTACAGCCCTGGAAGCAAAACCCGCCGCCCAGACAGGAAATGGGCACGAGCAGCTGAGGCAGGTACAACCGCGTTGGCAAAAGGACGCCATACCACCTACAAAGCAAACAACTCAGGCAACAGTACAAATACAAATACAAGAAAACAAAACAGTACAAGAATATTACCCTATCAGCAGGCAAAACTCTCCAAGCTCTGCGAGAAGCCGCCAGGGACGCACTGCTCCTATCCAAGAGGCAGCATACGGGTAAGCCGCATCTCTAGTACGCTCCGGCGCCAAAGTCGGAAAGTGCTCATAGATCCAAATCTTTCAAGTAACAAACAAAACATCAGTCAAGTTCAAGATACAAGCATACAAATACAAAATACAAAGTACAAGGAGTCTCGAATACCTCCAGCACGCTCCACAGAGCAGCCATGCTCGGGTCACTCCCCAGTGCAGTCCGAGAGGCCCGCCCCATTTCATACAAGAGGTGGCTATATGCCAAACCACCCCAGTTATAACTCGGGACAACTCTCAAGTCCCTCAGAGCGGACAAGAAGCTAATATGCACCCGACTGTTCCTACTCGGGGCAATCACTCTGCTAACCAAGACAAGGAGGAAGAGCCTAACCCTCTGCTCCGCGGACACACCCTCACCGCAGATAGCATCCACAAGCACCGTCATAGAAGCGTGAGAGTCGTCCTCTGACAAATCAACAACAGGGCCGAGCAAGTCCCGGGCAGCGGTCGAGCTCCATGTCAACTCAGAGTCAAAGGTCACATTCCTCTCAGAAAAAGGAAGACCTGTAATCATAGCAAAATCAAGGGAGGTAATAGTAATCTCCCCCCATGCCATGTGGAAAGTGTTGGTGGTATCCCACCACATCTCTAACAAAGCCCACAAACGGTTTTTATTCCCCGTTCTCCTCGAGGAACCTCCCATGGTGCGCCAGAAATCGGCCAGTCCCATCTGCGACCAAATCCCCATAGCCTCCTCATCAGCACGGAGCGCTTTAAAGGCCTTCTGAACTTCCACCAAGGACCAGTAAGTACGGAACGACTTCCCGTCGGCCTACAGGTGAACGAGTTAGCTCAAGACCTATACAAGTACAAAGTACATATTCAAAACACAGTACAAGACTCACCATGTCAGCGCGAGGCCGCTGACACAAGTGCCAATCTGGCCGAACACCAGGTCGGAAGGGGTCCAACCAGCACCAGGGAAAGCAGGCGCATCTCGGGGAACCATACCCCCGCCTGGCGCATTTATTGCAGCCGCTTCATCATCCGAAGCATCTTCCTCAGCAGCTCAAACCACAGATGATTGAGCGAGCTTTCTTCGAGTGTGACGAGGCATACTAAATCAAGTAGCATACAAAGAGTCAAGATTCTAAACTGGGGGCTATCCAACACTAACCTAAACAAAGTCAAAAAAAAATGCAAAACAAAATCCCCAGTGGACCTCTAATTCAAGATACAAGTTCTACACCAACGCCTAGGCTACCCACGCCGAAGCAGGTATTCAAATTCTACACCAACGCCTAGGTTACCCACGCCGAAGCAGGTATTCAAATTCTACACCGACGCCTAGGCTATCCACGTCGAAGCAGGTATTCAATTTCTACATCAACGCCTAGGCTATCCGTGCCGAAGCAGATACAGGTTCAAAAATTCAAAAGTACAAGTTCCAACAGTTCATGTTCAAGTGGTTATCAAACAGTTTTCTACAAGATTCAAGAAGCTTAAGCTTACAAGCATGATTTCAAAGTACGAGAAAATCAAAACTACATGCAATCCTAGAGTTATTTCATAAGCAAAAACATGAAAAACTTACATGGTCAAGGCAAGAACAAGACCAAGGGGAGAAGCTAATCGACCTTTGAGAGAAAACAAGCAAGATTTTCAAGTGAATGTTCCTCAACATGGCACGGCAAGGGGCACTTATATAGTGTTGCCCAGCGCCAGGCACCGCCCCAGCGCCGTGCGCTGACCTGCTGCATGCGCAGGTCTGCAGCGCGCGCGGTCTCCCGTGCTGAATGTACGTCCTTTGCTGCTACGGTCTTCCGCACCAAGCATCAAACGTCGCATCGAACCATCCATCGAAAATACGGGTATACACCTGTAGCTCCAAGTGTAAACAGATGAAAATTTCAAGAATACAAAGTCCAAAAAATACAACGACTCAAGCGCCCAACTCCCAACGGACCCAAGCTACGGGAAAGTCAGTTGAAACTTAAAATTTTAAGGGCCAGTAAAAAGCTCTTATCCTCAGCAAAGCACATACCAACGGATTAACTCCGGGTGTCAAAGTTCAAAATTCAAGATTCAAAAATTCAAATTTTCGATGCCAAGCTCCGTCCTGAACTGAAGGCGGAAAAATACAAGTACAAATCGGAGTCACCACCAACCGCATCGAGGTACACTCTATCCTTTTTCTAACGCCTGTTTTATGCAGGTACCGGCGTACAAAGAGTGGTCTCGATTGCAGAACATCTTGACCATTCTCCGTCCCTTTCGAAATACTTTGACTTGCGCTTTCCTAACCGAACGCTCAGTCAAAGTGGGGGCTTCTGTAGACACCTAATTTGTGTCTCCCCTTTGGGATGATGACGATACCATTATCCTTGTTAGGCGATTGGAGTAACTCCAGGCGGAAATCCCAATTGCTAAGAATACCTCCAAAATCCAAGGTCCAAAATCCAATCCCCGAGACCGTTCCCCTCCCGGAACTCGGTACAAAATACAACTTCCAAAATCCAATTTCAAAATCCAAGTTCAATCTCAACTAGTGGACCATCCCATTGGTTTACTAGGCCTTTTCCACTCAAAATCATATAAGGCAAGTCAAATTCGGGCGCCGACCCACAAAACCGAGCATGCCGGGCCCCGTCCCGTAAAACCGGAATTCAAAAACCCGAGAAAGGCTTGTTTTTAGACGCAAATTCAAGTCTTAACCTCCAAGCAAACACTACACGCCAAAAATCGTACTATTCGTACGAAGGTACACCCATTGATGATAGTTTTTGAGGAGTCCTCTAGTCATATTTCCCAGAAGGTTGAGTTGTTGTCTCTACGTTAGGAACATAATACCCTAAAAAAAGTTTCTAAAATGACGCAAGAAAGAAGTCATGGTATCAAGGATTTTAAGGGTCTATCACTCAACAATTTCAATAGGTCAGAGAGAAGGTTTTATTGTAGCCTCTTTGAAAATATGAAATATTTCTTCGACAAGCCATTTACTTGGGGCTTTACCAACTAGATTTTACATGGTTTTGAATTAGTTGTCTTTAAACACCCACTGCAATATTACTACTTTGCAAATTAGCTAGAGTACAAATTCTTAGATGTTTGATACTCTATAATGCCAATTTAACAGCTTCAATTTCATATATATATGGGTGTCTTAACTTTGAATAAAATGTATTTGAAAGAAAGGGAGAATTAGCAATTCTCGAGGCTCTAAAATTTTCTTCAATGCAGGTCCTCATCATCATCTGCAACATCTTAATTATTACTATACCGCAAAATGACCATTACTTAAAAGGCTAAGGTGTTTTATAGTTCTATAAAGCATACTCAAATGTGTAAATTTAACATGATTATAAGAGCTACAATAATAAGCTCAACTAATATGTCAGCTAAAAATCTTGACACTTAACTACAGTTGTGACTTGAACCAGATATACCCTATAAAAGACTAGTAGCTCGAAAACTAAACTATAATCCGATCCTACCACACGCACAACCAACCCAATAAGCCCGACAACCTAAGAACTACCCGCACACTCCCTCCCTTAAATGAATACTCACCTGCACAACATAATTCAGCCCCCTGCCAATAGTAATCCAGCCAAACAGATCCTCATCATCCCCAATCACATTTAAACACCTTGATACACCCACACTCCCTCATATTAATAGCACACACCTACACAATATAGTACCACTACGAGACTGCCACTGTAGAACGTATGCTCCAATTTGATTACTTCCAATATCAGATTTCCAAGAATTATGGGAAACAATAACAGAAATTAACCATGAAAGAAATTTTGGATTAGAACGGTTGTTCAAATTAAATTTCTAAATGATCAAAATTATCTATGAACATCGAAATATTAAAAGCGAATAACAACAAAAAAAATTGTAGAAATTAGGGATTTGAAACAACAATTTGAACAATCAGGAAAATCGGGAGAGTATCTGAATGCCTAACATATCTTGAAATTCATTCAGAACTGCAATTGCTAAAAGCTTATAACTGAAACTGAGACAATTAATCTATTTGGAATTGTAACATGCATTATTAGTGTCAGTTACTACTAGTTTTTAAATAACCGGTTATTTATATGCCCATTACTAGTGGTATAGCTGCAGTATCTTTGGATTAGTATTCAACGATATGATTCTATACATCTCACAACCTTTCACTAAACTGGTTAAATAGAGAAATAAATGGACATCTCAGAACCTTTCACTAACTGGTCAAATGGAGAAAGATTGAAATATTCATTCAAAGTAATGAAGCACGGATTGAGAACTTGACTGAAGAAATTTAGCAGCTATACTATACACACACAACCACATAATGAAAGTATAACTACATTTCAAGCAGAGGTAGCTACAGACTACAGAAAAATACAGCTTGTGCACATACCATAATATATCTGCAAGAAAAGAACAAGTAAAACAACTTTTGAATTGTTTTAACACCTCATACAAATGAAAGGTATTGATGTGATAAAGATCCAATCATCTCATAGAAACATAAGAAAATTTCAAGCAGTACCTCTGCACATCGAATACCAATAGATGGATCAATGAGTAGATCTAGTAGGCCACCTACAAGGTCGTGTGATGAGAACTGGACTCCTTCATCAATCACACCATTGTATCCATTAAACACCTGTGAAGAGGCAAATAAGACATGTTTCAAATTATGAACTAAACAAAGTGAGCAACAATAAGATATAACTTATATCTAGGCAAAATTAAATAAAATATCTAGTTAATAGTGAGTAGGAACAAAAGTACCACTCTGGGGTCTGGACTTCAACAACATTATCAGCTCTAAAACTGCTGTCAGTCAGAAACAACGAGTTATTAGAGCGAACATTAACTTAAACATGACGAAAGGGGATGAACAAGAATAAATTAGCTTTACTCTTTACTCTTTAAACTTAACTATTATTCAATTAAACCCAGTTGAGTCGAGGGTGGCTATGTAGGCATCACTTTGAAAATATTTGATGATAAGGAGATGTGCGAATCTACGAGGGTACTTTTTTGGAAGGGGGGAGTCAAAGCCCACCGTCTATTATGTTACTGGACTATTGGACTCAACATTTCCAGTGTCTACATCATATTTTTACCCAGATTTGTATCCATATAGATGCAAAATAGTGGGTTCCCTTGTTCGATACTTGATACTCAAAGATAGGTGTGCCTTGACACTTGACACTTGAAACTATAAAATAAGAAAATTTTAATAAAAGTTGAGTCTGATACTTGGTCGCACACCATGAACACCCAAGCTGCTGGATACCATAAATATGTTGTGGAGGTTCTGAAAGATCAAACATATTCAGTGTCTCACTCGTGCCAAGAAACTCTAGAAAGACAGTATTCCAACAAACCATGGCGAAACATTTCCCCATGAAACTGGAAAACCTAACCCCAAAATTCAAATTACATGAACATTTAAACACAAAATTGCATCAATATAATTGAAATGGATAGAAAAGGTACCAGTGATAACATTATCATCCTCATCTGCCACATCTTGCCTCATCACAAAAACTCTTCCAGTTGGCGGTGGTCGAGGTGGATTGCGGTTTGAACCTCTTGTGTTGTTGTTGTTACGACCACGATCGTTGTTAATTGAAACTGGTCCTCTTATGGTTGACGTCACTTGATTTGGGCATTCAACGTAATGATCATGGCTTCCACATCGATAGCAAGCATTTGTGCCAACACGACATTCACTCTCAACATGATTCCTTTTTCCACAGTTGGCACATCCTTGCGACCGATTGTTCCTTCCTGGAAATCCTTGTCCCCTATTATTTCCTTGATTACCATCATTCCTCCTTTGATTTCCCTGATAATTTTGGTTAGGCTTCTTTGCTCCTCCTTGGCTTTGGTTATCATTTCTCCTTTTATACCCAACATTTTTCACTTCACGAAGTAATACCACTCGCTTTACATTAGCTGCAATATCAACCATATCCTGATATGAAGAAAACCGTTGAGTGGACAACCTATCCTGGTACTTAAGGTGCAGACCTCGCTCGAAACGGTTTATTCTGGACTGCTCTGTCGACACCAATTCTGGTGCGAACCTTGACAACTCCATGAACTTATTTGCGTACTCCAGAACACTCATTGTTCCTTGCTGCAAGTGCAGAAATTCATCTTCCTTTTGTTTCCTCAATGGTGGTAGATAAAAATTATCTCTCATTAACTTCTGAAGTTGGTCAAAACCAAATCCGGGCTCATTCTTTCGTTCCTTGTTAACTTTCCACCATAATCCTTCTTGGCCCGACAAATAAAATACTGTAAAATCAACTCTCCATTTCTCAAGGCATTGCAAGGTTTCAAATAACTGATCAATGCGACTTATCCAATCCTCGAACTCAACTGGATCGGGCTTGCCATCTTAGGATGGTGGGTTGAGTGATGAAAAGTTCTTGAACATCGTTTCACTCTCGTTCCCACTTACATCTTTCTTTTTCCGAGAATCATGGACTAATTCGGCCAACATTGCACTCACCTTTTCCAACCGTTCCATTCTCTCCTCATGGCCATCAACATGGACATACTCCTCGTGGATAACATTGTCATCATCATGAACATGGTGTTGATTGTGAGCTTTGTTGGTAACATCGTTGATAACATCAATGGTCGACATTCTACATAACATATCTTATCAGATTGAAGCGAAATAATAATATAAAATAAGCCCTTTTATCCCGTTCCTACACTCACACTCATATTTATTTTAACTTAGCATGATTTTAGAATATTCCTTTTTAACTTATTACTTAAAACTCTTTGCTTAAAGCCTAATGAATTCTATTTCGTGCGAAACCCGTAAGGTCTAGCACTTATGGTCCAGAACCTTGGCTCTTGATACCAAACTGTAATGCCCCGACCTCTAATTCAAGTATTAAAGCATACTTAGCAGCGGTATTATCCTAATTCAGTCAGGACATTACCTGTCGTAACTCCCTCTTGGGAATTACAAGGCAACATCATAACATAAGCTGTTAAATTCTCCAATATATATATAATAATCCTTTATATTTCCAAAATAAAAGTACATAACTTACTAAAAGTCTTTAATTAAACTATTAAAACTTTAAGAATAAACTAGGTGAATATCACTTAAGTGAAATCCTCGCCACTACTCGTTCCCATCGATCGCAGCAGTACCTAAAAATAGAAAACAAAAATAGTGAGCCGAAGACTCAGTAACGAACTATTCTAGCAACGTAAATTCATTTCAATTCATTTTATTTAATAACACAGGGAGAATAAAATAGTGTAAAACATTTATAAAGCCATTTATTTAATTCATTCATAACTTTTGGGTGCACATGCTAGCCGTGGCAAGTATGATATGGTGGAACGTCTTCCAAGATGGACCGATGTCCATAAAACATGGGGCCTTGTCCTGAAAACATGAGAGCCTTGGCTCAATGGGCGGCTACCCCATGGGTACATGCATGACCGAGAATCGTAACCTGTGAACATATACTGCCAAACGGACTAGGTCTTCCACTTTCCTTTATCATGTTGCGTTTAGTTTTACATTTTAGCCTTTTTACTTCAGTTGAAGTAACATAATTCCTTTAGATCATGTTATCAAAATAAAACATCATTTAGATCCTGGGATCAATAAAATATCATTTCTTTCCTGGCATCACATAAACATCATTTCTTTCATGGTTTCTTATAAACATCATTTTATAAGAATTTCAATCAATCATATTATAAGAAATAATTCCATAAAATCATATTATAATAAATAATTCAATCAGTTCATATTTCATTTACCGCAATTCATAAATCATGTCAAAACATTCATTTCATAAATCAATCATAACGTTGTAATTTCATAATCGCATTTTTAAGGGAATTGCGGGTACTAGCAATAGCCGTTAGCTAACTCCGCGATTGGCTAGGGATTTTCCTTGGTTCGTTTGTCCTGAGCTCCAAGTCCAATTTCTTTCAAAATAATAAATCATTGAATTAGTACTAGATCGATAAATAATTAAAAATTAATATTTTATAAATCATAAATTTTATAAGTAACGAATTTATAAATAACAAATTTTAATAAAATATAATTTCGAAATTTAATGAAAATTTTATTAATCGAATTTCCAATCAAAATATATAAATATTTCATAAATCGATTTTCATGAAAATATTATTTAAATTCCATTTTTGCTAATTCAAGCTAGTAATTTATTTTAGTAAACTCGATTATTAGGTATATTTCCCTACCTGAAAATAATAATAAACAATTTCATTAGTAAATAACTAAATTCTCAAAATTTATTAAAGCATGTAAATTAATAATTAGGAATCTGAAAATACAATTCAGTTTGTAACTCACCCAAAAGTCCAAAGGAAATATGGCCCAATTTATATGTCGGTTTTGAGGAGAAATAAAACAAAGTCTTAAACCAAAATTAGTTTTTGGTTTTCTGGAAACTAGGAACACGAACAGGGGAGGGGACAAAGGAACAGGGCATGGGAGGAGGAAGGAGAGGAGGGAGGAAGAGGGTGGTCGGGCTGGGCGGCTCGGTGTCGTGGTGCGACGGTGAGGCGGTGGTTGTGCAGCGGCACGGTGGTCAAAAGGAGAGAGAGGGAGGTGCGGAACAAGGAAGGAAGTATAGGAGTTTGAGGGGCGTTTCTGGTGGTTTTGGGCGGAGGTAGGGCGGCTCGCTGGGTTATTTTGGGGCGGTGGTTGGTTGGCAAGGTGATGAAGGTGGCTGGAGGTGGTGGTGGTTGTCGTGGGTGGTGCGACGAAGAGAAAAGAGGAACGGGGCAGGGGAGTCGCGAAGAGAAGAGAGAGCAGGGGAGGTGGAGACGGTGGGGTGTGTGGTGGTGCTAGATGGGCGACGGTGGTTGGGGTGGTAGTCAGAGGTGGTTTTTTGGTGTAAAGGGGGGTGAACAGCGGCGTTGACAGTGGTGGAAGACGGTGGTTGTCGGTGTTTGAGTCACAGAAAATCAAGGAGTGAGATTGAAATTGAAATTGTATTTGGTTTGTTGTTGAAATTCAATCTGAAAATTCCGAATTTGTAAATAAGAAGAGTGAAGAACAAGGAAATATGCTTGGGGTCCAAGGATTTGAATTTGGACAGAATTGTTCCTGCTTTGTACGTGGAGAGCAAGGGAAGAGAAGCAAAATGGAATCTTTCTATTCCAAGGGCAATTTCGTAGTTTTACTAAGTTGGGCATAATTTCTGAAATTGTTGCTATTTTTGGAAACTACTAAAAATAGAATGGTTTAGTTAAAATAATTCCTTATAAAAATATCGTTAACGAAAAATAAATAAATTTTCGTTTATAAATTTATCGTTTAAAGTAAATCGTAAAAACGTTTAAATTAACGAAATTCTTTTATTCGTAATTATTTAAAACAAAATCAAGCTAACAAATATTTTTAAGTTTAATAAATCAAGTTTAAAAATCTCGGGGTATACATCACTAGACTCAGATCCAGACTCATCCTCAGACTCGGACTCGCTCATCATAGATCCTTTGCCCACAATAATCTTGAACATTTTGACATTTGGAGCAGTAATCTTGAGGGACTTCCTCCATCCATTGACCATCTTCTCACTAGGAGCGATAAGCTTAGACGGGTCAAATCTTCGATTTGAGTGATCATTTGGACCATAGCATCTTCAGAGATGATTGGTGCTACTTCTTGGCCAAATAAGAGACCAAAAGCTGCTGAATCAAGGCATTCAGGAGCAACCTTGTTTTGTATTGGAGGAGCATCTTCGAGGAAGTGGAAGTCTTGAAAGATCTCGAACCCAGGGTAGAGGATCCCTTTTGAAGTATCATAGAAAGGCTCTGGGAATTCAGAGTATAAGTAATCATCTCCTTCTTTCATGAATTTCCCGTTGAGTATACGCTTATGGGGACGTATCTTGAATTGGTCGTTACCGGCTTGACGAGCCCTTAGCTTGGCCTCTCGTTGATTTTTGTCATGCTTAGTTGGTTTGTATCCCAGACCAAAGCAATTAGTCTGTCCTTGAGTTTTGAAAGGAGATTAGGCAGGTGGTGGCAGGGTGGTGCCTAAGAAACGTCCACGTTTGATCATTATATGCCTTGCCATGGGATTAATTTTGGATTTGATGGCCCCTACCTCAGCACTGAACCCCCAAAGGTCCTCATCATTGTCATCAGGTTCTATCAATATCAGAGCTTTGTCAGATATCTTGGTTCTTGGATGGGATTCATTCAGGGTAATGATGTTCCCCTTGACCTCCATTCGCACTTTCTGATGGAGTGAAGAGGGCGTAGCTTTAAGATCATGGATCCAAGGTGTTCCCAAAAGAAGATTGAAACTTTCTTTGATGTTGAGCACTTGAAAGCTCACTTTGAGCTCAATTGGGCCTATTCGGAGTAGAAGTCTTAGAGTCCCCATTGCTTCCCGACAAGTGTTATCATAGGCGCGAACACCCTAGGAGGAGCTAGAAAAGTCATTTGGAGTGAAGCCCAAATTTTCAGTACTGCGAAGAGGACACACATTGATGGCTGATCCTTTATCCACTAGAGTCATGGGGATGATTTTATCTTTGTATTCAACGGTCAGATAGAGAGACTTGTGATGGCTCGCCCCCTCAGGTGGGAGATCCTCATTTGTAAAGGTAATCCCTTCTTCTAGATTTGTTAGTAACCCGACCAGTTCATTAGGAGTAACTTCCGGGGTGACATTCAGCTTGACTAGAGCATTGATCAGAGCAGTGCGATGCTCAATAGAGGAAGCCATGAGCTTCCAGATATTAACCTCTGCTTTTGTACGTTTCAATTTTTTGATCAAGGGATTCTCTTCAGTGAGAGGAGGGATATTAGTTGCCGAGATAGCCCTGTTGACTGGCTCTTGGATTCGGTCGGATCGAGTCATGACCTGAGCACTGTTATCTGCCTTAGTGCCCAAGTATTATTCGGCGTTCACAATTTCTTGACATTCATCATCAGAGATATTCTCGATAGGAGGACAATTGTATACATCTTCAACTATATTGACTATACTATTTGATAAGTGAATAAACTCCCCGGCAACAGCGCCATTTTGATAAGGGGATTTTTCGATCGTTGAAACGAACTCCACCTACCAAAAAAGTTTATAGAAACACCTAATCCGACACACTATATTGATTATAGCGGCAAGTTTAAGGATCGTCCCAAGAGAATGGATATATTTGACTTTTCAAACTATTTGCATTCACAAGCTAGCTCAAGCGGAAATGAATTTATGTATCTATGAATCTATTGAAATCTAAGAAAAGTAAATGGAAAAATCTAGGGAATTGGGGATTGGCTTGGGTTCATTAGGAAAGGTCGAAGTTCAATCAATCAACAATGCATGGAAATGATAATTAGGGTGAAAACCAACAAATATTGCATTGGCCACCTCTCGGATAGAGTGCATTGAGTTGCCTAATCCGAAGGAGAGCTCTCGCATAACCTCTAGACTAGGCACCTACCAATTAGAACTAGTTCATCCCATTGGTCTTTTCTCTCTTCCCCCGTCCCCCCTCCCCCATGCATTTGGGGGGAGTCTTCAAGCTAATCATTTTGATACGGCGTTTTTCGGTTGTTGAAATGAACTCCTCCTACCAAACAAAATTTATAGAACTCCTAATCCGACACACTATATTGGTTATAGATGATGAGTGACATTTATGTCACTCCTAGGGGTAGTTTTAAGGTATTTTTCTAGGTTATTTTCTTATATTTTCACCTATTTTTAACTTTAATTTCTTATTTTATTATTTTATAGCTTAGTGATCGAGGGAAAACTAGGTCGTTACTAGTCTCTCCTAATCAAACAAAAACCTAAACTAATCACTAATCACAAGTAAATCGATAAGTAAGGGTCGAAATCCACAAGGACTAAGGTGCACTAGATTATGCTAATCGAACAACAAGCTAGGCCGAAACGAGTTGGAAAGTCAACTTACCAACTAAAACTAAATCAACTAAACTAACTATCAAAGACAAACGAGGCTAGGGAATGGGGATCAAACGACAACCGATCATGATACAAGCATAAGAGGACCGAAACTAGGGACGATAATGCATAAACACTACATGAATGAAGTGTTGGTTCAATTATGGACTCCAATCATCTCCCGAGACGAATCCTTTCTTAGGATGACAAAATGCGGACTCCCATCCTACACTCTATCACTCTTAGGTAAATTAAACATCAACCAACAAATAGTCAACACAAAGTCACAATCCCTTGATTTTCTAAGGCCGACTACCCCAATTTCAATGCTACACACAAGTGATCAATTCATATGCAACAAAGCTTGAGTACATTAAAACATGGAATAATTTAATCATGTAAAATCTCAATTTCGAATCACAAACACCCAAATCAATCATGGTTGAGTTTTCACCAAAACCCTAACCAACAACACTATTCCATAAACATAAAAATAGGAAATTTAAAGAAATTAACAACTAGAAACATGAAACTAAACATTAATCTAAAGAATAAAGTAACTAATTAAATCATGAACATGAAATTAAGCAAAAATAATTAAACTAATCAAAATAATAAATAAATAAAGCAATAAAGAAATAAATGAAGAGAGAGAGTAAGAAATTTCTCATTGAATGAAGCAAGAAGTTGTTCAAATCTCCAAAGTGCTTCTTTAATCATCCAAAATGCAAGCTTGCCATAAATTTTCTCACTTTTTCTCTCTTCAAACACTAAGCATAAACCCTAAACCCTAAGAAAAAGACTAATTATTTACATTATAATTTGTCATGACCCAAAAATGGGTATTTATACTAAAAGCCTAAAATAAAAATAAAAGAGGTAAATAAAATAAATAAAAAAAAAGGAAAGGAAAATCTTAAAATAATTAAAAAAAGAATTAAGTAACTTCCAAGAAGAAAAGAAAAGGAAAAAGAAAAGGAAAAAGAGAGAAAGAAAAATAAAAAGAGAAAAAGAAATAAAAAGAAAGTGGAAAACAAAAAGACAAAAACCCCTCAAAAACCAAATTAATCAGAACCCCCTTTTACATTTCGTACTCCCTTCCTTCGTCCTTTTCTTCCCCATCTACGCTGCTCCTTCAGATAGCAGCATCATCATCATCTATCATCATCACCGACATCAACGGGTTATCATCATCCTTCATCAATCTTTCATCATCTCGCTCAACATCAATTAATCGCAGCCGTCAAATTCGACAGTACGGCGGTGAATCGAGGCCACCAACAATGAACCACCAAGGCAACAACCACGTGACAACCGCGAGCTTTCATTAATCCGTACAAGAACTTGAGCGCTCAAATGTTCGGTCGAACTCTAATGGAGGTTCGGGAGAACCCGAGTTCGGTTTGGGCAAACAAATTGAGGTTCGACCGAACCTTATACAACCAGGAACTCTAAATTTCATGTTCGGTCGAACCAAATTACGGGTTCGAACGAACCAATTACTCTGTTTTTGCTCTGTTTTCTGGGTTCGATTTTGGTTGATTTGTGCGCTAATTGGTGTTGTTATTGTTGGTTGTGTGTGTATTTGGTGGAAGTGTGGTGGTGGGCGAGCTGCAATGGTGTTGCTGCATTGATGCCAGGCACGAGTTGGGTTCGTGGTTGAGAGGGTGGTGCGTATGGTGTAGGGGAAATGCGGTGAGATGGGTAGCAGGTGGGGTGATGTTGTGGGCATAAAATGGGTGGTGAAGGATAAGGAGTGTGGAGTGTAGGCTAAGGTGGAGAGGATAGGAAGGAGCTAACAAGGAGATGTTTGGTCTTTGGTTTGATCTTTGGCAAGTTTGGGCCCAAAATACCAAGAAGACATAAGGACTTGATTTTGGCTCGTAAATTTTACCCGGACCTTAAAATGCATGCTCCGAATCACCTACACATAAGAAATAGAACACGAGGGGAGAAACGAGAAAGTATAATAAAACAAAACAAAAACAAAAACAAATAATAATAATAATAATAATAATAATAATAATAATAATAATAATAATAATAATAATAATAATAATAATAATAATAAATATAAATAGAAAATTAATAACAAAAACTAAATAATTAAACTATAAAATTATAAAACTAATAAAATAAATAAATTACAAAATTAAGATCTAAAAACTAACAAAAATAGCTAAAAACACTAGAGTAAGCTATAAATAACCAAAATAAGAGATTAAGGAAAATAAAGACTAAAAATGCTAAAAATAGAATAAAATTTACTCAAATAATGCCTAAATTACTACCCTATGAGTGACATAAATGTCACTCATCAAATGCCCCCAAACTTGAGCTTTTCTCGTCCACGAGCAAAACAATGAAACACAAAGGGAAATAGGATAGAAAATTTGAGCAAAACGAGTTATTAAGAAGCTAATCAACATAGAAAATAGGAATTCGGATAGAATATACACTAACACACTGTCGTAGGAATCACGATTGCATTTAAGCACATGCAATAAGTTCTTTAAACCCCTAAATCTCTCTAGAGGGCGAGTGAGATCTCGCAAGGGTTTCCCACAAGATTAACCCATAACTCTTATTAAGCACGGTTAAGTGATTTTGCGCAAAGTTATCTTATCAAGCATGGTTCACCAAACATGGTCGATTCAAACAAACTTTCAAAGCATAACCATCATCAAAATACATCCATGAATTAGGAATATAGGGGATAGACTAATCTAAGGTGCAAGAGAATCACAATCAAAGCATCGAATCATCAATTAGGTTCACTAAGGCATCCAAAAGTCAAAAATTGTTCTCAAATGGATAAATATGATCACGACCACCTAAAATGCACATTGACTCCCCCAAACTTGACTTTTGCTAACAGAATCTTGGATTGTAAGATTAAATAATTTGAGTAATGGGTCTAAAGTTTCGATTCTTGAGCCGCAATGACATTCATCATCACTAGGGAAAACTTTACTTAATAAATTTTCAAGCTCCCACTCAATCATCTAAACTAACCCACTTTCTCATGGAGTTGTGGTATTTACCACTTATTGACTCTTTTTTTTCGTTTTGAAAATTTTAATAGGCTTATTATGCCTTGTGGGTTCATTGGCTCACTTATTGGACTCGAAACATTAATCACAATCTTTTTTCTCTACAATCCAACTAACTCTTAGCATAGCTTATGCGGGGGAATGAAGTGCATCAAATGAATTAAGATAGCAAAGAACATCCAAAAGAGAACAAAATAAACTCTTTTCAACAAAATATTATCATTTAGAATTATCGAAAACTTTTTCAAGTTGAGACTCAAGCAACAAAGATTAAGCCATCCCTAATCGCCCTAACTCACACATGCAAATATCCAACGGAAATACATCTACTCAATTATCCAAATGACAAGGGAATCCACATTAAAAATCATCGAGATTATTTCTTTGGACAAGCAAATCATTTTTAGTGCTTTTATTCAATCATTTGGGACTTTTTTTTGGATTTTCTAAGATTTTTCGATTTTTTTCAAAATTTTGAAAGAAAAGATAAATAAATAATAAATAAATAAATAAGGAAAATATTTTTGGATTTTGAATTTTATAAAGAAAAAGAAAATAAAGAAACGATAAAAATGAAGCCTCCTCCAAGCTAGCGAAAAGTTGTCCCCCCCAAACTAGAATTAAGCATTGTCCTCAATGCTTGAAACAAAGACTCCAGGGAAGGGAGGGGGGGAAAGAAAACACGCATTCAACCAATATACATAGTTCCGCAAATCACAACACATTAGAGAAAGAGAAATGGAGGCAACCGAATCAACATTTTCAACCATCCAACCTCATGCCTCATCAATTCATATTCCTAATCAATCCATGGAGTAATAAAAAGAGGGAGAGGAAGGACACTACCGGGTAGTAGGTGGGTGTAAATACCCGCAAATGATCCAATTTCTCCATTTGTAGTCAACTTTCTCCAAATTTGTGCTTTACTTTCCTTATGCAATCAAGAATGAGCATTTATTCAACTTAGGTACCTAAAACAAGATCAAGAAGTGAAACGAAAAATAAGTAAAATTCAAATGAAATAAGAAAATGAAAGCAATAAAACACGGGTTACTTCCCGAGAAAGGCATATTTAAGGTCCTAAGCATGACCTTTCTAGTAAATAACAAGCTAATGATCGCAAGAGTTTATCATATGCACTAGCACACATTTCATGAGATAAAACATATGCAATGACAAGAGGCAATGTGTGCATAAAGTGCATTAGAACTCTATGCCAATGAGGAGAAGGATGCCTAAAAGAAGAGGGATCAAAAGAAAAAACAACAAAATAAGAAAAAGAAGAATCAAAATAAGGAAGTGAAAAAGAAATAGGCAAATGTTAGGGGGGAAAATACCCTCTTGGTGACGTGGGCATGCATGGCAAGAATTGTGTGCGTGGATGCCAACAAGGCGTGAGGTGGTACTATTCGAACGGTCTTCCCAACTGCTGGGCTCAAAACGGACGTTACAACCGTTGATGGAGCCGGATTTCATTACGGATTTATTATCTAATTATGGGCAATTATTCCATAAACGTTACACTCATATTGTAAATGCCTATAAAATGGCTTAGTCGTGTTTGTTTTAGATACGCAATTCTTAAGCGATAAACTTACAATTACCTTATGCTTTTACAACTTGTTCTCACCATATTCAATTATCTAGCTCAATCGATTGTTAGCACCATCATCAAGGCAAGTTCGTCCCTAAGTCGAATTTGTCCAAAACAATTTGGCGCCCACCGTGGGGCTGACAATCAAAAGCAGCTCGATAATACCATTACAATCACCATGGCCGGAAACGCTAGCTCATCCGACGACATCACTCGTCGCTTCGAAGCCATGGAGCAGCGCATCGGCATCCTCCAAAGGGAAAACGAAGCGCTGCAATCCCAAGTCAGGTCTACCGCCTCCATCGCCACCGGATCCAGGTTCCAATACCGACGCGACACCTCCGGGCTGAACCGCCGCTTGGATCTCGATGCTGCCCCGGATCACCCCCTCCACGTACCCTTTGGCGAACCTGGAGGTCCTGTTCTCCAGCAGATCCGCGAGTTCGATCCACTACCGAATCATCCCCGTTCTAACCCGAGTTGGCTTCCCCCACCTCCAACTCAACCATTTTCCGCAGGAACATCGACGACAACCGTCACCACGACGGCTGCTCGGGTCATCCCATCTCAGGCCGGCACAGCGACATCCGCCATGATGTCGACCCCTACCTCCGCTCCAGCATCCCGACCGTTACCTCCCCCAATGGTGACCATGTCGATGCCTCTACCCGCTTCAATCCTAACACAAGGATTGGCGCCGGTAGCTCAGATGCAACGGGACCAGATCCTCTCCCAGCAAGTCGTCCAACCCGTTGTCAACGTAGTCGCTTCGGCACCAGGAGCGCTCCCCCAGTTGATGACGGCTCCTCCAGCCAGCCAGGCGCCACAAGCAGCGTTGCCAAGCGCACTAATGCGACCCGACTCTTCTCGAAACTATTCTCCATACACTCCTCTTAACAGGTCAGTCGCTCCGGTTAGTTACGGCTTTGTAACACCTTTCCCATATGTTGCAGGTACCCACGCGACTCAAGGAACGCCCCAATATATGCAGTAAGTGGTACCGCAGATTACTCCCCACCAGCCTCATGGCGTATACCCCCAAAGTACCTATTATCAGCATCTCCACGCCAGTATTCCCGAAACCTTCAGCCCACTTGTCCCGGTGCTCAACAGCATCTGCGAGAACACCAATTACCAACTCCAACAAATTATGACAATGATAAACAAAATTCCAGGAGTACCAACACCAATCAAAGAAGCCAGCCTAGACAGTTATGCCGACTCACCGTATGCTGACCCCATTGATGCAATAGACATCCCTAAACGGTTCAGTCCGCCCAATATGCCTATGTATGACGGGACGTCCGATCCAAGAGAACATATCCTGACCTATAAACAACGGATGATGACCATTCCAGTTCCCAAACAAATGAGAGAAGCCAGCTCTGCAAAGGGTTCGGTTCGACGCTAGTTGGGCCCGCCTTGAAATGGTTAACCAGCCTACCAAATGGATGCATCACCTCTTTTGCTCATCTCGACAATATGTTCAATCAACAATTCGCCAGCAGCAGGTGCCTAGAGAAGCAAACAAGTGACTTGTACCGAGTAATTCAACGCCCCGACGAACCTCTGAAGGACTACATAGCCCGTTTCATTAGGGAGAAAGTGACCGT
This sequence comes from Spinacia oleracea, assembly GCF_020520425.1. Taxonomy (NCBI): domain Eukaryota; kingdom Viridiplantae; phylum Streptophyta; class Magnoliopsida; order Caryophyllales; family Amaranthaceae; genus Spinacia; species Spinacia oleracea. The sequence goes on along the minus strand of NC_079492.1, from coordinate 85,577,574 downwards.
CCCTGAATGTGATGTCCCAACAGCTATCGAAGCATTCAGACAAGGGTTATATGGCGAAACCGACCTCTAGAGGGATCTAATCAAATACCCTTGCAAGACGTTCGAAGATGCTCAAGCTAAAGCAATGGCCCAAGTGAGGCTGGAAGAAACTCTCCATTCTCGGAAAGGGGGCAACGACTACTCGAAGACGGAAAGACGATTGCCCTACCCCAAGAGAAGCAATGATCGTCCTGCTCCTTATTCCCGACCTCAGCACGTAGCAGTGGTGGAAGATGATGACGACTCCGACTGGAAGAACAGCCCGGATCTACCTCCAAAAATTAACGAATACTCTTTTTGTGTTGACACTGTAGGTCTAATGAACCACCTTTCAAAGATGGGGAAAGCAGTGCAATGGCCGCCAAAGTCTAGCAAACCTGAGTCGAAGAAGGATCCCTCGAAATGGTGCGACTTCCATGCTGACATCGGCCACACAACCAACGATTGCGTCACATTAAGGAGAGAAGTGGCTTACCTGTTAAAGAAAGGACAGCTAAAGGACGTCATGTCAGACAAAGCTCGTGGAGTCGTCAACAAAAACAATTCTAACTCTCCATCTAGACCTCTTCCACCTCCTCCTCATACTAAAACTGTGAATTTTATTGCTGGAGGTTCTGACATTTTTGGTTTAACTTATTCCGCAGCGAAGAGGCACGCTCGAGAGAACGAGATAGATAGACCGGCCCGAGCCGTAGCCGCCAAGTATCTAACCCCTATATCCTTTGACGAATCTGATGCAGGAGACATCTCGGATAAACATCACGATGGCCTAGTGATCTCCATTCCTGTTGGGAATTGCATGATCAAACGCGTCCTTGTCGACAACGGCAGCTCAACTAATGTGATGATGCTTGATGCCCTCAAAGAGATGGGGCTTAACCCAGATACGGATGTCATTAAAAAATCCACCGTGTTGATAGGGTTCAGCGGCGAAGCAAAGACTACCTTCGGAGAAGTCACCCTACCTGTTTGCGCTCAAGGGATCAACCAACATGTAAAATTTTGTGTTATTGATTGCCCTTCATCTTACAACATTATCTTGGGCAGGCCATGGATCCACGACATGAAGGCCATCCCTTCGACGTATCACCAAACCATTAAGTTCACAACTCGATGGGGAGTTCAAGAAATCAAGGGGGATCAACAAGAGTCCAAAGAGTGCTACAAAGCGGCCCTGAAGCCTTCGGCCACTAACAAATCCTCTTTATAGCAATTACAGTCCAGTTCTGAACCGGTAAGCTACAACGAGCCCAAGTCCGAACAGCTCGATGAGGTCATCCTGGATCCCGCAAAGCCAGACCAGGTTGTTTTTATTGGATGCGATGTTCCTGACAACATCAGGTCGGAACTTGTCGCTTTTCTCAAAGCCAACAAAGATTGTTTTGGATGGTCCCATGAAGATATGCCCGGCATCAGCCCAGACGTCATCACTCACAAGCTCAGTGTCGACCCCAATCATAAGCCCGTCAAGCAGAAGCGACGAAAGTTCGCTCCTGAGCGCAACCAAATTATCAATGACGAAGTTCAGCAACTGCTAGATACAGGGAAGATCAGGGAAGTAAAGTATCCGGACTGGCTAGCCAATGTCGTCGTAGTAAGAAAGAAGAACGGGAAGTGGCGAGTCTGCATAGATTTCACCGACATCAACAAAGCATGCCCCAAAGATTCTTTTCCTCTACCCCACATCGACGCCATGGTTGATGCTACTGCAGGACATGAGATGCTCTCATTCATGGACGCGTTCAGTGGGTACAACCAAATTTTGATGCACCTAGAAGATCAAGAGAAAACCGCCTTCATCACGGAGCGGGGTACTTATTGTTACAAGGTCATGCCATTCGGCTTAAGGAATGCCGGCGCCACCTACCAACGCTTAGTCAACAAAATGTTCAGAAACCAGCTAGGCGACACAATGGAAGTCTACATCGACGACATGCTCGTAAAATCCAAAAAAGCCTCGGATCATATCACACATCTCCGACAAGCTTTCGACGTTTTGCGAGAATACAGCATGAAGCTCAACCCCACCAAGTGCTCATTTGGAGTCTCTTCCGGAAGGTTCTTAGGCTACATGGTTACGCAAAGAGGGATCGAAGCAAGTCCTGATCAGATCCGTGCAATCATCAACCTACAATCACCTCGGAACCAGAAAGACGTGCAAAAATTAGCAGGCAGAGTGGCCGCCCTCAACCGCTTCATCTCCAGGTCGTCCGACAAATGGAAATTGTTCTACGATATTCTTAGGAAGAATGAGAAGTTCAGCTAGACCGACCGCCACGAAGCCGCTTTACAGCAACTCAAGCGGTACCTGACGAACCCTCCCCTGCTATCCAAACCAAAAGACAATGAAGAATTACAGGTGTACCTTGCGGTGACGGAGTCGACCATCAGTGCAGTATTAGTACGAGAGGAAGACGGGAAACAACTACCTGTTTATTACATCAGTAAGTCTCTACTTAGCGCCGAAACAAGGATGTCCAAATGGGCGATTCAATTAGGTTGTTACGACATCAGGTATGAACCTCGCACAGCCATCAAGTCACAAACTCTAGCAGATTTTGTGGCCGACTTCAGCCCGAACCTCCAACTCGAAGTCGATCTTGAAGTAAACACACTAACCGACGGTGGATCCTCCTCAACATGGACCCTACACACCGACGACTCCTCAAATATACGGGGAACAGGCCTCGGCATCGTGCTGAAATCACCACAAGGGGACACCATAGTGCAGTATGTCTGTTGCGAGTTCAAAGCTACCAACAACGAGGCAGAATATGAAGCTTTGATCCTAGGATTATCACTAGCGCTCGACATGAACATCCGCCGACTTAAGGTACGTTGTGACTCTTTGTTAATTATCAGTCAGATTAATGGTTCGTATGCAGCAAAGGATTCAAAGATGCAGGCTTACTTGGAAATAGCAAAAAGGCTCGTGAACAAGTTTGACTCATGCATTTTACAACAAGTACCAAGAGATCAAAACACCCAGGCCGACGCCTTAGCCAATCTCGGCTCCAACATCAAACCTAAACTCACCTCCATCCCCGTAGTCCACTTAATGTATCCAGCCATCACCAAAGATAACCTACCCATCACCAAACAGCCCCAACCCACTCAAACGCCCTCATGGCGCGACCCATACATACACTGGCTCAAACACAACACCATCCCACCTGGAGTTACCCACGAAAGGTCCTTCCGCATGAAAGCCTCCAGATTCATCCTCATCCACGGAGTATTGTTCAGAAAATCAGTTGCAGGACCATACCTGAGGTGCCTAGATCACGACGAGATCGAGTCGACACTGCACAACATACATAATGGCGAGTGTGGAAACCACGCCGGAGGAAGAAGCTTAGCCCACAAAACCCTTACCATCGGATATTTCTGGCCCACCATGAAGAAGGACGCAATCACCTTTGCTAAGAAGTGCGACTCCTGCCAGCGGTTCGCATCCATCTCTCACCAACCTTGTGAGGTACTCCACCCCATCATATCCCCTTGGCCCTTCATGAAATGGGGGATGGACATAGTGGGGCCATTACCACAAGCGTCAGGGCAGCGCGTCTTCATGCTGGCAATGACTGACTACTTCTCCAAATGGATCGAAGAAGAAGCTTTCAAGCGAGTTCGAGATACTGAAGTCATCTCGTTCATCAAACGTAACGTCCTCAGTCGGTTCGGTATCCCTTCCGAGATCGTCTGCGACAATGGTTCTCAGTTTATCAGTAACAAAACCAAGGAATTCTGCAGCCGATATAACATCACCCTGCACACTTCAACACCGAGATATCCCCAAGCAAACGGCCAAGCCGAATCCAGTAACAAAATCATCATCAACAACCTCAAGAAACGTCTCGAAGACGCCAAAGGAAGATGGGCAGACGAGTTACCTATGATCCTCTGGGCCGACAGGACGACACCCAAGACGGCGACCAATCATACTCCTTTCTCCTTGGTCTTCGGTTGCGAAGCAGTCATTCCTCCCGAAGTCGAGCTCCCCACAGCAAGAAGTAACTTCATGACTCCAGGGATGAACGACTCAGTCCTGGCTTACGACATCGATACCGCTGACGAACTCAGAGAAGCAGCATTGGTTAGGATGGCATCCTACCAGCAAACAGTAGCAAACAGCTACAATAAGAACGTAAGGGTTCGAGTATTTCAACAGGGAGATTGGGTTCTACGCAAGGTCTTGCCAAACAAAAAGGATCCTCAACACGGTAAACTGGCCCCGACATGGGAAGGCCCCTACCGGATCGTGAGACGAACAGGTCATGGAGCGTATGAGTTGGTTGACAAGGATGACACACCCATCCCAAGAAGTTGGAATGCAACACACCTAAAACTGTACCACTTCTGAACACTCGAATGTTTTTTTCTTTCTAGTTTCTTTTTTAAACGCAACAGGTACTCTAGCAGTCGTCACCATTATGTCGACATCCCCGAGATAGGGTGCGCACGGTATATTGTGAAGTGAAGAACGTCTCGGGTTGTATGCACTTATAGGCAACCAGAAGTTAAGTTCCTCCCCTCTATCTTTTTCCTTTCCTTTTTACATGATATCACCATTACTGACTTAGGCATCGGAGGGCCGTTGGCACCACCAACGGCCAACCCTCACGCCACCATCTCGTTTTGCAGGCAACATCATGGTGACATCATAATAATACACGTGGGAGGAACAACAAACATAAGGATTCGACTCCACCTCGTCTAGTATTTTTCCTCGAACTCTTTCTTTCTCTTTTTCTCCTTGTCGTAATTTCCTTTCATTTTCATGTCGCTCCATACTGACTTAAGCATCGGAGGGCCGTTGGCTCCACCAACGGCCAATCCTCACGCTCTGCTATGTTGACAGTATGATGCCCACATGGTGAAGGTACAACAAGGAGAAAACAGAAGAGACAAAAATATGCAGTACAACATACAGGGGAACATAATTGAAATTGCGTACGCGTATTCAGAGACGCAAAGTGATGAGAAATAAACGTCTGTTTTATTCAAACTTGATTGTATACATTACATGTTACGAAGCTTACATCTACAATTTACATCTTACGAGTTGGGCCATACAAAATGCCTGAAAAACAACTGTACAAATTACAAAACACAATTTAGGCCATGACAAAAACGCCTGGTACACTATAATGTACAATACACATACAATGGAATACAGTTATACATCTTCTACAGTTTACATCTTGCAGATTCTTCTTTGACAGGCTGGAGGCGTCGCCAAAGTCGATCTTGAGGTATGAGCCCAACCTGCAAAAACAAAACGCCAACAGAAAAAAAAAAAAAAAAAAAAAAAAAAAAAAAAAAAAAAAAAAAAACACATTTCTTCCAAACACAAACAAGGAAACACAAGATTGGAAACCCACACAAATATTTACATGACTTGTCCCCTTGGACAAGCCCAAAAACATCCAAAAGACTGCCGCCTTCGAGGCGAAACACAGCCACAAATATTTTTTCGACCTTCCCAAAGGCCGAACACACAAACACATTGTTTAAAAAACAAAAGAAACCATTGTTTGACAAACACAACATTCAAATACTTAATTTTTTAAGGAGGGGGGACAGAACTACTCCTGATGGTCTGCTGGGCCTGCATTCTCCCCTTGTTCGCCATCGCCTGGTGCCGCCATCGTCTCGACATCGGGGCTGGTTGCAGTTGCACCCTCCTCGACGTCCTCTTCTTCGCTAACGGCACCAGGGGGGATATAGTCCTTGGGGAATGCAGTGTTAAACTGAGCAATGTCCTCGTCAGGAGTCCAGTTCACATGTTTGCCCGCCTTGAACTCCTCCATCATCTCGGCCTTCATTTTCCAAGTGTAGTAACCAGCGCACTCGTAAATCCTAGCCTTGACTTTGGAGAGAGACTTCTTCAGCTCGTCAACTTGGACAACCAGCGTCTCCTTCTCAGCATTCAGCTGCGCGACCTCAGCAGCCCCCTCCTCCTGACTCACCTGCAGCGCCTCAGCCCTTGCCGTCGCCTCCTTGGCCACATCGCCAAGACGACCAGCCTCCTGCTTTGCCTTCTTCATGTCGTTTTTCAATTTTACTATTTGATCTTCTAACATTATGACATGATGACGTGTGGCTAAAGCAGATTGCTGGGACTGTTCGAACAAAAAAATAAAATAAAATTCAAGAGTCACTACACTGACGAGGCGAAGATGGCATGCAGGGAACGAAATTACAATAAAATAACAAAGGGAGTTGAGACATACCCTCCAGGCATCCGAGACGCTCTCAACAGTTGCAGCAACTGGGGACAAGGTCTCTTGACACTCCCGGCTTGACGGCATCCACAGACGATCAACCTCGGGCCAGAGCTGAACCCTTGGCGTGTCTGTCGACCCATAGTCGTCGGGGAACTCCACTGCAAACTTCCTCTTCCGAGGCGGAGGTGGCAGTTTCTTCTCAGCAGGCATGAGCAAGCTGGTCTCCCCTGTCGCCGTGGTGTCCGTTGAAGTCTTTGGCGGCTTCGGGGTGACAACATGGTGATGGGTTTGGCTCAGGACATATTCCCTAGCGACTCGAGCCGCTTCTTCAGCAGTGCATCCGCAGAGGGAGCCTTACCAGAACGAGTCGAGGGGCCAGTTCCTGTTAAACAATATTTATTGACGGCTTAGTCTCGTCTCAACGATTGTAATTTGAAAAAGGGCAACGAACCCGAAGTTGTAAACTAATCCTAACTCATGTTTACCTGTTGATGTCAACATGCTCACAGGTTCAGAGATCTCTTCTTCTTGAGGCTCTTCGCGCTCGAACTTGGTGCCGACAAAGGCTCTGTCCTTTAGAGGAATTCCCAGCAGCACATCAGTCTTCTCTATGGCTTCAGCACCAACACCAACTGTGTCGAAGGATGCACCTACAAAAACAAAAAAGTGAGACAAAGTCAAATCAACAAGCCCAAAAACACCAAAACACAAACAAATACCTCTAGCCATCCACTCTCCCGTCAAAAAGTCGGAGTCGGACCCTAAACTAGCCAACTCCACAAAAAAGAACCGACCCATCCACCCGCGGTCGTTCGACTTATCCGCACCAAGAAGGGCCTCCCTGTCATCCTTGACATGCAGCAAGTACCTACCAGCCCCATAATTCTGGACCTTGTAGGTGTACACAAGGTCCTCGACCCGGAACTCCATGTCCAGTTGGCCCGCCAAATGGTCAACCAGGCGCATTACTCTCCAGACCTGTGGCATCAATTGCGCTGGCGGCACCGCCAGCGCCCTCAGAACTCCTCTCACCAGAGGCGAGAAAGGATAAGTGTATCCAATTTTGAAGGGGTACTCGTAGAAGCACACCCAACCGTCCGATACCCAGTTGGCCCGTTCATCGGGCTGCGGCAACCGAATTACTGCCGACGGAGGAAAGCCACACTCCTCCCTAAGTGCCTCCACATTCTGCTTTCCCCAAGTGGCCGGCCGAGCATTCTTCTTGTCCAATATATGGGTAGGGGCGAAAATCGGGCCCTCAATCATATCGCACTCCACTACCACCTTCTTGTTCTTCGCGCGAGTGGATTTCATTCCCATTCGCTGCGACATGAGGAAAGTCGGAGAAGAAAAGGAAAAGTAAAGAAGAAGAAGAATTGAGCAGTTACCTGAGGAAAGGAGAGAGAAAGGGCGCCGATCGTTTTTCTGGGAAAGAGAGGAGAGAGATTGCAGAAGTGATTTCGGATGGTTGGAAGTGCAGCCTTATTTATTGGCGCAGTTGGGCGGTTGGTTTCCCCAAGGCAAAGATCATCATGACTCTAACGCTGTCAGCGTTGGGGAGGTTAAGAGGCGGTTTTTCCTTTTCCTATTTCATGAAACCCATTTCTCCTTTTTGAACTTCCCGGAATAAAATTCAAAATGGGTTTGGGGACAATTCTTAGGGGGGGAAATACCCTCTTGGTGACGTGGGCATGCGTGGCAAGAATTGTGTGCGTGGTTGCCAACAAGGCGTGAGGTGGTACTATTCGAACGGTCTTCCCAACTGCTGGGCTCAAAACGGACGTTACAACCGTTGATGGAGCCGGATTTCATTACGGATTTATTATCTAATTATGGGCAATTATTCCATAAACGTTACACTCATATTGTAAATGCCTATAAAATGGCTTAGTCGTGTTTGTTTTAGATACGCAATTCTTAAGCGATAAACTTACAATTACCTTATGCTTTTACAACTTGTTCTCACCATATTCAATTATCTAGCTCGATCGATTGTTAGCACCATCATCAAGGCAAGTTCGTCCATAAGTCGAATTTGTCCAAAACAACAAACTCTCCTCAAGAAACACTTTTTGGTTGGGAAAATTACTTTCACCCTCAATTAAAATCGATTTGAGCACTTGAAAACAAAATGGAGCAAAAAGCTCTTCCTCACCATCATCGAGGCACTAATTCAAGGAGGAATGAGTAGGAATGTAATCCCCAATACTCAATTCCACAATGTCATGCATCATAGGTGGCAATTTAGCTTCAAATTCATCTCTTCTCCATGAAGCATCCCGAATGGACTCATTTAGAAGGCTAGAGCCGTCACTCATTCCTTTTACAAATGTTTGGGATGCAACCTCAAAGTCCTTAATAAAAGAATCTCTTTTAAGATCTTCTTGGCAATCCAAATGAGTTATAAAAAGACGAAACCCGGACAATGAAATGACCGAATCGAATTGCAAAGCATTTAGGAACTCATTGTGGAGAAGCTCATGGTGGAGAGACGTGAAATCATCAAGTGTGCTCGATTCATCATTTTGAGGGATATGGATAGTTGCCATGTTTTATGAAATTTTCAAATGAAAAAGAACAAACCAAAACTAAAATTATGCACAAAGACCTAGACTCATCTAACTAACACAAACTAATGCAAACCGTAGTCCCCGGCAACGGCGCCATTTTGATCGAGGGGAAACTAGGTCGTTACTAGTCTCTCCTAATCAAACAAAAACCTAAACTAATCACTAAACACAAGTAAAGCGATAAATAAGGGTCGAAATCCACAAGGACTAAGGTGCACTAGATTATGCTAATCGAACAACAAGCTAGGCCGAAACGAGTTGGAAAGTCAACTAACCAACTAAAACTAAATCAACTACACTAACAACCAAAGACAAACGAGGCTAGGGAATGGGGATCAAACGACAACCGATCATGATACAAGCATAAGAGGACCGAAACTAGGGACGATAATGCATAAACACTACATGAATGAAGTGTTGGTTCAATTATGGACTCCAATCATCTCCCGAGACGAATCCTTTCTTAGGATGACAAAATGCGGACTCCCATCCTACACTCTATCACTCTTAGGTAAATAAACATCAACCAACAAATAGTCAACACAAAGTCACAATCCCTTGATTTTCTAAGGCCGACTACCCCAATTTCAATGCTACACACAAGTGATAAATTCATATGCAACAAAGCTTGAGTACATTCAAACATGGAATAATTTAATCATGCAAAATCTCTAATTTCGAATCACAAACACCCAAATCAATCATGGTTTAGTTTTCACCCAAACCCTAACCAACAACACTATTCCATAAACATAAAAATAGGAAATTTAAAGAAATTAACAACTAGAAACATGAAACTAAACATTAATCTAAAGAATAAAGTAACTAATTAAATCATGAACATGAAATTAAGCAAAAATAATTAAACTAATCAAAATAATAAATAAATAAATCACTAAAGAAATAAATGAAGAGAGAGAGTAAGAAATTTCTCATTGAGTGAAGCAAGAAGTTGTTCAAATCTCCAAAGTGCTTCTTTAATCATCCAAAATCCAAGCTTTCCATAAATTTTCTCAATTTTTCTCTCTTCAAAAACTAAGCATAAACCCTAAACCCTAAGAAAAAGACTAATTATTTACATTATAATTTGTCATGACCCAAAAATGGGTATTTATACTAAAAGCCTAAAATAAAAAATAAAAGAGGTAAATAAAAAATAAAAAAATAAAAAAAAGGAAAGGAAAAGAAAATCTTAAAATAATTAAAAAGAATTAAGTAACTTCCAAGAAGAAAAGAAAAGGAAAAAGATAAGGAAAAAGAGAGAAAGAAAAATAAAAAGAGAAAAAGAAATAAAAAGAAAGTGGAAAACAAAAAGACAAAAACCCCTCAAAAACCAAATTAATCAGAACCCCCTTTTACATTTCGTACTCCCTTCCTTCGTCCTTTTCTTCCCCATCTACGCTGCTCCTTCAGATAGCAGCATCATCATCATCTATCATCATCACCGACATCAACGGGTTATCATCATCCTTCATCAATCTTTCATCATCTCGCTCAACATCAATTAATCGCAGCCGTCAAATTCGACAGTACGGCGGTGAATCGAGGCCACCAACAATGAACCACCAAGGCAACAACCACGTGACAACCGCGAGCTTTCATTAATCCGTACAAGAACTTGAGCGGTCAAATGTTCGATCGAACTCTAATGGAGGTTCGGGAGAACCCGAGTTCGGTTTGGGCAAACAAATTGAGGTTCGACCGAACCTTATACAACCAGGAACTCTAAATTTCATGTTCGGTCGAACCAAATTACGGGTTCGAACGAACCAATTACTCTGTTTTTGCTCTGTTTTCTGGGTTCGATTTTGGTTGATTTGTGCGCTAATTGGTGTTGTTATTGTTGGTTGTGTGTGTATCTGGTGGAAGTGTGGTGGTGGGCGAGCTGCAATGGTGTTGTTGCACTGATGCCAGCATGAGTTGGGTTCGTGGTTGAGAGGGTGGTGCGTATGGTGTAGGGGAGATGCGGTGAGATGGGTAGCAGGTGGGGTGATGTTGTGGGCATAAAATGGGTGGTGAAGGATAAGGAGTGTGGAGTGTAGGCTAAGGTGGAGAGGATAGGAAGGAGCTAACAAGGAGATGTTTGGGCTTTGGTTTGATCTTTGGCAAGTTTGGGCCCAAAATACCAAGAAGACATAAGGACTTGATTTTGGCTCGTAAATTTTACCCGGACCTTAAAATGCATGCTCCGAATCACCTACACATAAGAAATAGAACACGAGGGGAGAAACGAGAAAGTATAATAAAACAAAACAAAAACAAAAACAAAAATAAATAATAATAATAATAATAATAATAATAAATAATAATAATAATAATAATAATAATAAATATAAATAGAAAATTAATAACAAAAACTAAATAATTAAACTATAAAATTATAAAACCAATAAAATAAATAAATTACGAAATTAAGATCTAAAAACTAACAAAAATAGCTAAAAACACTAGACTAAGCTGTAAATAACCAAAATAAGAGATTAAGGAAAATAAAGACTAAAAATGCTCAAAATAGAATAAAATCGACTCAAATAATGCCTAAATTACTACCCTATGAGTGACATAAATGTCACTCGTCACTTAGCTAATACTTCTATCCGTTATTATTAGATTTTAGACCTTAATTTCGTAATTTATTTATTTTCTTTCTTTTTAATAATTTTATAGTTTAATTAGTTAGTTTTAATAATTCATTTATATTTTTATTTCCATTTAGTTACTCATATTTTTATTATTTAATTTTCGTTTTATAATATGTTATTTCGTTCTCCCCTCGTGTTTGTGAATTTATGTGTAGGTACGTGATTTGGAGTTGAATTGTTGATGGCTCATGTTCTAAGTATTTCCCAAGTCAAAGGCCCAAGCTTAAAGCCCACACCTCCACACCACCACCTCTTAGCCTACACCACCCTGTAGTTCATATCCTACACCAAGATGTCAGCTCTCCTTGCACCATCAACTCACCAACACCACTCTCTCCACCACCAACTGTACCAACAACATCATCGACCACCTCATACAGCATTAACACCGCAAGCCATCACCAATTCCAATCCACCATATTCCCAGCACGCAGCCCCGGTATACCTTCATCAACCGTCACCAATTACCCCCAAACCCGCAGCAAAAATCATACAAAGAATAGAGAAAACAGAGAAATTCGGGTTCGATCGAACCCGTACCGGAATTCGGCCGAACCTAATATTTGTCAAAGTTCCTGCAAGTATGAGGTTCGGTCGAACCTCAATGGAGTTCGCCCAAACCGACAAAAGTTCGCCCGAACATCACAAGTGTTCGTCCGAACTTATTTAGCACTCAAATTGTTACGGAATTAATGAAGGTCACGTGCTTGCCTTGGTGGTTCGTTGTTGATGGCTTTGATTTTTGTCGTACACAGTCAATTGAAGGCTGCGATTTTGGGTAGAAAACGATGGAGATGATGGATGGTGGATGATTATAAGTGACGAACGGTGATGTTGGCTGAAGATGGTCGTTGATGATGCTTGATCGATTTTCGAGGATGATGATGAATGATTGACCGTTGATCGTTGATGATGATGGTCTATGTTGATCAAATTGGAGTAGCAGCGAATTTAGAGAAGAAAAAAGACGAAACAGGGAAGGAGGACTGGAATAAGACGAAGTGAAGGGAAAGGGCCAAAAGGCCTAACTTGATTACGGGGATCTGATTAGTGTTTTCTTAAAAAAAAATAGAAAGATACAATAAAAGTTAGGATACTCTTCTGTATCCTAACTTATCTAAAGATAAAAAAATAATAAAATTTACTATCTATGTATGGGTCAATTTCTTGATGCGTTTGTATGCGATGACCTAATGCGGCAACATAACCTGCAGCGCGATTGGCTTCCCTATAAATGTGGCGAGAAGAAATACTGTCAAAATTATTCAAAAGCTGTTTGACATCATTCATCAATACTTTTATCTTCCACGGGCATTGAGTTTTTTCCTGCAAAATATTTATGATTAATAAATTATCACCCTCAATGAAAACATGTCTTATATTTTTTTCGATGGCTAATAGAAGACTATTACGAAGAGCTGTTGCTTCAGCCAGAACCGGAGAGGATGTTCCAAGATTCTAGGTTCGACTAACAATATTATTTCCTAAGTGGTCTCTAATTACTACACCAGTTATTCCAGAGTTGTTACGAACTGACCCATCAAAATTAATTTTTACAATACTAGGGGTCGGAGGTGTCCAAGCAACTTGCGCGGTACTTGGAGACTTTGAAAGAGAATTATTATTAATGTTCACATCCAATGAATCAAGACGTGTACGCATATTCCATTCCGTAAGGATCCTGAAAGCTCTACTGTATATTCCCATCGATGAGACAGGAGATTGTCTAAAAATGTGAGCATTACGTGTTTTCCAAATACTCCAAATGGAAGTTATGATCTTTTTAGCCGGTAAGGTTACATTATTACGAAGTTCGCGGAAGAGAGAAAGAATAGAAGAAGATCGAAGATGAGTACCAATCCATCGAATTGAGGCGTTTGCATCCCAATATTCTCTAACAACGGGACAATGCAAAAATAAATGGTCTTGTGTTTCTCTTAAAGTAGTACAAAAAGGGCAATTATTATGAATGTTTATATGACGATAGGATAAATTATCTTGGGTCGGGAGGCTGTTATGCAATAATTGCAAAAAAAAAAAATTAACTTTGGAGCAATATCTAGCTTCCATATCTAAGAAAATTCCCACTTAGTGGAGGAACAAAAATTATGTGCTAGCCATGTAGCAGATTTAACTGTAAAATCACCATTACTAGAAAAACCCCAACAAGGTTCATCTAGTAAGTCACTTACTGGTAAAGGGATTCCTTTGATAGTTTTCACAACATAAGGAGGGAGAATCAACGAGAGGGCAGGAATATCCCAAGTTCGATCATCTGTGATAAAATGATCGACTGTAAGATCTAGATTTTGGATTACAGAAATGTCCAAGTTCAAATGATTGACTAAATTGGTAGAAAAACACCAATTATCGAGCCAAAAAAGGACATTAGATTCCGAGCCTATTTTCCACCTGAGATCCTTGAGAACAAGGGGTCTGATTTGGAGGATCTTTTTCCAGATCCAAGAATCCTTTGCTTGAGGTTTACATTCAAAAAAAAGTATTATGTTGCAAATATTTGACATGGATAGTCTGAACCCACAAATTACTATAATCTGAAATTATTTTCCAACCTAACTTTTCCAAGAAAGCAGAGTTAACAACTTCAGTTTTACGCAGTCCTAGACCCCCTTGGTTTTTAGGCTGGCAAATTTTATCCCATGAACTCATGGGAAAACCTTTCTTTTCTGAGGATTCCTTCCAAAAGAAATTACGATTAATTTGATCTAAAGAGTTAGAAATAGTCTTTGGAAGACGAGTTGTCGTCATAGCATAAGAAGGTAGGGCCTTTAAGTGACTTTGAATTAGAATTGTTTTCCCTGATTTTGAAACTAAATTAGAAGACCAAGTATTCATTTTTTGTTCCGCTTTTATGACTAAATGGTTAAAATTCTGTTTGGTAAATGACGTAGAGTTGAAAAGAACGCCTAAGTATCGACCCAAAAAATCTTTAGATGTCATATTATTATCTGATTAGTGTTTAGGGAGGGGGTTCCTTTCTTCTTTAATTCTTTTTTTTATCTCCCTTTTCCTTTTTCTCTTTTCTTTTAATTCTTATTTTTTAGTTTTACAATTTCTTTTTCTTTTCCTTTTCTTTTTCTTTCTTTCTTTCTTTCTTTCTTTCTTTTAGTATAAATAGAATTTAGGGGTAGAATTTTCATTAATAATGTAAATATTTTAGTTTTCTCTCATTTTTTTAGGGTTTATGCTTAGTGTTTTTAGAGAGATAAAGTGAGGAAAATCAATGAAAAATTGGGGATTTTGAATTCAAGTGTGGCAATTTGGTTTGAAGATTTCCACCATTAATCAATGAGAATTTCTATCTCTCTCTTTATTTATTTCTTCATTTATTTATTGTTTTGATTAGTTTAATTGTTTTTGTTTAGTTTAATGATTCATGTTTATATTAGTTGTTATTATTGTTTAGAATCGTGTTTTTAGTTGTTAATTTATATAAATTTCATGTTTTTATGTTGATGGAGTAGTTTTGTTGGTTAGGGTTTGGTTAAAACTTAACATTGATTGGTCTGGGTGTTTTTGATTGGAAATTAGGGATTTTCATGATTAAATTATTACATGTTCAGGCATTTCCAATACATTTTGCATTTAACTTGATCAATTAAGTGTTCCATGATTGCTTCGAGTAGTCTAGTTGGGTTGGAAAGGGATTAAAGACCTAAACTTGACTATGTGGTTGAATTGGAATTTTGATTTACCCCGGGTATGGTAGGGTAGAACGGGAGTTCATCCTTGATGCTTAGGGAAATTGCTCGCGCATCTGGAGATAGTTGGAGCTATTTGTGAATTCAACGCATATTCATGTAGTGCTTGTGAATCTTCCCCGTTTTCATTTCTTTTATGTACATTCCATGATTTGTTGTTGTTTGACCCATTCCGTAATCTCAATTACTTTTGATTTCCATGACCAAAGTTCACTTTTGTGGATAAGGCATTGAATCTTAAAAACCGAATGGGTGAGATTCGAGCACGGGAACGAACCGCTTATTTGGCAACCTTTAAAAGTACATTTGAATACAAGACAATGATTGTTTTTGAGAAATCCTAATCATGACACTAAGTCGGTTGGATCATGCATTTTAGAACATCGAAATTGCTATTTGTATGTGATCACTTTGCTTTAAAGTTAATTGAAGGAACCTAAGGTCGGTTTGTCCAAAAATTATCTTTGTTAAGCATGATGTAACCTTTTGTATATTATTGAATTTAGCATGTGAGGTGATGAAAGCAATAAACATGTAAAGCATCATCACAATAAATGAAGGAATTATTGAAATGCGTACAAAACCACATCACCTTAAAAAAGGTGAGTAAAGAGTGCGGAATTGAAATTGCAAAAATAAAGGTGCGATATTGAAAGTGCGGTATTTAAATTGTGGTATAGAAAGTGCGATATTGAAATGACGATATTGAAATGACATTATTGAAATGACGATATTGAAATTGTATTATTGTACTTGAGATCCGAACGCCAAACAACCACTTAATAATAAGTGTGCCCGACACGGATTCAATTCTCTAAAAATCTCAACTTTAGATAAGTTGTTCATCATAAAGCATCCTTGATTTTGATTATTGAAATAGAACTTGAATATTGAACTTGAATATTGAACTTTGAATATTGAACTTGAATATGGAACTTTGAATATTGAACTTTGAATATTGAACTTGAATATTGAATATTGAAATAAAGAGACTTGGTTCTTAAAGATTAGACATTTTAATATTACAAAGGCCTCACCTTTAATATGCTCCATAATCTTGAAGTTGATTCTAGTTTAAGGAGGAATTTCTCTCACTTAAACATCATTGAATATTGAACATAGAACTTGTATTTGAACATAAAGAATTGCATGTTCATGTGTTCTAGTTTGGGAAAGGGTTTGCACTTTTCAAACATCCTTGAACTTTGAAAAGATTTGTATGTTGTAAAATTGTATGGTGATTGTTGTAAAAGGAGAAACTTTTCAAGTATGAAAGCTCATCACTTTAGTAATCATTTTCAAAAATAAAGCTTGAATCTTGCGTTTTGATATTGAAAATGTGCTTAGGAAATCATTTTCGAAGGGTTTCAAGAGTGAAAACCTCCCCAAATATGGCACTTTTGGACATGTTTCCTAGTAAGTCATGAGTATAAACTCAAATGACAACATCCTTGGAATTGGATTTTAGAAATGTAGAAGAGTAGAAAATTATCAAAATGATTTTATTAGGGATTCAGAATTACATATTTAGGATTAGGTTAGTTTTCCGATTAGTGCTCCCAATTGCTTAAGTATTTTGGAAATTGTAATGGAAATTGTAGATTTGAACTTGAATTTTGTATTTGATTTTGAGAGGAAAATTGGAGATTACGACGTTGTATTAAAAATCTTCCCCCCTATTTGGTGTGGAAATAAGGGTTTATATAGGGGATTAAGCAGCTAAACGCCAAGATCCACCAGCGCCCAGCGCAGGTCCAGCGCCTGGCGCTAGTGACGTGTCCCAGAATCCGCCAAAACAAGGACGATGACACTGTCCTTGGTTTGTTTTGTATTGTCGTACCTTCGTACGATTTGTACGAATTTGGCACGTAGTGTTTTCTTGGAGGTTAAGGCTTGGGTTTGCGATTAAAAACACACCTTTTTTGAATTCGGATTTGGTGTTTTGACTCGGTTTTACGGGAAGGGGCCCGGCATGCTCGATTTTAGGTTCGGCGCCCGACTTTGGATTGCTCAATGGCATTTGGATTGGAAACGACCTTGTAAAACCAATGGAGAGGTCCATTGGGTCAGATTGTGTTTGGATTTTGAAATTGATTTTTGGAAATTGAATTTTGTACCGGGTTCCGTAATGGAAGCGGGCTCGGAATTGGACTTTGGATTTTGGATTTTGGATTTTGGAATATACTTTAGCAATTGGGACTTCCGCACGGAGTTGTACCAACCACCTAGTAAGGATAATAGAATCGTCATCATCCCGTTAGGGGAGACAAGAATTAGGTGTCTACAGACCTGAAAAAAAAAGGGTAACATCAGTTAAATAAGCATCAAAAAATAAAAGAACAATTTATATCAGATTTGAGATAATGACTTACTAAAACAAAATCGTGGAGATTTGGTGAACGAAATTGTGACGATATCCATAAATCCCAAGAATCAAAACTTTCATTATTGCTTCATCATTTTCTTCTATTTTATTATCCACAAGTTTAACTATAACTTCCTACACAAACAACAAATAAATTAGTAACTAAAAATGCAAGTTTGTATATAAATTTTTATAAGGCAGAAAGATTACCATGTAAGCCAAGCCAAAGAAGAATCTGGGATCACCTTCAATACCTTCTAGAACCAGATATTCAGAATTATTTAACATCATAAGGTAACAATCCAAAATACGATTGCCTATCATTTTATTGGTTTGCAATGTCAGCATATCTTCTCTATTCACAAAGTAACCAGTAGTATATCAAACAAGAATTTCTCTGTTCCGAAAATATAACAAGAAGTTAGATCTATTAAAGAACATTAAAAAGAAACTACAAAATAACTGCAATATATATTAAGTAACCACAAATATATAAGAAAGTAACTTCATTATTATAACCGAAGTAATCACAAATACAAAAAAAAGTAACTTCATTAGTGTAACTGAAGTAATCACAAATACAAAAAAAGTAACTTCAATTATTGAATATAAACAGAAATTAATAGAGAATTTGCATGTACACAAGTAACAACATTATTAATACAAAGTAACATATAGAGGAAAATATTATTACTGCAAAAACTAACACAATTAACTAAGGGAAAGTAACATCATTAACATACAAGAAGTAACGTTAACAATATGTAATAAGTAACATAAAAATAAAAGACAATTAAAACTTAAAAAGTAAAATCAGTAACCGAGTCTTAGCTTCTTCATTCCACTTGTTAATTTTTTGTTGCTCCGTAAAAATTTGGAGACGAGCTGTACATCACAGTAATTATTTCCACAATCAATGTTGCATCCCAGGCTTAAATCTTCAATGTTCTTGTCATTAAAATCCTCACCCCTGTTCAATTCATCTTCAATGTTCTTGTCATTAAAATCCTCACCCCTGTCATTAAACTTTAATTTCATCAATTCCTCAGATTCTTCTAGAGAATGACCACAAACAAAGAAAGTCATCTTCTCCCTTTTCTTTCGCTTGGTTGCAGCCTTGGCTATAACCTTTCCTGTAACTGCAGTTGGCTTTGAAACAGACACAGAAGCAGAGAAAGCAGGCTTAGCTATAACCAAAGGAGAAGGTTGGGAGCTAACAGGGATTACTTCAGTAACATCATCAGAATTTTGTACATCAAAGGAAGGATATATATTATCTTTCTTCAACCGATTCAGGATCTTTATTGATGCTTCAGATGTACATTTGACTTCAATAATTTTGTCAAGCACTACAATGTTCTCATTAACCTCCAATGCAGGAACATTGACAACATTCTTATCAGCAGGAGCTCCAGCACTAACCACCTTCTCTCTCATAGAAGGAGCTTCTATATTAAACTTCTCCTCAATAAAATCCTTCACAAGAAGAGCTTCAGCAATAACAACATTCTCAGCAGAAATAACCTTCTGAATAGGAGCTTCAGCTGTAACAATCTTCTCAGGAGATTTAGCAGTAACAATCTTCTCAGGAGCTTCAGCAGTAACAACCTTCTAAACAGGAGCTTCAGTAGTAACAACCTTCTCAGGAGAAATAACCTTCTGAACAGGAGCTTCAGCAATAAAATCCATTAGACTAGGTTCAGTGTCCAAAGAGGTAATATCCAAATCCTTTTCAAAGAGTTGTGAAATGGATATATTAGCAGATAAGCTCTCTAATTGTCCAGAACCAACAAGCTTCAAAGCTAAATAATAGAACAAAGAAAAGTAATCAATGAATGTATACACCTAAACCGTGTCTCCCCTTTGGGATGATGACGATACCATTATCCTTACTAGGAGGTTGGAGCAACTCCGTGCGGAAATCCCAATTGCTAAGAACATCTCCAAAATACAAGATCCAAAATCCAATCCCTGAGGCCGTTCCCCTTCCGGAACTCGGTACAAAATGCAATCTTCAAAAACCAATTTCAAAATCCAAGTACAAACTCATCTAGTAGACCATTTCATTGGTTTTACTAGGCATTTTCCACTCAAAATCATATAAGGCAAGTCAAATTCGGGCGCCGACCCACAAAACCGAGCAAGTCGGGCCCCGTCCTGTACAACCGGAATTCAAAACCCGAAACGGCTTATTTTTTTACGCAAAATCAAGTCTTAACCTCCAAGAAATCACTACGTGCCAAGCATCGTACTATTCGTACGAAGGTACATCAATACAAGACAAATCAAGGACGGAGCCCGCATCCTTGATTTTGGCAGCATGCATGCCACGCCACAAGCGCCCAGCGCTGGTTTGGTGTGCTGCGCTGTCACTGGCTGGCGGTTTCCAGCCATTTTTCCTATAAATACCCCCCTAATTTTCAGCATTTGGGGAGGCAACTTCAATATACAACGTCGTAATACAAAAATTATGCCTCAAATTCAAGTCCAAAAATCCTTCAAAAATACATACAAACTTCAAGTTCTAAGCAATTGGGAGCTCTAAAAGGAATTCTTGCCTAAACCTAAATAGGTAATTCCGAATCCCACAATATTCAATCATGTTTCTTTGATTTTCCTATTTCAAAAATGATTAGCAAGTTGGCATTTTTACTACTAAAAATGTCACTTGCAACAATCATACATCTTTTCAAAATCCAAACTTTTCAAAATACAAAAATGCAAACTTTCAAGATTCAAGGATGTTCAAAGTTGTTTGCAATCACTTCTTTGAACTAGAATCACTTTCAAATATGGAGTAATCAAAGATGACACCTTTTTATCTTCTAAAGGTTTAACCTTTTGAGATTCAAGACTCCATTTTTCAATATACAAGTTCAAGTTTTCAAATTTCAAGATCCCACAATGTTTAGGGTTGCTCATGACTACTTCCCTAAACTAGGATCCTTTCAAAGTAAGAGCACATCAAAGATCTAACCTTTTCAACATTAAAAGGCCCGATCTTTGAGATTCAAGTCTCTTAAGTTTCAATATTTCAAGTACAAGTTCAATATTTCAAGTTCAAGTTCAATTATTTCAAGTTCAATATTTCAAGATTCAAACTTTAAAGTTCAAGTTCTATATGCAAAATCTAGGATACTTTGGGATGAGCAACTTCTCCCAAGTTGAGATTTTTGGCTTTGAATTCGTGTCGGGCGCACTTATTTTTAAGAAGTCGCTTGGCGTTCGAATCTCATGTGCCGAAGTACAAATTTCAATACCGTAATTTCGATTATGCACCTTTCAATATTGCAATTTCAATTATGCACCTTTCAATACAACAATTTCAATATCGCACTTTCTATTCCGCAATTTCAATATCGCATTTTCAATTCCGCATTTCAATTCCGCATCTTTACTTGCCTAGTCCTTCTAGGCAATGTGGACCTACTCCCTAGTCCTTTTCTAGGGGGTCTTGTATTTACTAATTCCGCACTTATTTACAATTGTGATGTTGCTTTATTTTCTTTATTGCTCTCATCACCATACTTGCTAAATACAACAAAATGCAAGGTTACATCACGCTTAACAAAGATAATTTCTTGGACAAACCGATCTTAGGTTCCCTTAAATTACCTTTAAAGCAAAGTGACCGCCATACAATTAGAGATTCTATTTGCTCTAAAATTCAAACCCACATAGTCTAATCTAGGGTATATTTTCGAAAATGCTATGTCACGTACTCGAATAATTTCTAAAGCTCGCGGAATAAGCATCTCGTTCCCGTGCCCGGATCTCACCCATCCGTTTCGAGGATTCAAAACCTTATCCAAAATAGAGTCACTTGCGGTCTTTCCAAACGAGACTTTAAATAACGTTTGGTGGCGACTCCTTCGAGGTACAAAAATACAATGGTTTTCTAAAAAACCGCCCCCTTGTAGGGAAAGAGCATGCTTGCGATGCGACACAAAATACCCCCTACAATTCTGGCGACTCCACTGGGGATATTTCTAATTTTAATTTCAAAAATGCGAGCAGATTTCGAGCAGCAAGCCACTGATCTTCTTAAGTACTGGATGCCAGCACTGGCACTAGGCGCAGCCACCTGCGCCCAACGCCACTGCCTGCATCCAGGACAGTGGCTCACAGTGGCTTGTCGCCCACTTTTGCTCAACTTTTCGTGTTGGGAGTTAGTCTATTTTTGAATCTGGAAGGACGCTCCCAAACCTCGTGAACGAATGTCGAAAAACGAGCTTTACAAATACAAATTCGAGTACGATTTCAAATTTCATTTTCTAGGCATTTCATGCATTTTTCGAAAACCATATTGTGCAAAATGAATTTCTACCTTTCCCAAACGGATGTGTTCTACATTCGGGCTAGCCTCGGGGGCAACAAATGGTGACTCTCCATACGGTTCCCGACCAAAGTGTGTGACCATTTCCGCGCCTACCGAAACTTGGCATTTGCTTGACATTCCCGATGTCAAGTATGGAGGCCGTCTGCCGACACACACGTCCCTTAGGCGGATGTGCAAGTTGTCGCCGGATCCGTCTCTTAGTCAAGTACCTTTTTGACACCCTAAGCCGACCACTTGCATCATACAAAACTTAGACCGACCTTAGGTTGAGAAATTTGCATGTCGCATTCATATACATGTTAGTGTTGAAGGAAATAATGCCCTTGGTCCAAGTATGCATTCAATGATAAGTCTAATAAATGCGGTTCAGTATTAATTAACAAGTTAATAATTCAGGGAGATCAAGTGAGCTGAATGCCTAGCTAGAGGCCGCTTCAGTTCAAGTGGAATTAATGATATTAATCCACAGCTTACTCTTGACTGAACCCGTAGGGTCAGACAAATAGTACGTAAACGGATCAAGTATTTAATGGCATTAAATACTCTATCTGTGGATATTCGGAATCGACGGATCTTGGTTTCAGTGGGAGCTGAGATCGTCACAAGCAAGTGAATACTCCGGAAACGATGATATTGCCGGAAACGGAAATATGGATCGCATCGGAAATATAAATATTATCCAAGTCGTAGATGTTGCCGGAAACGGAAACATGGTACGTATCGGAAAATATTATCGGAAATGGAAATATTGCCGGAATCGGAAATCTTGCCGGAAACGGAAATATTGTCAGAATCGGAAATATTATCGGAATCGGAAAATAATTCCGGAAACGGAAATATTAAATATTTGGTGGAAACGGAAATTAATTCTGGAATCGGAAATATTAAATATTGTTCGTATCGGAAATGAATTCCGGAACCGAGAATTTAATCGGAAGCGTATCGTACGAATTAGCATCGGACGAGGCCTGCCGGACGAAGGCCCAGCACGAAGCCGGGCCATCGCCCAGCAAGCAAGACGCACGCCAACACGCACAGCCCATGGCAGCGCCAGGCCCACCGCAAGGCAGGCCCAGCGCGCCAAGGCGTGGCTGCGTAGCGTGGGCCAGGCGCACGCACGCGTGGGCGCCCTCGTGGTTCCGTGCGTGTGTGTGTTTGTGTCCATGCACAATTCCTAAATCTATTAGGATTTGGTGTATGATTAAATTCCTATTCCTAAAAGGATTATTTAATTAATTAGAGTCCTTGTAGGATTCTAAGTTTAATTAAATCGTATCCTACTAGGATTCCAATTCCCTTTCTAAACCTCTATAAATAAGGGCCTAGGGTCATAATTTATGGACATGGGATTGAAGTATTCTAAGGGTAAGTTTTGAAAGAAAAATAAGCCAAACACTTGTAAACACTTAACCGAATTTCCTAGTAACCTTAAGGGCGATTCTAGTTGGTCTAACTTGAGGCGGATCCGGACGTACTGTGGACTATCTACGGAGGGACGACACTTGGAGTCCTGAAGACTTGTTCTTGTTCGGTTCGGGCGCAGCTAGGGAGGGCACGCTACAAAGTGTATGCACCTAAATTATGCTAAATGATTATGTGTAAATAATATGTTTCCTGGCATTAAGGTTTTTCCGCATGATTTATGTTTTGTCATATGTATCATAACCTAACAGTGGTATCAGAGCCTCTTATTATTTTCATAATCTAATTGCATGAACATGGTTAAATTATACAAATTTGCAAGAAATTAAAAGGGGTGATTAATTTTCGTAATTGTTAATTAATTGCAAATTGCGTTTATTTAATTATAGTACGCAGTTTTTCGGCAGAATATTCGTTACTCACCCAAATTGAGTGATTTTTGAGTCAATTCCGCATGTAAAAGGCATTCTAAAATTTTGACAATAATAATTTTTTTCGCCGAAACCCAGAATTTCCAAATTCGAAGCCTAACTATGACTTTTCGGAGGTTTTAGTTTTTCGAACGCAAAAGTTTGTAAATTTAAGATGTTAAATTAAATATTTGCGATTCTTGTTGATAAATCTTGAATTTTCGATTGACCTACTGTATATGTTTAACAAGTTTGAATGCCTAGCCTTGTTAATTATGCAATCTAATTTGTAATTATGATTAATTTGTTGAAAATTGGAATAATTTAGAATTAATTTGATTTTCATAATTAATTAATAATTTAATTAGATACCTATGATTAAAAACCACCATAAAAATTGTAAATTTGTGTTAAATTTTAAATTTTTATGACCTAGACTTGAATCCATGTTAATCGGAAATCAATTAATTAATAAATTTTCGATTTTTCCCCCTAAAATTATGAAATTAATATGATTTATTAATTTGTCATTAATTTTGAAAACAAAATTTTAATTTTTATGCGATTCGCTCATATAACTTGCACGCACAAAGCAATGGAAGCTACGTGTTACCCTTAAGGGGTGTTGTATAGTGCGGGCATGCGACGACGAGCAAGGGAGCTCGTCGCCCATGCGGTACGAATGCAGCGAGCATGGCTATGGTGCACGAGCACAAGGCAGCAGCCCTGCCTTGTGTCGTGTGCTATGTGCGATGGGCGAGTGGGCAAGGGCGAGAGCAAGGCAGCGACAGTCACGTGTGGGCAGCAGGCGAGCTGCGCCACGACGCAACTGCCACGTGCAACGTGCGAAGCCTCGCGCGCAGCGAGCGCAAGCTCACGTGCGACGAGCGCTACGCCCAACGACGAACGCTCGCGCACAGCGAGCGCTTGCTCGCAAGCTACGAGCACTGCCTCGAGCAGCGAGCGCAAGCTCGCGTGCGTCAAGGGCAGGCGCGCGCAGCGAGCCAGAGGCCAAGCGTGCCTCGAGGCGCCTTGCGATGGTGTACAGCGATGGATGCGACGCAGCACATAGGCTGCACGCACATGGCCAGTGATGGCTGCGTGCGTGTGGCCTATGGTTGTGCGTTTCTTGGTGATGTTGCGTACCTTGTGTTACGATTAGATCGTTTTAAAATTTTAATTTGAAATTTTCAGTTTATGTAATTTTAATTAATTTTAAATTGAATAATTTAAATTGTTTTC
Source organism: Spinacia oleracea (assembly GCF_020520425.1). Taxonomy (NCBI): domain Eukaryota; kingdom Viridiplantae; phylum Streptophyta; class Magnoliopsida; order Caryophyllales; family Amaranthaceae; genus Spinacia; species Spinacia oleracea. Next base: position 85,552,593 of record NC_079492.1, on the reverse strand, counting down.
TTGGATTTTAATTTTGAATATTATAATTATAATAAATTTCATTTATTCTAATTATTTTACTAAAATTAAAATCATGAATTAATTTAAATACGACTTAAAATAAATTAAATATGTGGATTCAATTATAAATTTATATGATCTTTAAATTTTAATTAAATTTGTATGTTTCCGGTTAGACTAGAAATACATTTTTATGTTTAAAATTAGTAAAGCATATGAATTTATTGGTTTAAGTGGGAGCACTTTTAGTCATAAACTCTTGATTAGGTCTACAAATCCTTAAGGTTAAAACAACTTGATTAGAATTAATAAGGACTGGATAATTTGTAGATTATTGGTGCCCTTGATTAATTGCTGCAAATGTTTATGTGATGCATACAATGTGTTTTAACTAACCAATTATGTGGGCCATTCATGATAATGAATGGGTGAATGGTATATATTGTATATGTACTGTTTTGCAGGTTATGAAGTGACTAGTATGGCCCAAATAGGATAGAAAATATGGTCTGCGTACCATTAATTTGAATGTAATTGGTCTAAAGCACCCAATTTGTTTTTCAATTCAAATATGGTCTGCGTACCATCAAATAGTTGTAATTAGTTTAAGTTATAGCTTATCCTATTTGAAGAAAATGGCACCTCCCACGGTGAATTTCAAGACGAAGTTCCCATTTTCGAGACGGACTTTGAAGTTGAATCTTCAAGATGAAGTCGGGCCATACTAGATCACATTTATCTTATGCATGTTTTAAGTTATTTATTGCTTTAAATATGTCTTAATTATGCATGAGATTGTGGCTTGATTATGTTGCATGATTAAGGATTTTAGTTCACTTAAAATCTAACCAACATAGTAAGAGCCTTAAGTTCCAAACTTAAAAATTGAGTTAAAAGGTGCCATGCCAAAATAAACACTTGCTTGGATATCCTTTACATCAATCTAGTAATAGTTTTCGCTCAGCGAGGTGTTACTTATTGGTCCTAAAGGGGTAAGGTACACAAATAATTGTGAGTACATGTTAGTTTTGGTGAAACTCAACGATATAAGTAAGGAGTCCTTTTATGTCGTGGCAAAATCGATAGGTTTACCTAATAAGTTCTTAGACATACCTATCAACCAAGAGTAGTTTCTAGACTATTAGCAAAAGGCTTTTGCTTACCTAAAATGTTTTAGAATTGAGTCAAAATACATAATGTGCTTAATTCTTCAATGGTTTTAGGGTCTTGGAATCATTTTATTCACACCTGCCGGAACAATAAAATCGAATAAAATGCTAATAACTTGTTTAAATTGCATGATTGCTTTAATTTTCAAGTTATTACTCATGATAAATGTTTAGACTTTGCATGCTTCAATGTATGTTTTAATTATTGTTTATAATTAAATATCTTGCACTGCAATAAATCCTTTTAGAAAGGTAACAGTAAATTTCCTCGATTGGTTGTGAATCCAAGAACGATTCACGGAAATGAGAGAAAATGAGCAATTTAAAATGTACGTTTTTTTTAGCGACTTTTATGGTTGTTTTCGAGTATCAAAGTCGAATGGCAAACCGATTGGTGCTTGTGAAATCAAAATACAATGTAGTTTTGAGATCATAAAGCATTGAGTTTAACGCTCAACCTTACTAATGGTTAACAACCTAATATCTTTATCCATTTAAATTCTCGAATGAGTCTAGTCCCTAGACATTCGAATAGATCGATGCTTAGAGAACTTTAGAAGCTTCTGGTAAGATCATCTAGTTGAAACAAAATATTCAACATAAATTAAAATGGTAAGAACTTTGTTGGAATGACATTGGACATGTCTAACAAAGTATAAAAGTCAACACTAAAGGATTCAATTCTTAAGACTATAAGAAAGGGTACAAGAAATAGGAGAACAAGGAACAAATGAAAGGAATTTACGATTCCGTTTCTACCTAAAAGATAATATTTAAAGATAAGTGACCTAGCAATCAAACTTCCTTGGTATCATATACCGCTTGAGGTTCTTACTTCGGTAATAACTCAAACAATGGAAGCTAGGCTACACTAATGGCCTACAAGTGGGAAATGAAGCATGGCAATGCTACATTAGTTGTAGGGGCATCTAGTTTGTTTTAAGTCCTTTCAAAGGCTGGAACTTAATGGCTATTTTGTTCCACAATCAGCATACCTAAATTTCTGTTTTCAAACACAGAAAGACTCACATTCAGAAGAACAAAAACAATGTTTGTTTGTTTATTTGAATGAAATGGTCATTTACGGGTTGAGTCAATATGCTTGATTAAAACAAACAACTCTTTAACAATAAAACTTTACTAGGTTCATATCAAACCCTTGATTTGAGTTCCACTAATCTTTGGCATTGTTGCTTAGACCATATCAACAAGTTAACACTCATAAGCTCTATTTTGATGGACTTTTGAAAGTTGATTGATTTCTAGATCAATTCAAGACAAGCTAGTCTTACTTGTTGAAAGTAACAAAAGATATGAACTATTGTTAGAACGCCTAGACGATAGAGTTCAAAGCTAAAGAAAGGTTTTATGACTTTATTATTTCACACAGATTTGAGTGAATATAGGTTTATTTACTCAACGTGATATAAGTTTGAATCTGTTTGGCTAGTTCAAAGATTCAGAAGTATAAATCCCACTTGGCAAGAAATCATAAAGATCTAGGTTAGATCATGTTGATGATTACTTAAGTCAAGAATGATCATCAATGATTGTGTGTAGTAAATTCACAATCTAGCTCCATAAGATATGGCATATCTGAGTTGGAATGATCGAAGTCGATTAGTACTTGATTCGATTAATGATGGATCATAAAGACTTTTCCTATAATTTCTAAAACAAAATGCTCAACTACCACCAAACTAAACCAAATTCGTCAAAGCTATTGAAAAGTAATTTCAGGATATCTTTTCAATTATATATATCTAAAGAGTTGCTAAACTCAGTGGGAGCTTAGTGTTTGTTTTTCAACAAACTAAGGCCCAAGTCTAGATATATGTTTCATTGTGATTTATTCAAATGAGACACAAAGGTATTGTTTCTACCACGAATTTTTGAGAACATAATGTTTGTTTGCTCGAAATAATGTCCTTTTGGAGATTCGTTTCCAAAATGACAAGTGGGAGAAAATAGACCTCGAAAGTCTTCGAGGCGAACAACAAACATAAACGGACATTCAGGAGGCTTTTCGAAGTTCTTTAGAAAATCCGAACATGTATTCTTTAAGGACTTTAGAAGTGGCTTTAAAGAATAGACATCTCTTAGAAGACTTTACAAGTGCTTTAAGGAGAACAGAATATTCAAAGGACTTTTAAGTGGCTATTGATATTCTATTGTTTGATGTTCTACCCAAGTAGGCATGGAGTTCAAGTCACTAAAACTATGCGATTCTTCTATTAGATAGTGAAGAAACCTACAACTTGCAGTCAAACTATTATCACAAAGATTAATGAGTTTGTGACTTGTAAGAAAGCTATGACGAAATATAGATTCCCTAAAATGGTTAGAGGCCATATATAGACTATATGTTTAATTGGTTAAAGGCCATAAAACATAACCAATGTTTTGATGACAAAATTGAAATTTTGTTGATTTTCAAGAATAGGTTAACACCTGTTGGTTGGAAATTGGTTTTAAGGATAAAAACCATCAAACATGGAATTGTGTTCACACACAAAGCTAGATTAGTTGCTAAAGGTTACAAGAAAATTCATGGCATGGATTGTGTTGAAACCTCATGCATAATCGTAATGCTCAAGTCTATAAATCAAGCAATGATTGCATATTGGTACATATGGCAATTGGATGACAAAACGTATTCCTCAATCAAATGTTGGAGGAAACTATGTACATGGCATGTCATAGGATTTATGGATCCAAATAATGCTTGAAAGGAAAGCTAGCTTATGAAATCTAAGTACAGATTTAAGCAAGAAATTGGGAATTGGAATTGTATTTTAGTGAAGCTAATAAGTATTTTAGTTTCATAAAATGTACATGATTCTTATAGATATATATAAGAAGTTTAGTGGGAGTACAAAAAACTTAATTGGTCTTATGTGTATCATACACATATCTCTCTATTGTGAAATAACATTCAAATGCTAATGACTTAGATTTGAAATTATTCATCAATGATGGACCATGGCAAAACTTAGTACATACTGGGTATTAAGATCTATTTACAAAGATCTTATGATATTGTTTTGGATTAAGTAATGGTATTTACAAAATCAAACACGAAAGACTCCATTGGAGATATTCGATCCATATGAATAAATCTAAGTAATGAATGTTTGAACTATGTATCAGCATTTACTAAGTTAAACATCAAAGGATCTAGATGAGATTCTTAACCTATATTATATGTCAAAGAATTTAGCTGGATTTAGTATCTACTGAAACTACAATGAGCTAAAGTTACATGAATAGAATTCAATTGGGAATTACTCTGCAAAAGAATTTATCATGTATAATATAATATGAGGATCGCCAAAAACGTATCGTATGACTTTAGGTATGACGAACATATACCAATCTCTATTGATCTAAGTAAACATTAAGTAGATTGAGATCAAGAAAAACTTATGGTACTTGAAAAGGTACGTAGGAATAGTTCTTAATTCAAGGAAATAAAGAATATGCTAAATATTGATGGTACACGCATAAACACTGGCAAAGGATCAAGCAAGGTTCATTTGGAGTTAACCATTGACAAAAACGAGCTAAAGAGCATCGTGTTTTGAAATGGCAACATGGATTGAAGACCATGAGTTGTTGCGTGGGAAATTAAAATAATAATTTCAATGTTCTAAGATATAGTTGGAGAGTCTTCCACATATCTATGAACTGCTTGGATAGGTAAATCCAAACAAAGCATCACTAGCAACCTATACAGTTGAAGTAAAAGTAATTATTGCCTAAGAAGCAATAAAACAGGGTTGTTTAAAGTTCTTCACTGAATTTGGGTAGATCACCTATCTGCTGGCTTGATGGTTCTTCATTGAAAAATGCGTAGAACCACTCTTGAAGCAAGAAAAACGTCTGCTAACTTAATGGTTCTTCATTGCAAAATGTGTAAAACCACTATTGTAGACACCTACTTTTGTCCCCATTCCCGCAAGGGAAAGGTTCGATGATGAAAGCATAAATCTCCACTTGACAACGCATCTCCTATAAAATAAACGAATCTCGATTCCCCATTTCATTTCACCCGAAACCTGCTATTTATGGAAACTTGCTAAAAATAGTAACTGCTGTAAAAGGTAGCTTCTAAAAGTGGCAAATCATAAGAGATAGAAACCTGTCAGAATTAGGTGTTGCATTCCAACATAAATTCTAAATGAGATAGAAAACTACGAGAATCCTATTCCTAATATGATTCGGAAATAAGAGTTACGTATTAATTGAAATCCTAACGAGCCTAGAGTTCGTAACGGGCCCAGACGCATTCCGTCATAAAATTGATACGCGCTAAAAGACTCGAATTAATCTCAAACTCTACGGATTTCAGGAATCCGAATCTGACTAAAGAAAACAGCCCATACCCTATTTTCAACGCCTGGCTCTGGGCACCGAAATCTTCGGCGCCCAGGCCTGGGCGCTGAAAAGACCTGGGTATGTGTTTTTTCCTAATTCTTTATGGATTAGAACTCTGCAATTCTATCTTTCCACGAACTCTCCCCTATAAATAGACCCCTAAATTCGACATGAAAAGAACACACAACAACACACAATTATATTCTGAGTATTGACTCCAACCCTTAGCCTAAGCCTCTCGCTGCGAAACTGTTCACGCGTTCTGTCGCAATCGATCCATAAATCGAACAGAACGTATCCTGTCCCATAATTGAGATTCGTTAAATAAAAAGGAGAAATAGCAAAGTCAAAGTGGTTAGTTTTCTGAGAACCGTGACGCACCTCTCAAGGGTGCGTCGTAATGTGTCCCTTTTCGATGATTTAACTGCTTTCCTCGCCCTTTTTATGAACTGTTAAACTAACCTAATCTGATTGTTCTATCACGCCTAACAAATATAATATTTTTGGGAAATCGGATTATCATGCTAGGTCCCTTAATGCTATTTAAATCAGATAATCACGATCGAATTAGTATTATGTGTTGCATATTGCTAAAATCAATTCAGATTAGTTTAATAGTTAACGCATGCCCCTTCAATTATTTATGCTGAGCTAGTAAGGATATCCTGCCTCTGGAGTTATCGACGAGCGAAGTACTCCTCTCGGTAGTTACAGTCCCCCGAACCCTCAATCTCTACCTTGCGGGTGTATGTTGAGAGATCCCCACACCAGGGATCACAAGGGAACCTACGGCCGTCGTGGTCAAACATAATTGCACTCCCTTTATGTCACGATAACCGGGTTTTGTCAGTTTTTCTCATTGTCGTTAAAAACTGAATGGCGACTCCTATATTACTAGTCAATTGGGTGTAAACTCACAGGAAATCCAATTACACTTGATTGAATAAAAAGAATCGTCACACCCACGAGGGACGAGGTCACGCATTAGCCTCGCGCTTTTTCGACCCCCTCACAGTGGCGACTCCACTGGGGATAATGAAGGAAATACTCGTGTTTGTAGGTAATCAAAATAGCCAAAGGGTGAAACGATCCTACCCCGCGTTTATTTCCCCATCAAGTTGGGACGACCTGAAAATCATCATATTAATGTGAACGGGCAGAACCGCATAACGAATCTCGGCTCCCTCGGGAGTTGGGACTAAGGATACCTTTTTCCGCCAAGAGGGGGGTGCATACGCCGCACATGTTTCCCACTCGGTACTTGTGCAGGTAGTACACCTATCCCGAACCCAATCGCTCGCTCATTAGGTCCCTCTCGCCTGCATGCCCCCTTGGCTTGCACTTGCGGGTTGGCCTCTTGGGCGAAATTCGTCTGTCGAAGACACTACCTCGACCGGGGCATGTGTTGGATCTACGATAGAAGCGGTACCAAGCCAGGCGCAAATAAACTACCCATAGAAGCCTATCATAAACTACGTGGCATATTTAATTTTCAAATCCATCTTTGTAATGTAGTTATGTGTAGCGAAATATGTGATTGTGTGTGACAAACTATCCTAGAAAACCAACGACCTTAAAAATTGCCCAAACATTCATGTGTTCCGCAAATCCGAATGATCGCCACAAAATAAGCGACGCTCGGGATGGCCTGTAACGAATCCCACAAACGCTGTTACGCGTAAAGGACGTTATTAGGCAAGCACGCAAATCAAAGTCGCATAAACAGAAGACAGAAAACGAGAACCAGCTAGGGACGAATTTTCAACGCCCCTGGCTGGGCGCCAGAATTTCTCACGCCCCTCGCTGGGCGCTGAAGTTGCTGCTTGGCCTTCTGGTCAGGCGCAGCAGCCTCGGTGCCCGCGCGAAAGGAAAATACGTAGCGCAAAAAAAAACATGTTCATAAAAAGAATTGCTACGAGGGCATAAGAAAAGCACTCGATTTCAAAAGCGACTCGCCAAAAAATTAATAACTCTTTGTGTCGTTGTTAGGCCTCCTACGACGACAATACCCGGCACCAAAACCGAACGTGCTAATAACTATGAATGTCACACGGGCAAGTGTTTCGAAAATCCAAAGAATGACCAAAATAAAAAATAAACCAAAAAGTGTACCGACAAAAGAAAGAGTGAAAAACCAATTTAGAGAGTCGAAGTCTAGACTAAGTAATGCTTGAAACTTTGGGAACCTAAACTTTAGCTTATCTTATGCCTAGGACTGGTCCTGCCACTTGGTGGCGATCAGGGAATCAACGGTTAATGCGTCTCGAAGATACATCGCCAACACCAGGTTTCGTAACTCCAAGCTCCGTCTGTCGTCCCTCATTTCAAGGATCTCCGCTTCCCCAACCTCGATTCGCACCTTCAAACATGTCGATCGAAGATTTGCGAGACCAGATGGTCCAAATGACCCAACTTATGGGCCAACTGAAAATGGAAAATGAAGCTTTAGCGGCTGCACAAGCCAAAAATGACCTCGATAACGAGAAGAGGATTGAAAAAATGGTCCTACAGCAAACCATGGGGAGCAAATACTTCTCTCTCGATCCTGAACCTTTTCCTGGCAAATTACCAGAAAAGTTCAGTTCATCTGACTTACCAAAGTTCAAGGCCACGGACAACCCCCGTGATCATCTACTGAGCTTTGTGAATACCATGAACTTGAAAGGCGTGGACAAGTCCATGTACTTACCTGCCTTTCCTTTGTCCTTGGAACCTGTGCCGCTCAAATGGTACTATCACCAGGACCCTAAGCTCTTCCCCACTTGGGAAGACTTTGTCAATGTCTTCATCAAGCAATACTCGTCGAACATGGATTTCCAAGTCACCATGCGCGAGCTGGAAGTTCTCTTCCAAAAGAAAAATGAGGGTTTCACAACCTACTTTGCTAGATGGAGGGACCAAGCGGCCCAGCTAATCAATAGGCCTCCTGAAACAGAATTGGTCCAAAAATTCATTGACAACCTGGACCCGGCTTACAGACAACACCTTAGGTACCTGGGACTCGACACTTTCAAAAGAGTTTATGATGTGGGAATAAAGATCGAGGACGACCTCGCCAAAACCATAAAGAACAAACCCACATATAAGACCAACACCTATAATCAGGGTAACACATCCCAAGCCCAAGAAGTCCATGCTGTAGAAGAGACTCCCGCCCGAAGAAACCCTGCAAGATGGGTCCGAGACCGAAAGTTTGCCCCACTCGGGTCAACTTTGGTACAAGACTTTGAAAGACTAACCAATCAAGGAAAGTTGAGACCTATAGGCCCCACCCGTGACCCTCCTGTCAAAAGCAAATATTGGGTCGAAGGTACTTACTGCAAATTCCATCAAGGAAATGGGCATGACACTGAAAACTGCTGGAATCTAAAACATACGATCCAGGACATGATAGGGGATGAAGTGATACCTCTCCCTAACGTTGGCAAACCCAATAACAACAAGAGCCCACTCGGCTCTTGTCACATCTCTCTCGACCAACCAGAGAATTTCGACCCCACAGTGTATATTACACCTCAAGGTGCACCACTCGCTGTGGTCCTATGGATCGAATCGAGAGGGAAGTGTGCGGTGTGTGGAACGATGATGCTGAAGATATTTACCTATCTCAAGTCTCGGGCCAGGACTTCTTCACTGAAACTTGGCCCGGGTATGCTCTCATTGACACCACCCCTCAGGAGCCCGAGGTCGACAACCTCACCCGATCCGGAAGAATATACCAACCGGATATTCACCCACCTCCTATGGACGACATCCCGGTTAGGCAAACTCCTGAGACTGGACGGCATGCCACCGTCGCGGAAGTCATTGAAAATCCTCTCCTGAAACAACTAAAAAGAACCAAGGCCGAGATTACCATCTAGGATCTTATGTGTACTTCAAAGGAACATCGCGAAAAGCTTATTCGCTCACTTGACCTCATCTCAGTACCTACAGATATCACACCTGACTCATTGGTTAGCCATGTCACGAGAGATGCCGGAGAAAAGGCCATAGTTTTCACCGATAAAGACTTACCCAAAGAGGGGGGTGCTCACAATAAAGCCCTTTACCTAGTGGTTGGATGCAAAGGACAAAACATCCCCCTAGCGCTCGTAGATAATGGTTCGGCGGTTAACGTCTGCCCATTGCGAACCGCCCATTGCTTGGGGCTAGGAAACGATGACTTCCAAACCTCCACACAAGGGGTACGAGCTTATGATAACTCCCGAAGGCCTGTATTGGGAAAAATCAACCTTGCCATACAAACCGGGCATGTGGCACGTACCACGGAGTTTCAAATAATCGACATCAAGCCCACTTTCAACCTCCTCTTGGGGCGACCTTGGCTCCATGACTTAGGAGGTGTGGCTTCTACCTTGCACCAAATGGTTAAACTTAACCATAACGGGGTAATACTAGAAATCCGCGCCCCTCCTCTCGACGTCAGTTGTACTATGGTTGGAACGACCGAAACTGCAGACGACCTTTATGGGTTTCAAATGGAAGAAACAATCCAGTTCATCGAAGATTATGATCCAGCATTCCTAGACCCGCATGCATCGCGAGTCATCCCTAGAATGCTGTTAGCTCAAGGTTATTTCCCAGGAGCCCCATTGGGCATAAGGAAGAAGGCATACACATTCCATCCTTTTCCCGAAAAATCTACTCCCTTTGGCTTAGGTTATGAACCAACGGAGGAAGATATTGCTGACCGCCTATCTAGGCTACGCCTTAACAAAGCCAAACAAACCAACCTCCTGCCCCCATATCAAAGGACCCTTAACGGGATGTTCGTTCGGGAAGGAGAAGAACACCCATGCTGTGATTTCCCTGAACCCTTCGTTCAGGATGGCTTGCTAAAACCCGGATTTGAAATTTTCCATGACTGCCACACCTTGGATGAGGCACCCCACCTCGCCAAGACTAAAACAGCTGAAATATTGGACAACCAGGCTCTATGGACATTGTTTAACGAATCGAGGCCTATGGAGAACGAGACTGTGATGACTACCCTAGCTTTACAAGATGAAGGTTTCGATCCAACCCGGTTAATCTCTCCTGCATCAACGCTAGAAGAGGTCGAGAACGGATGGGTGAAGACATATCAGTGGGTCAATGCAAAAGGAATGGAATTCAAGATGAGTACCGGTGAAGGACCGAAGTTTTATGAGACTAAACCCCAGGCTTGAGCCACATAGAGCACCATTAGTAAAAAGCGCCTAGTAGTTCTTTAGATTGATAGAAAAAATAATAGAGACTTTAGAGGGTCCTAAGGCCGCTTAGAATATAGGTCAGTTTTATTTCAGTGTGTTTTCCTTACTTTCCGAATCAATAAAGGCGTAATATTTCTCCTAAATTTTTTATTCTAACACTAAATAAACACCAAATGTACTTGCAAAATACAAAAATAAAGAGGCGGCCCACTATAGGCCCAACAAACAAAGCCCACTCGGTTTTGAAATAGTGCCATGGGAACCAATTCCCGAAACCCACAAAATAAACCACACTATCCCATTCATATCCCCAAAACCTAAAAAGCCAACCAGTGTCATCATAAGAGCCAATCCATGCAACCCAAAATCAAAGGAAATCAAAAATCCAAAACAATGCAAATGTTACCAAAAAAACAGATAGATTCCGTCATACCCTTCAATAACAACCCACCTCCAAAGCGTACACAAAGATCTTCATAAATTCCGCACCCTAACTCCATTTTCAAAACTGTTTTGAGTCACCAATAGAAAAAATTAATCTGGACAAAAATGCGTTTCACGCTAACAGTCAAAAAAGCCTCCAAAATAGCCTCAAAATTAACTTTAAATACGAAGCAAAATATCAAGGCACAAAAAAAAGGAAATAGAAATAAACGCAAGAACATGTGAAGCAAAGCGTCAAAAATTGACCGCCCAAGTCATTTTCAGCGCCCAGGGCTGGGCGCCGGAATTTCTGACGCCCCAGCCTGGGCGTTGAAACTCTCTGCCTGCCAAAAGTTTTCTTTTCAGAAGTGCTCGTCATTTTATCCGCACACAACGGAAAAATAACGAACACTTGAGGGGTTACGTATCCAAATAGGCTTACCAACCAAGAATATAGCCATACAAATTAGTCGAATTTCGGATTTCACGACTTATGGCAAAAAAAAAATGGCAGATGAAAATAATGATGATACTTCACTCATTTGACCGACTAAGTAATATGTTTCCACCTCAGGGCATATCTACCGAAATCCGGCATACTAGAACTAATTCAAAAAGCTAGAACTACGCGCGACCTGATTCTGACAAGATACGTAGGCAATCCTTACCAAGGATTCGGTCCAAATAATAAAAAAAAATATTCTTTGTGCAAAAAAGTGTTAGACATATAAAATACATAAAAAAGAGGAGAAACAAAAATAAATGAAAACTAAAAATACGCCTTTATTAAAATATAATAAGAAGGAAAACAGAGTGCTAAAAATAAAAAACAAACACGACTGAAATAAATAGAGGGCACCTACACCCTAGCAAGAACTACACTACTCTAGCTCTTCTGGATCATCAAATAAAGTCTTGTAGAGGGCAATATTCGCAGGATCCACTCCCACAGTCCTCTACGCTGCCCTAATGTCAATCTCCATGAGAACCGGCTCCTGGACACTAACTTCCAAAGATGCCAAGGCCTTAGAAACGTTCTCAGTTATAGCCCGCTCAGCCTCGAGGGCACAGGCAATGGTGGGAGAAGGATTATTATCATCAATTAGACTAGCCACTGTTTCTACAGGCGGCTGAGCCTTCCTAACCCATACATTGTTCCGGCGACGATCTCCGCGAGAGCTTGCATTTCTTTTAACAACAGCAGGCCCCTTCATGTTAGGCATCTTTTTAGGCCTGAAACTGGAACGGGGAGGAACTTCGTTTCGCTTTCGATCAGGACGAGCTTTCACATTCTTAACACTATAGGTACGAGGTTTGGCAGAATCAGGACCCTCATACTTAACACGAATACGAGGTATCAAAAGCTCAGCCGGCTCCCCATTACGAGCCTCGGTCCTCACATCTTTGTCATCGGAGCTCATCCACAACTTGTAGTTTTCAGAAAGACCCACAAAGCCATTTGTAGCTACGGCCCAACGCAGGAGACCATCATAATACTTGGCCCACGCTAGGACCCGTGTTTGTGAAAAGGCCGCTACCTTAGGTGGTACCGTATCAGAAAAGGGGATAGTCTGCCTTAAACCATATTGACGCATGACTCGGTAAGGGAAAATATAAATGGGACGAGATAGCCCCAACAAAGAAACATAAACCGATACATCAGAACCCCCTGTCATAGTAGTCAAGCCCCACCATGGTACCACCCACTTAATAGAACAAATGCCATAAGTAAAAAAGGAGGTCCATTCGGCCTCGTCCTGTCCTTGGTGCAAGTATTTTCGGTTACCCAAAGCTATAGGGCGATAATGTTTAGGATCGGCAGGAGCTTCCAAAAGTCTAAGCCGTTCCGCAAGCCAAATCTGCAAAAACGGGTACGATCGAATCAAAAGAATGAAAAGAAAGAAAAAATGGTTCCTGGGGCGCAGTTTCAACGCCCAAGACCAGGCGCCGAAAATTCCAGCGCCCAGCCCTGGGCGCTGAAACTCAGCCCCAGGCAAAAAGAAATATATGCAAAAGGGACGTGTATGCGCGCAAAGAAAAATCGATTACCTGCAGTAATAGGGGGCTTCCCTTAAAATGTTCAGATTTGGCATCCTTCTTCAGCTCATCCGCACTCAGCAAAGTCTCGGTAACAACCAACGGCATAATAGAATAGCAACTTACCATCTGGCTAATCAAAGGGATCAACCTTATGTCACTGAACTCACCATTGTTATTCGACAGCAAATAATGATTCAACAAGCAAAATACAAGGGCTCGGATATTCAATTTCTGTTCGGTCATATTCTTACTAGGCCTAAAGTGATGTTTTACAAGTTTTGCCAAGTTAACCTTATCATCTACAACAATTTCAGTAAACATGTTATCATCTAGCCCTAGGAAAACCCTTATGGTTGTTATACCCTCTTCAATAGTGCCAGGGGTAACAGGAGTAGCATTAGTAGGATAACCAAGGATCGCAACAAATTCATCGAGCAAAGGGCATATTTCGTTGCCCCGAAAGGCAAAAACATGATGATCGGAGTCCCAAAAGCTTAGGGCAGCATGCGGAAAGTTATAATCAATATTAATTTGTTGTAAGCCTAAAAGTGCCTCTAAGTGGTATTCTTTTAACAAAGCTTTTTCTGTGGGAGTAAGGGCCCGTAGCCAACGCCTAACAGTCTGTTGGAGTGAGAAAGTAGGGATCGACATGACAAAAGCAATGAATAATTAAAGCACAACAAAAAGAAAAGAAAGAATTTGAGAGTAGTAGAAAATAGGGACGTATCTAGCCCCTATATATAGCTGAACGCACCCGAAAACATCCTGATCCCATTCGGAAACGTGTTAGGAAATCCGAAAGTCAAATGTTACCAGGAAAGGACATTCAGCGCCCACGGCTGGGCGCCGAAATGTTTAACGCCAGGCCTTGGGCGCTGAAAATGCAGCCCAAGGCCCAGATTTCACAAAACACGGAACAGGAAAGGACTTAAGACCGTGTTGCTAAACACGAGGCCCTATTGCAAGTAGGATCAAGCCCAAAGCACCTTTAGCTCCCAAATAAGCAAGAAAAAAATATAATAAAACTTGGTCGAAACTTAGAATCGTCTCAGAAAATGCTTATGTACACTTTTCAAAAAAAAGCAAGTTAAATATCATGGTCATTCTTCGAAACACCAAAAATATGTGTCGTCAAGTCATTGGTTTTCCAAATAAAAAATGTTTGTCTGTCAAAGGGTTAATCCGGGCCAAGCTAAAACCGGATGTCGCCTGAAAACTAAAGTCGCACTCCACGGCTTCGCTAAAATAGCACACTATTGTAGAAGGTCGCTCGCACATACGAACATGACCCCAAACATGATTACAAGATGCGAAAAACAACCGACGAGCCCCAGTGCTTGGGGGCTCGCGAAAAAAATAGACTCCAACGAGGAGCGCGCGATCAAAATCATATTCCCAGACTGCGCCATACACCATATCATGTTTGGATATCTCAAAAAGAACAACAATAGGTTCGACCTCATCGAAAGGACGTCACTGACACTTGTGCACGGTCCTCTGATCAAAAACCAAGTCGAGCCGTAAAGACTAGCTCAAAATCACGGAAGCGGACGGTCGCAAGACAAAGATCCGTCTGAACACGTTGTCAGCCCACGTTCAGGTTACAACTAAATTCGAGCACCCCTCGAAAGAATTCGCTCTTGCAAGAATGAATAAAAAGAAATTCTCAAAAGAAATCACAAAGAACCAAAGAAATAGGAACTTGCCCATCTTCAGTCGGCAAGATCGCGTCACAAACCACGCGAGTTTCCAAATCGAAAAGAAAACGAATTCAGGGACGTCCACCCTCAGCGGACAGGGCTCGCCCACCCTCAGCGGGCGGGGTCTGCGTCACTAGTCGCGCAGGTCCTCAGTTTTCGAAAAAATAAAGTCTTCAAAATTAAGACAGGCTCGCCATCTTCAGCCGGCGGGGTCTACATCACAAACCGCGTAGGTCCTTATTTTCAAAAAAGCAAAAAAAATTTCAAAATAGATTCGTTCACTTCTATCGGACGGGGTGTCCACCCTTAGCGGACAAGGTTCGCCATCTTTAGCCGGCGGGGTCTACGCCACAAACCGCGTAGGTCCTTATTTTCAAATTTCAAAAACAGATTCGTCCACTTCTATCGGACGGGGTGTCCACCCTTAGCGGACAGGCTCGCCATCTGTAGCCGGCGGGGTCTGCGCCATTAAAACCGCACAGGTCCTTAGTCGCTGCAGCGATAACTTTTGCTGGATTTTCCTTCGTTTTACGTCCTATAAAAACAAGGGTGCTGGATTTTCCTTCGTTTTACGTCCTATAAAAACAAGGGTGCTGGATTTTCCTTCGTTTTACGTCCTATAAAAACAAGGGGGTTTTCTCGTTTAGCTAGCCCTGAAAATGAGAATCTTTAAAAAACATTTTTACCTCGTGATTGGGCTTGGCCAGGCCCAATTACACTTTATAGCTTTGATTTTGAAAACATCTGTAGCTACTCCCAATGACAAAGTGAGGGAGTTTCTACGCACCTTTAGATCCTTCCAATGACAAAGTGAGGAAGTTTCTATACTATCCGTTGACAAATCCCAATGACACGTGAGGGATATGTCGACACTTCAAGTGATGACCCTTAAGTCAAATGTTATCACTCGGGGGCTCGTGAGACCCTCGCAAAACAGGTCACAACACACCATGGCTTGTGTGACGCACTCCGTCTAATACTTTGACCATCGTCTTACTCCAAGACTCAGTCAAAGTGGGGGCTAACTGTAGACACCTACTTTTGTCCCCATTCCCGCAAGGGAAAGGTTCGATGATGAAAGTGTTAGGTTATGATACATATGACATTACATAGATCATGCGGAAACAACCATTAACCCAGGACTACATATTATTTACACATAATCATATAGCATAATTTAGATGCATACTCTTTGTTGCGTGCCCTCCCTAGCTGCGCCCGAATCGAACAAGAACAAGTCTTTAGGACTCCAAGTGTCGTCCCTCCTTAGATAGTCCACAGCACGTCCGGATCCGCCTTAAGATTGACCAACTAGAATCGCCCTTAAGGTACTAGAAAATTTCGGCACTTTTATGAGCAAGATGTGTGTTTTAATTTTCTCTTAAAAAACTCACTTTTGAATACTTTTAAAACTTGTTATAAATTGTGAGCCCTAGCCTCATATTTATAGGGGTATGGAAAGGGAATCGAAATCCTATTCAGATACAAATTAATTAAACCTAGAATCCTACAAGAACTCTAATTTAATTAATTTATCAAATAGAATTTAGGAATTTAATCTTTAACCGAACTCTGCATGTTTTAGGAAACGTGCACGAACACAAACACTTGCACACACACACGCACGTCAGCCACGATGGGCCCCCATGCGTGCGCGCGAGCAGCAGCCCACGCAGCGCCCGCGCGCGCTACGCGCTGCGCGTGCTGTGCGCGCTGTGCGCGCTGTGCGCGCTGCGCAGCCTGCTGGGCCTGGCCTTGCGCTGGGCCCGGCGTGGCTGTTTGTGCGGCGCGCTTGGCTTGCTGGGAGATGGCCTGGCTTCGTGCTGGGCCTCGTCCGGCAGGCCTCGTCCGATGCTTATTCGTACGATGCGCTTCCGATTAAATTTTCCGATTCCGGAATTCATTTCCGATACGAACAATATTTAATATTTCCGATTCCGGAATTAATTTCCGTTTCGAACAAATATTTAATATTTCCGTTTCCGGAATTATTTTCCGATTCCGGTAATATTTCCGATTCTGACAATATTTCCGTTTCCGGCAATATTTCCGATTCTGGCAATATTTCCATTTCCGATAATATTTTCCGATACGTACCATGTTTCCGTTTCCGGCAACATCTACGACTTGGATAATATTTATATTTCCGATACGATCCATATTTCCGTTTCCGGCAATATCATCGTTTCCGGAGTATTCATTTCTTGCCTGTGACGATCTTAGCTCCCACTGAAACCAAGATCCGTCGGTTCCGAATATTCATAGATGGAGTATTTAATGCCATTAAATACTTGATCCGTTTACGTACTATTTGTGTGACCCTACGGGTTCAGTCAAGAGTAAGTTGTGGATTAATATCATTAATTCCACTTGAACTGAAGCGGCCTCTAGCTAGGCATTCAGCTCACTTGATCTCACTGAATTATTAACTTGTTAATTAATACTGAACCGCAT
Organism: Spinacia oleracea; assembly: GCF_020520425.1. Lineage (NCBI taxonomy): Eukaryota > Viridiplantae > Streptophyta > Magnoliopsida > Caryophyllales > Amaranthaceae > Spinacia > Spinacia oleracea. The sequence continues at coordinate 85,535,235 of NC_079492.1, read as the reverse complement.
TTATTAGACTTAACATAGAATGCATACTTGGACCAAGGGCATTATTTCCTTCAGTCTCCCACTTGTCCTTAGGGACAAGTGTGCATTTCCTAATTCCTTTGTCGCTCGATGCTTGCTCTTGAACATAAGGTAAGAGTTGTCATCCTTATTATGTCCAGAGGTGTTCCTCGGTTTCAGAGTTCAACTGATCAAATAAACAGATAATCATAGCCTATGATTCATCCGAGCACGGCCATGCATTTCACAGTTTCTTGCTCTCCGAGTGGCCTTGTACAACTTTTAAGCATCTCATCCCGATTTATGGGAGGACAATCCCAATCTTGCGATCTTGAGATTAGACTTCGTTTGATAGGTGATTACCTGAGCGTTGCCTTTATAGCCTCCTTTTACGGTGCGACGGTTGGTCAACGTCAAAGCAACCAGTTCTCAAACAAGTAATCTCAAATCACTCAGGTATTGAGGATTTAGTGTCTAATAATTTTAATGAAATTTACTTATGACAGATTTTCATCTCTTACAGTAAAGTTTCATAGGTCTTGTCCGATACTAGTCTTCCCAAAGTAAGTATCTATGCAAATGATTATGACATTGCCATGTCCACATAGTTCAAGAAACAGAACTACTAGTCATCTTGCATTCTAGTCGTCTAACGTTTTCTATGCGTCCAATTTTATAGAAAACTCCGACTAGGGACCATTTTCAACTTTTGACATTCAAGTTCACTTGATAGACATTTCTTAGTCACAGGACTGGTCCTGACAGTCTATCTTGAATATATTGTCAAATTGAAGGGACTCATCATTTAATACTAAACCAAGATTAAATGGAATATGAAAACACATTTCATATATGATAAATGTTCAACCCCAATGTTTTACAACCATGGGCCTCTAACCCATCTTTAAAACATTTCATGGAATTCAAAGCTATGTTTGATTTCCAGTGCTACAACGTGAGTGTTGCTTCTCACTTGTTGCATAGGTTTAGTTATCATGCTTTGCCAATCTTAATATCCTTTTCATTGAATGTTCTTCGAGATATGATGATAAGATCTTTTGAGTTTGTTTATTATGTGATCTAGTCTTTCTTACTTCGATAGTGGTTCTACGCATTTTGCAATGAAGAATCATCAAGTTAGCAGACATGTGATCCACCCAAGTTCAATGAAGAACTCATTAATATAAACAACTCTGTTTTATTGCTTCTTAGGCAATAAGTACTTTTACTTCAACTGTTTAGGTTGCTAGTGATGCTTTGTTTGGATTTGCTTATCCAAGCAGTTCACAGATATGTGGAAGACTTTCCAGCTATATCTTAGAACATATTTAATTTCCCACGCAACAACTCATGGTCTTCAATCCATGTTGCCATTTCAAAACACGATGCTCTTTAGCTCGTCCTTGTCAATGGTTAACTCCAAAGGGTCTTGCTTGATCCTTTGCCAGTGTTTATGCGTGTAGCATCAATATTTAGCATATCTTTATTTCCTTGAATCAAGAAGTAATCCTATGTACCTTTTCAGGTACCATAAGTTTTTCTTGATCTCAATCTAATTGGTCTTCACTTAGATCAATAGAGATTGGTATATGTTCGTCATGCCTAAAGTCATACGATACGTTTTTGGCGATCCTCATATTATATCATACATGATAAATTCTTTTGTAGAATAATTCCCAATTGAATTCTATTCATGTAACTTTAGCTCATTCAATTTCAGTAGATACTGAATCCAGCTAAATTCTTTGACATATAATATAGGTGAAGAATCTCATTAGATTCTTTGATGTTAACTTAGTAAATGCTTATACATAGTTCAAACATCCTTTACTTAGATTTATTCACATGGGTCGAATATCTCCAATGGAGACTTTCGTGTTTGATTTAGTAAATGCCATTACTTAATCCAAAATAATATCATAAGATCTTTGTAAATAGATCTTAATACCCAGTATGTACTAAGTTTCGCCATGGTCCATTATTGATGAATAATTTCAAATCTAAGTCATTAGCATTTGAATGTTATTTCACAATAGAGAGATATGTGTGTGATACACATAGGACCAATTAAGTTTTAAGTACTCCCACTAAACTTCTTATATATCTATAAGAATCATGTATATTTTATGAAACTAAAATACTTATTAGTTTCACTAAAATACAGTTCCAATTCCCAATTGCTTGCTTAAATCTGTACTTAGATTTTATAAGCTAGCTTTCCTTTTCAAGCATTTATTTGGATCCACAAACTCTATGACATACCATGTACATATTGTATTCCATCATTTGATTGAGGAATACGTTTTGTCATCCAATTGCCATATGTACCAATATGCAATCATTGCTTGAATTATAGACTTTAAGCATTACGATTTTGCATGAGGTTTCAACACAATCCATGCCATGAATTTGCTTGTAACCTTTAGCAACTAATCTAGCTTTGTGTGTGAACACAACTCATGTTTGATGGTTTTTATCCTTAAAACAAACTTGCAACCAATAGGTGTGAAACTATTCTTGCAAATCAACAAAATTTCAATTTTGTCATCAAAACATTGAGTATGTTTTATGGCCTCTAACCATTTAAAACATTTGAGTCTATATATGGCCTCTAACCATTTTAGGGAATCTGGGTTTCGTCATAGCTTTCTTACAAGTCACAAACTCATTAATCTACATGATAATAGTTTGACTGCAAGTTGTAGGTTTCTTCACTATCTAATGGAAGAATCGCATAGCTTCAATGACCTGAACTCCATGTTTCTTCACTATCCAATAGAAGAATATCATAGTTCCAGTGACTTGAACTCTATGCCTACTTTGGGTATAGAACATCAAACAAATAGAATATCAATAGCCACTTGAAAGTCCTTTGAATATTCTGTTCTCCTTGAAGCACTTGTAAAGTCTTCTAAGAGATGTCTATTCTTTAAAGCCACTTCTAAAGTCCTTAAAGAATAAGTTCGGATTTTCTGAAGCACTTCGAAAAAGCCTCCGGAATGTCCGTTTATGTTTGTTGTTCGCCTCGAAGACTTTCGAGGTCTATTTTCTCCCACTTGTCATTTTGGAAACGAATCTCCAAAAGGACATTATTTCGAGCAAACAAACATTATGTTCTCAAAAATTCGTGGTAGAAACAATACCCTTGTGTCTCATTTGAATAAATCACAATGAAACATATATCTAGACTTGGGCCTTAGTTTGTTGAATAACAAACACTAAGCTCCCACTGAGTTTAGCAACTCTTTAGATATATATAATTGAAAAGATATCCTGAAATTACTTTTCAATAGCTTTGACGAATTTGGTTTAGTTTGGTGGTAGTTGAGCATTTTGTTTTAGAAATTATAGGAAAAGTTTTTATGATTCATCATTAATCGAATCAAGTACCAATTGACTTCGATTATTCCAACTAAGATATGCTATATCTTATGGAGCTAGATTGTGAAATTTAACACACAATCATTGATGATCATATTTGGTCTCAAGTAATCATCAACATGATCTAACCTAGATCTTTATGATTTCTTGCCAAGTGGATTTTATACTTCTGAATCTTTGAACTAGCCAAACAGATTCAACTTATATCATATTTGAGTAAATAAACAAATCCATAAAGTCATAAAACCTTTCTTTAGCTTTAAACTCTATCGTCTAGGCGTTCTAACAATAGTTCATATTCTTTGTTACTTTCAACAAGTAAGACTAGCTTGTCTTAAGTTGATCTAGAAATCAACCAACTTTCAAAAAGTCCATCAAAATAGAGCTTATGAATGTTAACTTGTTGATATGGTCTAAGCAACAATGCCAAAGATTAGTGGAACTCAAATCAAGGGGTTGATTTGAACCTAGTAAAGTTCTTTAAAGAGTTGTTTGTTTTAATCAAGCATATTGACTCAACCTGTAATTGACCATTTCATTCAAATAAACAAACAAACATTGTTTTTGTTTTTCTCGAATGTGAGTCTTTCTGTGTTTGAAAACAGAAATTTAGGTATGTTGATTATGGAACAAAATAGCCATTAAGTTCCAGCCTTTGAAAGGACTTAAAACAAACTAGATGACCCTACAACTAATGTAGCATTGCCATGCTTCATTTCCCACTTGTAGGTCATTAGTGTATCCTAGCTTCCATTGTTTGAGTTATTACCGAAGTAAGAACCTTAAGCGGTATATGATACCAAGGAAGTTTGATTGCTAGGTCACTTCTCTTTAAACATAAATTTATAGGTAGAAACGGAATCGTAAATTCCTTTCATTTGTTCCTCGTTTTCCTATTTCTTGTACCCTTTCTTATAGTCTTAAGAATTGAATTCTTTAGTGTTGACTTTTATACTTTGTTAGACATGTCCAATGTCACCAACAAGGTTCTTTACCATTTTAATTTATGTTGAATATTTTGTTTCAACTAGATGATCTTACCAGAAGCTTCTAAAGTTCTCTAAGCATCGATCTATTCGAATGTCTAGGGACTAGACTCATTCGAGAATTAAATGGACAAAGATAATAGGTTATTAACCATTGGTAAAGCTGAGCGTTTAAGCTCAATGCTTTATGATCTCAAAACTACAGTGTATTTTGAAATCACAAGCACCAATTGGTTTGCCATTCGATTTTGATATTCGAAAACAACCATAAAAGTCGATATAAGAAACGTACATTTTAAATTGCTCACTTTCTCTCTTTTCCATGAATCGATCTTGGATTCACTACCAATCGAGGAAATTTACTGTTACCTTTCTAAAAGGATTTATTGCAGTGCAAGATATTTAATTATAAACAATAATTAAAACATACATTGAAGCATGCAAAGTCTAAACATTTATCATGAATAATAACTTGAAATTAAAGCAACCATGCAATTCAAACAAGTTATTAGCATTTTATTCGATTTTATTGTTCCGGCAGGTGTGAATAAAATGATTCCAAGACCCTAAAACCATTGAAGAACTAAGCACAGTTTGTCGACTTAATCCTAAAACATCTTAGGTAAGCAAAAGCCTTTTGCTAATAGTCTAGAAACTACTCTTGGTTGATAGGTACGTCTAAGAACTTGTTAGGTAAACCTATCGATTTTGCCACGACATAAAAGGACTCCTTACTTATATCGTTGAGTTTCACCAAAACTAACATGTACTCACAATTATTTGTGTACCTTGCCCCTTTAGGACCAATAAGTAACACCTCGCTGAGCGAAAACTATTACTAGATTGATGTAAAGGATATCCAAGCAAGTGTATATTTTGGCATGGCACCTTTTAACTCAATTTTTAAGTTTGGAACTTAAGGCTCTTACTATGTTGGTTAGATTTTAAGTGAACTAAAATCCTTAATCATGCAACATAATCAAGCTTTTGATCTCATGCATTTTAAGACATATTTAAAAGCAATAAATAACTTAAAACATGCATAAGATATTTGTGATCTAGTATGACCCGACTTCATCTTGAAGCTTTAACTTCAAAGTCCGTCTTGAAAATCTCCGTGGGAGGCACCATTTTCTTCAAATAGGATAAGCTATAACTAATTACAACTATTTGATGGTACGCAGACCATATTTGAATTGAAAAATAACTTTGGTACTTCAGACCAATTACATTCAAATTAATGGTACGGAGACCATATTTTCTATCCTATTTGGGCCATACTAGTCACTTCATAACCTGCAAAACAGTACATATACAATATATACCATTCACCCATTCATTATCATGAATGGCCCACATAGCTGGTTAGTAAAACACATTATGCATCACCTAAACATTTGCAGCAATTAATCAAGGGCTCCAATAATCTACCAATTATTCAGTCCTTATTAATTCTAATCAAGTTGTTTTAACCTTAAGGATTTGTAGACCTAATCAAGAGTTTATGACTAAAAAGCGCTCCCACTTAAACCAATAAATTCATATGCTTTACCAATTTTAAACATAAAAATGTATTTCTAGTCTAACCGGAAACATACAAATTTAATTAAAATTTAAAGCTCATATAAATTTATAATTGAATCCAAAAAGTTTAATTTAATTTCAGTCGTATTTAAATTAATTCATGATTTTAATTTTAGTAAAATAATTAGAATAAATAAAATTTATTATAATTACAATATTCAAAATTAAAATCCAAGAAAATAATTTAAATTATTAATTTTAAAATTAATTAAAATTACGTGAACTGAAATTTTCAAATTAAACATTCAAAACGATCTAATCGTAACGCAAACACCCTACGCATTGCACGCCCATGGGCCGCACGCACACAGCCATTGCTGGCCATGTGCGCGCAGCCCATGCGCTCGTCGCATAGCTGCTGCATCCCCATCGCAAGCCTCCGCACGCATTGGTGCTCGCTGCGCGCGCCAGCGCTCATCGCACGCGAGCTATCGCTCGCAGTGCGCGCGCGACATCGCTCGCTGGGCGCGCGAGCCATCGCTCGCTGGGCGCGCGACATCGCTCGCTGGGCGGGCGACATCGCTCGCTGTGCGCGCGAGCAATGCTGGCAATGCGCGCGAGTCCTCGCTCGTTGTGCGCGCGAGCAATGCTGGGCGCAGCGCTCGTGGCACGCGAGCTTGCGCTCGCTGCGCGCGAGGCTGCGCGCTCTTGTGCGAGGCAGCGCGCGTTGTGGCGCAGCTCGCTTGCTGCCCACACGCGACTGCCTTGGCTCGCCCTTCGCCCATGCCCATTCGTCCATTGATCGTGGCACACGACACAAGGCAGGGCTGCTGCCTTGTGCTCGTGCACTACGCATTTGCTCATTGCATTCGTGCCGCACGGGCGACGAGCTCCCTTGCTCGTCGTCGCATGCCCGCATTATACAACACCCCTTAAGGGTAACACGAAGCGTCCATTGCTTCGTGCGTGCAAGTTTTATGAACGAATCGCATAAAAATTTAAAATTTATATTTAAAATTAATGACAAATTAATAAATAATATTAATTTCATAATTTTAGGGCGAAAAATCGAAAATTTATTATCCAATTGATTTCCGATTGTTATGGATTCAAGTCTAGGTCATAAAAATTTAAAATTTATCATAAATTTACAATTTTTATGGTGGTTTTTAATCATAGGTTTCTAATTAAATTACAATTAATTATGAAAATCAAATTAATTCTAAATTATTCTAATTTTCAACAAATTAATTATAATTACAAATTAGATTGCATAATTAACAAGACTAGGCATTCAAACTTGTTAAACATATGCAGTAGGTCAATAAAAAATTCAAGATTTATCAACAAGAATCGCAAATATTTAATTTAACATCTTAAATTTACGAAATTTTGCATTCGAAAAACTAAAACCTTCGAAAAGTCATAGTTAGGCTTCGAATTTGAGAATTCTGGGTTCGGCAGAAAAATACTCTTTTTGTCAAAATTGTAGAATGCCTTTTACATGCGGAATTGACATGCGAAAATCACTCGATTTGGATGAGTAACGAAGAAACTGCCGAAAAACTGCGTACGTATAATTTAAATAAACGCAATTTGCAATTAATTAACAATTACGAAAATTAATCACCCCTTTTAATTCATGCAAATTTGTAATATTTAACCATGTTCATGCAATTTAGATTATGAAAATAATAAGGGGCTCTGATACCACTGTTAGGTTATGATACATATGACATTACATAGATCATGCGGAAACAACCATTAACCCAGGACTACATATTATTTACACATAATCATATAGCATAATTTAGATGCATACTCTTTGTTGCGTGCCCTCCCTAGCTGCGCCCGAACCGAACAAGAACAAGTCTTTAGGACTCCAAGTGTCGTCCCTCCGTAGATAGTCCACAGCACGTCCGGATCCGCCTTAAGATTGACCAACTAGAATCGCCCTTAAGGTACTAGAAAATTTCGGCACTTTTATGAGCAAGATGTGTGATTTAATTTTCTCTTAAAAAACTCACTTTTGAATACTTTTAAAACTTGTTATAAATTGTGAGCCCTAGCCTCATATTTATAGGGGTATGGAAAGGGAATCGAAATCCTATTCAGATACAAATTAATTAAACCTAGAATCCTACAAGAACTCTAATTTAATTAATTTATCAAATAGAATTTAGGAATTTAATCTTTAACCGAACTCTGCATGTTTTAGGAAACGTGCACGAACACAAACACTTGCACACACACACGCACGGCAGCCACGATGGGCCCCCATGCGTGCGCGCGAGCAGCAGCCCACGCAGCGCCCGCGCGCGCTGCGCGCTGCGCGTGCTGTGCGCGCTGTGCGCGCTGCGCAGCCTGCTGGGCCTGGCCTTGCGCTGGGCCTGGCGTGGCTGTTTGTGCGGCGCGCTTGGCTTGCTGGGCGATGGCCTGGCTTCGTGCTGGGCCTCGTCCGGCAGGCCTCGTCCGATGCTTATTCGTACGATGCGCTTCCGATTAAATTTTCCGATTCCGGAATTCATTTCCGATACGAACAATATTTAATATTTCCGATTCCGGAATTAATTTCCGTTTCGAACAAATATTTAATATTTCCGTTTCCGGAATTATTTTCCGATTCCGGTAATATTTCCGATTCTGACAATATTTCCGTTTCCGGCAATATTTCCGATTCTGGCAATATTTCCATTTCCGATAATATTTTCCGATACGTACCATGTTTCCGTTTCCGGCAACATCTACGACTTGGATAATATTTATATTTCCGATACGATCCATATTTCCGTTTCCGGCAATATCATCGTTTCCGGAGTATTCATTTCTTGCCTGTGACGATCTTAGCTCCCACTGAAACCAAGATCCGTCGGTTCCGAATATTCATAGATGGAGTATTTAATGCCATTAAATACTTGATCCGTTTACGTACTATTTGTGTGACCCTACGGGTTCAGTCAAGAGTAAGCTGTGGATTAATATCATTAATTCCACTTGAACTGAAGCGGCCTCTAGCTAGGCATTCAGCTCACTTGATCTCACTGAATTATTAACTTGTTAATTAATACTGAACCGCATTTATTAGACTTAACATAGAATGCATACTTGGACCAAGGGCATTATTTCCTTCAGAAAGCATAAATCTCCACTTGACAACGCATCTCCTATAAAATAAATGAATCTCGATTCCCCATTTCATTTCACCCGAGACCTGCTATTTATGGAAACCTGCTAAAAATAGTAACTGCCGTAAAAGGTAGCTTCTAAAAGTGGCAAATCATAAGAGATAGAAACCTGTCAGAATTAGGTGTTGCATTCCAACATAAATCCTAAATGAGATAGAAAACTACGAGAATCCTATTCCTAATATGATTCGGAAAAAAGAGTTACGTATTAATTGAAATCCTAACGAGCCTAGAGTTCGTAACGGGCCCAGACGCATTCCGTCATAAAATTGATACGCGCTAAAAGACTCGAATTAATCTCAAACTCTACGGATTTCAGGAATCCGAATCTGACTAAAGAAATCAGCCCAGACCCTATTTTCAACGCCTGGCTCTGGGCGCCGAAATCTTCGGCGCCTAGGCCTGGGCGCTGAAAAGACCTGGGTATGTGTTTTTTCCTAATTCTTTATGGATTAGAACTCTGCAATTCTATCTTTCCACGAACTCTCCCCTATAAATAGACCCCTAAATTCGACATGAAAAGAACACACAACAACACACAATTATATTCTGAGTATTGACTCCAACCCTTAGCCTAAGCCTCTCGCTGCGAAACTGTTCACGCGTTCTGTCGCAATCGATCCATAAATCGAACAGAACGTATCCTGTCCCATAATTGAGATTCGTTAAATAAAAAGGAGAAATAGCAAAGTCAAAGTGGTTAGTTTTCTGAGAACCGTGACGCACCTCTCAAGGGTGCGTCGTAATGTGTCCCTTTTCGATGATTTAACTGCTTTCCTCGCCCTTTTTATGAACTGTTAAACTAACCTAATCTGATTGTTCTATCACGCCTAACAAATATAATATTTTTGGGAAATCGGATTATCATGCTAGGTCCCTTAATGCTATTTAAATCAGATAATCACGATCGAATTAGTATTATGTGTTGCATATTGCTAAAATCAATTCAGATTAGTTTAATAGTTAACGCATGTCCCTTCAATTATTTATGCTGAGCTAGTAAGGATATCCTGCCTCTGGAGTTATCGACGAGCGAAGTACTCCTCTCGGTAGTTACAGTCCCCCGAACCCTCAATCTCTACCTTGCGGGTGTATGTTGAGAGATCCCCACACCAGGGATCACAAGGGAACCTACGGCCGTCGTGGTCAAACATAATTGCACTCCCTTTATGTCACGATAACCGGGTTTTGTCAGTTTTTCTCATTGTCGTTAAAAACTGAATGGCGACTCCTATATTACTAGTCAATTGGGTGTAAACTCACAGGAAATCCAATTACACTTGATTGAATAAAAAGAATCGTCACACCCACGAGGGACGAGGTCACGCATTAGCCTCGCGCTTTTTCGACCCCCTCACAACTATCAAAGTAAGAAAGACTAGATCACATTATAAACAAACTCAAAAAGATCTTATCATCATATGTCGAAAAACATTCGATGAAAGGGATAAGCATGATAACTAAACCTATGCAACAAGTCAGAAGCAACACTCACATTGTAGCACTGGAAATCAAGCATAGCTTTGAAATTCCATGAACTGTTTTAAAGATGGGTTTGAGGCCCATGGTTGTAAAACATTGGGGTTAAATATTTATCATATATGAAATGCATTTTCATATTCCATTTAATCTTGGTTTAGTATTAAATGATGAGTCCCTTCAATTTGACGATATATTCAAGATAGACTGTCAGGACCAGTCTTGTGACTAAGAAATGTCTATCAAGTGAACTTGAATGTCAAAGGTTGAAAATGGTCCCTGGTCGGAGTTTTCTATAAAATTGGACGCATAGAAAACGTTAGACGACTAGAATGCAAGATGACTAGTAGTTCTGTTTCTTGAACTATGTGGACATGGCAATGTCATAATCATTTGCATAGATACTTACTTTGGGAAGACTAGTATCGGACAGACCTATGAAACTTTACTGTAAGAGATGAAAATCTGTCATAAGTAAATTTCATTAAAATGATTAGACACTAAATCCTCAATACCTGAGTGATTTGAGATTACTTGTTTGAGAACTGGTTGCTTTGACGTTGACCAACCGTCGCACCGTAAAAGGAGACTATAAAGGCAACGCTCATGTAATCACCTATCAAACGAAGTCTAATCTCAAGATCGCAAGATTGGGATTGTCCTCCCATAAATCGGGATGAGATGCTAAAAGTTGTACATGGCCACTCGGAGAGCTAGAAACTGTAAAATGCATGGCCGTGCTCAGATGAATCATAGGCTATGATTATCTGTTTATTTGATCAGTTGAACTCTGAAACCGAGAAACACCTCTGGACATAATAAGGATGACAACTCTTACCTTATGTTCAAGAGCAAGCATCGAGCGACAAAGGAATTAGGTAATGCACACTTGTCCCTAAGGACAAGTGGGAGACTGAAGGAAATAATGCCCTTGGTCCAAGTATGCATTCAATGATAAGTCTAATAAATGCGGTTCAGTATTAATTAACAAGTTAATAATTCAGTGAGATCAAGTGAGCTGAATGCCTAGCTAGAGGCCGCTTCAGTTCAAGTGGAATTAATGATATTAATCCACAACTTACTCTTGACTGAACCCGTAGGGTCACACAAATAGTACGTAAACGGATCAAGTATTTAATGGCATTAAATACTCTATCTATGGATATTCGGAATCGACGGATCTTGGTTTCAGTGGGAGCTGAGATCGTCACAAGCAAGTGAATACTCCGGAAACGATGATATTGCCGGAAACAGAAATATGGATCGCATCGGAAATATAAATATTATCCAAGTCGTAGATGTTGCCGGAAACGGAAACATGGTACGTATCGGAAAATATTATCGGAAATGGAAATATTGCCGGAATCGGAAATATTGCCGGAAACAGAAATATTGTCAGAATCAGAAATATTATCGGAATCGGAAAATAATTCCGGAAACGGAAATATTAAATATTTGTTCGAAACGGAAATTAATTCCGGAATCGGAAATATTAAATATTGTTCGTATCGGAAATGAATTCCGGAACCGGGAATTTAATCGGAAGCGTATCGTACGAATTAACATCGGACGAGGCCTGCCGGACGAAGCCCCAGCACGAAGTCGGGCCATCGCCCAGCAAGCAAGACGCACGCCAACACGCACAGCCCATGGCAGCGCCAGGCCCACCGCAAGGCAGGCCCAGCGCGCCAAGGCGTGGCTGCGTAGCGTGGGCTGCGTAGCGTGGGCCAAGCGCACGTACGCGTGGGCGCCCTCGTGGCTTCGTGCGTGTGTGTGTTTGTGTCCATGCACAATTCCTAAATCTATTAGGATTTGGTGTATGATTAAATTCCTATTCCTAAAAGGATTATTTAATTAATTAGAGTCCTTGTAGGATTCTAAGTTTAATTAAATCGTATCCTACTATGATTTCAATTCCCTTTCCAAACCTCTATAAATAAGGGCCTAGGGTCATAATTTATGGACATGGGATTGAAGTATTCTAAGGGTAAGTTTTGAAAGAAAAATAAGCCAAACACTTGCAAACACTTAACCGAATTTCCTAGTAACCTTAAGGGCGATTCTAGTTGGTCTAACTTGAGGCGGATCCGGACGTACTGTGGACTATCTACGGAGGGACGACACTTGGAGTCCTAAACAATTATTCTTGTTCGGTTCGGGCGCAGCTAGGGAGGGCACGCTACAAAGTGTATGCACCTAAATTATGCTAAATGATTATGTGTAAATAATATGTTTCCTGGCATTAAGGTTTTTCCGCATGATTTATGTTTTGTCATATGTATCATAGCCTAACAAGTGTGGCAACGTGCTATTTGTGCATTGTGTGGGCGTCTTTGCACGCGTGAATGGCTAACCTCGAGTTCTAGCTTGCCAAAACCCATTATCCTCCAACTAGGAAACCAAACCCCTTAGGAGCATCATTCAAACCTCATGCATCTAAAATCGCCTTTTTAAGGTCTTTTAGGAGTGCCACTCCTTTTGATTCAAAACCCTTAAACACGCCTCACGCACAAATGCCAAGTTCAAAATTCAATCTAACGGCGTCATAATGCCGGATTTTCGAGTCCAAATTCCAAGTTCCAAATTTAAAATCCAATCCAACGGCGTCACAATGCCGGATTTTCCATTTCAAAACCTCAAAATTCAAATTCAAGTTCCAATCCAACGGCGTCATAATGCCGGATTTTCCATTTCAAAACCTCAAAATTCAAACTCAAGTTCAAATCCAACGGCGTCATAATGCCGGATTTTCCATTTCAAACCTCAAATTTCAAATTCAAGTTCAAATCCAACGGCGTCATAATGCCGGATTTTTTCCATTTTCAAAACCCCAAGTTTCAAATTCAAGTTCAAATCCAATGGCGTCATAATGCCGGATCTTCTAGTCCAAATTTCGAGTTTCAAGTCCAAATTTCCTAGTCCAAACCTCAATTTTCAAATCCAAATCCAACGGTGTCATAATGCCGGATTTTCCAATTCAAATTTCGAGTTTCGAGTTTCAAGTCACGATTCAATCCAACGGCGCCATAATGCCGGAGTTTCTAGTCAAAACTCCTATTTCCAAGTTCAAAACTCAAACCCAACGGCGTCATAATGCCGGATTTTCTAGTCAAAATTTCAAATTCCAAGTTCAAAACTCAAATCCAACGGCATCATGCCGGATTTTCTAGTTCAAACATTCAAATCTTCAAACCCTCAAGTTGCCAATTCCAATCTCAAAACCTCAAGTTCAAATGTCTAAACTCATGATCGGCGTAATGCCAACCTTTTCAAATCCAATTTTCAAAACCTCAAATCCCATGTCAATCTTTCGAGTTTCAATTCCTATGCTCAAAGTTTCAAGTTCCAAATTCATATTGTCGTAATGCCGACCTTTTCCATTCCATATTTCAAACCTCAAGCTCGAAGTTCTAAAATCCAACCTTTCAAATCTCAAGTCTTATGTTCGAAACTTTCCAATTCCAAATCCATGATGGCATAATTTCCCTCATTCAATCTCATTTTCAAACACTTCAAAATTCCAAGTCCACGGCGGCATAATGCCGGACTTTCAAATTCCCAAATTCAATGTCTCAAATTCATGGCGGCGTAATGCCGGATTTTCCATATTCAAAGCCTCACATTCTATATACAAAAGTGCGTCCTTTCCAGTTCAAAGTTCAAACTTCAAATTAAATTCAAACTTCAAACTCATTTTCGAGCTGGAAATCCTTGCCTTCCATTGCTCTCAAATTCAAAATTACAAACATTTCCAATGGGTTGAAACTCCCCTGAAATAATACAAATTCGATCCCTCAAAACACTTCCAATGGGTTGAAAATCCCTTGAAATAGTACAAATTCAAATTCCTATTCAATGGGTTGAAAATCCCCTGAAATAATACAAGTCCAATTGTCAAATGGGTTGAAAATCCCCTGAAATAATACAAGTTCAAAACCCTCTTTTCCAATGGGTTGAAAATCCCCTGAAATAATACAAGTTCCAATTCTCCAACGGGTTGAAAATCCCCTGAAATAGTACAAGTTCAAATTTCGCATCCTATTCCTGGGTTGAAACTCCCCTAAAATATTCCAAGTCTTATCAACGGGTTGAAATTCCCCTAAAATATTGACGGGTTGAAATTCCCTTAAAATAATACAAAATCAATTCCCTTTCAATTGGGTTGAAATTCCCTTCAAATATTCCGAGTCCGACGGGTTGAAATTCCCCTAAAATATTGACGGGTTGAAATTCCCTTGAAATAATACAAAATTCAATTTCCCAGTACAAGTCCAATTTCGAAATTCTCAATGGGTTGAAACTCCCCTCAAATAGTCCAAAGTCCAATAGGTCGAAATATTCTTTCGACATTCCAAGTTCTAGTACAAAGAGTCAACTTCCCCAAAAGAATGAAGACTCCTCTCAAACACTTCCAACGGTTTGCAAATCCCGAATACAAGTACAAAAATCCAAAATCCCGAATCTTCGGAGTGGCACTTAGAGTCAAGTCTAGGTCTCATTCATTGAATGCATATCATATCATGTGTCGGGAAGTCCAAGTTCTAAATCATGTGGTATGTCCTAAATAGGAGTCCTAGGATCCTGTGGGTTCGCCGAAGAGGAGAGAGGTTGAGAAGAACTCCATCAGCCCTAGCCTCCCTCACAGCCGGCATCGAACGAGCAGCCAGTTCATCTCCTACAAATCAAGCTTCAAGTCCCTCAAAATATCTGCTCCAAATGGCAAAATGTTCAAGATTATTGTGGGCGAAGGAACTATGATGAGCGAGTCCGAGTCGGAGGATGAGTCTGGATCCGAGTCTAGCAATGAGTCTAAGAGTCTAGAACTAGAGTCTTGCATCAATCAAGAGCTTCTAAAGGCCGAGCTTCAAGTCAAAACAATCGATGTAATTTCTACTTACTCTTCGAGTTCTAATTCAAAACACAATCCTAATCCAAACAACTTTGCTTCACAAGAAACTGACTTTGAAATTCTAAAAGCTATCGAAAATCATGAAAACGGGACGCCCATAATTGAGGAAACAGAAAATATTAACCTTTCTAACAACAGTGATTCAAAGCTAGTTCAGATTGGTTTAACTCTATCTCAAGCAGAGCGAGATGGTCTTATCAAGCTACTTTCAGAGTACATAGACGTCTTCGCATGGTCCTATCATGATATGCCAAGGGTTGATCCAAGCATCGGTCAGCATACAATTCCCCTTGTTCCAGGTTCAAAGCCCATCAAGCAGAAACTCCGTCGCATGAAACCGGACGTTTCTCTCAAAATTCAAGAAGAGGTCTCCAAGCAGCTAGAGGCCGGGTTTATTCGAGAAGCAAAGTATCCAGAATGGATTGCAAATGTCGTCACAGTTCCAAAGAAGGATGGCAAAGTACGAATGTGTGTGGACTACAGAGATCTTAACAGGGCCAGCCCTAAAGATGGTTTTCCATTACCCCACATCGACATCCTGGTCGACAGCACCGCAAATCATGCCTTACTCTCTTTTATGGACGGGTATGCAGGCTACAATCAAATTCCCATGGCAGAGGAGGACATGGAGACGACAACCTTCATCACTCAGTGGGGTACATATTGCTATACAGTTATGCCGTTCGGACTAAAGAACGCAGGAGCAACCTATCAAAGAACAGCCACAACCATCATGAGCGATATGATTCACAGGGAAATTGAGGTATATGTCGACGACATGATTGTCAAATCCAAAGAGCGACACAAGAATACCTCATTACTTCAAAAGTTTTCAACAGGCTCAGGCAATACAACATGAGGCTCAATCCGCAAAAGTGTGCATTCGGGGTAACGTCACGCAAGTTACTCGGATATGTTATCAGCTCTCGGGGCATAGAGGTTGATCCTTCGAAAATCAAGGCAATTCTCGAGATGCAACCACCAACGAATGAAAAGGAAATTCGGGTTTTCTCGGCAGACTACAATATATCAGTATGTTCATTTCAAGACTCACGATGATCTATGAACCAGTATTTCGAAAGCTCCGAAAAAGCGAGCCCAAAGTGTGGGATGACGACTGTCAGCATGCATTTGACACTATCAAGGATTACCTTTCCAACCCACTAGTACTAAAGCCAGCCATGCCAGGAATTCCCCTCATGCTCTACCTCACAACCACAAATTCAGCAGTAGGGGCTATGCTCGCCCTGGAAGTTGAAGGCAAGGAGAACGCTGTATACTACATAAGCAAAAAACTGATCGAGTACGAGACCAAGTACACTCAGCTCGAGAAACTGAGCATCGCCTTGGTTTGGGCCACAAAGAAACTACGGCACTACATGCTCTCCCATACAATACATGTGATCAGCAAAGCCGATCCTCTCAAGTATCTATTCCAAAAACCAGCTCTCAACGGACGGTTGTCCAGGTGGTTGGTCATGTTAGCAGAATTCGATCTCAAATACATCCCGCAGAAATCTATCAAGGGTTCAGCAGTCTCAGACTTCCTAGCCGAGTGTCCCGTCGAGGCAGAAGAGGAGGATTACGACTTACCCGACGAGCAAATCCTAATGACCAGTGATGACAGTTGGTCAATGCATTTTGACGATGCTTCAAATCAGAACGGGTGTGGTGTTGGAGTAATTCTAGTAGCCCCAGACGGCACTCACATTCCTATATCAGCAAAACTGTAATTCAACGTCACAAACAATGCGGCGGAATATGAAGCATGCATCATGGGCCTGGAATCCGCCTTAGCATTAGGTGTCCAGAAACTTCGAGTGTACGGGGATTCTTCCCTAATCATCAATCAAATTTCCGGCAAATGGAAAGTAAGGAGCGAGAGCTTGGATCCATACCAGTCCTACCTTGAGCAGCTGTCTGAGCAGATAGAAGAGCTACTCAATACATACCTCCCGGCAGAGGAGAACCAATTCGCCGATGCACTTGCAAAGCTGGCCTCAATGATCAACATCCCAAATGGCATGGCTGAAATGCCACTTACAATTAAAACACGTCAAGAAGCAGCATATGTCCATGCTATTGACGACGTCGAGCAAGACGGAGATGAACCTTGGTTTACAGACATTCAAAGGTATCTGCAAAATTCAGAGTATCCCCCGCACTTTTCAAGAAAAAATCGAAGGGCTCTACGACTACAATCAGCCAATTTCGTCATAGAAGGTGACATTCTATACAAAAGGTCCATTGGCGGTCCTAACCTCCGATGTGTTGACAAGCACGAAGCTCAAAGAGTCATGGACAACATACATGCTGGAGTCTGTGGCACCCACATGAACAGGAAGATGCTAGCCCTCAAGACCATCAGGGCTCGATACTACTGGACTACCCTCAAACGGGATTGCTACTTCTTTGTCAAGAAATGTCCTACCTGCCAAAAGTGTGCGAATCTGAAGCACATTCCTTCATGATTGCTATACTCTCAATCATCACCGTGGCCATTCTCAGGCTGGGGTATCGACGTCATCGGCAAAGTCACTCCAACGGGCACCGGGGGTCATGAGTTCATACTGGTTGCTATCGACTACTTTACCAAATGGGTCAAGGCCAGATCATTCAAAGTGTTGGGTTCCAAGCAAGTGGCCCAGTTCATATAAGAAAACATCATATGTAGATGCGGCGTTCCTCATGAGTTCATCAGTGACCAGGGAACCCATTTTCAAGGAGAGTGTGAACATCTATTCACCGAGTACAAGATTCAACATCATCGCTCTTCGCCTTATCGCCCACAAACCAATGGGGCAGTCGAAGCAGCCAACGAAAATGTCAAGACCATCATCATGAAAATGACTACCAATTACAAGGACTGGCCCCAGAAGCTGCATTTCGCATTGTGGGGGTATCGAACTTCAATTCGCACTTCAACTGGTGCAACTCCATTTTCATTGGTCTATGGAATGGAAGCAGTACAACCTATCGAGCTGGAGATACCTTCTCTAAGAATAGTCCTCGAAAGCAAAATCCCAGAAGCTACATGGGTACAAGCACGATATGACGAGCTAGTCATGCTGATGAGCGTCGGCTTCAAGCCGCTCACCATGTAGAAGTCTATCAGCGCCTAGTGGCCAGACATTTCAACAAAAGGGTCAGAACCCGAAACATCAAAGAAGGCGAGCTTGTCCTGAAAGCCCTTCGCAAAAGCACCATGGACCCAAGGGGAAAATTCAAACCCAACTGGGAAGGCCCATACATTGTCAAGAAGATCCTCTCCGGGGAGCAGTCGAACTAACAGACGTCGATAGAACAGAATTCAGATCTCTGACCAACCTCGATCAACTCAAGAAGTTCTATGTCTAAGTTCCATGTTAAAATTCAAGAATCCAATTCAAAGTCCTGTAAGGTAGTCAGAACTACGTCCGGCCTGATTCCCTAACGGGACACGTAGGCAACCTCATTTCGAGGCCCGGCCACTTTAATACAAAAAAATTCAAAATTTCCAAAATTCAAAATTTCCTCAATTAAGGGCATCCTAAAAATCAAATCAAATTTCAAAACTCAATTGTTGTTGTCTTTATTCCAAATGTGCCAATTCAAAGCAAAGCATGTTCAACCGGAATTTAACACAATAACTCTTTATTTGGCTCTAAGGCCTCCAAAGCTAATTCAAATACAAAGTCAGGATCAAGTGAAGCAAAGTTCAAAGCCTTTTTCACTTCCTAAACACATTTTCTAAACACATCTTCCAAACACATTCCAAATACAATTCTTTCCAATACAATTTCAAACACATTTAGCCTACAAAGATCTAGGGTCGGGCGACTATGCTCTCGAGTCTTGGCACCTTGCTAGCCTTCTAAGACGGGAGGACAAAGAACCTCCTTTGGACTCCGAACGGTCAAGCACCGGATGGGCCACACTCCCATCACCTTCCTCATAGTCAGTTCATGCAGGACGTCTAGCTCTAGAACCTCGGACTCTAGCTGGTCCGGAGAGAGAAATGTCCCTCTGGCTTAGGCCTCTCATCCATACAATGTAGCCCACAGACAGAGTAACTGACTCAGGTGGGAACTGGATACTCAAGAATGGCTTGGCGACCCAATACCGCCTCCAAACTTCAATTCGAGTTGCATTCAGCGCAACAGGTTTCGGGTTCTCTTCAGCACAGTCCGGGATCTCCTGTTTCAAGCCATACTGTCTCATCCCTCGAGTAGGCGAGTAGAAGACCAGCATTGTGAGGCTTGGCACCCTCAAAGCAGGAGAATTAGAGGCATGTCTCATGGCAGCAATTCCCCACCAAGGAACTACCCACATTATACAAGATTCAATTCCAGAGAGTGCGCATCGCCACTCGTCCAATAAAAGTTGGCCATACATCATGGGCCGCACAATGAACCCTTTCCTATTATAGCTCTCCATGTTCTCCGGTGGTGCCACCAGCATGAACCTCTCCATAAGCCAAACCTTGGGGAGTATACAAGAAACGCATTTCAAAATTCAACATTCAAAATTCAAATACAAGTACAAATTCAACATACAAGAAAGCTCCAGATCCTTACTTGGAGTAACACCGGACTTCCCGATGGCAAAGAAGAGGGATCCAACTTCAGCAAGTCAAGGCCCAATAATGTTTCTCCAATCACAAGCGGCATTGGGTTCCGACCATTAGCAAACTGCTCTACAATCTCTATTAGGGAGGCATCGCCGTAGCCAAACCCCTGCTTCGAAAAGAGGAAGCGAGCAAAGATGCAAAAGCTCAAGGCCCTCAAGCGGAAAACTTTGGGAACATCAGGCCCAGCAAAGTAGGTGACAAGGAGGGACAAATCCACCCCTCTGCCATATACAACTGCACTCAAAAGTGGGGGCTTCAAGCCCAAATATCTTTCAAAGCCCAAGAAAAAGTGTTCTTCAACACTGGGTATGCATGGCTCCAGCATGATGGGCCACCCCAATATGGCACTAAACTCTTCAGGGAGGGGACATACCTCATTATTCCCAAAGCGGACGACATGATGATTCAGATCCCAAGCCTCCAAAGCAGCAAGAATGAAGTGCACATCCAGCTTTACAAACCGGAAGGAGGCGAGCACCCCAAGATGCATGCCATCAAGCTCCCTTTTCTCCAATTTGCCTAGCGAACCAAGCCACGAGTTTAAGGAATTTTCCAAAGGACATAGGCATTTTCTCTCTTCTTTCGTGAGGAAACAACATACAAGGAATAGCAGGGAAGGATTGATGCAAGAAATGATCCGAAATACTCCCTATTTATGCAGGAGTCGGCTTGCACGACAACACACTGGCGCCAGGCGCCATGTCCTGCGCTAGGCGCAGGGGCCTGCAGCGAAGGACGAGGCCACTGTCCTCATTTATGACTCCGAGTACACACTCTTTAGTGTTTCGGACAGCAAAGTACAAACCTCCATTATTCAAGATTCCAAAGCCGTAAGCCGCGCAAATTCAAGCAGTCCGGATCAACGTTTTGGGCAGATTTCGGGTCAATTTATTCAAAATTCAAGCATTATAGTCCTAGATCGGCGTCCTAAGTCGAGTCTGCATATGCATAGCAAAAGTTGAATATACTTTGACTTGTGCTTTTCCTAACCAAAAAACCTCAGTCAAAGTGGGGGCTTTATAGTGGGTATATACACCCGAAAAAATGGGCAAATTTTTTTTCAAATTTTTTGCAAAATTATCATGCATGCATATAGCTACAAATTTTAGGGCACACACAACGCATACAAGATCAAACATTCAAACATACAAAAGCCAAAACTTCAAAAAATTTCCAAACCAATTCAAGTTCAAAACCATACAACCATAAAAAATTCAAGTTCCAAAACCACACAAATCCATACAAATACAATCCAGCCTATACAAAATCAACCCAGGCAAGCTGGAACTCGCTATCATGCAGGGTCAGTCTGAGTCATCATCAGCTGTGATGTCAACCACAGGCTCCTTGTCCCTGTTTCGCCTCCTGAGGTGCTCCAGATCCTGATCCAGCTCTGTCCCAGGGGTACTAGGATCCTGTTCCGAGATACGAAGTGTGCCAGGAGAGGGATGAACTCCCTGCTGAGGAGAGGGATACTCATAAGGCGGCGGCATTGCCATGTACTGGTACGGCGCAAACATCTGAGCCTGATGCATCCTCTCCATCTCCACATGATAAGCCCATGAATCTGCACCCCAAGGCTGAGGACCACTCCCTCCGAAGTAGTAACGGGGAGGAGGAACAAAGGGCCTCGAACTGCTTGCACCTCCAATCGAATGCCTGGTAGAATCAACATGTACAAAAGAGGCAGCTCTCTGATCAGCATCTGAATACCTCTGATGAGCTCCAGCACCGGACCCCTGTCCTAGGTCCAAGCTCGGTCCCTCCTGCCTCAAGGACGTCTCCGCCTGGGGCTCCCTATCAACGGAACCTCTGCGATCTCGACGGCGCTCCTATACAAAATACAATTTCAAGAATCAACATTCAAATTTCCAGAATACAAATTTCAAAATCAAGAAATGCACCTCTCTGTCCCGGCCAGAAAGCTTCCAGGTCAGCTTGGCGCAATGCCTCTTCCAGGAATCAATCAAGAGCATCCAGCGACGCACTCTCGCCCGAGGTGCCTGCATACAAAATTCAAGATCAATTTCCAAATACAAGATTACAATCAGTTTCAAGAAAATGCAACAGTACTTACAGCGGCATAATGCTCAGGTACAGCATCATACGATCTCCGGTGCGGAGGAGAAGCTACAGGAATGGTCACCTCCACCTATTCCCCGTCCGAGTTCTCATAGCGGAGGATCCTATCAGCATGAGGAATGTCCTCAGGATCAACATCCTCCTCCTACATACAATCATACAATCATCCAATCATACAAGAATACAAGAATACAAACATACAAGAATACAAGATACAAATTTCAAAAGCTCACCGGCAGTACCAAGCGTACTGGTGGAGCCAGCCTCCTCAGGAAGTCGTCATAGCTACCCTTCCTCTGTACAAAGTCCCTCCAAGAACGGCAAACAGCATCGCCCCGGGCATTCACATAGAGCTGGGCAAGATTCTCATCCGGCGCCAGCATGGACTCCGGTGGGTCCTTGGGGACAAACCTGTTCCCCGAATGGTGCTAAAGGGATACTCGCTCCCCCAAATACCACATGTGGCGGTACACCCCTGGAAGCAAAACCCGTCGTCCAGACAAGAAATGGGCATGAGCAGCCGAGGAAGGTACGGGCGCGTTGGCAAAAGGACGCCACACCACCTGCAAAGTAGACAACTCAGGCAGTTATACAATTACAAATACAAGAGAGCAAAACAGTACAAAAAGATTACCTCATCAACAGGTAGAACTCTCCAAGCTCTGCAGGAGGCCGCCAGAGGCACCCTCCTGCGCACCGCTCCTATCCAAGAGGCAGCATACGGGTAAGCCGCAACTCCAGTACGATCCGGCTCCAAAGTCGGAAAGTGCTCATATATCCAAATCTTTCAAAAAAGCAAGCAAAACATCAGTCAAGTTCAAATACAAACATACAAGTACAAGGCACAAAGTACAAGGAGTCTTCAATACCTCCAGCACACTCCACAGGGCAGCCATGCTCGGCTCACTCTGCGGCGCAGTCCGGGAAGCCCATTTTATCTCGTACAAGAGGTGGCTATATGCCAAACCACCCCAGTTGTAGCTCGAAACAGCCCTCAAATCCTGCAGAACTGACAGGAATCTAATATGCACCCGACTGTTCCTGCTCGGGGCCACAACCCTACTCACCAGAGCCAAGAGGAAGAGCCTAACCCTCTGCTCTGCGGACACACCCACACCACAAATAGCATCCACAATCACCGTCACGGAAGCATGGGTGTCGTCATCTGACAAGTCAACAACAGGGCCGAGCAAGGCCCTGGCAGTAGCCGAGCGCCACGTCAGCTCCGAATCAAAGGTCACATTTCTCTCAGAAAAAG
Organism: Spinacia oleracea; assembly: GCF_020520425.1. Classification (NCBI taxonomy): domain Eukaryota; kingdom Viridiplantae; phylum Streptophyta; class Magnoliopsida; order Caryophyllales; family Amaranthaceae; genus Spinacia; species Spinacia oleracea. The sequence continues at coordinate 85,511,825 of NC_079492.1, read as the reverse complement.
GAAGACCCATAATCATAGCAAACTCAAAGGGGGTAATGGTGATCTCCCCCCAGGTCATGTGGAAGGTGTTGATGGTATCCCACCACCGCTCCAACAAAGCCCACAGCCGAGGTTTGATCCCCGTTCTCCTCGAAGTGCCTCCCATGGCACGACAGAAATCAGCCAGGCCCGTTTGTGACCAGATCTCCATGGCCTCCTCATCAGCACGTAGGCCTTTAAAGGCCTTCTGAACCTCCGCCAAGGACCAAAAAGTGCGAAACGGCTTTCCATCGGCCTGCAGGTGAACGAGTTAGTTCAAAACCTATGAAAGTACAAAATACAAATTCAAAACATAAGTACAAGACTCACCAAGCCAGCGCGAGGCCGCTGAGACAAGTGAAACTCTGGTCGAAACACCAGGTCGGAAGGACTCCACCCAATACCAACAAAAGCAGTTACTCCCCGGGGAACCATACCCCCATCCGGCGCATTTATTGCAGCCGCTTCATCATCCGAAGCATCCTCCTCAGCAGCTCGAACCATCGAACATTCGGCGAGCTTCCTCCGAGTGTGACGAGGCATACTAAATCAAGTGGAGTACAAAGTGTCAAAATTCTAAACTGGGGGATATCCTATACTAGCCTATACAAAGTCAAAAAATCAAAAATCCCCAGTGTTAATTCAGCTAGGGACCTCTAGTTCAAAAAATTCAAGTTCTACACCAACGCCTAGGCTATCAACGCCGACCAGGTATACAAGTTCTACACCAACGCCTAGGCTATCCACGCCGAAGCAGGTATACAAGTTCAACACCAACGCCTAGGCTATCCACGCCGAAGCAGGTATACAAGTTCTACACCAACGCCTAGGCTATTCACGCCGAATCAGGTATACAAGTTCAACATCAACGCCTAGGCTACCCATGCCAAAGCCGGCATTTCCAAAACTCTACAAAAACAACATCTAGGCATCCTAGCCTACTCTCCTCTTGAGACCCCGTTAGGTCACCAGTGAGACTACTATCTACAAATACCAGGTACAACATTCAAAAAAATTTTAAAAAAAATTCAAATCTACAAGTTCCAACAGTTCAAGTTCGAGTGGCTATCAAACAATTTTCTACAAGATTCAAGAAGCCTACTATCATGCAATCATCATTTCAAGGTGCAAGAAAATCAAAACTACATGCAATCCTAGAGCATTTTCATAAGCAAAAACATGAAATACTTACATGGACAAGGCAAGAACAAGACCAAGACCAAGGGAAGAGCTTAATCGACCTTTGAGAGAAAGAGCAAAAGAATTTCAAGTGAATGTGCCTCAAAATGGCACGCCAAGGGGTGCTTTTATAGCACAGCCCCGCGCCAGGCGCCGAGGCCCGCGCTGGGCGCAGCCTGCTGCATCCGCAGATTCTGCCGCGCGCGGTCTCCCGTGCTGATTGCACGTCCTTTACTGCTACGGTCTTCCGCACCAAGCATCAAGCGTCGCATCAGGCATCTTTCGAAAATGCGGGTATACACCCGTATCTCCAAGTACAAACAGATGAATATTTCAAGAATACAAAGTCCAAAAAATTACAATGACTCAGGCGTTCGACTCCCAACGGACCCAAGCTCCAGGAAAGTCAGCCGAAATTTCAAAATCTTAAGGGCCAGTAAAAAGCTCTTATCCCCAGCAAAGCACATCCCCAACGGATCAACTCCGGGTATTCAAAATTCAAAAATTCAAGGTTCAAAAATTCAAAATTCAAGATTCAAAAATTCAAGATTAAAAATTTTCGATGGCAAGCTCCGTCCGAACCGATGCGGAAGTACAGTACAAGTACAAACCGGAGTCGTCACAGCCGAACGAAGGTAGACTCTATCCTTTTTTTCTAACGCATGTTTTGTGCAGGTACCGGCGTACAAAGAATGGTCTTGATTGCAGAACATCTTGATCATTCTTCGTCCCTTTCGAAATACTTTGACTTGCGCTTTCCTAACCGAACGCTCAGTCAAAGTGAGGGCTTCTGTAGACACCTAAATCGTGTCTCCCCTTTGGGATGATGACGATACCATTATCCTTACTAGGCGGTTGGAGAAACTCCGTGCGGAAATCCCAATTTCTAAGAACATCTCCAAAATACAAGATCCAAAATCCAATCCCCAAGGCCGTTCCCCTTCCGGAACTCGGTACAAAATGCAATCTTCAAAAACCAATTTCAAAATCCAAGTAAAAACTCATCTAGTAGACCATTCCATTGGTTTTACTAGGCCTTTTCCACTCAAAATCATATAAGGCAAGTCAAATTCGGGCGCCGACCCACAAAACCGAGCAAGTCGGGGCCCGTCCCGTATAATCGGAATTCAATACCCGAAATGTCTTGTTTTTTTATGCAAAATCAAGTCTTAACCTCCAAGAAAGCACTACGTGCCAAGCATCGTACTATTCGTACGAAGGTACATCAATACAAGGCAAATCAAGGACGGAGCCCGCGTCCTTGATTTTGGCAGCACGCATGCCACGTCACCAGCGCCCAACGCTGGTTTGGCTTGCTGCGCTTGCACTGGCTGGCGCTTTCCAACCATTTTTCCTATAAATACCCCCTAATTTTCAGTATTTGGGGAGGCAACTTCAATATACAACGTCGTAATACAAAAATTACGCCTCAAATTCAAGTCCAAAAATCCTTCAAAAATACATACAAACTTCAAGTTCTAAGCAATTGGGAGCTCTAAAAGGAATTCTTGCCTAAACCTAAATAGGTAATTCCGAATCTCACAATATTCAATCATGTTTCTTTGATTTTCCTATTTTAAAAATGATTAGCAAGTTGGCATTTTTACTACTAAAAATGTCACTTGCAACAATCATACATCTTTTCAAAATCCAAACTTTTCAAAATACAAAAATGCAAACTTTCAAGATTCAAGGATGTTCAAAGTTGTTTGCAATCACTTATTTGAACTAGAATCACTTTCAAGTATGGAGTAATCAAAGATGACACCTCTTTAGCTTCTAAAGGTTTAATCTTTTGAGATTCAAGACACCATTTTTCAATATACAAGTTCAAGTTTTCAAATTTCAAGATCCCACAATGTTTAGGGTTGCTCATGACTACTTCCCTAAACTAGGATCCTTTCAAAGTAAGAGCACATCAAAGATCTAACCTTTTCAACATTAAAAGGCCCGATCTTTGAGATTCAAGTCTCTTAAGTTTCAATATTTCAAGTACAGGTTCAATATTTCAAGTTCAAGTTCAATTATTTCAAGTTCAATATTTCAAGATTCAAACTTTCAAGTTCAAGTTCTATATGCAAAATCTAGGATACTTTGGGATGAGCAACTTCTCCCAAGTTAAGATTTTTGGCTTTGAATTCGTGTCGGGCGCACTTATTTTTAAGGAGCCGCTTGGCGTTCGAATCTCATGTGCCCAAGTACAAATTTCAATACCGCAATTTCGATTTTGCACCTTTCAATATTGCAATTTCAATTATGCACCTTTCAATACCGCAATTTCAATGTGCACTTTCAATTCCGCAATTTCAATATCGCATTTTCAATTCCGCATTTCAATTCTGCATCTTTACTTGCCTAGTCCTTCTAGGCAATGTGGACCTACTCCCTAGTCCTTTTCTAGGGGGTCTTGTATTTACTAATTCCGCACTTATTTACAATTGTGATGTTTCTTTATTTGCTTTATTGCTTTCATCACCATACATGCTAAATACAACAAAATGCAAGGTTACATCACGCTTAACAAAGATAATTTCTTGGACAAACCGATCTTAGGTTCCCTTAAATTACCATTAAAGCAAAGTGACTGCCATACAATTAGAGATTCTATTTGCTCTAAAATTCAAACCCACATAGTCTAATCTAGGGTATATTTTCGAAAATGCTATGTCACGTACTCGAATAATTTCTAAAGCTCGCGGAATAAGCATCTCGTTCCTGTGCCCGGATCTCAACCATCCGTTTCGAGGATTCAAAGCCTTATCCAAAATAGAGTCACTTGTGGTCTTTCCAAACGAGACTTTAAATAACGTTTGGTGGCGACTCCTTCGAGGTACAAAAATACAATGGTTTTCTAAAAATTCGCCCCCTTGTAGGGAAAGAGCATACTTGCGATGCGACACAAAAATACCCCCTATAATGACATATCAAAGCAGTAACATATTAAATCTATAAAATAATCCAAAATATACATAAAAAGTAAATAGTAACTACAAATACCTTCTGAATTCAAAAAATCCCCAATCTCTATGTTATCATTCAATTCGATTTCATCCAATTGGGAATTAGCAAATATTTCAAATGAAGGCATGGTTTCCGTAAGCTCCTTCATTAAGTAGAACTGTGCAATAGCCTTATCAACAGAAGCTTGCAAAACATGATCAGAAAAGAATATATCTGATTGAGAAATAACTGGAGACTTATCATGTCCTACAAAAATATTCATATTAAGTAATATCAATAATACGTTAAGGTAACTAGTAACATGCATATAAAGTAACTTCAAACTTCGAAATAAGGTAACTACTAAGAAGTTTAAAAGAAATAATTTTTTAATGATTAGGTAACTAGCAAACTACTTATAAATTTCATAAATTAACAGACCAAATAAAAGGTATCAAGTAACATCAAACTTACAAATTAGGTAACTAGTAACATGGTTACAAAGTAACACTTATATTATAATCAGGGCACTAAAATATTCATATCAAGTAATATCAATAATACTGGTAAGGTAACTAGTAACATTCATATAAAGTAACCCCACACTTAGGAATAACTATTAAGAAGTTTAGAAATAAGGTAAGTACTACAAATAAAAGTATCAAGTAACATATAATTATTAATTAGGTAACTAGTTAACATGCTTACAAAATAACACTAATAGTATATATAAACTAAATAATGACTTGAATATGAAGTAAAAAATAAAAACTGAAATAGTAACAACTAACCAGACTCCTGTTCTTCTCCAACAAGAGCAGATTTCACTTCTTTTGATGAAAATTTCATCAAATCAACATGGTTATTAAACTGATATGAAAAGAGCTGCATATCTCTCTTCATCAACATATATGTTTCTTGTTGTAAGGGGGGTCGAAAAAGCACGAGGCTAATGCGTGACCTCGTCCCTCGTGGGCGTGACGTCGTCAGATCAAGTGTAATTGGATTTCCTGTGAGCTTACACCCAATCGACTAGTAATATAGGAGTCGCCATTCAGTTTTTAACGACAATGAGAAAAACTGACAAAACCCGGTTATCGTGACATAAAGGGAGTGCCATTATGTTCGACCACGACGACCATGGGTTCCCTTGTGATCCCTGGTGTGGGGATCGCTCAACGTACACCCGCAGGGCAGAGATTGAGAGTTCGGGGGACTGTAGCTACCGAGAGGAGTGCTCATCGATAATACTCCAGAGGCAGGTTATCCTTACTAGCTCAGCATAAATAATTGAAGGGACATGCGTTAAACTATTAAACTATTCTGAATTGATTTTAGCAATATGCAACACATAATACTAAATCGATCGTGATTATCTTATTTAGATAGATTTAAGGTACCTAGCATGATAATTCAATTGTCCAAGGTATTATCTTATTAGGCGTGATAGATCAATCAAATTAATAGTTTGACAATTTTATAAAAGGGTGATGAAAGCGATTAAATCATATGAGGGACACATTACAACGCACCCTTGAGAGGTGCGTTGTGGTTCTCAGAAAACTAACCACTTGGCTTTGCTATTTCTCCTTTTATTTAACGAATCTCGGGTTTCCAAGCAATGTTCCAGTATTTAGGCTTAATTGATCAAGCTACAAGGGGCAGGATGCATTCTGTTTGACTTTTGGGTCGATTGCGACAGAACGCTGGATCAATTTCGCAGCGTGAGGCTTAGGCTTAAGGCTAGAGTCAATACTCAGATTATGGAATTGTGAGTCTTTTCACGTCGATTTTAGGCTGTATTTATAGGAAAAGAGTGTGTGGAAAGATAGATTTTAAGATACGAATCCAAAAAGAATCCGGAGATAAAACGACCCTAGGCATTTTCAGCGCCCAGGGCTGGGCGCCGAAGATTTCGGCGCGCAGATCCAGGCGTTGAAAATGGGATATGGGCCGAGTTCTTTGTCAGATTTGGACTCTTAGAACGCGGAGCGTTTGAGATTTATTCGAGTCTTTTAGTGCGTATTAACTCATGACGGAATGCGTCTGGGCCCATTACGAACTCTAGGTTCGTTAGGAATTTAATTAATACGTAACTCTTATTTTCGAATTATACCAAGAATGCAAATTCTATCTCTTTTAGGATTTATGTTGGAGTGCAACACCTAATTCTGACAGGTTTCTATCGTTTATTACTTTGCCACTTTTAACAACTACCTTTTACGGCAGTTACTATTCTTAGCAGGTTTCTACAAATAGCAGCTTTGGCTGAAATGAAAGGGTGATTGAGATCCGTTATTTTCATAGGAGATGCGTTGCCAAGTGGAGATTTATATTCTCATCATCGAACCTTCCCTTTCGGGAATGGGGACGAAAGTAGGCGTCTACAGTTAGCCCCCACTTTGACTGAGTCTCGAGGTGAGACGATGGTCAAAGTACTAGACGAAGTGCGTCATACAAGCCATGGTGTATGTGGCCTGTTTTGCGAGGGTCTCACGAGCCCCCGAGTGATAACATTTGATTTAAGGGTCATCACTTGAAGTGTTAACACATTCCTCACGCGTCATTGGAATTTTTTAACTGATAGTATAGAAACTCCCTCACTTTGTCATTGGAAGTATCTAAAGATGTTTTCGAAATCAAAGCTATAAAGTGTAACTAGGCCTGGCCAAGCACAATCACGAGGTAAAACTCTTTTAAAGATTCTCATTTTCAGGGTTAGCTAAACGAGAAAACCCCCTTGTTTTTATAGGACGTAAAACGAAGGAAAATCCAGCACATCGCTCTTTTTTGGAAAAACAGAAAACCAATCCTTTGATTTTTGGAAAAGGGAAACCATCCTTTGATTTTTGGAAAAGGGAAACCAGGAAAAAGTTATCGCTGCAGCGACTAAGTGTTAGGTTATGATACATATGACATTACATAGATCATGCGGAAACAACCATTAACCCAGGACAACATATTATTTACACATAATCATATAGCATAATTTAGATGCATACTCTTTGTTGCGTGCCCTCCCTAGCTGCGCCCGAACCGAACAAGAACAAGTCTTTAGGACTCCAAGTGTCGTCCCTCCGTAGATAGTCCACAGCACGTCCGGATCCGCCTTAAGATTGACCAACTAGAATCGCCCTTAAGGTACTAGAAAATTTCGGCAATTTGAGCAAGATGTGTGTTTGAATTTTCTCTCAAAAACTCACTTTGAATACTTTGAAACTTGTTATAAATTGTGAGCCCTAGCCTCATATTTATAGGGGTATGGAAAGGGAATCGAAATCCTATTCAGATACAAATTAATTAAACCTAGAATCCTACAAGAACTCTAATTTAATTAATTTATCAAATAGAATTAGGAATTTAATCATTAACCGAACTCTGCATGTTTTAGGAAACGTGCACGAACACAAACACTTGCACACACACGCACGGCAGCCACGATGGGCCCCCATGCGTGCGCGCGAGCAGCAGCCCACGCACCGCCCGCGCGCGCTGCGCGCTGCGCGTGCTGTGCGCGCTGTGCGCGCTGCGCAGCCTGCTGGGCCTGGCCTTGCGCTGGGCCTGGCGTGGCTGTTTGTGCGGCGCGCTTGGCTTGCTGGGCGATGGCCTGGCTTCGTGCTGGGCCTCGTCCGGCAGGCCTCGTCCGATGCTTATTCGTACGATGCGCTTCCGATTAAATTTTCCGATTCCGGAATTCATTTCCGATACGAACAATATTTAATATTTCCGATTCCGGAATTAATTTCCGTTTCGAACAAATATTTAATATTTCCGTTTCCGGAATTATTTTCCGATTCCGGTAATATTTCCGATTCTGACAATATTTCCGTTTCCGGCAATATTTCCGATTCTGGCAATATTTCCATTTCCGATAATATTTTCCGATACGTACCATGTTTCCGTTTCCGGCAACATCTACGACTTGGATAATATTTATATTTCCGATACGATCCATATTTCCGTTTCCGGCAATATCATCGTTTCCGGAGTATTCATTTCTTGCCTGTGACGATCTTAGCTCCCACTGAAACCAAGATCCGTCGGTTCCGAATATTCATAGATGGAGTATTTAATGCCATTAAATACTTGATCCGTTTACGTACTATTTGTGTGACCCTACGGGTTCAGTCAAGAGTAAGCTGTGGATTAATATCATTAATTCCACTTGAACTGAAGCGGCCTCTAGCTAGGCATTCAGCTCACTTGATCTCACTGAATTATTAACTTGTTAATTAATACTGAACCGCATTTATTAGACTTAACATAGAATGCATACTTGGACCAAGGGCATTATTTCCTTCAGTCTCCCACTTGTCCTTAGGGACAAGTGTGCATTTCCTAATTCCTTTGTCGCTCGATGCTTGCTCTTGAACATAAGGTAAGAGTTGTCATCCTTATTACGTCCAGAGGTGTTCCTCGGTTTCAGAGTTCAACTGATCAAATAAACAGATAATCATAGCCTATGATTCATCCGAGCACGGCCATGCATTTCACAGTTTCTAGCTCTCCGAGTGGCCTTGTACAACTTTTAAGCATCTCATCCCGATTTATGGGAGGACAATCCCAATCTTGCGATCTTTGAGATTAGACTTCGTTTGATAGGTGATTACCTGAGCGTTGCCTTTATAGCCTCCTTTTACGGTGCGACGGTTGGTCAACGTCAAAGCAACCAGTTCTCAAACAAGTAATCTCAAATCACTCAGGTATTGAGGATTTAGTGTCTAATAATTTAATGAAATTTACTTATGACAGATTTTCATCTCTTACAGTAAAGTTTCATAGGTCTTGTCCGATACTAGTCTTCCCAAAGTAAGTATCTATGCAAATGATTATGACATTGCCATGTCCACATAGTTCAAGAAACAGAACTACTAGTCATCTTGCATTCTAATAGTCTAACGTTTTCTATGCGTCCAATTTTGCTTATCTCGACTTCTTTTCTTTCAACGAACTCTCGTAGAAGGTGAAATCTACGAAGTACATGCTTGACTCTCTGGTGGTGTCTAGGCTCTTTTGCCTGTGCAATAGCTCCGTTATTATCACAATACAGGGCTATTGGTCCTTTAATGGAGGGGACTACACCAAGTTCTCCTATGAACTTCCTTAGCCATATAGCTTCCTTTGCTGCTTCATGTGCAGCAATGTACTCCGCTTCAGTTGTAGAATCCGCAATGGTGCTTTGCTTAGCACTTTTCCAGCTTACTGCTCCTCTGTTGAGGCAGAAGACAAACCCAGACTGTGATCTAAAATCATCTTTGTCGGTTTGGAAACTTGCGTCCGTATAGCCTTTAACAATTAATTCATCATCTCCACCATAGACCAGGAAGTCATCTTTGTGCCTTTTCAGGTACTTCAGAATATTCTTGGCAGCAGTCCAATGTGCCTCTCCTGGGTCTGACTGGTATCTGCTCGTAGCACTGAGTGCGTACGCAACATCCGGGCGTGTACATATCATAGCATACATTATTGAACCAATCAATGATGCATATGGAATCCCATTCATTCGTCTACGCTCATCAAGTGTTTTTGGGCACTGAGTCTTGCTTAGAGTCATTCCATGAGACATGGGTAGGTAGCCTCGCTTGGAGTCCGCCATCTTGAACCTATCAAGCACCTTATTGATATAAGTGCTTTGACTAAGTCCAATCATCCTTTTAGATCTATCTCTGTAAATCTTGATGCCCAATATGTACTGTGCTTCTCCTAGATCCTTCATCGAAAAACATTTCCCAAGCCAAATCTTGACAGAGTTCAACATAGGAATGTCATTTCCGATAAGTAATATGTCGTCGACATATAATACTAGGAAAGCAATTTTGCTCCCACTGACCTTCTTGTATACACAAGATTCGTCCGCGTTCTTGATGAAACCAAAGTCACTGACTGCTTCATCAAAACGTATATTCCAGCTCCTGGATGCCTGCTTCAATCCGTAGATTGACTTCTTTAGCTTGCATACCTTTTTAGCATTCTTTGGATCCTCAAAACCTTCAGGCTGTGTCATAAACACAGTTTCTGTTAAAACGCCGTTTAAGAAAGCAGTTTTGACATCCATCTGCCATATTTCGTAATCGTAATATGCAGCGATTGCTAACATTATTCGAATAGACTTTAGCATTGCAACTGGTGAAAAGGTTTCATCGTAATCCACACCGTGGACTTGCCTGTAACCTTTTGCGACCAATCTAGCTTTGAAAACTTCAAGTTTCCCATCCTTGTCCTTTTTCAGTTTGAAAACCCATTTGCTTCCAATGGCTTGGTAGCAATCTGGCAAATCGACCAAATCCCATACTTGGTTTTCAGACATGGAGTCTAATTCAGATTGCATGGCTTCTTGCCACTGCTTGGAGCTAGGGCTCGTCATAGCTTGCTTGTAAGTCGCAGGTTCATCACTTTCAAGTAATAGAACGTCATAGCTCTCGTTCGTCAAAATACCTAAGTACCTTTCCGGTTGAGATCTATATCTTTGCGATCTACGCGGGGTAACATTTCTAGATTGACCATGATTCTCACCAGATTCTTCTAAAGATCTCTGAGTTTCATCCTGAATGTCATCTTGAGCATTCTCTAGAGTTTGTTGTTCGACTCGAATTTCTTCGAGGTCTACTTTTCTCCCACTTGTCATTTTGGAAATGTGATCCTTCTCCAAAAAGACACCATCTCGAGCAACAAACACTTTGTTCTCAGATGTATTGTAGAAGTAATACCCCTTTGTTTCCTTTGGATAGCCCACAAGGATACATTTGTCAGATTTTGGATGAAGTTTGTCTGAAATTAATCGTTTGACGTATACTTCACATCCCCAAATCTTAAGAAAAGACACATTTGGAGGCTTTCCAAACCATAATTCGTATGGAGTCTTTTCGACAGCTTTAGACGGAGCTCTATTTATAGTGAGTGCAGCTGTATTTAGTGCATGTCCCCAAAATTCTAATGGAAGTTCGGCCTGACCCATCATTGACCTGACCATGTCTAGCAAGGTTCTGTTCCTCCGTTCTGACACACCGTTCCATTGTGGTGTTCCAGGAGGAGTCAATTCTGATAGAATTCCACATTCTTTCAGATGGTCATCAAATTCATAGCTCAGATATTCACCGCCTCTATCAGACCGCAGTGCCTTAATCTTCTTGCCTAATTGATTCTCTACTTCACTCTGAAATTCCTTGAATTTTTCAAAGGATTCAGACTTATGCTTCATTAGGTAGACGTAACCATACCTACTGAAGTCATCAGTAAAAGTGATAAAGTAGCTGAAACCACCTCTAGCATTTGTACTCATTGGTCCACATACATCTGTATGGATTAAACCCAATAGTTCATTTGCTCTTTCTCCAACTTTAGAGAAAGGTTGCTTTGTCATTTTGCCAAGTAAACATGATTCGCATTTACCATAATCCTCTAAGTCAAATGGTTCTAGAATTCCTTCCTTTTGAAGTCTTTCTAAGCGTTTCAAGTTTATATGGCCTAATCGACAATGCCACAGATAGGTGAGATCTGAATCATCCTTTTTGGCCTTTTTGGTATTTATGTTATATACTTGTTTGTCGTGATCTAATAAATAAAGTCCATTGACTAATCTAGCAGATCCATAAAACATCTCTTTAAAATAAAACGAACAACTATTGTCTTTTATTAAAAAGGAAAATCCCTTAGCATCTAAGCAAGAAACTGAAATGATGTTTTTAGTAAGACTTGGAACATGGAAACATTCTTCCAGTTCCAAAACTAGCCCGGAGGGCAACGACAAATAGTAAGTTCCTACGGCTAATGCAGCAATCTGTGCTCCATTTCCCACTCGTAGGTCGACTTCACCCTTGCTTAACTTTCTACTTCTTCTTAGTCCCTGTGGATTGGAACATAAGTGTGAGCCACAACCTGTATCTAATACCCAAGAAGTTGAATTAGCAAGTATACAGTCTATAACGAAAATACCTGAAGATGGAACGACTGTTCCGTTCTTCTGATCTTCCTTTAGCTTCAAGCAATCTCTCTTCCAATGCCCCTTCTTCTTGCAGTAGAAGCATTCGGATTCAGAAGTGGGTTGACTGACCTTTCTCTTTGCAGATTTGGCGCCAGTTTGCTTAGTTGGGCTGGCCTTGTTGCCACCTTTCTTAGCATTCCTCTTCTTTCCAGATTTCTTGAACTTGCCCCCACGCACCATAAGCACATCCTGCTTATCACTTTTGAGCGTCTTTTCAGCGGTCTTCAGCATACCGTGAAGCTCAGTGAGCGTTTTGTCCAGACTATTCATACTGTAGTTCAGTTTGAACTGATCATACCCGCTATGAAGAGAATGGAGGATGGTGTCTATAGCCATTTCCTGAGAAAATTGCTGATCCAGCCGACTCATATTCTCAATGAGTCCAATCATTTTGAGAACATGTGGACTTACGGGCTCGCCTTTCTTAAGTTTGGTCTCAAGAATTTGCCTATGAGTCTCGAATCTTTCGACTCGAGCCAGATCTTGGAACATGTTCTTCAACTCACTGATGATTGTGAAAGCATCTGAGTTGATGAACGTTTTCTGCAGATCCGCACTCATGGTGGCGAGCATTAGACATTTTACATCCTTGTTGGCATCAATCCAACGATTGAGGGCTGCCTGAGTGACCCCGTCGCCTGCGGCTTCGGGCATCGCCTCATCTAGGACATACTCCTTTTCTTCCTGCATAAGAACTATTTGCAAGTTCCTTTGCCAGTCAAGGAAGTTTTTCCCGTTCAACTTCTCCTTTTCGAGAATTGATCGAATGTTGAATGAATTGTTGTTTGCCATATTAAAAACTACAATTGAAAAGAATAAACAAATAAATAACCATTCACAGTTTCTCTTAATAAACTTAAATTCTAGCATACATGCATAATTCAATGTTTATTAAGCATTTTATTCAAATTATGTGTTCCGGCAGGTGTGAATAAAATGATTCCAAGATCCTAAAATCATTGAAGAACTAAGCACAGTTTGTCGACTTAATCCTAGAACATCTTAGGTAAGCAAAAGCCTTTTGCTAATAGTCTAGAAACTATTCTTGGTTGATAGGTACGTCTAAGAACTTATTAGGTAAACCTATCGATTTTGCCACGACATAAAAGGACTCCTTACTTATATCGTTGAGTTTCACCAAAACTAACATGTACTCACAATTGTTTGTGTACCTTGCCCCTTTAGGACCAATAAGTAACACCTCGCTGAGCGAAAACTATTACTAGATTGATGTAAAGGATATCCAAGCAAGTGTATATTTTGGCATGGCACCTTTTAACTCAATTTTTAAGTTTGGAACTTAAGGCTCTTACTATGTTGGTTAGATTTTAAGTGAACTAAAATCCTTAATCATGCAACATAATCAAGCTTTTGATCTCATGCATTTTAAGACATATTTAAAAGCAATAAATAACTTAAAACATGCATAAGATAAATGTGATCTAGTATGGCCCGACTTCATTTTGAAGCTTTGACTTCAAAGTCCGTCTTGAAAATCTCCGTGGGAGGCACCATTTTCTTCAAATAGGATAAGCTATAACTAATTACAACTATTTGATGGTACGCAGACCATATTTGAATTGAAAAATAACTTTGGTACTTTAGACCAATTACATTCAAATTAATGGTACGCAGACCATATTTTCTATCCTATTTAGGCCATACTAGTCACTTCATAACCTGCAAAACAGTACATATACAATATATACCATTCACCCATTCATTATCATGAATGGCCCACATAGCTCGTTAGTCAAACACATTATGCATCACGTAAACATTTGCAGCAATTAATCAAGGGCACCAATAATCTACCAATTATTCAGTCCTTATTAATTCTAATCAAGTTGTTTTAACCTTAAGGATTTGTAGACCTAATCAAGAGTTTATGACTAAAAAGCGCTCCCACTTAAACCAATAAATTCATATGCTTTACCAATTTTAAACATAAAAATGTATTTCTAGTCTAACCGGAAACATACAAATTTAATTAAAATTTAAAGCTCATATAAATTTATAATTGAATCCAAAAAGTTTAATTTAATTTCAGTCGTATTTAAATTAATTCATGATTTTAATTTTAGTAAAATAATTAGAATAAATAAAATTTATTATAATTACAATATTCAAAATTAAAATCCAAGAAAATAATTTAAATTATTAATTTTAAAATTAATTAAAATTACGTGAACTGAAATTTTCAAATTAAACATTCAAAACGATCTAATCGTAACGCAAACACCCTACGCATTGCACGCCCATGCGCTCGTCGCATAGCTGCTGCATCCCCATCGCAAGCCTCCGCACGCATTGGTGCTCGCTGCGCGCGCCAGCGCTCATCGCACGCGAGCTATCGCTCGCAGTGCGCGCGCGACATCGCTCGCTGGGCGCGCGACATCGCTCGATGGGCGCGCGAGCCATCGCTCGCTGGGCGCGCGACATCGCTCGCTGTGCGCGCGAGCAATGCTGGCAGTGCGCGCGAGTCCTCGCTCGTTGTGCGCGCGAGCAATGCTGGGCGCAGCGCTCGTGGCACGCGAGCTTGCGCTCGCTGCGCGCGAGGCTGCGCGCTCTTGTGCGAGGCAGCGCGCGTTGTGGCGCAGCTCGCTTGCTGCCCACACGCGACTGCCTTGGCTCGCCCTTCGCCCATGCCCATTCGTCCATTGATCGTGGCACACGACACAAGGCAGGGCTGCTGCCTTGTGCTCGTGCACTACGCCCTTGCTCATTGCATTCGTGCCGCACGGGCGACGAGCTCCCTTGCTCGTCGTCGCATGCCCGCATTATACAACACCCCTTAAGGGTAACACGAAGCGTCCATTGCTTCGTGCGTGCAAGTTTTATGAACGAATCGCATAAAAATTTAAAATTTTATATTTAAAATTAATGACAAATTAATAAATAATATTAATTTCATAATTTTAGGGCGAAAAATCGAAAATTTATTATCCAATTGATTTCCGATTGTTATGGATTCAAGTCTAGGTCATAAAAATTTAAAATTTATCATAAATTTACAATTTTTATGGTGGTTTTTAATCATAGGTTTCTAATTAAATTACAATTAATTATGAAAATCAAATTAATTCTAAATTATTCTAATTTTCAACAAATTAATCATAATTACAAATTAGATTGCATAATTAACAAGACTAGGCATTCAAACTTGTTAAACATATGCAATAGGTCAATCAAAAATTCAAGATTTATCAACAAGAATCGCAAATATTTAATTTAACATCTTAAATTTACGAAATTTTGCATTCGAAAAACTAAAACCTTCGAAAAGTCATAGTTAGGCTTCGAATTTGAGAATTCTGGGTTCGGCAGAAAAATAATATTTTTGTCAAAATTTTAGAATGCCTTTTACATGCGGAATTGACACAAAAATCACTCAATTCGGATGAGTAACGAAGAAACTGCCGAAAAACTGCGTACGTATAATTAAATAAACGCAATTTGCAATTAATTAACAATTACGAAAATTAATCACCCCTTTTAATTCTTGCAAATTTGTAATATTTAACCATGTTCATGCAATTTAGATTATGAAAATAATAAGGGGCTCGTGATACCACTGTTAGGTTATGATACATATGACATTACATAGATCATGCGGAAACAACCATTAACCCAGGACAACATATTATTTACACATAATCATATAGCATAATTTAGATGCATACTCTTTGTTGCGTGCCCTCCCTAGCTGCGCCCGAACCGAACAAGAACAAGTCTTTAGGACTCCAAGTGTCGTCCCTCCGTAGATAGTCCACAGCACGTCCGGATCCGCCTTAAGATTGACCAACTAGAATCGCCCTTAAGGTACTAGAAAATTTCGGCAATTTGAGCAAGATGTGTGTTTGAATTTTCTCTCAAAAACTCACTTTGAATACTTTGAAACTTGTTATAAATTGTGAGCCCTAGCCTCATATTTATAGGGGTATGGAAAGGGAATCGAAATCCTATTCAGATACAAATTAATTAAACCTAGAATCCTACAAGAACTCTAATTTAATTAATTTATCAAATAGAATTAGGAATTTAATCATTAACCGAACTCTGCATGTTTTAGGAAACGTGCACGAACACAAACACTTGCACACACACGCACGGCAGCCACGATGGGCCCCCATGCGTGCGCGCGAGCAGCAGCCCACGCAGCGCCCGCGCGCGCTGCGCGCTGCGCGTGCTGTGCGCGCTGCGCAGCCTGCTGGGCCTGGCCTTGCGCTGGGCCTGGCGTGGCTGTTTGTGCGGCGCGCTTGGCTTGCTGGGCGATGGCCTGGCTTCGTGCTGGGCCTCGTCCGGCAGGCCTCGTCCGATGCTTATTCGTACGATGCGCTTCCGATTAAATTTTCCGATTCCGGAATTCATTTCCGATACGAACAATATTTAATATTTCCGATTCCGGAATTAATTTCCGTTTCGAACAAATATTTAATATTTCCGTTTCCGGAATTATTTTCCGATTCCGGTAATATTTCCGATTCTGACAATATTTCCGTTTCCGGCAATATTTCCGATTCTGGCAATATTTCCATTTCCGATAATATTTTCCGATACGTACCATGTTTCCGTTTCCGGCAACATCTACGACTTGGATAATATTTATATTTCCGATACGATCCATATTTCCGTTTCCGGCAATATCATCGTTTCCGGAGTATTCATTTCTTGCCTGTGACGATCTTAGCTCCCACTGAAACCAAGATCCGTCGGTTCCGAATATTCATAGATGGAGTATTTAATGCCATTAAATACTTGATCCGTTTACGTACTATTTGTGTGACCCTACGGGTTCAGTCAAGAGTAAGCTGTGGATTAATATCATTAATTCCACTTGAACTGAAGCGGCCTCTAGCTAGGCATTCAGCTCACTTGATCTCATTGAATTATTAACTTGTTAATTAATACTGAACCGCATTTATTAGACTTAACATAGAATGCATACTTGGACCAAGGGCATTATTTCCTTCACTAAGGACCTGCGCGGTTAGTGGCGCAGACCCCGCCGGCTGAAGGTGGGCGAGCCTGTCCGCTGAGGGTGGACGCCCCGTCCGATAGAAGTGGACGAATCTGTTTTGATGTTTTGAAAATAAGGACCTACGCGGTTTGTGACGTAGACCCCGCCGGCTGAAGATGGCGAGCCTGTCCGCTGAGGGTGGACCCCGCGTCCGATAGAAGTGGACGAATCTGTTTTGATGTTTTGAAAATAAGGACCTACGCAGTTTATGACGTAGACCCCGCCGGCTGATGATGGCGAGCCTGTTTTTGTTTTTTTGAAGAATTTATTTTCTTTTCATTTTCGAAAACTGAGGACCTGCGCGGTTAGTAGCGCAGACCCTGCCTGCTGAAGGTGGGCGAGCCCTGTCCGCTAAGAGTGGACGCCCCGCCCGCTGGAGGTGAGCGAACCTGAATTCGTCTTTTCGATTTGGGACTCGCGTGGTACGTGCCGAGATCTTGCCCGATTGAGGTGGGCAAGTCCCTATTTCATTTGTTCTTGTGATTTCTTTTGAGAATTTCTTTTTATTCATTCTTGTAAGAGCGAATTCTTTCGAGGGATGCTCGGATTTAGTTGCAACCTGAATGTGGGTTGACAACGTGCTTAGACGGACCATTGTCTCGTGGTCATCATCTTTCATGGTTTTGAGCTAGTCTTTACGGCTCAATTTTGCCACTACGTGGGTCCTTGATTAGGGGACTATGTATAAGTATCAACCGCGACCTTTGTCTTGAGGTCGTAATCCGGTTTTATCTTTTGAGATTATCCAAACACGGGATTTCGTACAGCGTACATCTTGTTTAGTAGCTTTTTAACTATTAAAATTAAGTAACAATAATATGTTTAGTAGTTGTTTATAAACATAAAATATTTAAGACATGACTTTGTTGTTTGTTAACTATTTATATTAAGTGACTTTGTGTACGTGACTTTTGTTGTTTGTTAATCTCTACTAATTTAATAATCTCTTGTTGATTATTAGTTAAATATAATTATAATGGCAGGTGGTTCAAAGCCTTCTAAGAAATCTAAAGTTAATAGTAAAAAACAACCTCCCGAGTCTAGTCAAATTCTCAATCAAATGATGCCCCCGTCATGGGTCCAGAATCCTCAATATACTAACCCGCAAAATCAACAAGATTTTCCATGGCAATCTTATCCATCGGGTTTTAATCCGACCCCCAATTATGGCGATTATAATTTTCCTAATCCACCACCTTTCACTACTACAATGGATGCAGGTGGAAGTGGTACTCCCCCCCCCCCCCCCAAATTGCACCTTCCTACACCATGTCCACATTCTCTGTCGGTAATCAATTTGCCGGCTCTAGTCAGATTCCACAAAATGTCAACCAACTAGACTTATAGCTTAATGATGAAGAGATGACTAGAGAATCTAGGAAGAGTGATGTTTGGCCATATTTTAAACTTAGTCGTTGTCGTACTAAAGCTAAATGTAAGGAATGTGGAGGTATATTATCAGCGAAATCTAGTAATGGAACCGGACACTTAGGGAGACTTATAAAAAGATGTCCCAGTAGAGATCCCGACGATACCCAGCCTAAACTAACTCAATTCCACCCGTCTGGATTAGGGTCATTTCACTATAACTATGAGAGGGATAAGGATGCTTTGTCAAAAATGCTTATTCAAGCTGAAAAACCATTTCTCTTTGCTGAGAATGATAATTTTAATGAGTATATTCAGTCTGCACTCCAACCGCAACACCGTAGAGTGTCTAGAAAACAAGCAAAAGCAAGTGCTATGCAGCAATATTCTTCATGTAAACATGAACTTATTTCTGAGCTGTCTAACTTTGATGGTAAAATTCTTATTACCGCCAATCTTTGGGATTCTGGAGTAAGTGCTTTGCATTATTTGTGTGTGACTGTGCATTGGATAAATCATGATTGGATGATGCAAAAACGTATTGTCGGTTTTAGAGCATTAGAATATCCTCACAATGCAGTTAACATAGCTCATTTGATCATGAGTTGTATTGAAGAGTATGGTCTTAAAAATAAGATTTCATCTATGACTTTTGATAATGCTTCCACTATGACTTAATGTGCCAAGATGATTTCCCAAAATCTTTTAGACGTAGTTTTGGATGGAACTACTTTACATGTTCGATGTGCATGCCATGTTTTAAACTTATGTGTACAAGATGGTCTTAAGGAAAATAATCCGTATTATACCAAGGTCAGCGAAGCATGCAATTTTATTAACATGTCTGGTATGAGAAAGCAAGAATGGAAGCATCATCTCAAAAGTCGACGTCTAGCGGTAAGAAAAATTCCAGTTGATGTTATGCATAGGTGGAATTCATCATATGAATTGCTTAAGTTTGCAATGGAATATAAGCAACCAATTACCGAGTTTTTTAATTATCGATGTCCTAATTTAGCATTATTGGAGTCGGACTAGGAGCAATGTGAAAGACTTATGGAATTTTTACATTTGTTTTATGATTCAACAAAATTATTTTCTACGGTTTATACTCCAACTTCTCATACATTTATTGTTAATGGGGCTTTAATTGCACAACTTTTTAGCAAAATTCGTGATGACGAACAATGCCAAAGTTATCTTCCAAAAATGGAAAACAAATTTGAAAAGTATTATGATACTATTCCACTAGTTTTCATATTTGCTTCATTTTTGGATCCAAGGCAAAAATTTGAAACAACTTGTTCATACATTGAACTTTATATCCAATTTTTAGGCCTTCCTATTGACCTTGAGAGTTACAAAAAAATTTAAGTGATTCTTTTTTTCAACTTTGTAGTTGGTATGATAATCGTTTTGGTGAAACTCGCAATGCTCCTATTAAAACAAGGACTCCGGTAGTGGTAAATTAATATCTAATGTATTTTCAAAAGGTTCTACTTTACTTGGTCTTAGCAAAGGCAAGTCTAAGAAAGTACATACTGAAGGAAATATGTCCTTCACCCAAGGTGCATTAAGTCTAATACCAAGGTTCAGATTAATTGCGAACAATTAATTCAGTGAGATCAAGTGATCGGAACAGCTAGCTGGAGCAATGCTTCCGATCAGTGAGTTCTAATGGATATTGAACTCACAACTTACTCTTGAATGAACCTACAAGGTCACACCAATGACACGTAACAGATCACCAGATTAAATGAATCGGAAATTCATTTAATAGCTTTTCGGGAATTAGTTGGAAACGTATTATACGATACGACCTTTGTCGAAATCGTATATCGTATCGCGAATATTCGTAAGCTGGGCGACACGAATAAATCGTATCGTACGCAGTGATTCTTCGTATACGAAACGATAAATAATATATCGAAAATATATTAAATCACGAATACGAAGGGGCATCGGAGTTGTCGGCCCGTCGAGCCAAGCACGTAAGCGTGCAAGGCCCAACGAGCCAGCAAGCTCGGGAGCAAATGCGAGCAAGGCCAGCCCATAGGGCGCGAGCACGCAACAGCGCGCAACAGCGCACAGCAGCGACGAGCGAGCAAGGCCCACGGCCTAGCTGCTCGGCGCGAGCGCTGTGGGCTTCGGCCTGCAGTGTGTCGCTGGGCGCGGGCATGCGGTCCGTGTGACTTGGCGTGCAAGGCTTGCTAGCCGGCCTTGCCTCTTGGCTTGGTCGGTTAGTTAGGTTATGTAAATAACCTTACAACCTAATTTCCAACTTAGCACAATTCATATTACTCAAACCCTAGAGACACAGAGAACCCTAATTCTCTTTGGGCCTCCAAAGTGAGTTCTTCCCAAAAGCAAAGTATCTTGATCAATTGTCTAAGCTACGATTATCAAGACGGATCTGATCGTGTCGGTGAACCAAGTAGAGGAACGACAAGTGGAGTTCTTTATTCGTGTTCATTGACAGATTATTGTGGAAAACACGCTTCGAATGTAAGTTTGCTTAATCTGTGCTTTATACATGTTTCCTGGCTTTGGGGATTGTTCCGCACATGTTATTATGTTTAACTGTATTCCCCTACAGTGGTATCATGAGCCTTATGTACTCAAAGCATGAATTAGCATGATTATTATTGTTTTTGCATCTATCGAAAAATTTTGAATTTTTGTTGATTTTTCGGAATTTTTTACGAATTATTGGATGAATTGCGTAATAATCAGGTCCGAAATCAAAAATCTTCGCTTTTTCGATTTTTAAAACCCTAATCTAATGGAAAACGATTTTCTAAGATCAATACATGGGAATAGAATTGCGAAAACAGGCCTCGAAGTATCGTTTTTTGGGCGTTTTTGTTAATTTTTCATTAAAAATTAAAAGTCTCGGAAAGTAATTCAATTAAAAGGTCAACCTAAACTACTCGAAATTGCTTGAAATTTTGACACAATGTTTCTGAATACATTCTTGATCTATGGTAAAATTTTCAGATTTTTCCGATAAGTATAAACTCTAATTTTGCCTTTCCCCAATACGTAAAATTTGAAACCCTAATTGAATTTTAATTAATTTTGGTTTAATAATTCGGTTCATTGGGAAAGGGGATATAATTTCATGGGTCAGTGGCTAATTTTAAAAATTATTGGATTAAAATTTTGAATGGTTTCGTTAATTTTAATCGCACTTAAACCAAATTATTAAAAATCTGAAATTTAATTGTTTATGAACGATTTAAAGCTTCGGATTTTATTAATTAAAAGTTCAAACTTTAATGTTGATTCGATCGTTCTTAAAATTTTGAATATTGTTAGCCCTTGATTTAATAATTTTACGAAATTGGATTGTCGTTAAAGTTTATTGAATCGTTAAAAATCGTTGTTTTTCGAAAATAAAAATCGTAACCTTTTTTGAAAAATAAAATTAATGCAAGTTCGTGAATTAAATTTAATTTTAATTAAGTTGGTCCGTATTACGAACCAAAGGCACGAACATGAGCATGGTGGAAGTATGGCTCGTCGAGCCATACTAGGCCATTGTGCTTAGGCCGAGCCATGCGACACGGGCAGCAGCAGCTATGCTGCGTGCCTCGTGCGCGCTAGGCGAGGAAAGGGCAGGCGAGGGAGCTTGCGGGGCTGCGACGAAGAAAGGCGCAAGCCTTGCGACGTCCAGCACACACACGATGCACAACACGCAGCGCAGGGGCAGCATGGCTGCGGGGACGCGGAGCGCTCGCGCGATGGGGCTTGGGGTGTGCGAGCCTTGCTCGTGCGCTCTTGGGCCTCACGCAAGGCACGGGGCTGGGCGCAAGCCTAGCCCGACTAAGTAATTGGACTTTTTTTTGTTAAAAATCGTTTAATTCGTTGGGCTTCGTATATTTGCATTAATTTGGGCTAACGGGATATTTAATTTTAATATTTTATTTGCTTGGGCCGGGCCGCGAGTTTTAATTTAATATTTCATAATTAATTATCCGGAATAATTATTGGTTTGAGTGGGAGCCACTAAATGAAATTAAAATGAAATAATTATTTTAATTATTTTCATAGGTCGCATTATTTTAATTAAATTCAATTTTAATTAGAATAAAGTCTAAGGATTAATAATTTGGAAATTGATTAATCTTTTAGGACGCGTTTATGTGAACGTGAATTTTAATTAATTCACGTAAATACTTGCATATTTATATGGGCCATTCGTTTTAGCACACGAATGGGTGAATGCATAGAATATCTATTTTATGTAATGCAGGTACTCCAAGTGACTAGTATGGCCAATTTAGGATAGTTAAATACGGTCTGCGTACCGTTCTATCTTTGAATGTAAAGTATTAAATATAGTCTGCGTACCATGGAAATTTTGATGTAATTTATTATTTTCAAGTATTTCTAAGTTTAGAACTTTAAGTTAGCATTTGAACGAAGATTCAAGACGATGCCAAGCTAACAAGGAGGTGATGAAGATTGGATGCTTCAAGACAAGATGTTTTGGGCCATACTAGATCACCATTTATTTATGCAATATAATATATATATGTTATGCGTGAATGTATGAATGTATGTATGCTTTGCATGAACAGGTTGTTTCCTATGAATCGATTAGTTTTAAGTTCACTTAGTAATCGAACCAACATAGAAACAACTAGGTCCAAGTAATATTGAGTTTAAAAATTTCCTTCCAAATCAACACTTACAAAAATCTAGGGATCTAAGATAGTAGGTTTACGCTAAAGCGAGGTGCTATTTTAGTTGACTTAGGTGGTAAGGCGTCCTAAAGGAGCACGTTGATTGTGGTTACAACTCAAACAACAATGGCATTAAGTTGTGGCAATGGGATAAATTATGGCATTAATTTATTAACCAAGAGTAATTTGGAGATTACTAGCAATAGGTTTTGCTTACCTAAAATCTTAAACTACTTAAGACATGCTAAAGCTGCTTAAGGATTTAGGACTTTTGGGGTCTTGGAATCGTTTCATTCATTTTGGACCATGTTTTTGCTTTTTGCATGAATGAAATGTTTTAATAGCTTTAATGATTGCATGTTTTGCTTTTATTTCAAAGTTATTGAATTGTATGAATGGTTATTTATTGCAAATTCTTTTCGATTGTAGTAATCAAATGGCCGCAAACAATAACACTTTCAATCTGCGTTCAATTCTCGACAAGGAGAAGTTGAATGGCAACAATTTCCTCGACTGGCAAAGGAACTTAAAAATAGTTCTTATGCATGAGGAAAAAGAATATGTCCTTGAGGAAGAGTTACCGCAAGAGGCTGGGCCGGAGGTAACTCAAGCTGCCCTTAATCGTTGGATTCAGGCTAACAGGGATCACTAGTGGAAAAAATACCTGTTGAGGGGGGCATTTTGGGCTTATAGAGGCGAACATGGCCCGCTTCGACAGACGTGGCTTCAACAGCTCACTTAGCTGTTGAGGCGGGCTTTGTTCGCCTCAACAGGTCATCTGTTGTGGGGGGCTTTCAAAAGCCCGCCTCAACAGCCCAAACCCAAAGGGAAAAATAAGGACCTGTTGTGGGGGGCATTACCAAAAGCCTGCCTCAACAGACACCTCTGTTGAGGCTCACTTTCTAAATGCCCCCCACAACAGACCTGTATTTTTGCGCCATAAATTCATATGTTGTTGAGGCGTACATTAAAAGCCCCCTTCAACAACATTAATTTTTTTTCCAAATTCTTTTAAAATATAAAATAGGTGGCAATAACCAAATCTATATATATACACCATGAGTTTTGAAACCTGTACACCAATCAACACCAGAATAGCAAAGGTATGAATCTGCTTATTTTTTATTAATTAAATTAACTTTATTTATATTAACCCAATAAGCGTATAGTACGTACGTTTACAATTTTTAAACACCTAGCTAGCTAGTCTAACAAATTAAAACTAATATTAACAAATAAAGACAAAAGGCTAGAGAGCTAGTCTAACAAATTTCTCTAATCCGGCCACTTAATTAGCTCCCTTTAGATCATGCATTACAAACCTTAATTAAGGCCGTGTTGACTTTCTTCCAATCGACTCGATACCTGCAAGATGGAAGAAAAATATATGAGTACCAAAGTTTACACTCACGATATTATCTTTACATTCCATTGAAGCATAAAAAGATATAGTTGCATACTATAGAGATAATTAAGTTGTTGAAAACCATGCAGCTAAACATGTACTTCTAATTGCTCTGTGAGCATTAAAGTGTCCACGAAAGCTGATGCCTGTCAAACCATGATTAGTTGGTGGAACAACTCTAATTTAGACAGATCTAATTCACATTAATCATGTAATAAGAATCAAATGAGTCCTTAGGTTCTTTAGTTAAAAGTTGGGAGCGGAAATGTTATTTTAGCTCTAAATATGACCTAAAACGACTCAATTAGCCTTAGAATGTGCATACGTAGATTGGAATGAGTTTTATAAAGTTACAAATATGCATATTAATCATGTAATAAGAATCAAATGACTCCTTAGGTTCTTTAGTTCAAAGTTGAGAGCGAAAATGTCATTTTAGCTCTAAACATGACCTATAACGACCTAATGAGCCTTAAATGTGCATAAATAGATTCGAATGAGTTTTATAAAGTTAAAAATATGCATATTAATCATGTAATAAGAATCAAATGAGGCCTTAGGTTCTTTAGTTCAAAGTTGGGAGCGGAAATGTCATTTTATCTCTAAATATGGCCTATAACGACCCAATGAGCCTTAAATGTGCATACGTAGATTGGAATATGTTTTAGAAAGTTAAAACTATGCATATTAATCATGTAATAAGAATCAAATGAGTCCTTAGGTTCTTTAGTTCAAAGTTGGGAGCGGAAATGTTATTTTAGCTCTAAATATGACCTATAACGACCTAATGAGCCTTAGAATGTGCATACGTAGATTGGAATGAGTTTTAGAAAGTTAAAAATATGCATATTAATCATGTAATAAGAGTCAAATGAGTCCTTAGGTTCTTTAGTTCAAAGTTGGGAGCGGAAATGTCATTTTAGCTCTAAACATGACCTATAACGACCTAATGAGCCTTAAATGTGCATAAATAGATTCGAACTATGCAGTTCTGTGCACTGATCTGCACAGCTCAAATCAGAACTGTGCAGATCATTGCACAGAACTAGTCAGTTCTGACCAGTTCTGTGCACTGATCTGCACAGCTCAGATCAGAACTGTGCAGACAGTGCACAAAACTGGTCAGTTCTGATCAGTTCTGTGCAGATCCGTGCATAGAACTGCACAATAGGCAACAAGTTCAAATAAACACTGAAATTGATATAGACATATTAGCAACTAATCAAACTTAAGGCCTTGTTGCTGTTTGGCTACTAGTCAAATAAATATAATGTGAATTTGCCAATTTGAAAGCAGGGAATGGAACTCTGTCTTGATGCCTGCAAGAAGCTTGCTGAGATCATGAGATCGTGCCTCAAGGAAGAAGCTGATTCTCCTTCAATTCAGTAATCCCCTTCTTTACTTTTCAAATATTCCTTCAACCCACCCAGGCCTTGGATTTATGATAGATAATTTATTCTAGAGGTTTCCCCAGTTTTTCCCTTAAGTTATTCCATCCCATTGTAAATACCATACTCCCTTACTAGAACATACTGAATCAGTAGCTACGGAAGATGGAGATTATTAGAATTGTAAGGAAACAAATGCACTTCTAGACATAAAGGTTAATATCACAACAAATTGTCTCAACTTCAATTACTTCCTATTCAGTTCAAACATAAAGGATTCTGCTTTTTTCTTTTGATTTTGAAGCCTCCCTCTCTCAACTACTTCAACGATCATTACCAGGTCAATGCTGATTTCATTTTGCAAAATTTCTTGCACCCATCTGGTGTACATAATTTATTATAACTTTTATCTAGTTTTTAAATTTTGATTACTTCATTTACATTTATTACTGAGAAAGTGAAGTACTGTGTAAAATGGCTATTTTTCCAGGGCATCCCAATACAGTAACAGAACATAACATCTTCTGAAAGTTTATGCCACTCGAAAAACCCTCATAAGACAAATCAAAAGAATCAAATGAAGCAAACCAAACTGAACTTTACACGAGTGCTTAGTACTTAACTAACCTTCCTCACAGAATGCTTGCTATGTGCATTAATGGAAAGGCAATCTTGTTTGTCAGACTCAAAAGATGCAACTGTATTAAAAAAACATTCCAGCTCTACTATGTGGATGGATCACGAGTTTACAACTCATTATAAATTTATGTAAATATATCTACATTCTTGATCAATCGACGAATAATAGGTTCAATTTTGTTGCATAGGAATACAACATACTGGAGGCTGGAGTTAACAATTGATACCTCTAGTTTACAACTTTTAAATTTTTTAGGAAACAAGTCATTTTGATCACCTTTTATTCTGCAGTGGCTAACATGTCATAATGTGGTGTTTATTCGCTTGTTAATTCTGTAAATGGGAGGAATACATGGAGGAACATGGGATCATCTGCATTTAATTAATAGAAATTTATAAATTCTTACAATTTGTTTAAGCGATTAGTTCATCAGCAGGATTCTCAATGAGCACTTGAACTGTTGACCAACTTTTTCTTTAGGATGAGCTTTGAGCCAAGGTAACTATCGAGGCACGTCTGAGACATGAATCCCTTTCTTTTGAAGTGTTTTTCTCTGTCAGTAGGGAACAACATATCAAAAATTTAGTTCGACATTCAAACTCTTAGTTGATTAATCACATAAATAAATAGTTATTTTTACTTACGCATAGGCTGAGAATCTGGTGTAATAGCTGACAAATATGAGTGCTAAATGGACCTCAGGTGCAGAAAGTTTTTCTGAAAATAGACAAAAGAAGCATGAAAAAAGCTTAAGTTCACATCAAAGTTCAGTTGAGGACGTAGGTACGAAGTATATGACCAAATTCACTTGGTGTGCAATGAATCATCCTGACCATCGAAGTGTCCAATTGGTATACAACAGAAGACAGAAGAAGCAGCAAGCAGCAGTTGCAGATAGAGAAGACAGAGCACAAGAGAGTGGCAACCTACACAAAGCAGGAGAAGGAGTCGTTACCAAGCTAGCAGAAAAAATCCAGCCATATAACCTCATTAAATGAAGTGTATTAGGCATCAATCCCCAAGTGCATAAGTAGTAGAAAGAAAGAGAAAAGAGGTATTGAGAATTTTGTATTATGAAGAGACTTGTGACCTAAAGTCACTGACTTTGAGAGTAGCAATCTAAAGTTGCTGATTTTGTATTGTGATCATTTGAGTTCTATTAATCAAAGCTTCTCCTTTTCTCCTAATTCTCGTGTGTGTGTGTGTATGATCTGTTATCTGAATCTGCAAGTTCCTTGCATGGTGACTGGACAATCCAGTGCAGAATGAAAATCCTAGCATTGTTATGAAACACTATCTATTGATGCTACTCGTGCTAAAAGCACTTTAAGGGCGACACGACAATCAGAAGCACAAACGCATAACTTGGTGGAGAAGTCAGTTTTTTTTTTGCAGGGAGCCAGCCTGAAAGTAGACGTAGAAAAGAGGAAGTGATGAGTTCACTTAAAATTTTAGGTGAGGAGAATAAGCAGCATGATGAAATCTATCTGAATAGTGACCAAGTTGATGCAAGGAGAAAGTTTCAATATTATAGTGGAATTATGGGCACCGATGCAAGATAATCTCAAAGTACCTTTAGGTCACATCACCAATCAGAAACTCAAATGAATCATTTAAAAGAAAAGACAACCTCATTTATTGCAGCTAAGGAAGTTAGATTATTGTGTAAGGCATCAGGGGGCAAATGACCAAGGATATTAAAATAAGTAAAATGCCTCATGTCGAGATAGGTGATTCAGGAGTCTGAATATCAACTGCAAAATTCAGAAGAACATATATTACGAATAGTTCAGTCCATAGAGTTCTTTCAGTAATACTGACTGAAAGTCTGAAAGACAAAGCTTAAAAAGGAACAGATGCATTGCGCTGATAATCAGCATTACCCTTCTTTGGTATCGCCAATGTCATCTAATACATTTCCTCTTCCAGAATCTTTTCAGCATTTGCAGCTATAAGAACAAAGACTAGTCCTAAGAGGACTACATACCAAAACATATGCAATTACTGTATAAAATTTACCCCATAAACTGGTTTCTTGGTGAAGTTTTCCCTCAATATATTTTTGACCTAATCAACTACCCTAACCCAGGCAATGGCAAATCAATACTAATGCAATTAGGTTGAACCCCAAAAAAATTAAGCCCTACAGAAATTAACACATTTCAAAAGCCAGCAACAATCATAAAACAAAAATACTCAAACTTCCAGTCAATTTAAAAATAAAAGTAATACATTGCACCGTTATAGCACATTCGAGCCAATAATACTAATTATTCACTCAGTTAGAAAATACCTAACTTCTAATCAAGTTGAACCCTACAAAAATTTAACTGAACTAGAAAAACCACAAAAATTTAACCTAACTTCTATTTTGTAACTGAACTAGAAAAACCACAAATATCAAACCCTAATTTGTAAATTCATCCAATATTGGAACATTAGCCTAAATTCGCTGCATAATCAACTCATTATGCTCAACTAATTGAAGAGAAACTGAATTTTAAGACCAAGCAAAACAAGAATCAATAATAACTAACCTTGACAGATATATTGCGTCATTGTGTGAAACAGAGTCAACCGAGATAGCTAGGAAGACGACGGTCGGCGGCGACTGTTATGGAAGAAGAGGCGAGGAAGGTGGTGGTGGTGGTGGTGGAGCCGCGCAGTGAGGAGCGGTGAGGAGCCGGCAGAAGCGTTGGAAGGTTCTTGCAATTGATTTGTTCGAATAGAGATTTGAAGAGATTTGTACGTGTTATCTGTTTGGCGGTGAGAGTAACTTAATTGTTTTAAATTTTGTTTTGTGAATATCTATTGAAGCGAACAAAACGAAGCCCCCTTCAACAGGATTCTACCTATTGAAGCGGGCAACATAAAGCCCCCCTCAACAGGATCTATAGAAGCGAACATAACAAAAGCCCGCCCCGACCTGTTAGTTAAACTTTTGACCCGCGTTGACTAAGTGGTTATTGAAGCTCACTTATATATGCCCCCCTCAACAAGGGGGCTACAACAGGGGTTTTTTCCACTAGTGGATGTCAAATGTGTGATGCTTGCATCCATGAGTCCTGAACTTCAGAAAACGTTCATTAACTCGGATGCTTACCAAATCATCTCGGAGTTGAAGAACATGTTTCAGGACCAAGCCAGAATCGAAAGATTCGAGACTCGGAGGTTGATCCTTGAGACTAAGCTCAAGAAAGGAGAACCAGTGAGCCCACATGTTCTTAAAATGATTGGACTCTTTGAGAACATGAGAGCTCTAGATTCTGACGTCTCAAATGAAATGGCTATTGACATCATTCTCCATTCGCTTCATAATGGCTATGATCAGTTCAAGTTGAATTACAACATGAACAACATGGAGAAATCTCTTACTAAGCTTCACGGTATGCTGAAAACCGCTGAAAAGACGCTCAAGCAAGAGAACAAGCACGATATGCTTATGGTGCGTAAGGGCAAGAACTTCAAGAAATCAGCCAAGAATAAGGGCAAGAAGGGTAAGGGCAAGGCTTCGCCCTCATCCAAGTCCAACTGCGCCAGTTCTGGTAAACAGAAAAGGGAGACTCGTTCTCTTGCCGACTCTGAATGCTTCTACTGCAAGAAGAAGGGGCATTGGAAGAGGGATTGCTTGAAGAAGAAGGAAGATGAGAAGAACGGGAACGTTGCTTCTACTTCAGGTATGTATGTTATACATTGTAATCTTGCTAATTCTACTTCTTGGGTATTAGATACTGGTTGTGGCTCACACTTATGTTCCAATTCACAGGGACTAAGGAGAAGTAGAAAGCTTGATAAAGGCGAGATGGATCTACGCGTGGGAAATGGAGCACGGATGGCTGCATTAGCCGTAGGATCTTATTTTATTTCTTTGCCTAGTGGGTTTGTTTTGGAACTAGAAAACTGTTACTACGTTCCTAGTATCACCAGAAACATTATTTCCGTTTCAAGTTTGGATTCTAAAGGTTTTAGTTTTCAATTTAAAGACAATAGTTGTTCTTTTTCTTTGAATGGAATGTTTTATGGTTCAGCACAACAAGAAAACGGTCTTTATGTGCTAGATACGAGCAAACACAATTATAACATAAATACCAAAAAGGCTAAAACTGGTGATTCGGATCTCACATTTCTGTGGCGTTGTCGATTAGGCCATATAAACATAAAGCGCATGGAATTACTTCAACGGAAAGGAATTCTAGAATCATTCGACTTAGAGAAGATTGATCAATGCGAATCTTGTTTACTTGGCAAAATGACAAAGCAACCTTTCTCAAAGGTGGGAGAAAGAGCAAGCGAACTACTAGGGCTAATACATACGGACGTATGTGGGCCCATGAGTACGAAAGCTAGAGGTGAGTTCAGCTATTTCATAACGTTTACGGACGACTTCAGTAGATATGGCTATATTTACTTAATGAAGGACAAGTCTGAATCGTTTGAGAAATTCAGAGAATTTCAAAATGAAGTAGAGAATCAACATGGCAAGAAAATCAAAGCTCTAAGATCGGATCGAGGAGGTGAATATCTTAGCCACGAGTTTGATGACCATCTAAAAGAATGCGGTATTCTTTCTGAATTGACTGCTCCGGGGACACCTCAATGGAATGGAGTGTCGGAACGGAGAAATAGGACCTTACTCGATATGGTCAGGTCAATGATGGGTCAGGCCAAACTTCCTTTACAGTTCTGGGGACATGCGTTGCAAACTGCAGCACTCACACTGAATCGTGCTCCGTCAAAAGCTGTTGAAAAGACTCCATACGAATTATGGACTGGGAAACTTCCAAAGTTGTCTTTTCTGAAGATTTGGGGTTGCGAAGCATATGTCAAGCGATTAATTTCGGACAAGCTACAACCTAAATCTGACAAATGTTTCTTCGTTGGGTATCCAAAAGAAACTATGGGGTATTATTTCTACAACAAGTCAGACAACAAGGTATTCGTTGCTCGTGACGGTGTCTTTTTGGAAAGAAATCATATTTCCAAATTGACAAGTGGGAGAATAATAGACCTCGAAGAGATTCGAGACGAACAACGAACTCAGAACTCTTTAGAAGCAGTTCAGGTTGATGAACCTCCAAGGTCTTTAGAAGAGCCAGTGGGAGTAGTTCCTCAAAACGTTGTTGCCCCTCGTAGATCAAATAGAACTATTTTTCAGCCGGACAGATGGACAGGCGTCCTCTTGACTGAAAACTTAGACGTTCTCATATTGGATAGTGATGAACCTTTGACTTACAAGCAAGCTATGACGAGCCCAAGCTCCATTAAATGGTTAGAGGCCATGCAATCTGAAATAGACTCCATGTCTGAAAATCAACTCTGGGATTTGGTTGATTTGCCGGATGGGTTCACACCTATCGGATGCAAATGGGTCTTTAAGTTGAAGAAAGACAAAGATGGAATTGTATACATATACAAGGCTAGATTGGTAGCAAAAGGTTATAGGCAAGTTCACGGCGTTGACTGCGATGAAACCTTTTCTCCAGTCGCGATGCTTAAGTCTATTCGGATAATCCTTGCGATTGCCGCTTTTCATGACTATGAAATATGGCAAATGGATGTCAAAACTGCCTTCTTGAACGGTGTTCTTGAAGAGATTGTGTTTATGACACAGCCGGAGGGTTTTGTCGATCAAAAGAACCAAGGAAAGGTATGCAAGCTTAAGAAGTCCATCTACGGACTAAAGTAGGCATCAAGGAGTTGGAATAAACGATTTGATGAAGCAGTCAATAAGTTTGGCTTCATCAAGAATCAGGACGAATCTTGTGTATACAAGAAGGTCAGTGGGAGTAAAATTGCATTCCTAGTCTTGTATGTTGACGACATACTGCTTATTGGAAACGACATTCCTATGTTGGAGTCTGTAAAGACTTGGCTCAGGAAGTGTTTCTCAATGAAGGACTTAGGAGAGGCACAGTACATATTGGGCATCAAGATCTATAGGGATAGATCTAAGAGGATGATTGGACTAAGCCTGCTAGCTAGGTTCAATATGATGGAAGCCAAGAGAGGCCATCTACCCATGTCATATGGCGTATATCTAAGCAAGAATCAGTGTCCCAAAACATCTGATGAGCGTAGAAAGATGAGTGGAATTCCATATGCTTCGGCTATTGGATCCATCATGTATGCTATGATTTGTACAAGGCCGGATGTTTCATTTGCACTCAGTGCAACGAGCAGGTACCAGTCAAAACCAGGTGAGGCGCATTGGACTGCTGCCAAGAACATCCTAAAGTACCTGAGAAGGACTAAGGATCAGTTTTTGGTTTATGGTGGTACAGATGAGTTGATTGTTAAGGGCTATACGGACGCAAGATTTCAAACCGACAGAGATGATTTCAGATCACAGTCTGGGTTTGTGTTCTGCCTCAACGGCGGAGCAGTAAGCTGGAAAAGTGCTAAGCAAAGCACTATTGCGGATTCTACAACTGAAGCCGAGTACATTGCTGCCTCGGAAGCAGCAAAGGAAGCTGTTTGGATTAGGAAGTTCATCAAAGAACTTGGTGTTGTCCCCTCCATTAAAGGACCAGTGGCTTTGTATTGCGACAATAGCGGAGCCATTGCCTAGGCAAAGGAGCCTAGGAGCCACCAGAAGTCCAAGCACGTACTGCAGAGATTTCATATACTTCGAGAGATCGTTGAAAGAAAGGAAATCGAGATTTGCAAGGTTGGAACTGACTACAACGTCGCGGATCCATTGACTAAACCGTTGCCACAAGTGAAACACAACGCACATGTAGCAACCATGGGAATCAAGCATGTTGGAGGATGGCTTTGATTTTCTAAGTATTGTTTTAGAACATCTGTTAGATCTATGTTTAAAACAATTGGTTTAACCATTTCATATTTATGAAATTTATTTATTTCATATTCATTTAATTGTGGTTTAGAATTAAATGATAAGTCCATGTGATTCAAATCATTCAAATGGGATGTCAAGATGGATTCTTCGACAAAGAAACACCCATAAGTGAACTTGAATATTGAAGTCACAAAGGATCCCTAATCCAGGTCATTGAAAGGTGGACGACTAATGACTAATGAATATTAGATTGCAAGTAGATTACTTAGTTCTGTTTCTTGAACTAGAGTGACTGGATGTCAGAATCTTTTCCATAGATACTTATTGGATCTTGTATCGGATTGACCATGAGAACACTTTAAGGGATTAAAGTCATGTCATAGGTAGTTCTCATTAATGGTGATTAGAAACCGTTCCTCGGAACATGAGCGATTATGTCTGCTCGTTTGAGAATTAGTTCGCTTTGATACTAGCTAAACGTCGCACCATAAAAGGAGGCTATAAAAGCAGTTATTGGGCGTACTATGAATCAAAGTGAGTGTTCATAGATTGCAAGAATGGATTGTTCTCCTATCTTTGATAGGATATGGTGTTGTTGTGTAACAAGGCCTCTCGGAGAGTTAGACACTGTAAAATGCATGGCCGTGCTCATAATGGTTAGGCTTAACCTTCAGAAAAGTTTGACAGTTAAACTCTGTAATCCGGGAAACACTTCTGGACCTAATAAGGATGGCTTGGATCTTACCTTATGTTCAGTAAGTAACACTAAGTGACAAAGGAATGTGGATGCACACTTGTCTGAATGACAAGTGGGAGATTGAAGGAAATATGTCCTTCACCCAAGGTGCATTAAGTCTAATACCAAGGTTCAGATTAATTGCGAACAATTAATTCAGTGAGATCAAGTGATCGGAACAGCTAGCTGGAGCAATGCTTTCGATCAGTGAGTTCTAATGGGTATTGAACTCACAACTTACTCTTAACTGAACCTACAAGGTCAAACCAATGACACGTAACAGATCACCAGATTAAATGAATCGAAAATTCATTTAATAGCTTTTCGGGAATTAGTTGGAAATGTATTATACGATACGACCTTTGTCGAAATCGTATATCGTATCGCAAATATTCGTAAGATGGGCGACACGAATAAATCGTATCGTACGACGGTGATTCATCGTATACGAAACGATAAATAATATATCGGAAATATATTAAATCGCGAATACGAAGGGGCATCGGAGTTGCCAGCCCGTCGAGCCAAGCACGTAAGCGTGCAAGGCCCAACGAGCCAGCAAGCTCGCGAGCAAAGGCGAGCAAGGCCAGCCCATAGAGTGCGAGCACGCAACAACACGCAACAGCGCACAGCAGCGACGAGCGAGCAAGGCCCACGGCCCAGCTGCTCGGCGCAGGCGTGCGGTCCGTGTGACTTAGCGTGCAGGGCTTGCTAGCCGGCCTTGCCTCTTGGCTTGGTCGGTTAGTAAGGTTATGTAAATAACCTTACAACCTAATTTCCAACTTAGCACAATTCATATTACTCAAACCCTAGAGACACAGAGAACCCTAATTCTCTCTATGCCTCCAAAGTGAGTTCTTCCCAAAAGCAAAGTATCTTGATCAATTGTCTAAGCTACGATTATCAAGACGGATCTGATCGTGTCGGTGAACCAAGTAGAGGAACGACAAGTGGAGTTCTTTGTTCGTGTTCGTTGACAGATTATTGTGGAAAACACGCTTCGAATGTAAGTTTGCTTAATCTGTGCTTTATACATGTTTCCTGGCTTTGGGGATTGTTCCGCACATGTTATTATGTTTAACTGTATTCCCCTACACATACTACTACTTCATCTGACATGTCTGAATTTCAAATGTTTTTAAATTATGACTTTATGCGAGGTGAAAGTGAAGAAACCATGAATGATCTAGACTTTCTTGATTGGTGGCAAAAGCAATGCAAACAGTTCCCTGTTTTATCAGCCATGGCAGGAGACATTTTTGCTGTTCAAGTTTCATCTGTTGATTCCGAACGAGCTTTTAGTGCATCTGGTCGTGTTTTGGATGACAGAAGAATTAAATTAAGACCGGATACTCTTGAGATATGTGTTTGCTTCAAAGATTGGTTAGATGCCGATAAAAGAATGTAAGGTCGTGAAGAATGTGATGCTGATTCAGATGATGCAAC
The DNA here is from genome assembly GCF_020520425.1 of Spinacia oleracea. Taxonomy (NCBI): domain Eukaryota; kingdom Viridiplantae; phylum Streptophyta; class Magnoliopsida; order Caryophyllales; family Amaranthaceae; genus Spinacia; species Spinacia oleracea. Next base: position 85,476,214 of record NC_079492.1, on the reverse strand, counting down.
TGCAACAACCGCATCGGTCTAATCACTAGCATCTGAATTAGAAGGCAACGAAGAACAAGACGATGAAGCTGGTGAAGATGGTGAAGATGGTGAAGATGATCAGGATTATGAATATGATGGACATCAATAATAAGTGTTTAAGTCATGAAGAACTATGAATGTAATTCTCGATTAATGTATGCATAATAAAATGTGATGTATTATCGATTAGTGTTTAAGTCATGAAGAACTATGAATGTAATTCTCGATTAATTAATGTTCCTCCAAATAGTTACTGCTAAGTTTAGAACTTTAGTCTTTAGATGGTGACATGGTGTACCATGAATATTTGAAATCATGAGGTATTATTCAATAGTAAAAAGTCACTTTAGAGTTTAGATACGAAGTACAAAAAAATAAATGAATTTGCATCGTTTGTTTACATAATTCCTTGGCTTCATTTTCATAGTCTATTGGGAATTGTGGATGATTACAACCAAAAGAGACAACTTAATTGGATTACAAAACTATAAACATATAATTATAATCAAAATGCATTGTATAATGCTAATGAAACATCTATACTCCCACTGGCCACAAGCAAAGCCAACTTATTATAGTTTAAGGTAAAGTCTTTTAGATTCCTTTTCTTTTGAACATTATATAAAAAAGGTTCCAATAATTTGTGACGATGCATGTTTTTTGATAAAGACTACCATTTTATTGATCTTATCAGCTCCAACGGTAACAATCTTCGTACATCACAATCATTAATCACCTGGCCTATTTTGGTACTTGTGTGTAGGCTACTAGGCTTGTGCAATGGGGCGGGTCTGGGTTAGGCACGTGGGCTTAGGAACGAAGTAGGCACGTGGGCTTAGGCACGAACTAGGCACGCAGACTTAGGCACGGGCACGACCCGCTAGGCCCGCGGGCTCGTGCCGTGCCTGGGCCAATGAATTCCGTTTTTTGCCCCGACCCGACCCAGCCCGCTTACATCGTGCCGTGCCGTGGGCCGTGCCTGAAATGACTATGGGCCCGCGGGCTCGGCACGAATCCCGGCCCGGCACGGCCCACAACCATCTTTATTGAGATCTAACGCAAAACACAACAGAATTGAAAGAGAAGGGACAAAAATAACCAAATTTCCGAACAAAATTGGCTATTTCCGCCCTAGAAAATCCTAATTTTTGTAAACCCTAAAAAGAGAGAGAAAAGAGGGAGAGAGATTTATTTTGTAAACCCTAATTTTTGTAATCGTGCATTTAGTTCATAAGACTCTTTATTATTAATGAATTAATTTTTTTTCCCGTGCGATGCACGGTTTGGTGTTAATATTTTGTGATTAAAGCTTAAATTTTAATTCGTATGATACAAATAAGATAAGTATACAGTACTATGATAAATATTTTGTTATATCTCTAATACTGTGTGATGTTAAAATCTTTTGATGATGATAAAAATAAGAATATGATGATTAATAAAGATTTAGTCTCATAATAAATGTATCTAAGTACCATTACGCTAATCGTGAAAAGATAAATACAAACCTTATCTTTTTACCTTATCTTAATTATATTAATTTTAACTAAGCTAAATAACTTTAAAAATCAAAATGATCAACACATTTTGTCGAAAGTATTGAAAGTTTGAAACTCTTCACGGTTGCACGTCTAATTAACATGACTTTTAATGACTATGTTGTGTTTTGTTTGATCTAATTTTTTCTATTTTAAGGGTTTCGTTTTTTTTTTTGGCAAAAAATGTATGTAGTATATGTTATGGGGTATTAGGACATTCTTAGATTTGCATATTTAACTCTAGAATAGTAATTATGATCTTGCCTTGACTCTTTTTTTTTGTGTTTGACGATAGTTATCCTTAATTTTTTGAAACAAATAAATTAGAAAGACTGAAAAATGTACCAAATCAATCATTCAAATAAAATAAAAAATCATAGTTTTTAGGGATAAATTAGATACAAAATTAGATATAAGAATGGATATCAGATCCATATAAAAGTAATTATCTGATAATCGAATACTCATGCTTTTCACGGTGATAAAATTACTACTTAAAAACACATTGACAAAGTCGTGGGTAAGAAGTATCAAACCAAATAGTTTATGAATCTGTCAAAACACATGGATTGCGATTCATTGCATATTACATTTTTTTTTTGTAACACAAGGAAAATAGTATAATGTATTGCTATCTCTAGATTACTTACGATACATCATAAAACTTTATATTTTGATAATCAAACTTGGAAGAATCATCCATGCATGTTTCCCCGGCCCCTCTATTATCATGCATGCCTCGTGGGGATTGTGCCTTTATCTTGCTTTAAAAGAATAGTTACATCCTGAATTACCACATTTTATAGTGAAAATAATATCACCAATTCTAGCATATGTATCAAAGAACCCTACATTCTGCTTTAAAACTGCCTCTAAATATTTCTTTCTCGGTGCTCCTGCTTGCCTTTCTCCAGAGTAGATCCAACACACAATTTCTACAATTATTAAAAACAAACAAAATCCATCAAAAATTCGAAAATTTTGTTTACCTACTAAAACCAATTTCCAACCCCACAATAATAGAAAAAATTATACCATTAATCACAATTAGTATAATACAATAAACCGTTACAACCATTAAAAAAATACGAAAGAAAGTAGAAATATGGAAGAACAAATGCAAAACCATTCTATGAACATTAAACTTTAAAACCTACCGCATGCTCATTCGTGAATATGATAAATTGTTACAAGGTTTACAAATTACAACCAATAAAAATGAAATTCAAAAAGTTAAAACATGAAATACAAATGTGAAACCATTCTTCTAAACTCAAATCCTACGTACTGCATGTCTGCATTTATTCGAGAATATGTATTAGGGGGTGGGAGTTAGATAAATGGTTAAATATATACATAGAGAGACTGAGAAAGAGACCTAATACATTTGAATTACTCAATCTTTATCTTTTATTTATCTTTATTTTTGTGACTGGACATTTATCTTTTTATAATTTTTTTTTTAATCTTCTTTGTAATTAATATTTTTTTATCTTTTTTAATTAATTTAAAATATAAAAATAATGACATTGTGACTGGACAATCTTACGTGGCACTCTCAATGCTCTTGAAAAAACTCCCCTATGTATATATTAGATTAGATTAGATTAGATTAGATTGGTTTTTTTTTTTTTTTGGATTTAATTTCATTTTAGATTTATTTTTTAATTATTATAGTGTTTGATTTTGGATGAAATTGTTTATAAGAAATATTAATAATTCATTCGACTTTTTAATTCAAAAATAATTTTGAAGTCTTATTTTTCATTGGCCGAAACCATTAGATTTCCTACGTGGCGCTCTAATATTGGATTAATGTTTGATTTTGGATTGAATTTTATTTTAGATTAGTGTTTGATTTTGGATGAATTTGATTTTGGATTTATTTTTTAATTATTAGAGCGTTTGATTTTGGATGGAATTGTATATATTAGTAATTAATTAATTAATTTAAATGTCTACATGGCACCTAATTAATTATCTACGTGGCACTCGATTTTTTTAAATCAAAAACAAATTAAAAATCTTATTTTTCATTGGCCGAAACCATTAGTAATCCTAGGTGGCGCTCTAATAGTTCAGCAAAGATGCCTCCTAATATATATATTAGATTAATTTTTTTTTATAAAAAGCCAAAACTTAGCTACACCAACTTTGTAGCCCACTCTATGGCAAAGGCTTCACTCCTCTTTGAGGAAGTCCTAATCTTTTTGGAAGAGTGTCCACCTGACATCTTCCACCTTGTTCTTGCGGACAAGGCCCATATTTAGTAATACACAAATTCTTATTTACATGAGGTGTACGATAAATATTGTACATCGAATTTAAAGTTGACGTAAAATGCTTAAAAGTCACCATTATATATGTAAAAGTTATCTACTTTTAGTAATAAAAAGTTTCATTTTAATAAAAAATATTTATTGAAAATCGCTAATAATGTATAAATTAATCATTGAACACTTTAAAATGTTTATCTATTAACTTTTTTTAATAGTATAAATATTAGAGAAAACTGAGTAAAAGTTAGAGAAAACTGGATTAAAGTCACATTGGTGCACAATAAATTTATTGTACAACTTGTGCACGCAAGACCTCTTGTGACATGGACTAAGGAGATTGTTGGTGCAACCCCTCACTTTAAGTCATGTTTCTTTTCCTTTGCTTGCATGATCAAGGGGTTTTTTGAAGGTTGTAGGCCAATTATTGGCATTGATGGTGCTCACCTCAGTGGAACCTACAAGGGACAATGCTCACTGCAATTGCCATAGATGGGAACAATGAGATATTCCCAATTGCTTATGGGATTGTTGATGGAGAAACTGGAGACACTTGGGCATACTTCTTCAGATGCTTGAGACAAATGTTCAGAAACTTTGGTGTGCACAGAGAGGACTGGACTTTCATAAGTGACAGAATGAGGGTAAGATTTATTGCTTTTTCATAGGGGTATCTGGTGAAAATCTAAGATACCTCAGGGGTATCTGGTGAAAATATAAGATACCACAGGGGTATCTGGTGAAAATATAAGATACCTCAGGGGTATCTGGTGAAATAAAGTTTATGAATTACCAATGAATTGTTTATGTGTCTAATGTAGAGTTTATATGTCTGATATAGGGTGTGGATGGTGCTGTTTATGAAGTGTTCCCCCAAGCAACAAGGAGAGTGTGTGCCCAACACTTGTACTCTAACTGTAAACAAGCTGGCTGGCATGGAACTGCCTTCCATAAGTCCTTCTGGGTTGCTGCAAATGCATACAACCCATATGTGTACAACAAGGCAATGGAGAAGATTGCCAAAATTGATCCAAAGGCTGTGGATTATCTGTCCCAAGTGCCAGAGCAGTGGTCAAGGCACAAGTTTGAACCACATGTGGTTTGTGATCACAACACCACCAATTTTGTTGAATCTTTCAACGCTTGTACCAAGCCTTTTAGAGACATGCCAGTGTACACTTTGATGGAAGGTAATGAAGGAAATAATGCCCTTGGTCCAAGTATGCATTCTATGTTAAGTCTAATAAATGCGGTTCAGTATTAATTAACAAGTTAATAATTCAGTGAGATCAAGTGAGCTGAATGCCTAGCTAGAGGCCGCTTCAGTTCAAGTGGAATTAATGATATTAATCCACAGCTTACTCTTGACTGAACCCGTAGGGTCACACAAATAGTACGTAAACGGATCAAGTATTTAATGGCATTAAATACTCCATCTATGAATATTCGGAACCGACGGATCTTGGTTTCAGTGGGAGCTAAGATCGTCACAGGCAAGAAATGAATACTCCGGAAACGATGATATTGCCGGAAACGGAAATATGGATCGTATCGGAAATATAAATATTATCCAAGTCGTAGATGTTGCCGGAAACGGAAACATGGTACGTATCGGAAAATATTATCGGAAATGGAAATATTGCCAGAATCGGAAATATTGCCGGAAACGGAAATATTGTCAGAATCGGAAATATTACCGGAATCGGAAAATAATTCCGGAAACGGAAATATTAAATATTTGTTCGAAACGGAAATTAATTCCGGAATCGGAAATATTAAATATTGTTCGTATCGGAAATGAATTCCGGAATCGGAAAATTTAATCGGAAGCGTATCGTACGAATAAGCATCGGACGAGGCCTGCCGGACGAGGCCCAGCACGAAGCCAGGCCATCGCCCAGCAAGCCAAGCGCGCCGCACAAACAGCCACGCCAGGCCCAGCGCAAGGCCAGACCCAGCAGGCTGCACAGCGCGCACAGCGCGCACAGCACGCGCAGCGCGCAGCGCGCGCGGGCGCTGTGTGGGCTGCTGCTCGCGCGCACGCATGGGGCCCATCGTGGCAGCCGTGCGTGTGTGTGCAAGTGTTTGTGTTCGTGCACGTTTCCTAAAACATGCAGAGTTCGGTTAATGATTAAATTCCTATTTCTATTTGATAAATTAATTAAATTGGAGTTCTTGTAGGATTCTAGGTTTAATTAATTTGTATCTGAATAGGATTTCGATTCCCTTTCCATACCCCTATAAATATGAGGCTAGGGCTCACAATTTATAACGAGTTTTAAAAGTATTCAAAGTGAGTTTTTGAGAGAAAATTCAAACACACATCTTGCTCAAATTGCCGAAATTTTCTAGTACCTTAAGGGCGATTCTAGTTGGTCAATCTTAAGGCGGATCCGGACGTGCTGTGGACTATCTACGGAGGGACGACACTTGGAGTCCTAAAGACTTGTTCTTGTTCGGTTCGGGCGCAGCTAGGGAGGGCACGCAACAAAGAGTATGCATCTAAATTATGCTATATGATTATGTGTAAATAATATGTTGTCCTGGGTTAATGGTTGTTTCCGCATGATCTATGTAATGTCATATGCATCATAACCTAACAGTGGTATCACGAGCCCCTTATTATTTTCATAATCTAAATTGCATGAACATGGTTAAATATTACAAATTTGCAAGAATTAAAAGGGGTGATTAATTTTCGTAATTGTTAATTAATTGCAAATTGCGTTTATTTAATTATACGTACGCAGTTTTTCGGCAGTTTCTTCGTTACTCATCCGAATTGAGTGATTTTTGTGTCAATTCCGCATGTAAAAGGCATTCTAAAATTTTGACAAAAATAGTATTTTTCTGCCGAACCCAGAATTCTCAAATTCGAAGCCTAACTATGACTTTTCGAAGGTTTTAGTTTTTCGAATGCAAAATTTCGTAAATTTAAGATGTTAAATTAAATATTTGCGATTCTTGTTGATAAATCTTGAATTTTTGATTGACCTACTGCATATGTTTAACAAGTTTGAATGCCTAGTCTTGTTAATTATGCAATCTAATTATTAATTATGATTAATTTGTTGAAAATTAGAATAATTTAGAATTAATTTGATTTTCATAATTAATTGTAATTTAATTAGAAACCTATGATTAAAAACCACCATAAAAATTGTAAATTTACGATAAATTTTAAATTTTTATGACCTAGACTTGAATCCATAACAATCGGAAATCAATTGGATAATAAATTTTCGATTTTTTCGCCCTAAAATTATGAAATTAATATTATTTATTAATTTGTCATTAATTTTAAATATAAATTTTAAATTTTTATGCGATTCGTTCATATAACTTGCACGCACGAAGCAATGGACGCTTCGTGTTACCCTTAAGGGGTGTTGTATAATGCGGGCATGCGACGACGAGCAAGGGAGCTCGTCGCCCGTGCGGCACGAATGCAATGAGCAAGGGCGTAGTGCACGAGCACAAGGCAGCAGCCCTGCCTTGTGTCGTGTGCCACGACCAATGGACGAATGGGCATGGGCGTAGGGCGAGCCAAGGCAGTCGCGTGTGGGCAGCAAGCGAGCTGCGCCACAACGCGCGCTGCCTCGCACAAGAGCGCGCAGCCTCGCGCGCAGCGAGCGCAAGCTCGCGTGCCACGAGCGCTGCGCCTAGCATTGCTCGCGCGCACAGCGAGCGATGTCGCCCGCCCAGCGAGCGATGTCGCGCGCCCAGCGAGCGATGGCTCGCGCACCCAGCGAGCGATGTCGCGCGCCCAGCGAGCGATGGCTCGCGCGCCCAGCGAGCGATAGCCCGCGTGCGATGAGCGCTGGCGCGCGCAGCGAGCACCAATGCGTGCGGAGGCTTGCGATGGGGATGCAGCAGCTATGCGACAAGCGCATGGGCTGCGCGCGCATGGCCAGCGATGGCTGTGTGCGTGCGGCCCATGGGCGTGCTACGCGTAGGGTGTTTGCGTTACGATTAGATCGTTTTGAATGTTTAATTTGAAAATTTCAGTTCACGTAATTTTAATTAATTTTAAAATTAATAATTTAAATTATTTTCTTGGATTTTAATTTTGAATAATATAATTATAATAAATGTTATTTATTCTAATTATTTTACTAAAATTAAAATCATGAATTTATTTAAATGCGACTGAAATTAAATTAAACTTTTTGGATTCAATTATAAATTTATATGAGCTTTAAATTTTAATTAAATTTGTATGTTTCCGGTTAGACTAGAAATACATTTTTATGTTTAAAATTGGTAAAGCATATGAATTTATTGGTTTAAGTGGGAGCGCTTTTTAGTCATAAACTCTTGATTAGGTCTACAAATCCTTAAGGTTAAAACAACTTGATTAGAATTAATAAGGACTGAATAATTGGTAGATTATTGGTGCCCTTGATTAATTGCTGCAAATGTTTACGTGATGCATAATGTGTTTTACTAACCAGCTATGTGGGCCATTCATGATAATGAATGGGTGAATGGTATATATTGTATATGTACTGTTTTGCAGGTTATGAAGTGACTAGTATGGCCCAAATAGGATAGAAAATATGGTCTGCGTACCATTAATTTGAATGTAATTGGTCTAAAGTACCAAAGTTATTTTTCAATTCAAATATGGTCTGCGAACCATCAAATAGTTGTAATTAGTTATAGCTTATCCTATTTGAAGAAAATGGTGCCTCCCACGGAGATTTTCAAGACGGACTTTGAAGTCAAAGCTTCAAGATGAAGTCGGGCCATACTAGATCACAAATATCTTATGCATGTTTTAAGTTATTTATTGTTTTAAATATGTCTTAAAATGCATGAGATCAAAAGCTTGATTATGTTGCATGATTAAGGATTTTAGTTCACTTAAAATCTAACCAACATAGTAAGAGCCTTAAGTTCCAAACTTAAAAAAATTGAGTTAAAAGGTGCCATGCCAAAATATACACTTGCTTGGATATCCTTTACATCAATCTAGTAATAGTTTTCGCTCAGCGAGGTGTTACTTATTGGTCCTAAAGGGGCAAGGTACACAAATAATTGTGAGTACATGTTAGTTTTGGTGAAACTCAACGATATAAGTAAGGAGTCCTTTTATGTCGTGGCAAATTCGATAGGTTTACCTAATAAGTTCTTAGACGTACCTATCAACCAAGAATAGTTTCTAGACTATTAGCAAAAGGTTTTTGCTTACCTAAGATGTTCTAGGATTAAGTCGACAAACTGTGCTTAGTTCTTCAATGATTTTAGGATCTTGGAATCATTTTATTCACACCTGCCGGAACACATAAATTGAATAAAATGCTTAATAAACATTGAATTATGCATGTATGCTAGAATTTAAGTTTATTAAGAGAAACTGTGAATGGTTATTTATTTGTTTATTCTTTTCAATTGTAGTTTTTAATATGGCAAACAACAATTCATTCAACATTCGATCAATTCTCGAAAAGGAGAAGTTGAACGGGAAAAACTTCCTTGACTGGCAAAGGAACTTGCAAATAGTTCTTATGCAGGAAGAAAAGGAGTATGTCCTAGATGAGGCGATGCCCGAAGCTGCAGGCGACGGGGTCACTCAGGCAGCCCTCAATCGTTGGATTGATGCCAACAAGGATGTGAAATGTCTAATGCTCGCCACCATGAGTGCGGATCTGCAGAAAACGTTCATCAACTCAGATGCTTTCACAATCATCAGTGAGTTGAAGAACATGTTCCAAGATCTGGCTCGAGTCGAAAGATTCGAGACTCATAGGCAAATTCTTGAGACCAAGCTTAAGAAAGGCGAGCCCGTAAGTCCACATGTTCTCAAAATGATTGGACTCATTGAGAATATGAGTCGGCTGGATCAGCAATTTTCTCAGGAAATGGCTATAGACACCATCCTCCATTCTCTTCATAGCGGGTATGATCAGTTCAAACTGAACTACAGTATGAATAGTCTGGACAAAACGCTCACTGAGCTTCACGGTATGCTGAAGACCGCTGAAAAGACGCTCAAAAGTGATAAGCAGGATGTGCTTATGGTGCGTGGGGGCAAGTTCAAGAAATCTGGAAAGAAGAGGAATGCTAAGAAAGGTGGCAACAAAGCCAGCCCAACTAAGCAAACTGGCGCCAAATCTGCAAAGAGAAAGGTCAGTCAACCCACTTCTGAATCCGAATGCTTCTACTGCAAGAAGAAGGGGCATTGGAAGAGAGATTGCTTGAAGCTAAAGGAAGATCAGAAGAACGGAACAGTCGTTCCATCTTCAGGTATTTTCGTTATAGACTGTATACTTGCTAATTCAACTTCTTGGGTATTAGATACAGGTTGTGGCTCACACTTATGTTCCAATCCACAGGGACTAAGAAGAAGTAGAAAGTTAAGCAAGGGTGAAGTCGACCTACGAGTGGGAAATGGAGCACGGATTGCTGCATTAGCTGTAGGAACTTACTATTTGTCGTTGCCCTCCGGGCTAGTTTTGGAACTGGAAGAATGTTTCCATGTTCCAAGTCTTACTAAAAACATCATTTCAGTTTCTTGCTTAGATGCTAAGGGATTTTCCTTTTTAATAAAAGACAATAGTTGTTCGTTTTATTTTAAAGAGATGTTTTATGGATCTGCTAGATTAGTCAATGGACTTTATTTATTAGATCACGACAAACAAGTATATAACATAAATACCAAAAAGGCCAAAAGGATGATTCAGATCTCACCTATCTGTGGCATTGTCGATTAGGCCATATAAACTTGAAACGCTTAGAAAGACTTCAAAGGGAAGGAATTCTAGAACCATTTGACTTAGAGGATTATGGTAAATGCGAATCATGTTTACTTGGCAAAATGACAAAGCAACCTTTCTCTAAAGTTGGAGAAAGAGCAAATGAACTATTGGGTTTAATCCATACAGATGTATGTGGACCAATGAGTACAAATGCTAGAGGTGGTTTCAGCTACTTTATCACTTTCACTGATGACTTCAGTAGGTATGGTTACGTCTACCTAATGAAGCATAAGTCTGAATCCTTTGACAAATTCAAGGAATTTCAGAGTGAAGTAGAGAATCAATTAGGCAAGAAGATTAAGGCACTGCGGTCTGATAGAGGCGGTGAATATCTGAGCTATGAATTTGATGACCATCTGAAAGAATGTGGAATTCTATCAGAATTGACTCCTCCTGGAACACCACAATGGAACGGTGTGTCAGAACGGAGGAACAGAACCTTGCTAGACATGGTCAGGTCAATGATGGGTCAGGCCGAACTTCCATTAGAATTTTGGGGACATGCACTAAATACAGCTGCACTCACTATAAATAGAGCTCCGTCTAAAGCTGTCGAAAAGACTCCATACGAATTATGGTTTGGAAAGCCTCCAAATGTGTCTTTTCTTAAGATTTGGGGATGTGAAGTATACGTCAAACGATTAATTTCAGACAAACTTCATCCAAAATCTGACAAATGTATCCTTGTGGGCTATCCAAAGGAAACAAAGGGGTATTACTTCTACAATACATCTGAGAACAAAGTGTTTGTTGCTCGAGATGGTGTCTTTTTGGAGAAGGATCACATTTCCAAAATGACAAGTGGGAGAAAAGTAGACCTCGAAGAAATTCGAGTCGAACAACAAACTCTAGAGAATGCTCAAGATGACATTCAGGATGAAACTCAGAGATCTTTAGAAGAATCTGGTGAGAATCATGGTCAATCTAGAAATGTTACCCCGCGTAGATCGCAAAGATATAGATCTCAACCGGAAAGGTACTTAGGTATTTTGACGAACGAGAGCTATGACGTTCTATTACTTGAAAGTGATGAACCTGCGACTTACAAGCAAGCTATGACGAGCCCTAGCTCCAAGCAATGGCAAGAAGCCATGCAATCTGAATTAGACTCCATGTCTGAAAACCAAGTATGGGATTTGGTCGATTTGCCAGATGGCTACCAAGCCATTGGAAGCAAATGGGTTTTCAAACTGAAAAAGGACAAGGATGGGAAACTTGAAGTTTTCAAAGCTAGATTGGTTGCAAAAGGTTACAGGCAAGTCCACGGTGTGGATTACGATGAAACCTTTTCACCAGTTGCAATGCTAAAGTCTATTCGAATAATGTTAGCAATCGCTGCATATTACGATTACGAAATATGGCAGATGGATGTCAAAACTGCTTTCTTAAACGGCGTTTTAACAGAAACTGTGTTTATGACACAGCCTGAAGGTTTTGAGGATCCAAAGAATGCTAAAAAGGTATGCAAGCTAAAGAAGTCAATCTACGGATTGAAGCAGGCATCCAGGAGCTGGAATATACGTTTTGATGAAGCAGTCAGTGACTTTGGTTTCATCAAGAACCCGGACGAATCTTGTGTATACAAGAAGGTCAGTGGGAGCAAAATTGCTTTCCTAGTATTATATGTCGACGACATATTGCTTATCGGAAATGACATTCCTATGTTGAACTCTGTCAAGATTTGGCTTGGGAAATGTTTTTCGATGAAGGATCTAGGAGAAGCACAGTACATATTGGGCATCAAGATTTACAGAGATAGATCTAAAAAGATGATTGGACTTAGTCAAAGCACTTATATCAATAAGGTGCTTGATAGGTTCAAGATGGCGGACTCCAAGCGAGGCTACCTACCCATGTCTCATGGAATGACTCTAAGCAAGACTCAGTGCCCAAAAACACTTGATGAGCGTAGACGAATGAATGGGATTCCATATGCATCATTGATTGGTTCAATAATGTATGCTATGATATGTACACGCCCGGATGTTGCGTACGCACTCAGTGCTACGAGCAGATACCAGTCAGACCCAGGAGAGGCGCATTGGACTGCTGCCAAGAATATTCTGAAGTACCTGAAAAGGCACAAAGATGACTTCCTGGTCTATGGTGGAGATGATGAATTAATTGTTAAAGGCTATACGGACGCAAGTTTCCAAACCGACAAAGATGATTTCAGATCACAGTCTGGGTTTGTCTTCTGCCTCAACGGAGGAGCAGTAAGCTGGAAAAGTGCTAAGCAAAGCACCATTGCGGATTCTACAACTGAAGCGGAGTACATTGCTGCACATGAAGCAGCAAAGGAAGCTATATGGCTAAGGAAGTTCATAGGAGAACTTGGTGTAGTCCCCTCCATTAAAGGACCAATAGCCCTGTATTGTGATAATAACGGAGCTATTGCACAGGCAAAAGAGCCTAGACACCACCAGAGAGTCAAGCATGTACTTCGTAGATTTCACCTTCTACGAGAGTTCGTTGAAAGAAAAGAAGTCGAGATAAGCAAAATTGGAACTGATGACAACATATCAGATCCATTAACTAAACCTCTGCCGCAAGCGAAGCACAACTCGCACACTGCAGCTATGGGAATCAAGCATATTGGAGAATGGCTTTGATGTCTCTGTTTAATGTTTTAAAGTTTTAGAGTTTAAATCTTTGTAAAACATTATTGGTTAATCATTCACAATAAATGAAAAGAATTCATTTTTCCATTTAATTTGTGGTTTATTAAATGATGAGTCCCTTCAATTTGACGATATATTCAAGATAGACTGTCAGGACCAGTCCTGTGACTAAGAAATGTCTATCAAGTGAACTTGAATGTCAAAGGTTGAAAATGGTCCCTAATCGGAGTTTTCTATAAAATTGGACGCATAGAAAACGTTAGACGATTAGAATGCAAGATGACTAGTAGTTCTGTTTCTTGAACTATGTGGACATGGCAATGTCATAATCATTTGCATAGATACTTACTTTGGGAAGACTAGTATCGGACAAGACCTATGAAACTTTACTGTAAGAGATGAAAGTCTGTCATAAGTAAATTTCATTAAATTATTAGACACTAAATCCTCAATACCTGAGTGATTTGAAGATTACTTGTTTGAGAACTGGTTGCTTTGACGTTGACCAACCGTCGCACCGTAAAAGGAGGCTATAAAGGCAACGCTCAGGTAATCACCTATCAAACGAAGTCTAATCTCAAGATCGCAAGATTGGGATTGTCCTCCCATAAATCGGGATGAGATGCTTAAAAGTTGTACAAGGCCACTCGGAGAGCTAGAAACTGTGAAATGCATGGCCGTGCTCGGATGAATCATAGGCTATGATTATCTGTTTATTTGATCAGTTGAACTCTGAAACCGAGGAACACCTCTGGATGTAATAAGGATGACAACTCTTACCTTATGTTCAAGAGCAAGCATCGAGCGACAAAGGAATTAGGAAATGCACACTTGTCCCTAAGGACAAGTGGGAGACTGAAGGAAATAATGCCCTTGGTCCAAGTATGCATTCTATGTTAAGTCTAATAAATGCGGTTCAGTATTAATTAACAAGTTAATAATTCAGTGAGATCAAGTGAGCTGAATGCCTAGCTAGAGGCCGCTTCAGTTCAAGTGGAATTAATGATATTAATCCACAGCTTACTCTTGACTGAACCCGTAGGGTCACACAAATAGTACGTAAACGGATCAAGTATTTAATGGCATTAAATACTCCATCTATGAATATTCGGAACCGACGAATCTTGGTTTCAGTGGGAGCTAAGATCGTCACAGGCAAGAAATGAATACTCCGGAAACGATGATATTGCCGGAAACGGAAATATGGATCGTATCGGAAATATAAATATTATCCAAGTCGTAGATGTTGCCGGAAACGGAAACATGGTACGTATCGGAAAATATTATCGGAAATGGAAATATTGCCAGAATCGGAAATATTGCCGGAAACGGAAATATTGTCAGAATCGGAAATATTACCGGAATCGGAAAATAATTCCGGAAACGGAAATATTAAATATTTGTTCGAAACGGAAATTAATTCCGGAATCGGAAATATTAAATATTGTTCGTATCGGAAATGAATTCCGGAATCGGAAAATTTAATCGGAAGCGTATCGTACGAATAAGCATCGGACGAGGCCTGCCGGACGAGGCCCAGCACGAAGCCAGGCCATCGCCCAGCAAGCCAAGCGCGCCGCACAAACAGCCACGCCAGGCCCAGCGCAAGGCCAGACCCAGCAGGCTGCACAGCGCGCACAGCGCGCACAGCACGCGCAGCGCGCAGCGCGCGCGGGCGCTGTGTGGGCTGCTGCTCGCGCGCACGCATGGGCCCCATCGTGGCAGCCGTGCGTGTGTGTGCAAGTGTTTGTGTTCGTGCACGTTTCCTAAAACATGCAGAGTTCGGTTAATGATTAAATTCCTATTTCTATTTGATAAATTAATTAAATTAGAGTTCTTGTAGGATTCTAGGTTTAATTAATTTGTATCTGAATAGGATTTCGATTCCCTTTCCATACCCCTATAAATATGAGGCTAGGGCTCACAATTTATAACGAGTTTTAAAAGTATTCAAAGTGAGTTTTTGAGAGAAAATTCAAACACACATCTTGCTCAAATTGCCGAAATTTTCTAGTACCTTAAGGGCGATTCTAGTTGGTCAATCTTAAGGCGGATCCGGACGTGCTGTGGACTATCTACGGAGGGACGACACTTGGAGTCCTAAAGACTTGTTCTTGTTCGGTTCGGGCGCAGCTAGGGAGGGCACGCAACAAAGAGTATGCATCTAAATTATGCTATATGATTATGTGTAAATAATATGTTGTCCTGGGTTAATGGTTGTTTCCGCATGATCTATGTAATGTCATATGCATCATAACCTAACAGGTAAATGTTCTGTCTTTGGCTGCATATGTTTTACACCACCCATGTCCTTTTTTTTTTAATACATTTTCTGTTTTGCTGCTTTATTTTGTTTGTGCTTGGATGCTTGGATCTAATAGAGGCTAGGAGTTGGTGTATGAAGAAGATTGGGTCTAGATTTGACAAGGCTGTAGAAATGGGACCAAACCAATTGACTGAATATGCTGCTGGGGTATTAGAAGAGAGGAGTCAACAGTATAGGTTTTGTTCTGTAACAGTTGCTGGGGGAGGGGAATATGAAGTGAAAGAGGGGGCTGTCAAATACCCTATTAAGTTTGATGCAAGGACTTGTGGTTGTGGAGTATGGCAAATATCTGGCATACCTTGCAGACATGGCCTTAGGGTTATTTACCACCAAAGACTTGAGGCTACTGATTTTGTGTCTCGCTACTTCAAAGGGCAAGCATACAAGTTAACTTACTCAGAGCACATACACCCCATGCCTGACCCAACCCAATGGCCTTCTTTTGACCTTCCTATTATCCTCCCACCACCCATGAAGAGAGCATCTGGTAGACCCCCTAAACTGAGAAAAAGAGAGTAAACATGATCCAAAAAGGGGAAAGAGAAATAGCACTGTGAGGTGTGGTAAGTGCAAGGAGGTGGGACACAATGCAAGGACATGCAGAGGTGGGGCCACTGCAAAGCAAAAGAAGGCTGCTGCTGCTGCTGGTTCTGCTGGTGCAGCTGCTGCTGGTGCTTCTGGTTCTGCTGGTGCAGCTGGTGCAACTGGTTCTGGTGCAGCTGGTTCACAGCAAGGGGGAGATCAAGGTGCTTCCAGTTCACAGCAACAACGTAATGCATCAAGTAAGGGAAAAAGGAAGCGTACTTGATTTTGTGATTTATGCATAACTTTTTGCTAAACTTATCATGTATATCTTTTGCCAATGGGAGCAAGTTTTTGTAGAGCTACACTTAAAGTTTTTGCGTGTCGGGGGCACACTTTTGTAAAGCTACTTAATACGGAAATGAAATATCATATTATTGATAAAATGTCATCATTCACTTTCTCATTACAAATACTAGAATAAAAAACATTACAATGTCAATTTTGATAGTTCCATGCATTAATTTCTTTTGTTGCTTGAGTTTCTTCTTCATTTGGTGAATTTCTTCATTCAAGCTTCTGTTTTCTTCAATTTCTCCTTCCTTTGTGCTACCTCTGTTGTTTCTGATTGGCAGTGGTTGCTCAATGCTTCCCTTGCACCACTTGAAGTTGTCACATAAGTCACACTTGTAATATAGTCTTTGAGGATTTTTCATTGTTTCTGAACTTCTTATTGCAAATTTTTTCCCACATATGTTGCATGTTTTGTTTGGAACTACAACGTATGAGGATTCATACGTTGTAGAAGAAGATTGGGAGTGAGAATATGAGCTCATTTGAAGGTGAGTTGGGAATTAGGGAAAATATGAGTTGGTTAAGGGGAAGAACAGAAATTTGTAGTGAAGAGTTGCAGCGGCTCCCCCTTTAAATAGAGAAGGCTCACCAACGGCTTAAAAAAACTAGCCGTTGGTGAGCAGGGGTATCTGGTGAAGTTACCATAAAGCACAAGGGCACCTGGTGAAAATCTAAAAAACCTCAGGGCTACCTGGTGAAATAAATTACGAGGGTACCTGGTGAAAAAAAGTTTCTAACGGCCACTTAACGGCAGGGTTAAGTCATGCGAGAAAATGAAACCTGAGGGGTACCTGATAGATTACTGAAACAACGAGGGTATCTGGTGAATTAACTTAAACCTCGGAGGTATTTCATGAAATATCCGGAAAAAAAAAGCTACACCAACTCACGTTAAACGCTGTTCTCCTTTTCGACCATGTTCTCCTCTTAAATCTTTTCCGGAGATTCTCTTTTGCTGTGGTTTTGCATAAACCCTAGACGACGAATTCGAATTCTGCTTTCACAATAAATTTGGGATCACGGTTATACGTCGATTTAGTAGAAACTTCAGGTACATTTTCATATTCTCTAAATTTTATGTTAGTTTATTGCCTGCTAGATTTTTTAATTCTGATTTCACCTTGTTTTCTTTGAATTTTGATGTGCATAGGTTGATGCGTTTTAGTTGGGATTCAATTTTTAACCTAAATTTGGTTCAGGAACAGTAGAATTCAATTCGTATAGGAGTTTATGATTTAATTGTAGTAACTGGAATTACAATGAATTTTGAGAAATTCCGAGTTAATTGAACTAAAAAATAACAGTATAGTGTTACCTAATTCTTGGTACGAGAATGGTTATGGAAACGAAACGCAATGTGGTATCGAGTTAGTTTAATTAGTCTAATTGTGTACCACTCACATGTACCCGGTTGGCATGTTTAGGATCGAAGTTCGGTTGGGTGTGGAGAAGTTGGGGAAGTGGTAGTGAATTAGGTAATACTGGACCACATTAATTCTTGATTTGTGGCTGTGAACAGATGATGTATTGATATAGTATGTTTGTTCTTAAATGTTGCAGGCTGCAGGTTCTGTTCCTATTAGGTTTTTGCTTTGTTAGAGGTGGGAGGTTTTGCTAGAGGCAGCGACTGGATTATCGTGTGTTGTCATATATTCACTACTGAATGGGTATAGTTCACACCTGGAATTATTATTTGGCACGTTCGATTGGAATACTAAATAGTTTCTGCCAATCTCGGCTACTGAGGGTGCAACATTTGAAGGAAGTGGACTTTTGTGCAACTCAACTGTTGTTTTAAGTAGGCGAGGTAAAATATAGAGGGACTTCCTTTGTTTGATGGTAGTATTTCTATGGGTTCAGCAATACTCAATTATGTGCTAAATCTGTGGCCTTTTTCGGGCCTCAGAGTTGATGATCTGAAGTTATCTGATCGATTGGTTAAAAGACTTTCGCTTCCTGAACACACCCAGCCGTTTGTTTTCGCTATTAGTGAGCCAGAAAATGAGGCCATTGTATATATTCTTGCTGCACAGAATTTGTCTGAAAGATCAGCTAGGGATGCTGAATATTTAATAAAGGAAGTACGACCTGATGCAGTTGTTGCTTTAGTTGGTCATAATACATTGTCTGAAATTCAAGAACATGAAATGGTTGAAGGTACGGGTGATCTGGTTCCAACTTCAGTTTTTAGAGTTTTGATGAGGTGTTTTATGGACAAAACAAACAAAGACAGGTACGAAAATCTTGCTGGAAACTTGGTTCTGAAAGAAATTTTTGGTATTGGCTTCTATGGGCACTTCTTTGTTGCGAAGATGTTGGCACAGGAAATTGGTTCTTCATTCTCGGTTATTGAATCTCCCATTATGAAGTCAGCTGGAGCTGAAATTGATTCATCTTCTGACACTAGTTTGTCTAGTAATAAACTTCAAACTTTGGCATTGCGGCCAAGTAGCCTGGTTCCACAGGATTGGGGTTCCCTAGTTGGTAAATTTCGAAGACTTCACATTACCAGTGATATCCAGTCTCAGATGATCAAGTTGGTATGTCCATTTTTATCCCAGTCATTTATAAACTTGAGTCCTTTTGGGTCTCCTGTGGATAGAGAGTCATGTATAATGGAGCCTAGGTGCAATTATTGCCCCCCACCATTTGCACAAACGGTTTATCCCTTACTCATGGATCTTCATGATATTTTTTCTGATATTCCATCTATGGGTCGTGCTCTAGCATATGCACAGAAAATGTTTCTTGACGTGGGTACAGGAGAGGGGGTTGATGCTGATTTATTGTCTGAAGTTTATACCTTCCGTATTGCAGTGGAAGGGTTGAGGATTGCTCTGAATAATGCTGGTAGACTCCCAATCCAGAAATTAGGGAAATCTATGCCGGGCAAGATTGAATTTCATGAGCTGTCAGTTGAGGATAAATCCCATTGTCTTCTTGCACAAACCCTTCGAAGTCAGGCAAAAAGATTTAAGACAGTAGTGGCAGTAGTGGATGCTAGTAGCTTAGCTGGTCTTAGGAAGTTCTGGAACACTCCGATCCCCGGAGAAGTTAAGGATATGGTTGATGAACTTATTGTATGCCAAGAAGTTGATGCAGAAAGCACAGATGATAAAAAGAAGCGGCTGTTATCTGGTAAACCTGTAGTTGCAGTTGCTTCCGGTGCTACTGCTGTTCTGGGGGTGTCTTCCCTTTCTAAAGCTGTACCATTGTCATCTATTGTGAAGGTTTTCATGTTTAATGTTCCATCATCTTTAAAGATTTTTCTTACACAAACACATAAAGCAACTTTATTTGCACTAACCAAGATTCTTGGTCCATCAAAATTTGTGGCTCCGGGCTTTGCAAGTTCTGGGGCTAAAGCATCCACCGCATTCAAGGCGGCTGCTTCTGCGGAGAAAATTCGTGCCGTTACTCATAGTGTTATAGCTTCTGCGGAAAAGACTAGCTTATCAGCTATGAGAACTGCATTCTACGAGATAATGAGGAAACGGCGTGTTCAGCCAATTGGTAGAAAGCCATTGGCTACCTTTGGCCTTAGTGTAGCGAGCTGTGCTGGGTTGCTTGCATATGGTGATGGAATTGAATGTGCTGCTGAATCTTTTCCTGCAGCCCCTTCCATCGCTAGCTTAGGCCGTGGTATCCAAAATTTGCAGCAGGTGTCTCAATCCATCGGACATTCATGTGGAAATAATATTCAAAAAGCTATAGAGTCACTGATGCACAGGTTCCAAAAACTGAAGATCCAGTAGAGTGAGAATCTATGACTTCTGTTGTATATTATCCTAGCTGTCAGCGGTGGTGAATTCATTAACGATCATTCATCCCATTATATGGAGATTCAGGTGTACATACATCATCCATTGAAGGGAGGGGGTTTGTATTGATGACTGTGGTTTTCCTACTTGCTTTCTGTCAAATACTTTTGTTCTCTCAATCATAAAATAACCTCTCATCATTTTTATAGTGCTTCTTTTCTGTTCTTATTATTACAAATATAGCCCTTCTTTTTAAAATATGTATCTGGCATGTCAAACTAGTTATCCTGAAGAGAAAGGAGAAACTAGAGAGAAAAGGGCATATACACTGCTTTTGAGGATGTCCAGAAAAGTTATCACGTTTCCTGATATAGTAGTGATTTATGATAAAATTTCCCAATATGCCACCTCTTAGACTTAGTGATGGCGATAGGATAGAAATGGCCCAATTATCATAAAGGAGCTTTTCATAACATACTAACATCATAATATCATATCATTTCCGTAATTCTGAGTGGTAGGGAGTCTTGGGACAATATGACAACTAATTCAGAGCCCATTTTACTGGTTATGCATAACTGCATTAGGCAACTTCATCTACCTAGTGTAGTTTATGGGGGTATTGTTTCTGCTATAGCAACATGACCTTTACTTGTGTAGGTGGTCTTCACAGTGTTGCATCTTTGATCTGTAGGTTCTCCACTCTGTAGCTCTGCACTTTCTTTTCCTGAGATCTGAAGAAGAGTAAGTCCACATTAGCTTGCATATGATGTTGTGGATACAGGGAAAACATCTTTGTTTAGTTATTTAACAATCTTAGAGTAGCGCAACAGTGTCTGCAAATGATACTATGACCAAAATGGAGTAGAAGAATGAGTATCACACAGACCCCTTTCAGCCAGTCAGCTAACCATTCAGTTCTGTCAAGTAGAAAACCGAGGGATACAAAACTTAGCAACAAACTTGCTGAAACATACAAAATATTGAAGGTGAACTGAATGCTTCACACGTAAGGTTGCAGAATTGCCACAGTGACACAAAGTTCATTTGCCTGCTTCTTTATGAGGGTTTGTGGAGAAGTAGAGAGGGCAGCCTTTTCATGCCTGTCTTCCCAGAACACTGGGTATACTAATATAGTGAAATTAAGGAAGGTAATTCACCATTGTAGATTTCCTTAATTCCGGACACTGGTAAGAACTAGAGAAGTGTCTTCAAGTATGGAATCAATTATGAGGGTTGGGTCCTGAAACAGTCTCCTTTTATTGGCCTGTTATTGGTATCATTTCCTATTTACTCTGTTGGGGACATCTTATCCTGTACTCTGCCTCTTTCTTTTTTCTGCCTAAATATATTTTTTATTTTATGAAGAAAATAATTAATTTTAGTAGATTTGCAATGAGTTTGAAAGTGCTTATATTAATCAAGTAATATCCAAAGACTAGTACGGTGTTCTGCAGTTTTACTAGCAGAATTGCATAGTAGATTGATAGTATCTCCTTATTTTCACCTTTAAAAGAGGAAAGATGTAAAAGATATGTAGAGTCTGTCTAGCATCCTTTACTAGATTTTTTGTTTTCGCCTTTGGTAATGTCTTATGCTTTAGACCCTTTTC
Organism: Spinacia oleracea; assembly: GCF_020520425.1. Lineage (NCBI taxonomy): Eukaryota > Viridiplantae > Streptophyta > Magnoliopsida > Caryophyllales > Amaranthaceae > Spinacia > Spinacia oleracea. Next base: position 85,454,422 of record NC_079492.1, on the reverse strand, counting down.
TAGAAGCATTAAACTGAAGGGAGATCATAAAGGAATGTATTAATTTGCTTGATTTGTTCTAGATTAGTTTATGTTGATGGAGTATTCATACCCGTAGCTGATGATGTCAACTCCTAAGAAAAATTGCTATCCATCTGGTATCTCCCTAATATATCAAGCATACAACTTATTCTGCTAAGAATTGTCTCATTTTTAAGAGTGTAGAAAATGTGCTTCCTACTTGAAGTGCAATACAGGTGCGATTTGATTCTGAGATATTCTATTGTTCCATGTCTTTGGATTGGAACTTTCACTCGATTTAGTTTTTTGGATTGTTATCTCTTATTTACAGCCTTACAGGTAACCCATTAAATGCCTCCATTGTTTCTTAAGATCCTTGTATGCTTGACTGACATGCTTCATTTACTAGTATGCAATTAGGTTATACACAGTAGCAAAATAGGAATGCCAGAAAATTAGTTTTTGTAAGCTAGTTTAAGTTTTACTTGTATATATAGCGAGACACCTAGAAGCTTTCTAATAGGAAAGAAAGAGATGTATTGGCTGAATTACAGCATCCTGTCTTTGGCAAGTAGGTATTAATCTACTCTTTTATTTAATGATCCCTCACACAGTTCCCACTCTTTGGGTGGAAGGGGAGGACGCAAGGGTGTTACTCTAGTATCTCTTTTATATAAGTGAAGAGGTGAAGTTATTTTAGTAAATCCACTTTTGGTTTCCCCCTTGGATTACTAAAATACCCTCCACACTTTTAGAATAGAGAATATAATGACAACCTAACTAATAGGAAAAACCCAAAGAAACATTTTAATCAATCTAGACCCTTAACTAAATTTTTACCATTTTAATCAATCTATTTATATGCGGTTGGTGTCCCCCTTGTATTACTAAAATACCCTCCACACTTTTAGAATAGAGAATATAATGACAACCTAACCAATAGGAAAAACCCAAAGAAACATTTTAATCAATCTAGACCCTTAAATACATTTTTACCATTTTAATCAATCTGTTTATATGCGTTCGGCTCTATCTAACTTACATATTTCTTATATTTGCACGCATTACATTTATATTATATTTTTTACATGTTATTTCAGGTTTAAATGTAATAACACAAATATGTTTCTTATATTCGCACGCATCGCGTGCATATAAGACTAGTTTCTTTTGTGCAACACACCAGCTAAACACCACAAGTAAACAGGGAAGAATACAAGGAAAAATACAGCAAGTAAGAGAAACAGGAATCTTTTTGATAGATGAATGCTCAAGGCAGATTACAAAAGGGAGTAGCTTAAGGCTACAAATCTCCAAGTTGGTAGCTTGAGGCTACTAATCTCTATTCTCAATACAAAAACACAATCCCCTCCTCTCTCCTCTTTCCCCTATTTAATTACTAACTTAGGCTACTGGTACGGTGCTTCATAAATGCAGCTGCTGCTTTGTTTTGTCTTCTAGTGGCTAACAACCTTGCTTTCCAACTCTGCTCCTGCTGCAGGTGCTTGGTGTGCCCTCTGAGCATGTGTAAGCCCTTTCTTGTGGCGCCAGCTGTACACAAACATAGGTGGGTCAGCTCTCATGTGGTCCATTACATTATGGTTGAGCAAACCATGTCATTTTCTCTCCAGATTCAGTATTGGCAGATGCTTTTGCAAGTTTTCTCTACACCAGTAACCTATACATGTACGTGTCCAAGTGTCAGACACAGGCCTTTTGTGAAACGTTTGCATGATTTTGGCCCCAAAGAAGTGCCCAAGAGTCGTGCCAATGTCGAGTGTCGAGCATCCGGCATTTATACTTGAGGTGAAATGAAGGGTCGGAGTAACATAGCCAGTTACGATCTTTGTTCAATTTGATTCAATGCTTTATATAATATGAGGATATCATTTAGGATTTCAGGGGATCGACCTTCTATAGTAGTTTGCTGCCTTTATCTTCTTTTTCTTTAAAGTTCTATTGGACAACTATTAGATAACCGTTGTTATATGGGTCGGAATGTTATTCAACAAATATCATATCAGGAAGACGGGAGCAGGAGAGAAGTGTATGCTGAGATGCTTGTGCGGGAACGCATTAAAGGAAGAACTAGGAATGGGTTGGGTATATTAGGAGAGAAGTAGGAGTTGCAGATATAGAGGATAAAATAAGGGAGAACCGATTGCATTGGTTTGGGCATTTGAATTGAAGACTAGAAGATGTGCTGGTAAGGAAAGGAAAGAGTTGGGATCATGGGGATTTTATAAGTAGCCGAGGGAGACTGCAAATGATATGGATGGAAGGACTTAAGCAGGATATGAAGAATTTGGGTTTACAGGAGCACAAGACAGCCAATAGAGGGAATGGAGGGAGAGGATCATGGTTGATGAACACAAGAGATAAAGTCTTGGTTCATGTAGCTGATCCCGTCATTGGGATTAAGGATTGGATGTTGTTTTCTCAGTAAGGCAAAGTAGTAAATATGGTGAATGGTGATTATTAGCATTCTACTAGTATTCTAAGATTATATGGGCTGCAACTCCTAAGTCCCTAGTTCTAATGAGTATCACAATTTTTTGAATTGCGTCTGTTTCTACTTCCGACTATGGAGTTGTCTGTTGTCCTCAGTTTGTCTGTGGTATTATTTGTCACTATTATAATCCTTTATTTTATTAGCTTTAAACTAGGGAAAAGGGTTATTATGTTCAAGACCAGACAAAGTCAAAAAATCAACATGCAATAAAGGAGTATAATCTTTCTGAAAGTGATTAATAGACAAAAAAATAGTACCTTGTTACACTCCTGTTGTAGAAGTTGTTTGTGTCAAGTATCTTCAGTTTCCTACGATTCATCAAATATTGCATGTGGTTGTTTGGGGATGATCAGCCTTGTTTGTTGTGTTTACATTTAATTAACTGTTCAAATGCCACCTTATTTTCGAAATTATCTTAATGATAATTATCTTCATGCCCAATTTTGTTATCTGATTTCTCTAGCGGTCCTTGTATTGATGCATAGTTTTTTTTCAAATATTTAATTTCATTTCATGCGTCTGTTTTTCAGGTACTGTTGGGTACATTAAGGGGGCTTTCATTTTGGGTTCTTAGAAATGGGAAAGAGAATTGTAAATTTTCTGCTATGTCCTAGTGTCCTACCTGAACTTCCATGCAGTTAAGTACTTCCATTTACTATTTTCCGATGCTCATTTCTTAAGCAAAATTTTCAAACTGTAATGTGTAACCTTCTTCCTCAGGCATGCCCAATTTTGTTAACTGATTTTGCCCAGCGTTCCTTCTATGATGCATAGTTTTCCTGAAATATTTAATTACATTTCATGCATCTGTTTTTAAGGTACTGTTGGATATATTAAAGCAATTTGCAATCCAGGAAACTCTTAGTACTACTGTTTTAGAGTAAGAAGAACCGCTTGGGCTTTACTAAGATCCCATTTTGGATTCTTTCGTTCTTCCCTTTGGCTAGGACTTTGGTGCTTAATGCTTTCTTCTGGGTGGTTGAAAGGTATTCTTTATCGTGTATGTTTTTCTGAGGTTGTAACTGACAACTAGGAAACATGCATTTGTCTTTATTAAAATGAAAATGTTAGCTCCATTACTCTGGTATTTAGGCTTTTCTATCCTCTGTATCTCATTACTTAGTTCTTCACTATTGACCTTTATGACAGCCTGGCAGGTGTATGCATTTTCATTATAGCAGCTACTGAACCAGAAAAAAAAAGGACAAACAAAGGGTAACTTATTTGTGTTTATTTTGTTGTAATTGCTTTTTTTGTGAAGCCTTAATCTTGTGCATTTATTTCTTCACTGATATTCTTATGTGCTAAACTGGCTGCATGGCCAGACCAGCAAACTTTTTAGTGTGTTCCAAATGCACCCCTGGCTGTATGTATTAGAGTATATCAGTTCGGCTTGTCTTTATTTGCTATCTGTTAGGTTTTGTATTAAACATAATTGCCGATGTATTGGAGATGTTTGATGAGTGAACTCAAAGCTTCACAACAAAGAAGGGAGTGGGGATTGGGGAAGGGTGGTGGTCTCCCGGAAAAAAAGATATAGTTTGCCTATTGGCCATCTAGGCTTGAATCTAGGCTTTTCATCATTATCATTACCCCATTGCCTCAAAGAAGCTCCCGCAAGAAGCGGGGTAAGGGGGGGTCGGACGTACGCAACCTTACCCCTGCAATTGCAGAGAGGTTGTTTCCAATTGACCCAAACGCGATAACGGGACAACCATCTTCAACTTCATGGAAAGGAAGCGAAGAGGTATTAAGAGCCATTTTGATTTAGTCCATTTCATCCCACAACCAAAAGAACAAATGAATCTTTTATGAGGCCATAAACGACCATATTTTTTCACAATTATTTTAGCACCACTAGGAGTTATAGTTGTCTCTTAGTTCTTGTTCCCCATTTCAGTGATTATGCCAGCTTCTCTTTTGGAACCCGAATGATGTTCACTTAGAAGTTCTCTATGAAATTATTTTATTAGGGATGTATTTTCTTGGGTTGGATTCAAAGTCAATCCTTTAACATAGTTTTGCATGTCCATTTAAATGCTTGATCAAGTATAAGGGTGCAGTTTTGTACATTGGCTTGCACCTTTTAGGACAACAAGGCAGAAGTCAAGGAAATGAAGGGGACAGGTGGAGCTTCATTTCCTTGGAGGGTTGGTTTTTATTAAATTGGGAGGGAAAATTGATCCCTCCCTTCCTCTTTTCTTCCTTCATTCCCCCAACCCCTTATCCAGAACTTCCCTTTCTCCCCCTTTCCTCTTATCCAAACAAAGAGTTCAATGAAAAAGGAATTCATACTTTACACATCTTCTAGTGGTCATATCACTTATTACCCACACTGCTATGTTGGAATATGGGTTTATAAGGTGCCGGTGTCGGGTATGTGATTTAAATTGATGTGTTGAAGGCATGGAAGATGATATTGTCTTTTCATGACTATGGTGGGATAATAAACAAGAGTGGATAAAAATGTGTTAGGGGAATATGATGGTTAGTAGAGGTCATAATAGGTAGTGAGTAATATTAGGTAGAAGACAAATTAGGTAAGTGTAGTAGAATGGTTATAAATAGTAGCACATTAGGTTATGAGAGATATATTGAGAATTTGGTAAAGCTTAGGTTTTGGAGAGTGGTGACCTCAAGTCACTAAACCTAGAGATTGGTGGCCTCAAGTCACTACGCTTTGTTTCCATTTTGTGTTCTTCACCCTTCAAGTAAATTAAATCATTTTAGGACTAAGGCTTTGTTGTTGTTGTTGTTGTTGTTGTTGTTTTTGTATTTGTATTAATTTTCTACTCAAAATAGTCAGTTCATCTCACTTGGTATCAGAGCGGTATAGTTCTGGGAGGGTTGTTGATCTGATTTTTTGAGTTTCATAAATAAAAAAAAAAAAAAAGAAGATGGACTTCAACATATCTGATCAGAAATCCCAAGAGTAGTGGGATGAAATATTCCAAAAATGTAAGGAAGAGTTCATGAAAAACATTATGGAAGGCCTTTCTCCGATTTTCTCTTCGTTTCGACAAGAATTGAAGGAAATCAAAGAGATGTTACTGAAATTAAAGAGGAAATTAAGGAAATGAGAGAGGGTGAACATTATGTAGATCCGGCGGCGAATGGTGTACAAGAGAACAGGGAGGTGGAGAAAAATGGGGGTGGAGGTTTTTTATCAGACCAGTTTGGAGGGAGGGGTTCGAACGGTGGAAGATCTGAAGGTAATTTCGGAGTTCTTGATTTTTTTGACGGAAAATCTGGTTCCAGTGGTAGTCTTGTTGATGGTAATCTCAACATCTTCACGTGGAGGGGTGCTGAAAAGGAGCCACCAGGGGAAGGGTCGTGGTGGGGCCGGAGGTGCTGCATCTGGTGGCCCAGGGTTCTTCGCCGGAGGAAACTTGAGTGGTAGATCTGGTTGTCTCTTACCAGATAAGTTTGGACGTTGTAGCTCACACGAAAGATTTCTTGACAGTGAAGGTCAAAGAGAAGTCACCGGTAGGGGTGGTATGACCGGAAATTGCAGTGTTGGTGGTGGCCAAACTAATAACGACAAAGGGAGGAAAATTTCAGCAACGAATTCAGGTGGAGGAGGGTTAATTGTGAAGGGTGGTTGTTTTAGACTTGGATTCGTCGGAGGTGTAACTGGTGGCGGAGGGCGGCGCATTAATGGAGAGTTCCATAATATTTCAGAAAGAGTGGTGTGTGGGAGAAGCCTTGCTGAGTTGCTCGTTGGTTTGATGAAGAACCCTAATGTGGAAGATGCTAGTAAGGTTAGTATGGTAAAAGGCCTAATAGATGGCAGTATAATTGAATTTAATGTTCTTAGGCCACATGCAACCTATACAGCTAATGAAGTTCAAGAAAACTCATTTTGAGCCCAAATTTACCTTTAATAAGGATAAGCTTACAGCTGGGCTTATGAGCTTTAGACCCATTTCCATATCAAATGACAACCACACCAGTTCCACCCATAACTACAAGATCGAACCCAACCCGAACACAACCCAAACCCGAACACCATTCCCTCCGACCCGTACTCGCTTTACACTTCCCATCTCAATTACACACCCATTTTAACCAAAATTCCATACTATTTCATGACCAAGTACTAAAATTTCTATTTCATATCCAATCTAATGGCCATCATCCTGACAATTACCAATCAAGTGCTACAAAACAAGTGGCAGCAGGATTTTGAAGATGACAAGCTGCAATTGTATTCCATGATTAAGCACCTTGAGTATATATCAATTCTCACCAATGGGAAGTTGCAATTCATTCAGCAACTCGTTCTCAATTGGGCCGCAAGAAAGGGGATAAGGATCATTGTTGTCGGCACCGAGAAGTCAGTGCAAACTTCTATCCACCTTGAGGACAAGGTGGAAGTTTAGGGGGTCGGTATTGTAATGAACTAAATAATAGAGGTCATAATAGGTAGTGAGTAATATTAGGTAGAAGACTTTAGGTAAGTGTAGTAGAATGGTTATAAATAGTGGCACATTAGGTTAAGAGAGATATATTGAGAATTTGGTAAAGCGGCTTTGGAGAGTGGTGACCTCAGGTCACTAAACCAGAGATTGGTGGCCTCAAGTCACTACCTTTTGTTTCCATTTTGTGTCATTCACCCTTCAAGCAAATTAAATATATTTTAATCATTAATTTTCTGCTCAAAATAGTCCGTTCATCTCAGTACCAACATAGATGAGACTCAGGAAGATTGCAGGCTTATCGAATATTGCGGGGACATTGGGCTTGTGGTTGGTGTGTATGTATCTGGTATTGATTAGGTTGTTCCAAGGCTTTATATTTCAAGTATCAGCCGTATTAGTTGACAGTTAGATCTAACTATTGCTATTAACATTAAAATATTGTAACTAATAAACAATATGATTAATTATTTACAACTGAAATATCAACAAAACATGTAATATTGACAACTAATTAAATTAAGTGTGTTAAATTTTGTAACCTGTTCAAATAATGAATTTCTCTGAAGTTTGGTAGCTTGCAAACTTTGCAAATTCTAGGCTAATCATATTAAGAATTTATTACAGTACAAGGCTGTAGTGTTTTAAGGTGAGGGAAAAGGCTAAAAAAAAGAAGAATGAAAAGGGGGAGACACTGCAAGGGTAGTAAATATTGCTTCCAACACTTACGTTCTCGTAGCTCCAATGGTGAATCTCGTGCTTGCTAGTCGTTCACTCCGTCTTGACTTTCCGTGCCTGGGATCTTGCCTGTTAGTTTTTCCTTTAGGGCTAGACTAGGTAGCTCTTTCCGTGCCTGGGATCTCGCCTGTTAGTTTTTCCTTTAGGGCAAGACTTGGTAGCTTGCTTGTGCCAACCTTTGTGTGCTTGCTTTTCCGTGCTAACCTTGGCTAGACACACCATGTTAAACTCTTGGCCGTCCATGTTTCCCTTCGGCCCTTGCTAGTTGCTATCTTGGCTTCAATTGTATTACGTTGTCCGGTAACCCATGCTGGTACAGCCTACTGCAGAGGGTTATGTTCATGATTTCAAGACTTGCGAGTTGCTAGCAGTGTTTAAAAAAACGCGCTTAAGCACTAAAGCGCGAAGCTCTAGGGCAATGCGCTTAATTATGTATTAACAAAGCGTTTGTGAATAAGCGCGCCGAAGCGTGTTTAAGCGCGCAAAGCGCAATAACCCTAAACCCGAACAAGAGGAGATACGCTGCCATCATTGATCTAGTGTACTTTGGTGGATATGCTACTGAATCGAAGATGAGGAGCTGTAAGTAAATAGAGCAGTAAATTGCATGGTTGGTACTGATCATTGGTAACCTTCAAAACCAGTTGGTAAAGCTGTTGTAAGGAGTTCATGAAAGTACATATGGTGGATGGCCTGGATGCATATATTTCACTCATCTTAGTAGTCTGGTCATCTGGTGGATGGTTACCCAGGCCATGTGGTTTGCCAAATACATTTAGAATCTTGCATAACTGAGGAAGAGAACTGTGAAGCTAAGCAAGGTGCATCCAGAGTCGTGCACGGTTGAACGAATCGAGGTATCAAAAACTTGCTCAAACATAGCGTTATTCTGCTGCCATTGTAAATATACTTTGTATTGAATGATCATGTAGAATTGAATATCGGACCTGGCATCCGGAACTTGTGAGATGATCTGACATTGTGTTGATCATCTAGTTAATTCAGTTGTCTGTTAGCTAAAGATATCCCTAGGGTGATCACTTGAATGTATTCATCTCTTTGAAGCAGTTGCGTAACTTGAATGGTTTCTCTTTCATTAAAACTATATGTAGCCTGAAATGCTTGTGCCATCCAACATAGTCTTTGTGCAAATGTATGTGTTAGGTTGGAAAGGTTGATGAGAACTCCTTTTCCAGGAAAAACTAGTTATCAACTTTTCTTAGTTAGGTTTACAAGTGGAGGAATATAATTTGGAATTGGTTTTCCTTTGTAACTTTTTAGGGAAGAACTTGACTATAGATAATGGTGTTTGAGGCTTAAGCCAGACATATGTTCCATGGAAAATAAACCTTAGTCGTATTTGAGTTGCTAGCTTATTCTGTCATACCTTTCTTAGTGCGCACTGTCTATCCCTAAATACATGAGGCTCAGAGCAATTGAGTGTGTGCAAACCATCTCATGTTAGCATGAGCCACAAGTTTATTTACTTGCAAGAATAGTGGTAAAGGGAAAGTGGTTACACACAAGTTTTCTATTAATAGCACAGAACAACATATGAATTTGAGTAATGGTACTTTCTGGTCATCATGGAGACCCTATTGGCTGCTCCTGTGTGTAGATATAATCAAGGTGAGCAGCCAGAGACCTCCTGGACAAGCACTCATCTTTATCTAGCATCTCACAATTGATTTCATCACTTATTTCAGCGTCACTTGTGTCCTGTCATGCAACCGAATGTTGAGTACAAAATAATTTCCATTTGGTTAAAGTATTATCTGGTGCTAAGAGATTTAAAGAGGGAGAGAAATTGACCATGTTTACTCTTTGTTGGTTTTGCAGTACTTGATCACTACGCCCGAGTTCAGCAACAGTAAAACTTAGCATGAAGATGAGGAGGATGAGAGTGAAGAAACAGCTGACCAGTTTGGCCATAGTTGTATTATATGCACTTGAGCTGTGTAGTGTTTGTTTTATGAGCTCATTATTGGGACATGATTACTTGAGTATGGCATGTATATATACATATATGTAGCACGAGAATGAGATTAAGGAAATATTCATTTGTCCATCTCACCGGGTTACGCGTTTAATTCTCATTGGGGGGGCCTATAAGACACTTGTCGTCTTAATTTCAAAAACAGGGTGCGTGAGAATGGAACATATATCTTGTAGATTGGACTCAAAAGAAGGAAGAAAATTCTTTTTTGAGATAAGATCTCAAGAAAAGCCAAGAGGTATGATTTGATTCTCAGGAAATATGTGAATACCTTTTGTTCATATATTCTTCAATTGCTTTCCTAATTGACTTTGATTCAACACCTTTTGCTCTTGTTTACTGTACGAACATATTTTTTTAGAAAAATTTGTCAGCATTTCTTGCTTTTCTCGTATCAAACAACCGACTTTCTGTTGTTTTAGTCCCAAATTGAGACATGTGAGTTGCTTGATAGGATGTTATTTTGCTACAAGCTACAAAACACTCCCTCTGCTTTGAAATAATTGGAACACCCACACATTTTACAACAATTAAGATTAATCATTAGAATGTAACAAATAAATATGGGAAAAGTAAAATGTTGTAATACAACAATAAAAAACAAAAAATTAGATTGAGTGTAGTGGGATAAAAAAATAAAAAAAATAAAAAAGGTTGAGTGAAAAGCTATGAGAATATAAAAGATAGAATGAGTGGAAAAAGAATGCATTAAATATGGTGAGTCATCTACCAAGAATGCATTAAATATGATATGAATGCATTAAATATGGTGAGTCATCTACCAAAAATAAAATAAAACACATTGTCCCTATTCTTTTAAAACATTCCTTCATGGAAATTGTCACCGATATTTTGAAACGGAGGGAGTACAAGTCATGTGGGTCGTTGCTTGTGTTTTCTTGCTGTGAACTCAGAAGTCTGGAGTAATCTGCATTTGTTGCTCAAATTTCCATGTAGAAAATGACAATTGATACTAAGAAGAGATCCTACTGAACCAGCACCTATCACAGGGTTAACCAATATTTTTCCAGATTAACTCTCCCCTCTTCATGTTCATCACTCATCCCTCGCAAAAATATATATGTTCATCACTCCTCAATAACTTCCCACTCCCGAAAGTTAAGCAAAATTATTTACCCAATTTCAATTAGTTTATCGTATTAATCGAAAAAGGGGATGAGTTTAATATTCATTAATATAGAAGCAGGACAATTAAATAATTAGGGCTAATTTTTCTATTCAATCCATTTAGAACACTTAATTAACCCAAAATTTACATACAAATCAAAATTCGTACATTTTAGCTTTAGGTTTCGTTTGTTGAAGCTCCATTCTTGGTGAACTGAGAATTGCACAAAAGATTATAGATAAGAGGAATTACACATAGCACACAATAATTTTTCGCAGAGTAATTACGCAGAGAAGAGAATCACCATTATTGTGTTGATGAAGAACCATTAATGAACATGAAGAGCGGAGAGCACAAGCAATTACTGGGAAAAGGCTGGGAACAAAAACAGTTTCTTTTTCTTTTGTTGTTGATTAGTATTATTTTAAATTTTAGGAAATTAATTAAAATAGTTGGAAAATGCATTAAGGACATATTTTCCAATAGTTATCATCGGAAAGTGACTCGGAGTTGTAATTTAAAGTGCGGTATAATGTTCAAGGATATAATTAATAAAACTGAAAGTTCAAGGTTGTAACCTGTAGAGTGCTAACTTTGTTGGGTTGTATTTGACAAATTTTTCTTTTCTAAAGTGAAACTTTTTTTTTCCCGTATAGAGGAACTTTACATAAGTAGAATACATTCATATACTTGTGGTTGTTTTATATTTATTTGGAACGTTTTCCAACGAGTAACGTTTACCCTTAATAGTTTTAAATTCGCAATTGTAAAAATTATATATTTGAAACATATATATCGAGACGAATCTAATGTTTGTAGCATAATTACATTTTTGTTATATATAAATAACAAATGATGGTCAAAATAAAGTGAATATTTGTGTCAAAAGTAAAAATGGAACAACCAATGGGAAACTAAGGCGGAAATATTTATTGATGTTTAATTTTCAAAATTTAAAATTCAGGCATATAAAACTATTTCATATTTTAAGCTAGTAAGTAACATTAAACAATATCAAAAGATAGTAATCGTTAAAAGGGTGTACTTTTAAGGTAGTGATTACAAAAATCATCTATATACTAAATTCGAAGTGCTAGGCGTAAAGTATGCTCTGTTCTTTATGTACTAAAAGAATTGGGGGTAAAACTTTCATTAAGATTATGCTCTCTTCTTTTGTTATGCTATGGTTTTTTCTAGTATGATCTGATTGGTCTAAATGTTTAATGTGAATGTTTTTTATTTCTTCCGTAAGGTCCAGTTTTTGTTGGTCTTATCTAAATGTTTTATATGAGTTTTTTTTGTTGTTGTTGTGGTCTGACCTGATTTTTTCTTGTCTGGTCTAGACTAATTTTTTTATATGATATGTTATGATTTTAATGAGAATAACCAATCTCTATTCTATAAGGGAACTTCTGTGGTCATTATAGTAAATGACATTTTAGTGCCCCTATATATTAGTCTAAAATGCCCCTACTTTATTTTAGAAGACGCCCCTAATACTTACCAATTATATTAACATTAATAGTAATCCAATATACATATATAAAGGAGGCGTATTTGCTGAAAGATTAGAGAGCCACCTAGGATTACTAATGGTTTCAGCCAATGGAAAATAAGATTTTTAATTTCTTTTTGAATTAAAAAAATCAAGTGACACGTAGGTAATTAATTAGATGCCACGTAGATATTTTAATTAATTAATTATTAATATATACAACTCCATCGAAAATCAAACACTCTAATAATTAAAAAATAATCGATTGTCACGTATATAATTAATTAGGTGCCACATAGATATTTTAATTAATTAATTAATTACTAATATATACAACTCCATCTAAAATCAAACACTCTAATAATTAAAAAATAAATCTAAAATAAAGTTCATCCAAAATCAAACATTATTCTAAAATAAAATAAATAAAATTCAATTTAAAATCAAACATTAATCCAATATTAGAGCGTCACGTAGAAAAATCTAATGGCTTCAGCCAATGGAGGAATATTTACTGAAATATTAGAGCGCCACCTAGGATTACTAATGGTTTCGGCCAATGAAAAATAATATTTCTAATTTCTTTTTGAATTCAAAAAATCAAGTGACACATAGATAATTAATTAGGTGCCACGTAGATATTTTAATTAATTAATTACTAATATATACAACTCCATCGAAAATCAAATACTCTAATAATTAAAAAATAATCGATTTCCACGTAGATAATTAATTAGGTGCCACGTAGATATTTTAATTAATTAATTAATTAATTAATTACTAATATATACAACTCCGTCTAAAATCAAACACTCTAATAATTAAAAAATAAATCTAAAATAAAATTCATCCAAAATCAAACAATAATCTAAAATAAAATAAATAAAATTCAATTTAAAATCAAACATTAATCCAATATTAAAGCGCCACATAGAAAAATTTAATGGTTTCGGCCAATGAAAAATAACATTTCAAAATTAATTTTGAATTAAAAAAGTCGAGTGCCACGTAAAGAAATGATTAACTTTCACGTAGATATTTTTTATTAATTATTTATTAATATTACGCATATACAATTTCATCCAAAAACAAACACCTTCATAATAAATAAAAAATCTAAAATGAAATTCAATGCAAAATCAAAAACTAATCTAATGTAATATATAAAAGTGGTATATACATAGGATTATTATTTAAACATAACAATTTAATAGAATACGTGCATCGCACGGGCTAAAATCTAGTATAGAATAAAAAAAGCATAAAGGAAAATCATTCAATCAAATACTTAATTACAGCATGTAGATTCAAAAATTAAAAAAGAAAAATCCTTCAATAAAATACTTAATCAAGCTAAAGTTCCTTATTAATTAAAATCCATCAAAATTACTCCACAAAAAAATAATAAAGCAATCAAATAGAAAATCAAAATCACATATCTTAATCACAACAAAATATAATTAATTATCAAAAGGTCTTTCATTATCTTTGATGGTTTGAATAATAAAATGGAATTTCTTTTATAGAAAAAGAGAAATCTTTGGTAATGGGCTTTAACACTTATGAATTGACAGGTTAAACATATTTCAACATTGCAATGGGTCTCTACAGAATACGGTCAAGGGTGTCAATTAGACATGATCAAAATTCAGCGAAAGCAAATCGGAATTTTCTGAAAATCTTAAATCCATTTTCAAATTCAACCTAAAACACATCAAGATGTACAAAAGTCCGCAGAAATTCATCAAGTTACAAGAAAAACGATTTTTTCCGTTGCCAAACTTTTTAGCAACGATTTTGGCTCGTTATGGGAGATGTTATTGCGAAAGGATCCACAACGACATTTTTTGTTGCAAAAAATGCATTTTTGGCACATAAATTTTGTAGCAAAATAACTTGTTCCCAAATTTCAAAATTTTAATGGAACATGTAACTTATTTTTGCAATGAAAATACTTGTTGCGAAAATTCCGTTACTTTGGTACAAATGTAATTGTTGCCAAAACCAAATATTATAATCAAATCCATTTGCAACAAAATAGTTGTTGTCAGAAAAAAAAAAAAAAAAAAAAATTTGTTGTCAGAACCTGATTGCAATAGCACATCAACATTTTTAGTAGCTTTAGCCCTCTCTTTCTCCTGTAGCATTGCATAACCATATGAAATTATTTAATCTTCACAATTTAACATTAATTAAAAAAGTTACAAATAGCTAAATTAAGCAGTAGCCAAATATTTAGCCCACATAAACCAATTCAATGTATGTTCGTCACAAAAGTACACCGAAATTACCATGACAATATCAACATATTTTCCAAAATGTACATCATGTTTCCCAAATATATGCAGATGCTAAGAGTTTAAGAGTTTGTTTAACAAAAGGTGGCTAGACAAGTATTTTAGCTACTTGCACTACAAAAAAATTGTACCATTAACGACGGGAAATCTCGTCGCTAAAGGCTAATAATCGTTGATTAATGACGGGATTTTCTGTCACGAACCCGTCATAAAAGGGGGGCCTGTCGTTAATGAAAAATCTCGTCGTTAACCCGTCGTAAAAGGAATTTGCGACGGTTTTTCCCGTCTTTATTTGATTGTTAGCCCCGTCGCAAAAGGCTTTTGCGACGGGATTTTTGACCCGTCATAATTAGGTTGTCATTAAAGATACAAATTCTTGTAGTGTTGAAATTTGATCTGCACCTTGTAGTCATCTTAGGATTCCATGATTCGTTATTCCTGAAATAAAGGCTACAATGAATCGACAGTCAAAATATGAAGTTTTTGTATACAAATTCAGATAAAGATCAAATAGAAAATCTCACGAAAATTAAAAAAAAAATATAAGCAGATTTCAGTTTAAACTAGTTATTGCTCCGGGTGATACCGGTGACTATATGTAATTTGAGAACTAATCTTGATAACCTACATATAACATGAGATAAATATTTGTGCATAATTTATTTTTATATTTTATTTATGTAAGGGTGATTCAATATAAAATTTTGTTAAACACCTTAGTAAACTAAACTTAACAATAGTATAGATTTCTTGATCTTGAGAATCCTAGTTGGTTGAGGTGGTATGCTGCAAAGAATCATCCGGGGGGGGGGGGTGGTGGGTGGGTTAGGTAGTCATTATCATTATCATTACCTCATTCCCTCAAAGAGGCTCCCGCAAGAAGGGGGGTAAAGGGGGGTCGGGTGTACGCAACCTTACCCCTACCATTGTAGAGAGGTTGTTTCCAATTGACCCAAAAGCGATAACGGGACGACAACGGGACGACCATCTTCTACTTCATGGAAAGGAACCGAAGAGGTTTTAAGAACCATTTTGATTTAGTCCGTTGCATCCCACAGTCAAAAGAACAAATGTATCTTTGACTCTATCGGAAATGGACTGGGGGGTTAGGTAGTATCACTTTTTTTTCAGTCAGTAATGGCTTGAAGAAGAAGAATATAGTTAATTGGGTGATAGCTCTACAAAAGGAGCAGATTAGTGAGAGAGAAGGCCTAATGAATATAAAGTATTAGTTTTAAGGCTTTTATTTATTTTTGATGACGGGGAACCCCACTTACACGGGAGGCCTATGGGGGAGACCCCACAACCACACACAAGCAGACAAGTCTTGGTGCCTAGCAGGATGCTATACCATGCCCTAGAGGTGCCATTCGCATCGAACACGGATCCCTCCTGCTAGAGCCTGGCGCTCTAACCACCGAGCTCTGGACCAGGCGGGCGTTTTGGTGTTAGTTTATTTTAGCTTTGGTTACTTTTGGGAGGGAGAAAGCCTCTCGGAATCTTGTATTATCATTCCATAGTTCAATTCTGCAGAATAATGAATCAAATTCAGCTTCCACTCCCTTCTAAATTCATACATGTATGTCGATTCATATCAGATGCCTAATTTTCCACTCTATGGAGAGGAGAGGTTATTGGGTGGGGGAGGGGGTTTGGCCAATCATCCATATATGTACATGTCCATACAAGAAAAACCTTGTTGGTCTCACGCAACAACAGGTTGTACACATGGGATTATTTGATGATTGCAACTAATCTTCTTTCCAACAGACATAGACAATGTATTAAAAGCTGTTTTGAAGGCATTTTCAGAGATAAAGGGTAGATTACTCTAGGAATAGTATTTTGCAACTCACAACCAACTTTAGCAACACAAAATGAAGCTTCACATACATCCAACATGTGTTACAAGGACAAATCTGACTATGGGCTCATCAAACTCCAATAATTGCAGCAGAGTAAGCAATTCACGTGTGAACGTAATCAAAGTAAGCATAATAGGTCGGTTGTTTCAATACAACAATTTAAGCATGTTGAATGAGGCCAGTAATTCAGTCCAAGTTGAAGGCCCAAGTAGAAGAATCAAAGAAGCAGTCAGCAATCAACCTAGGATCATGTGATCTTTTATGACATTTTGTCATCTTGTGTTAGTTGTCATTTTTAGGATATCTTTCTAGGGACTAGTGTAAGCTTTCTATTGGTTGGTTAGCTAGTTTAACTAATTTTGGTGTCTCCATTATATAAGGGAGCACTTGTAACTGTTAGGTTATGAATAATACAACAATTTAATTCATGTAGAAAAACCATAAAGCCAGAATCCAAATTAATTGCCACATGTCAATTAGCATAATTTAGGTGACATACAATGTGATGCATGCCTTCCCTAGCTGCTCCCGAACCGAACAAGAACAAGTCTTTAGAGCCCCAAACGTTGCCCCTCTGTAGAAAGTCCACAGCACGTTTGGATCCGCCTTAGGTTCAACCAACTAGGATTTTACTTAAGGTTTTATGTATTCGGGTAGGCTTGTATTATGTTCTCCCTTTAACACAATGGGAATAAAGAATATGATTTCAATTAAATTGATTTGTTATAATTATGAGGCCCTAGCCTTATATTTATAGTGTAGGAAATAAGGAATTTGAGTTTTACTAGGAATAGAATTACCAAACCTACTAGGATTGAAATTCTTATTCAACTAGAATTGCAATAGTAATTAAACTCTTAATTATTTGAATTCTAGTAAAACTAGGAATACTTAATCCAAGGTTACTTGGAAATTAAGAAATCGGATATTTCTTGGATCCAAAGACAAACAACCCTACGCAGCCACGATGGGCCACGTGGGTGTGCGTGCTGCCTCGGCCCATGCCTCGGCAAGCCTTGCACACGATGCTTGCAGGCTGGGCGCAACCCATGCGCTGCTGCCTTGCCGTAGGCTTGGCGCGACCCATGAGCTGCTGCCTTGCCGCAGCTTGGTGCGGCCCATGAGCTGCTGCCTTGCTGCAGCTTGGCGCGACCCATGAGGCTACTGCCTTGCTTGTGGCTTGGCGCGGCCCCATGGTTGCTGCCTTGCTCGTCGAGCGATGGGTCGGCTCGCTTGCCGGCTTGTCGCTCGTCGAGCTTTTGATTCGTTTTTCAATTCCGGAATTCATTTCGGTTTCGAACAAATATTTACGTTTCCGTTAATATTTCCGATTCCGGAAATAATTTCCTTTTCCAACAATAGTTCCGATTCCGGTAATATTTCCGTTTCCCGCAATATTTCCGGTTCCGGAAATATTTTATTTCCGATAATATTTTCCGTTACGAGCCATGTTTCCGTTTCCGGCAACATCTATGACTTGGATAATATTTATATTTCCATCATGAACCATATTTTCGTTTCCGGCAATATCATCAGTTCCGCAGTATTCTTTATTTTGCCTTTTGACGATTTCAGCTCCCACTGGAACCGAGATCCGTCTTTTCCGAATGTTCATAAATGGAGTACTTAATGAATAATATATTCACTTAAATACTTGATCCGTCCACGTACTATTTGTGTGACCCTACGGTTCAGTCAAGAGTAGGTTGTGGATTAATATTATTAATTCCACTTGAACTGAAGGGGCCTCTAGCTAGACATTCAGTTCACTTGATCTCAATGAATTATTAACTTGCTAATTAATACTGAACCGCATTTATTAGACTTAGCATTAAATGCATACTTGGAACAAGGGCATTATTTCCTTCAGTCTCCCACTTGTCCTTAGGGTTAAGTTTGCATTTCCTAATTCCTTTGTCGCTTGAAGCATACTCATGAACATAAGGTAAGAGTAGTCATCCTTATTATGTCCAGAGGTATTTCTCGGTTTCAGAGTTCAACTGATCAAATAAACAGATAATCATAGCCTATGATTCATCTAAGCACGACCATGCATTTTTCAGTTTCTAGCTCTCCGAGTGGCCTTGTACAACTTTTAACATCTCATCCCGATATATGGGAGGACAATCCCAATCTTGTGATCTTGAGGTTAGACTTCGTTTGTAGGTGATTACCTGAGCGTTGCCGCTATAGTCTCCTTTTACGGTGCGACGCTTGACAACGTCAAAGTAACCAGTTCTCAAACAAGTAATCTTAAATCACTCAGGTATTGAGGATTAG
Source organism: Spinacia oleracea (assembly GCF_020520425.1). NCBI lineage: Eukaryota > Viridiplantae > Streptophyta > Magnoliopsida > Caryophyllales > Amaranthaceae > Spinacia > Spinacia oleracea. The sequence continues at coordinate 85,435,692 of NC_079492.1, read as the reverse complement.
TGTCTAATAATGTAATGAAATTTACTTATGACAAATTTTCATCTCTTACAGTAAAGTTTCATAGGTCTTTCCGATACTAATCTTTTCAAGTAAGTATCTATGCAAATGATTGCGACATTGCCATGTCCACATAGTTCAAGAAACATAACTATTAGTCATCTTGCATTCTAGTCGTCTAGCGTTTTCTATGCGTCCACCTTTATAGAAAACTTCCGACCAGGGACCATTTTCAACTTTTGACATCCAAGTTCACTTGATAGACATTTCTTAGTCACAGGACTGGTCCTGACAGTCTATCTTGAATATATCGTCAAATTGAAAGGACTCATCATTATATGAATGGTTAACCAAAACGTTTTACAAAATCAAATGGAAAAATGAATTCTATTCATTTATATGAATGGTTAACCAAAACGTTTTACAAAGTATTTAAACTCTAAAACTTTAAAACATTCATTTAGGACATCAAAGCCATTCTCCAACATGCTTGATTCCCATAGCTGCAGTGTGCGAGTTGTGCTTCGCTTGCGGTAGAGGTTTAGTTAATGGATCTGAGATGTTGTCGTCAGTTCCAATCTTTCTTATCTCGACTTCTTTTCTTTCCACGAACTCTCGTAGAAGGTGAAATCTACGAAGTACATGCTTGACTCTCTGGTGGTGTCTAGGCTCCTTTGCCTGTGCAATAGCTCCATTATTGTCACAATATAGAACTATTGGTCCTTTAATGGAGGGGACTACACCAAGTTCACCTATGAACTTCCTTAGCCAAATAGCTTCCTTTGCTGCTTCATGTGCAGCAATGTACTCCACTTCAGTTGTAGAATCTGCAATGGTGCTCTATTTAGCACTTTTCCAGCTTACGGCACCTCCGTTGAGGCAGAAGACAAACCCAAACTGTGATCTGAAATCATCTTTGTCGGTTTGCAAACTTCCGTCCGTATAGCCTTTAACAATTAATTTATCATTTCCACCATAGACCAGGAAATCATCTTTGTGCCTTTTCAGGTACTTCAGAATATTCTTGGCAGCAGTCCAATGTGCATCTCCTGGGTCTGACTGGTATCTGCACGTAGCATTGAGTGCGTACGCAACATCCGGGAGAGTACATATCATAGCATACATTATTGAACCAATCAATGATTCATATGGAATCCCACTCATTCGTCTACGCTCATCCAGTGTTTTTGGGCACCGAGTCTTGCTTAGAGTCATTCCATGAGACATGGGTAGTTAGCCTCGCTTGGAGTCTGCCATCTTGAACCTTTCAAGAATCTTATTGATATAAGTTCTTGGACTAAGTCCAATCATCCTTTTAGATCTATCTCTGTAGATCTTGATGCCCAGTATGTACTGTGCTTTTCCTAGATCCTTCATCGAAAAACCTTTCCCTAGCCAAACCTTGAAAGAGTTCAACATAGGAATTTCATTTCCGATAAGTAATATGTCGTCGACATATAATACTAGAAAAGCAGTTTTGCTCCCACTGACCTTCTTGTATACACAAGATTCGTCTGCGTTCTTGATGAAGCCAAAGTTACTGTCTGCTTCATGAAAACGTATATTCCAGCTCCTTGATGCTTGCTTTAATCCATAGATGGACTTCTTAAGAGTGCATACCTTTTTAGCATTCTTTGGATCCTCAAAACCCCCAGGTTGTGTCATAAACACAGTTTATGTTAAAACGCCGTTTAAGAAAGCGGTTTTGACATCCATCTGCCATATTTCGTAATCGTAATATGCAGCGACTGCTAACATTATCCGAATAGACTTTAGCATTGCAACTGGTGAAAAGGTTTCATCATAATCCACAACGTGGACTTGCCTGTATCCTTTTGCAACCAATCTAGCTTTGAAAACTTCTAGTTTCCCATCCTTGTCTTTTTTCAGTTTGAAAACCCATTTGCTTCCTATGGCTTGGTAGCCATCTGGAAATTGACCGAATCCCAAACTTGGTTTTCAGAAATGGAGTCTAATTCAGATTGCATGGATTCTTTCCATTGCTTGGAGCTAGGGCTCGTCATATCTTGTTTGTAAGTCGCAGGTTCATCGCTTTCTAACAATAGAATTTCATGCCTCTCATTCGTCAAAATACCTATGTATCTTTCCGGTTGAGACCTATAACTCTGCGATCTACGTGGTTACATTTCTAGTTGGTTCTTGATTGTCACCAGATACTTCTAAAGATCTTGGAGTTTCAACCTGAATGTCATCTTGAGCATTCTCTAGAGTTTGTTGTTCGACTCGAATTTCTTCGAGGTCTACTTTTCTCCCACTTGTCATTTTGGAAATGTGATCTCTTTCCAAAAAGATACCATCTCGAGCAACAAACACCTTGTTCTCAGATGTATTGTAGAAGTAATACCCCTTTGTTTCCTTTGGGTAGCCCACAAGGATACATTTGTCAGACTTCGGTTGAAGTTTGTCTGAAATTAATCGTTTGACGTATACTTCACAACCCCAAATCTTAAGAAAAGACACATTTGGAGGCTTTCCAAACCATAACTCATATGGAGTCTATTCGACAGCTTTAGACGGAGCTCTATTTAGTGTTAGTGCAGCTGTGTTTAATGCATGTCCCCAAAATTCTATTAGAAGTGCGGCCTGACCCATCATTGATCGAACCATATCTAGCAAGGTCCTGTTCCTCCGTTATGATACACCGTTCCGTTGAGGTGTTCTGGGAGGAGTCAATTCTGACAAGATTTCACATTCTTTCAGATGGTCATCAAATTAATAGCTCAGATATTCACCGCCTTTATCAGACCGCAGTGTTTTAATCTTCTTGCCTAATTGATTCTCTACTTCACTTTGAAATTCCTTGAATTTGTCAATGGATTCAGACTTATGCTTCATTAGGTATAAATAACCATATCTACTGAAGTCATCAGTGAAAGTGATAAAGTAGCTGAAACCACCTCTAGCATTTGAACTCATTGGTCCACACACATCTGTATGGATTAAACCCAATAGATCAGTTTCTCTTTCTCCAACTTTAGAGAAAGGTTGCTTTGTCATTTTTCCAAGTAAGCATGATACGCATTTTCATAACCCTCTAAGTCAAATGGTTCTAGAATTCCTTCCTGTTGAAGTCTTTCCATGCGCTTCATGTTAATATGGCCTAATCGACAATGCCACAGATAGGTGAGATCTGAATCATTCTTTTTGGCCTTTTTGGTATTTATGTTATAAACTTGTTTGTCGTGATCTAGCACATAAAGTCCATTGACTAATTTAGCAGATCCATAAAACATCTCTTTAAAATAAAACCAGCAACTATTGTGTTTTATTAAAAAGCTAAATTCCTTAGCATAAGCAAGAAACAGAAATGATGTTTTTAGTAAGACTTGGAACATGGAAACATTCTTCGATCCAGTTCCAAAACTAGCCCAGAGGGCAACGACAAATAATAAGTTCCTACAGCTAATGCAACAATCCTTGCTCAATTTCCCACTCATAGGTCGACTTCACCCTTGCTTAACCTTCTACTTCTTCTTAGTCCCTGTGAATTGGAACATAAGTGTGAGACACAACCTGTATCTAATACCCAAGAAGTTGAATTTTCAAGTATACAGTCTATAACGAAAATGCCTGAAGATGGAACACAGTTCCGTTCTTCTGATCTTCCTTATATTTGGGACATTCTCTTTTGTAATGGCCGATTCCATCACAACAAAGACAGCTTGATGTGGACTTGTGCTGCTTTGTCTTCTTTTTGGAAACTGAGTCAGCATTGCCCTTGGACTTTCCACCTTTCTTGAAAGGTCTCCCTTTAGCCTTGAGTAAATCTTTGGCTTCACAGTCGAGTACTATTTCAGCATTTTTGACTAGCCGAACAAACTCACCGATTGTTTCTTCTCTTTGTTCACTCATGTAGTACTGCCTGAAGCGTCTAGATCCTTTATGAAGTGAATTGAGTAAGACGGAGACAACCATCCTTTTGCTTATTGGTGAACCTAGCAGACTCAAGTGATCAAATAATGATAACATGTAGTTTACATGATCCCTAAGTGGTTTACCAACTCTTTGTTTAGAGCGAAGGACTTGAGCATGTGTTTCCTGGACTTCTTGCCTGAAACATCTGTTATGAAGATCAACCTTTATCCCTTTCATTGATTCAATCAACTCATGGAAATTTAGGTCTCTTTCTTCCGTGCTTCCACAACAGATATCCCTTAGATGCCCGAGAAGCATATATGGTTCGTAAGCTACAAAACTTCTATGCCAATCGTTAGAGATGTTGCTCAGCATGAGACTCATGACCTTCTGGAGATCCGCATCCCAGGCGGCGTGTCTTTCAGGAGTCATGTATGGGGTAGAACAGTGCATACTCAATGCCATTGAGTTTTACTACTTCAACCAGCTTATCTTGCCATTCAAGAAAACTTGTTAGGCTCAACTTGATCATAAGTTCAGAACCTTTGATGATGTTTTGATTGTTGTTTGCCATAGTTAAAACTACAATTGAAAAGAATAAACAAATAAATAACCATTCATAGTTTCTCTTAGTAAACTTTAATTCTAGCATACATGCATAATTCAATATCTATTAAGCATTTTATTCGAGTTTTGTGTTCCAACATGTGTGAATAAAATGAATCCAAGATCCTTAAATCATTGAAGAATAAAGCACATTATGTATTTAGTCTCAATTCTAAAATATTTTAGGTAAGCAAATCCTTTGCTAATAGTCTAGAAACTACTCTTGGTTGATAGATACGTCTAGGAACTTATTAGGTAAACCTATCCCGTTTGCCACAACAAAAAAGGACTCCTTACTTATATCGTTGAGTTTCACCAAAACTAACATGTATTCACAACTATTTGTGTACCTTACCCCTTTAGAATAAACAAGTAACACCTTGCTATGGCGGAAAACTATTACTTAGATTGACGTAAAGGTTATCCAAGTAAGTGTTATTTTGGAAAGGCACCTTTTAACTCAATTTTTAAAGTTTGGAACTTAAGGCTCTTACTATGCTGGTTAGATTTTAAGTGAACTAAAATCCTTAATCATGCAACATAATCAAGCCATAATCTCATGCATTATTAAGACATATTTAAAGCAATAAATAACTTAAAGCATGCATAAGATTTAAATGTGATCTAGTATGGCCCGACTTCATCTTGAAGCTTCAACTTCAAATTCTGTCTTTGAAAATGGATTGGAAACTCCGTCTTGAATTTCACCAAGGGAGGCGCCATTTTCTTCAAATAGGATATGCTATAATTAAAAATAATTACAACTACTTGATGGTACGCAAACCATATTTAAATAAAAACTTTGGTGCATAAGACCAATTTTACATTCAAATTAATGGTACGCAGACCATATTTACTATCCTATTTGGGCCATACTAGTCAATTTCCATAACCTGCAAAACAGTACATTTACAATATACCATTCATCCATTCATTTATCAATGAATGACCCACATAGCAAGTTAGTAGAAAAATCATGCATCACATAAACATTTGCAGCAACGTCTAATCAAAGGTTCCAACAATCTACAAATCATTCAACCTTATTAGTTCTAATCGAGTTGTTTTAACCTTAGAGGAATGTAGACCTAATCAAGAGTTTAATGACTAAAAGCTCCCACTAAAACCAAGAATTTACATGATTTACAAATTTTAAACATAAAATTGTATTTCCTAGTCCAACTGGAAACTTACAAATTTAATTAAAATTTAAAGCTCATATAAAATAATTTTTAAATCCCTTAATATTATTTTCAGTTGATTAAAATTAATTAATTATAATTTTATCAAGGTTTTAATTTTATTAAAATAATTTATAATAATTAAATTAATAAAAATTAAATTTCGAGAAAAAATTAAATTACGAAATTAAATTTAATTAAAATCGTTTTCAACCGAAAAATTAAACGAACGACCCAACGTGCCAAGGCAAGGACGTAGGCCCAAGCCCACGCCTCGCCCAAGCAAACCACGCCGCAACGCCCATGGGCCGCGTGCACAAGTGCAGCGCCCATGGCCTGCTTTGTTGCTGGCCGAGTGAAGCACCACAGCTAGCAACGCAACAACTCTTGCTGTGCTTGCTGCTGTGCGCTAAGCAGGGGGCTTGGCGCGGCGGCACGCGAGCTCCCTTCCTCGTTGTGCTGCTGGCCTGCCTCTTGCCTTGCGCTACGACGCATTGTCGCCCTACTCGATCACCCGCACAGCACACACCACATATGCCCGTGCCCGCGCGCGCATGCTCGTGCTTGCTCGCTGCCTCGTACCGCATGGGCGACGAGCTACCTTGCTCGTCATCGCATGCCCGCACTATGAAACATCCCTTAAGGGTAACACTTAGCTTCCATTGCTCCGTGCGTGCAAGAATTGTGACCGATTTATAAAATTAATAACTTTTATATTTACATTTAACGACAAATTAATAACCGATCATATTAATTTCACTAAATTTAGGCGAAAAATCAAAAATTTATTATTCAAATTAATTTCCGATTACATATATTCTTAGGGATTAAAACTAGGTCATAAAATTTTAAAACTTTTCAATTTTAACAAATTTTATGGTAGTTTTTATCATAGGATCCTAATTAAATTATCAATTAACTATGAAATTCGAAACAAATTATAAATTATTTGAAATTCAACGAATTAATTATAATTACAAATTAGGTTGTATAATTAACAAGATTAGACCTTAAAATTGTTAAATATATACAGTAGGTCAATCATAGATTCAAGATTTACATACAAGATTTGCAAATATTTAATTTAACATCATAAAAATTACAAATTTTGCATTCGAAAAACTAAAACCTCCGAAAATTCATTGTTAGGCTTCGAATTTTGGAATTCCGGGTTCAGCATCAAATCTTTGAATTTTGTCAAAATTTTAAAACGTCGTTTACATGCGAAATTCACTATAAAAACGTAAGATTTCGACCATTATTGACAAAACTGCCGAAAAATCCTGCGAACATATAATCAAATAATCGCACGAATTTGCAATCAATTAATCCACGAAATTAATCACCCCTTTAATTCATTGCAAATTTATAAAATTTAATCCATGTTAACTATAATTCATTATGGAATTAATTAGAGGCTCGTGATACCACTGTTAGGTTATGAATAATACAACCATATAATTCATGCAGAAAAACCATAAAGGTAGAATACAAATTAATTGCCACATAGTCAATTAGCATAATTTAGGTGACATAAAATGTGATGCGTGCCTTCCCTACCTGCTCCCGAACCGAACAAGAACAAGTCTTCAGAGCCCCAAACGTTGCCCCTTCGTAGAAAATCCACAGCACGTTCGGATCCGCCTTAGGTTCAACCAACTAGGATTTTACTTAAGGTTTTATGTACTCGGGAAGGCTTGTATTATGTTCTCCCTTGAACACAATGGGAATAAAGAATATGATTTTAATTCAATTGATGTGTTATAATTATAAGGCCCTAGCCTTATATTTATAGTGTAGGAAATAAGGAATTTGAGTTTTACTAGGAATAGAATTACCAAACCTACTAGGATTGAAATTCTTATTCAATTAGAATTGCAATATTAATTAAACTCTTAATTATTTGAATTCTAGTAAAACTAGGAATACTTAATCCAAGGTTACTTGGAAATTAAGCAATCGGATAATTCTTGGAGCCCAAGACCAACAACCCAACGCAGCCACGATGGGTCACGTGGGTGTGCATGCTACATCGGCCCATGCCTCTGCAGGCCTTGCAAACGATGCTCGCAGGCTGGGCACAGCCCATGCGCTGCTGCCTTGCCGCAGGCTTTGCGCGGCCCATGAGCTGCTGCCTTGCCACAGCTTGGCGCGGCCCATGAGGTTGCTGCCTTGCTTGTGGCTTGGCGCGGTCCATGAGGCTGTTGCCTTGCTTGTGGCTTGGCGTGGCCCCATGGCTGCTGCCTTGCTCGTCGCGCGATGGGCCGACTCGCTTGCCGGCTTGTCGCTCGTCGAGCTTCCGGTTCCGGAATTCATTTCCATTTCGAACAAATATTTACGTTTCCGTTAATATTTCCGATTCCGGAAATAATTTCCTTTTCCGACAATATTTTCGATTCCGGTAATATTTTCGTTTCCGGCAATATTTACGATTCCGGCAATATTTCTATTTCCGATAATATTTTTCGATACGAACCATGTTTCTGTTTCCGGCAACATCTATGACTTTGATAATATTTATATTTCCGTCATGAACCATATTTCCGTTTCCGGAAATATCATCATTTCCGGAGTATTCTTTATTTTGCTTTTTGACGATTTTTGCTCCCACTGGAACCGAGATCTGTTGTTTCTGAATGTTCATAAATGGAGTACTTAATGAATAATATATTCACTTAAAAACTTGATATGTTTACGTACTATTTGTGTGACCCAACGGGTTCAGTCAAGAGTAAGTTGTGGATTAATATTATTAATTCCACTTGAACTGAAGCGGCCTCTAGCTAGGCATTCGGTTCACTTGATCTCACTGAATTATTAACTTGTTAATTAATACTGAACCGCATTTATTAGACTTAGTATTAAATGCATACTTGGAACAAGGGCATTATTTCCTTCAGTAACAACAACACACTATTCTAAAAAATCAAATGAATAAAAAACAAATGATGGTTGCTTAACTCTTTCTTGCTGAAATGATGAACAAAGTCTTCATGGTATCAGAGCTAGGTTCGACTAAATTAGCTCATTCTCTTATTGTTCTTATTATTTCAGCATGATACATAGAGTAACTAGTATAAAAGTATAACTTTTTATTTATAAAGCATCATTTTTTGAACTGCTTATTTCATCAGCTTGAAAATGGTTACAAGAATAGAACCAACGAGTCCCTTGTATTTGCATCCTTCTGATGGAAGCAGTGCTATTGCTATAGAAAAATTAGTAGGGTCAGCAAACTTTAGATCTTGGCAAAGGTCTATGGAAATCAGTCTAGCTTCTAAAAGAAAGTTAGGATTTGTTACTGGTTTAGTAAAGATTGATCCTACAGATGAAGTAAAATAGTAAGCTTGGGATACTTGTAATAGTATGGTGATATCTTGGATAATAGCAAATGTGTCTAAGTCCAAAGTCTGTCATGTTTGTGAATAGATGTGAACAGATCTGGAAACAATTGCAGCAAACATACACGGTGACAAATGGGTCAAGAAAATATAAGTTGAACAAAGAAATATATGAAACAAAACAGAAAGGGAAACTGATTTCTGAATACTATACTGAAATGAGAACAATGTGGCAAGAGTTAGAGAATCTGAACTCTCTCCCAACAATTACTAGTCTTACAACAGAAATTAATGCATTCATACAAGCTTTGAATCATCAACAAGAGGAACAAAAGTTGTTCCAATTTTTGAATGGACTGGATGAGGTGTTTGGACCTCAAAGAAGCAACATATTCATGATTCCTACCTTACCTTCTGTTGAGATAGCATGTAGTATTTTGCAACAAGAAGAGTCATAGAGAGAAGTTCTCAGACCTATGAAAGAGGACACTGAGGTTACTGCTATGTTTAGAAAGGAATAAACATAAAATGCTCAGCTTGTGGTAAGGGAGGTCATCTCAAGGAGAAATGTTGGACTGTGGTAGAATACCCTAGTTGGCATCCCAGAGGTCAAGGAGATCAAAAAGGAAAGGCAAAGGTGTTCAGTCCATATAACACAAGAGGTGGAAAATGGACAAGAGGTGGAGGTAGAAATGGAAGAGGTGGAAGAATGGATGCACAGGCATAAGGATCTAGTGAATCTAGTTCACAATCAGTAAACTCACCCTTCTCAGCTAAGGAACTTGAAATTCTCATGAAATTTCTTCCACTTCCTTCACAGAAAAATGAAAATGGAGGATCAATCACAGATGAAGAAATAGATGCTAATTATGCATGTATGGTGAGTTGTCATTATGCAAGGACAATAAGAAATGAATGGATAATAGATTCAGGGGCATCAGATCACATGACTGGAAGTCTTGAGAATCTGACTAAAGCTTTAAGAATGGGAAATGAGGCTCAAATCAATCTGCCTACTGACTTCCACAATATAACACAGTGGATTGGTGTGTCAGAAAAATGATATGCAACTCAAGAATGTGTTGTATGTGCCAGAATTCAAACACAGTCTACTCTAAGTTCAGAAATTAATTGGCTTAAGACAATGGGTGCAAAGTAGATATCTACTCCACTTATTGTCTTATTCAAGACATACACAGTCAGCCAATTAGAGGAGTTGGGAAAGCAGTAAATGGTCTTTACTACCTAGTAAATGAACCTATGGAGACTGTTGTGGATGAGCTCAAGAAGAAAGTCAAAAAAGAAAAAGTAGGAAAAATAAGTGCAAATACAATAGAGATCATGAAAATCCCCTCAGTAGTGAGTGATGCTCCTCTGTTGAAAGAAAAAACTCTGTGGCACCAGAGGTTGGGTCATGCACCAATTGAGAAAATTCAGAAGATAAACAATTTAAAAGGGTTTAACAAGGTGAAGTTTGATACTTGCTTAACCTGTCCTCTAGCCAAATTTACTAAGCTTCCTTACATTGTGAGCAATAACAGGGCTAAGGAAGTGTTTGGCCTTGTTCACATTGACATTTGGGGACCCTACAAAGTCTGTACAAAGGGAAATCATAGATATTTTCTCACTGTTGTGGATGATCATTCTAGAACTACTTGGGTGCATTTGCTCAAACTTACATCAGATGCATTTGAAGCCATTGAAATGTTCTCTAATATGTTCAGAAATCAGTTTAACAAGCATATAAAGGTGTTGAGATCAGATAATGCCTTGGAATTTGATGATGACAAATGCAGACCTTTCTTCTCCAAACTTGGAATCATACATCAGACATCTTGTGTGAATAGAGCACAACATAATGGAAGGGTGGAGAGAAAACACAAGAATATACTTGAGATGGCTAGGTCTCTGAGGTTTCAAGCTGGTTTGCCACTGCAGTTTTGGGGTGAGTGTGTGCTTGCTGCTGTATACATTACCAACAGGTTGCCTATACCCCTTCTCAACCACAAGTCACCATTTGAGGTATTACACAAAACTGAACCTAAATATTCTCATATGAAAGTGTTTGGTTGTTTAGCAATGGAAAGTAATCAAAGTATAGTTGTTGATAAATTCAGTGAAAGAGGTGTACCATGTGTTTTTCTTGGATACCCTCATACACAAAAGGGTTATAAACTTCTAAATTTGCAAACCAATGTGCATTTTGTAAGCAGTGATATCAGATTCTATGAAAATATAATCCCATATAAGCTCTTCAAACCTCACATTGCATCCTACAATCATGCTCCTAGTGAGAAAACTTCACAAATTGCCTCTGGCAACTGTGAAGATATTGAAACTGGAGATGAGCTGTCTGAAAGAGAAGAAAAATCTGAACAAAGTGAGATTGGAGTGTTACCTTAACCTGAACCTCAAACACAACCTACCACTAGAAAATCCTCAAGACCACGCAAAACGCCCTCTTGGTATAAAGACTACCACACATCTAACAATGTTTTTGTATTCCAACCTCACCAAATCCAAAAAACCACCATTACTCACCTCACTCCTCAATTCTTTTGCTTCCTAGCCAAAATCACAAACAATCCTAACCCAACTCACTTCAAAGAAGCCACAAAAAACCACAATTGGGTGAAAGCCATGAATGAAGAGCTTGATGCTCTTGTAGAAAACCAAACTTGGGAAATAACTGACTTTCCACCTGGAAAAACAGCCATAAGATCTAAATGGGTGTACAGAACTAAGTATGACAAGGATGGAAATCTTGATAAATATAAGTCTAGACTTGTTTCCGTTGGAAATAGGCAGAACTATGGAATTGACTAGGAGGAAACGTTTGCTCCAGTGGCAAAAATGGCCACTGTTAGGTCTTTATTTGCTGTGGCATCTATTGAAAACTGGTATGTTCAACAAATGGATGTTAAAAATGTCTTTTTGCATGGTGATTTACAGTAGATTGTATATATGAAGATGACACCAGGATATGTTGGAACAAGAAGCAAGATTCAAGTGAGAAAAGAGGGGGGAGATGTTGACAGAAACATCAAGAACAAGGAGAGTTTGCAAACTTCTCGAGTCTCTTTATGGACTCAAACAAGCACCTGGCAGTGGTTTGCCAAACTAAGTTCAGCTTTGAAGTCATATGGTTTCACCCAGTCAAATTAATCTGACTACTCAATGTTTACTAAAGAAGTAGGATCACACTTCACAGTCATACTTGTCTATGTGGATGATCTCATTGTTGCAGGAAACAATTTGACTGAAATCAATGCAGCAAAAACATTTCTGTCAAGTCAGTTTCACATGAAGGACATGGGTGAGCTGAGATATTTTTGGGAAAAGAAGTTGAAAGAACAGAAGATGGATTTTTTCGGTCACAAAAGAAATATATTCTTGATCTCTTACAAGATTATGTATTGTCTCACTACAAAGGTCTAAAGTTGCCTATGGATAGTCATCAAAAACTCACTGCTGGTGTCGGTGAACCTCTTAGTCATCCTGAAATGTATGAACAGCTGGTTGGAAAGCTCATTTATCTTACAATTACCAGACCTGATATTGCATACACAGTGCATGTGCTCAGCAAGTTTATGCATGCTCCTACTTCTGTTCATCTTCAAGCATCTAAAAGGGTACTCGGATATCTATGAGGGGCACTGGTCAAGGGATATTACTTGCTAGCAAATCCAGTGCACATCTAACTGCATTTTGTGACAGTGACTGGGCAGGGTGTCAAACTACAAGGAGATCAACTTCAGGTTTTTGTATTCTGTTGGGACAATCTCCTATATCTTGGAAATCCAAGAGACAAAGTGTTGTATCTAGAAGTAGTGTTGAAGCTGGATATAGGTCCATGGCCTTGACAATATGTGAAGTCATGTGGCTACAACATCTCTTACAAGATCTTAGCTTCAAGAACATGGGCACTACACCAATTATGTGTGATAACCAAGCAGCACTGGCCATTGCAGCAAATCCAGTCCACCATGAGCGGACCAAGCATGTGGATATTGACTGTCATTTCATCAGAGAGAAGACTATTGAAGGAATCATTAGTCCATGCTATGTTACTTCCTCTGAACAAGTTGTAGATGTCTCACTAAATTGTTGCCAACATCTCAGCACCATCATCTTTTATCCAAGCTTGGAGTTCGATCCTCCTCACTCTAAGCTTGACGGGGAGTGTTGAATAAGGCCAGTAATTCAGTCCAAGTGGAAGGCCCAAGCGGAAGAATCAAAGAAGCAGCCAGCAAGCAGTCAGCAATCAACCTAGGATCATGTGATCTTTTATGACATTTTGTCATCTTGTGTTAGATGTCTTTTCTAGGATATCTTTCTAGGGACTTGACAGGCTGAAGTCGTATCACCTTATCAAAATAAACCTAAGTTCACTAGCTAGGTAGCAAGGGAAGTCAGGATCGAATCCACAGGAAACAATGTTCTTTCTACTATTAATTAACTAATCTAGACTATTGGTAACAAGAGGTTTGAATTGGTTTGTAGGTTAAGCTAAGGCAATAATCAAAATGCAATATAACAATATTAAGGGAATCTAGGGCAACAGTTCACCACAAATGCAGACCGGGATCGGACAACGGACAACAACAATCAATTAACAATCATAACTAGGAAAACATGCATCTCTCGAATCTTATGAATTCGTTAGGATAAAATAACTAGCAAGCTCTCGCTATGTACTAGAAATAATTCCTATCTAATAGCCACAGACCAGAAACATCAGACTTATACCTCTCGGTGTATAATCTAAGGTTAATCAAACTCAAATCAAAATAGTCCGGCCGAACAGAATTGACGAGCAATAATAATAAGCTATAGAAATTACAATTAATTAATCAACTAATCATGTCCACAATTAATCCCAATCATGCATTCATGGATCCCCTAAACCCTAGAAATTAAACTACTCACTCATGATAACAAATAACAAAGCAATTAATATAATGGAAAACATGATCAAAAGCAATAAATAAAGCAAAATAGAAACCAATACCTAAATGAAGAACGAAAGGATGAACTAAAAATTGAAACTTTGATTGAAATTAAAAATAAGTATTTTTTGAACAATTTAGAGAGAAAACTAAAATATAACTAAGTGTTCAATACTAGAATAATAGATATCTACCAAAAATAAAAGGGCTAGTATTTATAGTTTGCCCAAAATACAAGCCAAAAGCAGGAAATAAAACTCGCGAAATACGTTGGAGGTTGGCGTCGCCCGATCGGGCGGCGCTTCGCCCGATCGGGCGGCGCTTCGCCCGATCGGGTGAACTGCTCGATAGTCGGCCCGATCGGGCGGTTTGCGAAAGGCTCAGAAAACACGAAGTTTGGCCGACCGATCCGGACCGGGCGATGTGCGCCCGATCGGGCGCGCATTGACAACTGCAATTCCCTTTTAATTCGCCGATCTTCTCATTTCTCCCTCAGCTCAAAGGGCGATTTTCAATCATCATCATCCTTCGCCCATATCACCGAGTCTAACTCCCGGGGCTTAACCGTAAGCATCTAAGGCTCCCGAAAGTCGACGATAATGGTCCCGAACTACTTCGGGCTCATGTAGTGGCCTAAATCAACATGAAACGGGTCTAAAAAGACCAATTTCTCACCAATTAATCCCAAAACTCAAGGCACACTCAATAGCACAGATTTGTACTAAAAACGGCTCCTAAGAGCTCATTTGATGCATAAAAGTGCTAAGGAACGGGGGTAAAACTCTATATAAAACACACATATCAAACTCCCCCAAGCTAGATCCTTGCTTGTCCCTAAGCAAGGAAATCATCGGTGAATACAAGACCAACTTCAACCCCAACATATTTCAAAATGAAAGACATAATTCAAGGCAAAATCTAACGAGCATGCATCAATGTCAACCAATCAAATCCACCCAACCACAATTCCTCCCTAACAATCGTCACGCAAAGCGAACCACAAGTACACAATGGAATTCAAGACTAGTGCTCACACACTCGTCACTCATTTATGTGGCGGGTAAAAGATGTACCCGTTCGTTCTCCTCCCAACATATAAGTGAAACAATGCCCTTCCAAACTCACAACACTCGTGTGTCTAGAAAAACATACACTCAACCTAGTAGTCGACTCGAAATGTGTCATGTCATAACTTGCATTGATAAACAACTACTTTCACATTAATACGACTATATGCACAAAGGTCGGAAGTGAAGGAAATAATGCCCTTGGTCCAAGTATGCATTCAATGTTAAGTCTAATAAATGCGGTTCAGTATTAATTAACAAGTTAATAATTCAGTGAGATCAAGGGAGCTGAATGCCTGACTAGAGGCCGCTTCAGTTCAAGTGGAATTAATTATATTAATCCACAGCTTACTCTTGACTGAACCCGTAGGGTCACATAAATAGTACGTAAACGGATCAAGTATTTAATGGCATTAAATACTCCATCTATGGATATTCGAAATCGACGGATATTGGTTTCAGTGGGAGCTGAGATCGTCACAGGCAAGAAATGAATACTCCGGAAACGATGATATTACCGGAAACGGAAATATGGATCGTATCGGAAATATAAATATTATCCAAGTCGTAGATGTTGCCGGAAACGGAAACATGGTACGTATCGGAAAATATTATCGGAAATGGAAATATTGCCGGAATCGGAAATATTGCCGGAAACGGAAATATTGTCAGAATCGGAAATATTATCGGAATCGGAAAATAATTCCAAAAACGGAAATATTAAATATTTGTTCGAAACGGAAATTGATTCCGGAATCGGAAATATTAAATATTGTTCGTATCGGAAATGAATTCCGGAACCGGGAATTTAATCGGAAGCGTATCGTACGAATAAACATCGGACGAGCTTGCTAGACGCAAGGCCTAGCACGAAGCTAGGCCCAACGCCTAGCAAAGCCCGCGCGCGACCAAAGCAAGCAAAGCCCAAACGCGAGAGCAAGGCCAGCAGGCGCGCCCCCCTCGTGGGCTGCGAGCACTTGCTGTGCCTGGGCTCAGGGCGCGCGCGCACGGCGCCCCTCGTGGGCTGCTGCGCCTGCGTGAGTGTTTGTGCTTGCGTACGAAACCTTGATCGGTTAGGATTCGTATAAAGATTGATTCCCTAAGTCTACTAGATAAATTAAGTGATTGAATTTTAGATTAATTCAGATTCACTAAATCGTTTCCTAGTAGGATTCTAATATCCGATACCCATGCCCTATAAATAGGTGATCAATGCTCACAATTTATATCGAGTATTCAAGTATTCAAAGTGATTTTTGAGAGCAAAAATTCAGTCATACAATTGCCTATATGTGCTGAAAATTCTAAGTACCTTAAGGGCGATCCTAGTTGGTCAAGCTTAAGGCGGATCCGGACGTGCTGTGGACTATCTACGGAGGGACGACACTTGGAGTCCTAAAGACTTGTTCTTGTTCGGTTCGGGCGCAGCTAGGGAAGGCACGCAACAAAGAGTATGCATCTAAACTATGCTAAATGATTATGTGTAAATAATATGTTTTCCTGGCTTTATGGTTTTTCCGCATGATTTATGAATTGTCATATGTATCATAACCTAACAGTGGTATCACGAGCCTCTTATTATTTTCATAATCTAAATTTCATGAACATGGTTAAATATTACAAATTTGCAAGAATTAAAAGGGGTGATTAATTTTCGTAATTGTTAATTAATTGCAAATTGCGTTTATTTAATTATACGTACGCAGTTTGTCGGCAGTTTCTTCGTTACTCATCCAAATCGAGTGATTTTTGTGTCAATTCCGCATGTAAAAGGCATTCTAAAATTTTGACAAAAATGGTAATTTTCGGCCGAACCCAGAATTCTCAAATTCGAAGCCTAATTATGACTTTTCGGAGGTTTTAGTTTTTCGAATGCAAAATTTCGTAAAATTAAGATGTTAAATTAAATATTTGCGATTCTTGTTGATAAATCTTGAATTTTTGATTGACCTACTGTATATGTTTAACAAGTTTGAATGCCTAGCCTTGTTAATTATGCAATCTAATTTGTAATTATGATTAATTTGTTGAAAATTGGAATAATTTAGAATTAATTTGATTTTCATAATTAGTTATAATTTAATTAGACACCTATGATTAAAAACCACCATAAAAATTGTAAATTTATGTTAAATTTTAAATTTTTATGACCTAGACTTGAATCCATGTTAATCGGAAATCAATTGAATAATAAATTTTCGATTTTTCGCCCTAAAATTATGAAATTAATTTTATTTATTAATTTGTCATTAATTTTGAATATAAATTTTAAATTTTTATACGATTCGCTCATATAACTTGCACGCACAAAGCAATGGACGCTACGTGTTACCCTTAAGGAGTGTTGTATAGTGCGGGCATGTGACGACGAGCAAGGGAGCTCGTCGCCCATGCGGTACGAATGCAATGAGCAAGGCCATGGTGCACGAGCACAAGGCAGCAGCCCTGCCTTGTGTCGTGGGCTGTGTGCGATGGGCGAATGGGCGAGGGCGAGAGCAAGGCACGAGCAGTCGCGTATGGGCAGCAAGCGAGCTGCGCCACAGAGCGCACTGCCTCGCGCAAGCGTGCGGAGCCTCGCGCGCCACGAGTGCTACGCCCCAAGCATCGATCGCTCGCGCGCAGCGAGCGCTATTGTGCGTGCGACGAGCGCTGCGCCCAGCGATGGCGTGCGAGCGCTTGTTGCGACGTGCGACGAGCGCTGCGCCCAGCGATGGCGTGCGAGTGCTTGTTGCGAAGTGCGACGAGCGCTGCGCCCAGCGATGGCGTGTGAGTGCTTGTTGCGACGTGCGACAAGCGCTGCGCCCAGCGATGGCAAGCAGCTCGCTATTGCGACGTGCGACGAGCGCTGCGCCCAGCGATGGGCTGCGGCAGCATGCTCGTGCGTCGAGCGCTGGCGCGCGCAGCGAGCACCAGCTCGCGTGATGCCTTGCGATGAGCAGCTGCAATGCGAGGCAGCGCATGGGCTGCGCGCACATGGCCAGCGATGGCTGTGTGCGTGTGGCCCATGGGCGTGCGTTGCGTGGGATTGTTGCGTTGCGATTAGATCGTCTTGAAATTTTAATTTGAAATTTTCAGTTTACGTAATTTTAATTAATTTTAAAATTGATAATTTAAATTATTTTCTTGGATTTTAATTTTGAATATTGTAATTATAATAAATTTTATTTATTCTAATTATTTTACTAAAATTAAAATCATGAATTAATTTAAATACGACTGAAATTAAATTAAACTTTTTGGATTCAATTATAAATTTATATGAGCTTTAAATTTTAATTAAATTTGTATGTTTCCGGTTAGACTAGAAATACATTTTTATGTTTAAAATTAGTAAAGCATATGAATTTATTGGTTTAAGTGGGAGCCCTTTTTAGTCATAAACTCTTGATTAGGTCTACAAATCCTTAAGGTTAAAACAACTTGATTAGAATTAATAAGGACTGAATAATTTGTAGATTATTGGTGCCCTTGATTAATTGC
Organism: Spinacia oleracea; assembly: GCF_020520425.1. Classification (NCBI taxonomy): domain Eukaryota; kingdom Viridiplantae; phylum Streptophyta; class Magnoliopsida; order Caryophyllales; family Amaranthaceae; genus Spinacia; species Spinacia oleracea. The sequence goes on along the minus strand of NC_079492.1, from coordinate 85,417,195 downwards.
TGCAAATGTTTATGTGATGCATAATGTGTTTTACTAACCAGCTATGTGGGCCATTCATGATAATGAATGGGTGAATGGTATATATTGTATATGTACTGTTTTGCAGGTTATGAAGTGACTAGTATGGCCCAAATAGGATAGAAAATATGGTCTGCGTACCATTAATTTGAATGTAATTGGTCTAAAGTACCAAAGTTGTTTTTCAATTCAAATATGGTCTGCGTACCATCAAATAGTTGTAATTAGTTTTAATTATAGCTTATCCTATTTGAAGAAAATGGTGCCTCCCACGGAGATTTTCAAGACGGACTTTGAAGTTAAAGCTTCAAGATGAAGTCGGGCCATACTAGATCACATTTATCTTATGCATGTTTTAAGTTATTTATTGCTTTTAAATATGTCTTAAAATGCATGAGATCATGGCTTGATTATGTTGCATGATTAAGGATTTTAGTTCACTTAAAATCTAACCAACATAGTAAGAGCCTTAAGTTCCAAACTTAAAAATTGAGTTAAAAGGTGCCATGCCAAAATATACACTTGCTTGGATATCCTTTACATCAATCTAGTAATAGTTTTCGCTCAGCGAGGTGTTACTTATTGGTCCTAAAGGGGCAAGGTACACAAATAATTGTGAGTACATGTTAGTTTTGGTGAAACTCAACGATATAAGTAAGGAGTCCTTTTATGTCGTGGCAAAAATCGATAGGTTTACCTAATAAGTTCTTAGACGTACCTATCAACCAAGAATAGTTTCTAGACTATTAGCAAAAGGCTTTTGCTTACCTAAAATGTTTTAGAATTTAGTCGACAAACTGTGCTTAGTTCTTCAATGATTTTAGGATCTTGGAATCATTTTATTCACACCTGCCGGAACACATAATTCGAATAAAATGCTAATGACTTGTTTAAATTGCATGATTGCTTTCATTTTCAAGTTATTATTCATGATAAATGTTTAAACTTTGCATGCTTCAATGTATGTTTTAATTATTATTTATAATTAAATATCTTGCACTGCAGTAAATCCTTTTAGAAAGGTAAGAGTAAATTTCCTTGATTGGTAGTGAATCCAAGAACGATTCACGGAAATGAGAGAAAATGAGCAATTTAAAATGTACGTTTCTTATAGCGACTTTTGTGGTTGTTTTCGAACATCAAAGTCGAATGGCAAACCAATTGGTGCTTGTGAATTAAAAATACACTGTAGTTTTGAGATCATAAAGCATTGAGTTTAATACGCTCAGCTTTACCAATGGTTAACAACCTAATATCTTTGTCCATTTAATTCTCGAATGAGTCTAGTCCCTAGATATTCGAATAGATCGATGCTTAGAGAACTTTAGAAGCTTCTGGTAAGATCATCTAGTTGAAACTTAATATTCAACATAAATTAAATGGTAAGAACCTTATTGGGGTGACATTGGACATGTCTAACAAAGTATAAAAGTCAACACTAAAGAATTCAATTCTTAAGACTATAAGAAAGGGTACAAGAAATAGGAAAACGAGGAACAAATGAAAGGAATTTACGATTCCGTTTCTACCTATAAGTTTATGTTTAAAGAGAAGTGACCTAGCAATCAAACTTCCTTGGTATCATATACCGCTTGAGGTTCTTACTTCGGTAATAACTCAAACAATGGAAGCTAGGATACACTAATGACCTACAAGTGGGAAATGAAGCATGGCAATGCTACATTAGTTGTAGGGTCATCTAGTTTGTTTTAAGTCCTTTCAAAGGCTGGAACTTAATGGCTATTTTGTTCCATAATCAACATACCTAAATTTCTGTTTTCAAACACAGAAAGACTCACATTCAAGAAAAACAAAAACAATGTTTGTTTGTTTATTTGTATGAAATGGTCAATTACAGGTTGAGTCAATATGCTTGATTAAAACAAACAACTCTTTAAAGAACTTTACTAGGTTCAAATCAACCCCTTGATTTGAGTTCCACTAATCTTTGGCATTCTTGCTTAGACCATATCAACAAGTTAACATTCAAAAGCTCTATTTTAATGGACTTTTGAAAGTTCATTGATTTCTAGATCAATTTAAGACGACTAGTCTTACTTGTTGAAAGTAACAAAAGATATGAACTATTGTTAGAACGCCTAGAAAATAGAGTTCAAATCTAAAGAAAGATTTTATGACTTTATTATTTCACATGGATTTGAGTGAATATAGGTTTATTTACTCAAATGTGATATAAGTTGAATCTGTTTGGCTAAGTTCAAAGATTCAGAAGTATAAATCCCACTTGGTAAGAAATCATAAAGATCTAGGATAGATCATGTTGATGATTACTTGAGACCAAATATGATCATCAATGATTGTGTGTTGTAATTTCACAATCTAGGTCCATAAGATATGGCATATCTTAGTTGGAATAATCGAAGTCAATTAGTACTTGATTCGATTAATGATGAATCATAAAGACTTTTCCTATAATTTCTAAACAAAATGCTCAACTACCACCAAACTAAACCAAATTCGTCAAAGCTATTGAAAAGTAATTTCAGAATAACTTTTTATAAAATATATCTAGAGAGTTGCAAAACTCAGTGGGAGCTTAGTGTTTGTCATTCGACAAACTAAGGCCCAAGTATAGATATATGTTTCATTGTGATTTATTCAAATGAGACACAAGGGTATTGTTTCTACCACGAATTTTGAGAACATAATGTTTGTTTGCTCGAAATGATGTCCTTTTGGAGATTCGTTTCCAAAATGACAAGTGGCAGAAAATAGACCTCGAAAGTCTTCGAGGCGAACAACAAACATAAACGGGCATCCTGGAGGCTTTTCGAAGTGCTTCAGAAAATCCAAACTTATTCTTTAAGGACTTTAGAAGTGGCTTTAAAGAATATACATCTCTTAGAAGACTTTACAAGTGCTTCAAGGAGAACAGAATATTCAAAGGACTTTCAAGTGGTTGTTGATATTCTATTGTTTGATGTTCTATACCCAAGTAGGCATGGAGTTCAAGTCACTGAAACTATGAGACTCTTCTATTAGATAGTGAAGAAACATAGAGTCCAGGTCAATGAAACTATGAGATTCTTCTATTAGATAATAAAGAAACCTACAACTTGCAGTCAAACTATTATCATGTAGATTAATGAGTTTGTGACTTGTAAGAAAGCTATGACGAAACCCAGATTCCCTAAAATGGTTAGAGGCCATATATAGACTCAAATATTTTAAATGGTTAGAGGCCATAAAACATACTCAAGGTTTTGATGACAAAATTGAAATTTTGTTGATTTGCAAGAATAGTTTCACACCTATTGGTTGCAAGTTTGTTTTAAGGATAAAAACCATCAAACATGAAATTGTGTTCACACACAAAGCTAGATTAGTTGCTAAAGGTTACAAGCAAATTCACGGCGTGGATTGTGTTGAAACCTCATGCATAATCGTAATGCTCAAGTCTATAATTCAAGCAATGATTGCATATTGGTACATATGACAATCGGATGACAAAACATCTTCCTCAGTCAAATGTTGGAAGAAACTATGCACATGGTATGTCATAGGATTTGTGGATCCAAATAAATGCTTGAAAAGAATAGCTAAATCTAAGTACAGATTTAAGCAAGCAATTGGGAATGAATTAGAAATGTATTTTAGTGAAGCTAATAAGTATTTTAGTTTCATAAAACGTACATAATTCTTATAGATATATAAGAAGTTTAGTGGGAGTACGTAAAACTTAATTGGTCCTATGTGTATCACGCACATATCTCTCTATTGTAAAATAACATTCAAATGCTAATAACTTAGATTTGAGATTATTCATCAATGATGGACCATGGCGAAACTTAGTACATACTGGGTATTAAGATCTATTTACAAAGATCTTATGATATTGTTTTGGATTAAGTAATGGCATTTACTAAATCAAACACGAAAGTCTCCATTGGAGATATTCGACCCATGTGAATAAATCTAAGTAAAGGATGTTTGAACTATGTATAAGCATTTACTAAGTTAAACATCAAAGAGTCTAAATGAGATTCTTAACCTATATTATATGTCAAAGAATTTAGTTGGATTCAGTATCTACTGTAACTGAATGAGCTAAAGTTACATGAATAGAATTCAATTGGGAATTATTCTGCAAAAGAATTTATCATGTATGATATAATATGAGGATCGCCAAAAACGTATCGTATGACTTTAGGCATGACGAACATATACCAATCTCTATTGATCTAAGTGAAGATCAACTAGATTGAGATTAAGAATACTTATGGTACTTGAAAAGGTACATAGGAATAGTTCTTGATTCAAGGAAATAAAGATATGCTAAATATTGATGCTACACGCATAAACACTGGCAAAGAATCAAGCAAGACCCTTTGGAGTTAACCATTGACAAGGACGAGCTAAAGAGCATCGTGTTTTGAAATGGCAACATGGATTGAAGACCATGAGTTGTTGCGTGGGAAATTAAAATAATAATTTCTATGTTCTGAGATATAGTTGGAGAGTCTTCCACATATCTATGAACTGCTTGGATAGGTAAATCCAAACAAAGCATCACTAGCAACCTATACAGTTGAAGTAAAAGTAATTATTGCCTAAGAAGCAATAAAACAGGGTTGTTTAAAGTTCTTCACTGAACTTGGGTAGATCACCTATCTGCTGGCTTGATGGTTCTTCATTGAAAAATGCGTAGAACCACTCTTGAAGCAAGAAAAACGTCTGCTAACTTGATGGTTCTTCATTGCAAAATGAGTAAAACCACCATCAAAGTAAGAAAGACTAGATCACATAATAAACAAACTCGAAAAGATCTTATCATCATATCTCGAAGAACATTCGATGAAAAGGATGTTAAGATTGGCAAAGCGTGATAACTAAACCTATGCAACAAGTGAGAAGCAACACTCACGTTGTAGCACTGGAAATCAAGCATAGCTTTGAATTCCATGAACTGTTTTAAAGATGGGTTTGAGGCCCATGGTTGTAAAACGTTGGGGTTGAACATTTATCATATATGAAATGTATTTTTCATATTCCATTTAATCTTGGTTTAGTATTAAATGATGAGTCCCTTCAATTTGACAAAATATTCAAGATAGACTGTCAGGACCAGTCCTGTGACTAAGAAATGTCTATCAAGTGAACTTGAATGTCAAAGGTTGAAAATGGTCCCTGGTCGGAGTTTTCTATAAAGATGGACGCATAGAAAACGTTAGACGACTAGAATGCAAGATGACTAGTAGTTCTGTTTCTTGAACTATGTGGACATGGCAATGTCATAATCATTTGCATAGATACTTACTTTGGGAAGACTAGTATCGGACAAGTCCTATGAAACTTTACTGTAAGAGATGAAAATCTGTCATAAGTAAATTTCATTAAAATTATTAGACACTAAATCCTCAATACCTGAGTGATTTGAGATTACTTGTTTGAGAACTGGTTACTTTGACGTTGACCAACCGTCGCACCGTAAAAGGAGGCTATAAAGGCAACGCTCAGGTAATCACCTATCAAACGAAGTCTAATCTCAAGATCGCAAGATTGGGATTGTCCTCCCATAAATCGGGATGAGATGCTTAAAAGTTGTACAAGGCCACTCGGAGAGCTAGAAACTGTGAAATGCATGGCCGTGCTCGGATGAATCATAGGCTATGATTATCTGTTTATTTGATCGGTTGAACTCTGAAACCGAGGAACACCTCTGGACATAATAAGGATGACAACTCTTACCTTATGTTCAAGAGCAAGCATCGAGCGACAAAGGAATTAGGAAATGCACACTTGTCCCTAAGGACAAGTGGGAGACTGAAGGAAATAATGCCCTTGGTCCAAGTATGCATTCAATGTTAAGTCTAATAAATGCAGTTCAGTATTAATTAACAAGTTAATAATTAAGTGAGATCAAGTGAGCTGAATGCCTGACTAGAGGCCGCTTCAGTTCAAGTGGAATTAATTATATTAATCCACAGCTTACTCTTGACTGAACCCGTAGGGTCACACAAATAGTACGTAAACGGATCAAGTATTTAATGGCATTAAATACTCCATCTATGGATATTCGGAATCGACGGATCTTGGTTTCAGTGGGAGCTGAGGTCGTCACAGGCAAGAAATGAATACTCCGGAAACGATGATATTACCGGAAACGGAAATATGGATCGTATCGGAAATATAAATATTATCCAAGTCGTAGATGTTTCCGGAAACGGAAACATGGTACGTATCGGAAAATATTATCGGAAATGGAAATATTGCCGGAATCGGAAATATTGCCGGAAACGGAAATATTGTCAGAATCGGAAATATTATCGGAATAGGAAAATAATTCCGGAAACGGAAATATTAAATATTTGTTCGAAACGGAAATTGATTCCGGAATCGGAAATATTAAATATTGTTCGTATCGGAAATGAATTCCGGAACCGGGCATTTAATCGGAAGCGTATCGTACGAATAAACATCGGACGAGCTTGCTAGACGCAAGGCCTAGCACGAAGCTAGGCCCAACGCCTAGCAAATCCCACGCGCGACCAAAGCAAGCAAAGCCCAAACGCGAGAGCAAGGCCAGCAGGCGCGCCCCCCCTCGTGGGCTGCGAGCACTTGCTGGGCCTGGGCTCAGCGCGCGCGCGCGCACGGCGCCCCTCGTGGGATGCTGCGCCTGCGTGAGTGTTTGTGCTTGCGTACGAAACCTTGATCGGTTAGGATTCGTATAAAGATTGATTCCCTAAGTCTACTAGATAAATTAAGTGATTGAATTTTAGATTAATTCAGATTCACTAAATCGTTTCCTAGTAGGATTCTAATATCCGATACCCATGCCCTATAAATAGGTGATCAATGCTCACAATTTATATCGAGTATTCAAGTATTCAAAGTGATTTTTGAGAGCAAAAATTCAGTCATACAATTGCCTATATGTGCCGAAAATTCTAAGTACCTTAAGGGCGATCCTAGTTGGTCAAGCTTAAGGCGGATCCGGACGTGCTGTGGACTATCTACGGAGGGACGACACTTGGAGTCCTAAAGACTTGTTCTTGTTCGGTTCGGGCGCAGCTAGGGAAGGCACGCAACAAAGAGTATGCATCTAAACTATGCTAAATGATTATGTGTAAATAATATGCTTTCCTGGCTTTATGGTTTTTCCGCATGATTTATGAATTGTCATATGTATCATAACCTAACAGGAAGGTCTTTAAAGCTTGTAATGATAGGATTAGGTAAGGGTGCTGTAAATTTGGGTAAAATGTGAGCTTAAAGCCTTGGCTTTGGGGAGCATAAATCCTAAATATAACCATGATCAACCAAAATAATGACCATAACCCTCCCACTCAACACATGAAAAAACAACAAATAACCAACACCATACTTTCTTGCCTTTTTTCACAATTATAACCAACACTCATAAGGATATGAACTTACAAAACTTGAGTGAAATAATACTTTGAAATTCTTCTGAGAGTACTAGATTTTTTCCTTTTTTTTTTCAGTCTCTTTTTTTCTTTCTTTTAGGAACCTTCACATTTTTTATTCTCCTCATCTCTTTCATTTTTTCAACTCATTTTTTTTTCCAACAACAATCATCTTTTTCAATACTCAATATGCTCAAAATGTACCACACTACAACTCTCTCACCTCACTACTATTAGCTCCCCCAAGCTAGGCTTTGGACTAGTAACCAATAGGGAATTCACGGTCTTGTAATGTGGTTAGTCACCGAATAAAGGGCACAAGCACAACATGGGTAGAAAAAGAGGGAACAAATGTATCTAATTTCATCCGAAGGCTACCTAAATAGAAAAATTCCTTCGTCCTCCTCAATGTGCATGTATAAGAGTCATAAAACATTACTGATAGTTGCAAACCAATACTCATAATCAACGACACACCAGGAAGCTATCACACATTCCTAACCAAGTCAACTAGCCAAGCACCAAGTCCACAAATAGTTAGTCAAAGTTGACTCATGTTATGGCATCAAAGTAATCGAATTCAAATCATGGCTAACACATCCACATTGCTCGTCATCAAATACCAAGAATCAAAACAATTTTCAATCAAAGGGGCACAGGGAAGCATGATTTTGTATTCATCAGAACGTATTTTTGTATTTTTTTTAAGCGATAAACTAATCTAGAAAACATACCAAAATAAACACACAAATAAAAAGAAAACATAAAGAAAACATACCTAATATGTACAGGTAAGTGAAACACCCCCCAAGCTAAATCAGACAATGTCCTCATTGGCTCAAGGGGTACCGTACCATCTCGATCATCCTCAGCATCATTGATGGCCTTGACCATCATCACCATCATCACCACCGCGACCACCATGACCGCTAGGGCCCTCTCTATACCCACCGTAGTAGTGGGTGGGTGTGAAAGTGCCCGGCACCGGGAGCTCCATATCCCTCCGCGGGATAGGTAAACCAGGAAGGGTGTTGGGCATCCTGAGGAATATAGCCCTGCCTGGCGTACTGATCATAGATAAGGAACATGGCTCTCTGGTGATCACTCGCAAAGTCATGAAATCGGATCTCGAGCCTGTCCAACCGCTCCTGAATGGAGCGCTGCTCCTCCTCTGGTGTCGGGCCACCCTGTGGCCTCCCCTCATCCTGACGACGCCCCCTCCTGAAGTAGGTGCGAGGCTCGGGCTGGAACTGGTGGGGCTCTGGCTGTGGGTCGGGTTGGGGCTCAGGCTCCTGGTCTTTCTCAACCCCAACATGATAAGAAGCATAAAAAACATTTACATTAGAATGCAACTCATTAACATGAGAATAAAGGGAAAGGGGGTTAGAATCATGCATATTTGGCCCGCTATTGAAATCATGCGACATTTCAAGAGAATTCATGCAAAAACTAGAATCAACATTAGAAACATGTAAATTCCTAACACATGTCCCATGATTGGTCATTACCCAATCATGGGTATCTCTAGCTAACCAATTATAAAAATTCCAAGCTTCATCCAATGATTTAACCCGAAACTCACCATGAAACATATTCTCAACCATTCCCCTTGTAAGCTCATTAAGACCATCATAAACTACTTCAAACAATTCCCATAAATTAAACCTATAATTGCTTCCAAGAGATTCCTCAAGTCTTTCAAAATACATCCAAAACGGGTCATGCTCAAATTGAGGCAACGTGTAACTTGCCATTTTTTGAATTTTTAAAACAAAACAAATAAATAAGAAAAACAAAAGAACTATGAACAATGACCTAGACTCATCAAACTAACACAAACTAATGCAAACCGTAGTCCCCAGCAACGGCGCCATTTTGATCAAGGGGAAAACTAGGTCGTTACTAGTGTCTCCTAATCAAACAAATTACCTAAACTAACCACTAAACACAAGTAAAGCGGTAAGCAAGGGCCGGAATCCACAAGGACTAAGGCGCGCTAATTTATGTTAATCGAACAACAAGCTAGCTAGGTCGGAACGGGGTGAAAAAGTCAACTAACCAACTAAAACTAAACTAACTACCAAAGGACAAACATGGTCAAGGAATGAGATCGAACACCAACAATAATGAAACAAGTATACGAGCAACAATTAAGAATGATGATGCATATGCAAAGTATGAATGATGCTTTGGTTAGAAATAGATCCCCAAATGACTCCCGCCTTTGATCAATTCTTAGAATAGTCAAATGCGAACTCCCGTCCTACACACAACTACCCTTAGGTCACGATTAAGAACAAACAAAACAATAGTCGACTTAGGTCACGATCCCTCGATTTTCCTAAAGTCAACTACCCCAAAATCTAAGTCATACATAAGTAGCTAATTTGCATACAACAAAGTTTGAGTATGCTCAAACAAACAATAATTTAATCATGCAACATCACCAAATTCAAACTCATTTACCCAAATCAACCGTTGTTAGGTTTTCACCCAAACCCTAACTAGTAAACTACTCCATAATCATAAAAATATAAAATTTATAGAAATTAACAACTAAAAATATGATTCTAAACAATTACAACAACTAATCTAAACATGAATCATTAAACTAAACCAAAATAATTAAACTAATTAAAACAATCAAATCATCATCAATAATAGCAAAATGATCTACGGGTTTCCGAATAGCATTGATTTTAGCCTCGAGAAAGGTCATGTGATCGGCTATTTGGTTGGCCCTAGAATGAAACTCTTTGATGCAATTCTCAAGAAGAAGCTCTAAGTTAGGTTCTGATGATTCCGAATGTTAAGAATTTTGAAAATCAACAAGGGAAGAAGAGTCACAATCAATCATATGAGGGAGATCATGCGAATTCTTGCAAATAATTGAAGGACTTTGATAAGAAGCATCAAAAACATTTACATTAGAATGCAACTTATCAACATGAGAATAAAGGTAAATGAGGTTAGAATCACTCATATTTGGCTCGCTATTGAAATCATGCGACATTTCAAGAGAATTCATGCAAAAACTAGAATCAACATTAGAAACATGAAAATTCCTAACACATGTCCCATGATTGGTCATTACCCAATCATGGGTATCTCTAGCTAACCAATTATAAAAATTCCAAGCTTCATCCAACGATTTAGCCCGAAAATCACCATGAAACATATTCTCAACCATTCCCCTAGTAAGCTCATTAAGACCATCATAAACTACTTCACACAATTCCCATAAATTAAACCTATAATTGCTTCCAAGAGATTCCTCAAGTCTTTCAAAATACATCCAAAACGGGTCATGCTCAAATTGAGGCAACGTGTGTAACTTGCCATTTTTTGAATTTTTAAAACAAAACAAATAAATAAGAAAAACAAAAGAACTATGAACAATGACCTAGACTCATCAAACTAACACAAACTAATGCAAACCGTAGTCCCCAGCAACGACGCGATTTTGATCAAGGGGAAAACTAGGTCGTTACTAGTGTCTCCTAATCAAACAAATTACCTAAACTAACCATTAAACATAAGTAAAGCGGTAAGCAAGGGTCGGAATCCACAAGGACTAAGGCGTCCTAATTTATGTTAATCGAACAACAAGCTAGGTCGGAACGGGGTGAAAAAGTCAACTAACCAACTAAAACTAAACTAACTACCAAAGGACAAACATGGTCAAGGAATGAGATCAAACACCAACAATAATGAAACAAGTATACGAGCAACAATTAAGAATGATGATGCATAAGCAAAGTATGAATGATGCTTTGGTTAAAAATAGATCCCCAAATGACTCCCGCCTTTGATCAATTCTTAGAATAGTCAAATGCGAACTCCCGTCCTACACACAACTACCCTTAGGTCACGATTAAGAACAAACAAAACAATAGTCAACTTAGGTCACGATCCCTCGATTTTCCTAAAGTCAACTACCCCAAAATCTAAGTCATACATAAGTAGCTAATTTGCATACAACAAAGTTTGAGTATGCTCAAACAAACAATAATTTAATCATGCAACATCACCAAATTCAAACTCATTTACCCAAATCAATCGTTGTTAGGTTTTCACCCAAACCCTAACCAGTAAACTACTCCATAATCATAAAAATATAAAATTTATAGAAATTAACAACTAAAAATATGATTCTAAACAATAACCACAACTAATCTAAACATGAATCATTAAACTAAACCAAAACAATTAAACTAATTAAAACAATCAAATCATCATCAATAATAGCAAAATGATCTACGGGTTTCCGAATAGCACTGATTTTAGCCTCGAGAAAGGTCATGTGATCAGCTATTTGGTTGGCCCTAGAATTAAACTCTTTGATGCAATTCTCAAGAAGAAGCTCTAAGTTAGGTTCTGATGATTCCGAATGTTAAGAATTTTGAAAATCAACAAGGGAAGAAGAGTCACAATCAATCATATGAGGGAGATCATGCGAATTCTTGCAAATAATTGAAGGACTTTGATAAGAAGCATCAAAAACATTTACATTAGAATGCAACTTATCAACATGAGAATAAAGGTAAATGAGGTTAGAATCACTCATATTTGGCTCGCTATTGAAATCATGCGACATTTCAAGAGAATTCATGCAAAAACTAGAATCAACATTAGAAACATGAAAATTCCTAACACATGTCCCATGATTGGTCATTTCCCAATCATGGGTATCTCTAGCTAACCAATTATAAAAATTCCAAGCTTCATCCAATGATTTAGCCCGAAACTCACCATGAAATATATTCTCAACCATTCCCCTAGTAAGCTCATTAAGACCATCATAAACTACTTGACACAATTCCCATAAATTAAACCTATAATCGCTTCCAAGAGATTCCTCAAGTCTTTCAAAATACATCCAAAACGGTTCATGCTCAAATTGAGGAAACGAGTAACTTGCCATTTTTTTAATTTTTAAAACAAAACAAATAAATAAGAAAAACAAAAGAACTATGAACAATGACCTAGACTCATTTAACTAACACAAACTAATGCAAACCGTAGTCCCCGGCAACGGCGCCATTTTGATCAAGGGGAAAACTAGGTCGTTACTAGTGTCTCCTAATCAAACAAATTACCTAAACTAACCAATAAACACAAGTAAAGCGGTAAGCAAGGGTCGGAATCCACAAGGACTAAGGCGCGCTAATTTATGTTAATCTAACAACAAGCTAGGTCGGAACGGGGTGAAAAAGTCAACTAACCAACTAAAACTAAACTAACTACCAAAGGACAAACATGGTCAAGGAATGAGATCAAACACCAACAATAATGAAACAAGTATACGAGCAACAATTAAGAATGATGATGCATAAGCAAAGTATGAATGATGCGTTGGTTAGAAATAGATCCCCAAATGACTCCCGCCTTGGATTAATTCTTAGAATAGTCAAATGCGAACTCCCGTCCTACACACAACTACCCTTAGGTCACGATTAAGCACAAACCAAACAATAGTCAACTTAGGTCACGATCCCTCGATTTTCCTAAAGTCAACTACCCCAAAATCTAAGTCATACAATTATTTAATCATGCAACATCACCAAATTCAAACTCATTTACCTAAATCAATTGTTGTTAGGTTTTCACCCAAACCCTAACCAATAAACTACTCCATAATCATAAAACTATAAAATTTATAGAAATGAACAACTAAAAACATGATTCTAAACAATAACAACAACTAAGCTAAACATGAATCATTAAACTAATTAAAACGATAAATAAAACAATAAACAAAATTGCCACACTTAAATTCAAAAGCTCCAATTTTTCATTGATTTTTCTCACTTTATCTCTCTAAAAGCTAAACCCTAAACCCTAAGAAAAAGAAAAACTAAACTAATTATTTACATCCTCCCAAGGTCTCCAAGAAAAATGGTATATAAACTACCTTCTAATAATGAAAAAGAAAATAAATGAAAAATTGTTAAAAGAAAAGAAAAGGAATTAAAGGGAAAAGGAGAAGAAAGAAAAAAGGGAAAAGTAACCAAAATAAAGAAAAATGAAAAAACCCCCAAAACTCTTTGAATAGTCAGACCCCTAATTTCCATTTTTGCCTTCATATTCCCTTCACTCCCTCCTCTCTTTCGTATTTTTCCTCCTTCATCCTCACCATCACACAATCATCTTCAATCAGCACCGTCACCATCGATCAACATCATCATCACCGTCTATCATTTATCAATAAATAATATGGAATTCAATCTACGGCTCGAGAACGCTGCTCAAATCTTCACCAATGAAATCCCAACCCTTAATCTGTAATAGAATCGCTGCCGTCGAATTTCATTAATCCATAAAACCAAACGCGTTCAATTGTTCGAACGAACACAAATGGAGGTTCGGCAGGAATTATTTTCGGTTTGGGCGAACACCGTTCAAGTTCGACCGAACCTCATACAATCAGGAACTCTAAATCTTCGATTCGGCCGAACTCCGTTACGGGTTCGGTCGAATCCGAATTGTTCTGTTTTTTGCTCTGCTTTTTACTCTGTTTTGGATGATTTGCTGTGCCATTTTCGTGGCTATTTTGGTTGCGTTTTTGCTGTTGTTGTTGGTTGTGTGTTGCATAGTTGTTGTTGATGACGATGGTTATTGGGTGACGGTGGTGTTTGCGGTGGAGGCGTGGCGGAGAGGGTAGCCAAGCAGGTGGTTGTGGGCTCCTGTGTTGGTGAAAGGTGGACCAAGTTGGTGGTGGGAGGTGAGATGTTGAGGGATGTAGTGGTGAGAGGGGGAAAGATGCAGGTGGTGTGGTGATGGATAGGAAACAAGGTAGTGTAGGCTAAGCTTGCCTTTAAACCGACCCATGAACTCGTACTCCCATACGGGAAATGATAAATCCAAGGAAGAATTTCACTTCTTCCAAGTAAATCGCCTTTAAAAAAATGTGGATTTCCTTGGAAGAAGTAAATTTTTCCTTGGATTTATCACTTCCCCTCCCATACTACTAAGTTACCTACACAATTAAACAAAAACGAGAGTAGAAATAGGAAACCTAATAAAACAAAAGAAATATCAATTAGTAATAATAATAATAATAATAATAATAATAATAATAATAATAATTAGTGTTTTTCGCTTTTTTCTAGAATCGGCTGCTGCTAACATTCGCTCTTTTCTTTTTCATCGTTTGTGTTTTGCTTTGAACAAGGGTGTCGGAGCAAAATTAGTGGCTAGGCTCCCATCCAACTTTGTGTAATCGCTTCTTTATTATAATAATAATAATAATAATAATAATAATAATAATAATAAAATAATAATAATAATAATAATAATAAGAAGAAGAAATAGAAATAGAAATAAATTTAGAAAATAATAATGAAAACTAAAATAATTAAAATATAAAATTATAAAACAAATAAAATAAATAAATTACGGAATTAATATCTAAAAACTAACAAAAATAGCTAAAAACGATAAATTAAGCTATAAATAATCAAAATAAGAAATTAAGGGAAATAAAGATTAAAATACTAAAAATAGGATAAAACGACTCAAATAATTGCCTAATCACTACCCTATGAGCGACATAAATGTCACTCATCACCTGCATTGATAAAAATGAGCGACATGATTCACAAAGAAATCGAGGTATATGTCGACGATATGATAGTCAAATCCAGAGAGCGACATGAGCATACAACGGTACTTCGAAAGTTCTTTGACAGGCTCAGGAAATACAATTTGAGGCTCAATATTCCTCAAAAATGTGCATTCGGGGTAACGTCAGGCAAGTTACTCGGGTATGTCATAAGTTCTCGGGGCTTCGAGGCTGATCTTTTAAAAATCAAGGCCATTCTAGACATGAAACCGCTAGCGAATGAGAAAGAAATTCGGGGGTTCCTCGGCAAGTTACAATACATCAGCAGATTCATTTCAAAACTCACCATAATTTGTGAGCCTGTTTCGAAAAATCCGCAAGAGTGAGCCCAAGGTATGGGACGAAGACTCTCAACATGCATTTGACACCATCAAGGACTATCTTTCAAATCCACTAGTGTCAAAGCATAAAATACCGGGGGGCTCCCCTCAGGCTTTACCTTACAAAAACTGATTCGGCGGTAGGGGCCATGCTTGCCCAAGAGATCGAAGGCAAAGAAAATGCTGTGTACTATTTAAGCAAGAAGCTGCTCGATTACGAAACCAGATATATTCAACTCGAAAGACTCAGTATCGCCTTGGTTTGGGCCACAAAGAAACTGCGATACTACATGCTCTCTCACATAGTGCACGTGGTTTACAAAGCTGATCCTCTCAAGTACGTATTCGAAAAACCAGCTCTCAACGGACGGTTATCCAGGTGGTTGGTTATGTTAGCAGAATTCGATCTGAAATACATTCGTAAAAAATCTATCAAGGGTTCAGAGGTCTAAGATTTCCTAGCCGACTGTCCCATCGAGGCAGAAGAGGAGGACTACAACCTACCCGATGAACATATTCTAATGACAAGCGATGACAGTTAGTCGCTGCACTTTGACGGGGCCTCCAATCAAATCGTATGTGGTGTCGGGGTAATCCTAGTACCCCCGGACGGCACTCACATTCCCATATCAGCAAAGTTGCAATTCAATGTTACAAACAATGCGGCCGAATATGAAGCATCCATTATGGGCCTGGAAGCCGCCTTAGCATTGGGCGTCCAGAAACTTCGAGTATACGGGGACTCCTCCCTAATCATCAATCAGATTTCCGTTAAATGGAAAGTCAGAAGCGAAAGCTTAGCCCCATACCAGTCCTATCTCGAGAAGCTGTCTTAGCAAGTGGAAGAGCTTCGTTACACCTACCTCCCAAGAGAGGAGAACCAATTCGCCGATGCACTGGCAAAACTTGTTAGGTTATGATACATATGACAATTCATAAATCATGCGGAAAAAACCATAAACCCAGGAAAACATATTATTTACACATAATCATTTAGCATAGATTAGATGCATACTCTTTGTTGCGTGCCTTCCCTAGCTGCGCCCGAACCGAACAAGAACAAGTCTTTAGGACTCCAAGTGTCGTCCCCCCGTAGATAGTCCACAGCACGTCCGGATCCGCCTTAAGATTGACCAACTAGAATCGCCCTTAAGGTACTATTATTTTCGGCACTTTATAGGCAAATGTGTGACTGAATTTTTCTCTCAAAAACTCACTTTGAATACTTTGAAACTTGTGTTATAAATTGTGAGCCCTAGCCTCATATTTATAGCGGTATGGAAAGGGAATCGAAATCCTATTCAGATACAAATTAATTAAACCTAGAATCCTACAAGAACTCTAATTTAATTAATTTATCAAATAGAATTAGGAATTTAATCATTAACCGAACTCTGCATGTTTTAGGAAACGTGCACGAACACAAACACTTGCACACACACGCACGGCAGCCACGATGGGCCTCATGCGTGCGCGCGAGCAGCAGCCCACTCAGCGCCCGCGCGCGCTGCGCGTGCTGTGCGCGCTGCTGCTCGCGCAGCCTGCTGGGCCTGGCCTTGCGCTGGGCCTGGCGTTGCTGTTTGTGCGGCGCGCTTGGCTTGCTGGGCGATGGCCTGGCTTCGTGCTGGGCCTCGTCCGGCAGGCCTCGTCCGATGCTTATTCGTACGATGCGCTTCCGATTAAATTTTCCGATTCCGGAATTTATTTCCGATACGAACAATATTTAATATTTCCGATTCCGGAATTAATTTCCGTTTCGAACAAATATTTAATATTTCCGTTTCCGGAATTATTTTCCGATTCCGGTAATATTTCCGATTCTGACAATATTTCCGTTTCCGGCAATATTTCCGATTCTGGCAATATTTCCATTTCCGATAATATTTTCCGACACGTACCATGTTTCCGTTTCAGGCAACATCTACGACTTGGATAATATTTATATTTCCGATACGATCCATATTTCCGTTTCCGGCAATATCATCGTTTCCGGAGTATTCATTTCATGCCTGTGACGATCTTAGCTCCCATTGAAACCAAGATCCACCGGTTCCGAATATTCATAGATGGAGTATTTAATGCTATTAAATACTTGATCCGTTTACGTACTATTTGTGTGACCCTACGGGTTCAGTCAAGAGTAAGCTGTGGATTAATATCATTAATTCCACTTGAACTGAAGCGGCCTCTAGCTAGGCATTCAGCTCACTTGATCTTACTGAATTATTAACTTGTTAATTAATACTGAACCGCATTTATTAGACTTATCATAGAATGCATACTTGGACCAAGGGCATTATTTCCTTCAGTCTCCCACTTGTCCTTAGGGACAAGTGTGCATTTCCTAATTCCTTTGTCGCTCGATGCTTGCTCTTGAACATAAGGTAAGAGTTGTCATCCTTATTATGTCCAGAGGTGTTCCTCGGTTTCAGAGTTCAACTGATCAAATAAACAGATAATCATAGCCTATGATTCATCCGAGCACGGCCATGCATTTCACAGTTTCTAGCTCTCCGAGTGGCCTTGTACAACTTTTAAGCATCTCATCCCGATTTATGGGAGGACAATCCCAATCTTGCGATCTTGAGATTAGACTTCGTTTGATAGGTGATTACCTGAGCGTTGCCTTTATAGCCTCCTTTTACGGTGCGACGGTTGGTCAACGTCAAAGCAACCAGTTCTCAAACAAGTAATCTCAAATCACTCAGGTATTGAGGATTTAGTGTCTAATAATTTAATGAAATTTACTTATGACAGACTTTCATCTCTTACAGTAAAGTTTCATAGGTCTCGTCCGATACTAGTCTTCCCAAAGTAAGTATCTATGCAAATGATTATGACATTGCCATGTCCACATAGTTCAAGAAACAGAACTACTAGTCATCTTGCATTCTAATCGTCTAACGTTTTCTATGCGTCCAATTTTATAGAAAACTCCGATTAGGGACCATTTTCAACCTTTGACATTCAAGTTCACTTGATAGACATTTCTTAGTCACAGGACTGGTCCTGACAGTCTATCTTGAATATATCGTCAAATTGAAGGGACTCATCATTTAATAAACCACAAATTAAATGGAAAAATGAATTCTTTTCATTTATTGTGAATGATTAACCAATAATGTTTTACAAAGATTTAAACTCTAAAACTTTAAAACATTAAACAGAGACATCAAAGCCATTCTCCAATATGCTTGATTCCCATAGCTGCAGTGTGCGAGTTGTGCTTCGCCTGCGGCAGAGGTTTAGTTAATGGATCTGATATGTTGTCATCAGTTCCAATTTTGCTTATCTCGACTTCTTTTCTTTCAACGAACTCTCGTAGAAGGTGAAATCTACGAAGTACATGCTTGACTCTCTGGTGGTGTCTAGGCTCTTTTGCCTGTGCAATAGCTCCGTTATTATCACAATACAGGGCTATTGGTCCTTTAATGGAGGGGACTACACCAAGTTCTCCTATGAACTTCCTTAGCCATATAGCTTCCTTTGCTGCTTCATGTGCAGCAATGTACTCCGCTTCAGTTGTAGAATCCGCAATGGTGCTTTGCTTAGCACTTTTCCAGCTTACTGCTCCTCCGTTGAGGCAGAAGACAAACCCAGACTGTGATCTGAAATCATCTTTGTCGGTTTGGAAACTTGCGTCCATATAGCCTTTAACAATTAATTCATCATCTCCACCATAGACCAGGAAGTCATCTTTGTGCCTTTTCAGGTACTTCAGAATGTTCTTGGCAGCAGTCCAATGCGCCTCTCCTGGGTCTGACTGGTATCTGCTCGTAGCACTGAGTGCGTACGCAACATCCGGGCGTGTACATATCATAGCATACATTATTGAACCAATCAATGATGCATATGGAATCCCATTCATTCGTCTACGCTCATCAAGTGTTTTTGGGCACTGAGTCTTGCTTAGAGTCATTCCATGAGACATGGGTAGGTAGCCTCGCTTGGAGTCCGCCATCTTGAACCAATCAAGCACCTTATTGATATAAGTGCTTTGACTAAGTCCAATCATCTTTTTAGATCTATCTCTGTAAATCTTGATGCCCAATATGTACTGTGCTTCTCCTAGATCCTTCATCGAAAAACATTTCCCAAGCCAAATCTTGACAGAGTTCAACATAGGAATGTCATTTCCGATAAGCAATATGTCGTCGACATATAATACTAGGAAAGCAATTTTGCTCCCACTGACCTTCTTGTATACACAAGATTCGTCCGCGTTCTTGATGAAACCAAAGTCACTGACTGCTTCATCAAAACGTATATTCCAGCTCCTGGATGCCTGCTTCAATCCGTAGATTGACTTCTTTAGCTTGCATACCTTTTAAGCATTCTTTGGATCCTCAAAACCTTCAGGCTGTGTCATAAACACAGTTTCTGTTAAAACGCCGTTTAAGAAAGCAGTTTTGACATCCATCTGCCATATTTCGTAATCGTAATATGCAGCGATTGCTAACATTATTCGAATAGACTTTAGCATTGCAACTGGTGAAAAGGTTTCATCGTAATCCACACCGTGGACTTGCCTGTAACCTTTTGCAACCAATCTAGCTTTGAAAACTTCAAGTTTCCCATCCTTGTCCTTTTTCAGTTTGAAAACCCATTTGCTTCCAATGGCTTGGTAGCCATCTGGCAAATCGACCAAATCCCATACTTGGTTTTCAGACATGGAGTCTAATTCAGATTGCATGGCTTCTTGCCATTGCTTGGAGCTAGGGCTCGTCATAGCTTGCTTGTAAGTCGCAGGTTCATCACTTTCAAGTAATAGAACGTCATAGCTCTCGTTCGTCAAAATACCTAAGTACCTTTCCGGTTGAGATCTATATCTTTGCGATCTACGCGGGGTAACATTTCTAGATTGACCATGATTCTCACCAGATTCTTCTAAAGATCTCTGAGTTTCATCCTGAATGTCATCTTGAGCATTCTCTAGAGTTTGTTGTTCGACTCGAATTTCTTCGAGGTCTACTTTTCTCCCACTTGTCATTTTGGAAATGTGATCCTTCTCCAAAAAGACACCATCTCGAGCAACAAACACTTTGTTCTCAGATGTATTGTAGAAGTAATACCCCTTTGTTTCCTTTGGATAGCCCACAAGGATACATTTGTCAGATTTTGGATGAAGTTTGTCTGAAATTAATCGTTTGACGTATACTTCACATCCCCAAATCTTAAGAAAAGACACATTTGGAGGCTTTCCAAACCATAATTCGTATGGAGTCTTTTCGACAGCTTTAGACGGAGCTCTATTTATAGTGAGTGCAGCTGTATTTAGTGCATGTCCCCAAAATTCTAATGGAAGTTCGGCCTGACCCATCATTGACCTGACCATGTCTAGCAAGGTTCTGTTCCTCCGTTCTGACACACCGTTCCATTGTGGTGTTCCAGGAGGAGTCAATTCTGATAGAATTCCACATTCTTTCAGATGGTCATCAAATTCATAGCTCAGATATTCACCGCCTCTATCAGACCGCAGTGCCTTAATCTTCTTGCCTAATTGATTCTCTACTTCACTCTGAAATTCCTTGAATTTGTCAAAGGATTCAGACTTATGCTTCATTAGGTAGACATAACCATACCTACTGAAGTCATCAGTGAAAGTGATAAAGTAGCTGAAACCACCTCTAGCATTTGTACTCATTGGTCCACATACATCTGTATGGATTAAACCCAATAGTTCATTTGCTCTTTCTCCAACTTTAGAGAAAGGTTGCTTCGTCATTTTGCCAAGTAAACATGATTCGCATTTACCATAATCCTCTAAGTCAAATGGTTCTAGAATTCCTTCCCTTTGAAGTCTTTCTAAGCGTTTCAAGTTTATATGGCCTAATCGACAATGCCACAGATAGGTGAGATCTGAATCATCCTTTTTGGCCCTTTTGGTATTTATGTTATATACTTGTTTGTCGTGATCTAATAAATAAAGTCCATTGACTAATCTAGCAGATCCATAAAACATCTCTTTAAAATAAAACGAACAACTATTGTCTTTTATTATAAAGGAAAATCCCTTAGCATCTAAGCAAGAAACTGAAATGATGTTTTTAGTAAGACTTGGAACATGGAAACATTCTTCCAGTTCCAAAACTAGCCCGGAGGGCAACGACAAATAGTAAGTTCCTACAGCTAATGCAACAATCCGTGCTCCATTTCCCACTCGTAGGTCGACTTCACCCTTGCTTAACTTTCTACTTCTTCTTAGTCCCTGTGGATTGGAACATAAGTGTGAGCCACAACCTGTATCTAATACCCAAGAAGTTGAATTAGCAAGTATACAGTCTATAACGAAAATACCTGAAGATGGAACGACTGTTCCGTTCTTCTGATCTTCCTTTAGCTTCAAGCAATCTCTCTTCCAATGCCCCTTCTTCTTGCAATAGAAGCATTCGGATTCAGAAGTGGGTTGACTGACCTTTCTCTTTGCAGATTTGGCGCCAGTTTGCTTAGTTGGGCTGGCTTTGTTGCCACCTTTCTTAGCATTCCTCTTCTTTCCAGATTTCTTGAACTTGCCCCCACGCACCATAAGCACATCCTGCTTATCACTTTTGAGCGTCTTTTCAGCGGTCTTCAGCATACCGTGAAGCTCAGTGAGCGTTTTGTCCAGACTATTCATACTGTAGTTCAGTTTGAACTGATCATACCCGCTATGAAGAGAATGGAGGATGGTGTCTATAGCCATTTCCTGAGAAAATTGCTGATCCAGCCGACTCATATTCTCAATGAGTCCAATCATTTTGAGAACATGTGGACTTACGGGCTCGCCTTTCTTAAGCTTGGTCTCAAGAATTTGCCTATGAGTCTCGAATCTTTCGACTCGAGCCAGATCTTGGAACATGTTCTTCAACTCACTGATGATTGTGAAAGCATCTGAGTTGATGAACGTTTTCTGCAGATCCGCACTCATGGTGGCGAGCATTAGACATTTCACATCCTTGTTGGCATCAATCCAACGATTGAGGGCTGCCTGAGTGACCCCGTCGCCTGCAGCTTCGGGCATCGCCTCATCTAGGACATACTCCTTTTCTTCCTGCATAAGAACTATTTGCAAGTTCCTTTGCCAGTCAAGGAAGTTTTTCCCGTTCAACTTCTCCTTTTCGAGAATTGATCGAATGTTGAATGAATTGTTGTTTGCCATATTAAAAACTACAATTGAAAAGAATAAACAAATAAATAACCATTCACAGTTTCTCTTAATAAACTTAAATTCTAGCATACATGCATAATTCAATGTTTATTAAGCATTTTATTCAATTTATGTGTTCCGGCAGGTGTGAATAAAATGATTCCAAGATCCTAAAATCATTGAAGAACTAAGCACAGTTTGTCGACTTAATCCTAGAACATCTTAGGTAAGCAAAAGCCTTTTGCTAATAGTCTAGAAACTATTCTTGGTTGATAGGTACGTCTAAGAACTTATTAGGTAAACCTATCGAATTTGCCACGACATAAAAGGACTCCTTACTTATATCGTTGAGTTTCACCAAAACTAACATGTACTCACAATTATTTGTGTACCTTGCCCCTTTAGGACCAATAAGTAACACCTCGCTGAGCGAAAACTATTACTAGATTGATGTAAAGGATATCCAAGCAAGTGTATATTTTGGCATGGCACCTTTTAACTCAATTTTTAAGTTTGGAACTTAAGGCTCTTACTATGTTGGTTAGATTTTAAGTGAACTAAAATCCTTAATCATGCAACATAATCAAGCTTTTGATCTCATGCATTTTAAGACATATTTAAAACAATAAATAACTTAAAACATGCATAAGATATTTGTGATCTAGTATGGCCCGACTTCATCTTGAAGCTTTGACTTCAAAGTCCGTCTTGAAAATCTCCGTGGGAGGCACCATTTTCTTCAAATAGGATAAGCTATAACTAATTACAACTATTTGATGGTTCGCAGACCATATTTGAATTGAAAAATAACTTTGGTACTTTAGACCAATTACATTCAAATTAATGGTACGCAGACCATATTTTCTATCCTATTTGGGCCATACTAGTCACTTCATAACCTGCAAAACAGTACATATACAATATATACCATTCACCCATTCATTATCATGAATGGCCCACATAGCTGGTTAGTAAAACACATTATGCATCACGTAAACATTTGCAGCAATTAATCAAGGGCACCAATAATCTACCAATTATTCAGTCCTTATTAATTCTAATCAAGTTGTTTTAACCTTAAGGATTTGTAGACCTAATCAAGAGTTTATGACTAATAAACGCTCCCACTTAAACCAATAAATTCATATGCTTTACCAATTTTAAACATAAAAATGTATTTCTAGTCTAACCGGAAACATACAAATTTAATTAAAATTTAAAGCTCATATAAATTTATAATTGAATCCAAAAAGTTTAATTTAATTTCAGTCGCATTTAAATTAATTCATGATTTTAATTTTAGTAAAATAATTAGAATAAATAACATTTATTATAATTATAATATTCAAAATTAAAATCCAAGAAAATAATTTAAATTATTAATTTTAAAATTAATTAAAATTACGTGAACTGAAATTTTCAAATTAAACATTCAAAACGATCTAATCGTAACGCAAACACCCTACGCGTTGCACGCCCATGGGCCGCACGCACACAGCCATTGCTGGCCATGTGCGCGCAGCCCATGCGCTCGTCGCATAGCTGCTGCATCCCTATCGCAAGCCTCCGCACGCATTGGTGCTCGCTGCGCGCGCCAGCGCTCATCGCACGCGGGCTATCGCTCGCAGTGCGCGCGCGACATCGCTCGCTGGGCGCGCGAGCCATCGCTCGCTGGGCGCGCGACATCGCTCGCTGGGCGGGCGACATCGCTCGCTGTGCGCGCGAGCAATGCTAGGCGCAGCGCTCGTGGCACGCGAGCTTGCGCTCGCTGCGCGCGAGGCTGCGCGCTCTTGTGCGAGGCAGCGCGCGTTGTGGCGCAGCTCGCTTGCTGCCCACACGCGACTGCCTTGGCTCGCCCTACGCCCATGCCCATTCGTCCATTGGTCGTGGCACACGACACAAGGCAGGGCTGCTGCCTTGTGCTCGTGCACTACGCCCTTGCTCATTGCATTCGTGCCGCATGGGCGACGAGCTCCCTTGCTCGTCGTCGCATGCCCGCATTATACAACACCCCTTAAGGGTAACACGAAGCGTCCATTGCTTCGTGCGTGCAAGTTATATGAACGAATCGCATAAAAATTTAAAATTTATATTTAAAATTAATGACAAATTAATAAATAATATTAATTTCATAATTTTAGGGCGAAAAAATCGAAAATTTATTATCCAATTGATTTCCGATTGTTATGGATTCAAGTCTAGGTCATAAAAATTTAAAATTTATCGTAAATTTACAATTTTTATGGTGGTTTTTAATCATAGGTTTCTAATTAAATTACAATTAATTATGAAAATCAAATTAATTCTAAATTATTCTAATTTTCAACAAATTAATCATAATTACAAATTAGATTGCATAATTAACAAGACTAGGCATTCAAACTTGTTAAACATATGCAGTAGGTCAATCAAAAATTCAAGATTTATCAACAAGAATCGCAAATATTTAATTTAACATCTTAAATTTACGAAATTTTGCATTCGAAAAACTAAAACCTTCGAAAAGTCATAGTTAGGCTTCGAATTTGAGAATTCTAGGTTTGTCAAAATTTTAGAATGCCTTTTACATGCGGAATTGACACAAAAATCACTCAATTCGGATGAGTAACGAAGAAACTGCCGAAAAACTGCGTACGTATAATTAAATTAACGCAATTTGCAATTAATTAACAATTACGAAAATTAATCACCCCTTTTAATTCTTGCAAATTTGTAATATTTAACCATGTTCATGCAATTTAGATTATGAAAATAATAAGGGGCTCGTGATACCACTGTTAGGTTATGATACATATGACAATTCATAAATCATGCGGAAAAAACCATAAACCCAAGAAAACATATTATTTACACATAATCATTTAGCATAGATTAGATGCATACTCTTTGTTGCGTGCCTTCCCTAGCTGCGCCCGAACCGAACAAGAACAAGTCTTTAGGACTCCAAGTGTCGTCCCTCCGTAGATAGTCCACAGCACGTCCGGATCCGCCTTAAGATTGACCAACTAGAATCGCCCTTAAGGTACTATTATTTTCGGCACTTTATAGGCAAATGTGTGACTGAATTTTTCTCTCAAAAACTCACTTTGAATACTTTGAAACTTGTGTTATAAATTGTGAGCCCTAGCCTCATATTTATAGCGGTATGGAAAGGGAATCGAAATCCTATTCAGATACAAATTAATTAAACCTAGAATCCTACAAGAACTCTAATTTAATTAATTTATCAAATAGAATTAGGAATTTAATCATTAACCGAACTCTGCATGTTTTAGGAAACGTGCACGAACACAAACACTTGCACACACACGCACGGCAGCCACGATGGGCCTCATGCGTGCGCGCGAGCAGCAGCCCACTCAGCGCCCGCGCGCGCTGCGCCCTGCGCGTGCTGTGCGCGCTGTGCGCGCTGCGCGCAGCCTGCTGGGCCTGGCCTTGCGCTGGGCCTGGCGTTGCTGTTTGTGCGGCGCGCTTGGCCTGCTGGGCGATGGTCTGGCTTCGTGCTGGGCCTCGTCCGGCAGGCCTCGTCCGATGCTTATTCGTACGATGCGCTTCCGATTAAATTTTCCGATTCCGGAATTTATTTCCGATACGAACAATATTTAATATTTCCGATTCCGGAATTAATTTCCGTTTCGAACAAATATTTAATATTTCCGTTTCCGGAATTATTTTCCGATTCCGGTAATATTTCCGATTCTGACAATATTTCCGTTTCTGGCAATATTTCCGATTCTGGCAATATTTCCATTTCCGATAATATTTTCCGACACGTACCATGTTTCCGTTTCCGGCAACATCTACGACTTGGATAATATTTATATTTCCGATACGATCCATATTTCCGTTTCCGGCAATATCATCGTTTCCGGAGTATTCATTTCTTGCATGTGACGATCTTAGCTCCCACTGAAACCAAGATCCGTCGGTTCCGAATATTCATAGATGGAGTATTTAATGCTATTAAATACTTGATCCGTTTACGTACTATTTGTGTGACCCTACGGGTTCAGTCAAGAGTAAGCTGTGGATTAATATCATTAATTCCACTTGAACTAAAGCGGCCTCTAGCTAGGCATTCAGCTCACTTGATCTTACTGAATTATTAACTTGTTAATTAATACTGAACCGCATTTATTAGACTTATCATAGAATGCATACTTGGACCAAGGGCATTATTTCCTTCAAAACTGGCATCAATGGTCAACATTCCAAATGGCATGGCTGAAATGCCCCTTAAAATTGAAACGCGTCAAGAAGCAGCATATGTCCATGCTATTGACGACGTCCAGCCTGACAAAGACGAGCCTTGGTTTACAGACATTCAAAGGTATCTACAAAATTCCGAATATCCATCGCATTTTTGAAGCAAGAGTCAAAGGGTTTACGCCTACAATCAGCCAACTTCGTTTTGGAAGGCGGCGTGCTATACAAGAGGTCCTCTAACGGCCCTAACCTCCGATGTGTTGTCAAGCATGAAGCACAAAAAGGCATGGACACCGTACATGTTAGGTTATGATACATATGACAATTCATAAATCATGCGGAAAAACCATAAAGCCAGGAAAACATATTATTTACACATAATCATTTAGCATAGAATAGATGCATACATGTTGTATCGTGCCTTCCCTAGCTGCGCCCGAACCGAACAAGAACAAGTCTTTAGGACTCCAAATGTCGTCCCTCCGTAGATAGTCCACAGTACGTCTGGATCCGCCTCAAGTTAGACCAACTAGAATCGCCCTTAAGGTGCTTAGGAATTTTCGGCTATGTGTTTGCAAGTGTATGGCTGATTTTATTTCAAAACTTACCCTTTGAATACTTCAATCGTACCCATAAATTGTGACCCTAGGCACCTATTTATAGGGGTATGGAAAAGGAATTGTAATCCTACTAGGATGTGGATTTGCTAGTTAGAACTTTATTAGGACTCTAAATAACAAAACCAATCTAATAGGATTAGGATTTTAATCTTTGCACAAATCCTAATAGGATTAGGATTTCCCGCACAAGCGTTTTCACGAGCCGTGCACCCGCGCAAGCCTTGCGGCCCACGACAGGCGCACAGCGCTCGCCCACGCTGCTGTGCTCTCGCGCGCGCGCCCTTGGCTGGGCCTGGCCTTGCGCTGGGCCTGGTCGAGGCGTGCGTTGGTGCGTGCGGCTCGCTGGGTGATGGCCTGGCTTCGTGCTGGGCCTTCGTCTAGCGGGCCTCGTCCGATGCTAATTCGTACGATACGCTTCCGATTAAATTCCCGATTCCGGAATTCATTTCCGATACGAACAATATTTAATATTTCCGATTCCGGAATTAATTTCCGTTTCGAACAAATATTTAATATTTCCGTTTCCGGAATTATATTTCGATTCCGTTAATATTTCCGATTCTAACAATATTTCCGTTTCCGGCAATATTTCCGATTCCGGCAATATTTCCATTTCCGATAATATTTTCCGATACGTACCATGTTTCCTTTTCCGGCAACATCTATGACTTGGATAATATTTATATTTCCGATACGATCCATATTTCCGTTTCCGGCAATATCATAGTTTCCGGTGTATTCATTTCTTGCTTGTGACGATCTCAGCTCCCACTGAAACCAAGATCCGTCGATTCCGAATATCCATAGATAGAGCATTTAATGCCATTAAATACTTGATCCGTTTACGTACTATTTGTGTGACCCTACGGGTTCAGTCAAGAGTAAGCTGTGGATTAATATCATTAATTCCACTTGAACTGAAGCGGCCTCTAGCTAGGCATTCAGCTCACTTGATCTCACTGAATTATTAACTTGTTAATTAATACTGAACCGCATTTATTAGACTTAACATAGAATGCATACTTGGACCAAGGGAATTATTTCCTTCAGTCTCCCACTTGTCCTTAGGGACAAGTGTGCATTTCCTAATTCCTTTGTCACTTGATGCTTGCTCTTGAACATAAGGTAAGAGTTGTCATCCTTATTATGTCCAGAGGTGTTTCTCGGTTTCAGAGTTCAACTGATCAAATAAACAGATAATCATAGCCTATGATTCATCCGAGCACGGCCATGCATTTCACAGTTTCTAGCTCTCCGAGTGGCCTTGTACAACTTTTAAGCATCTCATCCCGATTTATGGGAGGACAATCCCAATCTTGCGATCTTGAGATTAGACTTCGTTTGATAGGTGATTACCTGAGCGTTGCCTTTATAGCCTCCTTTTGCGGTGCGACGGTTGGTCAACGTCAAAGCAACCAGTTCTCAAACAAGTAATCTCAAATCACTCAGGTATTGAGGATTTAGTGTCTAATAATTTTAATGAAATTTACTTATGACAGATTTTCATCTCTTACAGTAAAGTTTCATAGGTCTGTCCGATACTAGTCTTCCCAAAGTAAGTATCTATGCAAATGATTATGACATTGCCATGTCCACATAGTTCAAGAAACAGAACTACTAGTCATCTTGCATTCTAGTCGTCTAACGTTTTCTATGCGTCCAATTTTATAGAAAATTCCGACCAGGGACCATTTTCAACTTTTGACATTCAAGTTCACTTGATAGACATTTCTTAGTCACAAGACTGGTCCTGACAGTCTATCTTGAATATATCGTCAAATTGAAGGGACTCATCATTTAATACTAAACCAAGATTAAATGGAATATGAAAAATACATTTCATATATGATAAATGTTCAACCCCAACGTTTTACAACCATGGGCCTCTAACCCATCTTTAAAACATTTCATGAAATTCAAAGCTATGCTTGATTTCCAGTGCTACAATGTGAGTGTTGCTTCTCACTTGTTGCATAGGTTTAGTTATCATGCTTTGCTAATCTTAATATCCCTTTCATCGAATGTTTTTCGAGATAGGATGATAAGAACTTTTGAGTTTGTTTATTATGTGATCTAGTCTTTCTTACTTAAATAGTGGTTCTACGCATTTTGCAATGAAGAACCATCAAGTCAGCAGACATGTGATCCATCCAAGTTCAGTGAAGAACTTTTTAATGTAAACAACTCAGTTTTATTGCTTCTTAGGCAATAAGTACTTCTACTTCAACTGTATAGGTTGCTAGTGATGCTTTGGTTTGGATTTACTTATCCAAGCAGTTCACGGATATGTGGAAGACTTTCCAGCTGTATCTTGGAACATAGAAATTAATATTTAATTTCCCACGCAACAACTCATGGTCTCCAATCCATGTTGCCATTTCAAAACACGATGCTCTATAGCTCGTCCTTATCAATGGTTAACTCCAAATGGTCTTGCTTGATCCTTTGCCAGTGTTTATGCGTGTAGCATCAATATTTAGCATATCTTTATTTCCTTGAATCAAGAACTATTCCTATGTACCTTTTCAAGTACCATAAGTATTCTTGATCTCAATCTAGTTGATCTTCACTTAGATCAATAGAGAGTGGTATATGTTCGTCATGCCTAAAGTCATACGATACGTTTTTGGCGATCCTCATATTATATCATACATGATAAATTCTTTTGCAGGATAATTCCCAATTGAATTCTATTCATGTAACTTTAGCTCATCTAGTTTCAGTAGATACTAAATCCAGCTAAATTCTTTGACATATAATATAGGTTAAGAATCTTACTTAGATCCTTTGATGTTTAACTTAGTAAATGCTTATACATAGTTCAAACATTCTAAACTTAGATTTATTCACATGGGTCGAATATCTCCAATGGAGTCTTTCGTGTTTATTTAGTAAATGCCATTACTTAATCCAAAACATTAATATTAGATCTTTGTAAATAGATCTTAATACCCAGTATGTACTAAGTTTCGCCTTGGTCCATCATTGATGAATAATTTCAAATTTAAGTCATTAGCATTTGAATGTTATTTCACAATAGAGAGATATGTGTGTGATATACACAGGACCAATTAAGTTTTTATGTACTCCCACTAAACTTCTTATATATCTATAAGAATCATGTACATTTTATGAAACTAAAATACTTATTAGCTTCACTAAAATACATTTCTAATTCCCAATTGCTTGCTTAAATCTGTACTTAGATTTCATAAGCTAGCTTTCTTTTCAAGCATTTATTTGGATCCACAAATCCTATGACATACCATGTACATAGTTTATTCCAACATTTTATTGAGGAATTGTTTTGTCATCCAATTGCCATATGTACCAATATGCAATCATTGCTTGATTTATAGACTTGAGCATTACGATTATGCATGAGGTTTCAACACAATCCACGCCGTGAATTTTCTTGTAACCTTTAGCAACTAATCTAGCTTTGTGTGTGAACACAATTTCATGTTTGATGGTTTTTATCCTTAAAACAAACTTGCAACCAATAGGTGTGAAACTATTCTTGCAAATCAACAAAATTTCAATTTTGTCATCAAAACATTGAGTATGTTTTATGGCCTCTAACCATTTAAAACTTTTGAGTCTATATATGGCTTTTAACCATTTTAGGGAATCTGGGTTTCGTCATAGCTTTCTTACAGGTCACAAACTCATTAATCTATATGATAATAGTTTGACTGCAAGTTGTAGGTTTCTTCACTATCTAATAGAAGAATTGCATAGCTTCAGTGACCTGAACTCCATGTTTCTTCACTATCTAATAGAAGAATCTCATAGTTTCAGTGACTTGAACTCTATGCCTACTTGGGTATAGAACATCGATCAAACAATAGAATATTAACAGCCACTTGAAAGTCCTTTGAATATTCTGTTCTCCTTGAAGCATTTGTAAAGTTTCTAAGAGATGTCTATTCTTTAAAGCCACTTCTAAAGTCCTTAAAGAATAAGTTCGGATTTTCTGAAGCACTTCGAAAATCCTCCGGAATGTCCGTTTATGTTTGTTGTTCACCTCGAAAACTTTCGAGGTCTATTTTCTCCCACTTGTCATTTTGGAAACGAATCTCCAAAAGGACATTATTTCGAGCAAACAAACATTATGTTCTAAAAATTCGTGGTAGAAACAATACCCTTGTGTCTCATTTGAATAAATCACAATGAAACATATATCTATACTTGGGCCTTAGTTTGTCGAATGACAAACACTAAGCTCCCACTGAGTTTTGCAACTCTCTAGATATATTTTATGAAAAGTTATTCTGAAATTACTTTTCAATAGCTTTGACGAATTTGGTTTAGTTTGGTGGTAGTTGAGAATTTTGTTTTAGAAATTATAGGAAAATTCTTTATGATCCATCATTGATCGAATCAAGTACTAATCGACTTCGATCATTTCAACTTAGATATACCATATCTTATGGAGCTAGATCGTGAAATTACAACACACAATCATTGATGATCATTCTTGGTATAAGTAATCAACAACATGATCTAACCTAGATCTTTATGATTTCTTGCCAAGTGGATTTTATACTTCTGAATCTTTGAACTAGCCAAACAGATTCAACTTATATCACTTTTGAGTAAATAAACCTATATTCACTCAAATCCATGTGAAATAATAAAGTCATAAAATCTTTCTTTAGCTTTGAACTCTGTTGTCTAGGTGTTCTAACAATAGTTCATATCTTTTGTTACTTTCAACAAGTAAGACTAGTTGTCTTAAATTGATCTAGAAATCAATTAACTTTCAAAAGTCCATCAAAATAGAGCTTTTGAATGTTAACTTGTTGATATGGTCTAAGCAACAATGCTAAAGGTTAGTGGAACTCAAATCAAGAGATTGATTTGAACCTAGTAAAGTTTTATTGTTAAAGATTTGTTTGTTTTAATCAAGCATATTGACTCAACCCGTAAATGACCATTTCATTCAAATAAACAAACAAACATTGTTTTTGTTTTTCTTGAATGTGAGTCTTTCTGTGTTTGAAAACAGAAATTTAGGTATGCTGATTATGGAACAAAATAGCCATTAAGTTCCAGCCTTTAAAAGGACTTAAAACAAACTAGATGACCCTACAACTAATGTAGCATTGCCATGCTTCATTTCCCACTTGTAGGTCATTAGTGTAGCCTAGCTTCCATTGTTTGAGTTTTTACCGAAGCAAGAACCTCAAGCGGTATATTATACCAAGGAAGTTTTATTGCTAGGTCACTGCTCTTTAAACTTATAGGTAGAAACGGAATTGTAAGTTCCTTTCATTTGTTCCTTTGTTTTCCTATTTCTTGTACCCTTTCTAATAGCCTTAAGAATTGAATTCTCCAGTGTTGACTTTTATACTTCGTTTAGACATGTCCAGTGTCACTCCAATGAAGTTCTTACCATTTATGTTGAATATTCTGTTTCAACTAGATGATCTTACCAGAAGCTTCTAAAGTTCTCTAAGCATCGATCTATTCGAATGTCTAAGGACTAGACTCATTCGAGAATTAAATGGACAAATATATTAGGTTGTTAACCATTGGTAAAGTTGAGCGTTTTAAGCTCAATGCTTTTATGATCTCAAAACTACAGTGTATTTTGAATTCACAAGCACCAATTGGTTTGCCATTCGATTTTGATATTCGAAAACAACCATAAAAGTCGCTAAAAGAAACGTACATTTTAAATTGCTCATTTTCTCTCATTTCCGTGAATCGTTCTTGGATTCACTACCAATCGAGGAAATTTACTGTTACCTTTCTAAAAGGATTTATTGCAGTGCAGGATATTTAATTATAAACAATAATTAAAACGTACATTGAAGCATGCAAAGTCTAAACATTTATCATGAGTAATAACTTGAAAATTAAAGCAATCATGCAATTTAAACAAGTTATTAGCATTTTATTCGATTTTATTGTTCCGGCAGGTGTGAATAAAATGATTCCAAGATCCTAAAATCCATTGAAGAATTAAGCACAGTTTGTCGACTCAATCCTAAAACATCTTAGGTAAGCAAAAACCTTTTGCTAATAGTCTAGAAACTATTCTTGGTTGATAGGCACGTCTAAGAACTTATTAGGTAAACCTATCGATTTTGCCACGACATAAAAGGACTCCTTACTTATATCGTTGAGTTTCACCAAAACTAACATGTACTCACAATTATTTGTGTACCTTGCCCCTTTAGGACCAATAAGTAACACCTCGCTGAGCGAAAACTATTACTAGATTGATGTAAAGGATATCCAAGCAAGTGTATATTTTGGCATGGCACCTTTTAACTTAATTTTTAAGTTTGGAACTTAAGGCTCTTACTATGTTGGTTAGATTTTAAGTGAACTAAAATCCTTAATCATGCAACATAATCAAGCCGCAATCTCATGCATAATTAAGACATATTTAAAGCAATAAATAACTTAAAGCATGCATAAGATAAATGTGATCTAGTATGGCCCGACTTCATCTTGAAGCTTCAACTTCAAAGTCCGTCTTGAAAATCTCCGTGGGAGGCACCATTTTCTTCAAATAGGATAAGCTATAATTAAACTAATTACAACTATTTGATGGTACACAGACCATATTTGAATTGAAAAACAATTTTGGTACTTTAGACCAATTACATTCAAATTAATGGTACGCAGACCATATTTTCTATCCTATTTGGGCCATACTAGTCACTTCATAACCTGTAAAACAGTACATATACAATATATATACCATTCACCCATTCATTATCATGAATGGCCCACATAGCTGGTTAGTAAAACACATTATGCATCACATAAATATTTGCAGCAATTAATCAAGGGCACCAATAATCTCCCAATTATTTCAGTCCTTATTAATTCTAATCAAGTTGTTTTAACCTTAAGGATTTGTAGACCTAATCAAGAGTTTATGACTAAAAGGGCTCCCACTTAAACCAATAAATTCATATGCTTTACTAATTTTAAACATAAAAATGTATTTCTAGTCTAACCGGAAACATACAAATTTAATTAAAATTTAAAGCTGATATACATTTATAATTGAATCCACAAATTTAATTTATTTTCAGTCGTATTTAAATTAATTCATGATTTTAATTTTAGTAAAATAATTAGAATAAATAAAATTTATTATAATTACAATATTCAAAATTAAAATCCAAGAAAATAATTTAAATTATTAAATTACGAAAATTAATTAAAATTACGTAAACTGAAAATTTCAAATTAAAATTTTAAGAACGATCTAATCGTGACGCAACATCACCACGCAACGCATAGCCATAGGCCACACGCACGCAACCATCGCTGGCCATGTGCGCGCAGCCCATGCGCTGCGTCGCATCTGCTGCTGCATTCCATCGCAAGGCATCCGAGGCACGCTTGGCCTCTGGCTCGCTGCGCGCCTGCCCTCGTCGCACGCGAGCTTACGCTCATCCCACGAGACAGTAGCTGCGAGCTGGCGCTCGCTGCGCGCGAACGGTCGATGATGGGCGTAGCGCTCGTCGCACGCGAGCTTGCGCTCGCTGCGCGCGAGGCTTCGTACGCTTGCGCGAGGCAGTGCGCGCTGTGGCGCAGCTCGCTTGCTGCCCACATGCGACTGCTCGTGCCTTGCTTTCGCCTTGCCCACTCGCCCATTGCACACAGCCCACGACACAAGGCAGGGCTGCTGCCTTGTGCTCGTGCACCATGCCCATGCTCGCTGCATTCGTACCGCATGGGCGACGAGCTCCCTTGCTCGTCGTCGCATGCCCGCACTATACAACACCCCTTAAGGGTAGCACGTAGCGTCCATTGTTCTGTGCGTGCAAGTTTTATGAGCGAGTCGCATAAAGATTAAATTTTTTTAATTCAAAATTAATGACCAATAAATAAAACATATTAATTTCATAAATTTAGGGTGAAAAATCGAAAATTTATTAATTAATTAATTTCCGATTAACATGGATTCAAGTCTAGGTCATAAAAATTTAAAATTTAACACAAATTCACAATTTTTATGGTGGTTTTTAATCATAGGTATCTAATTAAATTATTAATTAATTATGAAAATCAAATCAATTCTAAATTATTCCAATTTTCAACAAATTAATCATAATTACAAATTAGATTGCATAATTAACAAGGCTAGGCATTCAAACTTGTTAAACATATACAGTAGGTCAATCAAAAATTCAAGATTTATCAACAAGAATCGCAAATATTTAATTTAACATCTTAAATTTACGAAATTTTGGGTTCGAAAAACTAAAACCTCTGAAAAGTCATAGTTAGGCTTCGAATTTGAGAATTCTGGATGCGGCCGAAAAACGCTATTTTTGTCAAAATTTTAGAATGCCTTTTACATGCGGAATTGACACAAAAATCACTCGATTTGGATGAGTAACGAAGAAACTGTCGAAAAACTGCTTACGTATAATTAAATAAACGCAATTTGCAATTAATTAACAATTACGAAAATTAATCACCCCTTTTAATTCTTGCAAATTTGTAATATTTAACCATGTTTAAGCAATTTAGATTATGAAAATAATAAGAGGCTCGTGATACCATTGTTAGGTTATGATACATATGACAATTCATAAATCATGCGGAAAAACCATAAAGCCAGGAAAACATATTATTTACACATAATCATTTAGCATAGAATTGATGCATACATGTTGTAGCGTGCCTTCCCTAGCTGCGCCCGAACCGAACAAGAACAAGTCTTTAGGACTCCAAATGTTGTCCCTCCGTAGATAGTCCACAGTACGTCCGGATCCGCCTCAAGTTAGACCAACTAGAATCGCCCTTAAGGTGCTTAGGAATTTTCGGCTATGTGTTTGCAAGTCTATGGCTGATTTTATTTCAAAACTTACCCTTTGAATACTTCAATCGTACCCATAAATTGTGACCCTAGGCACCTATTTATAGGGGTATGGAAAAGGAATTGTAATCCGACTAGGATGTGGATTTGCTAGTTAGAACTTTATTAGGACTCTAAATAACAAAACCAATCTAATAGGATTAGGATTTTAATCTTTGCACAAATCCTAATAGGATTAGGATTTCCCGCACAAGCGTTTGCACGAGCCGTGCACCCGCGCAAGCCTTGCGGCCCACGACAGGCGCACAACGCTCGCCCACGCTGCTGTGCTCTCGCGCGCGCGCGCCCTTGGCTGGGTCTGGCCTTGCGCTGGGCCTGGTCGAGGCGTGCGTTGGTGCGTGCGGCTCGCTGGGCGATGGCCTGGCTTTGTGCTGGGCCTTCGTCTAGCGGGCCTCGTCCGATGCTAATTCGTACGATACGCTTCCGATTAAATTCCCGATTCCGGAATTCATTTCCGATACGAACAATATTTAATATTTCCGATTCCGGAATTAATTTCCGTTTCGAACAAATATTTAATATTTCCGTTTCCGGAATTATTTTCCGATTCCGATAATATTTCCGATTCTGACAATATTTCCGTTTCCGGCAATATTTCCGATTCCGGCAATATTTCCATTTCCGATAATATTTTCCGATACGTACCATGTTTCCGTTTCCGGCAACATCTATGACTTGGATAATATTTATATTTCCGATACGATCCATATTTCCGTTTCCGGCAATATCATCGTTTCCGGAGTATTCATTTCTTGCTTGTGACGATCTCAGCTCCCACTGAAACCAAGATCCGTCGATTCCGAATATCCATAGATAGAGCATTTAATGCCATTAAATACTTGATCCGTTTACGTACTATTTGTGTGACCCTACGGGTTCAGTCAAGAGTAAGCTGTGGATTAATATCATTAATTCCACTTGAACTGAAGCGGCCTCTAGCTAGGCGTTCAGCTCACTTGATCTCACTGAATTATTAACTTGTTAATTAATACTGAACCGCATTTATTAGACTTAACATAGAATTCATACTTGGACCAAGGGCATTATTTCCTTCAGTACATGCCGGGGTCTGTGGTACTCACATGAATGGGAAGATGTTGGCCCTAAAAGTCATCAATGCTCGGTATTACATGACTACCCTCAAGCGGGACTGCTACTTCTTTGTCAAGAAATGTCCTATCTGCCAAAACTGTGCAAACCTAAAGCACGTTCCCCCATCCTTGCTATATTCTCAATCTTCACCACAACCATTCTCAGCTTGGGGTATCGACGTCATCGGCAAAGTCACTCCAACAGGCACCGGGTGTCATGTATTCATACTCGTTGCAATCGATTATTTCACTAAGTGGGTTGAAGCCAGATCATTCAAAGTGTTGGGCTCCAATCAAGTGGCCCAGTTCATACAAGAAAACATCATATGCAGATACAAAGTTCCTCACGAGTTCATTAGTGACTAGGGAACCCATTTCCAAGGAGAGTGTGAAGATCTATTTACCGAGTACAAAATTCAACATTACCGTTCTTCGCCTTACCGGCCGCAGACTAATGGGTCAGTCGAAGCAGGCAACAAAAATGTCAAAACCATCATCATGTAAATGACAACAAATTACAAAGACTGGCCCCAGAAGGTGCACTTTGCATTGTGCGGGTATCGAACTTCAATTCGCACTTCAACTGGCGCAACTCCATATTCATTGGTCTATGGAATGGAAGCAGTACAATCTATTGAGCGGGAAATACCTTCCCTAAGAATAGTCCTTGGAAGCGAAGTCCCAGAAACTGCATGGGTACAAGCAAGATATGACGAGCTAGTCATGCTCGATGAGCACCGGCTTCAAGCCGCTCACCATGTACAAGTCTATCAACGCCGAGTGGACATACGTTTCAACAAGAGGGTCAGAACCCGAAACATCAAGGAAGGCGAGCTTATCCTGAAAGCCCTTCGCAAGAGCATCTTGGACCGAAGGGGAAAATTCAGACCCAACTGGGCCAGACCATACATTGTCAAGAAATCCTTCCCGGGGGAGCAGTCGAATTAACTGATGTCAATGGGACCAAGTTCCGTTCTTTGAAGAACCTGGATCAGCTCAAGAAGTACTATGTCTAAATTCCTAATTCAAAATTCAAATTCAAAAAGTTATATATGTTAGAACAACGTTCGGCCTGATTCCTTAACGGGACACGTAGGCAACCTCTTTCCGAGTCCCGGCCACCTTAATACAATAAAAATTCAAAGTTTCCTCAATTAAGGGCATCCTAAAAGTCAAAATTCAAATTTCAAAATTTGATTATTCAAATCAAAGCTAATTCGATTACAAGGGTGGAATCAAGTGAAGCAAATTTCAAAGCCTTTTCACTTGCACTAAACACACTTCCTAAACACATTTTCTAAACACACTCTAAAACACATTTCCTACAAATACAATTTCAAACACATCAAGCCTACAAAGATCTGGAGTTGGGCGACTATGCTCTTGAGTCTTGGCACCTTGAGTACTATCCCCTTGGTCTTCCCCGCAATCATTTATCAATCTTCCCCTTGCCCAAGCGGCGGGAGAAGGAACTTGCTAGTGTTCCGAGACGGGAGGATGACGAACCTCCTTTGGACCCAGAACGGTCAAGCACTGGACGGGCCACACCCCCATCACCTTCTTCATAATCAGTTGATGTAGGACGTCTAGCTCTAGGACCTCAGGCTCCCACTGGCCCGGAGAGAGAAATGTCCCTTTGGCTTGGACCTTTCATCTATACAATATACCCCGCTGACAGAGTAGCAGGCTCAGGTGGGAATTGAATGTTCAAGAATGGTTTGGCAACCCAATACCGCCTCCAAACTTCAAGATGATCAACATTCAGTACCACAGGTTTCAGATGCTCTTCTACACAATCTTGGATTTTTTACTTCAAGCCATATTGTCTCATCACTTGAGCAGGAGAGTAGAAGACTAACATTGTAAGGCTATGCACCCTCAAAGCAGTAGAGCCAGGTGCATATCTCATGGCTGCAATTGCCCACCATGGCATTACCCACCTAATACAAGATCCGATTTCCAAGAGTGCGCTGCTCCACTCAGCCAATAAAAACCAGCCATGCATCATGGGCCGCACGGTGAATCCCTTCCTATTATAGCTTTCCATGTTCTCTGGTGGATCTACCAACATGTGTCTCTCCATAAGCTAGACCTTGGGGAAAATACAAGAAAGCAATTCAAAATTCAAAGTTCTAAATACAAGTATAAATTTCAATATACAAGAAACTCCAAATCCTTACTTGGAGTAGCACCGGGCTTCCCGACGGCATAGAAGACGGGTCCGATTTCAGCATATCAAGGCCCAACAATTTCTCGCCAATCACAAGCGGCATTGAGTCCCTACTACAAGCGAACTGCTCCATAATCTTTATTAAGGAGGCATCTCCATTCCCAAACCCGTTCTTCGAACAGAGGAAGCGAGCAATGATACAAAAACTCAAGTCCCTCAAGCGGTAGACCTTGGGGACATCAGGACCAGCAAAATAGGCATCAAGGAGGGACAAATCCACCCCTCGGCCATATACAATAACACTCAAAGCGGGGGCTTCAGGCCCAAATACCTCTTGAAAGCCAAGAAAAAGTGTTCCTCAACACTAGGCATGCAAGGCTCTATCATAAGAGGCCACCATAATATAGCACTGAATTCTTCAGGGAGGGCACATACCTCGTTGTTACCAAAGCGGAAAACGTGGTGGATCGGATCCCAAGCCTCCAAAGAAACATGAATGAAATGCATGTCATGTTTCATGCCATCCAGCTCCCATTTCTCCAGTTTGCCTAGCGAACCAAGCCAAGAGTTCAAGGCATTTTAAAAGTATGCAGCCATTTGATTTCTTTTTGTGAAGAAGTAGAGGGTTATGAAGAGTATATAAGGATTGGTGCAAGAAATATGATCCGGAATGCCCCCTATTTATACAAAAACCAACACTTATGGTGGTACTGGAAAGGACCACCTGCGCTGGGCGCCAAATCCTGCGCCAGGCGCAGGGCATGCAAGAAGGACTAGCTCAACGTCCGCTTTATGACTCCAAGTACACACTTCTAATGGAATTGTACAACCAAATCATATCCAATTATTTATGCCGGATATTCCAGAAGCCGCAAGCCGCGCAATTTATAGCAGTCCGAATCAATACCCAGGTCATTTTCGGCTCAATCTGTTCAAAATTCAAAGCATTCTAGTCTAGATCGGTGTCCTAAGTCGAGTCAGCATATTGTTAGGTTATGATACATATGACAATTCATAAATCATGCGGAAAAACCATTTAGCCAGGAATACATATTATTTACACATAATCATATAGCATAGTTTAGATGCATACTCTTTGTTGCGTGCCTTCCCTAGCTGCGCCCGAACCGAACAAGAACAAGTCTTTAGGACTCCAAGTGTCGTCCCTCCGTAGATAGTCCACAGCACGTCCGGATCCGCCTTAAGATTGACCAACTAGAATCGCCCTTAAGGTACTAGAATTTTCGGCACTCTTAGGTAAGAAATATGGCTGAATTTTTCTCTCAAAACTCACTTTGAATACTTGAATTATTCTCTGAAAATATGTGACCCTAGGCACGTATTTATAGAGTTATGAAAAGGGAATTGGAATCCTAGTAGGATACGAATTAATTAAACTTAGAATCCTATAACAACTCTAATTAATTAATTTATCTTTTTAGGAATAGGATTTAATCATATACTAATTCTAATAGTTTTATGAATCGTGCATGAACACAAACTCACACACACACACGGCAGCCACGAGGGCCGCCCATGCGTGCGTGCGAGCAGCAGCCCACGCAGCGAGGCCCATGGCCTTAGGCGCGCGCTGGGCCTGCCTTGCGGTGGGCCTGGGCGCTGCCTTGGCTGGGCGCGCGTTTGGCTTGCTGGGCGATGGCCCGACTTCGTGCTGGGCCTTCGTCCGGCAGGCCTCGTCCGATGCTAATTCGTACGATACGCTTCCGATTAAATTCCCGGTTCCGGAATTCATTTCCGATACGAACAATATTTAATATTTCCGATTCCGGAATCAATTTCCGTTTCGAACAAATATTTAATATTTCCGTTTCCGGAATTATTTTCCGATTCCGATAATATTTCCGATTCTGACAATATTTCCGTTTCCGGCAATATTACCGATTCTGGTAATATTTCCATTTCCGATAATATTTTCCGATACGTACCATGTTTCCGTTTCCGGCAACATCTACGACTTGGATAATATTTATATTTCCGATACGATCCATATTTCAGTTTCCGGCAATATCATCGTTTCCGGAGTATTCATTTCTTGCCTGTGACGATCTTAGCTCCCACTGAAACCAAGATCCGTCGATTCCGAATATCCATAGATGGAGTATCTAATGCCATTAAATACTTGATCCGTTTACGTACTATTTGTGTGACCCTACGGGTTCAGTCAAGAGTAAGCTGTGGATTAATATTATTAATTCCACTTGAACTGAAGCGGCCTCTAGCTAGGCATTCAGCTCACTTGATCTCACTGAATTATTAACTTGTTAATTAATACTGAACCGCATTTATTAGACTTAACATAGAATGCATACTTGGACCAAGGGCATTATTTCCTTCAGTCTCCCACTTGTCCTTAGGGACAAGTGTGCATTTCCTAATTCCTTTGTCGCTCGATGCTTGCTCTTGAACATAAGGTAAGAGTTGTCATCCTTATTATGTCCAGAGGTGTTCCTCGGTTTCAGAGTTCAACTGATCAAATAAACAGATAATCATAGCCTATGATTCATCCGAGCACGGCCATGTATTTCACAGTTTCTAGCTCTCCGAGTGGCCTTGTACAACTTTTAAGCATCTCATCCCGATTTATGGGAGGACAATCCCAATCTTGCGATCTTGAGATTAGACTTCGTTTGATAGGTGATTACCTGAGCGTTGCCTTTATAGCCTCCTTTTACGGTACGACGGTTGGTCAACGTCAAAGCAACCAGTTCTCAAACAAGTAATCTCAAAT
Organism: Spinacia oleracea; assembly: GCF_020520425.1. NCBI lineage: Eukaryota > Viridiplantae > Streptophyta > Magnoliopsida > Caryophyllales > Amaranthaceae > Spinacia > Spinacia oleracea. Next base: position 85,375,026 of record NC_079492.1, on the reverse strand, counting down.
CACTCAGGTATTGAGGATTTAGTGTCTAATAATTTAATGAAATTTACTTATGACAGACTTTCATCTCTTACAGTAAAGTTTCATAGGTCTTGTCCGATACTAGTCTTCCCAAAGTAAGTATCTATGCAAATGATTATGACATTGCCATGTCCACATAGTTCAAGAAACAGAACTACTAGTCATCTTGCATTCTAATCGTCTAACGTTTTCTATGCGTCCAATTTTATAGAAAACTCCGACTAGGGACCATTTTCAACCTTTGACATTCAAGTTCACTTGATAGACATTTCTTAGTCACAGGACTGGTCCTGACAGTCTATCTTGAATATATCGTCAAATTGAAGGGACTCATCATTTAATAAACCACAAATTAAATGGAAAAATGAATTCTTTTCATTTATTGTGAATGATTAACCAATAATGTTTTACAAAGATTTAAACTCTAAAACTTTAAAACATTAAACAGAGACATCAAAGCCATTCTCCAATATGCTTGATTCCCATAGCTGCAGTGTGCGAGTTGTGCTTCGCCTGCGGCAGAGGTTTAGTTAATGGATCTGATATGTTGTCATCAGTTCCAATTTTGCTTATCTCGACTTCTTTTCTTTCAACGAACTCTCGTAGAAGGTGAAATCTACGAAGTACATGCTTGACTCTCTGGTGGTGTCTAGGCTCCTTTGCCTGTGCAATAGCTCCGTTATTGTCACAATACAGGGCTATTGGTCCTTTAATGGAGGGGACTACACCAAGTTCACCTATGAACTTCCTTAGCCATATAGCTTCCTTTGCTGCTTCATGTGCAGCAATGTACTCCGCTTCAGTTGTAGAATTCGCAATGGTGCTTTGCTTAGCACTTTTCCAGCTTACTGCTCCTCCGTTGAGGCAGAAGACAAACCCAGACTGTGATCTGAAATCATCTTTGTCGGTTTGGAAACTTGCGTCCGTATAGCCTTTAACAATTAATTCATCATCTCCACCATAGACCAGGAAGTCATCGTTGTGCCTTTTCAGGTACTTCAGAATGTTCTTGGCAGCAGTCAAATGCGCCTCTCCTGGGTCTGACTGGTATCTGCTCGTAGCACTGAGTGCGTACGCAACATCCGGGCGTGTACATATCATAGCATACATTATTGAACCAATCAATGATGCATATGGAATCCCATTCATTCGTCTACACTCATCAAGTGTTTTTGGGCACTGAGTCTTGCTTAGAGTCATTCCATGAGACATGGGTAGGTAGCCTCGCTTGGAGTCTGCCATCTTGAACCTATCAAGCACCTTATTGATATAAGTGCTTTGACTAAGTCCAATCATCTTTTTAGATCTATCTCTGTAAATCTTGATGCCCAATATGTACTGTGCTTCTCCTAGATCCTTCATCGAAAAACATTTCCCAAGCCAAATCTTGACAGAGTTCAACATAGGAATGTCATTTCCGATAAGTAATATGTCGTCGACATATAATACTAGGAAAGCAATTTTGCTCCCACTGACCTTCTTGTATGCACAAGATTCGTCCGCGTTCTTGATGAAACCAAAGTCCTTGACTGCTTCATCAAAACGTACATTCCAGCTCCTGGATGCCTGCTTCAATCCGTAGATTGACTTCTTTAGCTTGCATACCTTTTTAGCATTCTTTGGATCCTCAAAACCTTCAGGCTGTGTCATAAACACAGTTTCTGTTAAAACGCCGTTTAAGAAAGCAGTTTTGACATCCATCTGCCATATTTCGTAATCGTAATATGCAGCGATTGCTAACATTATCCGAATAGACTTTAGCATTGCAACTGGTGAAAAGGTTTCATCGTAATCCACATCGTGGACTTGCCTGTAACCTTTTGCAACCAATCTAGCTTTGAAAACTTCAAGTTTCCCATCCTTGTCCTTTTTCAGTTTGAAAACCCATTTGCTTCCAATGGCTTGGTAGCCATCTGGCAAATCGACCAAATCCCATACTTGGTTTTCAGACATGGAGTCTAATTCAGATTGCATGGCTTCTTGCCATTGCTTGGAGCTAGGGCTCGTCATAGCTTGTTTGTAAGTCGCAGGTTCATCACTTTCAAGTAATAGAACGTCATAGCTCTCGTTCGTCAAAATACCTAAGTACCTTTCCGGTTGAGATCTATATCTTTGCGATCTACGCGGGGTAACATTTCTAGATTGACCATGATTCTCACCAGATTCTTCTAAAGATCTCTGAGTTTCATCCTGAATGTCATCTTGAGCATTCTCTAGAGTTTGTTGTTCGACTCGAATTTCTTCGAGGTCTACTTTTCTCCCACTTGTCATTTTGGAAATGTGATCTTTCTCCAAAAAGACACCATCTCGAGCAACAAACACTTTGTTCTCTGATGTATTGTAGAAGTAATACCCCTTTGTTTCCTTTGCATAGCCCACAAGGATACATTTGTCAGATTTTGGATGAAGTTTGTCTGAAATTAATCGTTTGACGTATACTTCACATCCCCAAATCTTAAGAAAAGACACATTTGGAGGCTTTCCAAACCATAATTCGTATGGAGTCTTTTCGACAGCTTTAGACGGAGCTCTATTTATAGTGAGTGCAGCTGTATTTAGTGCATGTCCCCAAAATTCTAATGGAAGTTCGGCCTGACCCATCATTGACCTGACCATGTCTAGCAAGGTTCTGTTCCTCCGTTCCGACACACCGTTCCATTGTGGTGTTCCAGGAGGAGTCAATTCTGATAGAATTCCACATTCTTTCAGATGGTCATCAAATTCATAGCTCAGATATTCACCGCCTCTATCAGACCGCAGTGCTTTAATCTTCTTGCCTAATTGATTCTCTACTTCACTCTGAAATTCCTTGAATTTGTCAAAGGATTCAGACTTATGCTTCATTAGGTAGACATAACCATACCTACTGAAGTCATCAGTGAAAGTGATAAAGTAGCTGAAACCACCTCTAGCATTTGTACTCATTGGTCCACATACATCTGTATGGATTAAACCCAATAGTTCATTTGCTCTTTCTCCAACTTTAGAGAAAGGTTGCTTTGTCATTTTGCCAAGTAAACATGATTCGCATTTACCATAATCCTCTAAGTCAAATGGTTCTAGAATTCCTTCCTTTTGAAGTCTTTCTAAGCGTTTCAAGTTTATATGGCCTAATCGACAATGCCACAGATAGGTGAGATCTGAATCATCCTTTTTGGCCTTTTTGGTATTTATGTTATAAACTTGTTTGTCGTGATCTAATAAATAAAGTCCATTGACTAATCTAGCAGATCCATAAAACATCTCTTTAAAATAAAACGAACAACTATTGTCTTTTATTAAAAAGGAAAATCCCTTAGCATCTAAGCAAGAAACTGAAATGATGTTTTTAGTAAGACTTGGAACATGGAAACATTCTTCCAGTTCCAAAACTAGCCCGGAGGGCAACGACAAATAGTAAGTTCCTACAGCTAATGCAGCAATCCGTGCTCCATTTCCCACTCGTAGGTCGACTTCACCCTTGCTTAACTTTCTACTTCTTCTTAGTCCATGTGGATTGGAACATAAGTGTGAGCCACAACCTGTATCTAATACCCAAGAAGTTGAATTAGCAAGTATACAGTCTATAACGAAAATACCTGAAGATGGAACGACTGTTCCGTTCTTCTGATCTTCCTTTAGCTTCAAGCAATCTCTTTTCCAATGCCCCTTCTTCTTGCAGTAGAAGCATTCGGATTCAGAAGTGGGTTGACTGACCTTCCTCTTTACAGATTTGGCGCCAGTTTGCTTAGTTGGGCTGGCCTTGTTGCCACCTTTCTTAGCATTCCTCTTCTTTCCAGATTTCTTGAACTTGCCCCCACGCACCATAAGCACATCCTGCTTATCACTTTTGAGCGTCTTTTCAGCGGTCTTCAGCATACCGTGAAGCTCAGTGAGCGTTTTGTCCAGACTATTCATACTGTAGTTCAGTTTGAACTGATCATACCCGCTATGAAGAGAATGGAGGATGGTGTCTATAGCCATTTCCTAAGAAAATTGCTGATCCAGCCGACTCATATTCTCAATGAGTCCAATCATTTTGAGAACATGTGGACTTACGGGCTCGCCTTTCTTAAGCTTGGTCTCAAGAATTTGCCTATGAGTCTCGAATCTTTCGACTCGAGCCAGATCTTGGAACATGTTCTTCAACTCACTGATGATTGTGAAAGCATCTGAGTTGATGAACGTTTTCTGCAGATCCGCACTCATGGTGGCGAGCATTAGACATTTCACATCCTTGTTGGCATCAATCCAACGATTGAGGGTTGCCTGAGTGACCCCGTCGCCTGCGGCTTCGGGCATCGCCTCATCTAGGACATACTCCTTTTCTTCCTGCATAAGAACTATTTGCAAGTTCCTTTGCCAGTCAAGGAAGTTTTTCCCGTTCAACTTCTCCTTTTCGAGAATTGATCGAATGTTGAATGAAATGTTGTTTGCCATATTAAAAACTACAATTGAAAAGAATAAACAAATAAATAACCATTCACAGTTTCTCTTAATAAACTTAAATTCTAGCATACATGCATAATTCAATGTTTATTAAGCATTTTATTCAAGTTATGTGTTCCGGCAGGTGTGAATAAAATGATTCCAAGATCCTAAAATCATTGAAGAATTAAGCACAGTTTGTCGACTTAATCCTAAAACATCTTAGGTAAGCAAAAGCCTTTTGCTAATAGTCTAGAAACTATTCTTGGTTGATAGGTACGTCTAAGAACTTATTAGGTAAACCTATCGATTTTGCCACGACATAAAAGGACTCCTTACTTATATCGTTGAGTTTCACCCAAACTAACATGTACTCACAATTATTTGTGTACCTTGCCCCTTTAGGACCAATAAGTAACACCTCGCTGAGCGAAAACTATTACTAGATTGATGTAAAGGATATCCAAGCAAGTGTATATTTTGGCATGGCACCTTTTAACTCAATTTTTAAGTTTGGAACTTAAGGCTCTTACTATGTTGGTTAGATTTTAAGTGAACTAAAATCCTTAATCATGCAACATAATCAAGCTTTTGATCTCATGCATTTTAAGACATATTTAAAAGCAATAAATAACTTAAAACATGCATAAGATAAATGTGATCTAGTATGGCCCGACTTCATCTTGAAGCTTTAACTTCAAAGTCCGTCTTGAAAATCTCCGTGGGAGGCACCATTTTCTTCAAATAGGATAAGCTATAACTAATTACAACTATTTGATGGTACGCAGACCATATTTGAATTGAAAAATAACTTTGGTACTTTAGACCAATTACATTCAAATTAATGGTACGCAGACCATATTTTCTATCCTATTTGGGCCATACTAGTCACTTCATAACCTGCAAAACAGTACATATACAATATATACCATTCACCCATTCATTATCATGAATGGCCCACATAGCTGGTTAGTAAAACACATTATGCATCACGTAAACATTTGCAGCAATTAATCAAGGGCACCAATAATCTACCAATTATTCAGTCCTTATTAATTCTAATCAAGTTGTTTTAACCTTAAGGATTTGTAGACCTAATCAAGAGTTTTATGACTAAAAGGGCTCCCACTCAAACCAATAAATTCATATGCTTTACTAATTTTAAACATAAAAATGTATTTCAAGTCTAACCGGAAACATACAAATTTAATTAAAATTTAAAGCTCATATAAATTTATAATTGAATCCAAAAAGTTTAATTTAATTTCAGTCGTATTTAAATTAATTCATGATTTTAATTTTAGTAAAATAATTAGAATAAATAAAATTTATTATAATTACAATATTCAAAATTAAAATCCTAGAAAATAATTTAAATTATTAATTTTAAAATTAATTAAAATTACGTAAACTGAAAAATTTCAAATTAAACATTCAAAACGATCTAATCGTAATGCAAACACCCTACGCATCGCACGCCCATGGGCCGCACGCACACAGCCATCGCTGGCCATGTGTGCGCAGCCCATGCGCTCGTCGCATAGCTGCTGCATCTACCATCGCAAGCCATCGCACGCTTTGGTGCTCGCTGCGCGCGCTCCATCGCTCGCTGTGCGCGCGAGCCATTGCTCGCTGTGCGCGCGACATCGCTCGCTGTGCGCGCGAGCCATTGCTCGCTGTGCGCGCGACATCGCTCGCTGTGCGCGCGAGCCATTGCTCGCTGTGCGCGCGAGCCATTGCTCGCTGTGCGCGCGACATCGCTCGCTGTGCGCGCAAGCCATCGCGCACGATCAACGCTGGGCGCAGCGCTCGTGGCACGCGAGCTTGCGCTCGCTGCGCGCGAGGCAGTGCGCGTCGTGGCGCAGCTCGCTTGCTGCCCACACGCGACTGCCATGGCTCGCCTTTCGCCCATGCCCATTCGTCCATAGTTCGTGGCCCACGACACAAGGCAGGGCTGCTGCCTTGTGCTCGTGCACCATGCCTTGCTCATTGCATTCGTGCCGCACGGGCGACGAGCTCCCTTGCTCGTCGTCGCATGCCCGCACTATACAACACCCCTTAAGGGTAACACGAAGCGTCCATTGCTTTGTGCGTGCAAGTTATATGAACGAATCGCATAAAAATTTAAAATTTATATTTAAAATTAATGACAAATTAATAAATAATATTAATTTCATAATTTTAGGGCGAAAAAATCGAAAATTTATTATTCAATTGATTTCCGATTGTCTTGGATTCAAGTCTAGGTCATAAAAATTTAAAATTTATCATAAATTTACAATTTTTATGGTGGTTTTTAATCATAGGTTTCTAATTAAATTATAATTAATTATGAAAATCAAATTAATTCTAAATTATTCTAATTTTCAACAAATTAATCATAATTACAAATTAGATTGCATAATTAACAAGGCTAGGCATTCAAACTTGTTAAACATATACATTAGGTCAATCAAAAATTCAAGATTTATCAACAAGAATCGCAAATATTTAATTTAACATCTTAAATTTACGAAATTTTGCATTCGAAAAACTAAAACCTTCGAAAAGTCATAGTTAGGCTTCGAATTTGAGAAATCTGGGTTCGGCAGAAAAAGACTATTTTTGTCAAAATTTTAGAATGCCTTTTACATGCGGAATTGACACAAAAATCACTCGATTTGGATGAGTAACGAAGAAACTGCCGAAAAACTGCGTACGTATAATTAAATAAACGCAATTTGCAATTAATTAACAATTACGAAAATTAATCACCCCTTTTAATTCTTGCAAATTTGTAATATTTAACCATGTTCATGCAATTTAGATTATGAAAATAATAAGGGGCTCGTGATACCACTGTTAGGTTATGATACATATGACAATTCATAAATCATGCGGAAAAACCATTTAGCCAGGAATACATATTATTTACACATAATCATATAGCATAGTTTAGATGCATACTCTTTGTTGCGTGCCTTCCCTAGCTGCGCCCGAACCGAACAAGAACAAGTCTTTAGGACTCCAAGTGTCGTCCCTCCGTAGATAGTCCACAGCACGTCCGGATCCGCCTTAAGATTGACCAACTAGAATCGCCCTTAAGGTACTAGAATTTTCGGCACTCTTAGGTAAGAAATATGGCTGAAATTTTCTCTCAAAACTCACTTTGAATACTTGAATTATTCTCTGAAAATATGTGACCCTATGCACGTATTTATAGAGTTATGAAAAGGGAATTGGAATCCTAGTAGGATACGAATTAATTAAACTTAGAATCCTATAAGAACTCTAATTAATTAATTTATCTTTTTAGGAATAGGAATTTAATCATATACTAATTCTAATAGTTTTAGGAATCGTGCATGAACACAAACTCTCACACACACACGGCAGCCACGAGGGCCGCCCATGCGTGCGTGCGAGCAGCAGCCCACGCAGCGAGGCCCATGGCCTTAGGCGCGCGCTGGGCCTGCCTTGCGGTGGGCCTGGGCGCTGCCTTGGCTGGGCGCGCGTTTGGCTTGCTGGGCGATGGCCCGACTTCGTGCTGGGCCTTCGTCCGGCAGGCCTCGTCCGATGCTAATTTGTACGATACGCTTCCGATTAAATTCCCGGTTCCGGAATTCATTTCCGATACGAACAATATTTAATATTTCCGATTCCGGAATCAATTTCCGTTTCGAACAAATATTTAATATTTCCGTTTCCGGAATTATTTTCCGATTCCGATAATATTTCCGATTCTGACAATATTTCCTTTTCCGGCAATATTTCCGATTCTGGTAATATTTCCATTTCCGATAATATTTTCCGATACGTACCATGTTTCCGTTTCCGGCAACATCTACGACTTGGATGATATTTATATTTCCGATACGATCCATATTTCCGTTTCCGGCAATATCATCGTTTCCGGAGTATTCATTTCTTGCCTGTGACGATCTCAGCTCCCACTGAAACCAAGATCCGTCGATTCCGAATATCCATAGATGGAGTATCTAATGCCATTAAATACTTGATCCGTTTACGTACTATTTGTGTGACCCTACGGGTTCAGTCAAGAGTAAGCTGTGGATTAATATTATTAATTCCACTTGAATTGAAGCGGCCTCTAGCTAGGCATTCAGCTCACTTGATCTCACTGAATTATTAACTTGTTAATTAATACTGAACCGCATTTATTAGACTTAACATAGAATGCATACTTGGACCAAGGGCATTATTTCCTTCACATATGCATAAGAAAAAGTTGAATATACTTTGACTTGCGCTTTTTCTAACCAAAAAACCTCAGTCAAAGTGGGGGCTTATAGCGGGTATATACACTTGAAAAAATGGGTAAATTTTTGCTAGAGTCAGCATGTGCATGAGCAAAAGTTTAATATACTTTGACTTGCGCTTTTTCTAACCAAAAAAACCTCAGTCAAAGCGGGGGCTTATAGTGGGTATATACACCCGAAAAAATGAGCAAATATTTTTTTTCCATTTTACACGCATACATATAGCCACAAATTCAATCCAATCCTTGCAAAAAAGCCAAGATTCAAATATTCAAACCATACAAATCCAAATACAACTACAAACTTTCATACAAAGTTCCACATACAAAATCCTAACCAAGGCAAAGCTCGGACTCGCTACTATGCAGGATCAACCCGAGTCATCATGAACCACAGGCTCGGTCACTGGCACCTTGTTCCTGTTCCGGCTCACATACTGCTCCAGCTCCTGGTCTAGCTCTGTCCCCGGGGTAGCAGGCCCCTGCTCTGAAATACGAAGAGTACCAGAATGCTCGCTCCTAAATGAACACTAGGGGAAGGCATGAAAGGCATCTGGCCGCCTGTATGTCCAAAAGAGTACGAATACCAGCCAGGCCGAGCAAGAGTATAGGGGACATCTACCCTACCAACATCCGAATGCCTCTAACGAGAAACAGCACTAGGACCTGCGCCCTGATCTAAGCTCCGCCCGGTCTGCTCTGTCGAAGTACTCACTAGGGGACTCCTTTCCACGGAATCCCTGCGACCTCGACGACGCTCCTATACAAGATTCAAAACTCAAGCATCAGATATACATATATAATTTTCAAGAGTACAAACACCTCATAGGCAACAAACTCACCTCTCTATCCTTGCCAGCAAGCTTCTTGGGCAGATTGACACAATGCCTCTTGAAAGAATCAATCACGAGCATCCAGCGACGCACTCTCGACCGAGGCGCCTACGTACAAATTTCAAGATCAATTTCTAAAGATAAAAAACTATAACCAATTTCAAAAAGTACAAAGGCACTTACAGCTGCATAGTACTCCGGTAGGGCATCATGCGCCATCCGATGTGGAGGAGAAGCCACAGGAACAGTAACCTCCACCTGCTCCCCATCCGAGTCCGCATAGCGGAGAACCCTGTCAGCGTAGGGAACATCCTCTAGGTCGATCGCCTCCTCCTACAAGCACATATACAATGATCCTGTTATACAAGAATACAAATATACGAGAATACAAGATTCAAATCCAAAAACTCACTGGCGGTACAAATCGAACAGGTAGAGCGAGTCTCTACAAGAGGTCTTCATAGCGGCTTCTCTTATCCACAAAGTTCTCCCACGGGAGACAAATAGACTCACCCCAGCCTCCACAGCCTCCGCATTCAGTCGGACAACCTCGACAATCTTTGCCAGCATGGACTCTGGAGGATCCATAGTGTCAGAACATGCCTCCTGCAGTATGTTGAGGAGTCACCCACTCACCCAAATACCACATGGAGCGATATACCCCCGGGAATAGCACCCGCCGTCTAGACAAGTAATAGCCCCGCATGGATGAAGGAGGTGTAGACGCATTATCAAAAGGACGCCAGACCACCTACAAGATAGATAACTCAGTCAATATACAAAGTACAAAGAAAATAAAAGTCCTGCACAATACAATAACATACATGTCCAACAGGAAAAACCCGCAAAGCCCTGCGGAAGGTCGCTAAAGTCAAACTCCTGCGCTCCGCTCCTTCCCAAGAGGCAGCAAACGGGTAAGCCGCAACCCTGGGGAGAGCCGGCGCCAAGCTCGAAAAATGCTCATACGCCCAAATCTTCAAAAGCAAGCAAGGCATCAGTCTGTCTTATGCATACAAAATTCAATATACAAAATTCAACATACAAAGTACAAAATACAAAATACAAGGAGTCCCAAATACGTCCAACACTCTCCACAAAGCAGCAACACTTGCTGAACTCTCCTGAGCAGTCCGGGAGGCGTTCTTCATCTCGTACAAAAGGTGGCCATACGCCAGACCACCCCATTTGAGGCCTGAAACATCTCTCAAGTCACTCAAAGACTTCAGAAAGCCCACCAGCACGCGACTATTCCTGCCCGGGGTCACTACTCTACCTACAAGAGCCAGGAGGAAAATTCGAACCCTCTACTCCGCTGATATGCCGGTCATACGAAGTCCAGCAATGATCACCTCCACAGAAGTATTTGTGCCATGTGTGGTCAAATCAACAACAGGGGCAATCTAGTCCTTGACGCCCTCCGACTGCCATCTCCCTCTTTGAAAAAGGGAGGCCGGTAATCATGGCAAACTCGAAAGAGGTAATGGTGATCTCCCAAGACCATATGAAACGTGTTGGTGGTATTCCACCACCGCTCTAGCAAGGCATGTGTACGGGCTGTGACGCCCGTCTTCCCTCGGAAGCCTCTCGTAGCCTCCCAGAAGGGAGCAAAGCCGGTCTGATCCCAGATCGCCCGAGTCTCCTTGACGTCAAGAATGGTCGGAGAAATGGTCCAAAGCTCCTCTAAAGACAAAAAGGCGCGCATCCCCTCCCCATCAGTCTACAAAAAGGGCGGATCAGTTCAAACCTATACAAGTCCAAATAGCAAGTTCAAAGCAGAGTACAAAGCATACCAAGCCGGCGCGTGGCCGCTGAGACAGGTGAAACTCCGGGTGGAATGACAGGTCTGAGGACCTCCAACCAACACCCTCAAAAATGGGTTTTCCCCGTGGTACCATGCCAGGAGGCGGCACATTCGCCTCATCCGCTTCATTATCTGAAGCGTCTTCCATAGCCGCTCAAACAATCGAGCATTCGACAAGCTTCCTCCGAGTATGACGAGACATACTAAAACATTCAACATGCAAGAAATCAACATCTAGACCTGGGGGCTATCTTACACTAGTCCGTACAAAAATCAAGATACTAAGAATCCCCAGTGGCAGTAAAAGTTTAGCCACGGACCTCTACTTCAAAAAGAGATCTACACCAACGCCTAGGCTATCCATGCCAAAGCAGGTTTTCAAGTTCTACACCAACGCCTAGGCTATCCACGCCGAAGCAGGTATTCAAAAATTATACAACAACGCCTAGGCTATCCCATCCTACTCTCCTACAAGACCCGACAAGGTCACCAGTGGAACCACTAATTACAAATGGTAAGTATAAAATTCAAAATACGAAGTTCAAATTCTACAAAGTTCCAACAGTTCAAGTTCAAGTGGCTACCAAATAATTTTCTTCCTACAAGATACAAGAAGCCTACTACTATACAAGAACAACATAAACAAAAACATTTAAAGTACGAAAAATCCTACATGCAATCCTAAAGTAATTTCATAAGCAAAAAACATGAAATACTTACATGGGCAAGGATGGAAGCAAGACAAGAGCAATGAAACCAAAGGGAGAGAGCAATCGAACTTTGAGAAAACAAGAAGGAAACAAATGAATGTGCTCCTACAAGGGCACGGCGGGGGACTTTATATAGCCAAACCCTGCGCTGGGCGTGGGTCCCTACGCCAGGCGCAGCCCCTGAGCTATGCGCGGAAGAATCTGGGCGCGGTCATCCGTGCTGATTGCGCGCGCTTTGCAGCTACGGTTTTCAGCACCAGGCTTCAAACATCAAATCATACTACCTTCCGACGAATACTGGTATACATCTGTTTCTCCAACATTGACAGATAAACATCTAAAGAATACAAAGCCCGAAAAATACAAGGATTCAAGCGTTGACTCCCAACTGACCCAAGCTCCAAGTAAGTCAACCCAAATTTCAAATTGTCAAGAGTCAATAAAAAAACTCTTTCCCCAGTGGACATATCCTCATCGGATCAAATCGGGGTATTCCAACATTCAAAAATTCAAAATCCAAAATGCAAGATTCATGATTCAAAGTTTTCCATGCCAACCTCCGTTCTAAATAAAAGGCGGACAAGCAATACAAGTACAAAAATCAGAGTCGTCACAACCGCACGGAGGTAGACTCTATCCTTTTTCCTAACGCATGTCTTGTGCAGGTATCGACGTACAAAGAATGGTCTTGATCGCAGAACATCTTGACCGTTCTCCGTCCCTATTCGAAAACTTTGACTCTCGCTTTCCTAACCGGATGCTCAGTCAAGTGGGGGCTTCTGTAGACACCGAAATCGTGTCTCCCCTAACGGGATGATGAAAATACTATTATCCTAGCTAGGTGGGTTGGTACAACTCCGTGCGGAAGTCCAAATTGCTAAAATATATTCCAAAATCCGAAATCCAATTCCCAAGCCCGTTCCCATTATGGAACTAGGTACAAAATTCAAATTCCAAAAATCAATTTCAAAATCCAAACACAATCTTACACAATGGACCTCTCCATTGGTCTTACAAGGACTTTTCCAATTAAATGACATTAAGAAAACCAAATTTCGGCGCCGACCCACAAAACCGAGCATGTCGGGCCCCGTCCCGTTAAACCGAGTTCAAATACGAAATAGATATTCAACACAACTTGTTTTTAGACGCAAATCAAGTCTTAATCCCCAAGCAATCACTACGTGCCAAGGTCGTACCAAACCGTACCAAGGTACAACTATACAAGACAAAAGCAAGGACGACGTCATCGTCCTTGCTTTGGCGGTTTCTGGGCCACGTCACTTGCGCCAGGCGCAGGCCCTCCGCTAGGCGCAACTGGATTTTGGATTTTAGCCGCCTAATCCCCTATTTAAACCCTGGATTTCCAAGCCGCGGGGAGCAAATAAAAAACACATCGTCGTAATTTCAAAATACGATCTCAAAATCAAATACAAAAATCAAATCCTAAACAACAAATTCCTATACAATTTCAAGCATTTAAGCAATTGGGAGCACTAATCGGAGAGCTATCCTAACCCTAAATAGGTAATTACGAATCCCTAATCAAATCTACAATGCTTTTTACTCTTCTACCTATCTAAATACAAAATCCAATGATGCTATCATTAGGGTTCATACCCTTGATTAACTAGGAAAATGATACCAAAGGTGTTGTCTTTGGGAGGTTTCACTATTGAAATCCTCTCCAAATGATTGTCCAAAACACCACTTCAAATATGTCCTACAAGATTCAATCTTTAATTCCAAAAATTATTAGTAATGTTGACACTTTTTCTCTCAAAAGTGTTACTTACAACAATCACACGTTTTTACAAAATCAAAACCTTTTCAAAAAGTTCAATGATGTTTAGAAAAGTGCAATCCCTTTTCTAAACTAGAACCCATGAATGTTCATCTTTCATGATTCAAATACAAGTTACATTTCAAGATTCCATGATGTTTAAGGTTGTTTGTAATCACTTCCTTAAACTAGAATCAATTTCAAGTTATTGAGCATATTAAAGGTGAGGCCTTTTTAACATTAAAAGGTCTAACCTTTGAGATTAAAGATTCCTCATTTCCATGTTCAAAGTTCAATATTCAAGTTCAATATTCAAGTTCTATTTCAATAACCAAAATCAAAGATGCTTTATGATGGGCAACTCATCTAAAGTTGAGATTTTTAGAATTGAATCCGTGTCGGGTGCACTTATTATTAAGTAGTCGTTTGGCGTTCGGATCTCAAATGCAATAATACAATTTCAATTCCGCAATTTCAATAACGCATTTCAATTCCGCAATTTCAATATCGCACCTTTCAATAACACATTTCAATATCGCACCTTTCAATACCGCATTTTAATATTGTACCTTTCAATATTGCATTTCAATATTGCACCTTTATTCTTGCAATTTCAATTCCGCACTCTTTACTCACCTTATTTTTAAGGTTATGTGGTTTTTTACGCACTTTCAATTATTCCTTTATTTGTGATGATGCATTACTTGTTTATTGCTTTCATCATCTCACATGCTAAATTCAATAATATACAAAAGGTTACGTCACGCTTAACGAAGATAATTCTTGGATAGACCGGCCTTAGGTTCCTTTAATTAACTTTAAAGCGAAGTGATCACATACAAGTAGCAATTTTCTTGTCCTAAATGCATGTTCAAACCAACATAGTGTCATGACTAGGGTTATCTGAAAACAATCTTTGTCTTGCACTCGAATGTATTTCAAAAGCTCGCAAAATAAGCATCTCGTTCCCTTGCCCGGATCTCACCCATCCGTTTCTAAGATTCAATGCCTTATCCACAAAGAGTCAACTTTGCTCCTTCCAAACCGGACCCTTAAAAATTGTTTGGTGGCGACTCTTTCAAAATTCAAAATCTTTCAAAACCCCGTAGGGAGATCAAAACGTGCAAAAAAAACCCGCTACACCCGTGTTAGTAAATGTCCCCCGAATTCTCAATCTTTGCTACGTTGGATGTACGTTGAGGGATCTCCACACCAGGGATCACAAGGGAACCTATGTCCGTTATGAATCAAATATGTTTAACACTCCAGGCATATCACGATAACCGGGTTTTGTCAGTTTTCTTAAACTAAATGGCGACTCCTACAGACTAGTAAAAAGAAGCTAACGCCCACAGTTAGTTCCTATTTACTTAATATGCTTGCCATATCTAGAGGGGAAAGTCGTGCGGGCCGTATACTCTTCTAGAGGCGCCCCTTTGTGTTTTTCGACCCCCTCACAATATGGAAGATGGAAGCACTCACCAGATTCATCAGTAAGTCTGCGGATAAATCTCTCCCTTTCTTCCAACTGTTGAAGGGGAAAAGGGAGTTCAAATGGGGAAACGAGCAGGAGAAGGGTTTTGGAGAAGTGAAAAATCACCTAAAGAACCTCCAAACCATTGCAAGACCAGAGGAGGGAGACCTGCTGCAACTATACATCTCCGCCTCTCAAAAGATAGTGGCAGCAGCCCTGGTGTTGGAGAAGAACAAATCTCAACAGCCGGTGTATTTCGTTAGCCACATACTCACTCCAGAAGAGCAAAGATATCCTTTAATTGAAAAGATGGCTTTTTCCATTATGATAGCTGCTAGAAAATTATAGCCATATTTCTATTCTCATAAAGTGCATGTACTGACCAACCAACTTCTGGAAAAGTCATTGCAGAGGCTGGATACTTCTGATAGATTGTTGAAATTGGCGGTCGAGTTGTGAGAATATGACATTGAATATAGACCTAGAACTGCTATAAAGGCACAGGCACTGACAGATTTCATAGCCGAAGCTTCTTATGAGGACAATGGTAGAAGCCTTTGGGAACTTGGTAGATCTCAGCAGACAACACTGCTGCAGTCACAGGTTCTGGGGCAGGTATCATCATGACCTCACCAGAGGGCAATGTCTTTGAATATGCAATAAAATTCAAATTCAAATCCTCCAACAACGAGGCAGAGTAAGAGGCTTCGGTTGCAGGGATTCAGATGTGTAAAGTAGCCGACGCAAAGAAAATCATATTAAAAACAAATTCACAGTTGGTAGCTAGCCAGTATAGGGGTGAGTATGAAGCCAGAGAGCCGTCAATGCAGAGGTATATAACACTAATGAAGGAGGCAGTGGCCTAGTTAGAAAGCTTTGAAATTCAGTTGATCCCCAGAGCAGAGAACAATGAAGCTGATGCTCTATCGAAGTTGGCAAGCTCAACCCTACAAGACCTAGAAAGAATAGTGATGGTTGAAGTTCAGGAGGAGAAAAGTATCGACAACAAACCTACAGTGAACTACGTCAGTACCGAGCCACAGTGGTACAACAGTATAGTGTCATACAAACTAAGCAGAGGTCTCCCTACTGCAGAACCAGAGCAAAAGAGGGTAAAGCGGAACGAGCACTGGTTTGTCATTTATCAGGGGAAGTTATACAAGAAATCATTTTCCCTGCCCCTGTTGAGGTGCGTCTCCACAGAGGAGTCGCAGAGGATAATAGAGGAAATTCATGAGGGAATCTGCGGGAACCACATCGGAGGCAGAACCTTGGCCTTGAAAGCCTTGAGGGCAGGCTACTATTGGCCAACCATGGTGAGGGATTCGCAGGCATATGTGAAGAAATGTGATAAGTGCCAAAAGTTCGCCCCTGTCATCAATCAACCTTCTAATTATCTACAGCCCATCATCAATCCAATCCCTTTTGCCCAATGGGGAATGGATATCCTGGGCCCATTCAAAGCAGCAAGTGGGGGTAGGAAATACTTAATTGTAGCAGTGGACTACTTCACCAAGTGGATTGAGGCAGAGCCCACTAAGAGCATCATAGCCAAAAGGATGAAGGACTTTATTTGGAGGAACATTGTGACAAGGTTCGGCATCCCCGAAAGTTTACTCTTTAACCGTGGCACACAACTGACTGCACCCCAGTGAAAGACTATTGCGCAGAGCTGCGTATTAAGTTCGTGCATGCATCCGTGTGCCATCCCTAGAGAAACGGGCAGGCTGAGGCAGCTAACAAGCAGATCTTAAACGCACTGAAGAAGAAAATAGAGGACTTCAAAGGCGCATGGGCCGACCTTATACTAGAGATTCTGTGGTCCAACAGAACCACTTAAAACGAAGCGACAGGAGAAAGTCCATACAAATTGGCTTTCGGAGCCGAGGCAGTGCTACTAGTAGAAGTAGTGTAACACCCCCGATTTACTAACTATAAATAAATAAGAAATATAAAAGACTTTATAAAAATTTGCGGAAGCTTACACCTAAATCGGAGGTATCACCGCCACACTTGACCACATTGTCAAGTCCTAAGGCTTACAAAACTTAAACTATTACAACTCCATTAATAGGTGGTCTATTTACAACAAAAAAACTGAAAGGCATTAAACTGTAACACTTGAGCGCCTTTAACTTCTAATTGCAATCCTTCACGATCAATGTGCTCCGGCCATCTTGACTACTCACCATAGAGGACAAATTCCAAAAGGATCGTCGCAGGGCCACCATAAGAAAAAGACATGGCCGCAAACACACATAGCAAATAAACACACGTCAGCAAAAAGCTAAGTAATCACCTGTTACGAACAAAGACATAATGAAATAGAATAATAAAGGCTCATGTAAACAATGTAGTATGAAACTACATTAAAAATATGATCCCAAAGATAAAACAAACTTCCTACTCTATAAACACTATAGATCGTGTCTTCGATCAATTGAACCTCAAATATAATAATATGATCTTTCCTCTAGTAACTTTGTTTAAACCAATATATATGTGCCTTGCTCGTTGTTCTTTACCTAGCCTTGGACATGGGTAATTCGAATAAATAAACCAACAAGTATAAAAACTTGAAACTCTCAATAGCTACTAGAAAGACTCTCTGAGTCAATGCCACTTTTGGACCAAATCCCACATTGGAGATATTAAGAAAATAATAAAGATTGTATCTTTCTCCTCTACTAATGGTTATCCTCTCATTACCAGCATGCCAAGGACTAAGGTTATAACGTCGAGTCTCAAACCAAAAATATAACAATCATTCTCAAACCTTGATCTCGTGATTTCACAACCTCATAATATGATCAAAACTCATTATAGGTCAATACTATATGCTTCTCAAGAAGGGCCACAAGATCCCAAAATAGTATTACGAAACAAATATGATTATACTCTTCTACTCATCTAAGAGAATATAACTAATGCCCTTAGTTCCTTACAGTACGATCAAACCTCAATAATAATTACACTGATCCTTGATAAGGATAATAATATCCAAATAATACCTCTAAACCTTATACTTGACTTCCAAAAGCAACAATGACAATTATTATAAACTAAATATAGTACATTTCCCGTACCAATATCCATGATACAAGACAAAGCAATCACTTCACTCACACATATATGTATATAAAACTTCCATATATAATGGTCTAAGAAGTAGAACACTTTAACGCATATGTAAATACAATATAGCAAAAATACTGACTCAAATTACAAAGTTATTACTTACACGATTCATACATAAGACTGACTTTAATATATGATTAAGATAAACAAGTATTGCTATGTTAACACGAATTAAAAACTGGTTATAAGAATAAGAGTGATTACCTTCCGATATGATAATACCAATATCACAATATATCACCATGCGATAACTAGCGCGACTGATCAGATACTAGTGGATTCTAAATTTTTACAAGAAGTAACTAAATATAGTTCTAACAAAAGCACGAAGGAATTGAGATGATTAACAATAGAAAACAAAATTGATTTGATAAAGAGGAATAGTGGGTTTTATATGAATATCAAAATGTGATATTGGGAACAAATATCAAACTTGATTTCTCAAAGTTTCCAAGCAGAATACCGGAGACAAGAAGGCGGAAGAAACCAAAACTAAAACAAGACGGCAAAATAAATATTTAGGGTTAATGGGTATAATTCTTGTAAAAAGAGTCTTATTAAAACTAAACTAGGTTTTTAAACTTTCTAAAAATATTAAAAGAGACTATATAAAAAGGAAAAATCATTTAATAAGAATTATAACTTTATTTTGCTTTAATTTATATTTTACGAAATCATAAAATATTGGGGTATTACAAGTAGGCTTGCCTAGCTTCAGGGTGAAGTACTGTGACGAAAGCACAAATGAGCAACTCATGAGGGAATCATTAGATCTCTTGCCAGAGGTCAGACTTACGGCTGAGCTCAGGCTAGCGAGGAACAAAGAGAAAATGAGCAGGGCGTACAATAAGAGGGTCAAGCATAGACCAATGCAAGTTGGAAACTTGGTCTTATTGAGACGAACAACTGACACTAGAAAAGGCAAAGCAGAGGGAAAGTTCACAGCCAACTGGGAAGGGCTATACCAGATCATGAATGAAATAGTTCCTGGTTCGTATGATCTGATGACATTGGATGGAAGGGAACTGAATAATAGCTGGAATGCCAATATACTAAAAAACCACAATGTCTAGATAGGCAAAAAATAATAATGTACAAGGCTGGAGAAGCCAAGTATTTCCTTATGTTTTGTGTACTTGGTCAATATAATGAAAATTGGAATCACTATTCCAAAAACAGTGTGTACCGAAATAAGTAACCAAGGTAAAATCATGAACAATACCTTCCATGTTTAGTTTGGTCTGATCAACCAAACTGATCGGGGGAGAACATCATGATGTCAGCGTAGGTGAAATGACAAACTGATTTCTCAGTTTTGCTCTGGCCAAAACCAGAGCAACTAAAAATCAAAGCAACCTGCAGAGGTTGGAAAACGACAAATTGATTTCCCGGTTTTGCTCTGGCCAAAACCAGAGCACCTCAAAATCAAAGCAATCTGCAGAGGATGGAAAACGACAAATTGATTTCCCAGTTTTCCTCTGGCCAAAGCGACAAACGACAAATTGATTTCCAAGTTTTGCTCTAATCCAGAACAACTCAAAATCAAAGCAACCCGCAGGGGTTGGAAAAAAATAAATCCAAAACAAGCAAAAATAAACTAAGTATAGTGCACAGATAGAATGGGCAAAAATCGGCGATATACTCGTAAAGAATGAACAAAAAGAGTACAACCTATCATCATGGCCAGAACCTTAGCCTTAGCCCTACTGTTTCAAGGTATTTACATTGAAAACCCAACCCCACGCAGGAGGCATAAAAATAATTATCCAAATATTCATAGCAATTGGATAAAAGTGCTAGTGGTGCAGGAAGAACTAGGAGATAGCCGCCAAAACCATTATTGACCAGCCTCTAAAGTAGGCTTAGGAGCTGGAACATCTGTTTGGTGAACATTAGCCACACAAAAGTCAAGAACACCATCGTCTTCCACAAGCTCACGCCCTGCAGCTTCACGATCCCGTAACTCCCTCAGAACGAACAAATGCTTCTCTGCCAGCCAGTCATCCTCAATAGTAGACAGATCTATCTCAGGATACCTGGCCTTCAAGATCAAATGAAAGGCTTTCCAACCACCATCGTAACGCTGCGTTAGCAGCGCATATTGCTCATCAAAGATCAAATACTCTGCAATAGCAGCCCTGATATGCTCCTCCACAGAGCCTTGTATCTTAGCTAATTCATCCGCATGTTTTTTTCGGGTAGTGGCTAACTCCTCAGTTAACTCATTAATTCGACCCCAAGTCTGCTCGAGGTCTTGGTTAGCCAAAGTAAGCGACGCCCCCGCAGGACGCAGACCAACGACTTCTTCTTGCAAAGCATCCACAACTAACTTTTGTATATTAGAATTGGCGGTGGTTAAAGCAGCATTAGAGCGATCCAGCTCTATCCATAAATCTCGAATGACAACATGATTATCTGCCTGAAAGGAAACATGTTGACGATATTTACGTTGATAATAGTAGAACAAGTCGTTAAGTTCCCGCACAGCTCCGTAGGCCTGCACTTCACAGAAAATGCGATCAAGACCAAAAGAAAAATGAATCAAGTAAAACAAAAAAAATTGTAAAATAGAAGTACCTCTATAACTTTCTGACATGCCATAGCCCCAGGGGTGTATATGCCATCTCGAGGTCTGTCAATATGCAACTAAATCCCTCTGCAGATACGAACAACCAAGTCACCAACTTCCTATGGATACTGGCCGTAAAGAGACTCGTTCGCGTGAACAGTCCACATAGGATCGTACAAAGAAGAGGTAGGTTCAGGTGCAGGAAAACACAACAAGCTCTGGATTTGCCTCAGGAGAGATCAAGACATATTCATCCTCTTGGTAATTGTTATGCTTCACGTTTATACCTTCAGGAATGGGAGGACGGGCAGGAAGATCGGGCACATTCATCTGCTCCTCAATATATTTCCGCAGCATCTTAGAAGAAGTTTGAGTAGAAGTCTATTCAGACCCCTACGTAGTGGCAGCACCACTTGGCCCTTCCCCGGTGCAAATATTTTTACCTGGCCTCTGAATGGAAGGTTCCTCTTCCACCACTTCTTCCGTTTCAGTCACCTCCACCCTTGGGTCGACGTTGGCAACGGTCTCAACAGAATCCCCTGGACTCGCAACAGCATCAGACCTTTCTCCTTCCATCTCGCACGAGTACGGCGCTCCCCAACCACCCCACCTCCTCTGTTAGTCCTAGACCATCGTCCCGAAGACGAAGCAATTGCATCAAGTGCAGAACTAGCGACAACAGGAGTAGAAATACCAATGGGAGCAGAGGTAGACGGCCGAGCAGGACAACACCGGCCAACACCATGACTAGTAGAAGGTACCCTTCTAGACCCATCACAACGAGTAGTACGGCTACGAGGAGGAGGGCACTGACCGGTGGAAGCCACTTCAACATGTGTTTTTGTAGACATCTAATTTGTGTCTCCCCTCTGGGATGATGGCGATACCATTATCCTTACTAGGTGATTGGAATAACTCCAGGCGGAAATCCCA
Source organism: Spinacia oleracea (assembly GCF_020520425.1). NCBI lineage: Eukaryota > Viridiplantae > Streptophyta > Magnoliopsida > Caryophyllales > Amaranthaceae > Spinacia > Spinacia oleracea. The sequence goes on along the minus strand of NC_079492.1, from coordinate 85,353,102 downwards.
ATTCCTAAGAATATTTCCAAATTCAAAATCCAAAATCCGATTCCCGAGGCCGTTCCCCTCCCGGAACTCGGTACAAAATACAACTTTCAAAATCCAATTTCAAAATCCAAGTACAATCTCATCTAGTAGACCATCCCATTGGTTTTACTAGTCCTTTTTCACTCAAAATCATATAAGGTAAGTCAAATTCGGGCGCCGACCCACAAAACTGAGCATGCCGGGCCCTAACCCGTACAACCGGAATTCAAAACCCGAGAGAGGCTTGTTTTTAGACGCAAAATAATGCCTTAACCTCCAACAAAACACAAAACGCCAAGCCTAGTACTATTCGTACAAAGGTACAGCACTACAAGACGAAACAAGGACGGAGCCCGCGTCCTTGTTTTGGCGGCATTCACGCCACGTCACTAGCGCCCAGCGCTGCCTCGGCGTGCTGCGTCGGCGTGTGATGGCGTCTTGCACCCATCCCTCCTATAAATACCCCTCATTTTCAGCATCAAAAGATGAGGAAAAACAGAATACAACGTCGTAATACCGACATTACACCTCAAAATACAAATAAAAAACCCTTCAAAACACATACAAAATATCTAATTCAAAAGCAATTGGGAGCTCTTGCCTAAACCTAAATAGGTAAATCCGAATCCCACTCTAATCAATTATGTTGTTTTGATTTCAAAAGGATTAGCAAGTTGGTATTTTTATTATTAAAAATGCCACTTGCAACAATCATACATGTTTTTCAAAAATCAAAACTTTTCAAAATACAAAAATGCAAACTTTCAAGATTCAAGGATGTTCAAAGTTGTTTACAATCACTTCTTTCAACTAGAATCACTTTCATGCATGGAGTAATCAAAGATGACACCTTTTAATCCTTAAAGGTTTAGTCTTTTGAGATTCAAAACTCCATTTGTCAATATACAAGTTCAAGTTTTCAAATTTCAAGATCCCACCATGTTTAGGGTTGTTCATGGCTACTTCTCTAAACTAGGGTCCTTTCAAGTTCAAGCATTTTCAAGTTCAATACTTCAATATTCAAGCTTTCAAATTCAATACCTCAATATTCAAGTTTTCAAGTTCAAGTTCAATATGCAAAATCTAGGATATTTGGGTTGAGCAACCTCTCCCAAGTTGAGATTTTTGGCTTTGAATTCGTGTCGGGCGCACTTATTTTTAAGGAGCCGCTTGGCGTTCGAATCTCATGTGCCCAAGTACAAGTTTCAATTATGCACCATTCTATATTTCCATTTCAATATCGCACCTTTCAATTCTGCAATTTCAATATCGCACCTTTCAATTCCGCAATTTCAATATCGCACCTTTCAATTCCGCAATTTCAATACCGCAATTTCAATTCCGCACCTTTACTTGCCTAGTCCATTTCTAGGCAATGTGGACCTACTCCCTAGTCCATCTCTAGGGGGTCTTGTATTTACTAATTCCGCACTTTATTTAGTATTGTGATGTTTCTTTGTTTGCTTTATTTCTTTCATCACTGCACATGCTAAATATAACAAAATACAAGGTTACATCACGCTTAACAAAGATAATTTCTTGGACAAACCGGCCTTAGGTTCCTTTAAATCAATCATTAAAGCAAAGTGACCACCATAAAATTAGAGGTTCTATTTGCTCTAAATTCAAACCCACATATTCTAATCTAGGGTATATTTTCGAAAAAAATGTTGTCCAACGTACTTGAATATTTATAAAGCTCGCGGAATAAGCATTTCGTTCCCGTGCCCGGATCTCACCCATCCGTTTTGAGGATTCAAAGCCTTATCCAAAATAGAGTCAATTGCGCTCTTTCCAAACGAGACTTTAAACAATTTTTGGTGGCGACTCCTTCGAGGTACAAAAATACAATGGTTTTCTAAAAAACCGCCCCCCTTGTAAGAAAAGAGCATACTTGCGATGCGAACCAAAAACACCCCCTACAATTCTGGCGACTCCACTGGGGAGTTTACTAATTTTAATTTCGAAAATGCGGGCAGATTTCGAGCAGCAAAGCCACTGATCTGCTTAAGTACTGGATGCCAGAACTGGCGCCAGGCCTGCGCCCAACGCACTGCCTGCATCCAGGACAGTGGCTCACAGTGGCTTGTTGCCCACTTTTGCTCAACTTTCGTGTTGGGAGTTAGTATATTTTTGAATCTTGAAGGACGCTCCCAAACCTCGTGAACGAGTGCCGAAAAACGAGCTTTACAAATACAAATTCAAGTACGATTTCAATTTCAATTTCTAGGCATTTCATGCATTTTTCGAAAACCATATTGTGCAAAATGAATTTCTAACTTTGCCCAAACGGATGTGTTATACATTCGGGCTAGCCCCGGGGGCAACGAAATGGTGACTCTCCATACGGTTTCCGACCAAAGTGTGTGACCATTTCGGCGCCTACCGAAACTTGGCATTTACTTGACATTCCCGATGTCAAGTATGGAGGCCGTCTGCCGACACACACCTCCCTTAGGCGGATGTGAAAGTTTTCGCCAGATCCGTCTCTTAGTCGAGTACCTTTTTGACACCCTAAGCCGACCACTTGCATCGTACAAAACTTCGACCGACCTTAGGTTGAGAACTTTGCATGTCGCATTCATATTCATAACTAGTGTGACAACGTGCTACTTGTGCATTGTGTGGGCGTCTTTGCACGCGTGAATGGCTAACCTCGAGTTCTAGCTTTCCAAAACCCATTGGCCTCCAACTAGGAAACTAAGCCCCTAGGAGCATCATTCAAACCTCATGCATCTAAATCGCCGATTTTAGGGTCTTTAGGAGTGTCACTCCATTTGATTCAAAACCCTTAAACACGCCTCACGCACAAATTCCAAACTCAATCCAACGGCGTCATAATGCCGGATTTTCGAGTCCAAATTCCGAGTTCCAAATTCTAAATTCAATCCAACGGCGTCATAATGCCGGATTTCCGAGTCCAAATTCCAAATTCAATCCAACGGCGTCATAATGCCGGAGTTTCGAGTCCAAATTCCCAGTTTCAAAGTTCAAGATTCAATCCAACGGCGTCATAATGCCGGATTTTCAAATCCAAACCTCAAGTTTCCAAGTCAAAGTTCAAATCCAACGGCGTCATAATGCCGAATTTTCTAGTCCAAATTTAGAGTTTCAAGTTCAAATTCAATTTTCAAGTCCAAATCCAACGGCGCCATAATGCCGGATTTTCTAGTTCCAATTTCGAGTTTCAAGTTCCAAATTCAAGGCTCTATCCAACGGCGTCATAATGCCGGATTTTCTAGTCAAATTTCAAAGTTCAAAACTCAAATCCAACGGTGTCACAACGCCGGATTTTCTAGTCAAGTTTCAAGTTCAAAACTCCAAATCCAACGGCGTAATGCCGGATTTTTCTGTATCAAACATTCAAGTCTTCAAACCTCAAATTCAAGTTGTCAATACCAATCTCAAAGTCTCAAGTTCAAATGTCAAAACTCATGGCCGGCGTAATGCCAATTTTTTCGAATAAATCCTTCAATCTTCAAGTCCTATACTCAAAGTATCTAGTTCCAAATTCATGCCATCGCAATGCCGACTTTCTATTCTATATTTCAAACTTCAAGTTCGAAGTCCTCAATTCAATCTCAAGTCCTATACTTCAAGATTCCAAGTCTACGGCGGCATAAGGCCGGACTTTCAAGTTTCCAAATTCAATCCCTCACTCCATGGCGGCATGATGCCGGAGTTTTCAAAATACAAAAGTGCGCCCTTTCCATTTCAAAGTTCAAACTTCGAGTCAAATTCAAATTTTAAATTCATCTTTTACAAAAACTCTTTCTTTCTATCGCTCCCCAGTAAAAAATTCAAAATACTTCCAACGGGTTGAAAATCCCCTGAAATAATACAAGTCCAATCTTCCAATGGGTTGAAAATCCCCTGAAATAATACAAATTCGAATTCCATATTCTATCTCCGGGTTGAAAATCCCCTGAAATAATACAAACCCCGTTTCAAATACATCCAACGGGTTGAAAATCCCCTGAAATAGTACAAGTCCAATTTTCCAATCGGTTTGAAACTCCCCAGAAATAATACAAATTCCATTCAATCGGGTTGAAATTCCCTTCAAACATTCCAAGATCCAACGGGTTGAAATCCCCCTAAAATATCGACGGGTTGAAATTCCCTTGAAATAATACAAAATCAATTCCCTTTCAATCGGATTGAAATTCCCTTCAAATACTCCAAGTCCAACGGGTTGAAATCCCCCTAAAATATTGACGGGTTGAAATTCCCTTGAAATAATACAAAATTCAATTTCCTAGTACAAGTCCATTTTCCAAAATGCTCGAACGGGTTGAAATTCCCTTTAAAATAGTCCAATTTCCAATAAGTCGAAATATTCATTTTTCGATATTTCAAGTCCTAGTACAAAGAGTCAACTTCCACAAAAGAATGAAGGCTCCTCTCAAACATTTCCAACGGGTTGCAAATCCCGGATACAAGTACAAAAATCCAAAATCCCGAATCTTCGGAGTTGCACTTAGAGTCAAGTCTAGGTCTCATTCATTGCATGCATATCGTACCATGTGTCGGGAAGTTCATGTTCTAAAGTTCAAAATCATGTCCTAAATAGGTGCTCAGACTCCTCCTCTCAAAATCTTATTCAAGATGACTTCACTAGCAGCAGCTGTAGCAGAGCTCTATGAACGTGTTGAGGAAGCAGAGGCTCGCATAAGGGCTCTCGAAGACAATCAAGAAACTCTTTTCCATGTTGTGGGCCCTTTCGAGGTAGAGGAAATATTTCACAACCAAAGGCCTATGCCACACCTTGTGCAGCCAAGTGAAAACTCGAAATCTGGGTTACCTCAAGGAGACATTTGTGGGATCTGGGCCAGCGATGATGAACACATATATCAGAACCCTCCTATTGAAAACATCTCTGATGATGAATGCCGAGAAATCGTGAGCGCCGACTAGTACCTGGACCCTAAGGCAGAAAACAGTGTTCAAGTCATGACTAGGTCTGGTCAAATTCAAGAGCCAACCAACAGAACGACACCGACAACTAATGTTCCTCTACCCACCGAGGAGAACCCTCTAATCAAGAAATTGAAGCGCACTAAGACAGAGGTTAATATCTAGCAACTCATGGCTTCCTTTGTGGAGCACCGCACTACTCTTATCAATGCTCTTGTCAAGTTGAATGTCACCCCAGAAGTCACCCCTGACGAGTTGATCGGGTTACTTACAAATCTGGAAGAAGGAATCACCTTTACTAATGAAGACCTCCCACCTGAGGGGGCAGGCCATTACAAGGCTCTCTATCTGACTGTGGAATACAAAGACAAGATCATCCCCATGATTCTAGTGGACAATGGATCAGCTATCAATGTGTGTCCTCTTCGCACTGCTGAGAATTTGGATTTCACCCCTAGTGACTTTTCTAGTTCCTCCCAAGGTGTTCGTGCCTATGACAACACTCGCTGGGAAGCAATGGGAACTCTCACTCTACTACTCCGCACAGGGCCGATCGAGCAGAAAGTAAGCTTTCAAGTGCTCAACATCAAAGCAAGTTTCAATCTCCTATTGGGAAGACCTTGGATCCATGACCTCAAAGCAGTGCCATCTTCCCTCCACCAGAAAGTCCGAATGAAGGTCCAAGGAAATGTCATTACCCTGCATGCCTCCCATCCAAGGACCAAAATAGCCGACAAGGCTCTGAAATGAATCGAACATGATGACAACGACGAAGACCTTTGGGGATTCAGTGCTGAAGTTGGAGCCATCGAATCCAGAATGAATCCCATGGCAAAGCGCATGATGATCAAGCGTGGGCGCTTCTTGGGAACTACTCTGCCACCGCCCACCGAATCTCCTTTCAAGGCCCAAGGACAGACTAACTGTTGCGGACTGGGATACAAGCCAACTAAGTTCGATGACTAGCAGCAAAAGGCTAAGCTAAAGGCCCGTCGAGCTGGCAAAGATCAATTCAAAATATCTCCTCATCAACTCACACTCAATGGGAAATTCGTGAAAGAAGGAGAGGATGACTTATACTTTGACTTCCCAGAACCTTTCTATGACTCTTCAAAGGGGATCCTTTACCCTGGGTTCGAGATTTTTCAAGACTGTCACTTTCTAGAGGATGCTCCTCCAATACAAGATAAGGATACCCCTGAATGCCTTGATTCATTAGCTTTTGGTCTACTATTTGGTCAGGAAATAACCCCAACCATTTCCGAAGACACCATGGTTCAAATGATCACTCAAATCGAAGATTTCGACCCATCTAAGCTAATTACTCAAAGTGAGAAGATGGTCAATGGATGGAGAAAGTCTCTCAAGATATCTGCTCCAAATGGAAAAATGTTCAAGATTAATGTGGGCGAAGGATCTATGATGAGCGAGTCCGAGTCTGAGGATGAGTCTGGATCTGAGTCTAGCAATGAGTCTAAGTGTCTAGAACTATAGTCTTGCATCAATCAAGAGCCTCTAAAGGCCGAGTTTCAAGTCAAAACAGTCGATGTAATGATTGTTGATTTCAATAACACTTCAATTTCTACTTACTCTTCGAGTCCTAATTCAAAACACAATCCTAATCCAAACAACTTTGCTTCACAAGAAACTGAATTTGAATTTCTAAAAGCTATCGAAAATCACGAAAATAGGACGCCCATAATTGAGGAAACAGAAAAAACCAACCTTTCTAACAGCAGTGATTCAAAACTAGTTCAGATTGGTTTAACTCTTTCTCAAGCAGAGCGGGACGATCTTATCAAGCTACTTTCAGAGTATGTAGACGTCTTCGCATGGTCCTATCATGATATGCCAGGGGTTGATCCAAGCATCGGTCAGCATACAATTCTCCTTATTCCAGGTTCAAATCCCATCAAGCAGAAACTCCGTCGCATGAAACCGGATGTTTCCCTCAAAATTCAAGAAGAGGTCTCCAAGCAGCTAGAGGCCGGGTTTATTCGAGAAGCAAAATATCAAGAATGGATCGCAAATCTCGTCCCAGTTCCAAAGAAAGATGGCAAAGTATGAATGTGTGTGGACTACAGAGATCTTAACAGGGCCAGCCCTAAAGACGGGTTTCTATTGCCTCACATCGACATCTTGGTCGACAACACCGCAAATCATGCCTTACTCTCTTTTACGGACGGGTACGCAGGCTACAATCAGATTCCCATGGCAGAAGAGGACATGGAGAAGACAACCTTCATCACCCAGTGGGGCACATATTGCTATACAGTTATGCCGTTTGGACTAAAGAACGCAGGAGCAACTTATCAAAGAACATCCACATCCATCATGAGCGATATGATTCACAGGGAAATTGAGGTATATGTCGACGACATGATTGTCAAATCCAAAGAGCGACACGAGCATACCTCAGTACTTCGAAAGTTTTTCAACAGGCTCAGACAATACAATATGAGGCTCAATCCTCAAAAGTGCGCATTCGGGGTAACGTCAGGCAAGTTACTCGGATATGTTATCAGCTCTCGAGGGATAGAGGCTGATCCTTCAAAAATCAAAGAAATTCTTGAGATGCAACCACCAACGAATGAAAAGGAAATTCGGGGTTTTCTCGGCAGACTACAATATATCAGCAGGTTCATTTCAAGACTCACAATGATCTGTGAACCGGTATTTCGAAAGCTCCGAAAGAGCGAGCCCAAGGTGTGGGATGACGACTGTCAGCATGCCTTCGATACAATCAAGAGCTACCTTTCCAACCCACCAGTACTAAAGCCAGCCATGCTAGGGATTCCCCTCAGGCTCTACCTCACAACAACCGATTCAGCAGTGGGGGCTAAGCTTGCCTAGGAAATTGATGGCGAGGAGAACGCCGTATACTACATAAGCAAAAGCTGATCGAGTACGAGACCAAATACACTCAGCTCGAGAAACTCAGTATCGCCTTGGTTTGGGCCACAAATAAACTACGGCACTACATGCTCTCCCATACAGTACATGTGATCAGCAAAGCGGATCCTCTCAAATATCTATTCCAAATACCAGCACTCAACGGACGATTGTCCAGATGGTTGGTCATGCTAGCAGAATTCGACCTCAAATACATTCCACAGAAGTCTATCAAGGGTTCAGCAGTCTAAGATTTCCTAGCCGATTCTCCTGTCGAGGCAGAAGAGGAAGATTACGACTTACCCGACGAGAAAATCTTAATGACCAGTGATGACAGTTGGTCAATGCATTTTGACGGTGCTTCCAACCAGAACGGATGTGGTGTTGGAGTAATCCTAGTAGCCCCAGACGGCACTCACATTCCTATATCAGCAAAACTTCAATTCAACGTCACAAACAATGCGGCAGAATATGAAGCATGCATCATGGGCCTGGAAGCCGCCTTAGCACTGGGCGTCCAGAAACTTCGAGTATACGGGGATTCCTCCCTAATCATCAATCTAATTTTCGGCAAATATATGGAAAGTGAGGAGCGAGAGGTTGGCTCCATACCAGTCCTATCTTGAGCAACTGTTTGAAAAAATAGAAGAGCTTCGCTATACATACCTCCCGAGAGAGGAGAATCAATTTGCCGATGCACTGGCAAAACTGGCCTCAATGATCATCATTCCAAGCGACATGGCTGAAATGCCACTCACAATTGAAACACGTCAAGAAGCAGCATATGTCCATGCTATTGACGACGTCGAGCAAGACAAAGATGAACCTTGGTTTACAGACATCCAAAGGTATCTACAAAATTCAGAGTATCCCCCACACTTTTCAAGCAAAAATCAAAGGGCTCTACGATTACAATCAGCCAATTTCGTCATAGAAGGCGACATTCTATACAAAAGGTCCCTTGGCGGTCCTAACCTCCGATGTGTTGACAAGGACGAAGCTCAAAGAGTCATGGACAACATACATGCTGGAGTCTGTGACACCCACATGAATGGGAAAATGCTAGCCCTCAAGATCGTCAGGGCACGATACTACTGGACTACCCTCGAACGGGACTGCTACTTCTTTGTCAAGAAATGTCCTACATGTCAAAAGTGTGCGAATCTGAAGCACATTCCTCCATCACTGCTATACTCTCAGTCATCACCGTGGCCATTCTCAGCCTGGGGTATCGACGTCATCGGCAAAGTCACTCCAACAGGCACCGGGGGGCATGAGTTCATACTGGTCGCCATCGACTATTTCACCAAATGGGTCGAGGCTAGGTCATTCAAAGTATTGGGTTCCAAGCAAGTGGCCCAGTTCATACAAGAAAACATCATGTGCAGATACGGCGTTCCTCACGAGTTCATCAATGACCAGGGAACCCATTTTCAAGGAGAGTGTGAAGATCTATTCACCGAGTACAAGATTCAACATCACCGCTCTTCACCTTATCGCCCACAAACCAATGGGGCAGTCGATGTAAGGTTATGATACATATGACAATTCATAAATCATGCGGAAAAACCATAAAGCCAGGAAACATATTATTTACACATAATCATTTAGCATAGAATAGATGCATACATGTTGTAGCGTGCCTTCCCTAGCTGCGCCAGAACCGAACAAGAACAAGTCTTTAGGACTCCAAATGTCGTCCCTCCGTAGATAGTCCACAGTACGTCCGGATCCGCCTCAAGTTAAACCAACTAGAATCTCCCTTAAGGTGCTTAGGAATTTTCGGCTATGTGTTTGCAAGTGTATGGCTGATTTTATTTCAAAACTTACCCTTTGAATACTTCAATCGTACCCATAAATTGTGACCCTAGGCACCTATTTATAGGGGTATGGAAAAGGAATTGTAATCCTACTAGGATGTGGATTTGCTAGTTAGAACTTTATTAGGACTCTAAATAACAAAACCAATCTAATAGGATTAGGATTTTAATCTTTGCACAAATCCTAATAGGATTAGGATTTCCCGCACAAGCGTTTGCACGAGCCGTGCACCCGCGCAAGCCTTGCGGCCCATGACAGGCGCACAACGCTCGCCCACGCTGCTGTGCTCTCACGCGCGCGCCCCCTTGGCTGGGCCTGGCCTTGCGCTGGGCCTGGTCGAGGCGTGCGTTGGTGTGTGCGGCTCGCTGGGCGATGGCCTGGCTTCGTGCTGGGCCTTCGTCTAGCGGGCCTCGTCCGATGCTAATTTCGTACGATACGCTTCCGATTATATTCCCGATTCCGGAATTCATTTCCGATACGAACAATATTTAATATTTCCGATTCCGGAATTAATTTCCGTTTCGAACAAATATTTAATATTTCCGTTTCCGGAATTATTTTCCGATTCCGGTAATATTTCCGATTCTGACAAAATTTCCGTTTTCGGCAATATTTCCGATTCCGGCAATATTTCCATTTCCGATAATATTTTCCGATACGTACCATGTTTCCGTTTCCGGCAACATCTACGACTTGGATAATATTTATATTTCCGATACGATCCATATTTCCGTTTCCGGCAATATCATCGTTTCCGGAGTATTCATTTCTTGCTTGTGACGATCTCAGCTCCCACTGAAACCAAGATCCGTCGATTCCGAATATCCATAGATAGAGTATTTAATGCTATTAAATACTTGATCCGTTTACGTACTATTTGTGTGACCCTACGGGTTCAGTCAAGAGTAAGTTGTGGATTAATATCATTAATTCCACTTGAACTGAAGCGGCCTCTAGCTAGGCATTCAGCTCACTTGATCTCACCGAATTATTAACTTGTTAATTAATACTGAACCGCATTTATTAGACTTAACATAGAATGCATACTTGGACCAAGGGCATTATTTCCTTCAGTCTCCCACTTGTCCTTAGGGACAAGTGTGCATTTCCTAATTCCTTTGTCGCTTGATGCTTGCTCTTGAACATAAGGCAAGAGTTGTCATCCTTATTATTTCTAGAGGTGTTTCTCGGTTTCAGAGTTCAAATGATCAAATAAACAGATAATCATAGCCTATGATTCATCCGAGCACGTCCATGCATTTCACAGTTTCTAGCTCTCCGAGTGGCCTTGTACAACTTTTAAGCATCTCATCCCGATTTATGGGAGGACAATCCCAATCTTGCGATCTTGAGATTAGACTTCGTTTGATAGGTGATACCTGAGCGTTGCCTTTATAGCCTCCTTTTACGGTGCGACGGTTGGTCAACGTCAAAGCAACCAGTTCTCAAACAAGTAATCTCAAATCACTCAGGTATTGAGGATTTAGTGTCTAATAATTTAATGAAATTTACTTAAGACAGATTTTCATCTCTTACAGTAAAGTTTCATAGGTCTGTCCGATACTAGTCTTCCCAAAGTAAGTATCTATGCAAATGATTATGACATTGCCATGTCCACATAGTTCAAGAAACAGAACTACTAGTCATCTTGCATTCTAGTCGTCTAACGTTTTCTATGCGTCCAATTTTATAGAAAACTCCGACCAGGGACTATTTTCAACCTTTGACATTCAAGTTCACTTGATAGACATTTCTTACTCACAGGACTGGTCCTGACAGTCTATCTTGAATATATCGTCAAATTGAAGGGACTCATCATTTAATAAACCACAAATTAAATGGAAAAATGAATTCTATTCATTTATTGTGAATGATTAACCAATAATGTTTTACAAAGATTTAAACTTTAAAACTTTAAAACATTAAATAAGGATATCAAAGCCATTCTCCAATATGCCTGATTCCCATAGCTGCAGTGTGCGAGTTGTGCTTCGCCTGCGGCAGAGGTTTAGTCAATGGATTTGATATGTTTTCATCAGTTCCAATCTTGCTTATCTCGACTTCTTTTCTTTCAACGAACTCTCGTAGAAGGTGAAATCTACGAAGTACATGCTTGACTCTCTGGTGGTGTCTAAGCTCCTTTGCCTGTGCAATAGCTCCGTTATTATCACAATACAGGGCTATTGGTCCTTTAATGGAGGGGACTACACCAAGTTCGCCTATGAACTTCCGTAGCCATATAGCTTCCTTTGTTGCTTCATGTGCAGCAATGTACTCCGCTTTAGTTGTAGAATCCGCAATGGTGTTTTGCTTAGCACTTTTCCAGCTTACTGCACCTCCGTTGAGGCAGAAGACAAACACAGACTGTGATCTGAAATCATCTTTGTCGATTTGGAAACTTGCGTCCGTATAGCCTTTAACAATTAATTCATCATCTCCACCATAGACCAGGAAGTCATCTTTGTGCCTTTTCACGTACTTCAGAATATTCTTGGCAGCAGTCCAATGCGCCTCTCCTGGGTCTGACTGGTATCTGCTCGTAGCACTGAGTGCGTACGCAACATCCGGGCGTGTACATATCATAGCATACATTATTGAACCAATCAATGATGTATATGGAATCCCATTCATTCGTCTACGCTCATCAAGTGTTTTTGGGCACTAAGTCTTGCTTAGAGTTATTCCATGAGACATGGGTAGGTACCCTCGCTTGGAGTCTGCCATCTTGAACCTATCAAACACCTTATTGATATAAGTGCTTTGACTAAGTCCAATCATCCTTTTAAATCTATCTCTGTAAATCTTGATGCCCAATATGTACTGTGCTTCTCCTAGATCCTTCATCGAAAAACATTTCCCAAGCCAAATCTTGACAGAGTTCAACATAGGAATGTCATTTCCGATAAGTAATATGTCGTCGACATATAATACTAGAAAAGCAACTTTGCTCCCACTGACCTTCTTGTATACACAAGATTCGTCTGCCTTCTTTATGAAACCAAAGTTACTGACTGCTTCATCAAAACGTATATTCCAGCTCCTTGATGCCTGCTTCAATCCATAGATTGATTTCTTTAGCTTGCATACCTTTTTAGCATTCTTTGGATCCTCAAAACCTTCAGGCTGTGTCATAAACACAGTTTCTGTTAAAACGCCGTTTAAGAAAGCGGTTTTGACATCCATCTGCCATATTTCGTAATCGTAATATGCAGCGATTGCTAACATTATCCGAATAGACTTTAGCATTGCAACTGGTGAAAAGGTTTCATCGTAATCCACACCGTGGACTTGCCTGTAACCTTTTGCAACCAATCTAGCTTTGCAAACTTCAAGTTTCCCATCCTTGTCCTTTTTCAGTTTGAAAACCCATTTGCTTCCAATGGCTTGGTAGCCATCTGGCAAATCGACCAAATCCCATACTTGGTTTTCAGACATGGAGTCTAATTCAGATTGCATGGCTTCTTGCCATTGCTTGGAGCTAGGGCTCGTCATAGCTTGTTTGTAAGTCGCAGGTTCATCACTTTCAAGTAATAGAACGTCATAGCTCTCGTTCGTCAAAATACCTAAGTACCTTTCCGGTTGAGATCTATATCTTTGCGATCTACGCGGGTAACATTTCTAGAATGACCATGATTCTCACCAGATTCTTCTAAAGATCTCTGAGTTTCATACTGAATGTCATCTTGAGCATTCTCTAGAGTTTGTTGTTCGACTCGAATTTCTTCGAGGTCTACTTTTCTCCCACTTGTCATTTTGGAAATGTGATCTTTCTCCAAAAAAACACCATCTCGAGCAACAAACACCTTGTTCTCAGATGTATTGTAGAAGTAATACCCCTTTGTTTCCTTTGGATAGCCCACAAGGATACATTTGTCAGATTTCGGATGAAGTTTGTCTGAAATTAATCGTTTGACGTATACTTCACATCCCCAAATCTTAAGAAAAGACACATTTGGAGGCTTTCCAAACCATAACTCATATGGAGTCTTTTCGACAGCTTTAGACGGAGCTCTATTTATAGTGAGTGCAGCTGTATTTAGTGCATGTCCCCAAAATTCTATTGGAAGTTCGGCCTGACCCATCATTGACCTGACCATGTCTAGCAAGGTTCTGTTCCTCCGTTCCGACACACCGTTTCCATTGTGGTGTTCCAGGAGGAGTCAATTCTGATAGAATTCCATATTCTTTCAGATGGTCATCAAATTCATAGCTCTGATATTCACCTCCTCTATCAGACCGCAGTGCCTTAATCTTCTTGCCTAATTGATTCTCTACTTCACTCTGAAATTCCTTGAATTTGTCAAAGGATTCAGACTTATGCTTCATTAGATAGACATAACCATATCTACTGAAGTCATCAGTGAAAGTGATAAAGTAGCTGAAACCACCTCTAGCATTTGTACTCATTGGTCCACATACATCTGTATGGATTAAACCCAATAGTTCAGTTGCTCTTTCTCCAACTTTAGAGAAAGGTTGCTTTGTCATTTTGCCAAGTAAACATGATTCACATTTACCATAATCCTCTAAGTCAAATGGTTCTAGAATTCCTTCCTTTTGAAGTCTTTTTAAGCGTTTCAAGTTTATATGGCCTAATCGACAATGCCACAGATAGTTGAGATCTGAATCATCCTTTTTGGCCTTTTTGGTATTTATGTTATATACTTGTTTGTCGTGATCTAATAAATAAAGTCCATTGACTAATCTAGCAGATCCATAAAACATCTCTTTAAAATAAAACGAACAACTATTGTCTTTTATTAAAAAGGAAAATCCCTTAGCATCTAAGCAAGAAAATGAAATGATGTTTTTAGTAAGACTTGGAACATGGAAACATTCTTCCAGTTCCAAAACTAGCCTGGAGGGAAACGACAAATAATAAGTTCCTACAGCTAATGCAGCAATCCGTGCTCCATTTCCCACTCGTAGGTCGACTTCACCCTTGCTTAACTTTCTACTTCTTCTTAGTCCTTGTGAATTGGAACATAAGTGTGAGCCACAACCTGTATCTAATACCCAAGAATTTGAATTAGCAAGTATATAGTCTATAACGAAAATACCTGAAGATGGAACGATTGTTCCGTTCTTCTGATCTTCCTTTAGCTTCGAACATTCTCTTTTGTAATGGCCTATTCCATTACAATAAAGACAGCTTCATGTGGACTTGTCCTGCTTTGATTTAGCATTGCCCTTGGACTTTCCACTTTTCTTGAACGGTCTCCCTCTAGCCTTGAGTAAATCTTTTGCTTCACAGTCCAGTATTATCTCAGCCTTTCTGACAAGGTGAACAAATTCTGCAACTATTTCTTCTCTTGGTTCACTTAGGTATAGTTGCTTGAAGCGACCAAACCCACTGTGTAGTGAATTGAGCAAGATAGAGACTGCCATCCTTTCGCTTATTGGTGTTCCTAGTAGACTTAGGCGATCAAAGTATGAACGCATAAGATCCACATGGAACCTCAGTGGGACGCCTACCCTCTGTTTAGTGCGAAGGAGCTGAACATGTGTTTCTTGGACTTCCATCCTATAACACCTGTTGGGAGAACTAACCTTTACACCAGACATTGATTCAATCAACTCATGGACGTTCAGGTCCCTGTCCTCCGTGCTTCCACGACAGATATCCCTCAGATTCTTGATGAGCGTAAAAGGTTCATAAGCTACAAACCTTCTAGCCCATTCATCAGGGATATTGTTCAGCATGAGACTCATAACCTTTTTGAGATCCGCATCCCAGGCGAAAAATCTTTCAGGGGTCATGTCTCTGGCATAGTAGCTTGGCATGGGATGTAACAGTACATACTCAAGTCCATTGAGTCTGACTATATCAACTAGCTTAGCTTCCCATTCAAGAAAATTCGATAGGTTCAGCTTGACCATAAGCTCAGAACCCATGATGATGTTTTGATTGTTGTTTGCCATAATTAAAACTACAATTGAAAAGAATAAACAAATAAATAACCATTCACAGTTTCTCTTAATAAACTTAAATTCTAGCATACATGCATAATTCAATGTTCATTAAGCATTTTATTCAAGTTATGTGTTCCGGCAGGTGTGAATAAAAATGATTCCAAGATCCTAAAATCATTGAAGAATTAAGCACAGTTTGTCGACTTAATTCTAAAACATCTTAGGTAAGCAAAAACCTTTTGCTAATAGTCTAGAAACTATTCTTGGTTGATAGGTACGTCTAAGAACTTATTAGGTAAACCTATCGATTTTGCCACGACATAAAAGGACTCCTTACTTATATCGTTGAGTTTCGCCAAAACTAACATGTACTCACAATTATTTGTGTACCTTGCCCCTTTAGGACCAATAAGTAACACCTCGCTGAGCGAAAACTATTACTAGATTGATGTAAAGGATATCCAAGCAAGTGTATAATTTGGCATGGCACCTTTTAACTCAATTTTTAAGTTTGAAACTTAAGGCTCTTACTATGTTGGTTAGATTTTAAGTGAACTAAAATCCTTAATCATGCAACATAATCAAGCTTTGATCTCATGCATATTTATGACATATTTAAGAGCAATAAATAACTTTAAACATGCATAAGATAAATGTGATCTAGTATGGCCCGACTTCATCTTGAAGCTTCAACTTCAAAGTCCGTCTCGAAAATCTCCGTGGGAGGCACCATTTTCTTCAAATAGGATAAGCTATAATTAAACTAATTACAACTATTTGATGGTACGCAGACCATATTTGAATTGAAAAACAATTTTGGTACTTTAGACCAATTACATTCAAATTAATGGTACGCAGACCATATTTTCTATCCTATTTGGGCCATACTAGTCACTTCATAACCTGCAAAACAGTACATATGCAATATATACCATTCACCCATTCATTATCATGAATGGCCCACATAGCTGGTTAGTAAAACACGTTATGCATCACATAAATATTTGCAGCAATTAATCAAGGGCACCAATAATTTACCAATTATTCAGTCCTTATTAATTCTAATCAAGTTGTTTTAACCTTAAGGATTTGTAGACCTAATCTAGAGTTTATGACTAAAAGGGCTCCTACTTAAACCAATAAATTCATATGCTTTACTAATTTTAAACATAAAAATGTATTTCTAGTCTAACCGGAAACATACAAATTTAATTAAAATTTAAAGCTCATATAAATTTATAATTGAATCCACAAATTTAATTTATTTTCAGTCGTATTTAAATTAATTCATGATTTTAATTTTAGTAAAATAATTAGAATAAATAAAATTTATTATAATTACAATATTCAAAATTAAAATCCAAGAAAATAATTTAAATTATTAATTTTAAAATTAATTAAAATTACGTAAACTGAAAATTTCAAATTAAAATTTTAAGAACGATCTAATCGTGACGCAACATCACCACGCAACGCATAGCCATAGGCCACACGCACGCAGCCATCGCTGGCCATGTGCGCGCAGCCCATGCGATGCGTCGCATCTGTTGCTGCATTCCATCGCAAGGCATCCGAGGCACGCTTGGCCTCTGGCTCGCTGCGCGCCTGCCCTCGTCGCACGCGAGCTTGCGCTCATCGCACGAGGCAGTAGCTGCGAGTTGGCGCTCGCTGCGCGCGAGCGGTCGATGCTGGGCGTATCGCTCGTCGCACGCGAGCTTGCGCTCGCTGCGCTCGAGGCTTCGCACGCTTGCGCGAAGCAGTGCGCGTTGTGGCGCAGCTCGCTTGCTGCCCACACGCGACTGCTCGTGCCTTGCTTTCGCCTTGCCCACTCGCCCATTGCACATAGCCCACGACACAAGGCAGGGCTGCTGCCTTGTGCTCGTGCACCATGCCCTTGCTCGCTGCATTCGTACCGCATGGGCGACGAGCTCCCTTGCTCGTCGTCGCATGCCCGCACTATACAACACCCCTTAAGGGTAGCACGTAGCGTCCATTGCTTTGTGCGTGCAAGTTTTATGAGCGAGTCGCATAAAAATTAAAAAAAAATTAATTCAAAATTAATGACGAATTAATAAAACATATTAATTTCATAATTTTAGGGCGAAAAATCAAAAATTTATTAATTAATTAATTTCCGATTATCATGGATTCAAGTCTAGGTCATAAAAATTTAAAATTTAACATAAATTGACAATTTTTATGGTGGTTTTTAATCATAGGTATCTAATTAAATTATTAATTAATTATGAAAATCAAATCAATTCTAAATTATTCGAATTTCAACAAATTAATCATAATTACAAATTAGATTGCATAATTAACAAGGCTAGGCATTCAAACTTGTTAAACATATACAGTAGGTCAATCAAAAATTCAACATTTATCAACAAGAATCGCAAATATTTAATTTAACATCTTAAATTTACGAAATTTTGCGTTCGAAAAACTAAAACCTCCGAAAAGTCATAGTTAGGCTTCGAATTTGAGAATTATGGGTTCGGCCGAAAAACACTATTTTTGTCAAAATTTTAGAATGCCTTTTACATGCGGAATTGACACAAAAATCACTCGATTTGGATGAGTAACGAAGAAACTGCCGAAAAACTGCGTACGTATAATTAAATAAACGCAATTTGCAATTAATTAACAATTACGAAAATTAATCACCCCTTTTAATTCTTGCAAATTTGTAATATTTAACCATGTTTATGCAATTTAGATTATGAAAATAATAAGAGGCTCGTGATACCACTGTTAGGTTATGATACATATGACAATTCATAAATCATGCGGAAAAACCATAAAGCCAGGAAAACATATTATTTACACATAATCATTTAGCATAGAATAGATGCATACATGTTGTAGCGTGCCTTCCCTAGCTGGGCCCGAACCGAACAAGAACAAGTCTTTACGACTCCAAATGTCGTCCCTCCGTAGATAGTCCACAGTACGTCCGGATCTGCCTGAAGTTAGACCAACTAGAATCGCCCTTAAGGTGCTTAGGAATTTTCGGCTATGTGTTTGCAAGTGTATGGCTGATTTTATTTCAAAAACTTACCCTTTAAATACTTCAATCGTGCCCATAAATTGTGACCCTAGGCACCTATTTATAAGGGTATGGAAAAGGAATTGTAATCCTACTAGGATGTGGATTTGCTAGTTAGAACTTTATTAGGACTCTAAATAACAAAACCAATCTAATAGGATTAGGATTTTAATCTTTGCACAAATCCTAATAGGATTAGGATTTCCCGCACAAGCGTTTTCACGAGCCGTGCACCCGCGCAAGCCTTGCGGCCCACGACAGGCGCACAGCGCTCGCCCACGCCGGTGTGCTCTCGCGCGCGCGCGCCCTTGGCTGGGCCTGGCCTTAGCTGGGCCTGGTCGAGGCGTGCGTTAGTGCGTGCGGCTCGCTGGGCGATGGCCTGGCTTCGTGCTGGGCCTTCGTCTAGCGGGCCTCGTCCGATGCTAATTTCGTACGATACGCTTCCGATTAAATTCCCGATTCCGAAATTCATTTCCGATACGAACAATATTTAATATTTCTGATTCCGGAATTAATTTCCGTTTCGAACAAATATTTAATATTTCTGTTTCTCGAATTATTTTCCGATTCCGGTAATATTTCCGATTCTGACAAAATTTCCGTTTCCGACAATATTTCCGATTCCGGCAATATTTCCATTTCCGATAATATTTTCCGATACGTACCATGTTTCCGTTTCCGGCAACATCTACGACTTGGATAATATTTATATTTCCGATACGATCCATATTTCCGTTTCCGGCAATATCATCATTTCCGGAGTATTCATTTCTTGCTTGTGACGATCTCAGCTCCCACTGAAACCAAGATCCGTCGATTCTGAATATCCATAGATAGAGTATTTAATGCCATTAAATACTTGATCCGTTTACGTACTATTTGTGTGACCCTACGGGTTCAGTCAAGAGTAAGTTGTGGATTAATATCATTAATTCCACTTGAACTGAAGCGGCCTCTAGCTAGGCATTCAGCTCACTTGATCTCACTGAATTATTAACTTGTTAATTAATACTGAACCGCATTTATTAGACTTAACATAGAATGCATACTTGGACCAAGGGCATTATTTCCTTCAGTCGAAGCAGCCAACAAGAATGTCCAAACCATCATCATGAAAATGACTACCAATTACAAGGACTGGCCCCAGAAGCTGCATTTCGCATTGTGGGGATATCGAACTTGAATTCGCACTTAAACTGGTGCAACTCCGTTCTCATTAGTCTATGGAATGGAAGCAGTACAACCTATCGAGCTAGAGATACCTTATCTAAGGATAGTCCTCGAAAGCAAAATCCCAGAAGCTGCATGGGTACAAGCAAGATATGACGAGCTAGTCATGTTCGATGAGCGCCGGCTTCAAGCCGCTCACCATGTACAATTCTATCAGCGCCGAGTGGCCAGACATTTCAACAAAAGGGTCCGAACCCGAAACATCAAAGAAGGCGAGCTTGTCCTGAAAGCCCTTTGCAAAAGCACCATGGACCCTAGGGGAAAATTCAAACCCAACTGGGCAGGGCCATACATTGTCAAGAAGATCCTCTCCGGGGGAGCAGTCGAACTAACAGACATTGACGGAACAGAATTCAGATCTCTGACCAACCTCGATCAACTCAAGAAATTCTATGTCTAAGTTCCCTGTTCAAGTTCAAGAATCCAATTCAAAATCCTGTAAGGTAGTCAGAACTACGTCCGGCCTGATTCCCTAACGGGACACGTAGGCAACCTCATTTCGAGGCCCGATCACTTTAATACAAAAAATTCAAAATTTCCTCAATTAAGGGCATCCTAAAAATCAAATCAAATTTCAAAACTCAAATGTTGTTGTCTTTATTCCAAATGTGCCAATTCAAAGCAAAGCATGTTCAAGCGGAATTTAACACAATCACTTTTTATTTGAGCCCTAAGGCCTTCAAAGCTAATTCAAATACAAAGTCATGATCAAGTGAAGCAAAGTTCAAAAGCCTTTTCACTTCCTAAACACATCATCTAAACACATCTTCCAAACACATTCCAAACACAATTCCTTCCAATACGATTTCAAACACATTTAGCGTACAAAGATCTAGGGTCGGGCGACTATGCTCTCGAGTCTTGGCACCTTAAGTACTATCCCCTGGCTCCTCCCGCAATCAATCATCAATCTTCCCCTTGCCCAAGCTGCGGGAGAAGGAACTTGCTAGCCTTCCAAGACGGGAGGACGACGAACCTCCTTTGGACTCCGAACAGTCAAGCACCGGATAGGCCACACTCCCGTCACCTTCCTCATAGTCAGTTGATGCAGGACGTATAGCTCTAGAACCTCGGACTCTAGCTGGTCCGGAGAGTGAAATGTCCCTATGTCTTAGACCTCTCATCCATACAATGTACCCCGCAGACAAAGTAACAGGCTCAGGTGGGAACTGAATACTCAAGAAAGGTTTGGCAACCCAATACCGCCTCCAAATTTCAAGACGATTTGCATTCAGCACAACAGGTTTCGGGTTCTCTTCAATACAGTCCGGGATCTCTTGTTCCAAGCCATACTGTCTAATCACTCGAGCAGGCGAGTAAAAAACCAGCATCGAGAGGCTTGGCACCCTCAAAGTAGTAGAACCAGGGGCATGTCTCATGGCAGCAATTCCCCACCAATGAACTACCCACCTTATACAAGATTCAACCCCAGAGAGTGTGCATCGCCACTCATCCAATGAAAGCCGGCCACACAGCATGGGCCGCACAGTGAATCCCTTTCTGTTATAGCTCTCCATGTTCTCCGGTGGTGCCACCAACATGAGCCTCTCCATAAGCCAAACCTTGGGGAGTCTACAAAAAGTGCATTTCAAAATTCAACATTCAAAATTCAAATACAAGTACAAATTCAACATACAAGAAGGCTCCAGATCCTTACTTGGAGTAATACCGGACTTCCTGACGGCAGAGAAGAGGGGTCCGACTTCAGCATGTCAAGGCCCATCAATGTTTCGTCAATCACAAGCGGCATTGGGTCCCGACCATTAGCAAACTGCTCTACAATTTCTATTAGGGAGGCATCACCATTGCCAAACCCCCGTTTTGAAAAGAGAAAGCGAGCAAATATACAAAAATTCAAGGCTCTCAGGCGGAATACTTTGGGAACATCAAGCCAAGCAAAGTAGGTGACAAAGAGGGACAAATCCACCCCTCTTCCATATACAATAGCACTCAAAAGTGGGGGCTCCAAGCCCAAATACCTTTCAAAACTCAAGAAAAAGTGTTCTTCAACACTGGGCATGCATGGCTCCAGCATAATGGCCCACCCCAATATAGCACTAAATTCCTCAGGGAGGGGACAAACCTCATTTTTTCCAAAGCGGAAGACATGATGATTTGGATCCCAAGCCTCCAGCGCAGCAAGAATGAAGTGTAAATCCAATTTTACGAACCGGAAAGAGACGAGCACCCCAAGATGCGTGCCATCAAGCTCCCTTTTCTCCAATTTGCCTAGCGAACCAAGCCACGAGTTCAAGGCACTCTCAAAGGACACAGCCATATTCTCTTTTCTTTTCGAGAGGAAGCAATATGCAATGATAACAGGGAAGGATTGATGCAAGAAGTGATCTAACAATCTCCCTATTTATACAAGAGTCGGCTTGCACGACAACTCACAGGCGCCAGGCGCCAAGCCTGCGCCAGACGCAGGGGCCTGCACCGAAGGACGAGGCTGATGAGCGGCATTTATGTCGCTCTAGGCTAGGATTTTATAGAGTTTTATTATGCTTTTTTGATAGTTTTATATAGTTTTGCTGCATTTTTATTCCCTTTTTCCATCGTTGAGCTTTTCAGGTAATAATGTTGAAAATGATGGAAAATAGCTGAGATTTGCTCGAGCAGGTCCAGTGCGATCGCAAGGAATTTACGTGCGCTCGCACGGTCTACCAAGTTGGCTCCAAAGTCAAGACAGTGTGTGCACTCGTGCCCCAAATGTGTGTGTTCGCACGAATCCGCAAAAAGGAGGCAGGAACTCCAAGGGATGTAGCCCGTTGGCACCACAGAATCATGCGCTCGCACAGAATTTCCGTGTGCTCGCACGGATTTCCTGTGCGAGCACATGAGGATTGTCTGAGAATTAGCAAAGTTACAGCCGTGCGATCGCACGGTTGTTGGGCACGTTCGCACGGCACGAAGGAGAAGAATCGTCGGAGGGCCCGTTCGCATAGATGTACAGCACGATCGCACCGATGCGATCACACCTGGGTCTGCCCGTTCGCACGGCTGCACGGGATTTAGTTTTCGATTTTAAATCTCTTATTTTTGGGGTTTAGTATAAATAGGATTTTTGATTATTTTCAATGTACGCTTTCATATTTTACACTTTCATATTTTTACGCTTTCAAGTTCAGAAATACATTTTGGGAGGTTTTGTGATTTTGTTCTTCAATCTAGAGAAAGAAAATCTTTAATTCCAAGAATCAATTCAGTAATTTTCTTCAACTCTTCTCTTCTTTATGCAATTGAATTCTTAGTTCTTTAATTCTTGCACTTGCTTAGTTGATAATTGTTTTGCAATTCCTCAATACCTTGAGTTCTTGATTTCAATTTTGCTTGTTACTTTGATTTTCAGTTTATGATTTGATTGTGGAATTGAGTTTCCTATTCTCTACTTCTTCTCCTTTAATTTCATGTTAGCTAGTTTTGAACTAATGGATAGCTTGATTGTTAGGATGATTAGTGAGTAGTTTTAGGTTAGGGAAAGGGGAGAAACTAGGGGATGAATTAGGGGAAATAGATTATTGATTGTTTGTTGATTCATGTGATTAAATAATATTTGATGATAGGAAATCCATGCTAGTTGAGTGGTAGCTGAAAATGCTATTCGATTAGATTTCCGTGGAACCATAGGATAGGTTTGGCAAGACATTGTGGACCTATCTTGTGTTGATCAAATGGCGGTACCTATTATATGCTAGTTAGTTTAGTCTAGGATTAGGCGAAAGCTCTTCCGTGGATTAGACGCTTAGCGTTCCCTATCCGAGAGGTGGTGGGTTCGTCTTTAGATGCCATTTGCCTAATCACCATTTCGTTGCATGATCACCATTGCTAAATAGTTGAATTGATTTCCCCCGGTTTCCCTAGGCTATCCCCGACTCCCTAACGTTTCCCTTTCTTGATTCAATTTTACATAGTTCTTTATTTGTTTTTAGACTCTTAAAAAGTGACAATTCAAAACAAATCTTTGATCGAACTAGATTGACTTCCAACTCAATAATTCACCATTTCTTTGGGACGATCCCTTTGCTTACCGCTTGCCGGTAGTTGAAGTGGTTTTATAAATATTGTTTGCATAGGTGGTTTTCAATCAACGACGGAAAACACGCCTATCAAAATGGCGCCGTTGCCGGGGAACGGTCGTTGTTATTGAGTTTAGTTGAAACTAGTTCATTAATTGAAAATAAAAAAAAATTCATTCTTGCTTTAGTTTTTCCTTTGCATTGCTCACGGTTTTCTTGAGTGTTTATGCTTGATAGGGGACGTGCTCGTCAAAGGATCCTCCATCCTCTTGACCATGAATTGGAAAGGACATTAAGGAGACTTAGGCGTGCTCGTTCTAGCTCGTCAAATCATAATCGGTTTGAGGCTTTGAGTGTTGACACGGAACAAGAAGTGAGTGAGCAAGCTAGTGAGAACATGGCTCTTCCGGTTAAGAACTTGGGAATACCGGGAGCATTTGAAGCTACGTGTGGGATTCAAGCACCAACTACATGTGCTAATAATTTTGAGATCAAGCCCGCCTTGATCAATTTGGTGCAAAGTCATCCCTTTTGTGGGAAAATCAATGAGTCGCCTCACGAGCATCTCAAGCAGTTTGAGCACTATTGTGACACAATAAAACACAACGGTGTAACCTCGGATTACGTGAGGTTGACTTTGTTCCGCTTCTCTTTGCTTAGGCGTGCTAGTGATTGGCTTGACAAGGAGGTCAAGCCCAACTCACTTTGCACATGGAACAAAGTAACTAGTGCCTTCTTGAACAAGTTCTATTCTCATGGGAAGACGGCGGAGTTTCGCCACAAGATTCAATCATTTGAGCAAGGGCGTGATGAATCGCTTTTCGAGGCTTGGGATCGATTTAAGGAGTACCAAAGGGAATGCCCTCATCATGGGATTCCCAAGTGGTTGTTGCTACAAACCTTTTACTTAGGATTGAGTTCAAGCTCGAAAACAAGTCTAGATGCGGGCGCGGGAGGCCCCATTATGAACAAAACGGAAGATCAAATTGAGGAGATAATTGAAGATGTAGTTCAAAACTACCAATCTTGGCATGTAGGTGAAAGAAGTTATGATGGGAAAAGTAGGAATGAGGATGGTAAGGGTTCGGTGTACGCCATAGAGCAAGCACGGATGATAGAGAAGCTTAGCTCGCGATTAGAGAATCTTGAAAATACACCATTTGCGGGAAGTGCAGCAAGCAAGCCTCCATCTCCGTCCACAATTCCACCTCCTTCGGCAACTCTTCTCAATAAGGGGAAGGGCAAGGTTAGTTCTTATGGCTTAATGCCTCCGGGCACATTCTTTTGTGAAAATTGCCAAGACTATAATCATTCCCCCGATGCATGCCCTTTAGTTCATAATTTGTCATTTGTGGATTATGGCCCTTCGTATGAAGGAGAGTTTGATGTAGAGTATGCTAATGCCATCAATGAGAGGTCTAGGAATGATAACCCTAACAATCCTAATTTTGCTAGGCAACCTAGAGGGCCCTCCATGTATGGTCCCTACCAAGGCTATGGCCAAGGAAGTGGGTATGATAACCAAGGCCGAGGTGGCTATAGAGCACAAGGCTATCAAAGCCAAGCGCCCTACGGTCAATCTCAAGGTTTTGGCAATCAAGGCCAATATAACCAAGGGGGTTATAATCCCAACCATCAAGGTGGAGGGGGTTATAACAACCCTTATGGGCAATTTAGGGGTGCCTCAAGTGGGGGTTATCCTTTGAACTCGGGAGTTCCTTATGGTGCATCTTATTTGCCACCTCCCGGATTCAATGGACCGAGGACCTTTGGCAACCAATATCAATCCTACCCAAGTGGTTATGGAGTTGCACCTCCACCACTCCCACCTCTCAATTCAAATCTTGAGGCTCTCATGGAGTCGTTTGTGGGGGCGCAAGCCAAGAAAAACGTTGAATTTGAGGATGGATTTAAACAATCCAATACTCATCTTAAGATGATTGAGACCCAACTAGCTCAACTTTCTAGCACCATCAAGGAGCAACAAGTGCACACAAGTCTCCCACCCCAAGGTCAACCTCCTAAGCAAATGTACGCAATTGTGACAAGGAGTGGGAAGACTTTAGATGATGGTGTTACGCATGTTGAAGCTCATTGCTCTAGGGGGGAAAGTTCTAAGGGAGATGAGTCCCTGGACCATGATGATGAGGAAGGGAAGTCTCATGTCGATGGCATGAGTGATGGTGATAAGTCGAAAGAGACTACCCTTCTTCCTCTCCCAACTCCTACTCCCCTCTACCCTCAAAGATTTGCCGGTAAGAAGATGGATGATTAATTACACAAATTCTGGGAAACCATTAGCAAACTTTATGTGTCATTATCTTTTACCGAGGCACTCAAAAAAATGCCCCACTACTCAAGATTCATGAGGGACATTCTTAGTGGAAAGAGAGGGTGTGAACCCAAGGAGACCGTTCAACTCACGGAGAGTTGTAGCGCTCTAATTCAGTACTCCTTTCCCCCAAAACTCAATGATCCCGGGAGTTTTTCTATCCCTTGTAGCATTCAAAAGCTAAAATTTTAGAATGCTCTTTGTGATTTGGGGGCAAGTGTGAGCATCTTGCCATATAAGATTTTTGAGAAGCTTAATCTTGGTGATCTCTCTCCTACCGCTATGTCATTGCAACTAGCCGATCGATCGGTTATGTTTCCATTGGGTAGGATTGAGGATGTTCCCCTCGTGGTTGGCAAGCTTACTTTTCTTGTTGACTTCGTTTTCTTGGACATCGATGAGAATGCCCACACCCCCATCATCTTGGGAAGGCCATTCTTGGCCACCGCGGGTGCTATTATCGATGTGCAAGGGGGACTTATCACCTTGAAGGCGGGAGATGCCAAAGCTAGTTTCAAACTTATTGTTGATAATCAATGTTGCCCCAAAATGAAAAGTTGCATGAAAATCGACACTCTTGCTTGTGTTGAGAACAACCACACTTGTGCTAATTCTTCTAACGATTTTCATGTTTCTAAGTGTGCTAATAAGCTTGTTAGGTCCTCTCTCGGTGAAAAGGAAGTCCATGGAGACCCAAAGGCGCTTGGTGATGAGTTTGATGATGTTGTAACCGTCCCCGAGTTATTTGAGATGCATGATGAAGATGTTAATGGAGCTAAACACTCCAAGGTGTTCCATAGGTCGGCTAAGAAAGCCAAGCAGTCCAAGAAGGTCAAGAATCCATCAAATCCCAAGGAGGGGCATCTTGGTGGATCGTTTGGTTTTCGCCTCTTGAAAGGGGGTATCGGTAAGATCTTTGTGGCCAAAGGGGCAAAGAAGTTCATGGTGACTAGTGTTGACCCAAAGTTGGTCGTGTTCGACTCCCCTTGACCTTCTTGAGGGGGGGGGGGGTCCGTCAAGCTAATGACGTTAAACGAGCGCTACCGGGAGGCACCCCGCGGTTTTTGAGCATTATTTTGGTATGATTATTTGCGGTGGGTTCTCACTTTCCACCTTGTGCCTTGTCCATCCATTTTTGGTGAGTTTGTTCGGGCTTTAACGGTTCTTTGCGGGACTTGCTCCCACGATACTTCCGGTAACATCCTTCTGACTCTTATGCATTCTTTTGGGGGCGGGCATATATCATGTTGGGGCATTTGGTTGGATGGGTAGTTGTGCCCCTCCTTGCTTAGTTTTAGGCCTTGAGGACATGGCCTAATTCTAGCTTGGGGGGAGTTTTGTTTGTGGATACCTACTTGTTGATGCTCATTGCTTTGAAATCATACCATTAGATGCTTGCTTCTTTGTTTTTTTTTTGTTTGATTTTTAGTTTCTCTTCTTTTTCTTTGTGTTTGTTTCTTTTTGTTTCTTTTTTGGTGAGTTTTATTATTTTCTTCCTTTTCTTTTTGTTTTGATTTCTTTTTCGTCAAGGCAAGTTTTCTAGGTTTTCTTAGGCAATATTCTTGATTGGGGCATATAAAATTGGAGCTTGTAGATTAGAATGCTTTTATTCCTAGTTGGTAGATTTTTACACGGTTCTTAATGTCTTGGGTCAAGTCTAGGATTTGGTGTCAAGAAAGTTGGTTGAACTTAGGGTAGCATGCGTCATGAACTCTTGGCTTGTGGTAAGATGGTGTTGAATTCTCTAGTGATTTGAAGCCGGAGAGAATGGTATTTGCTCCCTTGTGAGATTCATGTTCAAAAATAAGCCCAAACACATATACATTCATTGAGTGGCATGGATCCTTAGCATTGACTTTCTTATCTCCCGAGTTTGACTTTTTCCTTCCCGAGACCGCGACCGAACTACTTTAGGGGACGATAGAGGCATTTCTTTTGGTGACTATTTTTCTTTTTAGCTTAGAACTTTATTTTCTATTTTTCTCATATGTTTTTGTTTGCACTTGCCCCATTGCTAGCCATTTGAGCCTTGACCCTTCATTTCTTATGAGCACAATACAAGCCTAATAGCCTTTGTTTTGTTTTAACCCTTAGAAGTGATAGTGAAGCTTTGAGTTATGATGCTTGATGTTTTGGATTGAATATGCAAAGTTGAGAAATGAATGTTGTTTGGTGTGAATGACAAAGTTTTGGAAGAATGTTGTACATAGTGAATAATTGATGCAAAAATCAAAAAAATATAGAATTAAATTTTGAAAAAGCCAAAATTAGAGAAAAACAAGGCATGAGAAAAGTTTCAATTGAAACACAAAAAAAGAGGAAAATCAGATCAAGAAAAAAATGCAAAAAGAGTTGTAGTTTAGAATTGTTGTTGTATAAGCTTGGGGGTGCCCCAAATAAGTGGAAATGTTTGCTTTTGGTTGATTATGCTTGAGTTGAGTTCTTATTGCGCTTCACTTTAGGTATGAGCACCAAATTGCCAAATTTATTCCACACCTTACCCCTAGCCTACGTTACGCCCTAAAAGCCCTCTTGACCCTTTAGAGTTGAGTCATTGTCGGTGGAGGGAGGATTTGGTCAAGCTTAAGGAACAAGGTTGTCATGCTAAGATGTCGGGTAGCCTAATATTGATTTTTTTGGCGCCTTCGCGGTGTCTTGAGACGCTATTCTCAAAGGTGAATAAGATCTAGAGTTTTGACGTGGTATGCCCGGATGTAGGGGGATTGACTAGTGTTTGCCTTTAGTTCGCTTTGCTTGATGCTCGAATCTTTCACTCGATTTAGGACATTAGTTAGCGTGTACTCATTTATTTGATTAGTAATATTAGTGTTCTTCTATACTTGTTCCATAATAAAGCCCCCATCTTGGATTTTGTAGTTTAATTTCTTTTCTTCTCTTTTCTTCTTTTCTTTCTTTCTTTTCTTGATTTGCGTTTTCCATTTTTAGTCTTGCCTTGATTAGATTTGCTAGATTTCGATTTTGGTAAATTTTTTAGAACTTGATAGGTTGCTCATTCTTCCCTAGTTGAGTTTTGTTTGCTAGAGACTAGCAAACGCTTAGCTTGGGGGAGTTTGATGAGCGGCATTTATGTCGCTCTAGGCTAGGATTTTATAGAGTTTTATTATGCTTTTTTGATAGTTTTATATAGTTTTGCTGCATTTTTATTCCTTTTTTCCATCTTTGAGCTTTTCAGGTAATAATGTTGAAAATGACGGAAAATAGCTGAGATTTGCTCTAGCAGGTCCAGTGCGATCGCACGGAATTTACGTGCGCTCGCACGGGTCTAGCAATTTGGATCCAAATTCAAGGCAGTGTGTGCGCTCGTGCCCCACATGTGTGTGTTTGCAAGAATCCGCAAAAAGGAGGCAGGAACTCCAAGGGATGTAGCCCGTTCGCACCACAGAATCATGCGCTCGCACGGAATTTCTGTGTGCTCGCACGGATTTCCTGTGCGAGCACATGAGGATTGTATGAGAATTAGCAAAGTTACAGCCGTGCGATCGCACGGTTGTTGGGCACATTCGCACGGCACGAAGGAGAAGAATCGTCGCAGGGCCCGTTCGCATAGATGCACACCACGATCGCACCGATGCGATCGCACCTGGGTCTGCCCGTTCGCACGGCTGCGCGGGATTCAGTTTTCGAGTTTACGTCTCTTATTTTTGGGGTTTAGTATAAATAGGATTTTTTATTATTTTCAATGTACGCTTTCATATTTTACACTTTCATATTTTTACGCTTTCAATTTCAGAAATACATTTTGGGAGGTTTTGTGATTTTGTTCTTCAATCTAGAGAGAGAAACTCTTTCATTCCAAGCATCAATTCAGTAATTTTCTTCAACTCTTCTCTTCTTTATGCAATTGAATTCTTAGTTCTTTAATTCTTGCACTTGCTTAGTTGATAATTGTTTTGCAATTCCTCAATACCTTGAGTTCTTGATTTCAATTTTGCTTGTTACTTTGATTTTCAGTTTTTGATTTGTTTGTGCAATTGAGTTTCCTATTCTCTACTTCTTCTCCTTTAATTTCATGCTAGCTAGTTTTGAACTAATGGATAGCTTGATTGTTAGGATGATTAGTGAGTATTTTTAGGTTAGGGAAAGGGGAGAAACTAGGGGATGAATTAGGGGAAATAGATTATTGATTGTTTGTTGATTCATGTGATTAAATAAGATTTGATGATAGGAAATCCATGCTAGTTGAGTGGTAGTTGCAAATGCTATTCGATTAGATTTCCGTGGAACCATAGGATAGGTTTGGCAAGACATTGTGGACCTATCTTGTGTTGATCAAATGGCGGTACCTATTATATGCTAGTTAGTTTAGTCTAGGATTAGGTGAAAGCTCTTCCGTGGATTAGACGCTTAGCGTTCCCTATCCGAGAGGTGGCGGGCTTGTCTTTAGATGCCATTTTCCTAATCACCATTTCGTTGCATGATCACCATTGCTAAATAGTTGAATTGATTTACCCCGGTTTCCCTAGGCTATCCCCGACTCCCTAACGTTTCCCTTTCTTGATTCAATTTTACATAGTTCTTTATTTGTTTTTAGACTCTTAAAAAGTGACAATTCAAAACAAATCTTTGATCGAACTAGATTGACTTCCAACTCAATAATTCACCGTTTCTTTGGACGATCCATTTACTTACCGCTTGCCGGTAGTTGAAGTGGTTTTATAAATATTGTTTGCATAGGTGGTTTTCTATCAACGACGGAAAACACGCCTATCAGAGGCCACCGTCCTCTTTTATGAATCCGAGTACACACTCTTTATTGTTTCGGACAGTAGAGTACAACCTCCATTATTCAAGATTCCAAAGCCGCAAGCCGGCGCAATTTCAAGCAGTCCGGATCAACGCTTCGGGCAAATTTCGGATCAATTTCAAAATTCAAGCATTATAGTCCTAGATCGGCGTCCTAAGTCGAGTCTGCATGTACATAAGCAAGAGTTGAATATACTTTGACTTGCGCTTTTCCTAACCAAACAACCTCAGTCAAAGTGGGGGCTTATAGTGGATATATACACCCGAAAAATGGGGCAAATGTTTTCAAATTTTTTGGCAAAATTCTCATGCATGCATCTAGCCACAAATTTCAAGGCACACACAACGCATACAATTCCAAACATTCAAGCATACAAAAGCCAATCTTCAAAACATTTTGCAAACCAATTCAAGTTCAAAGCCATACAACCATACAAAAATTCATGTTTCAAATCAATACAAATACAATACAATCCAGCCTATACAAAATCAACAAAGGCGAGCTGGAACTCGCTACTATGCAGGGTCAGTCCGAGTCGTCACCAGTAGTGATATCAACCACAGGCGCCTTGTCCCTGTTCCGCCTCCTAAGGCGCTCCAGATCCTGATCCAACTCTGTCCTAGGGGTACTAGGATCCTGCTCCAAGATACGAAGTGTGCCAGGAGAGGGATGAACTCTCTGCTGAGGAGAGGAATACTGATACGACGGCGGCATCGCCATATACTGGTACGACCCAAACATCTGAGCCTGGCGCATCCATTCCATCTCTGCATAGTAAGCCTAGGGATCTGCACCCCAAGGCTGAGGACCACTTCCTCCGAAATAGTAACCAGGGGAAGAAACAAAGGGCCGTGAACTGCCCGCACCTCCAAACGAATGCCTGGTGAGATCAACATGTACAAAAGGGGAGGCTCCCCGCTCAGCATCAGAATGCCTCTGATGAGCACCAGCACCGGACCCTTGTCCCAGCTCCAAGCTCGTCCCCTCCTGCCTCAAGGACGTCTCCCCCTGGGGTTCTTTGTCAACGGATCCTGTACGGTCTCGACGACGCTCCTATACAAAATACAATTTCAAGAGTCAACATCCATGTTCGGATTTCCAGAATACAAATTTCAAGATCAAGTAAGGCACCTCTCTGTCCCGGCCAGAAAGCTTTCCGGTCAGCTTGGCACAATGCCTCTTCCAAGAATCAAGCAACGGCATCCAGCGACGCACTCTCGCCCGAGGCGCCTGCATACAAAATTTAAGATCAATTTCCAAATACAAGATTACAATCAGTTTCAAGAAAGTGCAACAGTACTTACAGAAGCATAATGCTCAGGTACAACATCATACGATCTCCGGTGCGGAGGAGAAGCTACAGGGATAGTCTCCACCACCTCTTCCCCGTCCGAATTCTCATAGCGGAGGATCCTATCATCATAGGGAATGTCCTCAGGATCAACCTCCTCCTCCTACATACAATCATACAATCATACAATCATACAAGAATACAAGAATACAAGAATACGAGATACAAGGTTCAAAAAGCTCACCGACAGTAAGAAGCGTACTGGTGGAGCCAGCCTCCTCAGGAAGTCGTCAAAGCTCCCCTTCCTGTGTACAAAATCCCTCCAAGAGCGACAAACAACATCGCCCCTAGCCTTCACATATAGTCGGGCAAGCTCTTCATCCAACGCCAGCATGGACCCCGGTGGGTCCTTGGGGACAAGTCTATCCCCCGAATTGTGCTGAAGGGACACTCGCTCCCCTAGGTACCACATGTGGCGGTACACCCCTGGAAGCAAAACCCGCCGCCCAGACAGGAAATGGGCACGAGCAGCTGAGGCAGGTACTGTAGGGGAATACAGTTAAACATAATAACATGTGCGGAACAATCCCCAAAGCCAGGAAACATGTATAAAGCACAGATTAAGCAAACTTACATTCGAAGCGTAGCTTAGACCATCGATCAAGAGATTTTCTTTTTGGGATGAACACACTATGGAGGCACAGAGAGAATTAGGGTTCTCTGTTTTCTCCTAGGGTTGTGTGTAATCTGAATTGTGATTGCCTTAGTTGGAAATTAGGTCATAAGGTTATTTACATAACCTTACTAACCGACCAAGCCATAAGGCAAGGCCGGCTAGCAAGCCCACGCAGCATCACACGCACACTCACAGCGAGCTGGGCCGTGGGCCGCGCTGCTGCTTGCTGTGTCGTGGTCTTGGCCCGCGCGCGCACACAGCTGCTCGGCCATGGGCCAGCGCTGTTGTGTCGCCTTGCTTGCTTGCCTAGCGCGCGCGCCCATGGGCCTTGAGTGCTTCGTGCACTCGGCTCGTGGGCCGCTCCTCGTATCCGCGTTTAATATATTTCCGATATATTATTTATCGTTTCGTATACGACGAATCACCGTCGTACGATACGATTTATTTGTTACGCCTAGCTTACGAATATTCGCGATACGATATACGATTCCGATGCAAGGTCGTATCGTATAATACGTTTCCAACTTAAATCCCGAAAAGCTATTAAATGAATTTCCGATTCATTTAATCCGGTGATCTGTTACGTGTCATTGGTGTGACCTTGTAGGTTCAGTCAAGAGTAAGTTCTGAGTTCAATATCCATTAAAACTCACTGATCAAAAGCATTGCTCCAGCTAGCTGTTCCGATCACTTGATCTCACTGAATTAATTGTTCGCAATTAATCTGAACCTTGGTATTAGACTTAATGCACCTTGGGTGAATGACATATTTCCTTCAATCTCCCACTTGTCATTCAGACAAGTGTGCATCCACATTCCTTTGTCGCTTAGTGTTACTTACTGAACATAAGGTAAGATCCAAGCCATCCTTATTAGGTCCAGAAGTGTTTCTCGGATTACAGAGTTGAACTGTCAAACTTTTGCAGAAGGTTAAGCCTAACCATTCTGAGCACGGCCATGCATTTTACAGTATCTAACTCTCCGAGAGGCCTTGTTACACAACAACACCATATCCTATCAAAGATAGGAGGACAATCCATTCTTGCAATCTATGAACACTCACTTTGATTCATAGTACGCCCAATAACTGCTTTTATAGCCTCCTTTTACGGTGCAACGTTTAGCTAGTATCAAAGCGAACTAATTCTCAAACGAGCAGACATAATCGCTCATGTTCTGAGGAACGGTTTCTAATCACCATTAATGAGAACTACCTATGACATGACTTTAATCTCTTAAAGCGTTCTCATGGTCAATCCGATACAAGATCCAATAAGTATCTATGCAAAAGATTATGACATCCAGTCACTCTAGTTCAAGAAACAGAACTAAGTAATCTATTTGCAATCTAATCTTCATTAGTCAATGGTCGTCCACCTTTCAATGACCTGGATTAGGGATCCTTTGTGACTTCAATATTCAAGTTCACTTATGGGTGTTTCTTTGCCAAAGAATCCATCTTGGCATCCCATTTGAATGATTTGAATCACATGGACTTATCATTTAATTCTAAACCACAATTAAATGAATATGAAATAATAAATTTCATAAATATGAAATGGTTAAACCAATTGTTTTAAACATAGATCTAACAGATGTTCTAAAACAATACTTAGAAAATCAAAGCCATTCTCCAACATGCTTGATTCCCATGGTTGCTACATTTGCGTTGTGTTTCACTTGTGGCAACGGTTTAGTCAATGGATCTGCGACGTTGTCGCCAGTTCCAACCTTGCAAATCTCGATTTCCTTTCTTTCAACGATCTCTCGAAGTATATGAAATCTCCGCAGTACGTGCTTGGACTTCTTGTGGCTCCTAGGCTCCTTTGCCTGGGCAATGGCTCCGCTATTGTCACAATACAAAGCCACTGGTCCTTTAATGGAGGGGACAACACCAAGCTCTTCGATGAACTTCCGAATCCAAACAGCTTCCTTTGCTGCTTCTGAGGCAGCAATGTACTCGACTTCAGTTGTGGAATCCGCAATAGTGCTTTGCTTAGCACTTTTCCAACTTACTGCTCCGCCGTTGAGGCAGAACACAAACCCAGACTGTGATCTGAAATCATCTCTGTCGGTTTGAAAGCTTGCGTCCGTATAGCCCTTAACAATCAACTCATCTGTACCACCGTAAACCAGAAACTGATCCTTGGTCCTTTTCAGGTACTTTAGGATGTTCTTGGCAGTAGTCCAATGCGCCTCACCTGGTTCTAACTGGTACCTTCTCGTTGCACTGAGTGCGAACGAAACATCCGGCCTTATACAAATCATAGCATACATGATGGATCCAATAGCCGAAGCGTATGGAATTCCACTCATCTTTCTACGCTCATCAGATGTTTTGGGACACTGATTCTTGCTTAGATATACGCCATGTGACATGGGTAGATGGCCTCTCTTGACTTCCATCATATTGAACCTAGCTAACACTTTGTCAATGTAAGTTCTTTGGCTTAGTCCAATCATCCTTTTAGATCTATCCCTATAGATCTTGATGCCCAATATGTACTGTGCCTCTCCTAAGTCCTTCATTGAGAAACACTTCCCGAGCCAAGTCTTTACAGACTCCAACATAGGAATGTCGTTTCCAATAAGCAGTATGTCGTCAACATACAAGACTAGGAATGCAATTTTACTCCCACTGACCTTCTTGTATACACAAGATTCGTCCTGATTCTTGATGAAGCCAAACTTATTGACTTCTTCATCAAATCGTTTATTCCAACTCCTTGATGCCTGCTTTAGTCCGTATATGGACTTCTTAAGCTTGCATACCTTTCCTTGGTTCTTTTGATCGACAAAACCCTCCGGCTGTGTCATGAACACAGTCTCTTCAAGAACACCGTTCAAGAAGGCAGTTTTGACATCCATTTGCCATATTTCATAGTCATGAAAAGCGGCAATCACAAGGATTATCCGAATAGACTTAAGCATCGCGACTGGAGAAAAGGTTTCATCGTAGTCAACGCCGTGAAATTGCCTGTAACCTTTTGCTACCAATCTAGCCTTGTATATGTATACAATTCCATCTTTGTCTTTCTTCAATTGGAAGACCCATTTGCATCCGATAGGTGTGAACCCATCCGGCAAATCAACCAAATCCCAGACTTGATTTTCAGACATGGAGTCTATTTCAGATTGCATGGCCTCTAACCATTTAATGGAGCTTGGGCTCGTCATATCTTGCTTGTAAGTCAAAGGTTCATCACTATCCAATATGAGAACGTCTAAGTTTTCAGTCAAGAGGACGCCTGTCCATCTGTCCGGCTGAAAAATAGTTCTATTTGACCTACGAGGGGCAACAACGTTTTGAGGAACTACTCCCACTGGCTCTTCTAAAGACCTTGGAGGTTCATCAACTTGAACTGCTTCTAAAGAGTTCTGAGTTCGTTGTTCGTCTCGAATCTCTTCGAGGTCTATTATTCTCCCACTTGTCAATTTGGAAATATGATTTCTTTCCAAAAAGACACCGTCACGAGCAACGAATACCTTGTTGTCTGACTTGTTGTAGAAGTAATACCCCATAGTTTCTTTTGGATACCCAACGAAGAAACATTTGTCAGATTTAGGTTGTATCTTGTCCGAAATTAATTGCTTGACATATGCTTCGCAACCCCAAATCTTCAGAAAAGACAACTTTGGAAGTTTCCCAGTCCATAATTCGTATGGAGTCTTTTCAACAGCTTTTGACGGAGCACGATTCAGTGTGAGTGCTGCAGTTTGCAACGCATGTCCCCAGAACTGTTAAGGAAGTTCGGCTTGACCCATCATTGACCTGACCATATCGAGTAAGGTCCCGTTTCTCCGTTCCGACACTCCATTCCATTGAGGTGTCCCCGGAGCAGTCAATTCAGAAAGAATACCGCATTCTTTTAGATGGTCATCAAACTCGTGGCTAAGATATTCACCTCATCGATCCGATCTTAGAGCTTTAATTTTCTTGCCATGTTGATTCTTTACTTCATTTTGAAATTCTCGGAATTTCTCAAACGATTCAGACTTGTGCTTCATTAAGTAAATATAGCCATATCTACTAAAGTCGTCCGTAAACGTTATGAAATAGCTGAACTCACCTCTAGCTTTCATACTCATAGGCCCACATACGTCCGTATGTATTAGCCCTAGTAGTTCGCTTGCTCTTTCTCCCACCTTTGAGAAAGGTTGCTTTGTCATTTTGCCAAGTAAATAAGATTCGCATTGATCAATATTCTCTAAGTCGAATGATTCTAGAATTCCTTTCCGTTGAAGTAATTTCATGCGCTTTATGTTTATATGGCCTAATCGACAATGCCACAGAAATGTGAGATTGGAATCACCAGTTTTAGCCTTTTTGGTATTTATGTTATAAATGTGTTTGCTCGTATCTAGCACGTAAAGACCGTTTTCTTGTTGTGCTGAACCATAAAACATTCCATTCAAAGCAAAAGAACAACTATTGTCTTTAAATTGAAAACTAAAACCTTTAGAATCCAAACTTGAAACGAAAATGATGTTTCTGGTGATACTAGGAACATAGTAACAGTTTTCTAGTTCCAAAACAAACCCACTAGGCAAAGAAATAAAATAAGATCCTACGGCTAATGCAGCAATCCGTGCTCCATTTCCCACGCGTAGATCCATCTCGCCTTTATCAAGCTTGCTACTTCTCCTTAGTCCCTGTGGATTGGAACATAAGTGTGAGCCACAACCAGTATCTAATACCCAAGAAGTAGAATTAGCTAGATTACAATGTATAACATACATACCTGAAGGAGAAGCAACGTTTCCGTCCTTCTTCTCTTCCTTTAGTTTGGGGCAATCTCGCTTGTAATGACCAATTTCATTACAATTGAAGCATTGCGATGTGGAAGGAGAAGCATTCTTCTTCATCTTGCTCTTAGAAGGCGCCAGATGCCCTCCGGTAGTGGACGAAGATGCAGCCTTGCTTTTCTTCCCCTTGCCTATTTTCTTGAATTTAGTGCACCTCACATTCAAAGGGTCTTGATTGAACTTAAGGATTTTCTCGCATTTCATGAGTAATTCCACAAGTTCAGAGAATGTGCTCTCTTTCTGATGAAAGAGATAGTGCATCTTAAAACCCTCATAATCCTTATGAAGAGAATTCAGCACTAGTGCAATAGCTACCGACTCTTTGATGGAACCACCAAGTCTCTCAATTGTGAAAAATAATCCAGACATCATATCCACAT
Source organism: Spinacia oleracea (assembly GCF_020520425.1). NCBI lineage: Eukaryota > Viridiplantae > Streptophyta > Magnoliopsida > Caryophyllales > Amaranthaceae > Spinacia > Spinacia oleracea. The sequence continues at coordinate 85,314,996 of NC_079492.1, read as the reverse complement.
GAGACCGAATTGATGTGTTTTTGTCCATCTTGACAGAGTAGATGCGCCTTTGTGCCTCCAGAAGTTCGACTTCTAGGCACGACTTGCGTGGGTTTATGAGCTTGAGATTGCTCATCGAATTAGCCAATTCGTCAACCCCATTGCCACCAGTTTGGCACAAGGGTCGAAAACCCGCACACTTATCCTCGAGGCTACTTAGGAGAGCTTGAGGTTCAAAAGTAATGAACCTCCCTCTCCAACTCTCAGGGATAGACTTAAGGATGAATTCCGTGACAAGGTACTTGTGAAGTGCCCAACTTCTGTACCTTTCAGGAGTCATGCCTCGCGCATCATAGCTAGGGAAAGGTTGTTCAATGACATAATGAATGCCATTAACTTTCAAAACTTCAACAAATTTCCCTTTCCATTCAAGAAAATTAGTCAAGTCTAACTCGACATCCAGAATTTCAGATGATATGATTGTTGTTATGTTTGCGACCATTTTGATTACTACAATCGAAAAGAATTTGCAATAAAAAACCATTCATACAATTCAATAACTTTGAAATAAAAGCAAACATGCAATCATTAAAGCTATTAAAACATTTCATTCATGAAAAAAGCAAAAACATGGTCCGAAATGAATGAAACGATTCCAAGACCCCAAAAGTCCTAAATCCTTAAGCAGCTTTAGCATGTCTTAAGTATTTTAAGATTTTAGGTAAGCAAAACCTATTGTTAGTAATCTCCAAATTACTCTTGGTTAATAAATTAATGCCATAATTTATCCCATTGCCACAACTTAATGCCATTGTTTTTTGAGTTGTAACCACAATCAACGTGCTCCTTTAGGACGCCTTACCATCTAAGTCAACTAAAATAGCACCTCGCTTTAGCGTAAACCTACTATCTTAGATCCCTAGATTTTTGTAAGTGTTGATTTGGAAGGCCATTTTTAAAACTCAATATTACTTGGACCTAGTTGTTTCTATGTTGGTTCGATTATTTAGTGAACTTAAAACTAATCGATTCATAGGAAACAACCTGTTCATGCAAAGCATACATACATTCATACATTCACGCATAATATATATATTAAATTGAATAAATAATTGGTGATCTAGTATGGCCCAAAACTTCTTGTCTTGAAGCATCCAATCTTCATCACCTCCTTGTTAGCTTGGCATCGTCTTGAATCTTCGTTCAAATGCTAACTTAAAGTTCTAAACTTAGAAATACTTGAAAATAATAAATTACATCAAAATTTCCATGGTACGCAGACCATATTTAAAACATTACATTCAAAGATAGAACGGTGCGCAGACCGTATTTAACTATCCCAAATTTGTCCATACTAGTCACTTGGAGTACCTGCATTGCATAAAATATATATTCTACGCATTCACCCATTCGTATGCTAAAACGAATGGCCCATGTTAATATGCAAGTATTTACGTGAGTTAATTAAAATTCACGTTCACATAAACGCGTCTTAAAAGATTAATCAATTTCCAAATTATTAATCCTTAGACTTTATTCTAATTAAAATTGAATTTAATTAAAATAATGCGACCTACGAAATAATTAAAATAATTATTTCATTTTAATTTCATTTAGTGGCTCCAACTCAAACCAATAATTATTCCGGATAATTAATTATGGAATATTAAATCAAAACTCGCGGCCCGGCCCAAACAAATAAAATATTAAATTAAAAATCTCGTTAGCCCAAATTAATGCAAATACACGAAGCACAACTAATTAAACGATTTAAAAAAAAAGTTCAATCAAACGGCCTAGGCTTGCGCCCAGCCCGTCGTGCGAAAGGACCAAGAGCACACGAGCATTTCCCGCGCGCGCCCAGTTCATTGCATCGCATAGCATGCCATCGCTCGCGCGCCATGCCTCGCCCACACGCGTCGCGCGCCATGCCTTGCGCATGCGCATCGCGTACCCGCAACCTAGCTGCCCTGCGTTGCGTGTGTGTTGTGCATCGTGGGCGCTCGACGTCGCAAGCATCGCGCTTTGCTTCGTCGCAGCCCCGCAGGCATCGCCCGCCCCTACCTTGCCTAGCGCGCACGAGGCACACAGCTCGTGCTGCTGCCTGTGTCGCATGGCACGGCTCGCATAACGGCCTCGTATGGCTCGACGAGCCATACTTCCATCATGCCCATGTTCATGTTTTTGGTTCGTAAAACGGACCAACCTAATTAAAATTAAATTTTAATTCACGAACTTGCATTAATTTTATTTTTCAAAAAAGTTGCGATTTAATTTTTCGAAAAACAACGATTTTTAACGATTTAATAAATTTAAACGACAATCCAATTTCGTAAAATTAATAAATCAAGGGCTAACTATATTCAAACTTTTAAGAACGATCGAATCAACTTTAAAATTTGAACCTTTAATTAACAAAATCCGAAATTTTACATCGTTCATAAACAATTAAATTTCTGATTATTAATAAATTGGTTTAAGTGTGATTAAAATTAACGAAACCATTCAAAATTTTAATCCAATAATTTTTAAAATTAGCCACTGACCCATGAAATTATACCCCCTTTCCCAATTAACCGAATTATTAATCCATAATTAATTAAAAATCAATTAGGGTTGTAAATTTTACGAATTAGGGAAAGGCAAAATTAGGGTTTATACTTATCGGAAAAATCTGAAATTTTTACCATAGATCAAGCATGTACCCAGAAACATTGTATCAAAATTCAAGAAATTCCGAGTAGTTTAGGTCGACCTTTTAATTGAATTACTGTCCGACACATTTAATTTTTAATGAAAAATTAACAAAAACGCCCAAAAACTGATGCTTCAAGGCCTGTTTTCGCAATTCTATTCCCATGAGTTGATCTTAGAAAATCGTTTCCATCAGATTAGGGTTTTAAAAATCGAAAAAGCGAATATTTTTGATTTCGGAACTGCCAATTTCGCAATTAATCCCATAATTCGAAAAAATTCCGAAAAATCAACAAAAATTCCAAAAATTTCGACAATGCAAAAACAATAATAATCATGCTAATTCATGCTTTGAATAAATCAGGGTCATGATACCACTGTAGGGGAATACAATTAAACATAATAACATGTGCGGAACAATCCCCAAAGCCAGGAAACATGTATAAAGCACAGGTTAAGCAAACTTACATTCGAAGCGTGTTTTCCACAATAATCTGTCAACGAACACGAACAAAGAACTCCACTTGTCGTTCCTCTACTTGGTTCACCGACACGATCAGATCCGTCTTGATTATCGTAGCTTAGACAATCGATCAAGAGATTTGCTTTTTGGGATGAACACACTATGGAGGCACAGAGAGAATTAGGGTTCTCTGTTTTCTCCTAGGGTTGTGTGTAATCTGAATTGTGATTGCTTTAGTTGGAAATTAGGTCATAAGGTTATTTACATAACCTTACTAACCGACCAAGCCATAAGGCAAGGCCATCTAGCAAGCCCGCGCAGCATCACACGCACACGCACAGCGAGCTGGGCCGTGGGCCGCGTTGCTGCTTGCTGTGTCGTGGTCTTGGCCCGCGCGCGCACACAGCTGCTCGGCCATGGGCCAGCGCTGTTGTGTCGCCTTGCTTGCTAGCCTAGCGCGCGCGCCCATGGGCCTTGAGTGCTTCGTGCACTCGGCTCGTGGGCCGCTCCTCGTATCCGCGTTTAATATATTTCCGATATATTATTTATCGTTTCGTATACGACGAATCACCGTCGTACGATATGATTTATTCGTTTCTCCTAGCTTACGAATATTCGCGATACGATATACGATTCCGATGCAAGGTCGTATCGTATAATACGTTTCCAACTTAAATCCCGAAAAGCTATTAAATGAATTTCCGATTCATTTAATCCGGTGATCTGTTACGTGTCATTGGTGTGACCTTGTAGGTTCAGTCAAGAGTAAGTTGTGAGTTCAATATCCATTAGAACTCACTGATCGGAAGCATTGCTCCAGCTAGCTGTTCCGATCACTTGATCTCACTGAATTAATTGTTCGCAATTAATCTGAACCTTGGTATTAGACTTAATGCACCTTGGGTGAAGGACATATTTCCTTCAGGTACAAGCGCATTGACAAAAGGACGCCACACCACCTACAAAGCAGACAACTCAAGCAACAATACAAATACAAATACAAGAGAGCAAAATAGTACAAAAGATTACCTCGGTAGCAGGTAGAACTCTCCAAGCTCTGCGGGAAGTCGCCAGAGGCACCCTAACGCGCACCGCTCCTATCCAAGAGGCAGCATACGGGTAAGCCGCATCTCTAGTACGATATGGCGCCAAAGTCGGAAAGTGCTCATATATCCAAATCTTTCAAGAAGCAAGCAAAACATCAGTCAAGTTCAAATACAAACATACAAGTACAATATACAAAGTACAAGGAGTCTTAAATACCTCCAGCACACTCCACAGTGCAGCCATGCTCGGATCGCTCCCCGGCGCAGTCCGGGAGGCCTGCTTCAGCTCATACAAGAGGTGGCTATACACCAAACCACCCTAGTTGTAGCTCGAAACAGCCCTCAAGTCCCTCAGAACGGACAGAAGTCTGATGTGCACCCGACTGTTCCTGCTCGGGGCCATCACTCTGCTTACCAAAACTAGGAGGAAGAGCCTAACTCTCTGCTCCGCAGACACACCTACACCGCAGATAGCATCCACAATCGCCGTCACGGAGGCATGGGTGTCGTCCTCCGACAAGTCAACAACATGGCCAAGCAAGTCCCTGGCAGTGGCAGAGCGCCACGTCAGCTCCGGATCAAAGGTCACGTTCCTCTCAGAAAAAGGAAGACCCGTGATCATAGCAAACTCAAAGGGGGTAATGGTGATCTCCCCCATGACATGTGGAAAGTGTTGGTGGTATCCCACCACCGCTCCAACAAAGTGCACAGGCAGGGCTTGATCCCCGTTCTCCTCGAAGTGCCTCCCATGGCACGCCAGAAATCAGCCAGGCCAGTCTGCGACCAAATATCCATGGCCTCCTCATCAGCACGAAGGGCTTTAAAGGCCTTCTGAACCTCCACCAAGGACTAGAAAGTACGAAACGACTGTCCATCGGCCTACAGGTGAACGAGTCAATTCCAAACCTATACAAGTACAAGATACAAACTCAAAACACAGTACAAGACTCACCAAGCCAGCGCGAGGCCGCTGGGACAAGTGCCACTCTGGCCGAAACACCAGGTCGGAAGGACTCCAACCAGTACCAGCAAAAGTGGGCGCCTCTCGGGGAACCATACCCCCACCTGGCGCGTTTATTGCAGCCGCTTCATCATCCGAAGCATCCTCCTCAGCAGCTCGAACCGCACACGATTCGGCAAGCTTTCTCCGAGTGTGACGAGGCATACTAAATCAAGTAAAGTACAAAATGTCAAAATTCTAAACTGGGGGCTATCCTATACTAGCCTATACAAAGTCAAAACAAATCCCCAAAGGACCTCTAGTTCAAAGTACAAGTTCAACACCAACGCCTAGGCTACCCATGCCGAAGCAGGTATACAAGTTCAACACCAACGCCTAGGCTACCCATGCCGAAGCAGGTATACAAGTTCAATACCAACGCCTAGGCTACCCATGCCGAAGCAGGTATACAAGTTCAACACCAACACCTAAGCTACCCATGCCGAAGCAGGTATACAAGTTCAACATCAACGCCTAGGCTACCCATGCCGAAGCCAAAATTTCAAAACTCTACAAAGCAACATCAAGGCATCTTAACCTATTTCTCTACCTGAGACCCCGCCAGGTCACCAGTGAGACTAGTATCCACAAATACCAGGTACAACATTCAAGAAAACTTTCAAAAAATTCAAAACTACAAGTTCCAACAGTTCAAGTTCAAGTGGCTATCAAACAATCTTCTACAAGATTCAAGAAGCTTAAGCATACAAGCATCATTTCAAAGTACGAGAAAATAAAAACTACATGCAATCCTAGAGTTATTTCATAAGCAAAACATGAATTACTTACATGGATAAGGCAAGAACAAGACCAAGGGAAGACAATTCGACCTTTGAGAGAGAAAGAGAGCAAGAAAGCAAGAGGTTGCTCATCAAAATGGCACGGCAAGGGGCGCTTATATAGCGCAGCCCCGCGCCGCACGCAGGCCCAGCGCCCAGCGCTGCCCGCTGCATGCGCGAATCTTCAGCGCGCGCGGTCTCCCGTGCTGATTGCACGTCCTTTGCTGCTCCGGTCTTCCGCACCAAGCATCAAACATCGCATCAGGCCATCCACCGAAAAAAACGGGTATGCACCTGTATCTCCAAGTACAAACAGATAAATATTTCAAGAATATAAAGTCCAAAAAATACAACGACTCAGGCGTTCAACTCCCAACGGACCCAAGCTTCAGAAAAGTCAGTCGAAATTTCAAAATTTTAAGGGCCAGTAAAAAGCTCTTATCCCCAGGAAAGCACATCCCCAACGGATCAACTCCGGGTGTTCAAATTCAAAAATTCAAGATTAAAAAATTCAATTTCAAAATTTTCGATGCCAAGCTCCGTCCTGAACTGAAAGCGGAAAAGTACAAGTACAAATCGGAGTCGTCACAACCGCACCGAGGTAGACTCTATCCTTTTTTTCTAACGCCTGATTTATGCAGGTACCGGCTTACAAAGAGTGGTCTCGATTGCAGAACATCTTGATCATTCTCCGTCCCTTTCGAAATACTTTGACTTGCGTTGTCCTAACCGAACGCTCAGTCAAAGTGGGGGTTTCTGTAGACACCTAATTTGTGTCTCCCCTCTGGGATGATGACGATATCATTATCCTTACTAGGTGATTGGAATAACTCCAGGCGGAAATCCCAATTGCTAAGAATATTTCCAAATTCAAAATCCAAAATCCAATTCCCGAGGTCGTTCCCCTCCCAGAACTCGGTACAAAATACAACTTTCAAAATCCAATATCAAAATCCAAGTATAATCTCATCTAGTAGACCATCCCATTGGTTTTACTAGGTCTTTTTCACTCAAAATCATATAAGGCAAGTCAAATTCGGGCGCCGACCCACAAAACCGAGCATGTCGGGCCCCGTCTCGTACAACCGGAATTCAAAAACCGAGAAGGGCTTGTTTTTAGATGCAAAATAATTCCTTAACCTCCAAGCAAACACAAAACTCCAAGCCTAGTACTATTCGTACAAAGGTACAGCACTACAAGACGAAACAAGGACGGAGCCCGCGTCCTTGTTTTGGCGGCATTCACGCCACGTCACCGGCGCCCAGCGCTGCCTCGGCGTGCTGCGCTGGCGTGTGCTGGCGTCTTGCACCCATCCCTCCTATAAATTCCCCTCATTTTGAGCATCAAAAGAGGAGGAAAAACAGAATACAAATAAAAAACCCTTCAAAACACATACAAAATCTCTGATTCAAAAGCAATTGGGAGCTCTTGCCTAAACCTAAATAGGTAAATCCGAATCCCACTCTAATCAATTATGTTGTTTTGATTTCAAAATGATTAGCAAGTTGGTATTTTTATTATTAAAAATGCCACTTCTAACAATCATACATGTTTTTCAAAAATCCAAACTTTTCAAAATACAAAAATGCAAACTTTCAAGATTCAAGGATGTTCAAAGTTGTTTAAAATCACTTCTTTGAACAAGAATCACTTTCAAGCATGGAGTAATCAAAGATGACACCTTTTAATCCTTAAAGGTTTAGTCTTTTGAGATTTAAAACTCCATTTTTCAATATACAAGTTCAAGTTTTCAAATTTCAAGATCCCACCATGTTTATGGTTGTTCATGGCTACTTCTCTAAACTAGGGTCCTTTCAAGTTCAAGCATTTACAATTCAATACTTCAATATTCAAGCTTTCAAATTCAATACCTCAATATTCAAGTTTTCATGTTCAAGTTCAATATGCAAAATCTAGGATATTTGGGTTGAGCAACCTCTCCCAAGTTCAGATTTTTGGCTTTGAATTCGTGTCGGGCGCACTTATTTTTAAGGAACCGCTTGGCGTTCGAATCTCATGTGCCCAAGTACAAGTTTCAATTATGCACCATTCTATATTGCCATTTCAATATCGCACCTTTCAATTCCGCAATTTCAATATCGCACCTTTCAATTCCGCAATTTCAATACCGCAATTTTAATAACGTAATTTCAATTCCGCACCTTTACTTGCCTAGTCCATTTCTAGGCAATGTGGACCTACTCCCTAGTCCATATTTAGGGGGTCTTGTATTTACTAATTCCGCACTTTATTTAGTATTGTGATGTTGCTTTCTTCGCTTTATTGCTTTCATCACCGCACATGCTAAATATAACAAAATACAAGGTTACATCACGATTAACAAAGATAATTTCTTGGACAAACCGGCCTTAGGTTCCTTTAAATCAATCTTTAAAGAAAAGTGACCACCATACAATTAGAGATTCTATTTGCTCTAAATTCAAACCCACATAGTCTAATCTAGGGTATATTTTCGAAAAAATGTTGTGCCAACGTACTTGAATATTTATAAAGCTCGCGGAATAAGCATTTCGTTCCCATGCCCGGATCTCACCCATCCGTTTTGAGGATTCAAAGCCTTATCCAAAATAGAGTCAATTGCGGTCTTTCCAAACGAGACTGTAAACAATGTTTGGTGGCGACTCCTTCGTGGTACAAAAATACAATGGTTTTCTAAAAGACCGCCCCCCTTGTAGGAAAAGAGCATACTTGCGATGCGAACCAAAAACACCCCCTACAGTTTTATAAATTTCCTCTGCAGGGGGGTCAGAGGCTCGTTGCGCAAAATCTCCTCGTTTGGACCCAGACCAATGGTGGCCAAATTCACAAACTATCGACCTGTGCAGGAGCAGAGCAACAAATAAGCGACAACATGATCCAAAATAAGATCAAAAGCAAAAGAAACGTACTATGTGAAATAAAGGGGGGGGGGGGGAAGAAGAAAAGGAAGAAAAAAGAACACCAACCTTGAGGTTCGGTATTACATAAGAACGTGGCAGGAAGCATGTCATTATGCAAGATGTAGCTGGATGGAGGAAGCCAATTTTTCAGGGCACGGTAATCCTTCCCCGTGTCCGAGACAACAGGCACCGTCTCTAACCAATCGAATGCCTCATCTTCTTGAAGCAGACCTGTGAATGTCTCAATGCCCGCCATTAAACGTTGAGAGACAAATCCCACGGGAACAGGGTAATCCTCAGGTACCTTAACCCAAAAGAAGCGGTCATTCCAATTTCTCACCCAAGTAGGGGTGCCAAGAGAAGTCATCTTCAACTTCGCAGAGTAAAGGGAGTACCAACCAACAGAGTCTGGAGAGGTAGAGGAAGGGCGAAGATGATGAACACGTTTGTAGAGGGACAATGTCTCGGGAATGCCTTTAAAACGGCAGACCCACAGATAGCAGATCAGACCCCGTACAGCGAGGGGATGGAGTTGGGAAAGGCAAATGTTAAAGGCCTTGAGTATTTTCACAAGAGTGGGCTCTAAAGGAAAGCGGAGCCCATAATAAAGATGGTGGACATACACACCAATATGGCCAGGAGGAGGATGAGTAATGCGGTCAAATGATTCCGGAAAGACCAAAGAATAGCCTTCCGGCATGGAAAAAAAGTCATTTCCCACCCCAGCGTAGTGAAGCCTGTTTGCGCGGTTCAACCAGTCAGTGTTCAGCTCTGCATACAGAGGCCCATGCTTGCTTGTGCCCGCAGATAGAAAATGAGCAATCGAGCCAGCAGGAATCTCTTCTTCCACGTACAGAGGATACGAGCTAAGATTGGTAATGTCTTCCCGAGTCATGTCCTATGTTATCTGATGGATGTTCTCAAAAGACGCCATAAAAGCAGACTCACGACGTCTGTAAACACTACTAGAAAAAAGACATTTAACGACGAACAATTTCGTCGTTAAAAGCCTCAATTTTCGTCATTAAAACCTTTAACGACGGTCATGATGTTCGTTGTAATAGGTTCCGTCATTATTGGCTTTAACGACGATGTTCGTCGTAAATAATTAACGTTTATTAACGACGAATTACTTTTTCGTCGTTAAGCATTAACGAAGGATTATCAGTTCATCGTTAAGAATTAACGACCGATTATTGTTTCGTTGTTAAATTTTAACAACGAAATCATAATTCGTCGTTAATTATTAACGACGAAATAATAACCCGTCGTTAATTGTAAACGACGAACCGGTAATCCGTCGTTATTAATAATGACGAAAAAATAATTCGTCGTTAAATACTTATTCACGATGATAAATTAAGAAATAACGACCAAAAAATCCCTTGTAAATGTCCTTCCCAACGGTCTAAAAATTTGAATTTTGGCAATAACGACCAACTATTATGTCGTTAATATTGCAATCATAATAATATTATTTACGCTTTTCGATGCACCTACATTTCCCTGTGTAACAATATAGAAAACTATAAATCAATTACAACAGATGAAAATTTCATTACTCAAAAAAATTTTACAATAGAATTTCAAGTTATGTGAAATAAAAAAATCATATCCCCTTGTGTTTAAATTCTTAAAAAGCTAAAAGATAAGTAATTCTTGTTCAATCTAAAAGAACAAAATAAAAATCTAACTAGTTGAAATGTTCTCTTTTGAAGTGAAATCGCTTGAAAAGTGTTGTAAGAACACTTCTTTAAGTGCTTTAAGCTCATTAAGCTCATCTTTAACTGAACTCATGCGACTCTTAAGTTCATTGTTTTCTTCTTGTACCGTATCCATGCGATTGGTAAGAACACGGTTTTGTTTGTTTGTCTCATTTAACTTAGATTGAAGTTCTAAGTACCCTACTAGGTTTTGGTCTTGAATTTCTTTAAGGGGTTATTCCTCCTCCAAAATTCAAAACCCGATCACGAGACCTCAACTTAAACACCTTTTGTGCTACCTATAAAAAGAGGCAAAAAAGGTTAAATATCATGGCATGGGAAAGTAAAAATAAAACCAAAATAAATATAAATGAAGAAAATATACTTGTACATGGTAAAGTGTTGGTTCTTCTCCCATTGTTTTCTGAATTTTCTCCTACAACATATATAACAATCTCAATTAGTATCATACACAGGTGGCTCTAATTAAAGGCCAATTGTCAAAGTTCTAGTTAAGTTTCAAGATCCAACAGTATTCTGTTTTGACAGATCCAACAAAATGAATTTAACAAAAAAGTATTCGGGTAATCAAGTTTTGAAAAAATAGTAATTAGAAGAAGGAAAGATAAACAATACAGAATAATAAGATTGAGTATATAATTCAGCAAACTAATAAGTCAATGAAGACTCCAAAAAAAATTACCTAACCCTAAGTTAGTATTATGTACTAAAACACAGGATGAAAACATACCGAGACAATGGTAATTCCATCTCCGCCTTCCAATTGGGAGAAACAACAAAATCTATAATTCGTGAGTGACGCTCAATTCCTCTGATTATCAACTAAGGAATGGTGCGCTAAAAGGGTTGGGTCAGAGATTTTTAGACACAAGCCTGTTATGCGACGTAAATATGGCCGTATCCAGGCTGGCAAAATACTTCATATTTGGGCACCTGACTACAGACGTGAATCAAGTTTACAGATCCAAATGGGGATTTAAAGTAACAGCTTATGTGACTCTATTAATGACTTATAGCTTTGTCCAATTATAAAACTTAATTCCACATAGAAATAATATCAGTTTAATACTTGTGTTTGCGAGGGGTATTTCAGAAGAAGAAGATGACTAGTTTCAATAATGTTTAAAGCTTTGACATGCTAATTATATTTATGGTAAATAAAATGAAATTCAGAGACATACCAACTCATCGGTCACGATGTCTACCTTTTTCAAAACAACTCCCTTGGAAACCAACGGTTATTGCACATTTTAAGCGAATTATAATTAGTACATGAAAGTTATTAATGGATAGACATACACCAACACTCTATATGCGTATAGAATTAGTGTCACTGATGTATTCGTTGAGCTATGGAGACGCGCTGGCCCTGCAGAGATTATTCTAGCGAAATGTCAATGGAAGTCAGATATTGGTATGGTATGCAGTACTTTGTTTGGACACTTGAAGTACAATGTCTCATGAGATGACATATTATTACAGACCATAAAATTCCAGCACAATCCAAATAACATTACACTGAATTTTTTCCTTGAGCCAGATGATGATCTTTCAAGGCAAAATCAGAAGACAAATATACTAGTATGATCCTACGAGAATCATTTAACTTGTACCCAATATATAATAGAAGGGGTGTCAACAAAATTAAGCATAAAAGAGATGTATAGCATGCAGTACCTTTAACTCATAAAGAATTTTCGGCCAAGGGCTTTAGTAAAATCAAATTGCATCCCTTCAAAAACTTCAGACTTCAGAGACACTATCAACAACAAGGGATACAAATAATACTCCCTCCGTCCCGGAATACTTGACCTGTTTTCCTTATCGGGCCGTCCCTTAATACTTGACCTGTTTCTAAAAATGGAAATATTCTAACAATATTATATTATTTCTCACTCCACCCCTATTAACCCACCTACCCCCTACTCCATACAAAAAATAATTAAAAATTCAACCCCTACTCTCCCCCAACCCCACCCTTTCACACATTTCCCACTAACTATATTAAAATAATACCCCACTATGAACTACTACCTATTAAATTAAATAAGTCAATTCAAGTCCCTTAAACTCTGTGCCGGTCAAACCGGGTCGAGTATTCCGGGACGGAGGGAGTAAAACATTATGACTATCTATCAATCAGCTCCTTATGCACTAGAATTCATATTGCATTACAGTTACAGACGCACTAAAGAACTACATTATCTCAATTAGCCACCATTTACCTGATTCGTATACTGAAGAAGCATTCATAAGGTTCAATCCACATACCAAATGAGAAACTAGGTATCCAATAAACACCAAATTCAACTGACGAGCAACAATCAAGGTCCATGAGCACGTCGTACATTGAAATCAAACACATAAAAGCTCCAAATAAAGTTGAACAAAAGTATCAAAAACAAGATTGAATATTCAAAACACAACATCATGGTATTGTCAAACAACACCCCCAACTACCCCAAAAAAAATCGCAGAGAAAATACAGCATCTTAGACAGCTATATTAGAAGATCAAACCATAATGTACACAAGACGGCATGCTTGTTTCTACTGCCCCTGCAAGCCTCACACATACACACACCAACTAATTAAGCTTCTTGTTGTGAGAGTAGCTTGCAAGCCTCTGCCTATTGTACATAAGTCTGCCAGTCTTATACACATACCGCACACGCTCACTCACCAACCTGAAAACATTAACCTATTAGGATTAAGGCTTTGTGTTATGACTAAACTCAAACGTACTACGCATATTGATCATCCAGCAACTAAACTAGTGCAAATAGTCTATAACAATCTACACACATGAACACTAACTATGAAATCAAAACAAAATAAATTACACATCGATTAATACTCAAACTTCATTCCTGTTAACAAAAATGATCACAATTTCTTTCACAGATAATCAAACTATTGGAAAGAGTAATTGAATTGTAATTCACCAATTATCCATCACATTTACATAAATAAAGAAATTAATTGAAATATAGTTGAGAACTTTTGAAATTGCAATGTAAAAGCAACGTCATTCAAATAAATACACTATAAAGGAGGATAGGGTAAAAATTTGAGTTACTTACGTCGGTCCTTGTAGCAAAAGTGTTAACTGGTCGTGCCGCCGCCGTGGTAGTGCCGGTGCCGCTATCGGTTGTCGCTATCGTCGCTGAGTCGCCAAATCCTTCCATAACAACAACAAACTGATTAAGACTAAGGTTTTCGAAAACTATCTATGGTAAATTTGTAACCATCGCCATACCTGGAATTTGAGAGGAGAGAAAATTGAAAGAGTTTTAATATTTTCAGAAGATAAGAATAAATAACGAAGAATTTGTTTTTGAGAAAATATGGTTCAGTTTTTTATTTTAAATTTTTAGATGACCCGCGCTCAACTTTGAACAAATTTACGTTTTCACGATAATTTTATTTGGTTGGTCGTTATTCATTTGTCCTTGTAGGTGTCGTTTCTAGTAGTGAAATATGCAAAGACTCAAACGACTCGGAAGCTTCATCAAGGTCAGTGAAATCATACAACCAAGCCCACTCCGACAGAGGTTGAACATCCAACCCAGAAGGAGCACTAGGGGGAGGGTTAACTCTAACAGTCCTAGCGAGACAAGCAAGAAGTAATTCCCTAAGGGTTTGGCGGTAAGAGGGCGACAAGTCAGACATAGATACGGTTGGCGCATGACCTGTATTAACAAGAGAAGAGGGGTCGCCTCTAGAAGACCCCTCATCTGAAGAAATGGGGATAACGGCAGGATTAGATCGAGACATGACATCATGTACAGATTTAGTCCTAGTTTCAGCAAAAGCCCTAACCTCTTCGTCAGAGGACAAAGAGACAAAGGAAGTAGAAGAGATAGAATAAGAAGTAGAAGAAGCACTTGTATAATCTGGGGTACTAGGATTCTCACTATCAAACGCATCAGACATGTTGAACTGAAAGCCAGAGAAAGAGGAAACAAGAAAGAGAAGCAAAATAAGCAATTCATAGAAAATAAAAAATAAACGGGGCGAAAAGCTTGAAAAGGCAACAATGGAGAAAACTGAAACTAAGGTCTCTCACATGGAGGAAGCATATGTTGGAAATTCTCATTGGGAAACACAAAGGAAAAAAGGGTCAGTGAAAATTCAAGAGTCCCACATTGGAAAAACTCTTCATATTCCTCTTGTTTATTAATTGGGGAATGAGTGTAACTCTTGTTTAAGAAAGTGTGAGAATGGTATGGGTGGACACATCACACACACGCGCGCGCGCGCCGGGCCGGGCGCGGGCCGTGGGCCTTGGGCCTTGGGCCTTGGTACTTGGTACTTGGGCCTTGGGCCTTGGTACTTGGGAATGCGGTTCGCGGGCGTGGGGTGGGAATACTCATAACCCAAGTCATGAACATTGGGATGCTTTGAAGAGATTGCTCAGGTACCTTAAGGGTACCATGGATTGGAGTTTGCACTACTCCAAGTTTCCAGGAGTTTTGGAAGGCTATTGTGATGCTAACTGGGTTTCTGGCAATGATGAAATTAACTCTACCAGTGGTTATGTTTTCACCCTAGGGGGTGGAGCTGTGTCTTGGAAATCTTGTAAACAATCTTGTACTTCTATGTCTACTATGGAATCTGAGTTTATTGCTCTTGAATTGGCAGGTCATGAGGCAGAATGGTTGAGAAATGTGCTTGCAGATATTCCGCTGTGGGGGAAGCCAGCTCCTTCAGTTGCACTTCATTGTGATTCGCAAGCGGCTATTGCTGTGGCAAACAACCATGCCTACAATGGGAAGAAAAGGCACATTCGTTTGAGGCACAAGGCCATCAAAGAATTGTTGTCAAGTGGGGTGATATCACTAGACTATGTAAAGTCTGAAATGAACATTGCGGATCCGTTAACGAAAGGCCTATGTAGAAAACTAGTTTTGGAAACATCGGAAGGGATGGGCCTGAAGCCCGTTGAATGAATTGTAAAATAATGAACTCCTACTCACAGAGTTCAAAGGACGACATTATTGTTATAATTCGGAAGCACAAAATTTTATTTTTTGTCCATCCCCTAGATGTTATAATGTGCTTGCTACAATAGGAAAGAGGTTGAGCATACGGCTCTTAATGAACCCATACCATATGTTTGGTGGTGTGAATGTAGCTCACACTTGATGGGATTCACCTACGTAGGTGTGGAAGTGTGGCCGCTTCCTATGAGAATTGCGATGTGGGCTATTCTCTAGAGCACCTATGAGCATATCCAGGTCGGACGTATGGCCAGTATAAGGCGTCACTTTATTCGCGGAGTCAGAATGTCATACATATTCAGTTGCGTGCTTTAAGTGACGGGTTTCTATCTCCCTATCAAGTTCAATACGAAAGTCACTTGGTAGGAAAGAGATCATAGCTTAAATGTCACTAAGTGTTAATTCAAGTCGAAAGACATTGACACCTATTCAATTGTTTTGTTTGCCCAAAACCAATATCCTTCTCCTTTCTTTTCTTTCTTTTCCGCATATTCGAACCTGTGGGGGATTGTTGGAAATTCTCATTGGGAAACACAAAGGAAAAAAGGGTGAGTGAAAATTCAAGAGTCCCACATTGGAAAAACTCTTCATATTCCTCTTGTTTATTAATTGGGGAATGAGTGTAACTCTTGTTTAAGAAAGTGTGAGAATGGCATGGGTGGACACATCACACACACGCGCGAGCGCGCCGGGCCGGGCGCGGGCCGCGGGCCGTGGGCCTTGGGCCTTGGGCTTTGGGCCTTGGTACTTGGGCCTTGGTACTTGGGCCTTGGTACTTGGTACTTGGTACTTGGTACTTGGGAATGCGGTTCGCGGGCGTGGGGTGGGTTTTGTGGGTCAACCCTATTCTTTTTGGTAACTGGACCGTTTTGCTTAAGTCATTGTTACGGGAATCTGTATTGATTACGTAACCGTTGGATTAATTACCATTAATTACGTCCGTTACTACATTCAATGTCTCTGACCGTTTTTGGCTGTTGCAACATTCATTCCCTCAGCCGTTTTTGTCTGTTGCAATGCTTTCCTTCTAATTATTTAAATCAGAGTTTCAGTTCCCTTCACACAGAAAATCATACACACAAAATACGAAAACACATTCTTACTCTCACACAAAATTGCTCTCGGTTTTGGGCATACGTTCTGACTCCATCCGGCTTTGTGAGTGCACACAACGTCGGAGTTGCGCTAATCCTGGAGGGCGACCGCATTCTGTTCTACTGCACCGGGAGGTAGCGCGGAATCGTCTTTTAGGACAGTGGGTGTCCACGACGCAACAATTGTTCTTCGTTCAGTTCATCGAATCAGATAAGTTTGTTCTAATTTTCGCTTTAATCGCAACAATCTAAAAGACGATTATTATGGCTTTGACTTCCAAATTCATGATTCCTGATATGTCTAAGTTAGAACCTCTTGATGGCAAGAATTATAAACGTTGGGCTGTTAGGATGCGATTCTATTTAGAACAAATTGAGATTGCTTATGTGCTTGATGACGTTGTCGAACCTGATGATGAAACTGAATTGCATGCTTTTGAGTTGAAATTTGCTAAAGATGATAGGACATGTAAGGGCATGTTGCTGCATCATATGTCGAATACTTTGCTTGATATCTATATGGGGTTTAATCATGCTAGGGATATTTGGGATGCATTAGAAAAGAAATATGGAACTGATGATGCTGGTACTAAGCGTTATTGTGTCAGTAAGTGGTTAGCTTTTCAAGTCCAAGATGATAAACCAATTATTGATCAGATTCATTCTTATGAAAATATTTGCATTGCTATGGCTGCCGAGGGTTTGAGTATTTGTGAGATTACCCTTGCTATAGTTTTAATTGAGAAACTCCCACCCTCTTGGAAAGATTTTCGTAATCAGTTAATGCATAAGAAAAAGGACCTTACCTTAGAGGAGCTTGTAGGTCACCTGAAAATTGAGGAGGAAAATCGTATTAAGGATAAGGGTCAATCTGTGTTTTCCGGGTCTGCTAAGGCTAACCTTGTAGAACCTAAGCCTCATGCATATTCTGAAAAGTTTAAGGGAAAGGGAAGTCCTTTCAAGCCTCAAGGGAAACCAATGAAGTATAAGTTCAAGGGCAAGTGTTTTGAATGTGGGAAAACTGGTCACAAGTCTGTAGATTGCAGATCCAAGAAGAAGTCGGATCAGAACCAAGCCAACCTTGCTGAAGCTAATGAAGTTTCTAATCCTAACCATTTTGTTGCTGTTGTTTCAGAAGCTAACTTGACAGGTAATGTTGCTGAATGGATCGTTGATACTGGAGCAACGAGACATATCTGCACCAACAAAGACATGTTCACTACCTACGAAAAAACTGATGGTGAAAATGTCTTCATGGGTAATTCAGCTTCTGCAACTGTTCAAGGCAAAGGGAAGATCGTTCTCACTCTTACCTCTGGAAAACTTATTACTCTTACCAATGTGTTGCATGTTCCAGAAATGCGTAGGAACCTGATTTCTGGTAGCTTGCTAATGAAGGCTGGATTGAAGCTTTCATTTGATTCTGATAGGCTTGTTATTACTCATAATGGGGAGTTTGTGGGAAAGGGTTTCTGTAATGGGGGTTTATTTACTCTTGATGTCAAACTTGAAATTATGAATAAGAATGCTAGTACTTCTTCTGTTTATATTGCTGAGTCTATTGATTTATGGCATGCAAGGTTGGGTCATCTTAACATTGCTTCAATTAAAAGGCTTAAACAACTTAACTTGATTCCCAGTTTTTCTAAAACTGATTTTGCAAAATGTGAAGTATGTGTTGAGGCCAAGTTTGCAAAGAAGCCATTTAAATCAATAGATATACAAACTAAAGTACTAGAGCTTGTTCATAGTGACTTGGGGGATTTTAAAAATTATGAGAGCAGGGGTGGTAAAAGGTATTATATTACTTTTGTTGATGACTGCTCAAGATTCACCATGGTTTATCTTCTCAGGTCAAAAGATGAGGCTGAGGAAATGTTCCTCAAATACAAGGCCGAAGTGGAGAACCAACTTGATAGGAAGATCAAGAGACTTAGGAGTGATAGGGGTGGTGAATATGACCCTAACACTCTTAAGGCATTTTGTGAGCAGAATGGGATCATTCATGAGACAACGGCTCCCTACACACCCGAGCAGAACGGGATTGCTGAAAGGAAGAACAGAACATTGAAGAACATGATGAATTCTATGCTTATTAGTTCTGGGTTTTCTGATAACATGTGGGGGGAAGCTATATTATCTGCTTGTCATGTTTTAAACAGGGTACCTCACAAGAAGCTAGACAAGACTCCATACGAAATATGGAAGGGTCGTGCACCTAACCTAAGTTATTTGAAAGTGTGGGGGTGTCTAGCAAAGGTGGCTATACCCAGCTTCAAAAGGGACAAGATTGGTCCTAAAACGGTTGATTGTATTTTTATTGGTTATGCTTACCAAAGTGCTGCATATCGTTTTCTTGTTAAAGGTGCTAACAATTCTTATGCAGGTGGTAACATCATTGAGGCAAGAGATGCCGAGTTTTTTGAAACAGTATTTCCTTTGAAAATATCTTGTATCAATGATGTGCCTTCTTCTAGCACTTCTTCTAGTATGCCTGTTGTTGCTCCTCCCACCTCTGATGTGAATTCTGAATTGGAGCCAAGGAGGAGCAAGAGGGCAAGAAAGGAAACCAGTTATGGTGATGATTTTATTACTGCTTTCTTAACTGAACCTTACTTGATTGATGATGACTTTGTTTATGTCTTTATTTTGGAAGATGATCCTAGGACCTATGAAGAGGCTATGAAATCTGTTGATGCAGTGTTTTGGAAAGAGGCAATAGATAGTGAACTTCAGTCAATCCTAAGTAACAATACTTGGGAGTTGGTTGATCTGCCTAGGGGTTGCAAGCCCATTACTTGTAAATGGATCTTTAGGAAAAAATTGAAATCCACTGGATCCATTGACAAGTATAAGGCTAGAATTGTGGTAAGGGGATTCACCCAAAGGCATGGTATTGATTATTTTGATACTTATTCTCCTGTCACTAAAATTGCTACTATTAGAACTTTGATTGCTCTTGCTTGCATTCATGATCTTGTTGTGCATCAAATGGATGTTAAAACTGCATTCTTAAATGGTGATTTGGATGAGGAAATTTACATGGTTCAACCGGAAGGGTTTGTTGTTCCTGGTCAAGAGAATAAGGTTTGTAAATTAGTCAAGTCCTTGTATGGGCTTAAGCAAGCTCCAAAGCAATGGCATGACAAATTTGACAAGACTATGACAGGTAATGGGTTCCATGTAAATGAAGGTGATTCTTGTGTTTACTCTAAGCATGATTCTGATGGTTGTGTGATTATTTGTCTTTATGTGGATGATATGTTAATTTTTGGGACTAATTTGGATCGAGTAAATGAGACAAAAAGTTTTCTAAGTTCTAAGTTTGAAATGAAAGATATGGGTGAGGCAGATGTGATTTTAGGAGTGAAAATCAAGAGAACTCCAAATGGCATTTGTCTTAGCCAAGCTCACTATGTTGAAAAGTTACTTAAAAAATTTAACTCTTTTGACGTCGATCCAGTTAGGACTCCCTATGATCCAAGCATCCACTTAAGGAAAAATAATGGTGATCCTGTTAGCCAATCTGAATATGCTAAGATTATTGGTAGTGTTATGTTTCTGATGAACTACACTAGACCTGACATTGCTTATTCTGTGAGTAGATTAAGCAGGTATACTCATAACCCAAGTCATGAACATTGGGATGCTTTGAAGAGATTGCTCAGGTACCTTAAGGGTACCATGGATTGGAGTTTGCACTACTCCAAGTTTCCAGGAGTTTTGGAAGGCTATTGTGATGCTAACTGGGTTTCTGGCAATGATGAAATTAACTCTACCAGTGGTTATGTTTTCACCCTAGGGGGTGGAGCTGTGTCTTGGAAATCTTGTAAACAATCTTGTACTTCTATGTCTACTATGGAATCTGAGTTTATTGCTCTTGAATTGGCAGGTCATGAGGCAGAATGGTTGAGAAATGTGCTTGCAGATATTCCGCTGTGGGGGAAGCCAGCTCCTTCAGTTGCACTTCATTGTGATTCGCAAGCGGCTATTGCTGTGGCAAACAACCATGCCTACAATGGGAAGAAAAGGCACATTCGTTTGAGGCACAAGGCCATCAAAGAATTGTTGTCAAGTGGGGTGATATCACTAGACTATGTAAAGTCTGAAATGAACATTGCGCATCCGTTAACGAAAGGCCTATGTAGAAAACTAGTTTTGGAAACATCGGAAGGGATGGGCCTGAAGCCCGTTGAATGAATTGTAAAATAATGAACTCCTACTCACAGAGTTCAAAGGACGACATTATTGTTATAATTCGGAAGCACAAAATTTTATTTTTTGTCCATCCCCTAGATGTTATAATGTGCTTGCTACAATAGGAAAGAGGTTGAGCATACGGCTCTTAATGAACCCATACCATATGTTTGGTGGTGTGAATGTAGCTCACACTTGATGGGATTCACCTACGTAGGTGTGGAAGTGTGGCCGCTTCCTATGAGAATTGCGATGTGGGCTATTCTCTAGAGCACCTATGAGCATATCCAGGTCGGACGTATGGCCAGTATAAGGCGTCACTTTATTCGCGGAGTCAGAATGTCATACATATTCAGTTGCGTGCTTTAAGTGACGGGTTTCTATCTCCCTATCAAGTTCAATACGAAAGTCACTTGGTAGGAAAGAGATCATAGCTTAAATGTCACTAAGTGTTAATTCAAGTCGAAAGACATTGACACCTATTCAATTGTTTTGTTTGCCCAAAACCAATATCCTTCTCCTTTCTTTTCTTTCTTTTCCGCATATTCGAACCTGTGGGGGATTGTTGGAAATTCTCATTGGGAAACACAAAGGAAAAAAGGGTGAGTGAAAATTCAAGAGTCCCACATTGGAAAAACTCTTCATATTCCTCTTGTTTATTAATTGGGGAATGAGTGTAACTCTTGTTTAAGAAAGTGTGAGAATGGTATGGGTGGACACATCACACACACGCGCGAGCGCGCCGGGCCGGGCGCGGGCCGCGGGCCGCGGGCCGTGGGCCTTGGTACTTGGGCCTTGGTACTTGGGCCTTGGTACTTGGTACTTGGTACTTGGTACTTGGTACTTGGGAATGCGGTTCGCGGGCGTGGGGTGGGTTTTGTGGGTCAACCCTATTCTTTTTGGTAACTGGACCGTTTTGCTTAAGTCATTGTTACGGGAATCTGTATTGATTACGTAACCGTTGGATTAATTACCATTAATTACGTCCGTTACTACATTCAATGTCTCTGACCGTTTTTGGCTGTTGCAACATTCATTCCCTCAGCCGTTTTTGTCTGTTGCAATGCTTTCCTTCTAATTATTTAAATCAGAGTTTCAGTTCCCTTCACACAGAAAATCATACACACAAAATACGAAAACACATTCTTACTCTCACACAAAATTGCTCTCGGTTTTGGGCATACGTTCTGACTCCATCCGGCTTTGTGAGTGCACACAACGTCGGAGTTGCGCTAATCCTGGAGGGCGACCGCATTCTGTTCTACTGCACCGGGAGGTAGCGCGGAATCGTCTTTTAGGACAGTGGGTGTCCACGACGCAACAATTGTTCTTCGTTCAGTTCATCGAATCAGATAAGTTTGTTCTAATTTTCGCTTTAATCGCAACAGCATAATCAAAAGGCGCAAAAACGCAAAATTTAAACAAAAACAGAGAGACAACATGCAAAAACAACAGAAAAATGAACCAAAATTGAAAAAAATACCTGTAAAAGAAGAGAAAACAAAAATGAAATCACGTCGAGTTCGAAGAAGCATTTTCGCCCGAAAAAGGCGAAGTGAAACCCAGGGAGAAATAAGCGCAAAACGAAACAAGAACACTAGAAATCGAACCGGAATCTGCCGCGGAAACCAAAAAAGCAACAAGATCAAAACTTGTGAAGAGTAAATCACTGAAAAATGCAGAATTCTAATTCGAGGTTTTTTGAAAAAGTTCGAGTGAGTGAGGACAGATAGTGAAGAAGTGAAAAATGGGGATTAAGGAAGGGAACTCCCCTATAAGGAAAGGATAAATGGCCAAGATTGAAGGAATTGTTCGGTTCACCTGACATAGATAGGAAACACGTGTCCAAGTCAAAACAAGACTTAAACACGAAAAAAATGAACGGCCGACAAAAAAAGAAGGTTCAATAACCAGCGTCGATGAACGACATGTGTCATGAGAGATCAACGATTAACTTACCACTCGAAAAATTACCATTGTACCCTTACATAAAAAACCTCCAAAATCCAAAAAATACACGTCACCGCCAAGAAAGAGTTGACTGAGCCATGAGACTAAATAAACTCTTGAGGGACTAATTGTACAGGGCCCCGGTGGTAGGTCAGACCCAAGACAACAGAGCAAATGTTGTTGGTCTATAGCAGATGGAACTTGAAGAGCATTGAAGAACAGGTCTAACTCTTAGGTTAGATTAGCTCTTGAGGGACTAGTTGTACAGGGTTTTGCTATTCAGAGGCAGACCTAAGATAACAGAGCAAATATCGTCGTTCTTGAACACCCTAAGATCAAAGAGAAGACCTAACACCAAGATTAGGTCAGCTCTTGAGGGAGTAGTTGTACAGGGTCTTACCAGCCTCGTGGTAGACCCAAAATGAGAGTACACAAGCAGCAGACCAAAGTCCATACCATGTAAGAAGGCTAAGGCAAGCACTATTGGTTCGGCGGATCAAAAGCCCTCGGAGCAGACAAAAGGTACCAGGGCAGGCCAAACCTATAAGAGGTAGGCCACGCCCCATAGAACAACATAGATTCAAAGAAAGACTTGCAGGCTAGATGACAAAAGGAAGTACATCGCCGTCATACATGTGGAAACATCTAAATAAGCCAAAATACTAAATAGTACGCCTATAAGTACCACCCACATCATTCACGATGGAACACACAATATTCTCGGTACTTGCTCCACCTTCTCTCTACTTTCTCTCTCTAAAGCTTCTTATACATGTGCTGACTTAGGCATCGAAGGGGGTTTCCTCGGTTAAACCCCCGAGGTAGCTTACGTTTTCTCTTCTTGACGGGGCTAAGTTCATTCAGATCGTCCTCCCAGTTCCACACTCAGAAAAATAGTACTTTATTATTAATGAATTATATAGGCAAAGCACTATTTTTGAAACCAAAATGAATAATTATCATAATATTCCCTTTTGTTGTTAGGCTCGTGAAATTTCAGGCAATAAAAACAATTACAACAGCCACAGCCAAAATTCAATTAAGAAATCTGATATATGCATTTTATATAGAGTTTTTACCCCCGTCCCTTAGTAATTTTCTGTGTTAAATGAGCTCTTAGATGCTATTTTAAGTACTAATATGAATTGTGTAGTGTGTCTTAAGATTCCAGGTGGTTTGATGGGAAATTTTCCTTTTTAGGCTCGTTCCTTGATGTTATGGGCCACTACACGATCCCGAGTAGGTCTGGGACGGTCATTGTCAACTCTTAGGAGCCTGCGATGTTCATGTTTGAGCCTCAAGAGTTAGACTCGGTGATTAATATGAAGAAGGACGCGCTACGCCGGTCTCCCTACGATTGGAGGGCGAAGGGAGACCAACTAGGCGAGAATTGAGCTTTAGGCATGTGCCCGATCGGGCGCCATTCGCCCGGTGCCCATTGGGCACCCACCATGCAGCAGCTGTTGAAGACTTTTAATCCGCTCAATCGGGCGGATGCTTGCCTAATTGGGTGGGTTACGAGCTGACCGCCCGATCGATTGGGCGGCCCATTGCCCTATCGGGCAACGACAACCTCTAGGTTTGCGTTTTAGCTTTTATTTCCGTTTATAATTGTTTACTTTGGGAAAGACTATATAAACTAAGCCCTTAGTTAATCTAATTATCAAATTTTTCATCACTTTATTTGGAGTACTGAGCTTTATTCTCTCTGAAACTTGGTCAAAACACAATTTGTTATTTCAAATAAAGTTCGAAGTTTTCATTCAATCCGTCATTTGTATTTCCGGTATTGATTTATTCCTTGCCTAGTTATTCTAGATTAATTATGTTTTCATTTAATAATTTTCCTTTACTTATTTCAATAATGTGTGAGTAGTTTTAATCTAGGGTTTTGGGAATCCATGAACTAATATGAAGGGATTATTGTTTATTGTTAGTTGTTTGTATTTGTTGGTTGATTTCCTATTGATTGATTTCATTTACTATGCGATTAGATTTTCGCAGGTTTAATTGCATTAGTCTAGCAATATCAAGTTATGATTCGAGAGATGCAATTTGATGTTTAGGCTTGTGTTCATAGGTAGAATTGGGGTTAATACATAGAGAAATCTTGTTATTTCCAAGTCTATGATTAGTATTGATTCGAGAGAGCATGCTAGTCTGATAAACCGCTTAATTGATTATTAGTGATTGCTTATCATCCGGGACTATTGTTCATTTGTGAACCTATACCCTAGTCCTTTTATTAATTATTTTATTCCGATTTAATTATTATCGTAGTTTAGTTATTCAAACCAAACCAATTTTCTGTTTCCCGATAATCTAGACCTTAGTTTTAATAGTAGAAAGAACGCCAGTTTCTTTGTTGATACGATCCCTACTTCCCTTACTAAGTTTTAGTTAGTGAACATTAGGTTTATCTTTGATAGGATACGATTTAGCCTGTCAAATTTTGGCGTTGTTTCCGGGGAAACGGTTTTATTTTCTATTATTAATAGTTTTTTCTAGATTATTGTTACATTTCCAGGGACTCTCGTTCCTTGGGATCGGATCTCACAATTATTTGTTGTTTCTTTGTCTATGCCCAGGATCCTAGGTACTAGTAATCTTACTCCGTTCGATCCTGAACCTGAAAGGACCTTTCACAGACGAAGAAACTTTATCACACATTTGGGAGAATATTTTGATCCTGAATCTGAATATCTTGTTGGTGATCTTTTTCATACAGATTCAGAGATGGGAGACGAAGCACCAGAACCGAATCTTACGGACTACTCTAAGCCAAATCTATTTGTGCTACCTACGGAAATCATGCCTACCATTCATGCTGACAGTTTCAAGATTGAGCCTGCATTTATAAAAATGATCGAAAGGCATCAATTCGGTGGGGAGAAGGATGAGGACCCTAATCTTCATATTCAGTCCTTCATTCAATATTTCTCTACTATCAAGCAGAAGAATGTAAACATAGAGAAGACTATGGAGAGGATTTTCCTATTTTTTCTGAGTGAAAAAGCGAAGTTGTGGATCAATGCGCTCAATCGAGCGGCTATGGAAATAACCAACTAGGAATCTTTGGCCCTTGCTTTCTATGTAAAATACTTCCCACCTGAGAAGACAACCCGTCTGAGGAGCCAAATTATTTCTATTACTCAATAGGCAGATGGGAGCTTGTTTGAAGTCTGGGAAAATTTTAAAGATTTGCAGAGATAGTGCCCACACCATGGTCTACAACCGTGATTCTTGATTCAACACTTCTATAATGGTCTGGGTAATGATTCTAGGCTTATTTTGGAATATGCCGCTAGTGGGAGATTCATGCAGCTTCCTGTTTCTCGAGCCATGGAGGTGATTGAGAAGATGTCCATTCATAATGCCCAGTACGGGAATCCTAGAGGTATATCTATCAAGAGAGGTAAGCATGAGTTAAATTCCATTAAACAACTGACTGCCCGATTAACTGCTTTACATTATAATTTTGATAATATGCAAGCAACAACATCACAATTTGCCTACCCTGTTAGTCTACCTGGAATGAATTCTCAAGAGGTGAATGTATGTGATAGTTGTAGGATGTATGGCCATTATGCACAGGAGTGTATAAGCTTCGTTGAGCAATACAATGCATTTCAGGCCTACAAGCAGAATAATTCATACTCTAATTCTTACAATGAGGGGTATAAAAACAACCCCCTACCATCTTACAGAATTATTAATATTCAAAACCCACACCAGGTTCAATATCCCCCACCACAACACCAACAATACCAACCACGGAGTAACTATAACCAATAGTCTGGTGGACCGATTGGGTTCTCCAGAAAACAGAAAAAACCTCCACAATAACAGCCTCAGGCCACTCAGTCTGATCCTATGTTATTGGAGATGCATGATATGATGCTCCAGATGCAGAAGTGTCTCAACGAAAAGGATGTTAAAATTGATGCTCTTGCCGCTTATAACAAGATCATTGATAATCAGTTGGCCCAGATGGCCACTAGTCTTGCAGGGAGGACCCAAGGGCAACTTCCTTCACAGCTTCAGAATAGAGAGACTGCAAATGCTATCACCTTGCGGAGTGGGCATGGGTATGAAGTCCCTTCTATGCCTGTTGATGTTGATTCTAGGGTGTGTGTCAGTGGTCCGGTTAAGAAAGTTGCTGAAAAGGTAGTCACAGAGAAGATGGATGCTGAAAAGGTAGCCTGTGAGTAAGAGGTTACACCTGAGGTTAAGAAGGGAGTTGGTATTCAAGTACCACCTATTGCACTTCCCTTCCCAAACCGGCAACTCAAGAGTAAGCTAGACAAACAGTTTGGCAAATTCTTGGATGTGGTAAAAAACTTGCAGGTAACGATTCCTTTTACTTAATTAATTTTACAGGTTCTTGCATATGCTCAGTTTATGAAAGATATTTTGAGCAGGAAACATGCTTTTTGTGAGGTAAAGACTGTAGCTTTTACTAAGGAATGTAGTGCTTTATTGCAAAATAAGTCTTCACCTAAGCTAAAAGACCCTGGGAGTTTTTCCATCCCATGTAATATGGACACAGTTTTTATTGATAAAGCTTTGTGTGATCTAGGTGTCATTGTATATTTTATGCCCTTGTCTGTTTGCACTAAATTGAACATGTGTGAGTTGAAGGTTACTAATATTATGCTACAAATGGCCGACCATTATGTGAAATACCCCTTAGGTGCCTTAGAGGATGTTCCCATTAGAGTAGGTAAATGTTACATACCTATGGATTTTGTGGTGCTAGACATGCAGGAAGACTCACAAATTCCCATTATCTTAGGTAGGCCTTTCCTACATACTACGGGGGTGGTTATTGATGCGAAAAATGTGAAATTGACTTTGTCTGTGGGGGATGATAAGGTTACTTTTAATCTGAATAGTGCCTTAAAAAGTCTCATGCTAGAAGAAGCAAAATGTTGTCGAATTGATGTGGTTGATTTTATTTTGCGAGATAACGTCTCCCAGGTCCTTGAAAGGGATCCTTTGGAGGCAGTGCTTTCTTGTGAATCTTCTGCAGGTGATAGCAGTTCTTGGAGCGCTGAAGTGGATGCCCTAGAGTTGGCTTTTAACGGTGGAGAGCTTGAGCCTGAAGAGAGCGCCAAGATAAGGAGATTAGTTTAGCTTGTTTGTTCTACGAAAGAGGTAAAGAAACCCGAACTTAAACTTCTTCCTGCTATTCTAAAATATGCATATTTGAATGATGAGGAGCTTTGCCCTGTGATTGTCAGTACTGTACTTGATGCAGGCATGTTATCCCAACTTCTTACTGTGCTGAAAAAGCACATAAAGGCCACTAGGTACAGTATTGACAATCTTAAGGGTATTAGCCTAGATTTTCGCATGCATATGATACATTTAGATGATAATCAAAATCCATGCATTCAACCCCAACGTCGTCTGAACCCCATCATGCAAGATGTTGTGAAAGCTGAAGTTATTAAATTGCTAGATGTGGGGATTTTTTATGTTGTGTCTGATTCTAAGTGGGTGAGTCTTGTTTAGGTAGTCCCAAAGAAAGGGCGGACGATAGTGGTTAGAAATGAGAAGAATGAGTTGATCCCAACTAGGGTAGTTACAGGGTGGCGAATGTGTATTGACTATAGGCGTCTAAATGTTGCTACTAAAAAGGTCCATTTTCCCCTTCCCTTTAATGATCAAATGTTGGAAAGGCTCACCTGTCATAAGTTTTTCTTTTATCTGGATGGTTATTCTGGCTTTTTCCAATTCCCCATACATCCAGACGATAGGAAACGACCACTTTAACCTTTCCCTACGGTACTTTTGCATATCGTAGGATGTCTTTTGGTCTATGTAATGCACCTTCCATATTTCAATGTTGCATGATGAGCATCTTTTATGAGTTTATAGAGTCTATCGTGGAAGTGTTTATGGATGATTTTAGCGTCTATGGTACTTCTTTTGATTCTTGTTTGGCTAACCTGACTAAAGTGTTAAAAATATGTGAAGAATGTAACTTGGTCTTAAATTGGGAAAAGCGTCATTTTATGGTTACTAAAGGGGTGGTCTTGGGACATTTGATTTTTATTAAGGGCATTCAGGTGGATCGAGCTAAGGTCCAAGTGATTGAACAATTACCCCCTCCAGTTAATGTGAAGGGGGTTAGAAGTTTTCTTGGTCATGCGGGGTTTTATCGCCGTTTAATCAAGAATTTTTCTAAAATTGTTAAACCGCTGACCCTACTCCTCCTCAAGGATGCCCCATTTGTGTTTACTGATGCTTGTCTTGAGGCTTTTGACAGGATTAAACAGGCATTGATCTCTGCTCCTATCATTCATTCTCTCTAGTGGGACCTCCCGTTCAAGATAATGTGTGATGCAAGTAACTATGCAGTTGGGGCAGTTTTGGGTCAGAGAAAGGAAAAGGTCTTGCATGCTATCTACGATGCTAGTAAGACCTTGGATGAAGCTCAGGTTAATTATGCTACTACCGAGAAAGAGCTTTTAGCTATAGTCTATGCCATGGACAAGCTTCATACTTATCTGATTGGGTCCAAGGTGATAGTCTACACTAGCCTAGGCTTAGTCGATGGATACTGCTGCTACAGGAATTTTATCTGGAAATCCGTGACAAGAAATGGGTTGGGAATGTGGTTGCAGACCACCTTTCTAGATTGATATACGATGATGGTAAAGCGTCTACAACGATCGATGTTTCATTTCCCTATGATCATCTACTTGCAATTTCCAGTCAGTCACCTTAGTTCGCCAACTATGCAAACTGCATTGTGGGGGGTACTCTTTCGTATAATCTGACATATCAACAAAAGAAGAAGTTCCTGTGTGATGTTCGTTTCTACTTTTGGGATGATCCGCATTTGTTTCGTGATACTACAGATGGTATGTACAAGCGTTGTGTTCTTGAATGGGACGTTCATGGTATTATCAACACGATACACTCTTCGCCTTATGGAGGGCACCATGGACCCTTAAAAACTCATGCTAAACTATCACAATGCGTGCTTTACTAGCCTACTCTATTCAAGGATGCACAAGCTTTCATTATGGCTTGTGATGCGTATCAGAGGGCCGACACTATCTCGAGGTGGCACGAGATTCCATTGAACGAAATACTTGAGGTAGAGATCTTTGATTTCCGGGGGATTGACCACATGGGACCATTCCTATTGTCCAAGGGTAATCTGTATATCCTTGTTGTTGTAGATTATGTGTCTAAGTGGGGGGAAGCCATTGCCTCACTTACTAACGATGCTAAGACAATCATCTCCATGTGCAAGAAGATAATCTTCCCTAGATTTGTAGTACCTAGAGCGTTGATTAGTGATGGAGGGTCACACTTCCATGAGCGTCATTTGGATGCGCTTCTTCGCAAATATAAAGTTTATCACCGCACTGGGCTAGCCTACCACCCTCGGACAAGTGGGCAAGTTGAGATCTCCAACCGAGAGATCAAATCTATTCTCCAGAAGGTAGTAGCAATGTCTAGGAAAGACTGGAGTGATAAGCTCGATGATACTCTGTGAGCATATCGGACTGCTTTCAAGACACCTATTTCCCCGTATCGATTGTTGTATGATAAGACATGCCATCTGCCGGTAGAAATGGATTACAAGGCTTTCTGGGCAATCAAGGCGCTCAACATGGATGCTAAACTAGCCGGTGAGAAGTGGCTACTACAGTTGAATGAGCTTGACGAGTTTAGATTGCAAGCCTATGACAAAGCCCACATTTACAAGGAAAAAACTAAGCGGTGACACGACAATCACATCCTTCAAAGGGAGTCCCCAGTAGGTGACAAGGTTCTATTGTTCAACTCTAGACTTAACTTATTTCATGGATAGCTAAAGTCTAGGTGGTCTGGGTTATTCACTGTGATCATGGTCAATAAGTTTGTATCGGTCGAGGTAGAAAATAATATGGGTGAAAGATTCAAAGTCAATGGGCAACGTCTGAAGTTGCCACGAGGGGGATACTGTAGGAGTTGTTGAGGTTCAACACCTCTAATCTCTTGCCCAATGAGATACATGATGAGGTAAAGAGGTCGAGAGGGACCTGAAAATAAACCAACGCTTTGCGGGAGGCAACCTGTATTTTATTGCTTACATTAGTGTAATTTTGTTTTTTGTAATTTTTGTAAGTTTTTAATATAGTCTATAGTATTGGAGAGGTGATAAGAGGGAATTTCGTTGTTTACATGCTTAGTGGTATGCAGGTTTGAGGCACCAAGTTCGAAAAAGTCGAAAAATAGCTGAAACGGGGCATTGAGCCAACCACCCGGTGGAGACAGGGAGAAGGGTGCCCGATCGGGCGCGTATTACTGAGTTAAATATTATCCATTTTCGCCCGACGGGAGAAAGAATCGCCCGATCGACCTGCCAGCGAGCCATTCGCCCGATCAGGCGGACAGTTGCCCGATCGGTCGGATTTATACGAATTATTTTTGAAGTTTGTGGATGAATTGGCTATGGAAGGGATTGGAGATAATCAAGCCATCCGCCCGGTGGAGATCGGGCTAAGGGCGGCCGATCAGGCACGTGTCGATGGGTAGCAAAACAAATTAATTCGCCCGATCGGGCGAATATCTGCCCGATCGGGCGGAAATCGAGCCAACCGCTCGATCGGGCGAGTAGCTGCCCGATCGGGCGAATGAGGAAATCAAGCACAAAAATACAGGCCTTCCCTTCTCTTTTCATTCTTTCATTTATTCATATTCTTCAATCTCTCTGTTCCACCATTAAACCCCAAATCCTCAAAACTTCAAACCTCCATATCTCACTCAATCCTTCTCTAAATTCATCCTCACGCCATCCTCTTCAACCCCCACCCAATTAATTTCACCAACTCTATATCTCTCACAAAAAACCCAAAAATCACCAAAAAATAAAAATTAAAAAAATAACTCAACTTTCTCTTCTCAAATGGCTTCACGACCGAAAAAAAATTGCACAAGGGCTACGAGGAGACAAGAGGAAGTCTCTACAAGTCAAGCACTACACCCACCACGGATTGAGTCCGACTCGGATTTTCCAGAAATCATTCTTACAAGTGAGGAGCAACAAGATCGGCTCACCTACCTCAAGAAGAGGGAGGTAATTCCTACGCGATCCATTTGTCAAAAATCTTTAAATGATATGGGAATTGAGAATTATTTCAAAAGTATATTTTCTGGTGTTGGTCTAAAATCAATACATAGCATGTTGAGGTTAACTTTTAGAAGGTTAACTCTTGAGTTTTTGAGTTCATGTGAAGTGCATAAGAAAGGGTATAAGGACATAGTACGTGTATTCTTTAGATTAATGAATGAAGATGTTCAAATGACTATTAGGGATTTTGGTAGGATTTTTGGATTAAGTACCGAACATAGGAGATTCCCTGGGGCAGCCCACAATAATGCTACAATGTGGGGAAAATTGACTGGTAATGATGCGCCTGCTAGAATGCAGCATTTACATGCTTCTAATGTTCAACACCGAGTCCTTATTGTATTTTTTCGATTCCTAGGATTCATCATCTTTGGGAGGGATGAGCCTCAAAATGTTAGGAGTATAGAGTTAGAGATTCTTGGCGGTTATGTGTCTGAAGGTGAGGATAGCTATAGAATGAATTTGGCCCACCACCTAGCTAAGTATTTCAAGGCGGTGGCAATTCACCGATTTACTACACGTATTCCTCTTGGTGGGTTGATCACCCAAATTACCATGTCTACTGTTAATTTTGTTGAGACAAACCATGTGTCGGTTCAGGGAAGTAACATATTGGATTTGACATATTTTGCATCATTGCGCCGGCTATGCGCCGTGCATCAGTTACTTCGCCCCTGTTCTATTTACTGGATGTTTGGGAAGGATTGGCTATTCCTTTTGCTTGACCCCGAGGGTCGCACCAGGTTTCAACCAGGCCGACAACATTACCTTTTTTGGGTGATAACATTGACCCCCTACAAAGAGGGATCTAGCGGTCATGGTGGCCAGCAGGGCGATGATATGGATGATGGTGGCCCAAGCCACCAAGGATGAGTTGAGGATGGTTCCATATCCCTTTAATCCAATGAGAACATTGTCCAATTTAGCTTGGGGATACTCTATTTATTACTTTTGTGTTTTTATTTTCTTTATAGGATAGTTTTATTGCTTCAAGAAAAAATAACAAAAACACGTTCCAATGAATACAAAAATAATGTTTCCCTATGCCCAGTAATTGAAAAATTATTTTGAATTCTCTGTTTCCGATGATCGAGCAATGTTGATTTGTTGATTTGATATTTGACTATTCTGGTGCCTTAACATGAGTCAACTTTGACCAACTATTTGTGTACTTGGTGCTTGCCTATTTGATTTGGTTAGGAATATGTGTTCGCTTCCTTGTATGTCATTGATTTTGAGTATTGGTTTGCAACTATTAGTAATGTTTCATGGCTCATATACATGCACATTGAGGAGGCCGAAGGTATTTATCCTATTTAGGTAGCCTTCAGGTGATTTTAGATACATTTGTTCCATTCTTGCTACCAATGTTGTTGCTTGTGCGTCTTTATTCGGTGACTATCCATATTACAAGCCCCATTGGTTACTAGTCCCAGGCTTAGCTTGGGGGAGCTATTAGTAAGTCAGGCGAGGGAGTTGTAGTGTGCTTCATTTTGAGCACAAATTGGGTGGTGAAAAAAAAACATAAGGAAATTCTCCTTGTCTTGTGTGTTGTCTTGAAAAAAAAATGAAGAGTAAAAAAGATGAGAAGGATAGAAATGTGAAGGTTCCAAAATAGGAAAAAATAAAGAGAAAGAATTTAAGCGAAAAAAAGAAAATATCCATTACTTTCGGAAAAATTCAAAACATAATCTCACTCAAGTTTTGTAATTTCATATTTTTATGAGTGATCGGCTTTATAGGTGAAAAAAGGTGAAAAAGTATGGTGTGATTCGTTTGTTAAATTATCATGTGTTTTGTGGGAGAGTTGTGGTCATCATTTGTGGTTGGTCATGGGTTTTGCTAAGATATATGCTACCCAAAGCAAATGCTTTAAGCTCACATCTTTACCCAAATTTACCATGCCCTTACCTACGCCTAACATTACAAGCTTTGAAGACCTTCCGATCTTTGTACATAGAGTCATGTTAATGTGAAATTAGTTGTTTATCAATGTAAGTTATGACATGAAATATTCCGAGCCGATTGTTAAGTTGAGTGCTTGTCCTTTTTAAACACACGAGTGTTGTGAGTTTGGGAGGGCATTATTCACATACATTGTTGGTAGGAGAGCGAACACGTACATCTTTTACGCTCCACATAAATGAGTGAAGAGTGTGTAAGCACTAGTCCTGAATTCCATGTACACTTGTGGTTTGCTCTGCGTGATTGTTAGGGAAGATTTATACTCGAATGTATTTGATTAGTCGACGTTGATGCATACTTTTCAGATTTTACCTTGAATCGTGTCCAGTGTTTTAAGATGTACTTGGGGTGAAGTTGGTTTGTGTATTCATCGATGATTTCTTTGCTTAGGAACAAGAAAAGATCTAGCTTGGAGGAGTTTGATATATGCATTTATATAGAATTTTTACCCTCGTCCCTTAGTACTTTTCTGTGTTAAATGATCTCTTAGGAGCCATTTTGAGTACTAATATGCATTGTGTAGTGTGTCATGAGATTTCAGGTCGTTTGATGGGAAATTGGCCTTTTTAGGCTCGTTTCGTGATGTTATGGGCCACAACACGATCCCGAGTAGGCCTGGGACGGTCATTGCTAACTCTTGGGATCCTGGGATGTTCATTTTTGAGCCTCAAGAGTAAGACTCGGTGATTAAGATGAAGAAGGACGCGTCGAGCCGGTCGCCCTACGACTGGAGGCCGAAGGGAGACCAACAGGGCAAGAATGAGCTTTAGGCATGTGCCCGATCGGGCGTCATTTTCCCGGTGCCCATCGGACGCCCACCATGCAGTAGTTGTTGAAGACTTTCAATCCGCCCGATAGGGCGGGTTACGAGCTGACCGCCCGATTGGGTGGCCCGTTACCCGATCGGGCGACGACAACCTCTGGGGGCGCGTTTTAGCTTTTATTTCCGTTTTTAATTGTTTTCTTTGGGCATGACTATATAAACTAAGCCCTTAGTTAATCTCATTATCTAATTTTTCAGCACTTTATTTTGAGTACTTAGCTTTATTCTCCCTGAAACTTGTTCAAAACATATTTTGTTATTACAATTAATGTTTGAAGTTTTCATTCAATCCGTCGTTCGTATTTCCGGAATTGATTCATTCCTTGCCTAGTTATTCTAGATTAATTATGTTTTCATTTAATATTATTGCTTTGCTTATTTAAATTATGCGTGCGTAGTTTTAATCTATGGTTTTGGGAATCCATGAGCTAATAAGAAAGGATCATTTTTTATTGTTAATTGTTGGTTGATTTCCTATTGATTGATTTCATTTAATATGCGAATAGATTTGCGCAAGTTTTATTGTATTAGTCTAGCAATATCAAGTTAAGATTGGAGAGATGCAATTTCATGTTTAGGCTTGTGTCCATAGGTAGGATTGGGGTTAATAAATAGTACGTGAGAGCCTGTTTATTCTAAGTCTATGATTAGTATCGATTCGAGAGAGCATACTAGTCTGATTAACCGCTTTATTGATTATTAGTGATTGTTTATCATCCGAGATCATTGTTCATTGGTGAACATATACCCTATACCCTATACCCTATTCCTTTTATTAATTGTTTTATCCATGTTTACTTATTGTCGTAGTTTTTTATTCAAACCAAAACAATTTTCTGCTTCCCGATAGTCTAGATCTTAGTTTTAATAGTTGAAAGAACTCCAGTTTCCTTGTGGATACGATCCCTACTTCCCTTACTATGTTTTAGTTGGTGAACGCTAGGTTTATCTTTGATAGGAGTACGATTTAGCCTGAAAAGGATACAACAATAATCCAGCAGTACAACGCCAATCAAAAAATTACTGCATATTAAGCATACAACAATAATCCAGCAGTACAAAACCAAGAACAAATTCAATAAAATCAAACTGAAAAGGATGAATTCACAAAAATGAACAAGCTAAACCCCTAGATCTGGTAAGAAAATTGGAAAAACTAATGAAAATCAATGAAAGCGCAATCTTAGAAGAGAGAAAATTTATTGAAAAGCGACAGTAAAAGAAGAACAATGGGATACCAATCAGGCGACATTAACTTGAAACAACATACTTTGTTGAGAAAATCTTTCCATGGAGGCGGATGGATCGGTGAGGAATAAGGAGAGATAAAGCTTAGATAGATCGCGTATGGAGGAGGAGAGAGAAGGCAAAAGAGATGGTATTTTTCTTTTTGACAAGTTAGATAGGTCGCATATGGTAAGTGGGTATTTTACTTAACCCTTGTATTTTTTGTTTTAAAGTTATTAGGCTTTTAAAAAATTCCCTATAAGAGCCATATAAAAAAATACCCTATAAGGATCCTGTCCAATAAGAAGGTAAAGGGTCAAGACCCTTTTAAAATTGGCCCGGCCCTTATATCTATTAGACTACCCTGTCCAATAACCAGACATATATTAACCTACCCCTCACAATTCCATTTTTTTGCCACACTTCAATCCCTCTAACCAGCGCATCATTTGACCTTCGTCATCGTCTTACAGGACCAAACCTATGTGTGAGGGGGTCGAAAAAGCACGAGGCTAATGCGTGACCTCGTCCCTCGTGGGTGTGACGCTTCTTTTTGTCAAATCAAGTGTAATTGGATTTCCTGTGAGTT
The DNA here is from genome assembly GCF_020520425.1 of Spinacia oleracea. Taxonomy (NCBI): domain Eukaryota; kingdom Viridiplantae; phylum Streptophyta; class Magnoliopsida; order Caryophyllales; family Amaranthaceae; genus Spinacia; species Spinacia oleracea. The sequence continues at coordinate 85,278,427 of NC_079492.1, read as the reverse complement.
TACACCCAATTGACTAGTAATATAGGAGTCGCCATTCAGTTTTTAACGACAATGAGAAAAACTGACAAAACCCGGTTATCGTGACATAAAGGGAGTGCAATTATGTTTGACCACGACGGCCGTAGGTTCCCTTATGATCCCTGGTGGTGGGGATCGCTCAACGTACACCCGCAGGGTAGAGATTGAGGGTTCGGGGGACTGTAACTACCGAGAGGAGTACTCGCTCTTCGATAACTCCAGAGGCAGGATATCCTAACTAGCTCAGCATAAATAATTGAAGGGACATGCGTTAACTATTAAACTAATCTGAGTTGATTTTATCAATATGCAACATATAGTACTAGATCGAACGTGATTATCTGATTTAGATTGTTTTAAGGGACCTAGCATGATAATCCAATATCCCAAAAATATCATATTTATTAAGCGTGATCGAACAATCAGATTTTAGTTAGTTTAACAGTTCATAAAAGGGCGAGGAAATCAATTAAACCATGGAAAAGGGACACATTGCGTCACGGTTCTCAGAAAACTAACCACTTTGACTTTGCTATTTCTCCTTTTATTTAACGAATCTCAAATTATGGGACGGGATACGTTCTGTTCGATTTATGGATCGATTGCGACAGAACGCGTGATCAGTTTTGCAGCGTGAGGCTTAAGCTTAGGGTTTAGAGTCAATACTCATAATATAATTGTGTGTTGTGTGTGTTTCACGTCGAACTTAAGGGTCTATTTATAGGAAAGAGTGGCGTAGAAAGATAGTTTTTTAGGAATTTGAATACGAAACGGATTAGGAAAAGAATCCGTCCCAGGTATTTTCGGCGCCCAGCTCTGGGCGTCAAAGATTTCGGCGCCCAGGGCTGGGCGTTGAAAATAGGGTCTGGCAGAATTCTTTGTCAGATTGGACTCTAGAGTACGGAGTTCATGAAGAGACTTAATCCGAGTTATTTGGTGCGTATCAATTTACGACGGAATTCGTCTGGGCCCTTTACGAACTCTAGGTTCGTTATGAGTTTAACTAATACGTTAAATCTTTTATCGAACTGCGATAGGAATAGAATTCCTTTTACAATTTCTATCTCTTTTAGGATTTATGTTGGAGTGCAACACCTAATTCTGACAGGTTTCTATCCTTTTATTCTTACTACTTTTATCAACTACCTTTTACGGCAGTTACTATTTTTAGCAGGTTTCCAAAAATAGCAGGTTTATATAAATAGCAGGCTTCGGGTGAAATGAAAAGGGGAATTGAGATTCGTTATTTTATAGGAGATGCGTTGTCAAGTGGAGATTTACGTTTTCATCATCGAACCTTCCCTTTCGGGAATGAGGACAAAAGTAGGTGTCTATAGTTAGCCCCCACTTTGACTGAGTCTTGGAATAAGACGATGGTCAAAGTACTAGACGGAGTGCGCCACACAAGCCATGGTGTATGTGACCTGTTTTGCGAGGGTCTCACGAGCCCCCGAGTGATAACATTTGACTTAAGGGTCATCACTTGAAGTGTCGACATATCCCTCACGTGTCATTGGGATTTTGTCAACGGATAGTATAGAAACTTCCTCACTTTGTCAGTGGAAGGATCTAAAGAAGTGTAGCTAGAGATGTTTTCGAAATCAAAGCTATAAAGTGTAATTGGGCCTGGCCAAGCCCAACCACGAGGTAAAAATGTTTTTAAAGATTCTCATTTTCAAGGCTAGTTAAACGAGAAAACCCCCTTGTTTTTGTGGGACGTAAAAAGAAGGAAAATCCAGCACATCGTTCTTTTTTGGAAAAACGGAAAACCAATCCCATCGTTCTTTTTTGGAAAAACGGAAAACCAATCCTTTAATTTTTGGAAAAAGGGAAAACCGATCCTTTAATTTTTGGAAAAAGGGAAAACCGATAAAGGTTATCGCTGCAGCGACCAAGGACCTGCGCGGTTAGTGACGCAGACCCCGCCGGCTAAAGATGGCGAGCCTTTCCGCTAAGGGTGGACACCCCGTCCGATAGAAGTGGACGAATCTGTTTTTGAAATTTGAAAATAAGAACCTACGCGGTTTGTGACGTAGACCCCGCCGGCTAAAGATGGCGAACCTGTTCGCTAAGGGTGGACGCCCCGTCCGAAATAAGTGGACGAATCTATTTTGAAACTTGTTTGTGCTTTTTTGAAAATAAGGACCTACATGGTTTGTGATGTAGACCCCGCCGGCTGAAGATGGCGAGCCTGTTTCATTTTGTTTTTGAAGATTCTATTTTTCGAAAACTGAGGACCTGCGCGGCTAGTGACGCAAATCCCGCCCGCTGAAGGTGGGCGAGCCCTGTCCGCTAAGGGTGGACGCCCCGCTCGCTGGAGGTGAGTGAACCTGAATTCGTCTTTTTGATTTGGGATTCGCGTGCCGCGGTCTTGCCTGATTGAGGTGGACAAGTCCCTATTTCATTTTTTTGCTTGTGATTTCTCTTGAGAATTTCTTTTCATTCATTCTTGCAGGAGCGAATTCTTTCGAGGGATGCTCGGATTTAGTTGCAACCTGAATGTGGGTTGACAACGTGCTTAGACGGACCATTGTCTTGTGGTCATCTTCTTTCATGGTTTTGAGCTAGTCTTTATGGCTCAATTTTACCATTACCTGGGTCTTTGATTAGAGGACTATGTATAAGTATCAACGGCGACCTTTGTCTTGAGGTCGTAATCCGGTTTTATCTTTTGAGGTTATCCAAACACGAGACTTCGTACAGTGTAGTCTGGGAATACCGTTTTAACTTTGCACATTTTCTTTTGAAATATATATATTCTTTCGAGCCACCAAGCACTCGTGCTTGGCGGTCAGTTCTTGTCAAAGAGATTCTTTGGGGATACGCATTTTGTAATGTCCTTGATTGTGTTTGGGATCTTGCTCGTAAGTGCGAGCGATCTTCGTAGTGGTGTGCTACTCTTGACAAAGTCGTGAGGTGCGACTTTCAGTAAGGAAATCGGTAATTTTCGAGTCGAATGGATGCGGCAGGGCCCAATAGAAGTTAGGGCCTTTTTTTGAGCCTGGGTTCATTTTCGGCGCCCAGGCCTGGGCGCTGAAATAATTCACGCCCAGGTGGGGCGTTGAAAGTGTTATTTGGGTTGTTCTTTTGATGACACAGTTGGCCTCTTGTTCATTCGTTTATTTCACTTGGAAGTTCTACGTATTCTCTTTTCTTTTGTTTTTTCTTTGTTTTTAGAACGTGATCATTTTCTTGAGAAGCCGTAGCCGATTGGTGGACTACGGTGCTTGTCGCTTTGGGGCGATTATTTTAAGGAACTGTTGCTCTTAAGGCGTACAGTTATTGCGATAGTTGGGCGAGTCTATATGGCCCGAGGAACATACCTTGAGACGTAAGACTTTGACCGCTCTTGTTGTGGTATATTTTTTCCTTTTGAACACGTTAGTGAATGTTCGATACTTAGAATGACGATATGTATGTGCGAACGAGCGTTCATAGAATGGCCGTTGTGTGCGGTCCGTTAATCAGTTTGCTTGAATCATTTTTTTTTTAGCAATGACTGATTTTGAATAGTTTGCTTAGAAGCTTGATAGGGTTCAGGCCTATTCATGAAGTGGGCTCAAACATCGTACCCTTTCGATTGTTCAAACATTTGCTTCGAGATTTTTTATTTTTCTTTGGTTGTTTCGTAGCTTGGAGCCCCCAATTATGCATGTTGGGACGCTTCCTTTTGGCGTACGATTTTTGTAGGTTCTTTCGAGAAAGATGCCTTGGGGTTCCGCTCGTGTAGGTGCGAGCTATCCCTTTCGTGGTAGGTAATATTTTTCTACCTTTAATCCTTAATGTAGGAGTCATGTGGCTTGCATTTTGAATTTGGGCGATAAGTAGTCTTTGCTTCTTTTACACGTGCTCTTGGTCGTGTCTACATTAGTGCAATATGCCTTACTCTTTTTTAGACTTGTACCGTGGGATGGTTGAACTTATGGTGCGACGTAGGCTTGTGTGGCCTAACAGCGTGTCTTAGAACATTCCTCCAAGTGTTGGGATATCATTATTATTTTAGCATTGGAGTACTTCATCAAGCCTCATTACGGTGTTCGAACAAGTGTAGCACCTTCTGCGTAGGTTTGCACGGCTTATTACTTTGTTCGATGCGAGGATTCCTAGGTGTTTCTTTCTTATTTTTATATCTGGGCAAAACTTGTCTAGCAGAAAGATTCAGCGCCCAGGCTGGGGAGTTAAAGATATCGGCGCCCAGCTCTGGGCGTTGAAAATGATTTCTGGGTATATTTTGACAGTTCTTATCCTTGATTTGTTTTTCTTTCGCTTTTGCCTTGGAACGAGGTAGACTGTGTAACGGGCGCTTGTAGGGCGAGCGTCATGTGCAGTAGTTTGATCGGAGTTTCGGTGACTCGCGATTTTCAGTTACCCTTGTTAGTGGGGTGACTTTATATATTCTAAGTAGCGCTTAGAATTTGGGAGGGGTTGTAGCCATTCTAAGGTTCGTTTTACGCGATTAAAGCTTAGGATTGTGCCCCTCAAATGTATGTATAGCATTAGCGTCGAGAATTTGTGATGAAATCGTCATTTCGAGCTTTTTTAGAGTGTTTTTCTCAAGCCCCCAATTGTAGCTACGGGATTGGCTTGGTGCTATAATGCTTTGCATACGTTTTTATGCATTCATGGTGACATGGATCATGAATAATTTTGAACTAGACTCGTTTAGTGCGAGGTACGTTCGAGTAGTGATTTTGCTGCTTCTCTTGTAAATGTCGTATTGTGCGACATTGCCATGGTCAAGGTAGTCACATGTTGAAGTGTGCCTTGTCCAAAAGCTAGGTGCCTTTCTTTACCCATAATCATATTTGGAAATCTTTTGACTCACTTACAACATTGAGATAAACGCATACTTAGCTTAAACCAACGACACTTTATTATGTTCGAAAAAGTCTTTGAAAATTATTTAAAATCCGAATCCTACTGTGTACAATCCGAGGTGTCCTAAGTAAGTTTGACTTATAGAAGGGTTCGTACAGGATTACATGAGTGAATCAAAATACTGTTACGATTTTGGAATGCTGTCTAAGGATTTGCTGGAAGCCAGGGTGCAGGTGTCAATATATTACTTGTGCCCGTTTGGCATATGCTTTTAGGGCCATCTTTTCCAAAATTGCGGGAATATAAACCGTTTTCAAATTGACTTAGATTTACTTGGTGTATGTCTGTACAAAAGGTCAAGGTATACTTAGTTCTTTCCCTAGCTCTTTCATTTCAAATTTTTAGCCCCCGGTTGCTATTATGTCTTCCCATTAATGATGCTTTTTAGATTTCGATTTTAGATGCCCGTGCTACATGTCTGAGTAGGGTGAGCCCTGGTTAAGTGCCAAGTCCTATTGACAATGTCTGATATTTTTTTTTTCAAAGGGGATTTGCAAGCATTTGAATTACCACGAACGGGTGCCCTGAGTTCGAAGGAACGATGGGGCGATGCCGTAGAATAATCCTCTTTATTGCAAGCTTTACTGCCTTTACTGCTTGTTGGCGATTATGACTGTGTCTAGTGGTGAAAGAAGGTCTTTAAGCGAACGACTATGTCTAGTGGTGAAAGAAAGTCTTTAAGTGAGTTAGTTCGCTTTAGGGAGGGTCAAGTCGAGTACTTTAGAGGTCATGGACGCTTGCGCTAGCCCCTATTCAATTGAGGCAAAGCGATCTTTTGAGTCTTGGCTAAGTGCCTAGGAGTGTGAGTGCTCCTTCTGGCAGGGGTACGTGCCCTTATTATTTTTCGATGTGTGCTCGTTTTGGCATCTTGATGATTTGGATTCTTCCTTTGACTCAAATTTTTCTTTCGACTTGGGTTGCAAGTAGTTAAATTTCAACAAGGGACTCTATTTCTTATTCTTGTTATTCTATAGGCTCTTAACATTTTTGCAAATTGGTTGGACCGAATCATGGATTGCCTACGTATCCGCCTTAAATGGATTTAATTTGGAATATGGTCTTGCGTAGTTCTTAGCCAGAAAATGGTTTCTTAGAATGCCAATTTTTAAACAAGTATGTTCTGAGGTGGAAACATATTATTTGAAACGGTGGAATAAGTGAAGTTTATTATTATTTTAATCTGTTGCCTTGCCGTAAGCCAAAAATTTGTTTTGTATTTTTTTTTGAGTACATGTATTTTTGGTGGTACGTATATCTGAATACGTGTTGTACACCTCCAAGTGTTCGTTTTTTTTCCGTGAATGTGCGGATAAAATAACGAGCACTTCTGGACAAAATTTTGCGAGCAGAGAGATTCGGCGCCCAGGCTGGGGCGTTCAAGATTTCGACGCCCAGCCGTGGGCGCTGAACATTATTTCTAGGCGGATCTTTTTTGGTGCGCTAAATTCTTCGTTTTCTTTTTAGACTAACTTTAGAGGCGCTTTGCAAAATTTCCTTTTTTATTATTTATTATTAATTTTTTTTTACGTTAAGCGTAGAATGTACTTTTCATTTGTCTTTTTTATTTGTGACTCAAGGCGGCTTGAAAGATGGGTTGAATGAGATAGGGTAATTTGTATAGGTATTGGTCAAGCATATGGATTACATCTGCTAGGATTCATATTTTACAGCCTCAGGCTAGTGTCACGAGTTTACATCAATCAAGGCCAATGAGTAGCATAGGGACGACTCAAGGGTATATCAACAGGACGTATCCAAACAAGTTATATGGTCATTATGCTAACGGTGGTGTAATAATGGGTTTGGGCTTTGGAAATGATGGGCATGACGCACGTGTCAATGGCCGTGCGTGGTTTGCGGTTGATAACAAGTTCAACAACAAGAGTTTAGGTAATGGTTTCTTGGGTTACGGCAATGAGAACATGGATGGGTTAAATGAGCTGAACAGGGACCCCAGAGCGAAGGCGTCTAAGAGCATAAAGATTGGAAAGGGTAGACATCGTAGAATTTTATGATTTGGATTGGTTGACTCAATTCTTTTCCTTCGTTTACTTGGGTAGATTTCGCAGGTTGAGAGGTACGGGCTAAGTATTTCATTGCTCTTTTCGCTCTCCCTTTTCTCTTTCTCTTTTTTTCTTTTTGCTTGGGATTTCGCCCCATCATAAATCCTTCAATCAATTTTTTTTGTCTGGGCTAAAAGGTAGATGGTTGTGGTCTTTGAGTCACGAGGCGAGACTGAGTGAGCCTCGTTTGGTAGGCCTATAGTGGACCTTTAATTTTAGTAGGCCTAGGGTGGACCTTTAATTTTAGTTGGCCTAGGGTGGACCTTTAAGTTTGTCTTACTTTGCAAGCGTATTTAGTCGTTTCTTAAAATGTGCAAATAGCGTAGATTCATGTTGTTTTTACCTTATTGAAATTTAACGAAAGAATTACATCGAAAATAATTTTTTTATTTGTTTCTTTTCAGATTCCAGTTTCTGGGATTTAATTGAAAGTTGTGATTTAGACTCGAACTTTCATTAATCTTTTTGATTATAACCCGTGTAGGAATATAAGGAGGTGGCTAGACTCAAAATAATGACGTGGCATAAGCCTATAATACTTGACCAAGCGACTCTCAGACTTAGGCTAATTGGACCATAAGTTTCGTTGGTTGACACTTTAGATTTTAACCCCTGGGTGTTCATTTGTCATGCGCCATTTTGCTTACTGTTGGCAAGGTAGTTAATTGGGGAGATCGAATTTCCACTTTTACAAGACTAGAATAATTAGTGCGGCTTCTCTTTTAGTGTGTATTGCTTTACCCCGATGGTAGCCTTATGACATGCCGATTTGGGTATTTTCATGGTTCGTCATATTGCATTCATGGAAAATCTTTTAGTCCGTACTTAGGAGTATTTCAAGGGGCGAGTGGCTCGAGAGGACTATGATGGTCGTGACCCAATGTGATCATACGCCTTGAGGCCATTAATTTTATTTTTTGCCAATGGTATTGACGCCTTAGGTTCACTTTGGGGGTTGTGCGACTATGGAGGAATGATTTTCAGAATATGACTGTTTCCATTTTGCAAATACTTGAATTAAATAATATGTTCTTTTCATTGGTGAGAGAGAGTATTGAGGCCGTGGATTCTTAGATAGGGATGACAATTACATATGGGTGCTTATTGATTTAAATGTTAGAAGGGGAGACTCAATATGGTTTAACCTTTTAACTTGCAGAACGACACCAAGCATTAGGACCGATTCTATGGATAAGACAACTAAGACTTAGGATTTGGATTGTACTTTGGCATAGCCTAGTCTAGACTCGGATTTATTTGAACATTTATTTTTTTCTTGAAGACTTTATTCGAACATTATTTTTGAATATTTTGCCCATGTGACATTCAAGGTCGTTTAATTAGCATGCTCGGTTTTGGTGCCGAGCATTGTCGTCGTAGGAGGCTTAACAACGACAAAAAGAGTTATTTATTTTTTATTTTTTAGTCGCTTTTAGAGTCGAGTGCCTTTTCATACGCCCTTGCAGCAATTTTTACGAAAAGTTTTTTTTTTGCTACGTATATTTTTTCATGCGCGGGCACCGAGGCTGTTGTGCCTGACCAAAAGGCCAGGCAGCAACTTCAGCGCCTAGCGTAGGGCGTGAGAAATTTCAGCGCCCAGCCAGGGGCGTTGAAAATGCGTCCCTGGCTGGTTCTCGTTTTCAGTTTTCGTCTACTTTTGTTTACGCGACTTCGATTTTGCGTGCTTGCCTAATAACGTCCTTTACGCGTTGTGCAGCGTTTGTGGGATTCGTTACAGGCCATCCCGAGCATCGCTTATTTTTGTGGCGATCGTTCGGGTTTGCGGAACAAGTGTTTCGGTATAACTCTTTGGCAAATTGGTTTATGAATGTTTGGGCAATTTTTAAGGTCGTTGATTTTTCTAGGACAGTTTGTCACACACAATCATATATTTCGCTACACATAACTAACATTCCATCATGAGGCAATAATAATATGTCATGTAGTTTATGATAGGCTTCTATGGGTAGTTATTAGCGCCTGGCTTGGTACCGCTTCTATCGTAGATCCAACACATGCCCCGGTCGAGGTAGTGTCTTCAGCAGACGAATTTCGCTCAAGAGGCCAACCCGCAAGTGCAAGGCAAGGGGGCATGCAGGCGAGAGGGACCTAATGGGCGAGCGATTGGGTTTGGGACGGGTGTACTACTAGCGAAAGTGCCGAGTGGACAACATTCGAAGCGTATGCACCCCCCGGTTGGCGATGGGTATCCTTAGTCCCAACTTCCGAGATGAAACACCAAGGGAGCCAAGATTCGTTATGCGGTTCTGCCCGTTCACATTAATATGCTGATTTTCAGGTCGTCCCAACTTGATTGGGAAATAAAGCGGGGTAGGATCGTTTCACCCTTCGGCTATTTTGATTACCTACAAGCACGAGTATTTCCTTCACTATCCCCAGCGGAGTCGCCACTGTGAGGGGGTCGAAAAAGCACGAGGCTAATGCGTGACCTCATCCCTCGTGGGTGTGGCGCTTCTTTTTGTCAAATCAAGTGTAATTGGATTTCCTGTGAGTTTACACCCAATTGACTAGTAATATAGGAGTCGCCATTCAGATTTTAACGATAATGAGAAAAACTGACAAAACTCGGTTATCGTGACATAAAGGGAGTGCAATGATGTTTGACCACGACGGCCGTAGGTTCCCTTGTGATCCCTGGTGGTGGGGATCGCTCAACGTACACCCGCAGGGTAGAGATTGAGGGCTCGGGGGACTGTAACTACCGAGAGGAGTACTCGCTCTTCGATAACTCCAGAGGCAGGATATCCTTACTAGCTCAACATAAATAATTGAAGGGACATGCGTTAACTATTAAACTAATCTGAGTTGATTTTATCAATATGCAACATATAGTACTAGATCGAACGCGATTATCTGATTTAGATTGTTTTAAGGGACCTAGCATGATAATCCAATTTCCCAAAAATATCATATTTATTAAGCGTGATCGAACAATCAGATTTTAGTTAGTTTAACAGTTCATAAAAGGGCGAGGAAAGCAATTAAACCATGGAAAAGGGACACATTACGACGCACCCTTGAGATGTGCGTCACGGGTCTCAGAAAACTAACCACTTTGACTTTGCTATTTCTCCTTTTATTTAACGAATCTCAAATTATGGGACGGGATACGTTCTGTTCGATTTATGGATCGATTGCGACAGAACGCGTGATCAGTTTTGCAGCGTGAGGCTTAAGCTTAGGGGTTTAGAGTCAATACTCAGAATATAATTGTGTGTTGTGTGTGTTTCACGTCGAACTTAAGGGTCTATTTATAGGAAAGAGTGGCGTAGAAAGATAGTTTTTCAGGAATTTGAATACGAAACGGATTAGGAAAAGAATCCGTCCCAGGTATTTTCGGCGCCCAGCTCTGGGCGTCAAAGATTTCGGCGCCCAGGGCTGGGCGTTGAAAATAGGGTCTGGCAGAATTCTTTGTCAGATTGGACTCTAGAGTACGGAGTTCATTAAGAGACTTAATCCGAGTTATTTGGTGCGTATCAATTTATGACGGAATGCGTCTGGGCCCTTTACGAACTCTAGGTTCGTTATGAGTTTAATTAATACGTTAACTCTTTTATCGAACTGCGATAGGAATAGAATTCCTTTTACAATTTCTATCTCTTTTAGGATTTATGTTGGAGTGCAACACCTAATTCTGACAGGTTTCTATCTTTTTATTCTTACTACTTTTATCAACTACCTTTTACGGCAGTTACTATTTTTAGCAGGTTTCCATAAATAGCAGGTTTCTATAAATAGCAGGCTTCGGGTGAAATGAAAGGGGAATTGAGATTCGTTATTTTATAGGAGATGCGTTGTCAAGTGGAGATTTACGTTTTCATCATCGAACCGTCCCTTTCGGGAATGGGGACAAAAGTAGGTGTCTACACTATGACACATAATTTTCTAATCGCACACATTATTAGCATTCCGTACCATGTAACAGTGCATGTCTAATTGTTCTATGGTAGAATTTCCCCTTCAACCTATGGGGCATGACGATATCACATAGAAAACCTAAAACACACTTCCACTTCAACCAACCCGATTTAATTTATGGAGACATCTTCTTCCAACTCCCATTATTTTGGATAATAGATCCTAGGTAGCGAAAGAAATTTAAATCTTTTACAGTCCTCCCATCCAAGGTGATCGTCCCTGCGTCTCTACTCCCATTACCGCTAAACTTACACACTAAATATTCGGTCTTACTCTAGCTCAACTTAAAGCCACGAGATTCAAAATTACGTCCCCATAATTCCAACTTAATTTGAACACCTTCTTTCGTTTAGTCGATCAACACAATATCATCTGCAAACACCATATATGCACCATGGTATACCGTCTTGAATTGGACTCGGTCAATTCGTTCATTACTATGGAAAAGGGGAAAGGCGTAAGTGTTAAACCTTGATGTACAACAATTCTTATGTCTTTTGGGAACTAGTCTGCACACTAGTGCTAGCTCCCTCATACATGTCCTTAATGATGTCAATATATTTTTGCAAAATTCCTTTCCTTGTTAAAGCCCACCAAAATACATCCCTCGATACCTTATCATATGTTTTCTCCAAATCAATGGAAACCTATATGTTAATCTTTCTTCTTATACCGATAGTTCTCCATTACATGTCTCATAAGACGAATGACCTTCATAGTTGATCTTTCTGGAATGAAGCCAAAATGGTTCTCTGAAATGTTAACACTCCTTCTTAACCTTTATACAATCACTCTCTCCCAAAGTTTCATACAATGACTCATTATTTTGACCCTTCTATAGTTGGCACAATCTTGGACACTATTCTTGTACAAAGGGATTAGTGTACTTTTCCGCTACTCCAATGACAACATCTTGTGTCTTTCCCAAATCGTGTTAAGAAAAATTGTCAACCAATAAATTCCCCACTCTCCCAAACATCTCCAAATATCTATAGGAATACCAAAAATTACCATAAGGAACTACTGCTTTCTTCAATCCCATCTTTTCAATGCCATTTTGACTTCTCTCTTTTAATTTATCCGCATAAAGTCACGATTGACCACATCGTGAGAGATACTTACATCTAAAAAATCTTTCCCTCGGTGGCCATTAAATAGGTTGTTAAAATACGACCTCCATCTCTCTTTTATCTCCTTATTTCCATCTAGAATTCTTTGTTGCACATCCTTTACACACCTAAATTTTCTAAGACTTCACGTCTTCCTATGTCTTATACGAGTCAACCTATAGGTGCCCTTTTTTCCTTCCTTAGTATACAATCTTGCATAAAGATCTTGATTCACCTTTACTTTTGCATCTCGTCACTGTAGGAAAAATCATTATAGGTGGCTCATCAAAAGTTGCTCTTATTACACAAGGGAAACCTTTGAGGGGAAAAAAGTAAAAATTAAATTAAAAAATTCCCTCCATTTTCACTCAAGCGCAGCCTAACCTAAACACAGACTCTCATTCTTGCTCCCGTGTTCTCGTTACTCGCAGACTCTCCTCCTCAACAGCTCTCATCTCCTCTTCCCCTTCTCCACCGGCGAGTAAATCACCGGCCAACAATGCAAATTGAGGTGTAAAAAGTGAATTCTGAAACAAAATCGTATAAACAAAGCCAAATTACTATTCTACAATCAGCCCAAATTTATGCATACTGATTCAGATAATCTTGAAATCAAGGACGCTCCAATGGTGGAATCTACTTCCAACAGCCGCACCAGAGACCTCAATAGGCTTCTACTGCGCTCCTGCCACCTAGTTGGACCTAAATTTGATCTCAGTGTCGAGGTCTTCTTCTTTTTATCATTCTTCCCTTCTATTTTCTGAACAAATCGGTTTTGAATTTCATTTGGGTATTTCTTCGAACACTTTGTGTGCATATAGATGTATACTGTTGTTTAGTTTGTTTTCCTTCCTAGGTTTGCTTTAATTTTTGTGGGTTTTGATTGAATTTTGCACTTGAGGGATTATCTTCAGGAATATGGTACAGTTTTGGTGGTCGGGGCTGGTGGATTAGGATGTGAATTGTTGAAGGATTTGGCTTTGTCTTGGTTTAAGAACATCAAATTTCTTAACATTATCGCATGTTCGTAAAGTTTAGTTCTTTGGGGGTGTTGTTATTGATTTATGCTTTGTTTTGTTGATGGTATCAGCTTGTTATTCATATAATTCATGTTGTCTGCTCCATGGTCAACAATTTAACATTCTTAATGTGATCGAATACTAGCGTGTTTGATATTTCGGGTATCTTGAAGCTGCGTAGGAGGATGGAAGTAATTTAGAAATTTGTAATTGCATTTTAGATTATCTCGGTGTTGGACGACAGTATACTTTCTTGTTGTTGTTATATCTCAGCTGGTTCAAGAAAGCGCTTACTATTGGACTTCTCCATTATTATTTAGTAGTTTGCAAATCTATTTGTTTCCATTTTTAGAGACTAGTGGGAATGGGTCCAAATTTGTTATACCCATTCCCAACTAATGCCCGGAGATGTTAGTTTCAGATGTGATTTAGTTGGAACGGTATCTGATATTAGGTATCAACTAACTGAATCCATACTAAATCGTGGATTGCCAGAGGTAGTGGACTCTATAGAATCTACTAGTGGGTGTGATGAGCGACATTTATGTCCCTCCTAGCTTAGGATTTTATGTTACTTTGTTATGCTTTTATATAGTTTTTATAGCTTTTTGTGTGTATTTTACAAGTTTCGTTCCATCTCGTGCTTTATAGGTGATTATGATGAAAAGTGATGGAAAACAAGTAGAATTGAGCCAAAACAGGGCTTGTGCGATCGAGTGATGACTTGTGCGCCCGAATAGAGTAGTGAAAATGGACTTCAAGGAATTTCCAGTTTTGTGCGATCGAATGCCCTCTGTTGTTCGGTCGCACAAAATGGATTCTTTAGTCAGGCGTTGAAAATAGGGTCTGGGCTGTTTTCTTTAGTCAGATTCGGATTCCTGAAATCCGTAGAGTTTGAGACTTAATCGAGTCTTTTAGCGCGTATCAATTTTATGACGGAATGCGTCTGGGCCCGTTACGAACCATAGGCTCGTTAGGATTTTAATTAATACGTAACTCTTATTTCCGAATCTTATTAGGTATAGGATTCTTGCAGTTTTCTATCTCTTTTGTGATTTATGTTGGAGTGCAACACCTAATTCTGACAGGTTTCTATCTTTTATGACTTGCCACTTTTAGAAGCTACCCTTTACGGCGGTTACTATTTTTAGCAGGTTTCCATAAATAGCAGGCTTCGGGTGAAATGAAAAGGGGAATTGAGATTCGTTTATTTTATAGGAGACGCGTTGTCAAGTGGAGATTTATGCTTTCATCATCGAACCTTTCCCTTTCGGGAATGGGGACAAAAGTAGGTGTCTACAGTTAGCTTCCACTTTGACTGAGTCTTGGAGTAAGACGATGGTCAAAGTATTGGACGGAGTGCGTCACACAAGCCATGGTGTATGTGACCTGTTTTGCGAGGATCTCACGAGCCCCCGAGTGATAACATTTGACTTAAGGGTCATCACTTGTAGTGTCGACATATCCCTCACGTGTCATTGGGATTTGTCAACTGATAGTATAGAAACTTCCTCACTTTGTCATTGGAAGGATCTAAAGGTGCGTAGAAACTCCCTCACTTTATCATTGGGAGTAGCTACAGATATTTTCAAAATCAAAGCTATAAAGTGTAATTGGGCCTGGCCAAGCCCAATCACGAGGTAAAAAATGTTTTTAAAGATTCTCATTTTCAGGGCTAGCTAAACGAGAAAACCCCCTTGTTTTTATGGGACGTAAAACGAAGGAAAATCCAGCACATCGCTTTTTTGGAAAAAAGAGAAAACCAATCCTTTTAATTTTTGGAAAAGGGAAAACCAGAAAAAGTTATCGCTGCAGCGACTAAGGACCTGCACGGTTAGTGATGCAGACCCTGCCGGCTAAAGATGGCGAGCCTGTCCGCTAAGGGTGGACACCCCGTCCGATAGAAGTGGACGAATCTGTTTTTTGAATTTTGAAAATAAGGACCTACGCGGTTTGTGACGTAGACCCCGCCGACTAAAGATGGCGAACCTGTCCGCTAAGGGTGGACACCCGGTCCGATAGAAGTGGACGAATCTGTTTTTGAAATTTGAAAATAAGGACCTACGCGGTTTGTGACGTAGACCCTGCCGGCTAAAGATGGCGAACCTATTTTAAATTTGAAGATTTTTATTTTTTTCGAAAACTGAGGATCTGCGCGGCTTGTGACGAAGACCCCGCCCGCTGAGGGTGCGCGAGCCCTGTCCGCTAAGGGTGGACGTCCCTGAATTCGTTTTTTCGATTTGGGAACTCGCGCGGTTGGTGACGCGATCTTGCCGACTGAAGATGGGCAAGTTCCTATTTCTTTGGTTCTTTGTGATTTCTTTTGAGAATTTCTTTTTATTCATTCTTGCAAGAGCGAATTCTTTCGAGGGATGCTCAAATTTAGTTGTAACCTGAACGTGGGCTGACAACGTGTTCAGACGGATCTTTGTCTTGCGACCGTCTGCTTTCGTGATTTTGAGCTAGTCTTTACGGCTCGACTTGGTCTTTGATCAGAGGACCGTGCACAAGTGTCAGTGACGTCCTTTCGATGAGGTCGAACCTGTTGTTGTTCTTTTTTGAGATATCCAAACATGATATGGTGTATGGCGTAGTCCGGGAATGTGATTTTGATTGCGCGCTCCTTGTTGGAGTCTATTTTTTCGCGAGCCCCCAAGCACTGGGGCTCGTCCGTTTGTTTTTCGCATCTTGTAATCATGTTTGGGGTCATGCTCGTATGTGCGAGCGACCTTTTATAGTAGTGTGCTACTTTAGCAAAGCCGTGGAGTGCGACTTTAGTTTTCAGGCGACATCCGGTTTTAGCTTGGCCCGGATTAACCCTTTGACAGACAAACATTTTTTATTTGGAAAACCAATGACTTGACGACACATATTTTTGGTGTTTCGAAGAATGACCATGATATTTAACTTGTTTTTTTTTTTTTTGAAAAGTGTAATCAAGCATTTTCTGAGACGAGTCTAAGTTTCGACCAAGTTTTAATGTTATATTTTTTCTTGCTTATTTGGGAGCTAAAGGTGCTTTGGGCTTGATCCTACTTGCAATAGGGCCTCGTGTTTAGCAACACGGTCTTAAGTCCTTTCCTGTTCCGTGTTTTGTGAAATCTGGGCCTTGGGCTGCATTTTCAGCGCCCAAGGCCAGGCGTTAAACATTTCGGCGCCCAGCCGTGGGCGCTGAAAGTCCTTTCCTGGTAATATTTGACTTTCAGATTTCCTAACACGTTTCCGAATGGGATCAGGATGTCATTGGGTGCGTTCAGCTATATATAGGGGCTAGATACGTCCCTATTGTCTACTACTCTCAAATTCTTTCTTTTCCTTTTGTTGTCCTTTAATTATTCATTGCTTTTGCCATGTCGATCCCTACTTTCTCACTCCAACGGACTGTTAGGCGTTCGCTACGGGCCCTTACTCCCACAGAAAAAGCTTTGTTAAAAGAATACCACTTAGAGGCACTTCTAGGCTTACAACAAATTAATATTGATTATAACTTTCCGCATGCTGCCCTAAGCTTTTGGGACTCCGATCATCATGTTTTTGCCTTTCGGGGCAACGAAATATGTCCTTTGCCCGATGAATTTGCTGCGATCCTTGGTTATCCTACTAATGCTACTCCTGTTACCCCTGGCACTATTGAAGAGGGTAAAACAACCATAAGGGCTTTCCTAGGGCTAGATGATAACATGTTGCTGAAATTGTTGTAGATGATAAGGTTAACTTGGCAAAACTTTTAAAACATCACTTTAGGCCTAGTAAGAATATGACCGAACAGAAATTGAATATTCGAGCCCTTGTATTTTGCTTGTTGAATCATTATTTGCTATCGAATAACAATGGTGAGTTCGGTGACATAAGGTTGATCCCCTTGATTAGCCAGATGGAAAGTTGCTATTCTATCATGCCGTTGGTTGTTGCCGAGACTTTGCTGAGTGCGGATGAGTTGAAGAAGGATGCCAAATCCGAACATTTTAAGGGAAGCCCCCTATTACTGTAGGTGACCGATTTGCGCACGTATACGTCCCTTTTGCATATATTTTTTCTACCTGGGGCTGAGTTTCAGCGCCCAGGGCTGGGCGCTGGAGTTTTCGGCGACCATTTTTTTCATTCCTTTGATTCGATCGTACCTGTTTTTGCAGATTTGGCTTGCGGAACGGCTTAGACTTTTGGAAGCTCCTGCCGATCCTAAACATTATCGCCCTATAGCCTTGGGTAACCGAAAATACTTGCACCAAGGCCAGGACGAGGCCGAATGGACCTCCTTTTTTACTTATGGCATTTGTTCTATTAAGTGGGTGGTACCATGGTGGGGTTTGACTACTATGACAGGGGGTTCTGATGTATAGGTTTACGTTTCTTTGTTGGGGCTATCTCGTCCCATTTATATTTTCCCTTACCGAGTCATGCGTCAATATGGTTTAAGGCAGACTATCCCCTTTTCTGATACGGTACCACCTAAGGTAGCGGCCTTTTCACAAACACGGGTCTTAGCGTGGGCTAAGTATTATGATGGTCTCCCGCGTTGGGCCGTAGCTACAAATGGCTTTGTGGGTCTTTCTGAAAACTACAAGTTGTGGATGAGCTCCGATGACAAAGATGTGAGGACCGAGGCTCGTAATGGGGAGCCGGCTGTGGTTTTGATACCTCGTATTCGTGTTAAGTATGAGGGTCCTGATTCAGCCAAACCTCGTACCTATAGTGTTAAGACTGTGAAAGCTCGTCCTGATCGAAAGCGAAAGGAAGTTCCTCCCCGTTCCAGTTTCAGGCCTAAAAAGATGCCTAACATGAAGGGGCCTGCTGTTGTTAAAAGAAATGCAAGCTCTCGCCGAGATCGTCGCCGGAACAATGTATGGGTTAGGAAGGCTCAGCCGCCTGTAGAAACAGTGGCTAGTCTAGTTGATGATAATAATCCTTCTCCCACCATTGCCTGTGCCGTCGAGGCTGAGCGGGCTATAACTGAGAATGTTTCTGAAGCCTTGGCATATTTGGAAGTTAGTGTCCAGGAGCCGGTTCTTATGGAGATTGACATTGGGGCAGCGCAGAAGACTGTGGGGGTGGATCCTGCGAATATTGCCCTCTACAAGACTTTATTTGATGATCCAGAAGAACTAGAGTAGTGTAGTTCTTGCTAGGGTGTAGGTGCCCTCCATTTATTTCAGTCGTGTTTGTTTTTATTTTTAGCACTCTGTTTTCCTTCTTATTATATTTTAATAAAGGCGTATTTTTAGTTTTCATTTTCATTTATTTTTGTTTCTCCTCTTTTTTATGTATTTTATATGTCTAACACTTTTGCACAAAGAATATTTTTTTTATTTGGACCGAATCCTTGGTAAGGATTGCCTACGTATCTTGTCAGAATCAGGTCGCGCGTAGTTCTAGCTTTTGAATTAGTTCTAGTATGCCGAATTTCGGTAGATATGCCCTGAGGTGGAAACATATTACTTAGTCGGTCCAATGAGTGAAGTATTATCATTATTTCCATCTGCCATTTTTTTTGCCATAAGTCGCGTAAAATTCGACTAACTTGTATAGCTATATTTTGGTAAGCCTATTTGGGTACGTATTGTACCCCCCAAGTGTTCGTTATTTTTCCGTTGTGTGCGGATAAAATGACGAGCACTTTTGAAAAGAAAATTTTTGGCAGGCAGAGAGTTTCAACGCCCAGGCTGGGGCGTCAGAAATTTCGGCGCCCAGCCCTGGGCGCTGAAAATGACTTGGGCAGTCAATTTTTTGACGCTTTGCTTCACATGTTCTTGCATTTATTTCTCTTTCTCTTTTTTTTGCGCCTTGATATTTTGCTCGAATTTAAAGGCTAATTTTGAGGCTACTTTGGAGGCTTTTTGACTGTTAGCGTGAAATGCGTTTTTGTCCGAATCAATTTTTTCTATTCGTGACTCGAAACAGTTTTGAAAATGGGGCTAGGGTGCGGAAGTTATGAAGATCTTTGTGTAGGTTTTTGAGGTGTTGTTAGTGAAGGGTATGATGGAATCTATGTTTTATGAATCTGTTTTTTGGTAACATTTGTATTGTTTTGGATTTTGATTTCCTTTGGCCCTGGGTTGCATGGATTGACTCTTATGATGACACTGGTTTGGCTTTTTAGGTTTTGGGGATATGAATGGGATGGTGTGGTTTATTTTGTGGGTTTTGGGAATTGGTTCCCATGGCACTATTTCAAAACCAAGTGGGCTTTGTTTGTTGGGCCTGGAGTGGGCCGCCTCTTTATTTTTGTATTTTGCAAGTACATTTGGTGTTTATTTAGTGTTAGAAAAAAAAATTTAGGAGAAATATTACGCCTTTATTGATTCGGAAAGTAAGGAAAACACACTGAAATAAAACTGACCCATATTCTAAGGGGCCTTAGGACCATCTAAAGTCTCTATTATTTTTTTCTATCAGTCTAAAGAACTACTAGGCGCTTTTTACTAATGGTGCTCTATGTGGCTCAAGCCTGGGGTTTAGTCTCATGAAACTTCGGTCCTTCACCGGTACTCATCTTGAATTCCATTCCTTTTGCATTGACCCACTGATATGTCTTCACCCATCCGTTCTCGACCTCTTCTAGTGTTGATGCAGGAGAGATTAACCGGGTTGGATCGAAACCTTCATCTTGTAAAGCTAGGGTAGTCATCACAGTCTCGTTCTCCATAGGCCTCGATTCGTTAAACAATATCCATAGAGCCTGGTTGTCCAATATTTCAGCTGTTTTAGTCTTGGTGAGGTGGGGTGCCTCATCCAAGGTGTGGTAGTCATGGAAAATTTCAAATCCGGGTTTTAGCAAGCCATCCTGAACGAAGGGTTCAGGAAATCACAGCATGGGTGTTCTTCTCCTTCCCGAACGAACATCCCGTTAAGGGTCCTTTGATATGGGGGAAGGAGGGTGGTTCGTTTGGCTTTGTTAAGGCGTAGCCTAGATAGGCGGTCAGCAATATCTTCCTCCGTTGGTTCATAACCTAAACCAAAGGGAGTAGATTTGTCAGGAAAAGGATGGAATGTGTATTACTTCTTCCTTATGCCCAATGGAGTTCCTGGGAAATAACCCTGAGCTAACAGCATTCTAGGGATGACTCGGGATGCATGCGGGTCTAGGAATGCTGGGTCATAATCTTCGATGAACTGGATTATTTCTTCCATTTGAAACCCGTAAAGGTCGTCTGCAGTTTCGGCCGTTCCAACCATAGTGCAACTGACGTCGAGAGGAGGGGCGCGGATTTCTAGTATTACCCCATTATGGTTAAGTTTAACCATTTGGTGCAAGGTAGAAGCCACACCTCCTAAGTCATGGAGCCAAGGTCGCCCCAAGAGGAGGTTGAAAGTGGGCTTGATGTCGATTATTTGAAACTCCGTGGTGCGTGCCACAGGCCCGGTTTGTATAGTAAGGTTGATTTTTCCCAATACAGGCCTTCGGGAGTTATCATAAGCTCGTACCCCTTGCGTGAAGGTTTGGAAGACATCGTTTCCTAGCCCCAAGCAATGGGCGGTTCGCAATGGGCAGACGTTAACCGCCGAACCATTATCTACGAGCGCTAGGGGGATGTTTTGTCCTTTGCATCCAACCACTAGGTAAAGGGCTTTATTGTGAGCACCCCCCTCTTTGGGTAAGTCTTTATCGGTGAAAACTATGGCCTTTTCTCCGGCATCTCTCGTGACATGGCTAACCAATGTGTCAGGTGTGATATCTGTAGGCACTGAGATGAGGTCAAGTGAGCGAATAAGCTTTTCGCGATGTTCCTTTGAAGTACACATAAGATCCAAGATGGTAATCTCGGCCTTGGTTCTTTTTAGTTGTTTCAGGAGAGGATTTTCAATGACTTCTTCAACGGTGGCGTGCCGTCCATTCTCAGGAGTTTGCCTAACCGGGATGTCGTCCATAGGAGGTGGGTGAATATCCGGTTGGTATATCCTTCCGGATCGGGTGAGGTTGTCGACCTCGGGCTCCTGAGGGGTGGTGTCAATGAGAGCATACCCGGGCCAAGTTTCACTGAAGAGGTCCTGGCCCGAGACTTGAGATAGGTAAATATCTTCAGCATCATCATTCCACACACCACACACTTCCCTCTCGATTCGATCCATAGGGACCACAGCGAGTGGTGTACCTTGAGGTGTAATATACACCGTGGGGTCGAAATTCTCTTGTTGGTCGAGAGAGATGTCACAAGAGCCGAGTGGGCTCTTGTTGTTGTTGGGTTTGCCAACGTTAGGGAGAGGTATCACTTCATCCTCTATCATGTCCTGGATCGTATGTTTTAGATTCCAGCAGTTTTCAGTGTCATGCCCATTTCCTTGATGGAATTTGCAGTAAGTACCTTCGACCCAATATTTGCTTTTGACAGGAAGGTCACGGGTGGGGCCTATAGGTCTCAACTTTCCTTGATTGGTTAGTCTTTCAAAGGCTTGTACCAAAGTCGACCCAAGTGGGGCAAACTTTCGGTCTCGGACCCATCTTCCAGGGTTTCTTCGGGCGGGAGTCTCTTCTACATCATGGACTTCTTGGGCTTGGGATGTGTTACCCCGATTATAGGTGTTGGTCTGATATGTGGGTTTTCTCTGTATGGTTTTGGCGAGGTCGTCCTCGATCTTTATTCCCACATCATAAACTCTTTTGAAAGTGTCAAGTCCCAGGTACCTAAGGTGTTGTCTGTAAGCCGGGTCCAGGTTGTCAATGAATTTTTGGACCAATTCTTTTTCGGGAGGCCTATTGATTAGCTGGGCCGCCTGGTCCCTCCATCTAGCAAAGTAGGTTGTGAAACCCTCATTTTTCTTTTGGAAGAGAACTTCTAGCTCGCGCATGGTGACTTGGAAATCCATGTTCGACGAGTATTGCTTGATGAAGACATTGACAAAGTCTTCCCAAGTGGGGAAGAGCTTAGGGTCCTGGTGATAGTACCATTTGAGCGGCACAGGTTCCAAGGACAAAGGAAAGGCAGGTAAATACATGGACTTGTCCACGCCTTTCAAGTTCATGGTATTCACAAAACTCAGTAGATGATCACGGGGGTTGTCCGTGGCCTTGAACTTTGGTAAGTCAGATGAACTGAACTTTTCTGGTAATTTGCCAAGAAAAGGTTCAGGATCGAGGGAGAAGTATTTGCTCCCCATGGTTTGTTGTAGGACCATTTTTTCAATCCTCTTCTCGTTATCGAGGTCGTTTTTGGCTTGCGCAGCCGCTAAAGCTTCATTCTCCATTTTCAGTTGGCCCATAACTTGGGTCATTTGGACCATCTGGTCTCGCAAATCTTCGATGGACATGTTTGAAGGTGCGAATCGAGGTTGGGGAAGCGGAGATCCTTGAAATGAGGGACGACGGACGGAGCTTGGAGTCACTAAACTTGGTGTTGGCCATGTATCTTCGAGACGCACTAACCGTTGATTCCCTGATCGGCACCAAGTGGCAGGACCAGTCCTAGGCATAAGATAAGCTAAAGTTTAAGTTCCCAAAGTTTCAAGCATTATTTAGTCTAGACTTCGACTCTCTAAATTGGTTTTTCACTCTTTCTTTTGTCGGTACACTTTTTGGTTTTTTTTATTTTGGTCATTCTTTGGATTTTCAAAACACTTGCCCGTGTGACATTCATAGTTATTAGCACGTTCGGTTTTGGTGCCGGGTATTGTCGTCGTAGGAGGCCTAACAACGACACAAAGAGTTATTAATTTTTCGCGAGTCGCTTTTGAAATCGAGTGCTTTTCTTACGCCCTCGTAGCAATTCTTTTTATGAACATTTTTTTTGCGCTACGTATTTTCCTTTCGCGCGGGCACCGAGGCTGCTGCGCCTGACCAGAAGGCCAAGCAGCAACTTCAGCGCCCAGCGAGGGGCGTGAGAAATTGTGGCGCCCAGCCAGGGGCGTTGAAAATGCGTCCCTGGCTGGTTCTCGTTTTCTGTCTTCTGTTTATGCGACTTCGATTTGCGTGCTTGCCTAATAACGTCCTTTACGCATAGCAGCGTTTGTGGGATTCGTTACAGGCCATCCCGAGCGTCGCTTATTTTTGTGGCGATCATTCGGGTTTGCGGAACACGTGTTTCGGTATAACTCTTTGGCAAATTAGTCTATGAATGTTTAGGCAATTTTTAAGGTCGTTGGTTTTCTAGGATAGTTTGTCACACACAATCACATATTTGCTACACATAACTACATTACAAACATGGATTTGAAAATTAAATATGCCACGTAGTTTATGATAGGCTTCTATGGGTAGT
The DNA here is from genome assembly GCF_020520425.1 of Spinacia oleracea. Taxonomy (NCBI): domain Eukaryota; kingdom Viridiplantae; phylum Streptophyta; class Magnoliopsida; order Caryophyllales; family Amaranthaceae; genus Spinacia; species Spinacia oleracea. Next base: position 85,255,211 of record NC_079492.1, on the reverse strand, counting down.
TTATTTGCGCCTGGCTTGGTACCACTTCTATCGTAGATCCAACACATGCCCCGGTCGAGGTAGTGTCTTCAACAGACGAATTTCGCTCAAGAGGCCAACCCGAAAGTGCAAGCCAAGGGGGCATGCAGGCGAGAGGGACCTAATGAGCGAGCGATTGGGTTCGGGATAGGTGTACTACCTGCACAAGTACCGAGTGGGAAACATGCGCGGCGTATGCACCCCCCTATTGGCGGGAAAAGGTATCCTTAGTCCCAACTCCCGAGGGAGCCGAGATTCGTTATGCGGTTCTGCCCGTTCACATTAATATGCTGATTTTCAGGTCGTCCCAACTTGATGGGGAAATAAACGCGGGGTAGGATCGTTTCACCCTTCGGCTATTTTGATTACCTAAAAGCACGAGTATTTCCTTCACTATCCCTAGTGGAGTCGCCACTGTGAGGGGGGTCGAAAAAGCGCGAGGCTAATGCGTGACCTCGTCCCTCGTGGGTGTGATGATTCTTTTTTTTCAATCAAGTGTAATTGGATTTCCTGTGAGTTTACACCCAATTGACTAGTAATATAGGAGTCGCCATTCAGATTTTAACGACAATGAGAAAAACTGACAAAACCCGGTTATCGTGACATAAAGGGAGTACAATTATGTTTGACCACGACAGCCGTAGGTTCCCTTGTGATCCCTGGTGTGGGGATCTCTCAACATACACCCGCAAGGTAGAGATTGAGGGTTCGGGGGACTGTAACTACCGAGAGGAGTACTTCGCTCGTCGATAACTCCAGAGGCAGGATATCCTTACTAGCTCAGCATAAATAATTGAAGGGACATGCGTTAACTATTAAACTAATCTGAATTGATTTTAGCAATATGCAACATATAATACTAATTCGATCGTGATTATCTGATTTAAATAGCATTAAGGGACCTAGCATGATAATCCGATTCCCCAAAAATATTATATTTGTTAGGCGTGATAGAACAATCAGATTAGGTTAGTTTAACAGTTCATAAAAAGGGCGAGGAAAGCAGTTAAATCATCGAAAAGGGACACATTACGACGCACCCTTGAGAGGTGCGTCACGGTTCTCAGAAAACTAACCACTTTGACTTTGCTATTTCTCCTTTTTATTTAACGAATCTCAATTATGGGACAGGATACGTTCTTTTCGATTTATGGATCGATTGCGACAGAACGCGTCAACAGTTTCGCAGCGTGAGGCTTAGGCTAAGGGTTGGAGTCAATACTCAGAATATAATTATGTGTTGTTGTGTCCTTTTCACGTCGAATTTAGGGGTCTATTTATAGGGAAGAGTTCGTGGAAAGATAGAATTGCAGAGTTCTAATCCACAAAGAATTAGGAAAAAACACGTACCCAGGTATTTTCAGCGCCCAGGCCTGGGCGCCGAAGATTTCGGCGCCCAGAGCCAGGCGTTGAAAATAGGGTCTGGGCGGTTTTCTTTAGTCAGATTCGGATTCCTGAAATCCGTAGAGTTTGAGACTTAATAGAGTCTTTTAGCGCGTTTCAATTTTATGACGGAATGCGTCTGGGCCCGTTACGAACTTTAGGCTCGTTAGTATTTTAATTAATACGTAACTCTTATTTCCGAATCTTATTAGGAATAGGATTCTTGCAGTTTTCTATCTCTTTTAGGATTTATGTTGGAGTGCAACACCTAATTCTGACAGGTTTCTATCTTTTATGACTTGCCACTTTTAGAAGCTATTCTTTACGGCAGTTACTATTTTTAGAAGGTTTCCATAAATAGCAGGCTTCGGGTGAAATGAAAAGTGGAATTGAGATTCGTTTATTTTATAGGAGACGCGTTGTCAAGTGGAGATTATGCTTTCATCATCGAACCTTCCCCTTTCGGGAATGGGGACAAAAGTAGGTGTCTACAGCTTTGCACCTCCACCACTCCCGCCTCTCAAGTCTAATCTTGAGGCTCTCATGGAGTCGTTTGTTGGGGCGCAAGCCAAGAAGAATGTCGAGTTTGAGGATGGATTCAAGCAATCCAACACTCACTTGAAGATGATTGAGACCCAACTAGCTCAACTCGCTAACACCATTAAGGAACAACAAGTGCACACTAGTCTCCCACCCCAAGGTCAACCTCCTAAGCAAATGTATGCAATCACGATAAGGAGTGGGAAGACTTTAGATGATGTTCCTAGAGCTAATGAGGTTTCTAAGTCCAATGGGAAGGATCAAGAGGGAGTCATTGAGTCTAGTGACAATGGTGTGGTAGAAGAGGAGCCTCCCATCAATGATGAAGATGAAACTCCTATACCAAAGGAGGCAACTCTCCTACCTCTCCCCACTCCTAAACTTCCCTATCCCCAAATATTTAATAGGCACAAGTTAGATGTGCAATTCTCAAAATTTCTTGAGGTTCTTCGAAAATTGTATATCACTCTCCCCTTTACGGATGCGTTGAAACAAATGCCTACCTACTCAAGATTTCGGAAATCTTGAGTGGGAAGCGAGATTGTGACGTAAAGGAGACGGTGAATCTCACCGAATATTGTAGTGCTATTATTCTTAACCAAACTCCACCCAAACTAAAAGACCCGAGTAGTTTTTCTATCCCTGGTGCTATTAAGGAGCTTGAAATAAGCAATGCCTTGTGTGATTTGGGTGCTAGTGTTAGTCTAATGCCTTATTCGGTGTTCGCCAAGCTTGAAGTTGGTGATCTTGTTCCAACCAACATCACCTTGCAACTTGCCGACCGTTCGGTCAAGTACCCTATTGGCAAGGTTGAGGATGTTCCTCTAGTTGTTGGCAAGCTTACTTTCCTTGTGGACTTCGTCGTCTTGGACATTGATGAGGATGCCCATACCCCCATTATCTTGGGGAGGCCATTTTTGGCCACCGCGAGTGCTCTTATTGATGTGCATGGTGGCCTTATCACTTTGAAGGCGGGAGACGCCACAGCTAGTTTCAAGCTTGCAATTGATGAACATTGTTGCTCTAAGATGAAAAGTTGTATGAAAGTTGACACTCTTGCTTGTGTTGAGCACAATCATTCTTGTGCTATTGCTTCTAACAATCCTTGTGTTCTTAAGTGTGATTTTGAGATTGATAGGAAGGTGAAGAAGGATATGCACGAGAGCTCCTTTGTGTTCGGCGATTCCTATGATGACGTCATCACCATTCCCGACACATTCGAGATGGATCTTGATGATGTGGAGTCACTCACTCCGGCATGTAATTGTAAGAAGTGTATGAGCAAGAAGTCTAAGCAAGGAAATTCTATGCCTAGGAAGACTTGGGTTGGTCCCCACTCAATAAGTGGTGGTTTGGGTAAGTTGTTTGAGCCCAAAGAGGCTAAGAAGTGCATGTTGACTAGCGATGACCCAAGGTTGGTTGTATTCGACCCCCCTTGACCTTTTTTGGGGGGTCCGTCAAGCTAATGACGTTAAACGAGCGCTACCGGGAGGCAACCCGTGTATTGATTCCCTCTTTGTCCCCCCATGAGCTTTGGGGGGATTCGTCAAGCTAATGGCGTTAAACGAGCGCTACCCGTGAGGCAACCCGGTTGTCTAACTCCTAGTTTTAGTTTTTATTTGATTTTATGGATTATTTTCAATTAATTAGGTTAATTTTCAATTTAAAGGGGAAGCTTGTGAAAAAATTTGCAAAATCATGTTTTGTGCGACCGAACAAGATTCCTCGTTCGATCGCACAAAACTGGTTTTTGAGGCAAAATGGCCAGTTTTTGGAAAACGATCGCACAGTTTTGAAAATTCGATCGCACATGTCTGTGCGATCGAACGACTTTTTCCGTTCGGTCGCACAGACAGGCGGGGCTGCCTCTGAACTCTTTAATTCGAAAAATCGCGACTTCCCCTCCCATTTTTTCTTCATTTGCTCGACACTCCTCTCATACTCTCCTCTCCATTGCTCTCTTCTCTCACTTACTACTACTACTCCTCATCAATCTCCCTTACTTCCCTTCACAAATTTCACTTCCCATTCATCAAATACACTCAATCTCATTCATCCCAACCCCCAAAATCCCCAAAATTTCAGATTTTTGCAAAATCCCCAATTTCTAGGGTTTTTGTGAATTTGGTCATAATTGTGTGTGTGGTGAATTGGCTCTCTAAAGGCTACTTGGGATTGATTCTAGTCCACTTCCTTTTCTTGTGGTGATGATTTCTTTCCCTTAATTCTTATATTTCATTCCATTTTCACCATGTTCATATTGTTTCTGAATTTTCTGAAATTTTTGATTTTTGGGTGTTTGTTGATGCATGTTTGTATTGTGATTAATCTTTAATTGTCTAGATGAGGTATGCATGTTTGATTCCTTGTTCCATTTAAGCTCTAGACTTTTTGAGATGATTTTGTGAGGTTTTGTGCTACTTTGATTATACTTGTTTGTGGAAGTGTTGGTTGATTGATTGTGGTTGTTAGTGTGGTGTAATGTGGTTAGTTCATACTTGTTGAGAAGTCGGTGTAATGTTTGGAGCTTGTTGAAGAATTGTTGGAGATAGTTTACCCTTAGCTCTTGTAGTTGTTTGTTTGTCCTAGATTGTGAACTAACTTAGTTTATTCTTCTTTGTGTGTCTTGGTTTGTTTCTCTTTGTTTTGTAGATTTTTGCTTAGCTTCAACTCATCTCAATGGCACCAAAGCGCTCAAAGAAGAACCCCACCGCGACCGCGACCACCTCTACATCAAAGAGGAAGGCACCAACCCCGCCGGGCATGGAAACCTACGGAATTGAGTTCACCGAGCAACGATCTTGGAATTTCTTTGAGCTCCTTTCCAAGAGGACCATTAAGCCCACCAAGTTCTTCCATCGGGAGAGCGTTCGTCGCATGGGGGTCGAGGCCGAGGTTGACAAGTTGATCAAGGGCCTAGGGTGGGAAGAGTTCGCAAAGATGAGTGCCCCAACCTACAAAAGGTTGACATTGGAGTTCCTCTCCTCGGCTCGGAAGAACTTTGTAGACGATGAGGATGGTGATAGTGTGGTGGAATTGAGCTTCCAAGTCTTCGGTCGCCAATACAAGTTGAATCACAATCAAATCAATGCCCTCTTCTCCATCGACTTGGAGCACGGTTTCGTCATGAACCCAAGGTCCGAATGTGCTAATAACTATGATGAAAATAGTTGGTGGAGGGAGCTCACCGGAGACGACGGGGATTTCTTCTCCGCCTTGGCCGAATCTTCTTCATTCCATCATCCAGCCATCCGCATCATGAGCCGCCTCCTCATCTATGCCCTTTTCTCTAAGGGTGCTACCGGTGCCTTGTCGGGCACGGAACTTGGTGGTTTGTGGTTAGCCACACAAGAGACGCAAGGGGTACTTGATTTCTGGCAATTGCTCATTTCCCGGATCATCGAGGTTCGGGATAGCCACTTGAATAAATCCGACATCCTCCTTGGCGGCATGCTCACTCTTCTTGTTCGGCTTCTACCGAACAACCCTCATGCCAAGGAGATGGCGGCTTTACCTCCCGTGGCCGGTGGTGAGTTCTTAAAGATCCGGGCGATGTACCATGCCACTTGGTTCCACTACACCACCAATGAGGCACAATGGATTTGTCTTGTGAAGAAGGCCGATTGGTGCTTTCTTCCGCACCCGTTCATCACTTCGTGGTCCCCTAATGTCCTTTTCTTGCTTCCGCGGCATCAGAAATTTGTCAAGGCCGCCGCAGCCACCGCCACTACCGAGCCTACTGGTACCTCTACTCAAGCTCCTCCTCGGTCTCCTAGTCCTCCTCCCCCGAATGCGGGTAATATACCTCTCTCCTCTCCTTTTGACATGACGGGTTTGCAATCCACCCTTGCGACTATCTTGCAAGGGCAAGAGGACCAAGCTCGAGTCTTGGCTTATCTTGCTCCTTAAGGGAGCCGCACGGGGGATTCATTTCCCGATTTTGACTCGTCCTACTACGGTAGGCGGGTGTACGACTACCATGTTGACAAAGGGGACTTTGCCCCCTATGTCAACTACCCTTACCACCCTCACCAACAAGGGCCCATCCCTAGTTGGAATGAGGAGCGTACACCTACTTACCCGTATTGGACGGGCCCCTCCCAACCCGGTGTCACTCCCCCCTCCTTTCCTCCCTATGACTATACTATGATGGGAGGGAGCGACTACCGTGGAGATCCAATGTATCCCACTCCCCCACAGGTTGATCGGCCCGATGGTTGGACCGAGGATTTCACCGGGTGGCCTAAGGATTATTTTGGAGGTTGGGATGGGCCCCGAGGAGAGCCTCCCCAAGGCAACTACCCCTCAAACCCGAGTATTCTTGGCCCCCATATACTGCCGCTTCGGTTCCCGATGTGGACCCCACCTACAATTTCACCCCTTTTACGGACGAAGAGGCGCAAGCTAATCGTCTTAAAATGGATGAATATTGGAGGATTTATGATCCTGAGCATCGTGGGGAGGGTTCAAGAACCTCATAGGGTTCCCTCCACTTCTCCCCCATCTTATTGTGATGGTATGCTTTTATTTAGCTTGGGGGGAGAAGTGTGACGTCGGGGTTTGCTATGAGGAGTGTTTGATGTTTGTTGGTGTGATCTTCTTGCCACTTCATGTGGTTGTATATATGATGATGAGTTTTTGCTTGTTTTGAGTTTGTTTTGGCCATTTGGCCTTGTCTACTAACATTTTTCTTGATTGTTTTTTAGTGTTCCTTTTGGTACGATTTCTTTGCGGTGGGTTCACTCTTTCCACCAATGCCTTGTTCGTCGATATTTTGGTGAGTTTGTTCGGTTTTACCGGTTCTTTGCGGGACTTGATCTCACGACATTTCCGGTAATATCCTTTTATCTCACATGCATTCTTTGGGACGGGCATCTTGCATATGGGGAATTTGGTTGGATGGGTAGATGTGCCCCTCCATGTTTAGTTTTAGGCCTTGAGGACATGGCCTAATTCTAGCTTGGGGGGAGTTTTGTTGTGTAGTTGCCTATTTGTGATGCTCATGTCTTGGAAACCATACCATTGTGTGCACTTGTATATATTAGTTTCTTTGTTTTTAGTTTGATTTTAGTTTCTTTTCTTTTCGTTTGTTTTGTTTGTTTCTTTTTGTTTTCCTTTTTGGTGTGTTTTCTTATTTTCTTCCTTTTTATTTCTTTTTCTTCTTTTTCCTTTCCTTTTGTCAAGGCAAGTTTTTCTAGGTTTTGTTTTCTTATGCAATATTCTTGATTTGGGCAAATAAAATTGGAACTTGTAGACTAGAATGCTTTTATTCCCAATTGGTAGATGTTTACACGGTTTTTAATGTCTTGGGTCGAATCTAGGATTTGGTGTTAAGGAAGTTGGTTAGAACTTTGGGTAGCATGCGTCTTGAACTTTGGGTAAGATGGTGTCGAATTCTCTAGTTACTTGAAACCGGAGAGAGTGGTATTTGCTCCCATGTGAGGTTCATGTTCAAATTAGCCCAAACACATATACATATATATTGAGTGGCATGGATCCTTGGCATTGACTTTCTTACTTCCCGAATTTGACTATTTCCTTCCCGAGACCGCCACCGAACTACTTTAGGGGACGATAGAGGCATTTCTTTTGGTGGATATTTTTGTTTTTAGTTTAGGACTTTATTTTCTATTTTTCTTATATATTTTTATTTGCAATTGCCCCCTTGCTAGCCATTTGAGCCTTTCCCCTTCATTTTTTATGAGCACATTACAAGCCTAATAGCCTTTGTTTTATTTCCACCCTTAGAAGTGATAGTGAAACTTTGTGTTATGATGCTTGATAGTTTTGAATGATTATGCATATTTGAGGAATGATGTTTATTGGTATGAATGGCAAAGTTTGGGAAATGTGTTGTATATAGTGAATAAATGATGCAAAAGAAAAAAATGAGAAATGAAAGTTTTGAAAAAGCCAAAAAATAGAGAAAAACAAGGCATGAGAAAAGTTTCAATTGAAACACAAAAAAAGAGAAAATCAAATCAAGAAAAGTGCAAAACGAGTTGTAGTTTAGAATAGTTGTTGAATAAGCTTGGGGGTACCCAAAATAAGTGGTATGAGTTGTATTTAGTTCGTTTTGCTTGAGTTGAGTTCTATCATTGCGCTTCACTTTAGGTATGAGCACCAAATTACCAAATTTGTTCCACACCTTACCCCTAGCCTACGTTACACCCTAAAAGCCCTCTTGACCCTTTTGAGTTGAGTCATTGTCGGTGGAGGGAGGATTTGGTCAAGTTTATGGAATGGGATTGTCATGCTAAGATGTCGGGTAGTGTGAGGGGGTCGAAAAAGCACGAGGCTAATGCGTGACCTCGTCCCTCGTGGGTGTGACGATTCTTTTTTAATCAATCAAGTGTAATTGGATTTCCTGTGAGTTTACACCCAATTGACTAGTAATATAGGAGTCGCCATTCAGTTTTTAACAACAATGAGAAAAACTGACAAAACCCGGTTATCGTGACATAAAGGGAGTGCAATTATGTTTGACCACAACGGCCGTAGGTTCCCTTGTGATCCCTGGTGTGGGGATCTCTCAACATACACCCGCAAGGTAGAGATTGAGGGTTCGGGGGACTGTAACTACCGAGAGGAGTACTCGCTCGTCGATAACTCCAGAGGCAGGATATCCTTACTAGCTCAGCATAAATAATTGAAGGGACATGCGTTAACTATTAAACTAATCTGAGTTGATTTTAGCAATATACAACATATAATACTGGATCGATCGCGATTATCTGATTTAAATAGCATTAAGGGACCTAGCATGATAATCCAATTTCCCAAAAATATTATATTTGTTAGGCGTGGTAGAACAATCACATTTAGTTAGTTAAACAGTTCATAAAAAGGGCGAGGAAAGCAATTAAATCATAGAAAAGGGACACATTACGACGCACCCTTGAGAGGTGCGTCACGGTTCTCAGAAAACTAACCACTTTGACTTTGCTATTTCTCCTTTTTATTTAACGAATCTCATATTATGGGACAGGATACGTTCTGTTCGATTTATGGATCGATTGCGACAGAACGCGTGAACAATTTCGCAGCGTGAGGCTTAGGCTAGGGGTTGGAGTCAATACTCAGAATATGAATTGTGTGTTGTCATTTTCACGTCGAATTTGGGGCTGTATTTATAGGGAAGAGTTCGTGGAAAGATAGAATTGTAGAGTTCTAATCCACAAAGAATTAGGAAAAAAACACGTACCCAGGTATTTTCAGCGCCCAGGCCTGGGCGCCGAAGATTTCGGCGCCCAGAGCCAGACGTTGAAAATAGGGTCTTGGCTATTTTCTTAGTCAGATTCGGATTCCTGAAATCCGTAGTGTTTGAGACTTAATCGAGTCTTTTAGTGCGTATCAATTTCATGACGGAATGCGTCTGGGCCCGTTACGAACTCTAGGTTCGTTAGGATTTAAATTAATACGTAACTCTTATTTCCGAATCATATTAGGAATAGGATTATCACAGTTTTCTATCTCATTTAGGATTTATGTTGGAGTGCAACACCTAATTCTGACAGGCTTCTATCTTTTATGACTTGCCACTTTCAGAAGCTACCCTTTACGGCAGTTACTATTTTTAGCAGGTTTCTATAAATAGCAGGTTTCGGGTGAAATGAAAAGTGGAATTGAGATTCGTTATTTTATAGGAGATGCGTTGTCAAGTGGAGATTTACGCTTTCATCATCGAACCTTCCCTTTCGGGAATGGGGACAAATGTAGGTGTCTACAAGTAGCCTATCTTATTTTCTCCGGCCCCTTCGCGGTGTCTCGAGACGCTACTCTCAAGGGTGGAAAATATCTATAGATTTGACGTGGTATGCTCGGTTTAAGGGTAATTGATTAGTGTTCACCCATAGTTCGCTTTGCTTGGCACTTGAATCTTTCACTCGATTTAGGACATTAGTTAGCGTGTACTCATTTATTTGATTGGAAATATTAGTGTTCTTTTATACTCGTTCCATAATAAAAGCCCTATCTTGGATTTTGTAGTTTAATTTTGCTTTCTTCTCTTTTCTTTTCTTTTCTTTTCTTCTTCTTTTCTTTCTTTCTTTTCTTGGTTTGTTTTTCATTTCTTTTAGGTCTTGCCTTGATTAGATTTGTAGATTTTCTGTTTTTGTCAGTTTTTAGGATTAGAATAGTTGCTCATTCTTCCCTAATTGAGTTTAGTTTGGTAGAGACTAGCAAACGCTTAGCTTGGGGGAGTTTGATGAGCGACATTTATGTCGCTCCTAGCTTAGGATTTTATGTTAGTTTGTTATGCTTTTTTATAGTTTTTATAGCTTTTTGTGTGTATTTTATAAGTTTCGTTACATCTTGTGCTTTATAGGTGATTATGATGAAAAGTGATGGAAAACAAGTAGAATTGAGCCAAAACAGGGCTTGTGCGATCGAGTGATGACTTGTGCGCTCGAATAGAGTAGTGCAAATGGACTTCAAGGAATTTCCAGTTTTGTGCGATCGAATGCCCTCTGTTGCTCGGTCGCACAAAATGTATTTTTGAGACAGAATGCCCCAAAATTGGAAAACGACCGCACAAGGCTTTTTGTTCGACAGCACAGGGATTGTTCGACCGCACAGCTCTTTCAGTTCGACCGCACAAAAGTTGTGCGCCCAAACAATTCTCTCTGCTGGACTGAATCAAGCTGCAAAGGAGACTTGAGCCAAAGAAACCCCATTCGACCGAACAGGATTATTCGTTCGGTGGCACAGGACGAAGGAAATGTTCTTCGCTGTCTTCGCTCGCACAGGATTGCATTTGGTCGAACAAAGTCTCTTATGTTCGGTCGCACAATGGGTCTGTTCGACCAAATCGTTGCGCGGGCTGCTCATATTCGAACTTTGGCTTCTATTTGGGGAAACTTATAAATAGATTTTTTCATTTATTTTATTTTGGTGTAGAATTTTAGTTGACATTTTTAGATTCTCAAAGTTAGTTTTTCAGCATTTCTAGAGAGAGAAACTCTCCTCCATTGAAGCATCAATTTGTAATTCCCTAAACTCTTCTTCTAATTTTGTGCAATTCAATTCAATTTCTTAATTCTTGCTTTTGTTGTGATTATTGATTGTTCTTTAATTCCTTCAATTCTTGAATTCTTCTTGATTTTACTTTAGTTACTTTGATCCTTAATTCTCTTGTTGATTGTTCAATTGATTGTTCTAGTCTTTGATTCTCTCTTTTTAATATTTCAATTTCATGCTTGCTAGTCTAGAATTAATGGATTTTTTGATTTCTAGTATGATTAGTGAGTAGAATTAGGTTAGGGAAAGGGGAGAATCTAGGGGCTTAATTAGGGGAACTTGATGATTTGATTGATGAATGATTGATGTGATTAAATTGATTTAGTGCTAGGATTTTCCATGATCAATTGAGTAGTAGTTGCAAATTCTAGTTGATTGAATTAGATTGGAATGTATGATTTAGGTTTGGCAAGACATTGTAAGCCTAATTCATCCAAGTGAATGATTGTTTCTATTATATGCAAGCTTATCTAGCTTAGGACTAGGCGAAAGCTCTTCTATAGGCTAGGTTGCTTCGCGTGCTCCATCCGAGAGGTGGCGAGCACGTCATTTGGTTTAATTCCCCTATGTGCTATGTCATTGCATCATTCATGATAATTAGATGGTAATTCATCTCCCCCGATTTCCCTAGACTATCCCCAACTCCTTAACGTTTCTCTTTCTTGATTCAATCTAGTTTAATTGTTAGTTTTAGCTTCTTATAGATAATTCAAACCAAACTTCTTGTTCGAACTAGCTTGACATTTAAACTCGAGAACCACCGTTTCTTTGGGACGATCCCTATACTTGCCGCTATAGTTCATATAGTTGGTTAGTCTAGCGGTTCTATAAATTTTTTTTGATTGAGGTGTTGATCCTTCAACGACGGAAAAACACCCTATCAGGGTGCTCCTTCACAGTGAAGAAGAAACAAGAATGGCACTATAAGAAGGACAATGGAGGTGCTGGAGAAAAAATATCCTGTTAATGCAAAGGACTACAAGTTGTATGAGGAAATTGGGAAGGCGTGAGTGCTACTGTATACAGGGCTCTTTGTATTCCTTTTAATGAGGTAGTTGCTATTAAGGTTCTTGATCTGGAGAGAGCAATAATGACTTGGTATATGCTTACCTTTATTTTCCTGCACTTTTTTTTCGTTCTTGTAGTGTACTTCTTTAGGAAGTACTCTCACTAGAAAAAGTGATTCCTAATGTACTCCTTAAGCGTGCTCTATTTTACATTTATAAGTTGCAAATATTTTGCAGTCCACACTCCACACTGCACAAAAATATGAGCTAAGTGTTAGAGTTACAGTAGGGCCTAGTTTGGTGGATCACCTGATGAGTAGGCTTGTATCCTGTGGTATCTTGAAAAGTTACATAAAACATATTTACTTTTTTAGAATGACTTGACTGTCTCCTGTCATCCCGTTATCGCTTTTGGATCAATTGGAAACAACCTCTCTTTAATTGCAGGGGTAAAGTTGCGTACACCCAACCCCCCCTTACCCCGCTTCTTGCGGGAGCCTCTTTGAGGCAATGGGGTAATGATAATGATGATGATAATGAATGATTATGGACCTCAAACTAAAAATATAGGACAGTTTCAGTATCACTATCAATTATTGGTTTTTTTTTTAAACTTCAAAAGTGTTTTTGTTTATTACTATCTACTATTTTTCATGCATTCTCTAATTATATTAATTGTTAGTACTCACACCGGAAAACCAACAGCTATTTTCTAAAGCTTATTAGAGCCCATGTTAGATGGGTTTTAGATTGAGGTGTCCAAATGTAGTTTCGTGGTTGCGGAAGCAGTCACTGTATTTAACATGGTGCAAGCGTCATCTGTGTGCCTTTTAGTCTCCAACTAAAGTCAAATAAACAATGTTATTTAACTAAGAATGGGAGCCTCTTATCTTAATCAGTTCGGCCGTAGTACAACCAAAGTTGAAATATTATTTTCTATCTGTACCAGGCAGAGTGGGATTAGCTTGGTTTAGTCAGTTCTTTTTGAAAATTTACTTTGTGACCTTTATTTAGGATTGTTGAAGTGGCTATTTTGTTTGACTTGACTTCGGTTAATGCTCTAAAGTGGGATTTGGGAAGGTTGAATGGACAAGAATATCAGATACTTAAGTTAAGCTAATTATTTTCCATCATTGTTCGGGGTTCAAGAAATTCCATTTGCACTTCAGTTTGTTAAGCTCTAGTTATTACCAAACAAATCCAGCGTCTTGCCAGATTCAGCCTGGAACTAAAGTTCTTTGGCACGAAATAATTACATCTTTGTCTTCAAGAGACCTAATAAAGCTCCTGCATCAGTTATTTGTCATTTGTCAAATAACTCATTTTCAGATTTTCTTTCTCCAGGCACAATCTTGCCCTATCTTATTAAGGGGAGCTATAGGTCTTTTGTTATCATCCCTTATTGCTCATAGTGCTACATGATTCACAAAAGTTTCTCTTGTTTGCAACAATTATAAGTTGCCCTTGTCAAGGGAAACTTTTGATAATTTGCCAAATATGACCCAGCCATATGTTGCCCTTATAAAGGGCAACTTATAAGCCTATTTTAAGGGCAACTTATGATGTTTTTTCCTCTACTGCTTACAACCTCTTTTTCTTCTTTATATTTCTCGTAGTTCTCATCGGTCCTACATCTCCACAATATTTTATAAGCGTTCACGTTTTCTCTTTATGACTTGTCGCCCTTTTTTGTTCCACTAAAATGTTTCTTCACCCGGTGGCATGCTTGCTTTAGATTATCCGAGATATTCCTTTGCTTTTTCCTTTATGTTGTAATCCATTTTAGTCCACACATAATATTTTTTAAAATCCACTCTATAAGACAAAAAAATTATTGTTGTTGCCATGTTACCCACAAATTTGTGTTAGTTCACCTTATTTCTCCTGGTCCGATCTAGGTTGATCTGAACTTATTTTTTCTGATCTGATCTGATATGATCTCATCTGATCTGATTATTCAGAATTAAGTTTAAACAAAAATCTACATTTATTAATATTAAACGACTTATGTGTAAAATAAATGTTACACAAATTTATAATGTTGTTATAATTTATTTGACTTTTCTCACGATTTAACTATTCCTTATATTAGATAAACTTAAACATGATCAAGATAGAGCGGTTTTGATCTAGACATATCATTCTGATCTGGATATGATCTTTACAGATCGATTCTGATATTGGGAAGATATGTACAAATTTGGTTCTGATCTGGATATGCTCTAGACAAATCGGTTATGATATGGACATGATCGGTACAGATCTGGACATGATCTGTTCAGACAAGTTCTGATTTGGACATGATCTGGACAGATCTATTTTGATCGAAATTAATCGATTCAAATTTGGACATGATCTGGACATACGGGACATGATCTGGACATATGGGTTTTGATATGGACATGATCTTGAAAATCAGTACAGATTTAGACATGATATAGATAGATCGATCTGAATATATATGGGTTCTAATCTATACGTATGGGTTCTAATCTGGACAGATCAGTTTTGATCTGGACATGATCTGTGTATATCAATTCTGATTTGCAGATGATCTATATAGATCAATACTGATGTGGACATGATTTGTACAGATCAGTTTTGATGTGGATATTATTTGTACAGATCAGTTCTGATCTGAACATGATCTATACTGATCAGTTCATATCTGGGCATGATTTGTACAGATTAGTTCTTATCTGGACATGATCTGTACAAATCGAAATTAAAATGCCTTTCTTGAAGTCCACCGAAAACCGGCCGATTTTGGAAAACCGGCAGGTTTTGAGATTAGTGTGGTTTATGAAGGTTTTTTTGTTTAACTCAAAACCGACCGGTTTTGAAAAACCGTCCGGTTTTGAGATCATTCCTTTGTTTTGTCCGCTTTTTTATCTTCTATTTGGATTCCTCTTTTACGATGGCATTTTAAGTATGATTTATGGACAATTATCATTCTGATTATGGTGATTAAGTTGGTCCATTATTTCTCTTGATTATGGGGGTTATAAACCCTTCATTATCATGGGTTTAGTTGGTTGTTCAATGTCATTGGATTCCTTTGAGTCATTTGATTTCTTTGGTTGTTTTATCTTCTCCACTAATCCTATATATACTCTTCATTTTCTGAGTTTATGAGACACAATATATTGATCTCTTCCTCTCTTCCTTCCTTTCTCTTTGTTTTTGATGGAAGACTTTTGGTTCATGATTAAGTCATGATTATTCGTATCTCTTCAAACCTCTTCATTCTTATTATTTTGGGCATAAGTTTATGTGTCTCCATCTCATCACCCAAAAGTGTCTTTGTGTGTTGAGAGTTGTGTAAACCTTAGGGAACGAATCGGTGAATACAATTGTGCACCCGGGTTGCATCGAATCTCGTTTTCAAGGCAGTGGTTTGGTTACCACGACGCAACGATTTCCTAAACATGTTCTTATTCTTATTCTAAATATTTTGCCTTAAAAACCCAATTATTACAACAATTTGAAAACGAGATATATTTCAATGGCTAAATACTTCTTACTCCCTCCGCCCCAGATTAGTTGTTACACTTTCCTTTTCCTTCCGTCCCAGATTAGTCGTTACACTTCTAAATTAGGAATGACCCCACAATTATTATATTGTCTCTCTCTTCCCACTAATTTTTTTTGTCCCCACACCCTCTCTCATTCAATTAAAAAAATACCCCAGTAACTCCTATCACATCTACTTTTTCAATAAAATAACAATTGATAACCAAACAACCACTTATCACCTAAAACTTTGTGCAAAGGTAAGTGTAACATCTAACCTGGGACGGAGGGAGTATGATTTGTGAGTAAATTTATATTAGTGAATTTGAGTGAAAGATAAAGGGAATTTAGAGGGTTTCCAAAGATATTTTTCATTCACGTTGTTCTGGGAGAAGTCTCAAAGATTAACCCCGATCGAGGGTCATCTGTGGTCCAATTGTCCTGCAATTTTGACACATTTTCCGGAACATCTTGAATTTTATTTTCATCAGTTGGATTGTCAATTAATGATCTTCATCGCCAGTTACAAATACAATAACGAACCCAATTTTTCTTTGAAAGAAAAGTCAGTAATGTCTTGGAGAAGATGATCGATGAATGGTGATCATGATATCTTGATGGAGGATTGATTGAAGATTTTGGAATGTCATACAATGCGCATACTTGATTTAATATCAAGGGAGGTTCATTCTAAACTACTTCTTTTAATAAGTTATTATTCTAACACGTTCAATTCTAATAGCCATTTCAACAAATTATAATTTGTGAGATTGACAATATTAAGATTGATTTTTATATTGTCAAATGATGTTTGTTGGAATGATTACTAGAAAGTAGAGGATTTGAATTATTTATGAAATATGAACATGTTATTGCATTCTCTAGTTTACTTTGGTTTCATGCATGTTTAATTTCATGAGAAGACCTTAGTTTATTAGAGGTATGTTTTTAGTCTTTTAAACACTAATTTGAATTATTTGTGCATTTTCATATTTTCCTTGGCGGAGGAACTTTGGGCTTGTGACTTTGTGTACTTGCTTTACTAAGGGTATTTAGTAAGTAGTTTTATTCTAATGGTGATTAGATTATTAGCCTTGTACGTTGTCATTTCATGCGTTAACTTGTCTTGGTAATATTGGTTTATATTTATGATTCCAAGTTCTTGTTTATTACCATGAATTTTGGGTATGTAACATTATAGTTAATGGTTTCTTATGCATTGGTAAAAATATGCATAATTAATTTCTTGGAGTTTTTTTTTGTGTACCCATTGGAGCAAGTTTTCATAAGCTTGTGATGACCCCCTAGAACATAAGTGTTTGAGTTTGTGGAAGCAAACTATGTTGAACTCTTTTCCTTGGAATATGTTGAGTAAACTTTTACATGTATTATTTTCCTTGGATGTATACCTAATTATTCGAGTCGCTACACGTTTGGAAATTGGACCATTAATCTTGGCATGATTGGTATGGTGTTATTTAATGAATTTTCTATGGTTGAGACTAAATAGACTTTTTATTCTCACATTGTGTTGGTGTTGGAATTTCATTAAAGTTGGCAAAAAGTTTTAATACTTGAGTTTTAAGGGTTTATTGATCTTTAAATTGTTTTTTGGGAATTGTTGAGTACATAATTTTATTATGGTATTTCTCATAGTTTAACCTTGTTGAATGATCATTTTATGATCTTAAATTTTGGGCTTATTATTTCCATGTGGGGGTTTTATTTTGTATGCTCATGTATCTTGAGAGTTTCTCTTGGGAAACCTTTAGACCCCGGTGTTTTTTGGAAAATGATTGTAAGTCCAAGTCCTCATTTCCGAAGTTTTAAATTTAGGTGTCATGCAATAAGACTTTAAGTCCACTATGTGGGAAGTGCCTAATATTTCAATGTTGGACTAGTTTTCTTAGTCCTTGTATTTCTTGAGGGTAGTCATATTATTATGCGTTTAAATCCATGACTTTTTGGGTGTCCTTCTTATTGATGAGTCTTGGTATGTAATTTATTTGAGTAGTCTCATTTTAATGGTAATTCTTCTTTTAGCATGTTTATGCATGATGAAAATAATTGTTTGGATATGCGCGTTGGGATTAAAGTGTCGCTTGCTTGATTGTTCTATTTTCTTCTAATTCTTTTGTTAGTAGTGAACAAGTTGAATTTAGAAGAGACTTGAAGTTAGAGTTTTCAAAGCATGAGAATTGCCCGTTATGCAAAAAGACGTTTTTATGTATGCTTTGATTTCTTCTGCGTGCTCAGGAGAAGAAGTCGAAGAAGAGGAAAGTTTCTGAAGAGAAATCTCCTTTGAGGAACAAGAAGAAGAAGGATTCTAAGGAGAAGTCTCCTTCGTAGTCGAGGGCCAAAGTTTCCTCATCTTCCGGGAAGGTAACGCCTAGTCCCGAAGTTGTTGAGTTTGTGCGACAGCGTCCTCCCCTTTCTGAAGCACTGATTCGACAGGTCATTGTCGAGGATCCGACGCTTGCTGAAGCAGGTGCACGCTATCTCGCTCGCCAGATGGGTCCGCCGAAAGGTCTTCGTGGTTTCCTCCCCCTTCCTGGTCACAAGCTGAAGAGTGTGGTGGCTTCGGTTGCATGCATACCGGTTGATCAACCTCTCCTTGAGGAACCTGAAATTCCTTCGTCCTTGAAGCCGATCAACTCCGAGGTGGTGTTGATCAAGGATGAAACCAATGAGGAGGTTCTAGAGGCGGAAGAAATGCCTATGGCTTCTACAGAGGGTTCCATTCCCGAGGGGGGGAACGTGTCTACTGCCGAAGCTGAGGATCCTTCGAAGGTTGTTGTTGACCTTTCGGCTATGGAGATAGATACAACTGCTAAGGAGAAGACGGAGGATGTGGCTGAAGGAGAGGGTGTCGATCCGGGGCGTTAGATCAAGAGACCTCCAGAGACCCTTGCTTTGACGTCCACTTCTGCGTTGGATAGGTTGGTTTATGCCGATCCTTGCTTCGACGTCCCTGTGAAGAGGATTCCTGCGACGGTTCGGGCAACCATGGCTCGGTTTGCTCGAACCTTGGTTCTGGGTGAGGATCCTGTTGCTCAAGCACGCTCTATGATTGGTCCCGATGCTACTCGGGAGAATATGGTGCGAGGTATCCCTCAGTTCCGCGTTCCGGGAGTAGAGGCGAGTCATCCTACCTGTAGACACCTACTTTTGTCCCCATTCCCGAAAGGGAAAGGTTCGATGATGAAAGCATAAATCTCCACTTGACAACGCATCTCCTATAAAATAAACGAATCTCAATTCCCCTTTTCATTTCACCCGAAACCTTCTATTTATGGAAACCTGCTAAAAATAGTAACTACCGTAAAGGGTAGCTTCTAGAAGTGGCAAGTCATAAAAGATAGAAACCTGTCAGAATTAGGTGTTGCACTCTAACATGAATCCTAAATGAAATAGAAAACTACGAGAATCCTATTCCTAATATGATTCGAAAATAAGAGTTACGTATTAATTGAAATCCTAACGAGCCTAGAGTTCGTAACGGGCCTAGATGCATTCCGTCATGAAATTGATACGCACTAAAAGACTCGATTAAGTCTCAAACACTACGGATTTCAGGAATCCGAATCTGACTAAGAAAACAACCCTGGCCCTATTTTCAACGCCTGGCTCTGGGCGCCGAAATCTTCGGCGCCCAGGCCTGGGCGCTGAAAATACCTGGGTACGTGTTTTTTCCTAATTTTTTGTGGATTAGAACTCTGTAATTCTATCTTTCCACGAACTCTTCCCTATAAATACAGCCCCAAATTCGACGTGAAAAGAACACACAACACAATTACATTCTGAGTATTGACTCCAACCCTTAGCCTAAGCCTCACGCTGCGAAATTGTTCACGCGTTCTGTCGCAATCGATCCATAAATCGAACAGAACATATCTTGTCCCATAATTGAGATTCGTTAAATAAAAAGGAGAAATAGCAAAGTCAAAGTGGTTAGTTTTCTGAGAACCGTGACGCACCTCTCAAGGGTGCGTCGTAATGTGCCCCATCTCGATGATTTAATTGCATTCCTCGCCCTTTTTATGAACTGTTAAACTAACTAAATCTGATTGTTCTATCACGCCTAACAAATATAATATTTTTGGGAAATTGGATTATCATGCTAGGTCCCTTAATGCTATCTAAATCAGATAATCGCGATCGATCTAGTATTATATGTTGCATATTGCTAAAATCAACTCAGATTAGTTTAATAGTTAACGCATGTCCCTTCAATTATTTATGCTGAGCTAGTAAGGATATCCTGCCTCTGGAGTTATCGACGAGCGAAGTACTCCTCTCGGTAGTTACAGTCCCCCGAACCCTCAATCTCTACCTTGCGGGTGTATGTTGAGAGATCCCCACACCAGGGATCACAAGGGAACCTACGGCCGTCGTGGTCAAACATAATTGCACTCCCTTGATGTCACGATAACCGGGTTTTGTCAGTTTTTCTCATTGTTGTTAAAAACTGAATGGCGACTCCTATATTACTAGTCAACTGGGTGTATACTCACAGGAAATCCAATTACACTTGATTGAATAAAAGAATCGTCACACCCACGAGGGACGAGGTCACGCATTAGCCTCGCGCTTTTTCGACCCCCTCACAGTGGCGACTCCACTGGGGATAGTGAAGGAAATACTCGTGCTTGTAGGTAATCAAAATATCCGAAGGGTGAAACGATCCTACCCCGCGTTTATTTCCCCATCAAGTTGGGACGACCTGAAAATCAGCATAACGAATCTCGGCTCCCTCGGGAGTTGGGACTAAGGATACCTTTTTTTCGCCAATAGGGGGGTGCATACGCCGCGCATGTTGCCCACTCGGTACTTGTGCAGGTAGTACACCTATCCCGAACCCAATCGCTCGCTCATTAGGTCCCTCTCGCCTGCATGCCCCCTTGGCTTGCACTTGCGGGTTGGCCTCTTGAGCGAAATTCGTCTGTTGAAGACGCTACCTCGACCGGGGCATGTGTTGGATCTACGATAGAAGCGGTACCAAGCCAGGCGCAAATAACTACCAATAGAAGCCTATCATAAACTACATGACATGTTATTATCGCCTAATGATGAATGTTAGTTATGTGTAGCGAAATATGTGATTGTGTGTGACAAACTATCCTAGAAAACCAACGACCTTAAAAATTGCCCAAACGTTCATAGACTAATTTGCCAAAGAGTTATACTGAAATACGTGTTCCGCAAACCCGAATGATCGCCACAAAAATAAGCGACGCTCGGGATGGCCTGTAATGAATCCCACAAGCGCTGCTACGCGTAAAGGACGTTATTAGGCAAGCACGCAAATCGAAGTCGCATAAACAGAAGAGAGAAAAACGAGTACCAGCCAGGGACGCATTTTCAACGCCCCTGGCTGGGCGCCAGAATTTCTCACGCCCCTCGCTGGGCGCTGAAGTTGCTGCTTGGCCTTCTGGTCAGGCGCATAAGCCTCGGTGCCCGCGCAAAAGGAAAATACGTAGCACATAAAATGTTCATAAAAAGAATTGCTACGAAGGCGTAAGAAAAGCACTCGATTTCAAAAGCGACTCGTAAAAAAATTAATAACTCTTTGCGTCGTTGTTAGGCCTCCTACGACGACAATGCTCGGCACCAAAAAACCGAACATGCTAACAACTATGAATGTCACACGGGAAAGTGTTTCGAAAATCCAAAGAATGACCAAAAGAAAAAAAATAACCAAAAAGTGTACCAACAAAGGAAAAAGTGAAAAACCTATAGAGAGAGTCGAAGTCTAGACTAAGTAATGCTTGAAACTTTGGGAACCTAAACTTTAGCTTATCTTATGCCTAGGACTGGTCCTGGCACTTGGTGCCGATCAGGGAATCAACGGTTAGTGCGTCTCGAAGATACATCACCAACATCAGGTTTAGTGACTTCAAGCTCCGTCCGTCGTCCCTCATTTCAAGGATCTCCGCTTCCCCAACCTCGATTCGCACCTTCAAACATGTCCATCGAAGATTTGCGAGACCAGATGGTCCAAATGACCCAACTCATGGGCCAATTGAAAATGGAAAATGAAGCTTTAACGGCTGCGCAAGCAAGAAATGACCTCGATATCGAGAAGAGGATTGAAAAAATGTTCCTAGAGCAAACCATGGGGAGCAAATACTTCTCCCTCGATCCTGAACCTTTTCCTGGCAAACTACCAGAAAAGTTCAGTTCATCTGACTTACCAAAGTTCAAGGCCACGGACAACCCCCGTGATCATCTACTGAGCTTTGTGAATGCCATGAACTTGAAAGGCGTGGATAAGTCCATGTACTTACCTGCTTTTCCTTTGTCCTTGGAACTTGTGCCGCTCAAATGGTACTATCACCAGGACCCTAAGCTCTTCCCCACTTGGGAAGACTTTGTCAATGTCTGCATCAAGCAATACTCGTCGAACATGGATTTCCAAGTCACCATGCGCGAGCTGGAAGTTCTCTTCCAAAAGAAAAATGAGGGTTTCACGACCTACTTTGCTAGGTGGAGGGACCATGCGGCCCAGCTAATCAATAGGCCTCCCGAAACAGAATTGGTCCAAAAATTCATTGACAACCTGGACCCGGCTTACAGACAACACCTTAGGTACCTGGGACTTGACACTTTCAAAAGATTTTATGATGTGGGAATAAAGATCGAGGACGACCTCGCAAAAACCATACAAAGAAAACCCACATATAAAAACAACACCTATAATCGGGGTAACACATCCCAAGCCCAAGAAGTCCATGCTGTAGAAGAGACTCCCGCCCGAAGAAGCCCTGGAAGATGGGTCCGAGACCGAAAGTTTGCCCCACTCGGGTCGACTTTGGTACAAGCCTTTGAAAGACTAACCAATCAAGGAAATTTGAGACCTATAGGCCCCACCCGTGACCCTCCTGTCAAAAGCAAATATTGGGTCGAAGGTACTTACTGCAAATTCCATCAAGGAAATGGGCATGACACTGAAAACTGCTGGAATCTAAAACATATGATCCAGGACATGATAGAGGATGAAGTGATACCTCTCCCTAACGTTGGCAAACCCAACAACAACAAGAGCCCACTCGGCTCTTGTCACATCTCTCTCGACCAACCAGAGAATTTCGACCCCACGGTGTACATCACGCCTCAAGGTGCACCACTCGCTGTGGTCCCTATGAGTCGAATCGAGAGAGAAGTGTGCGGTGTGTGGAATGATGATGCTGAAGATATTTACCTATCTCAAGTATCGGGCCAGGACCTCTTCACCGAAACTTGGCCCGGGTATGCTCTCATTGACACCACCCCTGTAATATCCCGAATTTTCGGGTATTTTCTAATAAATTATTTTGATAAATTAAGATAATTTTACAATTAAAATAAAGTTTTTAATGAGTTTTAACTAATAGTCACTACAAGTATATTTTCAGATTTATTTTATAAATTTTCTGAAATTAGTCTCCTAGTTCAACCTAATACCCTAAGTATATTTTCAGAATTAATTTATATATTTTCTGAAATTAGTCTCCTAGTTAAACCTAATACCCTAAGTATATATAACCCAAACCTCACAAAAAAAATCTCTCGTTACATTAACTGATAGTAAACCCCTCCTCTCAATAATCTCCGCCGTTGTCACAGTACCCTTCCTCTCGGTAAGTAATAGATGTTTATCATTTCCAAGCTTTTCACTTTTGAAATCTATCTTCGATTTAGTGTTTTCTCGTCAATGCTAATTGACAATTATGGCTGACAATTGGGAGTGGGGATTGTTTAACTCATTAACTAACATTGTTTTGGGTTTTTCTATTGTACGTTCTTTAGGAATAGGTTCATACAGCAATGGTGTGCTTTGATTAAAAAAAATAATGAAAGTTGATTTATTAGACTAATTCTTGTTTATATTCTCTAACTATTACTACGCATAGATTAAGTTAGGTTGGGCAAATATTATGACTAACTTAGGTTATTTATTTTGTGTAATCGTAGACGGAGACTACTTAGGAACCACGCGAGGAGACTACTAGTTTGAGTACGTGCGTGTTCAAGGTAATTTTCAATGTCCATCATCTTTAGGTCCCGTTAGTAAAAGTATTTGGGTATATTTATGTGTTAATATGTGCTATGGAGATTAAGTGTTATATGCATATATATGAGTGTTATATATGATTTGAGTTTATGGGGATGTATAATATTAGTATTAGTATGTAAATGATATTTTGTACTAATATAATTATTTTACGAAAATGAATATCACTTCATCTGATTAATGTGTATGGAGGCTATTTTGATGCTGGACACAAGTTGGAGTTTGTTAATTAATTCTGGTTATAAATTTGTTCATGCATTGTATAAAGTTACAGAAGCACTCCAACTCTTTAATAAGAGCTGTAACAATTAAGAACTAAGTGATCGTTGTAATATATTGATAATGATGGGCTCAATTGTACTTCGTATAATTGTAGTTATGGACTCTTGTGACTACGACTATTATGTGCTGTGACCTTATTAAAAATATTAATTACGTAAAGTGTAATATTAGAGGGAAAAGCCCGTAAGGGTTAGGAACAGGTTGCCCTTCTAGATGTTGTTCTATCGGTGCACTTTAGTGGAGACCCGGTAGGCTTCTAGTAGGTTTCTATTATTCTGCAATAAACTTTCTGCTTAGTCTTCCTCCTAATTCTATTGGTGCGCGGTCGCGGAGACCCATAGTCAATTAGTGAGGGGTGTGCACACTAGGGACATTCTGTACTCATCTTACTTTGGCCATTCTCAAGGGTTACGCGCGACCCTTAGCGTTCTTTTTCCCTCACTTAATTAATATTGATCTTTATGTGATAAGTTTAATAACGGAGTTGTTAAATTGGTACTGGTTGTTTAATTGTCTATTTTATGTACTCAAAATGTTTTCAAACTAAAATTATTTATTTTACGGGATGGAGTTGGAATTACTCAGTTTATCTGATTTTTGGGAGTTCGTCTCTCTTGTCTCTTTTCTATTTATTTTTGCAGGTTGGTAAAGGTACTTGGCTACGAGTGAGGAGACGCTTAGAATAACCACCTAGTCAAGAGACAATTTCTATTTCAGTTTAAGTTTAAGTTGGTTTTTGTTATTCATTTTATGGGAATTGGTTGTAGTTTTTATGGGGCACCTTTTAAACCACTTAGTTAATTTTGACTTTAATGATTTTAAATTGTTTTGTTGCTTTGCATTTATTTTCTGTGGATAATAAATGGAGCAGTGACACTCCCAAGGTTCGGACGATTGTTTTATGATATAAAAACAGGGTTTTTGATTATATAAAAGGTCCAAATTTTGGGTGTGTTACAAATTGGTATCAAGAGCTTAGGTTTGTTTTCAAATTTTTTTCTTTCTTAGGAAAATTGGAATTAATGAAATAGGTTAAAAATTGTATAAGGGGTTCTAATTTAAATATGATAAAATAAGTACTAAGTTAAGTAAAAGCCGTGAGCGTGGGAATACGTTAAGGGGTTGTTACACTTACTTGAAAGTACTTGTTTAGTACTTACATTATGTTGTTTTCTTCTTTCTTTTGTCTGTGCTTAGATGGTTCGTACTAGAGTAACTGCAAGGAAACAAACTGCTAGGAGAGGTCCGGGTGTTCGAGCATCGACCCCGTATGAGCTACGAATTCGTGATGGAGAATATGTCCCGCATTTTATTAACCGGTTAAGAGCTTGCATGGAAAGCTATAGGTTGAATGACTTACCAGAGGGCAATGATTTTCATACTCCAACTAGGCAAGCTGAAGTTTTAATAAGAACCCTTCCTATAGTAGGACCGCTAGCTCAAGTAAGGAGAAGGCATAGCCGTATTTTTGTGAACGGGGAGCCTAATACCCTAAGGTACAATTACATGGGACGTTGGTTTTTGGATCTTGTCCACTTGGAGGGCGAGATGATTGATGCTATTACTGCTTGGGACTATGATCGCATGGCGAATAATCAAAATAGTGCCCCAGAAACAAGTGACTCATCGGACTTCGACTAGGAAGCTAAAACTATTCGTTAAACTACAGTAGAAACTAGAAACTAATAAGGTCATTAGGCCATGAAACTCTCTATTTAATAGGATTAATAGATTTTCTGTTTTGCGTCAATACTACTACCAGCATTATAATAGTATGTTCTTTAAAATTAGCCATTAGTTTATTAGTTGTAATGACTTTCGATAATCACCTACTAGTAATGATTATTATTATTTTTTATTATTATTATTATTATTATTATTTTTTAGTATTTTTTTTTATTTGCCCATTATTTTGTCATGGTGGTCGTGAGAATTCTTACATGAAAGTCAAAGAGTTTGTTAAGTGTTGATGTGGGATGAAAATTCCTGCACCTTCTCACTAGACTTGGGTATTTGCAAGACCTCAAATAAGCTAGTAAAGCGTATTATAATACAAGCTGCTGGTACGAGTTAAGTAATGTGGGAAATCCTTATTATTATTATTATTATTATTATCATTATTATTATTATGTGCTTCTTAATTATAGGGGTACGAAATAGTCTTAATAAGTGTAATTGTGATGACGATTTATGTTAACATTTGGTACATGTACAAATACTATGAGTTTCAACGCATTAGCCGCGTTGAAATATGTGTGGTGATAACACCAGTGTTAAATTGTGCAGAGTGTGTATGCAAAACTATAACGTATACACTAGGTCTCGTACAAGAAGAGTAGAACAAATGGCTGAAACCCCGGAACAACTCGCTGCTAGATTAAGGAACCTTGAACAGATAAACCAGACTATGGGTTTGTTGTTGCAGCAACAGTTGCAAAACAACAACAACAACAACAACAACAACAACCATGCTGATAATGACCCGCAAGCTACCATGGCTAAGAAGTTAGCTGCATTGAAACCCCCACTATTCCTAGGTAAGGAGGATCCGTTGTTGGTTGAAAACTGGGTACGTGATTTTGACAAGATCTTCTCTGCTGCTGGTACACCTGATGCTCAAAAGGTGGATCAGGCAACTTTCTATTTGCGCGAAAATGCTGACTTATGGTGGGAAAGACAGGGTCCTATACTAAGAAACCAAGAGAACTTTGGCCGGGATGCGTTCAAGTTGGCTATCAAGGGACGTTTCTTCCCTGAACACATAAGGAGAAAGAAATACAATGAGTTCAGTAGGTTCAATCAAACTGGGGGCATGAGCGTGCAAGAATATGCTGAGAAGTTTAATGAATATGCTAGGTTCTGTCCCAATGTGGTACCTGATGAGAGAGCTAAGGCTTCAAAATTTGAAGATGGGTTGATTTTCAGAATTCAGAAGAAAGTGATAGCAGCTGGCGCAACAGCAACATTCCAAGAAGCATACGAAAGGGCTTGTAACACCGAAAGGGTGATAAAACGCGAAGAAGAGGTGAAGAATATGCACAAGAAGAGAAATAATGCTGAAACCTCCAACCAGCAAGGGTATAACAAGAAACCTCGCTATGGAGGAAATAGTAATGGCTATGGCAATGGAAATGGCTATGGGAATGGAAGTGGCAATGGTAATGGCAGTGGCTACAGGTCTAACGATCGTTATAACAACAACAACCGCAACTACCAAGGCCAAGGAAATCAGAATCAGCAAGGATCCCTTCCTTCCAAGAGATGTCACAAGAGTCATCGTGGTCGTACTTGCCAAGGAGACCCAATCACTTGTTACGAATGCAAGGAGCCTGGACATAAGGCACGTGAATGTCCCAAGAGGCAGGGGAATAATCGCCAAGGTCATAATGGAAACAATAATAGCAATGGAGGCGGCTATGGAAGGAACTCGAACAACAATGTCAATGGACATACCAACAATAGTAATGCTGGAGCAACAAACACTAACCAGAACAATGGCAATGGGAGGACCAGCAATGGAAGGATATATGTCATGAACCAGAATGAGGCTAGCATCAATGCCAACGTTGTGACGGGTACTTTTCTAGTTAACTCTAAGCCTGCTTACTTACTTTTTGATTCAGGGGCGTCTCATTCTTTTGTATCCACTTCTTTTGTGAGTAAAAATGCATTGAAACCTTCATCGTCGCGTCAAGCCAATATAGTGATACCATCTGGGGAAGTTGTGCTTTGTAAATCCCTATACCAAAACATTCCCATTAATGTAGCTGGGACTGAGTTACCTGCAGAACTTATCCAGTTTAACCTGACTGATTTTGATGTAATCTTGGGAATGGATTGGCTTAGTAAGTACAGGGCTAGAATTGAGTGTCACACCCAGAAAGTGTCTCTTAGGGGGCCAAAGGGGAATAGAATTTCTTACCATGGAGTTGTGTCTAAGCCTGAACTCAGTATTGTGTCAGCCATGACTTTTCATTCTTATATTAGGAAAGGTTACCCCATATACTTGTGCCATGTGCAAGATGTGAATGTAGAAGAGAAAGCCATAGAACAGATTCCGGTAGTAAGAGAATTTCAGGATGTATTCCCAGAAGAAATCCCAGGGATGCCACCAGCTAGGGAGTTAGATTTCAAAATAGATGTAGTGCCTGGGACAGGAGCTATTTCCAAGGCACCATATAGGATGGCACCCGCAGAGATGAAGGAGTTGAAAGTGCAGTTAGAAGAGTTGCTTGAGAAAGGGTACATTAGACCGAGTGTCTCACCTTGGGGAGCACCTGTTCTGTTTGTGAGAAAGAAGGATGGGAGCATGAGATTGTGCATTGACTATCGAGAGTTAAACAATGTCACAGTAAAGAATAGGTATCCGTTACCTAGGATTGAGGATTTATTTGATCAACTTAAGGGTGCTGGGATCTTTTCGAAAATTGATTTGAGGTCGGGATACCACCAGCTGAGGATAGCAGCAGAAGATATACCTAAGACAGCCTTTCGCACAAGATATGGCCATTATGAGTTCACTGTCATGCCTTTTGGACTCACAAATGCGCCAGCAGCTTTTATGGACCTTATGAATAGAACTTTTCAGCCGTATTTGGATAGGTTTGTTGTGGTGTTTATAGATGATATTTTGGTGTACTCGAGGGATAAGGAAGAGCATGAGGAGCATCTAAGAAGAGTGTTGGAGATACTCCGTGAAAAGCAGTTGTATGCTAAATATTCTAAGTGTGAGTTTTGGCTAGAGAAAGTAGCATTCTTAGGCCATGTGAT
The DNA here is from genome assembly GCF_020520425.1 of Spinacia oleracea. Lineage (NCBI taxonomy): Eukaryota > Viridiplantae > Streptophyta > Magnoliopsida > Caryophyllales > Amaranthaceae > Spinacia > Spinacia oleracea. Next base: position 85,226,627 of record NC_079492.1, on the reverse strand, counting down.
ATCGAAAGAGGGAGTTGCAGTTGACCCATCTAAGATTCGAGCAGTGACTGATTGGCCTCGACCTACTAGTGTGACAGAAGTAAGGAGTTTCTTAGGCCTTGCTGGTTATTATAGGAGATTTGTGGAAGACTTTGCTAGAGTAGCTCAACCAATGACAAATTTAATGAAAAAGACAACGAGATTTCAGTGGGATGAGAAATGTGAGCAAGCTTTTCAAGAGTTGAAACGAAAACTTACCTCTGCACCAGTTTTGACATTACCCTCGGGAGTTGATGGATTTGAGGTGTATAGTGATGCATCAAAAAACGGTTTAGGGTGTGTACTTATGCAACATGGGAAGGTTGTAGCTTATGCATCGAGGCAACTTAAGCAGTATGAGAAGAATTACCCCACACATGATTTGGAGCTAGGGGCAGTGGTGTTTGCTCTTAAGATTTGGAGACACTACTTGTATGGTGTGAGGTGTAAGGTTTATACAGACCACAAAAGCTTGAAGTACATATTCACTCAAAAGGAGTTGAACATGAGACAAAGAAGATGGCTAGAACTGATAAAAGACTACGAATTGGACATCTTGTATCATGAAGGAAAGGCAAACAAGGTAGTTGACGCATTAAGCAGAAAGACAAGCCACACGATGAACACAATGGTGTTGGCAAAGGAGTTATGTAAGGAGTTTCAAAAGCTGAATCTGGAGGTGATGGAAGCTGGTCAAGTGGATGCTCAGTTGAATGCAATGTCAGTAGAACCTACCATATACGATGAGATTCGAGAGAAGCAAGCAACAGATGAATGGTTGGGAAAGGTGAGAAAAACGAAGGAAGAAGGAGCAGCTATTGACTTTGAAATCGACGATACTGGAGCAGTGAAATATAAGGGAAGATGGTGCATTCCAAAAGATGAAGATCTAAAGAGGAAAATCTTAGAGGAGGCTCACAATACTCCATACTCAGTGCATCCGGGCGGAGATAAACTTTATAAAGATCTTAAACAACATTTTTGGTGGTCTAACATGAAGCGTGAGGTAGCGGAGTTTGTAGCAAGATGTTTGACATGTCAGAAGGTAAAGATTCAGCATATGAGACCTGGAGGGAAGTTGCAATCTTTGGAGGTACCGGGATGGAAGTGGGAGTCGATTTCAATGGATTTCGTGATGGCATTACCACTTACCAAGACAGCAAAGAATGCAATTTGGGTCATAGTTGATCGCTTGACAAAGACAGCAAGATTCATTGCCATGAAGGATACTTGGAATGTGAACCAACTAGCAGATGCATACGTTCGTGAAATAGTGAGACTGCATGGAGTTACTAAGGACATCATTTCAGATAGGGACCCGAGATTCTTGTCAAACTTTTGGGGTACTTTTCAGAAAGCATTTGGTACTATACTAAAGTTTAGCACAGCATTTCATCCTGCTACCGATGGGCAGACAGAGAGGACGATTCAGACTCTAGAGGATATATTAAGGGCTTGTGTAATGGATTTTGGTGGGTCGTGGGATGAGCGATTGCCTATGATTGAGTTCTCATATAATAATAGCTACCATGCAAGCATAGGAATGGCACCTTATGAAGCGTTATATGGGAGGAAATGCAGGAGTCCTTTGTGTTGGAGTGATATTAGTGAGTCGTTGACATTGGGGCCAGAAATGATAGAAGAAACAATAAGGCAGGTTAGGTTGATACAAGAGAATATGAAGGCAGCCCAGGATCGGCAGAAGTCATATGCAGACCAGAATAGAAGGGTGGTGGAGTTTGAAGTTGGAGAAAAAGCATTACTTAAGGTGTCACCGACCAAAGGTGTCATGCGATTTGGAAGGAAAGGAAAGTTGAGCCCGAGGTACATTGGCCCGTATGAGGTATTGAAGCGAATTGGAGAGGTGGCATATCAGTTAGCTTTACCAATGGAGTTAGCCAATGTCCACAATGTTTTCCATGTCTCCCAACTCAGAAAATATATCCATGACCCTAACCATGTAATCCAACCAGAGTCTATAGAGTTAGACGAGTCATTAACCTCCAAAGAACGCCCTAATAAGATTCTTGATACCAAAACCAGAAGTACGCGGAACAAGGCCGTTAAGTTAGTTAAAGTGCTATGGTCGAATCAAAATTCCGAAGAGGCAACGTGGGAAGCTGAGGATGACATGAAAAAGCGTTATCCAGAACTATTTGAGCAGGTATGCTAAGTTTCGAGGACGAAACTATTTTTAGGGGGGGTGAAATAGGATGCTAACAGGTCAGTATCGTTCTTTTAGCACATTGGGTTAACCTTAAGTTCGAGGACGAACTTTGTTTTTAGGGGGAGTAGATGTAATATCCCGAATTTTCGGGTATTTTCTAATAAATTATTTTGATAAATTAAGATAATTTTACAATTAAAATAAAGTTTTTAATGAGTTTTAACTAATAGTCACTACAAGTATATTTTCAGATTTATTTTATAAATTTTCTGAAATTAGTCTCCTAGTTCAACCTAATACCCTAAGTATATTTTCAGAATTAATTTATATATTTTCTGAAATTAGTCTCCTAGTTAAACCTAATACCCTAAGTATATATAACCCAAACCTCACAAAAAAAATCTCTCGTTACATTAACTGATAGTAAACCCCTCCTCTCAATAATCTCCGCCGTTGTCACAGTACCCTTCCTCTCGGTAAGTAATAGATGTTTATCATTTCCAAGCTTTTCACTTTTGAAATCTATCTTCGATTTAGTGTTTTCTCGTCACTGCTAATTGACAATTATGGCTGACAATTGGGAGTGGGGATTGTTTAACTCATTAACTAACATTGTTTTGGGTTTTTCTATTGTACGTTCTTTAGGAATAGGTTCATACAGCAATGGTGTGCTTTGATTAAAAAAAATAATGAAAGTTGATTTATTAGACTAATTCTTGTTTATATTCTCAAACTATTACTACGCATAGATTAAGTTAGGTTGGGCAAATATTATGACTAACTTAGGTTATTTATTTTGTGTAATCGTAGACGGAGACTACTTAGGAACCACGCGAGAAGACTACTAGTTTGAGTACGTGCGTGTTCAAGGTAATTTTCAATGTCCATCATCTTTAGGTCCCGTTAGTAAAAGTATTTGGGTATATTTATGTGTTAATATGTGCTATGGAGATTAAGTGTTATATGCATATATATATGAGTGTTATATATGATTTGAGTTTATGGGGATGTATAATATTAGTATTAGTATGTAAATGATATTTTGTACTAATATAATTATTTTACGAAAATGAATATCACTTCATCTGATTAATGTGCATGGAGGCTATTTTGATGCTGGACACAAGTTGGAGTTTGTTAATTAATTCTGGTTATAAATTTGTTCATGAATTGTATAAAGTTACAGAAGCACTCCAACTCTTTAATAAGAGCTGTAACAATTAAGAACTAAGTGATCGTTGTAATATATTGATAATGATGGGCTCAATTGTACTTCGTATAATTGTAGTTATGGACTCTTGTGACTACGACTATTATGTGCTGTGACCTTATTAAAAATATTAATTATGTAAAGTGTAATATTAGAGGGAAAAGCCCGTAAGGGTTAGGAACAGGTTGCCCTTCTAGATGTTGTTCTATCGGTGCACTTTAGTGGAGACCCGGTAGGCTTCTAGTAGGTTTCTATTATTCTGCAATAAACTTTCTGCTTAGTCTTCCTCCTAATTCTATTGGTGCGCGGTCGCGGAGACCCATAGTCAATTAGTGAGGGGTGTGCACACTAGGGACATTCTGTACTCATCTTACTTTGGCCATTCTCAAGGGTTACGCGCGACCCTTAGCGTTCTTTTTCCCTCACTTAATTAATATTGATCTTTATGTGATAAGTTTAATAACGGAGTTGTTAAATTGGTACTGGTTGTTTAATTGTCTATTTTATGTACTCAAAATGTTTTCAAACTAAAATTATTTATTTTACGGGATGGAGTTGGAATTACTCAGTTTATCTGATTTTTGGGAGTTCGTCTCTCTTGTCTCTTTTCTATTTATTTTTGCAGGTTGGTAAAGGTACTTGGCTACGAGTGAGGAGACGCTTAGAATAACCACCTAGTCAAGAGACAATTTCTATTTCAGTTTAAGTTTAAGTTGGTTTTTGTTATTCATTTTATGGGAATTGGTTGTAGTTTTTATGGGGCACCTTTTAAACCACTTAGTTAATTTTGACTTTAATGATTTTAAATTGTTTTGTTGCTTTGCATTTATTTTCTGTGGAGAATAAATGTAGCAGTGACACTCCCAAGGTTCGGACGATTGTTTTATGATATAAAAACAGGGTTTTTGATTATATAAAAGGTCCAAATTTTGGGGGTGTTACAACCCCTCAGGAGCCCGAGGTCGACAACCTCACCCGATCCGGAAGAATATACCAACCGGATATTCACCCACCTCCTATGGACGACATCCCGGTTAGGCAAATTCCTGAGAATGGACGGCACGCCACCGTCGCAGAAGTCATTGAAAATCCTCTCCTGAAACAACTAAAAAGAACCAAGGCCGAGATTACCATCTGGGATCTCATGTGTACTTCAAAGGAACATCGCGAAAAGCTTATTCGCTCACTCGACCTCATCTCAGTACCTACAGATATCACACTTGACTCACTGGTTAGCCATGTCACGAGAGATGCCGGAGAAAAAGCCATAGTTTTCACTGACAAAGACTTGCCCAAAGAGGGGGGTGCTCACAATAAAGCCCTTTACCTAGTGGTTGGATGCAAAGGACAAAACATCCCCCTGGCGCTCGTAGATAATGGTTCGGCAGTTAATGTCTGCCCATTGCGAACCGCCCATTGCTTGGGGCTAGGAAACGATGACTTCCAAACCTCCACGCAAGGGGTACGAGCTTATGATAACTCCCGAAGGCCTGTATTGGGAAAAATCAACCTTACCATACAAACCGGGCCTGTGGCACGCACCACGGAGTTTCAAATAATCGACATCAAGCCCACTTTCAACCTCCTCTTGGGGCGACCTTGGCTCCATGACTTAGGAGGTGTGGCTTCTACCTTGCACCAAATGGTTAAACTTAACCATAACGGGGTAATACTAGAAATCCGCGCCCCTCCTCTCGACGTCAGTTGTATTATGGTTGGAACGACCGAAACTGCAGACGACCTTTATGGGTTTCAAATGGAAGAAGCAATCCAGTTCATTGAAGACTATGACCCAGCATTCCTAGACCCGCATGCATCCCGAGTCATCCCTAGAATGTTGTTAGCTCAAGGTTATTTCCCTGGAACCCCATTGGGCATAAGGAGGAAGGAATACACATTCCATCCTTATCCAAACAAATCTACTCCCTTTGGCTTAGGCTATGAACCAACGTAGGAAGATATTGCTGACCGCCTGTCTAGGCTACGCCTTAACAAAGCTAAAAAAACCACCCTCCTTCCCCCGTATCAAAGGACCCTTAACGGGATGTTCGTTCGGGAAGGAGAAGAACACCCATGCTGTGATTTCCCTGAACCCTTCGTTCAGGATGGCTTGCTAAAACCCGGATTTGAAATTTTCCATGACTGCCACACCTTGGATGAGGCACCCCACCTCACCAAGACTAAAACAGCTGAAATATTGGACAACCAGGCTCTATGGACATTGTTTAACGAATCGAGGCCTAGCTATGGAGAACGAGAATGTGATGATCGACTACCCTAGCTTTACAAGATGAAGGTTTCGATTCTTGTAGGTTTCGATCCAACCCGGTTAATCTCTCCTGCATCAACACTAGAAGAGGTCGAGAACGGATGGGTGAAGACATATCAGTGGGTCAATGCAAAAGGAATGGAATTCAAGATGAGTACCGGTGCAGGACCGAAGTTTTATGAGACTAAAGCCCAGGCTTGAACCATATAGAGCACCATTAGTAAAAAGCGCCTAGTAGTTCTTTAGATTGATAGAAAAAAATAATAGAGACTTTAGATGGTCCTAAGGCCCCTTAGAATATAGGTCAGTGTTATTTCAGTGTGTTTTCCTTACTTTCCGAATCAATAAAGGCGTAATATTTCTCCTAAAAATTTTATTCTAACATTAAATAAGCACCAAATGTACTTGCAAAATACTAAAATAAAGAGGCGGCCCACTCTAGGACCAACAAACGAGGCCCATTCGGTCTTGAAATAGTGCCATGGGAACCAATTCCTGAAAACCCACAAAATAAACCACACTATCCCATTCATATCCCCAAAACCTAAAAAGCCAAACAGTGTCATCATAAGAGTCAATCCATGCAACCAAAAGAAATCAAAGGAAATCAAAATCCAAAACAATGCAAATGTTACCAAAAAAACAGATTCATAAAACATAATTCCATCATACCCTTCACTAACAACACGCACTTCAACCCACCTCAAAAGCCTACACAACGATCTTCATAACTTCCGCACCCTAACCCCATTTTCAAAACTGTTTCGAGTCACGAATAGAAAAAATTAATCCGAACAAAAATGCATTTCACGCTAACAGTAAAAAAAGCCTCCAAAATAGCCTCAAAATTGACTTTAAATACGAGCAAAATATCAAGGCACAAAAAAAAGAAATAAATGCAAGAACATGTGAAGCAAAGCGTCAAAAATTGACCGCCCAAGTCATTTTCAGCGCCCAGGGCTGGGCGCCGAAATTTCTGACGCCCCAGCCTGGGCGTTGAAACTCTCTGCCTGACGAAAATTTTCTTTTCAGAAGTGCTCGTCATTTTATCCGCACACAACGGAAAAATAACGAACACTTGGGGGGGTACAGTACGTATCCAAACAGGCTTACCAAGAATATAGCCATACAAATTAGTCGAATTTCGAATTTCATATTTTAAGCGACTTATGGCAAGAAAAAAAAAAGCAAACGGCAGATGAAAATAATGATAATGCTTCACTCATTTGAGCGGTTAAGTAATATGCTACCACCTCAGGGCATATCTATTAAAATCTGGCATCCTAGAACTTATTCTAGCTAGAACTACGCGCGACCTGATTCTGATAAAGATACGTAGGCAATCCTTACCAAGGATTCGGTCCAATAAAAAAAACGAATATTCTTTATGCAAAAGGTGTTAGACATATAAAAACATAAAAAAGAGGAGAAACAAAGTAAATGAAAATGAAAAATAAAAATACGCCTTTATTAAAAATAAGAAGGAAAACAAAGTGCTAAGAATAAAAACAAACACAACTGAAATAAATAGAGGGCACCTACACCCTAGCAAGAACTACACTACTCTAGTTCTTCCGGATCATCAAATAAAGCCTCTTAGAGGGCAATGTTCGCAGGATCCACCCCCACAGTCTTCTACGCTGCCCCAATATCAATCTCCATAAGAACCGGCTCCTTGACACTAACTTCCAAAGATGCCAAGGCTTCAGAAACATTCTCAGTTATAGCTCGCTCAGCCTCAAGGGCACAGACAATGGTGGGAAAAGGATTATTATCATGAACTAGACTAGCCACTGTTTCTACAGGCGGCTGAGCCTTCCTAACCCATACATTATTCCGGCGACGATCTCCGCGAGAGCTTGCATTTCTTTTAACAACAGCAGGCCCCTTCATGTTAGGCATCTTTTTAGGCCTGAAACTGGAACGGGGAGGAACTTCCTTTCGCTTTCGATCAGGACGAGCTTTCACAGTCTTAATACTATAGGTATGAGATTTGGCAGAATCAGGACCCTCATACTTAACACGAATACGAGGTATCAAAAGCTCAGCCGGCTCCCCATTACGAGCCTCGGCCCTCACATCTTTGTTATCGGAGCTCATCCACAACTTGTAGTTTTCGGAAAGACCCACAAAGCCATTTGTAGCTACGACCCAACGCGGGAGACCATCATAGTACTTAGCCCACGCTAGAACCCGTGTTTGTGAAAAGGCCGCTACCTTAGGTGGTACCGTATCAGAAAAGGGGATAGTCTGCCTTAAACCATATTGACGCATGACTCGGTAAGGGAAAATATAAATGGGACGAGATAGCCCCAACAATGAAACGTAAACCGATACATCAGAACCCCCTGTCATAGTAGTCAAACCCCACCATGGTATCACCCACTTAATAGAACAAATGCCATAAGTAAAAAAGGAGGTTCATTCGGCCTCGTCCTGGACTTGGTGCAAGTATTTTTGGTTACCCAGAGCTATAGGGCGATAATGTTTAGGATCGGCAGGAGCTTCCAAAAGTCTAAGCCGTTCCACAAGCCAAATCTGCAAAAACAGGGTACGATCGAATCAAAAGAATGAAAAGAAAAAAAAACGGTCCTTGGGGCGCAGTTTCAACGCCCAGGACCAGGCGCCGAAAACTCCAGCGCCCAGCCCTGGGCGCTGAAACTTAGCCCCAGGCAAAAGAAATATATGCAAAAGGGGCGTATGCGCGCGCAAAGAAGAAAATCGATTACCTGCAGTAATAGGGGGCTTCCCTTAAAATGTTCAGATTTGGCATCCTTCTTCAACTCATCCGCACTCAGCAAAGTCTCGGCAACAACCAACGACATAATAGAATAGCAACTTTCCATCTGGCTAATCAAGGGGATCAACCTTATGTCACCGAACTCACCATTGTTATTCGACAGCAAATAATGATTCAACAAGCAAAATACAAGGGCTCGGATATTCAATTTCTGTTCGGTCATATTCTTACTAGGCCTAAAATGATGTTTTACAAGTTTTGCAAAGTTAACCTTGTCATCTACAACAATTACAGCAAACATGTTATCATCTAGTCCTAGGAAAGACCTTATGGTTGTTTTACCCTCTTCAATAGTGCCAAGAGTAACAGGAGTAGCATTAGTAGGATAACCAAGGATCGCAGCAAATTCATCGGGCAAAGGACATATTTCGTTGCCCCGAAAGGCAAAAACATGATGATCGGGGTCCCAAAAGCTTAGGGCAGCATGCAGAAAGTTATAATCAATATTAATTTGTTGTAAGCCTAAAAGTGCCTCTAAGTGGTATTCTTTTAACAAAGCCTTTTCTGTGGGAGTAAGGGCCCGTAGCCAACGCCTAACAGTCCGTTGGAGTGAGAAAGTAGGGATCGACATGGCAAAAGCAATGAGTAACTAAAACACAGCAAAAAGAGAGAAAGAATTTGAGAGTGGGGGAAAATAGGGACGTATCTAGCCCCTATATATAGCTGGACGCACCCAGTGACATCCTGATCCTATTCGGAAACGTGTTAGGAAATCCGAAAGTCAAATATCACCAGGAAAAGACTTTCAGCGCCCACGGCTGGGCGCCGAAATGTTTAACGCCTGGCCTTGGGCGCTGAAAATGCAGCCCAAGGCCCAGATTTCACAAAACGCGGAACAGGAAAGGACTTAAGACCGTGTTGCTAAACACGAGGCCCTATTGCAAGTAGGATCAAGACCAAAGCACCTTTAGCTCCCAAATAAGCAAAAAAAAAATAAACATTAAAACTTGGTCGAAACTTAGACTCGTCTCAAAAAATGCTTATGTACACTTTCCAAAAAATAAGTTAAATATCATGGTCATTCTTCGAAACACCAAAAATGTGTATCGTTAAGTCGTTGGTTTTCCAAATAAAAAATGTTTGTCTGTCAAAGGATTAATCCGGGCCAAGCTAAAACCGGATGTCGCCTGAAAACTAAAGTCGCACTCCACGGCTTCGCTAAAGTAGCACATGAAGGAAATAATGCCCTTGGTCCAAGTATGCATTCTATGTTAAGTCTAATAAATGCGGTTCAGTATTAATTAACAAGTTAATAATTCAGTGAGATCAAGTGAGCTGAATGCCTAGCTAGAGGCCGCTTTAGTTCAAGTGGAATTAATGATATTAATCCACAGCTTACTCTTGACTGAACCCGTAGGGTCACACAAATAGTACGTAAACGGATCAAGTATTTAATAGCATTAAATACTCCATCTATGAATATTCGGAACCGACGGATCTTGGTTTCAGTGGGAGCTAAGATCGTCACAGGCAAGGAATGAATACTCCGGAAACGATGATATTGCCGGAAACGGAAATATGGATCGTATCGGAAATATAAATATTATCCAAGTCGTAGATGTTGCCGGAAACGGAAACATGGTACGTGTCGGAAAATATTATCGGAAATGGAAATATTGCCAGAATCGGAAATATTGCCGGAAACGGAAATATTGTCAGAATCGGAAATATTACCGGAATCGGAAAATAATTCCGGAAACGAAAATATTAAATATTTGTTCGAAACGGAAATTGATTCCGGAATCGGAAATATTAAATATTGTTCGTATCGGAAATGAATTCCGGAATCGGAAAATTTAATCGGAAGCGCATCGTACGAATAAGCATCGGACGAGGCCTGTCGGACGAGGCCCAGCACGAAGCCAGGCCATCGCCCAGCAAGCCAAGCACGCCGCACAAACAGCCACGCCAGGCCCAGCGCAAGGCCAGGCCCAGCAGGCTGCGCGCAGCGCGCACAGCGCGCACAAGCACGCGCAGCGCACAGCGCGCACAGCACGCGCAGCGCGCAGCGCGCGCGGGCGCTGAGTGGGCTGCTGCTCGCGCGCACGCATGGGGCCCATCGTGGCTGCCGTGCGTGTGTGTGCAAGTGTTTGTGTTCGTGCACGTTTCCTAAAACATGCAGAGTTCGGTTAATGATTAAATTCCTAATTCTATTTGATAAATTAATTAAATTAGAGTTCTTATAGGATTCTAGGTTTAATTAATTTGTATCTGAATAGGATTTCGATTCCCTTTCCATACCGCTATAAATATGAGGCTAGGGCTCACAATTTATAACACAAGTTTCAAAGTATTCAAAGTGAGTTTTTGAGAGAAAAATTCAGTCACACATTTGCCTATAAAGTGCCGAAAATAATAGTACCTTAAGGGCGATTCTAGTTGGTCAATCTTAAGGCGGATCCGGACGTGCTGTGGACTATCTACGGAGGGACGACACTTGGAGTCCTAAAGACTTGTTCTTGTTCGGTTCGGGCGCAGCTAGGGAAGGCACGCAACAAAGAGTATGCATCTAATCTATGCTAAATGATTATGTGTAAATAATATGTTTTCCTGGGTTTATGGTTTTTCCGCATGATTTATGAATTGTCATATGTATCATAGCCTGACAGTGGTATCACGAGCCCCTTATTATTTTCATAATCTAAATTGCATAAACATGGTTAAAATATTACAAATTTGCAAGAATTAAAAGGGGTGATTAATTTTCGTAATTGTTAATTAATTGCAAATTGCGTTTATTTAATTATACGTACGCAGTTTTTCGGCAGTTTCTTCGTTACTCATCCGAATTGAGTGATTTTTGTGTGAATTCCGCATGTAAAAGGCATTCTAAAATTTTGACAAAAATAGTATTTTTCTGCCGAACCCAGAATTCTCAAATTCGAAGCCTAACTATGACTTTTCGAAGGTTTTAGTTTTTCGAATGCAAAATTTCGTAAATTTAAGATGTTAAATTAAATATTTGCGATTCTTGTTGATAAATCTTGAATTTTTGATTGACCTACTGCATATGTTTAACAAGTTTGAATGCCTAGTCTTGTTAATTATGCAATCTAATTTGTAATTATGATTAATTTGTTGAAAATTAGAATAATTTAGAATTAATTTGATTTTCATAATTAATTGTAATTTAATTAGAAACCTATGATTAAAAACCACCATAAAAATTGTAAATTTATGATAAATTTTAAATTTTTATGACCTAGACTTGAATCCATAACAATCGGAAATCAATTGGATAATAAATTTTCGATTTTTCGCCCTAAAATTATGAAATTAATATTATTTATTAATTTGTCATTAATTTTAAATATAAATTTTAAATTTTTATGCGATTCGTTCATAAAACTTGCACGCACGAAGCAATGGACGCTTCGTGTTACCCTTAAGGGGTGTTGTATAATGCGGGCATGCGACGACGAGCAAGGGAGCTCGTCGCCCGTGCGGCACGAATGCAATGAGCAAGGGCGTAGTGCACGAGCACAAGGCAGCAGCCCTGCCTTGTGTCGTGTGCCACGAGCAATGGACGAATGGGCATGGGCGAAGGGCGAGCCAAGGCAGTCGCGTGTGGGCAGCAAGCGAGCTGTGCCACAACGCGCGCTGCCTCGCACAAGAGCGCGCAGCCTCGCGCGCAGCGAGCGCAAGCTCGCGTGCCACGAGCGCTGCGCCCAGCATTGCTCGCGCGCACAACGAGCGAGGATTCGCGCGCACAGCCAGCATTGCTCGCGCGCACAGCGAGCGATGTCGCGCGCCCAGCGAGCGATGGCTCGCGCGCCCAGCGAGCAATGTCGCGCGCGCACTGCGAGCGATAGCTCGCGTGCGATGAGCGCTGGCGCGCGCAGCGAGCACCAATGCGTGCGGAGGCTTGCGATGGGGATGCAGCAGCTATGCGACGAGCGCATGGGCTGCGCGCACATGGCCAGCGATGGCTGTGTGCGTGCGGCCCATGGGCGTGCAATGCGTAGGGTGTTTGCGTTACGATTAGATCGTTTTGAATGTTTAATTTGAAAATTTCAGTTCACGTAATTTTAATTAATTTTAAAATTAATAATTTAAATTATTTTCTTGGATTTTAATTTTGAATATTGTAATTATAATAAATTTTATTTATTCTAATTATTTTACTAAAATTAAAATCATGAATTAATTTAAATGCGACTGAAATTAAATTAAACTTTTTGGATTCAATTATAAATTTATATGAGCTTTAAATTTTAATTAAATTTGTATGTTTCCGGTTAGACTAGAAATACATTTTTATGTTTAAAATTAGTAAAGCATATGAATTTATTGGTTTGAGTGGGAGCGCTTTTAGTCATAAACTCTTGATTAGGTCTACAAATCCTTAAGGTTAAAACAACTTGATTAGAATTAATAAGGACTGAATAATTGGTAGATTATTGGTGCCCTTGATTAATTGCTGCAAATATTGACGTGATGCATAATGTGTTTTACTAACCAGCTATGTGGGCCATTCATGATAATGAATGGGTGAATGGTATATATTATATATGTACTGTTTTGCAGGTTATGAAGTGACTAGTATGGCCCAAATAGGATAGAAAATATGGTCTGCGTACCATTAATTTGAATGTAATTGGTCTAAAGTACCAAAGTTGTTTTTCAATTCAAATATGGTCTGCGTACCATCAAATAGTTGTAATTAGTTATAGCTTATCCTATTTGAAGAAAATGGTGCCTCCCACGGAGATTTTCAAGACGGACTTTGAAGTTAAAGCTTCAAGATGAAGTCGGGCCATACTAGATCACATTTATCTTATGCATGTTTTAAGTTATTTATTGCTTTAAATATGTCTTAAAATGCATGAGATTACGGCTTGATTATGTTGCATGATTAAGGATTTTAGTTCACTTAAAATCTAACCAACATAGTAAGAGCCTTAAGTTCCAAACTTAAAAATTGAGTTATAAGGTGCCATGCCAAAATATACACTTGCTTTGATATCCTTTACATCAATCTAGTAATAGTTTTCGCTCAGCGAGGTGTTACTTATTGGTCCTAAAGGGGCAAGGTACACAAATAATTGTGAGTACATGTTAGTTTTGGTGAAACTCAACGATATAAGTAAGGAGTCCTTTTATGTCGTGGCAAAATCGATAGGTTTACCTAATAAGTTCTTAGACGTACCTATCAACCAAGAGTAGTTTCTAGACTATTAGCAAAAGGCTTTTGCTTACCTAAAATGTTTTAGGATTAAGTCGACAAACTGTGCTTAGTTCTTCAATGATTTTAGGATCTTGGAATCATTTTATTCACACCTGCCGGAACAATAAACTCGAATAAAATGCTAATGACTTGTTTGAATTGCATGGTTGCTTTAATTTCAAGTTATTATTCATGATAAATGTTTAGACTTTGCATGCTTCAATGTATGTTTTAATTATTGTTTATAATTAAATATCTTGCACTGCAATAAATCCTTTTAGAAAGGTAACAGTAAATTTCCTCGATTGGTAGTGAATCCAAGAACGATTCACGGAAATGAGAGAAAGTGAGCAATTTAAAATGTACGTTTCTTTTAGCGACTTTTATGGTTGTTTTCGAAGATCAAAATCGAATGGCAAACCAATTGGTGCTTGTGAATTCAAAATACAATGTAGTTTTGAGATCATAAAGCATTAAGCTTAAACGCTCAGCTTTACCAATGGTTAACAACCTAATATCTTTGTCCATTTAATTTTCGAATGAGTCTAGTCCCTAGACATTCGAATAGATCGATGCTTAGAGAACTTTAAAAGCTTCTTGTAAGATCATCTAGTTGAAACAGAATATTCAACATAAATTAAAATGGTTAAAACCTTGTTGGGGTGACATTGGACATGTCTAACAAAGTATAAAAGTCAACACTAAAGAATTCAATTCTTAAGACTATAAGAAAGGGTACAAGAAATAGGAAAACAAAGGAACAAATGAAAGGAATTTACGATTCCGGTTCTACCTATAAGTTTAAAGAGAAGTGACCTAGCAATCAAACTTCCTTGGTATCATATACCGCTTGAGGTTCTTACTTCGGTAATAACTCAAACAATGGAAGCTAGGATACACTAATGACCTACAAGTGGGAAATGAAGCATGGCAATGCTACATTAGTTGTAGGGTCATCTAGTTTGTTTTAAGTCCTTTCAAGGCTGGAACTTAATGGCTATTTTGTTCCATAATCAGCATACCTAAATTTCTGCTTCAAACACAGAAAGACTCACATTTAAGAAAAACAAAAACAATGTTTGTTTGTTTATTTGAATGAAATGGTCAATTACAGGTTGAGTCAATATGCTTGATTAAAACAAACAACTCTTTAAAGAACTTTACTAGGTTCAAATCAACCCCTTGATTTGAGTTCCACAAATCTTTGGCATTGTTGCTTAGACCATATCAACAAGTTAACATTCATAAGCTCTATTTTGATGGACTTCTGAAAGTTGATTGATTTCTAGATCATTTTAAGACTACTAGTCTTACTTGTTGAAAGTAACAAAAGATATGAACTATTGTTAGAACGCCTAGACAATGGAGTTAAAAGCTAAAGAAAGATTTTATGACTTTATTATTTCACATGGATTTGAGTGAATATAGGTTTATTTACTCAAATGTGATATAAGTTGAATCTGTTTGGCTAGTTCAAAGATTCAGAAGTATAAAATCCACTTGGTAAGAAATCATAAAGATCTAGGTTAGATCATGTTAATGATTACTTGAGACCAAATATGATCATCAATGATTGTGTGTTGTAATTTCACAATCTAACTCCATAAGATATGGCATATCTTAGTTGGAATAATCGAAGTCAATTAGTACTTGATTCGATTAATGATGAATCATAAAGACTTTTCCTATAATTTCTAAAACAAAATGCTCAACTACCACCAAACTAAACCAAATTCGTCAAAGCTATTGAAAAGTAATTTCAGAATAACTTTTCATAAAATATATCTAGAGAGTTGCAAAACTCAGTGGGAGCTTAGTGTTTGTCATTCGACAAACTAAGGCCCAAGTATAGATATATGTTTCATTGTGATTTATTCAAATGAGACACAAGGGTATTGTTTCTACCACAAATTTTTGAGAACATAATGTTTGTTTGCTCGAAATAATGTCCTTTTGGAGATTCGTTTCCAAAATGACAAGTGGGAGAAAATAGACCTCGAAAGTCTTCGAGGCGAACAACAAACATAAACGGACATTCCGGAGGCTTTTCGAAGTGCTTCAGAAAATCCGAACTTATTCTTTAAGGACTTTAGAAGTGGCTTTAAAGAATAGACATCTCTTAGAAGACTTTACAAGTGCTTCAAGGAGAACAGAATATTCAAAGGACTTTCAAGTGGCTATTGATATTCTATTGATGTTCTATACCCAAGTAGGCATAGAATTCAAGTCACTGAAACTATGAGATTCTTCTATTAGATAGTGAAGAAACATAGAGATCAGGTCAATGAAACTATGAGATTCTTCTATTAAATAGTGAAGAAACCTACAACTTGCAGTCAAACTATTATCATATAGATTAATGAGTTTTTGACTTGTAAGAAAGCTATGACGAAACCCAGATTCCCTAAAATGGTTAAAGGCCATATATAGACTCAAATGTTTTAAATGGTTAGAGGCCATAAAACATACTCAATGTTTTGATGACAAAATTGAAATTTTGTTGATTTGCAAGAATAGTTTCACACCTATTGGTTGCAAGTTTGTTTTAAGGATAAAAACCTTCAAACATGGAATTGTGTTCACACACAAAGCTAGATTAGTTGCTAAAGGTTACAAGCAAATTCATGGCATGGATTGTGTTGAAACCTCATGCAAAATCGTAATGCTTAAGTCTATAATTCAAGCAATGATTGCATATTGGTACATATGGCAATTGGATTCCTCAATCAAATGATGGAATACAATATGTACATGGTATGTCATAGAATTTGTGGATCCAAATAAATGCTTGAAAAGAAAGCTAGCTTACGAAATCTAAGTACAGATTTAAGCAAGCAATTGGGAGTTGGAACTGTATTTTAGTGAAGCTAATAAGTATTTTAGTTTCATAAAATGTACATGATTCTTATAGATGTATAAGAAGTTTAGTGGGAGTACATAAAACTTAATTGGTCCTATGTGTATCACACACATATCTCTCTATTGTGAAATAACATTCAAATGCTAATGACTTAGATTTGAAATTATTCATCAATGATGGACCATGGCGAAACTTAGTACATACTGGGTATTAAGATCTATTTACAAAGATCTTATGATATTGTTTTGGATTAAGTAATGGCATTTACTAAATCAAACACGAAAGTCTCCATTGGAGATATTCGACCCATGTGAATAAATCTAAGTAAAGAATGTTTGAACTATGTATAAGCATTTACTAAGTTAAAACATCAAAGAATCTAATGAGATTCTTCACCTATATTATATGTCAAAGAATTTAGCTGGATTCAGTATCTACTGAAATTGAATGAGCTAAAGTTACATGAATAGAATTCAATTGGGAATTATTCTGCAAAAGAATTTATCATGTATGATATAATATGAGGATCGCCAAAAATGTATCGTGTGACTTTAGCCATGACGAACATATACCAATCTCTATTGATCTAAGTGAAGATCAACTAGATTGAGATCAAGAATACTTATGGTACTTGAAAAGGTACATAGGAATAGTTCTTGATTCAAGGAAATAAAGATATGCTAAATATTGATGCTACACGCAGAAACACTGGCAAAGGATCAAGCAAGACCCCTTTGGAGTTAACCATTGGCAAGGACGAGCTATAGAGCATCGTATTTTGAAATGGCAACATGGGTTGGAGACCATGAGTTGTTGCGTGCGAAATTAAAATAATGATTTCTATGTTCTAAGATATAGTTGAGAGTATTCCACATATCTGTGAACTGCTTGGATAAGTAATTCCAAACAAAGCATCACTAGCAACCTATAAAGTTGAAGTAAAAGTAATTATTGCCTAAGAAGCAATAAAACAGGGTTGTTTAAAGTTCTTCACTGAACTTGGGTAGATCACCTATCTGCTGGCTTGATGATTCTTCATTGAAAAATGCGTAGAACCACTCTTGAAGCAAGAAAAACGTCTGCTAACTTGATGGTTCTTCATTGCAAAATGAGTAAAACCACCATCGAAGTAAGAAAGACTAGATCACATAATAAACAAACTCGAAAAGATCTTATCATCATATCTCGAAGAACATTCGATGAAAAGGATGTTAAGATTGGCAAAGCATGATAACTAAACCTATGCAACAAGTGAGAAGCAACACTCACATTGTCGCACTGGAAATCAAGCATAGCTTTGAATTCCATGAAATTGTTTTAGAAAATGGGTTTGAGGCCCATGGTTGTAAAACATTGGGGTTGAACATTTATCATATATGAAATGTATTTTCATATTCCATTTAATCTTGGTTTAGTATTAAATGATGAGTCCCTTCAAATTTGACGAAATATTCAAGATAGACTGTCAGGACCAGTCCTGTGACTAAGAAATGTCTATCAAGTGAACTTGAATGTCAAAGGTTGAAAATGGTCCCTAGTCGGAGTTTTCTATAAAATTGGACGCATAGAAAACGTTAGACGACTAGAATGCAAGATGACTAGTAGTTCTGTTTCTTGAACTATGTGGACATGGCAATGTCATAATCATTTGCATAGATACTTACTTTGGGAAGACTAGTATCGGACGAGACCTATGAAACTTTACTGTAAGAGATGAAAGTCTGTCATAAGTAAATTTCATTAAATTATTAGACACTAAATCCTCAATACCTGAGTGATTTGAAGATTACTTGTTTGAGAACTGGTTGCTTTGACGTTGACCAACCGTCGCACCGTAAAAGGAGGCTATAAAGGCAACGCTCAGGTAATCACCTATCAAACGAAGTCTAATCTCAAGATCGCAAGATTGGGATTGTCCTCCCATAAATCGGGATGAGATGCTTAAAAGTTGTACAAGGCCACTCGGAGAGCTAGAAACTGTGAAATGCATGGCCGTGCTCGGATGAATCATAGGCTATGATTATCTGTTTATTTGATCAGTTGAACTCTGAAACCGAGGAACACCTCTGGACATAATAAGGATGACAACTCTTACCTTATGTTCAAGAGCAAGCATCGAGCGACAAAGGAATTAGGAAATGCACACTTGTCCCTAAGGACAAGTGGGAGACTGAAGGAAATAATGCCCTTGGTCCAAGTATGCATTCTATGTTAAGTCTAATAAATGCGGTTCAGTATTAATTAACAAGTTAATAATTCAGTGAGATCAAGTGAGCTGAATGCCTAGCTAGAGGCCGCTTTAGTTCAAGTGGAATTAATGATATTAATCCACAGCTTACTCTTGACTGAACCCGTAGGGTCACACAAATAGTACGTAAACGGATCAAGTATTTAATAGCATTAAATACTCCATCTATGAATATTCGGAACCGACGGATCTTGGTTTCAGTGGGAGCTAAGATCGTCACAGGCAAGGAATGAATACTCCGGAAACGATGATATTGCCGGAAACGGAAATATGGATCGTATCGGAAATATAAATATTATCCAAGTCGTAGATGTTGCCGGAAACGGAAACATGGTACGTGTCGGAAAATATTATCGGAAATGGAAATATTGCCAGAATCGGAAATATTGCCGGAAACGGAAATATTGTCAGAATCGGAAATATTACCGGAATCGGAAAATAATTCCGGAAACGGAAATATTAAATATTTGTTCGAAACGGAAATTAATTCCGGAATCGGAAATATTAAATATTGTTCGTATCGGAAATGAATTCCGGAATCGGAAAATTTAATCGGAAGCGCATCGTACGAATAAGCATCGGACGAGGCCTGCCGGACGAGGCCCAGCACGAAGCCAGGCCATCGCCCAGCAAGCCAAGCGCGCCGCACAAACAGCCACGCCAGGCCCAGCGCAAGGCCAGGCCCAGCAGGCTGCGCGCAGCGCGCAGCGCGCACAGCGCGCACAGCACGCGCAGCGCGCGCGGGCGCTGAGTGGGCTGCTGCTCGCGCGCACGCATGGGGCCCATCGTGGCTGCCGTGCGTGTGTGTGCAAGTGTTTGTGTTCGTGCACGTTTCCTAAAACATGCAGAGTTCGGTTAATGATTAAATTCCTAATTCTATTTGATAAATTAATTAAATTAGAGTTCTTATAGGATTCTAGGTTTAATTAATTTGTATCTGAATAGGATTTCGATTCCCTTTCCATACCGCTATAAATATGAGGCTAGGGCTCACAATTTATAACACAAGTTTCAAAGTATTCAAATTGAGTTTTTGAGAGAAAAATTCAGTCACACATTTGCCTATAAAGTGCCGAAAATAATAGTACCTTAAGGGCGATTCTAGTTGGTCAATCTTAAGGCGGATCCGGACGTGCTGTGGACTATCTACGGAGGGACGACACTTGGAGTCCTAAAGACTTGTTCTTGTTCGGTTCGGGCGCAGCTAGGGAAGGCACGCAACAAAGAGTATGCATCTAATCTATGCTAAATGATTATGTGTAAATAATATGTTTTCCTGGGTTTATGGTTTTTCCGCATGATTTATGAATTGTCATATGTATCATAACCTGACAGCACACTACTATAAAAGGTCGCTCGCACATACGAGCATGACCCCAAACATGATTACAAGATGCGAAAAACGACCGACGAGCCCTAGTGCTTGGGGGCTCGCGAAAAATAGACTCCAACAAGGAGCGCACGATCAAAATCACATTCCCGGACTGCGCCATACACCATGTCATGTTTGGGATATCTCAAAAAAAAAAAAAAAACAACAGGTTCGACCTCATCGAAAGGTCGTCATTGACACTTGTGCACGGTCCTCTGATCGAAGACCAAGTCGAGCTGTAAAGACTAGCTCAAAATCACGAAAGCAGACGGTCGCAAGACAAAGGTCCGTCTAAACACGTTGTCAGCCCACGTTCAGGTTACAACTAAATTCGAGCATCCCTCGAAAGAATTCGCTCTTGCAAGAATAAATAAAAAGAAATTCTCAAAAGAAATCGCAAAGAACCAAAGAAATAGGAACTTGCCCATTTTCAGTTGGCAAGATCGCGTCACGAACCACACGAGTTCACAAATAAATAAATAAATAAAAAACGAATTCAGGGACGTCCACCCTCAGCGAACAGGGCTCGCCCACCATCAGCGGGCGGGGTCTGCGTCACTAGCCGCGCAGGTCCTCAGTTTTCGAAAAATGAAGTCTTTAAAAACAAAATGAAACAGGCTCGCCATCTTCAGCCGGCGGGGTCTACGGCGCAAACCACGTAGGTCCTTATTTTCAAAAAAGCACAAACAAATTTCAAAATAGATTTGTCCACTTCTATCGGACGGGGTGTCCACCCTTAGCGGACAGGTTCGCCATCTTTAGCCGGCGGGGTCTACGTCACAAGCCGCGTAGGTCCTCATTTTCAAAATTCTAAGTAGATTCGTCCACTTCTATCGGACGGGGTGTCCACCCTTAGCGGACAGGCTCGCCATCTTTAGCCGGCGGGGTCCTTAGTCGCTGCAGCGATAACATTTTCTGGTTTTCCCTTTTCCAAAAATTAAAAGGATTGGTTTTCCGTTTTTTCCAAAAAAGAGCGATGTGCTGGATTTTCCTTCGTTTTACGTCCCATAAAAAACAAGGGGGTTTTCTCGTTTAGCTAGCCCAGAAAATGAGAATCTTTAAAAAACATTTTTACCTCATGATTGGGCTTGGCCAGGCCCAATTACACTTTATAGCTTTGATTTCGAAAACATCTGTAGCTACTCCCAATGACAAAGTGAGGGAGTTTCTACGCACCTTTAGATCCTTCCAATGACAATGTGAGGACGTTTCTATACTATCAGTTGACTAATCCCAATGACACGTGAGGGATATGTCGACATTTCAAGTGATGACCCTTAAGTCAAATGTTATCACTCGGGGGCTCGTGAGACCCTCGCAAAACAGGTCACATACACCATGGCTTGTGTGACGCACTCCGTCTAGTACTTTGACCATCGTCTTACTCCAAGACTCAGTCAAAGTGGGGGCTAACTGTAGACACCTACTTTTGTCCCCATTCCCGAAAGGGAAAGGTTCAATGATGAAAGCAAAAATCTCCACTTGACAACGCATCTCTATAAAATAAACGAATCTCAATTCCCCTTTTCATTTCACCCGAAACCTGCTATTTATGGAAACCTGCTAAAAATAGTAACTACCGTAAAGGGTAGCTTCTAGAAGTGGCAAGTCATAAAAGATAGAAACCTGTCAGAATTAGGTGTTGCACTCCAACATGAATCCTAAATGAGATAGAAAACTGCGAGAATCCTATTCCTAATATGATTCGGAAATAAGAGTTACGTATTAATTGAAATCCTAACGAGCCTAGAGTTCGTAACGGGCCCAGACGCATTCCGTCATGAAATTGATACGCACTAAAAGACTCGATTATGTCTCAAACAAGACGGATTTCAGGAATCCGAATCTGACTAAGAAAACAGCCCAGACCCTATTTTCAACGCCTGGCTCTGGGCGCCGAAATCTTCGGCGCCCAGGCCTGGGCGCTGAAAATACCTGGGTACTTGTTTTTTCCGAATTCTTTGTGGATTAGAACTCTGCAATTCTATCTTTCCACGAACTCTTCCCTATAAATACAGCCCCAAATTCGACGTGAAAAGAACACACAACACAATTATATTCTGAGTATTGACTCCAACCCTTAGCCTAAGCCTCACGCTGCGAAATTGTTCGCGCGTTCTGTCGCAATCGATCCATAAATCGAACAGAACGTATCCTGTCCCATAATTGAGATTTGTTAAATAAAAAGGAGAAATAGCAAAGTCAAAGTGGTTAGTTTTCTGAGAACCGTGACGCACCTCTCAAGGGTGCGTCGTAATGTGCCTCTTCTCGATGATTTAATTGCTTTCCTCGCCCTTTTTATGAATTTTTAAACTAACTAAATCTAATTTTTCTATAACGCCTAACAAATATAATATTTTTGGGAAATTGGATTATCATGCTAGGTCCCTTAATGCTATCTAAATCAGATAATCACGATCGATCTAATATTATATGTTGCATATTGCTAAAATCAACTCAGATTAGTTTAATAGTTAACGCATGTCCCTTCAATTATTTATGCTGAGCTAGTAAGGATATCCTACCTCTGGAGTTATCGACGAGCGAAGTACTCCTCTCGGTAGTTACAGTCCCCCGAACCCTCAATCTCTACCTTGCGGGTGTATGTTGAGAGATCCCCACACAAGGGATCACAAGGGAACTTACGGCCGTCGTGGTAAAACATAATTGCACTCCCTTTATGTCACGATAACCGGGTTTTGTCAGTTTTTCTCATTGTTGTTAAAAACTGAATGGCGACTCCTATATTACTAGTCAATTGGGTGTATACTCACAGGAAATCCAATTACACTTGATTGAATAAAATAATCGTCACACCCACGAGGGACGAGGTCACGCATTAGCCTCGAGCTTTTTTGACCCCCTCACACTACCCAGATGGCTCAATACCACATGAACGAGGTAAGTGAGAATTTTTATTTTCTTCGTCTATCGTTTAGGTTAATTGTTTGATTTTCATACTTATTTTCTCTTTCTCCTTTCTAGGCTAGTTTCTAGACCGCCTTCTCCGCTGAATGTAAATATCATGACGAGGTGCGGTTGGCCAAGTTTGAGGAGCTTTATGCTCGTGACATCCCCGACCTTGATGAGAAGGCAAACTTCCTTGTTTCCGAGCTTGCGGAGGCGAAGCAGTTGGTTGGTGAGTTTACCCAGGAAGGAACAGCTGCGCTTGAGAAGATTGGTGCCGAGGTTGGTAACCTTTGTGTTAAAATGACGGCTGACTCAGAGAAGTATATCATGCTCTTGAGAAGGAGAAAGCCGATGATAAGGTTAACTTCGAGGCCAAGCTTAAGGAGAAGGAGAGTGTCATCTTAAGGATGGTGGAGAGCGCTACGCGGGCTGATGCTACCATTCAAAGGGTTCCTGTTTTGGAGGACAATGTTCGGAGGCTGGAAACCGAAGTTCGTAAGCTCGAAAAGGAGAAGGCCCAAATGTATACTGCCGAGCAGTGCCAAGATGCGTACTGGTAAGGGCTCTATGGTGCTCGCCGGATGTTCTCTAAGAACATGCCGGACTTCAAGTGGGCTGAGCATGTGCCTAAATGGCTTAAGGCTCGGGACCACGAGGTTGAATGCCAAGCTAACTGAGATGACTTTGCTGGAGAGCGAGAGGAAGCTACTAAGGAGCAGCAGGCTCGGAAGGCTGCTTCTGAGGGTGATACTAATGTGGGCACCTCTTCGAAGGCTACACTTCAGGAGCCGTCTAGTGATATCCCTTAAGAAATCGGGCATTCGTCTTCTTTAGAGTCGGTCGGTTCCAGTTGAGGACTTCCGAACTTGCGCTCAAGTTTCCCCCGTTTTTGGCTTCAGCTCTGCGTTGTACTTCATAATTTTAGTTTGTTTTTTCTTTCTTGTACTTCGGTAGGCTGATATCATATGTTGATGGCTGCCGATTTTAGCTTTAACTCATTTTCGTTTCAATTTTTGAGGATTTCTCGGGTAATGCCGAGCTAGTTGATGTAATCGTACTTCTCTCCCCCTAATATTGAATGGAAATTGGCTTTGATTTCCTATTCTCTTGCTTTGCCTTTATTTTTTTCTGAGTTTCAGTCTTCGATTTTACCGAATGTCTTCGAATCCGAAGGTATGTCCGAAACTTGTCTTCTCTTTGAGTTCTTTGAATTCGTGGATTTGTTCAGAGACTCGTTTTAATCTTGAGTCTTTCAAATCCGTAGATTTATTCAAGCCTGTTTTGATTTCGAGTCTTTCAAATCCGTAGATTTGTTCATACTTGTTTTGATTTTGAGTCTTTCAAATCCGTAGATTTGTTCAGACTTGTTTTGATTTTGAGTACTTCAGATCCGTGGATCTGTTCAGACTTGTTTTCATTTTTTAGTCCTTCAGATACGTAGATTTGTTCAGACTCATTTTGATTTTGTTCTTCCGACTTCTTGTGGTTCGGGAACTTGGGCAAGAAGTCGGTAGTCTGCCTCTTAGTTATGACCTCGACGATCCGTAGACCTGTTCCGAGGTCTTTATAACTCGGTTCGAGCGATCTTTGTTGCGAACATGATTTTCCAAGGTATCGCAAATCCGGGGATTTTGGACGATACCATGCGTGTTGATTTTTCGAGTTAACCATTTCTTGGAATTTCGCCCAAGGAATGGTCACCTCGGGTTGATTTTAACTTCGGTGATCCGGGGATCATTTCCGAAGTTGCAAGCATATACTGAAATGTTGATAAAATAACATAGGGAGTTACGTTTAATGAAACACATGCGGCCAATGTCTTTCCTCTTCTCATTAAACAACTTACTTGGATTACAAAGAGGGTACTTGCTTATACAAAATTTTTCTTGAGAACATCGGCATTCCAATGGTTCATCAAGATTTGTCCATCTAACTGCTTAAGCATGAAGGTGCCAGATCTCTTCTGAGAGTGAATGATGTATGGTCCTTCCCAAGTTGCCGAGAGTTTCCCATGGATCCTTCCCTTCTGAACCACAGCAGCGTTTCTGAGTACTAAATCCCCGACCTTTTGAGGTCTAGCATTGACTAGCTCTTCGGTTGTAGTGCTTCCTAAACCCTTTGCAAGTAGGTTGCATTCAGAGTTATGGCGTCGTTTCGAGCTTCATCTAGTAGATCTAGAGCTCCGGACAGAAGTTGATCATTGCTCTCTCCATGGATTCCATCGTACTTGTTGTATGACTGGATCCTTAAGATTTCTGTTTCGATCTCTATAGGGATGACAACTTCGGCCCCGTATGCCAAGTGGAAAGGTTTTTGCCCAGTGGCCTCTTTCTCGGTGGTCCGAAGAGACCAGAGTGTTCCTGGAAGCTCTTCTAGCCATTTTCTCTTTTCGTCTTCCACTCTCTTTTTGAGTGCGTTGAGGATCAGCTTGTTCGCGGCTTCGGCTCGCCCATCGCTTTGAGGATGGAACACCGCTGAGTAAGCTAGGTGAATGCCGAATTGTTTGCACCACTTCTACAGCGGGGTGTTATCGAAATTTTTTCCATGGTCGAAGACCATCAGCCTCGGTATGCCGAACCTTGTGATGATGTTTTTCCAGATGAACTTACGGAGTTGTGCTTCGGTGATGGAATGAAGAAACTTCTTCGGCTTCAATCCACTTACTGAAGTAGTCAACTCCTATGATCAACCACTTCTTTTGGTTCACAGCTGAGGGGAATGGACCAATGATGTCCAATCCCCATTGTGAAAATGGTAAGGGGTATAGTGTTGATTGTAGGGTTTGAGCTGGTTGGTGGATAGCCGGTGCAAATTTCTGGCACTTCTCACATTTCCTCTTCATTGCCTTTGCTTCAGAAACCATGGTGGGCCACCAGTATCCGGCCCGGAGTGCCTTATGTGCCAAAGCCCTACCTCCAATGTGGTTTCCGCATATGTCGAGGTGGATCTCTCTCATAATGTAGTCGGCATCGGTTCGTCCGACACATTTTAGCAGTGGGGCTGAAAATGACTTTCTCATGAGCTCTCCGTTGGCATCAATGATGAACAATCTGTTGAACCTTTTCAACTTTCTTGCTTGCAGCTTGTCTTCGGGAAGTTCTCCCCTC
This sequence comes from Spinacia oleracea, assembly GCF_020520425.1. Lineage (NCBI taxonomy): Eukaryota > Viridiplantae > Streptophyta > Magnoliopsida > Caryophyllales > Amaranthaceae > Spinacia > Spinacia oleracea. Next base: position 85,200,499 of record NC_079492.1, on the reverse strand, counting down.
TCCTTGTATGCTATGACTACGTCCATCCAGCTCGGCACGGGACGCAGGTTGCATATTATAGGGGGTGGCATATCGATGCTTCTTTCTTGGTGGACTTCCACATAGACCGACCTATTTAGGTCGATGAGCGTTGAGCATGCAAGTTTGACAGAGCGTCAGCTTGTGTATTCTGACCTCAGGGAATGAGGATGACTTTGAAGGATGTTAACTTTGACGTTAAGGATTTAATTTTTGCTAGATAAGCTGTCATGCTTGGCGATTTGGCCTCATACTCCCCTCGGATCTGATTGGATAAAAGCTGTGAATCAATTATGAGGCAAACATGTTCGGCTTCCAAAGATAGGAAAAGCTCTATCCTTGCTATTGCGGCCTCATATTCGGCCTCATTGTTGGTTGCTTTGAAGCCAAACTTCAAGGCATTCTCTATGCTTTTTCCTGTTGGGGGTTTCAGCACAACCCCGGCTCCCGAGCCGTTGTATAACACCCTAAGAATTCCTTGCTTTTTATAAAACATTTTCCAACTTAAAACAAAGGAATTACCAAGATATTACCGGCACCGTGATAACGGTTAAGGCTATTTACCAGAATTACGCAGCGGAAATAACTAACTTTCAAAACATACTAAATAGTTAATGGTCATTAAAACAACTTGGAACCATCAAGGCCCAAACCAAAGTAATAAATATTTCAAAATCCATTATATTAACCATAGTTTAAATAAATTAAGTAATAGTAGTAACGATAGTCATGACTATAAATTAAATAGAGTTTATAAAATACGGAAGAAAATTAAACTCTCAAACACGATTCCCATGATAACTTCTCACGCAAGTTATCTCTACAAACCTGCTTTATCAAAATCTACTCCCCAACAACACAAATGCAATGATGGATCATCATAGGGTCATTAAGGCGAAGGCCATGACCAAAAGACATGAAGCATGAAGTCAGCAAAAGATGGGTACGAACAAGCTAGAATAACATTCTATCCTAACATGCTTCAATCAACGAATTAATAATCCATATGCAAAAGCCAATCAGTAAACAAGTAAACATGGAGACAAGACTCGGCACTTAACACGACTCTTGACTCACAGTTTAATAAAGAAGTAGCTTCGAACGGGTAAAATAAAGTATCCTCAAAAGGAAAGAAAGGGTGATGGGAGCCCACCATACACCAAATAATAATAAGTCGGACTCCTACCGACAGTCGGACCATACCGACGGAATTCCAATGCACAACGGCCTAAAAAGAAAGAATGAAATAACGTCTTGTATCATTCAAGGAGTACAAGTTTTTCGGCAAGACTCCCCCAATTGTTCATACTCCAGGTATATACGTTCCAAGAGTTTTGAAGCTCATTCGGGCTGCACTTTACGTTAATTTGTATGTTATGTTCAAGGCGACTCAAGACTCTACACAAGACATAACATGCAAACAATTAGACAACTAAACAACTCAACAATGACACTTCATCTTAATCCTTTAGGACTTGTGATCAACGTAGACTCAAGTGAAATTACTCCCATTGTTCCTTCTCAAAAACACTGTTTGAGATAACCCGACATTGCGTATTAACAAGCGGGGTGTGCCCTTAGCACGAATTGTCCTTAGTTCAATTCACATAGACTCTCTAAACATATTCTACCCCTGTGGTAGAATAAACAATGCACTCCGGCAATATTCAATAGCATAATCGTAATAACTTGCATGCACAATACTCATACATGTATACCAACTTGAACAACATGCTTGACATAATTCAACGATTATAAAAGTCCATAACATGATAGTTCAACAGAATCTATAAAGCATAAATCAATTCATAACATGCTCGTTCACATAGATTCAATAACAATTCTCACATACTTGTCTACACGTCAAACATGAATTCCCAACACATAAGTTCACATGATTCAGTACCTAGAATAGCTAAGTACGGGGGCCACTGTGCTAATCACGACTCACTAGAAATCAACTCCTATACATACAAAGGAGAAACTTAATTATTAATCATGTTTACTAAATTTCCAGCAACTATTTAAGAAACTAAAACCCTTAGTTTAATTAGAAATTAATCGTTATTTGTCAATTTAATAGTCTCAAATAGTCAACTCAACTCCTAGCATAAAAACATTGACTTTTTAGCTTTAAAATCATTAAAAATCAACTCTTTAAAGCTTATAAACAAATTTGAAAATTAAGGTTGATTCCCATAATTTAAATCGTCATTAAATTATGTGAATCAATCTATTGGACACTCGGAATTAAAATCCTACTAATATATTATCAATAAAATCATGTTTTGACCATAAAAACTAACACTTTAATCAACCTTGAAATCTGAAAATTATAATTCTTTTGAATCAAAACCAATCTCATCAATTCGAATACTAAATATTAAAACACGGTGTTCATAACCGTTCCAATCAATTTAAATAACCCAAATAATTAAATAATCACAATTAAATAATTAAAACTATTTAAAATTGAAAATTGAAAAGTTTAAAAGTATACAATTTGATTATCACCAATCAACAACACACACACACACACAACAATTGATGTGTTGTGTGTGTGGGAGCGACGGAGCAACAACAACAACACACGGCACACGGGCAGCGCGCACACAAGGAGAGGGCGAGGGCGAGGCCTGGGCGCTGGGAGAGGCACGCGAGGTGCGCTGGGCAAGAAAGAGAGGGGGCACGCGAGGTGCGCCTAACAGCAGCAGCAGCAGCCTCGTGCACGAGTGCTGGGCGCTGCGGGCTGCGAGGTGAGAGAGAGGGCAGCGGGGTGGTGCGCGTAAGGCGCGGTTGGGCACACGAGCACAAGGACACAAGTAAAGCACTTGTGCCTTGGGGATGAAGCAAAGCCGGACGAAAAAGAGGCAGAGAATTGAAGAGAGAGAAAATTCAGAAATTAAAGTTTGGGGATCTCATGAAGGGGAGGGGTATTTATAGGTTCTCATCCCTTCATGGGCTAGGCTTTAGGGTTTAAGGTTGGGCTTGCTTACGAGCTTGTTTAATATTAATTCATTGTAAGCCTTGTTGGGTTTGATCATGGAATTTAACTGGGCTTTGATTAAATTAAATTCGTTTTCAAAATACGACCCAACAAATCTCGATTAAATAAATTCGTTGAATTTATTTAATAAAAATAAGGTTTTCGTAATTAATTAATAATTAAATTAAATAAAATAAAAACATATTTAATTCTCATTAAATGAAATTAAGTTCATAAAAATACTTTATAAATATAACAAAATATTTTATAAATATAATAAAATATATTTATAAATACATAAAAATACGAGGTATTACACGTTTACTGTGGAAGATCCATCGGTGTAGACCTCCCATATTTTCTTGGTGTCATCCAACTCCTCTTGATATGAGCATTCGGCCAAGAAGTCAGGGAGTGTATGTGCCTTAATGGTTGTCCTCGGCTGATACTTGATGCCGGACTCCGAACGTTAGAAAGCCCAAGCAGCCAATCTTCCCGACCTCTCTGTTTTGTCTAGCACATTTTCGAGTGGTTGGTCGGTTAACACCACGATCTGATGAGAGTCAAAGTAGGGTCTCAATTTTCGTGCAGCTACCACCACTGCATAAACTACTTTCTCGATGTGTTGGTACCAAATTTCGGCACCCGTTAGAGTTCGGCTGGTAAAGTAGATTGGTTGTTGCTTCTTCTCTTCTTCCCGAAGGAGTGCTGCGCTTACAGTCCCGGGAATAACTGCGACATACAAGTACAAGGTTTCTCTAGACACCTAGATCGTGTCTCCCCATTGGGATGATGACGATACCATTATACTTGTTAGGTGGTTAGAACAACTCCGTGCGGAAGTACCAATTGATAAGAACACATTCCAAAATCCAAGAGCCAAAGTCCAATCCCCGAGACCGTTCCCATTCCGAAACTCGGTACAAAATACAAATTCCAAAAATCAATTTCAAAATTCAAGTACAATCTCACACAATGGACTATCCCATTGGTTTTACAAGACCTTTTCCAGTCGAAATGACACTAAGCAATCCCAATTCGGGTGCCGACCCACAAAACCGAGCAAGCAGGTCCTCGTCCCGTAAAATCGAATTCAAAAACCCAAAACGGCTTGTTTTTAGACGCAAACCAAGCCTTAATAATCAAGAAAACACTATGTGCCAACTTCGTACAATTCGTACGAAGGTACGCCATTACAAGCCAAAGCACAAGGACGGCATATTCGTCCTTGTTTGGAAGCTTCCTCGCCACGTCAGCAGCGCTTGGCGCCGGTAGCTGCGCTGGACGCTGGCGTCAGCTGGCATTTAGCAGCAAATCCTCCTATTTATACCCCCTAATTCTGAGCATTTAGGGAGGGAAAATCGAAAACACAACGTCGTAATACAAAAATTGCCACTCAAATCAAAATACAAACCTCTCTCCAAAAATCTCAATACCAACCTCTCTCCAAAAATCTCATACAATTTCCAAGTTCTAAGCAATTGGGAGCTCTAAAAGGAAATCAAGCCTAAACCTAACTAGGTATTTCCGAATCCCAACCTAATCTACAATGTTTTCATGATTTTATTTTAAAGATGATTAGTAAAGTTGACACTTTTATTATTAAAAGTGGCACTTACAACAATCATAAACTTTTGCAAAATCCTCACTTTATGTGATTCAAGTTTCAAAATTTCAAGACTCAATGATGTTTAAGGTTGATTGTAATCACTTCCTTAAACTAGAATCATCTTCAAAATATGGAGTAATCAAGGTGAGGCCTTTCTAATGTTTAAAGGTTCAAGCTTTGAGATTCAAAACTCCATTTTTCAATATACAGGTTCAAGTTTCCAAATTTCAAGATCTAATGATGTTTAGGCCGGGTTGTTTGTAATCACTTCCCTAAACTAAGATCATTTCAAAATATGGAGTAATCAAATATGAAGCCTTTTCAACATTAAAAGGTTCAATCTTTGAGATTCAAGTTCAATCATTTCAAGTTTAAACATTTCAAGTTCAAACATTTCAAGTTCAACATTTCAAGTTCAACATTTCAAGTTCAATGTTTCTATATTCAAAATCCAAGACACTTTAGGTCGAGCAACTTGACCTAAAGTAGAGATTTTCGCTTTGAATCCGTGTCGGGCGCACTTATTCTTAAGGAGTCGCTTGGCGTTCGGATCTCATGTGCTAAAATTCAAGTTCAATACCGCACTTTCAATTATGCAATTTCAATTCCGCACTTTCAATTATGCAATTTCAATTCTGCAATTTCAATTATACAATTTCAATTACGCAACTTTACTTGCCTAGTCCTTCTAGGCAATGTGGTTTCACCTCCTAGTCCATTTCTAGGTGGTCTTGTACTTTACTAATTTATCACCTATTTTCTATTGTGATGTTGCTCTACTTGTTTATTGCTTTCATCACAGCACATGCTAAATATAAAATGCAAGGTTACATCACGCTTAACGAAGATAATTTCTTAGACAAACCGATCTTAGGTTCCCTTAAATTAACTTTAAAGCAAAGTGACTACAATACAAAGTAGAAATTCTATTTGTTCTAAATTCAAACCCACATAGTCTAAACTAGGGTATTTTCGAAAATGTTGTGCCACGCATTTGAATTATTTCTAAAGCTCGTGGAATAAGCATCTCGTTCCCTTGCCCGGATCTCACCCATCTGTTTCTAAGATTCAATGCCTTATCCTAATCGAGTCACTTTTTGGTCTTTCCAAACGGGACCTTTAAAAATGTTTGGTGGCGACTCCTACAAAATACAAAAATACGAAGGTTTCTAAACAACCGCCATCGTAGGGGAAAATACAAGAGGAACGTACGAAAAACCCCCTACAATTCTGGCGAATCCACTGGGGAGTTCCTGATTTCAACTTCAAAAATACGAGCCCACTTTAAGCAGCAAGCTACTGATCTGCTTAAGTTCTGGATGCCAGCACTGGCGTCAGGCGCAGGCCCCTGCGCCAAACGCCACTGCCTGTATCCAGCACAGTGGCTCACAGTGGCTCGTTGCCCATGTTGCTCAAGTTTTCAAGTGGGAGTCAGTCTGTTTTTGAATTTCGAAGGACGCTCCCAAACCTTGAGAACGAATGTCGAAAAACGAGCTTTTCAAATACAATATTCAAATGCGATTTCAATTTTCAATTTCTAGGCATTTCATGCATTTTTCGAAAACCATATTTGTGCAAAACGAATTTCTACCTTGCCCAATACGGATGTGTTCTACATTCGGGCTAGCCCCGGGGGCAACGAAATGGTGATTCTCCATACGGTGCCTGACCAAAGTGTGTGACCATTTCCGCGCCTACCGAAACTTGGCATTTGCTTGACATTCCCGATGTCAAGTATGGAGGTCGTCTGCCGACACACACGTCCCTTAGGTGGATGTGCAAGTTGTTGTCGGATCCGCCTCTTAGTCGAGTACCTTTTGACATCCAAAGCCGACCATTTGCATCATACAAAACTTAGACCGACCTTAGGTTGAGAACTTTGCATGCCGCATTCATATTCATGTTAGTGTGACAACATGCTATTTGTGCATTGTGTGGGCGTCTTTGCACGCGTGAATGGCTAACCTCGAGTTCTAGCTTTGCCAAAACCATTAGCCTCCAAATAGGAAACCAAACCCCTAGGAGCATCATTCAAACCTCATGCATCTAAAATCGCCGATTTAAGGTATTTTAGGAGTGCCACTCCATTTGATTCAAGACCCTTAAACACGCCTCACGCACAAATGCCTAATTCAAAATTCAATCCAACGACGTCATAATGCCGGATTTTCTAGTCCAAATTTCAAATTCCCAAATTCAAAATTCAATCCAACAACGTCATAATGCCAGATTTTCTAGTCCAAATTCCATACTCAAAATTCAATCCAACGACGTCATAATGCCGGATTTTCTAGTACAAATTCCCAAATTCAATCCAACGAAGTCATAATGCCGGATTTTCTAGTCCAAATTTCAAACCCCCATACTCAAAATTCAATCCAACGGCGTCATAATGCCAGATTTTCTAGTCCAAATTTCAAATTCAAATTCAAAGTTCAATCCAACGGCGTCATAATGCCGAAATTTCTAGTTCAAACATTCAATTTCGAAGTTCATAAATTCGATTTCAAGTATTCAAATGTTCAACTCCATCTTTCAAACCTCAATTTCAAGTTACCAATTCCAATCTCAAAACCTCAAGTTCAAATGTCCAAACTCATGCCGTCGTAATGCAGACTTTTCCATTCTATATTTCAAAACTCAAATTCAAAGTTTTAATTTCAATTCAAACTCAAAGGAACTTGCTAGTCTTCCAAGACGGGAGGATGACGAACCTCCTTTGGACTCAGATCGGTCAAGCACCGGACGGGCCACACTCCCGTCACCTTCCTCGTAATCAGTTGATGAAGGGCGTCTAGCTCTAGAACCTCAGACCCTAGCTGGTCCAGAGAGAGAAATGTCCCTCTGGCTTGGGCCTTTCATCCATACAATATAACCCGCAGACAGAGTAACTGGCTCAGGTGGGTACTGAATAATCAAGAATGGTTTGGCAACCCAATACCGCCTCCAAACTTTAAGTCGATCTACATTCAGCGCAACAGGACTCGGGTTCTCTTCAGCACAGTCTGGGATTTCCTGTTTCAAGCCATACTGTCTCATCACTCTAGCAGGCGAGTAGAAGACCAACATTGTGAGGCTTGGCACCCTCAAACAGTAGAACCTGGGGCATGTCTCATAGCAGCAATCCCGCACCAAGGAACTACCCACCTTAGAGAGTTTGCATCACCACTCATCCAATGAAAGCCGACCATACACCATGGGCCGCATAGTGAACCCCTTTCTATTATAGCTTTCCATGTTCTCCGGTGGTGCCACCAGAATGAGTCTCTCCATGAGCCAGACCTTGGGGAGTATACAAGAAAAGCATTTCAAAATTCAACATTCAAAATACAAGTAAAAATTCAAAATACAAGAAAGCTCCAGATCCTTACTTGGAGTAATATCGGACTTCCCGACGGCAAGGAAGAGGGGTCTGACTTCAACATATCAAGGCCCATCAATGTTTCGCCAATCACAAGCGGCATCGGGTCCCGGCCACTAGCAAACTGCTCTACAATCTCTATTAGGGAGGCATCACCATTGCCAAACCCCTGCTTCGAGAAGAGGAAGCGAGCAAAGATACAAAAACTCAGGGCCCTCAAGCGGGAAACCTTGGGGACATCAAGCCCAGCAAAGTTAGTAGCAAGGAGGGACAAATCCACCCCTCTGCCATATACAACAGCACTCAAAAGTGGGGGCTTCAAGCCCAAATATCTTTCAGCCCAAGAAAAAGTGTTCTTCAACACTAGGCATGCATGGCTCCGGCATGATGAGCCACCCCAATATGGCACAAAACTCTTCAGGGAGAGGACATACCTCATTATTTCCGAAGCGAAAGACATGATGATTTGGATCCCAAGCCTCCAGAGCAGGAGGAATGAAGTGCACGTCAATCTTTACAAACCGAAAGGAGGTGAGCACCCCAAGATGCATGCCATCAAGCTCCCTTTTCTCCATCTTGCCTAACGAACCAAGCCAAGAGTTCAAGGCATTTTCAAAAGTCATGGTCATTTTCTCTTTCTTTTCGTGAGGAAGCAGTATACAAAGAAAGCAGGGAAGGATTGATGCAAAGAATGATACGGAAAGCTCCCTATTTATACAAAAACCAGCCCTCATGATAGTACACCAGCGTCGGACGCCGAAGCCCGCGCTTGGCGCAGGGGTTTGCAACAAAGGACGAGGCCACCGTCCCCTTTATTATTCCGAGTACGCACTCTTTATTGCTTTGGACATCAAAGTGCAACCTCAATTATTCAAGATTGCCGCGCAATTTCAACCAGTCCGAGTCAACGCTTCGGGCCGAGTTTGGGTCAATCTGTTCAAAATTCAAGCATTTTAGTTTTAGATCGGCGTCCTGAGTCGAGTCTGCATATGCATAAGAAAAAGTTTAATATACTTTGACTTGCGCTTTTTCTAACCAAAAAAACTCAGACAAAGTGGGGGCTTATAGTGGGTATATACACCCAAAAAAATGGGCAATTTTTTTCAAGAGTCTGTATGAGAAAAAGTTGAATATACTTTGACTTGCGCTTTTTCTAAACCAAAAACCTCAGTCAAAGTGGGGGCTTATAGTGGGTATGTACACCCGGAAAAATGGGCAAATTTTTGCAAAATTTTCATGCATGCATATAGCTACAAATTTCAAAAGCACACACAAAGCATACGAAATTCAAATTTTCAGCCATGCAAGATTCTAAAATTCCAAATCTTGCAAAATCCAAATACAAAACCATACAAAATTACAAAATTTCCAAAACAAAACCATACAAAAATCCAATTTCCAAACCGTACAATCCATACAAAAAAAATCCATACAAAACACAACCAAGGCAAGCTAGAACTCGCTACTATGCAGGATCAGTCCGAGTCATCATCAGCCGTAATGTCAACCACAGGCTCCTTATTCCTGTTTCGGCTCCTATAGCGCTCCAGATCCCGATCCAGCTCTGTCCCAGGGGTACCAGATCTCCCTAGCCTCTGCGTCAGCATAGACAACCGGAAAAACTTTGTGAAGGTCCAACAAGGACCAAAAGGTGCTCAACGGCTCTCCATCAGCCTACAGACAAGCGGATCAGTTCAAAACCTATACAAGTTCAAAAGACAAAAGCATAGTACAAGACTCACCAAACCAGCGCGAGGCGACTGAGACAAATGAAACTCCGGTCGGAACGCAAGGTCGGAAGGACTCCAGCCAGTGCCAACGAAGGCAGGTGCTCTCCGTGGTACCATGCCCGCCTCCGGCACGTCAGTCGTAGCCGCTTCATCATCTGAAGCATCCTCCATGGCAGCTTGAACCACCGAACATTCAGCTAGCTTCCTCCAGGTGTGACGAGGCATGTTAAGTCATTCGAAATACAAAACATCAAAATTCAAGATTGGGGGCTATCCTATACTAGCCCGTACAAAGTCAAAATTCAAAAAAATCCCCAGTGGCAGTACAATCTAAGCCAGGGACCTCTACTCCAACATACAAGTTCTACACCAACGCCTAGGCTATCCATGTCGAAGCAGGAATACAAGTTCTACACCAACGCCTAGGCTATCCATGCAGAAGCAAGAATACAAGTTCTACACCAACGCCTAGGCTATCCATGCAGAAGCAAGAATACAAGTTCTACACCAACGCCTAGGCTACCTATGCCGAAGCAGAAACGCGAATTCTATAAACAACATTTAGGCATCCTAGCCTACTCTCCTACAAGACCCAGCAAGGTCACCAGTGAGGCCACTATCTACAAGTGCCAAGTACAAAGTCCAAAAATTTCAAAATTCGAGATTCTACATAAATTCAAATCTACAAAGTTCCAACATTTCAAGTTCAAGTGGCTATCAAACAATTTTCTACAAGATTCGAGAAGCCTACTATCATACAAGCCTCAAATCAACAAACATTTCAAGGTACAAAAATCAAAACTACATGCAATCCTAGAGTTTATTTCATCAAAAAAACATGAAAACTTACATGGACAAGGCAAGAACAACAAGATCAAGGGGACAGTATTCAAACTTTTAGAGAAAAAGAAAGAGAACTTTGAGCTCTTCAAATGGCACGGCAAGGGGGGCTTTTATAGCCCAGCCTCGCGCTGAACGCCGAGCTCTGCGCTGGGCGCAACCCTGCTGCATGCGCGGAATCTTCAGCGCACGGTCCTCCGTGCTGATTGCACGTCCTTTGCTGCTACGGTTTTCTGCACCAGGCATCAAACATCTAGTCATACTACTTTCCGAAATTACGGGTATACACCTATATCTCCAAGCACCAACAGATAAATATTTCAAGAATACAAAGTCCGAAAAATACAAAAATTCAGGCGTTCGACTCCAAACGGACCCAAGCTCCAGGAAAGTCAGCCAAAATTTTAAAATCTCAAGGGCCAATAAAAAGCTCTTCTCCCTGGTGAAGCACATCCCCAGCGGATCAATTCCGGGTATTCAAAATTCAAAATTCAAGATTCAAAAAATTCGTGATTCAAAATTTTCGATGCCAAGCTCTGTCCTAAAAAAAATGCGGAAATGCAGTACAAGTACAAATTAGAGTCGTCATAGCCGAACTGAGGTAGACTCTGCCCTTTTTTTCTAACGCCTGTTTTGTGCAGGTACCGGCGTACAAAGAATGGTCTCGATTGCAGAACATCTTGATCATTCTCCGTCTCGATCCGAAAACTTTGACTTGCGCTTTCCTAACCGGACGCTCAGTCAAAGTGGGGGCTTCTGTAGACACCTAAATCGTGTCTCCCCATTGGGATGATGACGATACCAATATCCTTGTTAGGTGGTTAGAACAACTCCGTGCGAAAGTACCAATTTCTAAGAACACATTCCAAAATCCAAGAGCCAAAGTCCAATCCCCGATACCGTTCCCATTCCGGAACTCAGTACAAAATACAAATTCCAAAAATAAATTTCAAAATCCAAGTACAATATCACCCAATGGACTATCCCATTGGTTATACAAGACCTTTTCCAGTCGAAATGACACTAAGCAATCCCAATTCGGGCGTCAACCCACAAAACCGAGCAAGCAGGGTCTCGTCCCGTAAAACCAAATTCAAAAACCCGAAACGGCTTGTTTTTAGACGCAAACCAAGCCTTAATCATCAAGAAAACACTACGTGCCAACTTCTTACAATTCGTAAGAAGGTACACCATTACAAGCCAAAACACAAGGACGGCATATTCGTCCTTGTTTAGCAGCTTCCTCGCCACGTCAGCAGCGCTTGGCACTGGCAGCTGCGCTGGACGCTGGCGTCAGGTGGCGTTTAGCCGCAAATCCTCCAATTTATACCCCCTAATTCTGATCATTTAGGGAGGGCAAATCTAAAATAGAACGTCGTAATACAAAAATTGTCACTCAAATCAAAATACAAACCTCTCTCCAAAAATCTCATACAATTTCCAAGGTCTAAGCAATTGGGAGCTCTAAAAGGAAATCTAGCCTAAACCTAACTAGGTATTTCCGAATCCCAACCTAATCTACAATGTTTTCATGATTTTATTTTAAAGTTGATTAGTAAAGTTGACACTTTTATTATTGAAAGTGTCACTTACAACAATCATAAACTTCTGCAAAATCCTCACTTTATGTGATTCAAGTTTCAAATTTTCAAGATTCAATGATGTTTAAGGTTGTTTGTAATCACTTCCTTAAACTAGAATCATATTCAAAATATGGAGTAATCAAGGTGAGGCCTTTCTAATGTTTAAAGGTTCAAGCTTTGAGATTCAAAACTCCATTTTTCAATATACAAGTTCAAGTCACTAGTAGAAAAAACCCTTATTGCAGCGGGCTTTTAGACCCCTATTGCAGCGTACATCGTTGCTGCAACTGGGGGGCCTGCAACAAGTCTGAACTTGTTGCAGCGTACAATGTTCGCTGCGAAAACTGATTTTTTGAAGCGTACATATGCATGTACGCTGCAACAAGTGTCAAAAATTTTGCCAAATTCTTGACTTGTTACAGCGTACAAATTCATGTACGCTGTAAAAGACCCCCCTGTTGCAGGGTACATCTATTTGTACGCTGCAACAAGTCTGAATTTTGCCAAATATTACACCCTTGTTGCAGCGTAAATATATATATGTACGTTGCAACAAATAACTTTTGGCGGGAAAATTTTAGTTTTGTTTAGGAATACCTAGAGTGCCTTGCACCAAATATAGAAACCTGTCACAACAATAATAGAATATCGCAACCTGTATAACAAATATAAAAACAATAACTGTTGTTTTGTATATATCCCAAAACAAAAGTGCACGTACCACATACATTTAAATATATGTACGTTCCCATTTCAACGTACGCATACATTTTATTTTAAAAGATTGTTCTATAACATCTAAACCTACTCGATCAAGCGCGCTCAGGCAAATAATAAATATTTCCTGGTAATAAACTTATCCCATTGCTCACGAACCACTTCAATTTCCTCACTAGCATAAGGCGCATTCCTCGGAGTATAGACCTTTACAAAAACAAAAATTTGATGGGAGCATTAGGTTAAATGCAAATTAAATGTCACATTTTAACATTCAAGCAACTAATGACAATGTACAAATAGTCTAGAATACGACTCAAGAGTAAGAAAGTTACAACTATACATATTAATCATGTAATAAGAATCAAATGAGTCCTTAGGTTCTTTAGTTCAAAGTTGGGAGCGGAAATGTCATTTTAGCTCTAAATATGACCTATAACGACCCAATGAGCCTTAAATGTGCATAAATAGATTCGAATGAGTTTTAGAAATTTAAAATATGCATATTATTCATGTAATAAGAGTCAAATGAGTCCTTAGGTTCTTTAGTTCAAAGTTGGGAGCGGAAATGTCATTTTAGCTCTAAATATGACCTATAACGATCCAATGAGCCTTAAATGTACATAAATAGATTGGAATGAGTTTTAGAAAGTTAAAAATATGCATATATATTAATCATGTAATAAGAATCATCGAGTCCTTGGGTTCTTTAGTTCAAAGTTGGGAGCGGAAATGTCATTTTAGCTCTAAATATGACCTATAACGACCAAAGTATCCTTAAATGTGCTTAAATAGATTGGAATGAGTTTTAGAAAGTTAAAACTATGCACATTAATCATGTAATAAGAATAAAATGAGTCCTTAGGTTTTTTAGTTCAAAGTTGGGAGCGAAAATATCGGTTTAGCTCTAAATATGACCTTTAACGACCCAATGATCCTTAAATATGCTTACATAGATTGGAATGAGTTTTAGAAAGTTATAACTATTCATATTAATCATGTAATAAGAATAAAATGAGCCCTTAGGTTCTTTAGTTCAAAGTTGGGAGCGTAAATGTCATTTTAGCTCTAAATATGACCTATAATGATCCAATGAGCCTTAAATATGCTTAGATAGATTGGAATGAGTTTAAGAAAGTTATAACTATGCATATTAATCATGTAATAAGAATAAAATGAGTCCTTAGGTTCTTTAGTTCAAAGTTGGGAGCGTAAATGTCATTTTCGCTCTAAATATGAACTATAACAACCCAATGAGCCTTAAATGTATATACATAGATTAGAATGAGTTTAGAAAGTTAAAACTATGCATATTAATCTTGTAATAAGAATAAAAGAACACCTCTCTATACTTGGAGTTCCTTAAAGCACTAGATAGAACGAGGATTCAAAAGATGAAACTCTCCTATAGCTCTTTAAATATTTATTGAATAAAACCATTTCAACACACTTTTTTTCTCTTTCTCAACATGGATCAAAATGAGATCTTCAGTGAATCACAAGCATGTAAAAGAAGATACTAATTACTACTGTAAACAAGAGATACTAATTATAAATATGTGCCTAAAATCCCAAGAAATTCCTCAAGGCTAACTTGTTACCTGAATTGACGTTAGGATAGCAGCAACATCATATATGGGACTCCATTGGTTTTGTAGAATGTCAAGACAGATACTTCCATCTGCATAAACTAATAAATTCCCACCCAAAAAAAGCACACATATAGATAAGGTTAGAACAGGAAATTGGCAGGTTTATTCACTTATATAAACCACAGGTACAGACAACCAAGTACATGCAGAACAAAGTCAAAAGCAGTTAAAGAACCAAGTTACAGATGGATTTACTCCTTTCGGATCAAGAAATCAGCTTCTGTATCATGGTGATTTTTTAAGACAAACGTGAGCATCAACAAGTTGTTTATTTGGATAAGAAGAATAGGAAAATTGCAGCAAAAACCTTAAAATACATAAATTTTAGTAAGCTGGAGCCAACAAACTAAAATAAGAAATAAGTATGAAGTTCTCAATCATCACATACTCCATGCAAGATCATCTTGAAACAATCATCATAAAAAAAGCTAGTCGAAGTACAATGAAGCAACACACTGCAATTTTTTATAGGTATTAGGTTACTTCCATGAATTATGATATAATCATATAAGGGTCAAAATCCTGCTTCAAATAAATTAACAAAATCCTGCCTCTACCTAAATATTCCATGATATTGTACCTTCAGCTGATGTAGACTGTATCACTTAAAAGCCTGATTCATTTAATATTCTACCATATTTCCAATATATGTTCATACTCAGGGGGAAAATTGCTAGCTAATACACAACGGGAATGCACCAATATCTCACAGAACAGAACAAAAAAGCAACCAACCAAATATGAAAGTTGTTTAGTTTATATTTATAAACTTTTGATCGATTACTGCAAACAATGTCAACTTAGGACAAGTTGACCAAGAAGACTGCAGATATCATCTTCGGAGAGAGAGTAGCAACAATACCTTCTCTTGGAGATTTCTGCAGATATGCTCTCTGGCAGAAAGTCTTAGCTGCAAAGATTGTACATTGTCCTGCAGTTTCTTTGCTTCTTTTTCATCATGCTTTGATTTCTTAGCCTGTTGAAAGAAATACGAGCATAAACAGCAGGCAAAACTCAACAACAATATTATTCTAAAAAATTCTCATAGAACATACCAGATGCTTATACTTGAGGAGCTCAGAAAAATCTGTCTGCTTGCGAGCTGGACCATATTCGATTCCCTTGACTCGACTAGCAAAGTTCAGGGAGCATAAAGTCTCCCCCAAGTCTGCAGCGCTAGGACTAATCTGGATAAATAAGACAGATAACTTACAGCCACATCTCGGTTCAACAAGGCTTAGTTGTAATCTGATCGTTCATGGGATAAATATTGGGCTAAAGTATCTCACCTCAAGAGCTCTGCAGCATGTGCGGAAGCTTCGAGTTTCTGAAAATTAACAAAACAATCAAGTTAGATTCATGCGAAAATGGGGCTTGAAGTAAAATATTTACCAGGACTAGCTAACCGGTCTAAAATATTAACCAGAGCTAACTAACAGGAATCAGGGATATGAATGTTGTGTCCCATTTTAAAATAAGATTAATTGAATGACATATATAGCTTGAGTGCTTCGGGAGTCTGAGATAATGCACAGTCAATTAACCAGACAATAGGTTAAACGATTACTCTCATTCTTTTAGAGAGACTTAAGTGTAAAGGAACTCTTATCATTATGTTCTGATGAAGCACTTGGTCTGCTTGCCCTGAATTTCCAGTCACATATCAAAGCTAAGTTATCTGAACTCTTCGATTCTTCATTCAACTCAAGTAATGTTATGTCTTGTGCAGAATACAATTGGCATTTCATATATCCCCAGAAATAGGAACACCTTGCTAATATTAAGCATGGAAATCTCGATTACAACCCATTGATTCCTGTTATAATCATCATTTTGATAACATATAGTTTTACAGATATGGTGGTGAAGTGAGCTTGGAAGACTATCGGCCTGTTGACCCGAGTCCAAGTCGTTCCAAGGCTTCTGTAAAACATGGACCTATCCAGTCCCTTAAACCGGGATGGATCAGGATCACCTTAACCTTTTAATCAAAGTGGTTAGCTTAATAGCTTAGCATCTGATCTGTAGGATAAGTTAAAATCCCTCTTCCAGTGTATATTTCCAGGCCTTGAATGCTACCTCTATTTCAGAAATATGATTTGCACTAACCCTATTCCTGTTGTATTAGGTAACCTAATTTTACTGTATGATCAGGAGAAATTTCCTAAAGAAATAGAAAAGTTTTAGCTGACAAATTAAGAGAAAAATGAAACACATGAAGCTATTCTTTTTTATATAAAAACGCCAAAATCACTATGTAGAGTCAAGCAATAGAGGATTCTATGTCTGATGAGAACTATTCATACCTGATCAGTGAAATAATGTCCTGGAAGCTCAACATCAACAACATGGAAATCACACAAAACCCTGCTTTCCTCTTCAAACTTCAGCACAGCAGGAAATCTGTCCTCAACATTGCTTTGCAGAACATTATTCCAATGCTTCAATCTCTCAGTGAGTTCAGAAAGTGTTGCTGGGAAGGTAGAAGTGTTATCTGGATCAATATCACGTTCAAAGTCTGGCTTGTACTCTCGCACGAAATCAACATGCTTGTTTACAGTATCTGCTGAGAAGCAAGCCCTACAGACACCGGAAAGCTCCTTCCTAAGAGACTGAGGCACCTCCGCAGTAGTTGCAGTTGGATACTTGTAGAACCGGTGGAGCAGGGCATTGACTACTGCTAGAAGTCTCTCTACTGGTAAAGTGACAAACCTTGATCCAATCTCTGTAAGCAAAATCTGCAATTTTTTCAAACAAAAAAATATTCTGTCTTTAGTAATATCGTGTTCATGACTATACAGCAGTAACAACATAATATATTCCAGCATTACAGAAAAATTAACAACAATATCAGCAGTATAGCAGCAAAGCATAGCAGCAGCATAACAGCAGTAGTAGGCTAGCAAGCATCAATCTGAGATTTCAAACACATTTGGTACTCAATATGATCCTTAATCCCTCAAAATCAACTGCAACTGAGTCCCAATTCACAAGAATATAATATAAATAGTTCAGTCCATAGAGTTCTTTCAGTAATACTGACTGAAAGTTTGAAAGCCAAAGCTCAAAGGAACAGATGCAACGTGCTGATGATAAGCATTACCATTCTTTGGGTTCACCGATGTCATTGAACACATTTCCCCTTCCAGAATCTTTTAGAATTTGCAACTATAGGACCAAAGACTATTCCTAAGAGGACTACATACCGAAACATATGCATTTACTATATAATAACAAGAAACAATCCGAAGCACATGAATAACAACTTAATTACAATGAATAACAACTTAACTTGAAATCCAAAAATATGTCTTATCCTAATTACAATGAATAACAAAGTAATTTGAAAACCCAAAAATATCCCAACATAAAACCATAATCAAATTCGTAAAAAAAATTGTAATAATTCACTACACAACAACAATAAACAAAAACATCAATCGAATTAATTCCACAATCAAACAAAACCCAAGTACCAAACGTAGCTAAAATTACAATAACAACAATAACAAGCAATTCAAGTAGATAATCAATCACAACCAACAAAACCCACAACCAAAATCAGCAAAGAAATCAATCGAAAAAGTACCCATGTTCGTTGAAAACGCCATGGCAGAAATTCTGAACAGGGGAAGTTAAGCTGTAGCTATACAATTTGTTGAGCTCGCGAGTACCATATTCGCAAGTAGCAGCGAAGACTGAGCTGTAGTTGACTTCGACCAAAATTGATAATAAAAAGAGAGTAAGCTTTGAACAGTAATGGGAACCCATGAACATAGGGGTTTCAAAATCTTAAAGTAGTATACAAAGCCAGATGATATATTTCAGACTCGACACTGTACAATAACAACACTTAATATCATTAGTTAGCCCCTTCCTACCTTAAACAACACTTAATATCACAAAAAAAAAAAAAAAAAAAACAAATTGAACAAACCCTAATTAACCCTAATTCTTAAAACGAAAATCAAGAGGGGACAGGGAAGATAATTACTTACCGCGGCAAAAAGATTAACGAAGAACAGGACTCGAGCTGAACCACCGGCCGAGCAAGCTAGCTGGTTCAGCGACGGAGAAGCTAGATGGCGAGAACCACCGACGAGGAAGCTAGATGGCGAGAACCACCGACGAGAAAAGAGAATCACCGACGAGGAGGCTAGAGGGAGAGAACCACCGACGAGAAAAGAGAACCACCGACGAGGAAGCTAGAGGGGGAGAACCATCGACGACGAGACCCACCGGCAGGGAAAGCTGAGGGAAGAATTGAAGAACGGAGTTGAGCGAGGGAAGATTATGGTTGTGTGAATTAGCCAAATATCCATTGCAGCGATTTTTTTTTACAACGACCTATTGCAGGGGGCTTTTACAACGTACGCTGCAACAGAAAGGGCTATTGCAGGGGGCTTTTACAATGTACGCTGTAACAAACATTTTTACAGGGGGCAATTAATTTGTACGCTGCAACAACCGTTTAAAGGGTTTAACCCGCGTTGACCGACTGGTTGTTGAAGCGTATTATTACATGTACGCTGCAACAAGGGGGCTGCAACAAGGGTTTTTTCTACTAGTGAGTTTCCAAATTTCAAGATCTAATGATGTTTAGGGTTGTTTGTAATAAATTCCCTAAACCAGGATCATTTTAAAATATGGAGTAATCAAAGATGAAGCCTTTTCAACATTAAAAGGTTCAATCTTTGAGATTCAAGACTCCATTTTTCAATATACAAGTTCAACATTTCAAGTTCAAACATTTCAAGTTCAATGTTTCAAGTTCTATATTTCAAGTTCAATGTTTCTATATTCAAAATCCAAGACACTTTAGGTCGAGCAACTTGACCTAAAGTAGAGATTTTTGCTTTGAATCCGTATCGGGCGCACTTATTCTTAAGGAGTCGCTTGGCATTCGGATCTCATGTGCTAAAATTCAAGTTCAATACCGCACTTTCAATTATGCAATTTCAATTCCGCACTTTTGATTATGCAATTTCAATTCAGCAATTTCAATTATGAAATTTCAATTACGCAACTTTACTTCCCTAGTCCTTATAGGCAATGTGGTTTTACCTCCTAGTCCATTTCTAGGTAGTCTTGTACTTTACTAATTTTGCACCTATTTTTTATTGTGATGTTGTGATAAGTGTATTTTCCGTCGTTGATAGAAAATAACCTATGCAAAAAATATTTATAAAACCACTCCTACCGGCTAGCGGTAAGCAAAGGGATCGCCCCAAAGAAACGGTGGTTATTGAGTATGAAAGTCAATCTAGTTCGAACAAGGATTTGGTTTTGAATTGTCACTTTTAAGAATCTAAAAACTAAGAATTATGCTAAATTCAATCAAGAAAGGGAAACGCTAGGGAGTCGGGGATAGGCTAGGGAAACCGGGGGAAATGAATTCAACTATCTAGCAATGGTGATCATGCAACGAAATGGTGATTAAGCAAATGGCATCTAAAGACGAACCCGCCACCTCTCGGATAGGGAACGCTAAGCGTCTAATCCACGGAAGATCTCTCGCCTAATCCTAGATTAAACTAACTAGCCTATCATAGGTACCGCCATTTGATCACACAAGATAGGCCCACAATCTCTTGCCAAACCTATCCTATGGTTCCATGTGAACCAAACGAATAGCATTTGCAACTACCACTCAACTAGCATGGATATCCTATCATCAAATCATATTTAATCACATGAATCAACCAACAATCAATCAACAATTTCCCCTAATTTAGCCCCTAGATTCTCCCCTTTTCCTAACCTAATTCTACTCACTAGTCATTCTAGAAATCAAGCAATCCATTAATTCTAAGCTAGCAAGCATGAAATTGAAGGAGTAAGAGGAGAGAATTAAGAGTTCAATTGCACAATCAAATCAAAAATTGAAAATCAAAGTAACTTCAATCAATGAAATCAAGAATTCAAGAAATTAAGGAATTGAAGAACAATCAACAACAAAGCAAGAGCAAGAATTAAGAAACTAAGAATTAAATTGCAAGAAAAAGAGAAGAATTGAAGGAATTACAGATTTGAAGCTTGAAATCAATGAGTTTCTCTCTCTAGAACACTAGCTTGAAGAGCAAAATATCTAAAACTTCCTAAATTCTATTTCTGAAATTAATTGTTAATGAAAATAAAGAAAATTCTATTTATACTAATCCCCAAAAATAGAAGATTTAAACTCGAAAACTGAATTCCGCGCAGCCGTGCTATTGGGCATACCCAGCCGCGATCGCACCTGTAAGATCGTGCTGTGATCCATGCGAACGAGCTCAGCGACGATTCTCCTCCTTCGTGTCGTGCGATCGTGCTCAGCAACCGTGCGATCGCACGGTTCTGACTTGGCCAAATCTTCATAAATCCTCATGTGCTCGCACAGGAGTTCAGTGCGAGCTCACCGAAATTCCGTGCGAGCGGGCTCCTTTGTGGTGCGATTGCACAAAATCACTCATAGTTCCTGCATCGATTTTCCAGATTCGTGCGAACGAGCTCCTCTGTGGTGCGATCCCACAAATTCTCATATAGCTGCATTTGTGCGAACACACACTCCTCGGGCACGAGCACACGAACCTGCTTGACTTTGGAGGCAACTTTGCTGACCCGTGCGATCGCACAAAATTCCGTGCGATCGCACGGGCCCTATTCGAGCAACTCTCAGCCATTTTCCATCATTTTCAACATTTTTACCTGAAAAGTACAAAGATGGAATAAGGGGATAAAAATGCAACAAAACTACGCAAAACTATCAAAAAGCTTAATAAAATTCTATAAAATCCTAGGCTTAGAGCGACATAAATGCCGCTCATCAAACTCCCCCAAGCTAAGCGTTTGCTAGTCTCTAGCAAAAAAAACTCAACTAGGGAAGAATGAGCAACTAATGAAATTCTAAAAATTTACCAAAATCAAAATCTAGCAAATATAATCAAGGCAAAACTAAAATGGAAAACACAAACCAAGAAAAGAAAGAAAGAAAAGAAGAAGAAAAGAAAAGAGAAGAAAAGAAATTAAACTATAAAATCCAAGATGGGGCCTTATCATGGAACAAGTGTAGAAGAACACTAATATTACTAATCAAATAAATTAGTACACGCTAACTAATGTCCTAAATCGAGTGAAAGATTCGAGCATCAAGCAAAGCGAACTAAGGGCAAGCACTAGTCAATCCCCCTACATCCGGGCATACCACGTCAAATCTCTAGATCTTATCCACCCTTGAGAATAGCGTATCAAGACACCAAAAAATTAATATTAGGCTACCCGACGTCTTAGCATGACAACCTTGTTCCTTAAGCTTGACCAAATCCTCCCTCCACCGACAATGACTCAACTCAAAGGGTCAAGAGGGCTTTTAGGGCGTAACATAGGCTAGGGGTAAGGTGCGGAACAAATTTGGCAATTTGGTGCTCATACCTAAAGTGAAGCGCAATGATAGAACTAAACTCAAGAATTTTGAACCAAACACAAACTCGTACCACTTATTTGGGGTACCCCCAAGCTTATTCAACAACAATTCTAAACTACAACTCTTTTTGCATTTTTTTTCTTGATTTGATTTTCCTCCTTTTTTTTGTGTTTCAAATGAAACTTTTCATGCCTTGTTTTTCTCTCTTTTTTTTTTGTTTGGCCTTTTTTTTTCAAAACTTAACTCTCTTTTTTCTTTTGCATCAATTATTCACTATATACAACATTCTTCCAAAACTTTTCCATTCATACCAAACAACATTCATTCCTCAACTTTGCATAATCAATCCAAAACAACAAGCATCATAACTCTAAGCTTCACTATCACTTCTAAGGGTGAAAACAAAACAAAGGCTATTAGGCTTGTAATGTGCTCATAAGAAATGAAGGGTCAAGACTCAAATGGCTAGCAAAGGGGCAAATGAAAACAAAAACATATGACAAAAATAGAAAATAAAGTCCTAAACTAAAAAGAAAAATAGTCACCGAAAGAAATGCCTCTATCGTCCCCTAAAGTAGTTCGGTCGCAGTCTCGGGAAGGAAATGGTCAAACTCGGGAGACAAGAAAGTCAATGCTAAGGATCCATGCCACTCAATAAATGAAAATGTGTTTGGGCTTATTTTTGAACATGAACCTCACAAGGGAGCAAATACCATTCTCTCCGGCTTCAAATCACTAGAGAAATCGACACCATCTTACCACAAGCCAAGAGTTCATGACGCATGCTACCCATAGTTCAACCAACTTTCTTGACACCAAATCCTAGACTCGACCCAAGACATTAAGAATCGTGTAAAAATCTACCAATTAGGAATAAAAGCATTCTAATCTACAAGTTCCAATTTTATATACCCCAATCAAGAATAATGCCTAAGAAAACCTAGAAAAACTTGCCTTAACGAAAATGAAATCAAAACAAAAGGAAAAGGAAGAAAATAAGAAAACACACCAAAAAGGAAAACAAAAAGAAACAAACAAAACAAACAAAAAGAAGAGAAACTAAAATCAAACTAAATTAAACTAAAAACAAAGAACTAACATATACAAGTGCACAAAATGGTATGGTTTTCAAGAAATGAGCATCACAAATAGGCAACTATACAACAAAACTCCCCCCAAGCTAGAAATAGGCCGTGTCCTCAAGGCCTAAAACTAAGCAAGGAGGGGCACAACTACCCATCCAACCAAATGCCCCAAATGTAAGATGCCCGTCCCAAAGAATGCATGTGAGATAGAAGGATATTACCGGAAATGTCGTGGGAGCAAGTCCCGCAAAGAGCCGTTAAAACCCGAACAAACTCACCAAAATAAAGACGGACAAGGCATAAGGTGGAAAGTATGAACCCACCGCAATGAAACATACCAAAACAATGCTAAAAAATAAGCAAGAAAAAATGTTAGTAGACAAGGGCCAAATGGCCAAAACACACCAAAAGTATCATCATAGACTCATCATCATAATATATACAACCACACGAAGTGGCAAGAAGACCAACAACACCAACAAGCATCAAAAGATCCCTAAGCAAACACCCACTCCACATTTCTCCCCCAAGCTAATCGCAAGCATACCATCACATCAAGAGGGGGGAGAAATTGAGGGAACACTAAGAAGAAGGACCCGGGGCGTGCGCCTTACCTTTCGAATCATAAATCCTCCAATAGTTATCCCGCTCAAGGCGATGAGCACGAGCCTCATCGGTGGTGAACGGGGTGAAATTGTAGGTGGGGTCCACATCGGGCCCCGAAGCATCGGTATAAGGCGGCCAACCATATTCGGGCTGAAGGGGGTAATTGCCATAGGGTGGCTCTCCTCGGGGACCATCCCAACCTCCCGTGTACCCCCTAGGCCACCCGGTGAAATCCTCGGGCCAACCATCTGGCCGATCTATCGATGGGGAAGTGGGATACATGGGGTCACCGCGGTAGTCACTCCCGCCCATCATGGTATAATCATAAGGCGGAAAAGAGGGAGGAGCAACACCGGGTTGGGATGGGCCTGTCCAATACGGGTAAGTGGGTGTACGCTCCTCATTCCAACTAGGGATGGGCCCTTGTTGGGGAGGGTGATAAGGATAGTTGACATAGGGGGCAATGTCCCCTTTGTCAACATGGAAGTCGTACACCCGCCTACCATAGTAGGACGAGTCATAATCGGGATAAGAATCCCCCGTGCGGCTCCCTCGAGGAGCAAGAAAAGCCAAGGTATGAGCTTGGGTCTCTTGTCCTTGCAAGATAGCCGCAAGGGTAGATTGCAAGCCATGGAAATCAAAAGGAGAGGAGGAAGAGGACGTACCACCCTCATTAGGGGAAGGCTCCGAGATAGGAGGAGGACCACGGGGAGGAGACTCCGGAGCGGGTTGATGAGGAGGAAACCGTTGATCTTGGGCAAGGAATTGAGGATCGTGGGGAAGCAAATACCGGACATTGGGAGTCCAAGAAGTGATGGTAGGATTGGGGAGGATGCACCAATCTCGTTGCTTCACCGTCCAAATATACTTATCATTCTTGGTGGCCTTGATCCACTTGGCGTTGGAGAGCGTCCTCAAGTCAAGGAACTCCCCTCCGGGAACCTCATCCAACTCAGCTAGGGTGTGCTCATAAGGATCACCGGGGAGTGCCCTCAAGAGAAGAGTGAGCATCCCTCCTAATAGAATATCCCCACTAGTTGGTTTCCCGTCCCGATGCTCAATTATCCGGGTGATCAAAAGCTGCCCAAAATCCAAGATCCCTTCATCCTTTTCAGTAGCTAGCCATAGTGCCCCAAGTTCCGGACTTGACAAGGATCTGGTGGCCCCTTTTGCAAAGACCGCGTATAGGAGCATGCGGTTCAAGTAACGGATGGCGGGGTGATGAAAAGAAGATGACTTCGCCGAGCAGGAAATGAACTTCCTCTCCTCTCCCGTGAGCTCTCCCCACCAAATATTCTCATCATAAGAATCTGCACACTCCGCCACCGGGTTAACAACAAGACCCCGGTTTGGGTAGATGGTGAAGAAATCATTGATCGCTTCGTCGGTGAGCACATGTTGATTATTGAATGCTTGGAAATGAAGCTCGGCCGACTCTTTTCCATTCTCATGAATCCGGCGCCTCCTAGCCGAGGCAAGAAACTCGAGAGTGACTCTCCGTTATGTCTTGGCACTCATCCCCACAAACTCCTCGAGATCGAGCCCCTCAATCAAAGTGTTAAGCTCCTTCTCAAACCCCAAAGTTTGAACGGCCTTCTTGTCATAAAATTTTATCGGGCGGATGTTCCGCTTAGACGATTCCTCAAAGTAAGTCCAAGACCGTTGCTCCGGAAATGAAATTCCGTAAGTCTCGAAGGCCGGAGGGGTGATAGCCTTTCGCTTGTTCGGTTGGGAGTTAGGTCCCTTCTTTGATCGTTTTGTCATCATGATGAGCCTTAGGGAGCAAAAATCTACACACAAGCAAGAAAAGAAACACAATCCAAAGCAAAAGGAAAAAACTAAGTTAGTCAACAAAAGCTACAATCTACTATTAAAACTATCACAAACAAGTACCAATTCACCACTCAAGTTCAATGCGAACAAGAGTACTTCAAACAATCCTCATCAACCAAAAACAACAACCCAACATTCCACCAACATTTCACCAAAAATCTACCAATAGACTAGTCTTTACAAAAATTAACAATGAAACATGCATAGCAAGTCTAGAATATCAAGGAATAAACACAAAAACAAACATGCAAATCCAAACAATCAAAATCAAAAATTTTAGAATTTCACCCAAATAATATGAACAATGAACCTAAATGTAAAGAAAAATGGAGAAAGAAGGGAAAGAAATCGTCACCACAAGTAAGGGAGGAAGACAAGATCACCCAAAATCAAACTCCAAAGCTCCAATTGCAACAAGGAATCACAAAATCAAAGTTCACACAAACCCTAGAAATTGGGGGGTTTTGAGAAAAAATCTGAAATTATTGGTTTTGAAGTGAGGGAAGAAGATGAATTTGTGGATGTGAGTGATTTAGAGTGAAATTTGTGAGTGGGATTGAGTAGGAAATGGAATTTGAGGAGTTTGAGTAGAGAGAAAAGTGGAGAGATGGTGAAGAAATGAAAAATGAAAGTAAGAAATGAAAAAGAAAGGGGGCGTGTTTCCTGATAAACACGATCGCAGAACCGGGTTGCCCGACCCGTGCGAGCGCACAAAATATCCGTGCGATCGCACGGCTCGAGCTCGATCGCACAGAATATGAGCGCGATCGCACGAAACTGCTGGGAGCTACTGTCTCAAATTTCCAGTTTTGTGCGACCGCACGAATCAGCTGTACGATCGCACAGAACTGGAATAATGCCTTTTGGCCTTGCTCGACTAATGCACCCCCATCTCATCAAATTTATTTATTAAAAAAAAGAAAAATAATATGAAAACAAAAATTTAAGAACAAAAACAAATTAGGACAAGAGTTAGACAACCGGGTTGCCTCCCGGGTAGCGCTCGTTTAACGTCATTAGCTTGACGAATCCCCCCAAAGCTCATGGGGGGACAAGAATGAGATCAATACACGGGTTGCCTCCCGGTAGCGCTCGTTTAATGTCATAAGCTTGACGGACCCCCCCCCCCCCCAAAAAAAGGTTAAGGGGGGTCAAACACAACCAACCTAGGGTCAACACTAGTCAACATGCAATTCTTTGCCCCTTTGGGCACAAAGATCTTACCGACATCACCATTCAAGAGGCGGAAACCAAATAATCCACCAACATGCCCCTCCTCGGAACTCGATGGACTCTTGGCTTTCTTGGAATGCTTGGCTTTCTTAGCCGATCCATGAAACACTTTGGAGGGTTTAGCTCCATTAACATCATCAACATGCATTTCAAATATCTCGGGGATGGTTACAACATCAACAAGCTCATCCCCAAGCGCCTTTGGGACTCCATGGACATTCTTGTCATCAAGAGAGGACCTAGCAAGCTCATTAGCACACTTAGAAACATGAAAATCGTTAGAAGAATTAGCACAAGAGTGATTGTTCTCAACACAAGCAAGAGTGTCAATTTTCATGCAACTTTTCATTTTAGAGCAACAATGTTCATCAATTGCAAGCTTGAAGCTAGCTTTAGCACCTCCCACCTTCAAGGTGGATTAGTCCCCCTTGCACATCGATAAGAGCACCCGAGGTGGCCAAGAATGGCCTCCCCAAGATAATGGGAGTATAGGCATCCTCATCGATGTCCAGGACAACGAAGTCAACAAGAAAAGTAAGCTTGCCAACCACGAGGGGAACATCCTCAATCCTACCCAATGGAAACATAACCGATCGATCGGCTAGTTGCAATGACATAGCGGTAGGAGAGAGATCACCAAGAGTGAGCTTCTCATAAATCTTATATGGCAAGATGCTCACACTTGCCCCCAAATCACAAAGAGCATTCTCAAATTTGAGCTTTTGAATGCTACAAGGGATTGAAAAACTCCTGGGATCATTGAGTTATGGGGGAAAGGGGTGTTGAATTAGAGCGCTACAACTCTTCGTGAGTTGCACGGTCTCCTTTGGTTCACAACCTCTCTTGCCACTAAGAATATCTCTCATGAATCTAGAGTAGTGGGGCATTTGTTTGAGTGCCTCGGTAAAAGATAATGACACATAGAGTTTGCTAATGGTTTCCCAAAATTTGTGAAATTGGTCATCAAGCTTTTTACCGGCAAATCTTTGAGGGTAAGGGGAAATAGGAGTTGGGAGAGGGGCAAGAGTAGTCTCCTTCGACTTATCACCACAACTCATGTCGTCGACATGAGACTTCTCTTCCGCATCATCACGGTCCTAGGACTCATTTCCCATAGAACTCTCACCCCTAGAGCTAGAAGCTTCAACATGCGTAGCACTATCATCAAAGGTCTTCCCACTCCTTGTCACAATGGCATACAATTGCTTAGGAGGTTGACCTTGGGGTGGGAGACTTGTATGCACTTGTTGCTCTTTGATAGTGCTAGCTAGTTGAGCAAGTTGGGTCTCAATCATCTTCAAGTGAGTGTTGGATTGTTTGAATCCATCCTCAAACTCGACATTCTTCTTGGTTTGCGCCCCCACAAACGACTCCATGAGAGCCTCAAGATTATACTTAAGAGGCGGGAGTGGTGGAGGTGCAACGCCATAACCACTAAGGTTTGCTTGATATTGGTTGCCAAAGGTCCTCGGTCCATTGAATCCGGGAGGTGGCAATTGAGATGCACCATAAGGACCTCCCGAGTTCAAAGGATAACCCCCACTTGAGGCACCCCTAAATTGCCCATAAGAGTAGTTATAACCCCCTCCACCTTGATGGTTGGGATTGTAACTCCCTTGGTTGTATTGGCCTTGATTGCCAAAACCATGAGATTGACCATAGGGCGCTTGGCTTTGATAGCCTTGTGCTCTATAGCCACCTCGATTTTGGCTATCATACCCACTTCCTTGGCCATAGCCTTGGTGGGGACCATACATGGAGGGCCCTCTAGGTTGCCTAGCAAAATTAGGATTGTTAGGGTTATCATTCCTAGACCTCTCATTTATGGCATTAGCATACTCTACATACACCTCGCCTTCATACGAAGGGCCATAATCCACAAATGACAAGTTATGAACTAAGGGGCATGCATCGGGGGAATGACTATAGTCTTGGCAATTTTCTCAAAAGAATGTGCCCGGAGGCATTGAGCCATAAGAACTAACCTTGCCCTTCCCCTTAGAGAAAAGAGTGGCCGAGGGAGGAGGGATTGTAGACGGTGATGGCGATTGGCTTGGTGAGTTTTCGAGCTTCTTCAAGCGTGAGGTAAGCTTCTCTATCATCCGTGCTTGCTCTATGGCGTACACCGAACCCTTACCATCTTCACTCCTACCTTTCCCATCATAATTCCTTTTGCCTACATGCCAAGATTGGTAGTTTTGAACTACATCCTCAATGATTTCCTCTATTTGATCCTCAGTTTTATTCATAATGGGGCCTCCCGCGCCCGCATCATGACTTGTCTTCGAACTTGGACTCAACCCCAAGTAGAATGTTTGGAGCAACAACCATTTAGGAATCCCATGGTGAGGGCATTCCCTTTGGTACTCCTTATAACGATCCCAAGCTTCGAAGAGTGACTCATCTCGCTTTTTCTCAAAGGATTGAATCTTATGGCGGCACTCCGCCGTCTTCCCATGCGAATAGAACTTGTTTAAGAATGCACTTGTCACTTCGGTCCAAGTGCGAAGTGAGTTGGGCTTGACCTCCTTGTCAAGCCAATCACTTGCTCGCCCAAGTAGAGAGAACCGAAATAATGTCAACCTCACGTAATCCGATGTGACACTATTGTGCTTGATTGTGTCACAATAGTGCTCGAACTGTTTGAGATGTTCGTGAGGTGATTCATTACTCTTCCCACAAAAGGGGTGGCTTTGCACCAAATTGATCAAGGCGGGCTTGATCTCAAAGTTGTTGGCACCCGTTGTTGGGGCTCGAATACCACATGTAGCTTCGAATGCCCCCGGTATTCCCAAGTTCTTAACCGGGAGCGCCATGTTCTCAAAAACTTGCTCACTCTCTTGTTGTTCCTCACTAACACTCAACGATGCGAATCTGTTATTGCTTGATGAGCTAGACCGTACACGCCTTTGTCTCCTAAGTGTCCTCTCCAATTCAAGGTCTGGAGGATGGAGGATCCTTTGACGAGCACGCCCCCTAACAAGCATACAAACTCAAGAAAAACCGTGAGCAATGCTAAGGAAAAAGAAAGCTAAGCGAAATTGCAATGTTTTTGTATTTTCTAATGATGAACTAGTCTCAACTCAAACTCAAAAACAACAACTGTTCCCCGGCAACGGCGCCATTTTGATAAGTGTATTTTCCGTCGTTGATAGAAAACAACCTATGCAAACAATATTTATAAAACCACTCAACTACCGGCTAGCGGTAAGCAAAGGGATCGTCCCAAAGAAACGGTGGTTATTGAGTTTGAAAGTCAATCTAGTTCGAACAAGGATTTGGTTTTGAATTGTCACTTTTAAGAATCTAAAAACTAAGAATTATGCTAAATTAAATCAAGAAAGAGAAACGTTAGGGAGTCGGGGATAGGCTAGGGAAACCGGGGGAAATGAATTCAACTATCTAGCAATGGTGATCATGCAACGAAATGGTGCTTAGGCAAATGGTGTTAGGTTATGATACATATGACAATTCATAAATCATGCGGAAAAACCATAAAGCCAGGAAAACATATTATTTACACATAATCATTTAGCATAGTTTAGATGCATACTCTTTGTTGCGTGCCTTCCCTAGCTGCGCCCGAACCGAACAAGAACAAGTCTTTAGGACTCCAAGTGTCGTCCCTCCGTAGATAGTCCACAGCATGTCCGGATCCGCCTTAAGATTGACCAACTAGAATCGCCCTTAAGGTACTATTATTTTCGGCACTTTATAGGCAAATGTGTGACTGAATTTTTCTCTCAAAAACTCACTTTGAATACTTGAATTCTCTATGTAAATATGTGACCCTAGGCACTTATTTATAGAGTTTATGGAAAGGAATTATAATCCTATTAGAATACAAATCTATTTAATTATAATCCTACTAGGACTCTAATTAAACAAACTTTATCTATTAGGATTAGATTTAATCATATTATGAATCCCGGTAGCCTTAGGATTCGAGTAGCACACATGAGTGGCGCACAAGCACCGCACACCCGCACGCAGGCCTTGCGGCCCACGCCGAGCGCACAGCGCAAGGCCCACTGTCGCAGCCTTGTCCGCGTGCGCGCCCAAGCTTCGGCTGGGCCTGGCTTTTGCGCTGGGCCTGGTCGTATGCTTGGCGTGTGGTTGTTGCGCTTGGCTTGCTGGGCGATGGCCCGGCTTCGTGTTGGGCCTTCGTCTGGCAGGCCTCGTCCGATGCTAATTCGTACGATACGCTTCCGATTAAATTCTCGATTCCGGAATTCATTTCCGATACGAACAATATTCAATATTTCCGATTCCGGAATCAATTTCCGTTTCGAACAAATATTTAATATTTCCGTTTCCGGAATTATTTTCCGATTCCGATAATATTTCCGATTCTGACAATATTTCCGTTTCCGGCAATATTTCCGATTCCGGCAATATTTCCATTTCCAATAATATTTTCCGATACGTACCATGTTTCCGTTTCCGGCAACATCTACGACTTGGATAATATTTATATTTCCGATACGATCCATATTTCCGTTTCCGGCAATATCATCGTTTCCGGAGTATTCATTTCTTGCCTGTGACGATCTCAGCTCCCATTGAAACCAAGATCCGTCGATTCCGAATATCCATAGATGGAGTATTTAATGCCATTAAATACTTGATCCGTTTACGTACTATTTGTGTGACCCTACGGGTTCAGTCAAGAGTAAGTTGTGGATTAATATCATTAATTCCACTTGAACTGAAGCGGCCTCTAGCTAGGCATTCAGCTCACTTGATCTCACTGAATTATTAACTTGTTAATTAATACTGAACCGCATTTATTATACTTAACATTGAATGCATACTTGGACCAAGGGCATTATTTCCTTCAGTCTCCCACTTGTCCTTAGGGACAAGTGTGCATTTCCTAATTCCTTTGTCGCTCGATGCTTGCTCTTGAACATAAGGTAAGAGTTGTCATCCTTATTATGTCCAGAGGTGTTCCTCGGTTTCAGAGTTCAACTGATCAAATAAACAGATAATCATAGCCTATGATTCATCCGAGCACGGCCATGTATTTCACAGTTTCTAGCTCTCCGAGTGGCCTTGTACAACTTTTAAGCATCTCATCCCGATTTATGGGAGGACAATCCCAATCTTGCGATCTTGAGATTAGACTTCGTTTGATAGGTGATTACCTGAGCGTTGCCTTTATAGCCTCCTTTTACGGTGCGACGGTTGGTCAACGTCAAAGTAACCAGTTCTCAAACAAGTAATCTCAAATCACTCAGGTATTGAGGATTTAGCGTCTAATAATTTTAATGAAATTTACTTATGACAGATTTTCATCTCTTACAGTAAAGTTTCATAGGTCTTGTCCGATACTAGTCTTCCCAAAGTAAGTATCTATGCAAATGATTATGACATTGCCATGTCCACATAGTTCAAGAAACAGAACTACTAGTCATCTTGCATTCTAGTCGTCTAACGTTTTCTATGCGTCCAATTTTATAGAAAACTCCGACCAGGGACCATTTTCAACCTTTGACATTCAAGTTCACTTGATAGACATTTCTTAGTCACAGGACTGGTCCTGACAGTCTATCTTGAATATATCGTCAAATTGAAGGGACTCATCATTTAATAAACCACAAATTAAATGGAAAAATGAATTCTTTTCATTTATTGTGAATGATTAACCAATAACGTTTTACAAAGATTTAAACTCTGAAACTTTAAAACATTAAACAGGGACATCAAAGCCATTCTCCAATATGCTTGATTCCCATAGCTGCAGTGTGCGAGTTGTGCTTCGCCTGCGGCAGAGGTTTAGTCAATGGATCTGATATGTTGTTATCAGTTCCAATTTTGCTTATCTCGACTTCTTTTCTTTCAACGAACTCTCGTAGAAGGTGAAATCTACGAAGTACATGCTTGACTCTCTGGTGGTGTCTAGGCTCCTTTGCCTGTGCAATAGCTCCGTTATTATCACAATACAGGGCTATTGGTCCTTTAATGGAGGGGACTACACCAAGTTCACCTATGAACTTCCTTAGCCATATAGCTTCCTTTGCTGCTTCATGTGCAGCAATGTACTCCGCTTCAGTTGTAGAATCCGCAATGGTGCTTTGCTTAGCACTTTTCCAGCTTACTGCACCTCCGTTGAGGCAGAAGACAAACCCAGACTGTGATCTGAAATTATCTTTGTCGGTTTGGAAACTTGCGTCCGTATATCCTTTAACAATTAATTCATCATCTCCACCATAGACCAGGAAGTCATCTTTGTGCCTTTTCAGGTACTTCAGAATATTCTTGGCAGCAGTCCAATGCGCCTCTCCTGGGTCTGACTGGTATCTGCTCGTAGCACTGAGTGCGTACGCAACATCCAGGCGTGTACATATCATAGCATACATTATTGAACCAATCAATGATGCATATGGAATCCCATTCATTCGTCTACGCTCATCAAGTGTTTTTGGGCACTGATTCTTGCTTAGAGTCATTCCATGAGACATGGGTAGGTAGCCTCGCTTGGAGTCCGCCATCTTGAACCTATCAAGCACCTTATTGATATAAGTGCTTTGACTAAGTCCAATCATCCTTTTAGATCTATCTCTGTAAATCTTGATGCCCAATATGTACTGTGCTTCTCCTAGATCTTTCATCGAAAAACATTTCCCAAGCCAAATCTTGACAGAGTTCAACATAGGAATGTCATTTCCGATAAGTAATATGTCGTCGACATATAATACTAGGAAAGCAATTTTGCTCCCACTGACCTTCTTGTATACACAAGATTCGTCTGCGTTCTTGATGAAACCAAAGTCACTGACTGCTTCATCAAAACGTATATTCCAGCTCCTGGATGCCTGCTTCAATCCGTAGATTGACTTCTTTAGCTCGCATACCTTTTTAGCATTCTTTGGATCCTCAAAACCTTCAGGCTGTGTCATAAACACAGTTTCTGTTAAAACGCCGTTTAAGAAAGCAGTTTTGACATCCATCTGCCATATTTCGTAATCGTAATATGCAGCGATTGCTAACATTATCCGAATAGACTTTAGCATTGCAACTGGTGAAAAAGTTTCATCGTAATCCACACCGTGGACTTGCCTGTAACCTTTTTCAACCAATCTAGCTTTGAAAACTTCAAGTTTCCCATCCTTGTCCTTTTTCAGTTTGAAAACCCATTTGCTTACAATGGCTTGGTAGCCATCTGGCAAATCGACCAAATCCCATACTTGGTTTTCAGACATGGAGTCTAATTCAGATTGCATGGCTTCTTGCCATTGCTTGGAGCTAGGGCTCGTCATAGCTTGTTTGTAAGTCGCAGGTTCATCACTTTCAAGTAATAGAACGTCATATCTCTCGTTCGTCAAAATACCTAAGTACCTTTCCGGTTGAGATCTATATCTTTGCGATCTACGCGGGGTAACATTTCTAGATTGACCATGATTCTCACCAGATTCTTCTAAAGATCTCTGAGTTTCATCCTGAATGTCATCTTGAGCATTCTCTAGAGTTTGTTGTTCGACTCGAATTTCTTCGAGGTCTACTTTTCTCCCACTTGTCATTTTGGAAATGTGATCTTTCTCCAAAAAGACACCATCTCGAGCAACAAACACCTTGTTCTCAGATGTATTGTAGAAGTAATACCCCTTTGTTTCCTTTGGATAGCCCACAAGGATACATTTGTCAGATTTTGGATGAAGTTTGTCTGAAATTAATCGTTTGACGTATACTTCACATCCCCAAATCTTAAGAAAAGACACATTTGGAGGCTTTCCAAACCATAATTCGTATGGAGTCTTTTCGACAGCTTTAGACGGAGCTCTATTTATAGTGAGTGCAGCTGTATTTAGTGCATGTCCCCAAAATTCTAATGGAAGTTTGGCCTGACCCATCATTGACCTGACCATGTCTAGCAAGGTTCTGTTCCTCCGTTCCGACACACCGTTCCATTGTGGTGTTCCAGGAGGAGTCAATTCTGATAGAATTCCACATTCTTTCAGATGGTCATCAAATTCATAGCTCAGATATTCACCGCCTCTATCAGACCGCAGTGCCTTAATCTTCTTGCCTAATTGATTCTCTACTTCACTCTGAAATTCCTTGAATTTGTCAAAGGATTCAGACTTATGCTTCATTAGGTAGACATAACCATATCTACTGAAGTCATCAGTGAAAGTGATAAAGTAGCTTAAACCACCTCTAGAATTTGTACTCATTGGTCCACATACATCTGTATGGATTAAACCCAATAGTTCATTTGCTCTTTCTCCAACTTTAGAGAAAGATTGCTTTGTCATTTTGCCAAGTAAACATGATTCGCATTTACCATAATCCTCTAAGTCAAATGGTTCTAGAATTCCTTCCTTTTGAAGTCTTTCTAAGCGTTTCAAGTTTATATGGCCTAATCGACAATGCCACAGATAGGTGAGATCTGAATCATCCTTTTTGGCCTTTTTGGTATTTATGTTATATACTTGTTTGTCGTGATCTAATAAATAAAGTCCATTGACTAATCTAGCAGATCCATAAAACATCTCTTTAAAATAAAACGAACAACTATTGTCTTTTATTAAAAAGGAAAATCCCTTAGCATCTAAGCAAGAAACTGAAATGATGTTTTTAGTAAGACTTGGAACATGGAAACACTCTTCCAGTTCCAAAACTAGCCCGGAGGACAACGACAAATAGTAAGTTCCTGCAGCTAATGCAGCAATCCGTGCTCCATTTCCCACTCGTAGGTCGACTTCACCCTTGCTTAACTTTCTACTTCTTCTAAGTCCCTGTGGATTGGAACATAAGTGTGAGCCACAACCTGTATCTAATACCCAAGAAGTTGAATTAGCAAGTATACAGTCTATAACGAAAATACCTGAAGATGGAACGACTGTTCCGTTCTTCTGATCTTCCTTTAGCTTCAAGCAATCTCTCTTCCAATGCCCTTCTTCTTGCAGTAGAAGCATTCGGATTCAGAAGTGGGTTGACTGACCTTCCTCTTTACAGATTTGGCGCCAGTTTGCTTAGTTGGGCTGGCCTTCTTGCCACCTTTCTTAGCATTCCTCTTCTTTCCAGATTTCTTGAACTTGCCCCCACGCACCATAAGCACATCCTGCTTATCACTTTTGAGCGTCTTTTCAGCGGTCTTCAGCATACCGTGAAGCTCAGTGAGCGTTTTGTCCAGACTATTCATACTGTAGTTCAGTTTGAACTGATCATACCCGCTATGAAGAGAATGGAGGATTGTGTCTATAGCCATTTCCTGAGAAAATTGTTGATCCAGCCGACTCATATTCTCAATGAGTCCAATCATTTTGAGAACATGTGGACTTACGGGCTCGCCTTTCTTAAGCTTGGTCTCAAGAATTTGCCTATGAGTCTCGAATCTTTCGACTCGAGCCAGATCTTGGAACATGTTCTTCAACTCACTGATGATTGTGAAAGCATCTGAGTTGATGAACGTTTTCTGCAGATCCGCACTCATGGTGGCGAGCATTAGACATTTCACATCCTTGTAGGCATCAATCCAACGATTGAGGGCTGCCTGAGTGACCCCGTCGCCTGCGGCTTCGGGCATCGCCTCTTCTAGGACATACTCCTTTTCTTCCTGCATAAGAACTATTTGCAAGTTCCTTTGCCAGTCAAGGAAGTTTTTCCCGTTTAACTTCTCCTTTTCGAGAATTGATCGAATGTTGAATGAATTGTTGTTTGCCATATTTAAAAGTACAATTGAAAAGAATAAACAAATAAATAACCATTCACAGTTTCTCTTAATAAACTTAAATTCTAGCATACATGCATAATTCAATGTTTATTAAGCATTTTATTCAAGTTATGTGTTCCGGCAGGTGTGAATAAAATGATTCCAAGATCCTAAAATCATTGAAGAACTAAGCACAGTTTGTCGACTTAATCCTAAAACATCTTAGGTAAGCAAAAGCCTTTTGCTAATAGTCTAGAAACTATTCTTGGTTGATAGGTACGTCTAAGAACTTATTAGGTAAACCTATCGATTTTGCCACGACATAAAAGGACTCCTTACTTATATCGTTGAGTTTCACCAAAACTAACATGTACTCACAATTATTTGTGTACCTTGCCCCTTTAGGACCAATAAGTAACACCTCGCTGAGCGAAAACTATTACTAGATTGATGTAAAGGATATCCAAGCAAGTGTATATTTTGGCATGGCACCTTTTAACTCAATTTTTAAGTTTGGAACTTAAGGCTCTTACTATGTTGGTTAGATTTTAAGTGAACTAAAATCCTTAATCATGCAACATAATCAAGCTTTTGATCTCATGCATTTTAAGACATATTTAAAAGCAATAAATAACTTAAAACATGCATAAGATAAATGTGATCTAGTATGGCCCGACTTCATCTTGAAGCTTTAACTTCAAAGTCCGTCTTGAAAATCTCCGTGGGAGGCACCATTTTCTTCAAATAGGATAAGCTATAATTAAAACTAATTACAACTATTTGATGGTACGCAGACCATATTTGAATTGAAAAACAACTTTGGTACTTTAGACCAATTACATTCAAATTAATGGTACGCAGACCATATTTTCTATCCTATTTGGGCCATACTAGTCACTTCATAACCTGCAAAACAGTACATATACAATATATACCATTCACCCATTCTTTATCATGAATGGCCCACATAGCTGGTTAGTAAAACACATTATGCATCACGTAAACATTTGCAGCAATTAATCAAGGGCACCAATGATCTACCAATTATTCAGTCCTTATTAATTCTAATCAAGTTGTTTTAACCTTAAGGATTTGTAGACCTAATCAAGAGTTTATGACTAAAAGGGCTCCCACTTAAACCAATAAATTCATATGCTTTACTAATTTTAAACATAAAAATGTATTTCTAGTCTAACCGGAAACATACAAATTTAATTAAAATTTAAAGCTCATATAAATTTATGATTGAATCCAAAAAGTTTAATTTAATTTCAGTCGTATTTAAATTAATTCATGATTTTAATTTTAGTAAAATAATTAGAATAAATAAAATTTATTATAATTACAATATTCAAAATTAAAATCCAAGAAAATAATTTAAATTATTAATTTTAAAATTAATTAAAATTACGTAAACTGAAAATTTCAAATTAAAATTTCAAAACGATCTAATCGCAACGCAACAACCCCACGCAACGTACGCCCATGGGCCACACGCACACAGCCATCGCTGGCCATGTGCGCGCAGCCCATGCGCTGCGTCGCATCGCTGCTGCTGCTATCCTTCGCAAGGCTCCACGCGAGCTGGTGCTTGCTGCGCGCGCGCCAGCGCTCGATGCACGCGAGCCATCGCTCGCTGCGTTCGCTCGCCAGCGCTCGCTGCATGCGAGCCAGCGCTCGCTGCGCGCTCTCGATCCTACGAGCCATCGCTCGCTGCGCGAGGCATCGACGCTGGGCGGAGCACTCGTGGCACGCGAGCTTGCGCTCGCTGCGCGCGAGGCTCCGCGCGCTTGCGCGAGGCAGTGCGCGTTGTGGCGCAGCTCGCTTGCTGCCCACACGCGACTGCTGTGCCTGCTTTCGCCCTCGCCCATTCGTCCATTGCTCACGGCCCACGACACAAGGCAGGGCTGCTGCCTTGTGCTCGTGCACCATGGCCTTGCTCATTGCATTCGTGCCGCATGGGCGACGAGCTCCCTTGCTCGTCGTCACATGCCCGCACTATACAACACCCCTTAAGGGT
Organism: Spinacia oleracea; assembly: GCF_020520425.1. Lineage (NCBI taxonomy): Eukaryota > Viridiplantae > Streptophyta > Magnoliopsida > Caryophyllales > Amaranthaceae > Spinacia > Spinacia oleracea. Next base: position 85,162,166 of record NC_079492.1, on the reverse strand, counting down.
AACACGTAGCGTCCATTGCTTTGTGCGTGCAAGTTATATGAACGAATCGCATAAAATTTAAAAAATTTATATTTAAAATTAATGACAAATGAATAAATAATATTAATTTCATAATTTTTGGGCGAAAAATCGAAAATTTATTATTCAATTGATTTCCGATTAACATGGATTCAAGTCTAGGTCATAAAAATTTAAAATTTATCATAAATTTACAATTTTTATGGTGGTTTTTAATCATAGGTATCTAGTTAAATTATAATTAATTATGAAAATCAAATTAATTCTAAATTATTCTAATTTTCAACAAATTAATCATAATTACAAATTAGATTGCATAATTAACAAGGCTAGGCATTCAAACTTGTTAAACATATACAGTAGGTCAATCAAAAATTCAAGATTTATCAACAAGAATCGCAAATATTTAATTTAACATCTTAAATTTACGAAATTTTGCATTCGAAAAACTAAAACCTTCGAAAAGTCATAGTTAGGCTTCGAATTTGAGAATTCTGGGTTCGGCAGAAAAATATTTTTTTTGTCAAAATTTTAGAATGCCTTTTACATGCGGAATTGACACAAAAATCACTCGATTTGGATGAGTAACGAAGAAACTGCCGAAAAACTGCGTACGTATAATTAAATAAACGCAATTTGCAATTAATTAACAATCACGAAAATTAATCACCCCTTTTAATTCTTGCAAATTTGTAATATTTAACCATGTTCATGCAATTTTAGATTATGGAAATAATAAGAGGCTCGTGATACCACTGTTAGGTAATGATACATATGACAATTCATAAATCATGCGGAAAAACCATAAAGCCAGGAAAACATATTATTTACACATAATCATTTAGCATAGTTTAGATGCATACTCTTTGTTGCGTGCCTTCCCTAGCTGCGCCCGAACCGAACAAGAACAAGTCTTTAGGACTCCAAGTGTCGTCCCTCCGTAGATAGTCCACAGCACGTCCGGATCCGCCTTATGATTGACCAACTAGAATCGCCCTTAAGGTACTATTATTTTCGGCACTTTATAGGCAAATGTGTGACTGAATTTTTCTCTCAAAAACTCACTTTGAATACTTGAATTCTCTATGTAAATATGTGACCCTAGGCACTTATTTATAGAGTTTATGGAAAGGAATTATAATCCTATTAGAATACAAATCTATTTAATTATAATCCTACTAGGACTCTAATTAAACAAACTTTATCTATTAGGATTAGATTTAATCATATTACGAATCCCGGTAGCCTTAGGATTCGAGTAGCACACACGAGTGGCGCACAAGCATCGCACACCCGCACGCAGGCCTTGCGGCCCACGCCGAGCGCACAGCGCAAGGCCCACTGTCGCAGCCTTGTCCGCGCGCGCGCCCAAGCTTCGGCTGGGCCTGGCTTTTGCGCTGGGCCTGGTCGTATGCTTGGCGTGTGGTTGTTGCGCTTGGCTTGCTGGGCGATGGCCCGGCTTCGTGCTGGGCCTTCGTCTGGCAGGCCTCGTCCGATGCTAATTCGTACGATACGCTTCCGATTAAATTCTCGATTCCGGAATTCATTTCCGATACGAACAATATTCAATATTTCCCGATTCCGGAATCAATTTCCGTTTCGAACAAATATTTAATATTTCCGTTTCCGGAATTATTTTCCGATACCGATAATATTTCCGATTCTGACAATATTTCCGTTTCCGGCAATATTTCCGATTCCGGCAATATTTCCATTTCCAATAATATTTTCCGATACGTACCATGTTTCCGTTTCCGGCAACATCTACGACTTGGATAATATTTATATTTCCGATACGATCCATATTTCCGTTTCCGGCAATATCATCGTTTCCGGAGTATTCATTTCTTGCCTGTGACGATCTCAGCTCCCACTGAAACCAAGATCCGTCGATTCCGAATATCCATAGATGGAGTATTTAATGCCATTAAATACTTGATCCGTTTACGTACTATTTGTGTGACCCTACGGGTTCAGTCAAGAATAAGCTGTGGATTAATATCATTAATTCCACTTGAACTGAAGCGGCCTCTAGCTAGGCATTCAGCTCACTTGATCTCACTGGATTATTAACTTGTTAATTAATACTGAACCGCATTTATTAGACTTAACATTGAATGCATACTTGGACCAAGGACATTATTTCCTTCAAATGGCATCTAAAGACGAACCCGCCACCTCTCGGATAGGGAACGCTAAGCGTCTAATCCACGGAAGAGCTCTCGCCTAATCATAGATTAAACTAACTAGCCTATGATAGGTACCGCCATTTGATCACACAAGATAGGCCCACAATCTCTTGCCAAACCTATCCTATGGTTCCATGTGAATCTAATCGAATAGCATTTGCAACTACCACTCAAATAGCATGGATATCCTATCATCAAATCATATTTAATCACATGAATCAACCAACAATCAATCAACAATTTCCCCTAATTTGGCCCCTAGATTCTCCCCTTTCCCTAACCTAATTCTACTCACTAGTCATTCTAGAAATCAAGCAATCCATTAATTCTAAGCTAGCAAGCATGAAATTGAAGGAGCAGGAGGAGAGAATTAAGAGTTCAATTGCACAATCAAATCACAAATTGAAAATCAAAGTAACTTCAATCAATGAAATCAAGAATTCAAGAAATTAAGGAATTGAAGAACAATCAACAACAAAGCAAGAGCAAGAATTAAGAAACTAAGAATTAAATTGCAAGAAAAAGAGAAGAGTTGAAGGAATTACAGATTTGAAGCTTGAAATCAATGAGTTTCTCTCTCTAGAACACTAGCTTGAAGAGCAAAATATCTAAAACTTCCTAAACTCTATTCTGAAATTAATTGTTAATGAAAATAAAGAAAATTCTATTTATACTAATCCCCAAAAATAGGAGATTTAAACTCGAAAACTGAATCCCGCGCAGCCGTGCGAACGGGCATACCCAGCTGCGATCGCACCTGTGCGATCGTGCTGTGATCCATGCGAACGAGCTCAGCGACGATTCTCCTTCTTCGTGCCGTGCGATCGCACGGTTCTGACTTGGCCAAATCTTAATAAATCCTCATGTGCTCGCACAGGAGTTCAGTGCGAGCCCACCGAAATTCCGTGTGAGCGGGCTCCTCTGTGGTGCGATCGCACAAAATCACTCATAGTTCCTGCATCGATTTTCCAGATTCGTGCGAACGAGCTCCTCTGTGGTGCGATCCCACAAATTCCCATATAGTTCCTGCATCGATTTTCCGAATTTGTGCAAACACACACTCCTGGGGCACGAGCACACGAACCTACTTGACTTTGGAAGCAACTTTGCTGACCCGTGCGGACGCACATAAATTCCGTGCGATCGCACGGGCCCTGTTCGAGCAATTCTCAGCCATTTTCCATCATTTTCAACATTTTTACCTGAAAAGTACAAAGATGGAATAAGGGGATAAAAATGCAACAAAACTACGCAAAATTACCAAAAATCTTAATAAAATTCTATAAAATCCTAGGCTTAGAGCGACATAAATGCCACTCATCATGTTCCTCTACTTGTTTATCGCTTTCATCACCGCACATGCTAAATACAAAATACAAGGTAACATCACGCTTAACAAAGATAATTTCTTGGATAAACCAATCTTAGGTTCCCTTAAATTAACTTTAAAGCAAAGTGACCACAATACAAAGTAGAAATTCTATTTGTTCTGAATTCAAACCCACATAGTCTAAACTAGGGTATTTTCGAAAATGTTGTACAACGCATTTGAATTATTTCTAAAGCTCGCGGAATAAGCATCTCGTTCCCTTGCCCGGATCTCACCCATCCGTTTCTAAGATTCAATGCCTTATCCTAATCGAATCACTTTTTAGTCTTTCCAAACGGGACCCTTAAAAATGTTTGGTGGCGCCTCCTAAAAAATACAAAAATACTAAGGTTTCTAAACAACCGCCCTCGTAGGGGAAAATACAAGAGGAACGTACGAAAAAAACCCCTTACAATTTCCCCCTCTTTCTGTCTAGCCAGCGTCGGCAGTTGGGCCAGGTGGGCCCTGAGCTGTTGGAACGCGTCTCTTTGCTCTTTCTCCCATGTCAGCTCGGGATCCACCTTCTTCGGGACGCCTTTCTTTTGATTGGTTCTACTTCTCCTCCTGGGAGGGTTTTTGGTTTGAGAGCTTTGAAGAAGGGGGCCCCTTTGTCCGAAGCTTTCGAGATGAATCTTAACAGTGCGGCTAACCTGCCAGTTATCCTTTGCACGTCTCTCTTTGTCTTCGGCTCTGGCAGGTCCAATGCTACCTGGACTTTGTCCGGGTTCGCATCGATCCCCCTCTCGCTCACCATAAATCCGAGGAACTTCCCTGATTTTACCCCGAATACACACTTCTTCAGATTCAGTTCATCTTATATTTCCTCAGATTGCCAAAGGTCTCGGCCAGGTCTTTAATGTGGTCTTCTTCCTTGATGCTTTTCACTATGGAATCGTCGACATAAACCTCAACGTTCCTTCCCTTCTGATCGGCAAAGACGTGGTCAACTAGCCTTTGGTAGGTTGCTCCGGCATTTTCTGGACGAAGGGCATCATTCTGTAGTTGAACACTCCTGCACTTGTGATGAATGCAGTCTTTGCTCGGTCATCGAGGTGCATGAACACTTGATGGGACCCTGTAAAGGCGTCCATGAAGATCAACAGTGCATGGCCACTTGTAGAGTCTACCAACAGATCTATCCTCGGTAGAGGGTAGCAATATTTGGGGCAGGCTCGTTTCAGATCTGTGAACTCCACGCACATGCGCCATGAGCTGTTTGCTTTTTTGACCATCACCACATTGGCCAACCACTTGGGGGTACATGCATGGCTCAGTGAAGCCTGCTTCTTGCAGCTTCTTCACCTCTTCGGCGATGGCTTTATCTTTCTCCTAGGAATAATTCCTCTTCTTTTGTTTGATTGGTCGGGCTTCAACATTGACATCTAGTTTATGACAAATCATCTTCGGATCTATCCTTGGCATGTCGGTTGCCGACCATGCAAAAATGTCTTTGTGATCCCTCAGAAGTTGGATCAAATTGATTCGGAGTCCCGAACTTAGGCATTTGCCTATTCGGACACTCCTGTCTGAATCATCCTCGAGGAAGATATCCTCCATTTCTTGATTTGGCTCGGGAGAAAGGGATTCAGGCCGAGCATCAACCTCTGCGGGTTTCACCAGACTTCTTGTGCCGGCCTTTCTCCTCTTCGCCTCGTTTTCCTCTCTCAAGGGATCTTTCTTTTCTTCTTCATCTTCAGTTGCGTCTCCTAGCCTTGGCTTTCGGATGGCGGTGTGGCAAGTTCTTCTTGCAACCTCTTGATCACCTCTAACTCTCTCGGCGAAGCCTGCGTCCGAGACATATATCATCATCTGATGGTACGTGGATGGGATTGCTTTAATTTTGTGGATTATGGTTCGTCCCATGATGACATTGTACACTGAATCGCAATCCATCACTAAGAACTCTTCTCTGACAGTTCTCGCTGCTTGGCCTTGGCCAGCTATGACTGGTAGGGTGATCTTCGCTCGGGGGACTGCTGCGGATCCGTTGAATCCGATCAGTGGGTAACTGACCTTTGTTAGAGACTCTTCTCCTTCTTTGAGGATCAACTTCTCGAAGCAGTTTCTGAAGATGATGTTGACGACGCTCCCTCCGTCGACCAGTACTCTGTGAATATTGTGGTTGTTGAGATCCATGGAAATTACCAATGAATCTTCGTGTTTGTACTGAATTCCGAGGTAGTCATCAGCGGTGAAAGTCATGTTTGGAGGATGGGGTTGATTCTCCCCTACGGCGCTGAAGTTGACTCGTTGGGATAGAGCTCTCAAGTGCTTCTTGCTAGCGTGGGCAGACCTCTGCCCCCCGAACACCACTAAGATCTCGTTCTTGTTGTGCCATGTGGCTTCGTAGATCCTCTTTTGTGGCTGCTCTTGTGGCTTGCCACTTGGATATTTTTCCTTTTCCTCCCTTCTGTCGGTCAAGTATTGTTTGAGATAGCCTCGGCAAACGAGGTCCTCGATGTTATCCTTCAGCTGGGTACACTCTTCGGTGTTATGGCCGAAGTCATCATGGAACTCGCACCACTTGTTCTTGTTCCTGCGAAGGGGGTTGGTTCTGAGTTTCCCTGGAAGTTTCTATTTCTCATCATTCTTGTGAAGGCTGACAATTTCCTTTCGGGGAAGAGTGAGTGGAGTGTAGTTGGTGTATTTGGGTTGAAGTTCACCCTTTCTCCCTTCTTTCTTCGTGCTTCCATCTCTCACATCATGTTTCTCTTTCCCCTTTCTTGAGCTACCCTCGGGCTTGCTCTGGTTTCCTTTTGTATCCCTCGGATCCAAGGTACCTTTCAGCCTCGCAGCAGCTTTTTTGAACTCTTCCGTTCTGATGAATGCGTCTGCCATTTGGAGTACGTCAGCTATCTTGGTGGGGTTCTGTAGACACCTACTTTTGTCCCCATTCCCGAAAGGGAAGGTTCGATGATGAGGACATAAATCTCCACTTGGCAACGCATCTCCTGTAAAATAACGAATCTCAATCACCCTTTCCATTTCAGCCAAACCTGTTATTTATAGAAACCTGCTAAAAATAGTAACTGCCATAACGGGTAGTTGTTAAAAGTGGCAAGACATAAAAGATAGAAATCTGTCAGAATTAGGTGTTGCACTCCAACATAAATCCTAAAAGAGATAGAATTAGCAAAAGGAATTCTATTCCTGCTATAATTCGGAAATAAGAGTTACGTATTAATTAAATTCCTAACGAACCTAGAGTTCGTAACGGGCCCAGACGCATTCCTTCATAAGTTAATACGCACTAAGAAACTCGGATAAGTCTCAAAAGCTCCGTGATTAAGAGTCCAAATCTGACAAAAGGCACGGCTTAGATCCTATTTTCAACGCCTGGATCTGGGCGCCGAAATCTTCGGCGCCCAGCCCTGGGCACTGAAAATACCTGGGGCCGTATCGTCTCCGAATTCTTTTGGGATTCGTATTCTAAAGATCTATCTTTCCACAAACTCTTTCCCTATAAATACAGCCTCAAAACCGACGTGAACATAACACACAATTCATAATCTGAGTATTGACTCCAACCCTAAGCCTAAGCCTCACGCTGCGAAATTGATCCCGCGTTCTGTCGCAATCGACCCAAAAGTCGAACAGAACGTATCCTGTCCCTTGTAGCTGATGAATTAAGCCTAAATACTGGAACACTGCTCAGAAACCCTAGATTCGTTAAATAAAAGGAGAAATAGCAAAGCCAAGTGGTTAGTTTTCTGAGAACCGTGACGCACCTCTCAAGGGTGCGTTATAATGTGTCCCTCATATGATTTAATCGCTTTCATCACCCTTTTATAAAATTGTCAAACTATTAACTTGATTGATCTATCACGCCTAATAAGATAATACCCTGGACAATTGAATTATCATGCTAGGTACCTTAAATCAATCTAAATAAGATAATCACGATCGATTTAGTATTATGTGTTGCATATTGCTAAAATCAATTCAGAATAGTTTAATAGTTTAACGCATGTCCCTTCAATTATTTATGATGAGCTAGTAAGGATAACCTGCCTCTGGAGTTATCGATGAGCACTCCTCTCGGTAGTTACAGTCCCCCGAACTCTCAATCTCTGCCCTGCTGGTGTACGTTGAGCGATCCCCACACCAGGGATCACAAGGGAACCTATGGTCGTAGTGGTCGAACATAATTGCACTCCCTTTATGTCACGATAACCAGGTTTTGTCAGTTTTTCTCATTGTCGTTAAAAACTGAATGGCGACTCCTATATTACTACTCGATTGGGTGTAAACTCACAGGAAATCTAACTACACTTGATCTGACGACGTCACGCCCACGAGGGACGAGGTCACGCATTAGCCTCGTGCTTTTTCGACCCCCTCACAGTGGCGACTCCACTGGGGAGCGTTAATGAAATACTCGTGCTCGTAGGTAATCAAAATAGCCGAAGGGTGAAACGATCCTACTCCGCGTTTATTTCCTTATCAAGTTGGGACGATCTGAAAATCAGCATATTAATGTGAACGGACAGAACCGCATAACGAATCTCGGCTCCCTTGGCATGTTTCATCTCGGGAGTCGGGACTAAGGATACCCATCGCTAACCAGGGGGTGCATACGCTTCGAATGTTGTCCACTCGGCACTTTTCGCTAGTAGTACACCCGTCCCAAACCCAATCGCTCACCCACTAAGGTCCCTCTCATTGGTGCATGCCCCCTTGGCTTACATCGTGATTGGCCTCTTGGGACGAAATTCGTCTGTTGAATGCACTACCTCGACCGGGGCATGTGTTGGATCTACGATAGAAGCGGTACCAAACCAGGCGCAAATATTACCCATAGAAGCCTATCATAAACTACGTGACATATTATTTTTGCTTCATGTTGTAATGTTAGTTATGTGCAGCGAATTACGTGATTGTATTGTGATTATGTGTAACAAATAACGCTAGAAAAACAACGGCCCTAAAAATTGCCCAAACATTCATAAACACCAATTGGCCAAAGAGTTATACCTAAATACGTGTCCCGCAGTCCCGGGCGATCGCCACAAAAATAAGCGACGCCCAGGACGGCCTGTAACGGATCCCACGACGCTGCATAACGCGCAAAGGACGTTATTGGGCAAGCACGCAAAATTAAGTCGTATGTACAAAAAAATAGACGAACAGAATACGAGTACCAGTCAGGGATGCATTTTCAGCGCTCCTGGCTGGGCGCCAATTATTTCATCGCCCTTGCTGGGCGCTGAAGTTGCTGCTTGGCCTTTTGGCCAGGCACCGCAGCCTCGGTGCCCGCGCACAAAATATACGTAGCAATAAAAAATTCGTAACAAATTTGCTACGAGGACGTATGAAAAAGGCACTCAATTCTAAGAACGACTTATAAAATAAACAACTCCTTGTGTCGTCATTAGGCCTCCTATGACGACAATGTTCAGCACCAAAACCGAGAATGCTAATTAAAATGACCTTGAATGTCACATGGGCAAAGTATTCAAAAAATGATGTTCGAATAAAAGTTTTCAAGGAAAAATAACGTTCGAATAAAAAATAAATAAATCCGAGTCTAGACTAGGCTTTGCCAAAGTACAATCTAAATCCTAAGTCTTAGTTGTCTTATACATAGAATCGGTCCTAATGCTTGGTGTCGTTCTGCAAGTTAAAAGGTTAAAACATATTGAGTCCCCCTTCCTAACATTTAAAAGAAATCAATAAGCACCCATATGTAATTGTCATCCCTAGCTAAGAATCTACGGCCTCAATACTCTCTTTCACCAATAAAAAGAATATATTATGTAATTCAAGTATTTGCAAAATGGAAACAGTCACATTCTGAAAATCATTCCTCCATAGTCGCACAACCCCCAAAGTGAACCTAAGGTGTCAATACCATTGGCAAAAAAATTAATGGCCTCAAGGTTTATGATCACATTGGGTCACGATTATCATAGTCCTCTCGAGCCACTCGCTCTTTGAAATACTCCTAAGTACGGACTAAAAGATTTTCTATGAATGCAACATGACGAACCATGAAAGTACCCAAATCGGCTTGCCATAAGGCTACCATTGGGGTAAAGCAATACACACTAAGAGGGAAGCCGCACTAATGATTCTAGTCTTGCAAAAATGAAAATTCGATCTCCCCAACTAACTACCTTGCCAACATTAAGCAAAATGGCGCATGACAAATGAACACCCAAGGGTTAAAATCTAAAGTGTCAACCAACGAAAGTTATGGTCCAATTAGCCTAAGTCCGAGAGTCGCTTGGTCAAGTATTATAGGCTTACGCCACGTCATTATTTTGAGTCTAGGTCACCTCCTTGTATTCATACATGGGTTATAATCAGAAAAATTAATGAAAGTTTGAGTCTAAATCGCAACTTCCAATTAAATCCCGGAAACTGGAGTCTGAAAAGAAGCAAAAAAATTATTTTCGATGTAATTCTTTCGTTAAATTTCAATAAAGTAAAAACAACATTTTGAATCTACGCTATTTGCACATTTTAAGAAACGACTAAAAACGCTTGCAAAGTAAGACAATTAAAGGTACACCCTAGGCCTACTAAAATTAAAGGTCCACTATAGGCCTACCAAACGAGGCTCACTCAGTCTCGCCTCGTGACTCAAAGACCACAACCATCTACCTTTTAGCCCAAATAAAAAGGAGGAGAAATCCCAAGCAAAAAAGAAAAAAAAAAGAGAAAGAGGAAAGGGAGAGCGAAAGGAGCGAGCCATGAAATACTTAGCCCGTACCTCCCAAAGTGCGGAATTTACCCAAGTAAACGAAGAAAAGAATTGAGTCAACCAATCCAAATCATATCACAAAAAAAATACATAAAGTTCTACGACCTTCTACCCTTTCCAATCCTCATGCTTGACTAATACCTATACAAATTATCCTATCTCATTCAACACATCTTTCAAGCCGTCTTGAGTCACGAATAAAAAAAATTCCTTTTCTTAGGAGCACATACCGCATTTACATTCTACGCTTAACATAAAAAATAATAATAAAAAAAAGAAACTTTGCAAAGCGCCTTTAAAAGTTCGTCTAAAAAAAAAGAGCATTTAGCGCACAGAAAAAGATTCGCAAATATCTGGCACAAAAGGAAAAGAAGCAACACACCAAAAAAAATCTGCCCAGAAATCATTTTCAGCGCCCAGAGCTGGGCGTCGGAATCTTTAGCGCCCCAGCCTGGGCGCCGATTCTCTCTGCTTGCCAAACTTTTCCCAAAAGTGCTCGTCATTTTATCCGCACATACACGGAAAAATAACGAAACACTTGGGGGGGTACAACACGTATTCAGATATACATACCAAAAAAAATACATGAAAAGATTTGTGCTAATACATGTACTTAAAAAATGAAACAAATTTTTGGCCTACGGCAAAGCAGCAGATTAAAATAATAATGAACTTCACTTATCTCATCCTATTTCAAACATTACGATTCCACTCGAACGTACTTGTTTGAAATCGGCATTCTAAGAAACCATTTTCTGGCTAAGAACTACGCAAGACCTGATTCCAAATTAAATCTATTTAAGGCGGATACGTAGGCAATCCATGATTCGGTCCAACCAATTTGCAAAAATATTAAAGCCTATAGAGTAACAAGAATAAAAAATAGAGTCCCTAGTTGAAATTTAATTACTTGCAATCAAGTCGAAAGAAAAATTTAAGTCAAAGGAAGAATCCAAGTCATCAAGATGCCAAAATGAGCACACATCGAAAAATAATAAGGGCACGTACCCTTGCCAGAAGGAGCACTCACACTCCTAGGCACTTAGCCAAGACTCAAAAGATCGCTTTGCCTCAATTGAATGGGGGCTAGCGCAAGCGTCCATGACCTCTAAAGTACTCGACTTGACCCTCCCTAAAGCGAACTAACTCACTTAAAGACCTTCTTTCACCACTAGACACAGTCATAATCGCCAACAAGTAGTAAAGGCAGTAAGCTTGCAATAAAGAGGATTGTTCTACGGCATCGCCCCATCGTTCCTTCGAACTCAGGGTATCCGTTCATGGTAATTCAAATGCTTGCGAATCCCCTTTGAAAAAATCAGACATTGTCAATAGGACTTGGCACTTAACCAAGGCTCACCCTACTCAGACATATGACACGGGCATCTAAAATCGAAATCTGAAAGCATCATTAATGAGAAGACATAATAGCAACTAGGAGCTAAAAATTGAAATGAAAGAGCTAGGGAAATAACTAAGTATACCTTGACCTTTTGTGCAGACATACACCGAGTAAATCTAAGTCAATTTGAAAACGTTTTATACTCCCGCAATTCTGGAAAAGAGGACCCTAAAAACCTAAAGCACGTGCCACACGGGCACAAGTAATATCTTGATGCCTGCACCTTGGCTTCCAGCAAATCCTTAGACAGCATTCCAAAAATCGTAACAGTATTTTGATTCACTCATGTTATCCTGTACGAACCCTTCTATAAGTCAACTTACCTAGGACACCTCGGATTGTATACAGTAGGACTCGGATTTCAAATAATTTTCAAAGACTTCTTCGAACATAATAAAGTGTCGTTGGTTTAAGCTAAGTATGTGTTTATCTCGATGTTGCAAGTGAGTCAAAAAATTTCTAAATATAATTCTGGGTAAAGAAAGGCACCTAGCTTTTGGTCAAGGCACAATTCAACATGTGACTACCTTGACCATGGCAATGTCGCACAATACGACATTTACAAGAGAAGTAGCAAATCACTACTCGAACGTACCTCGCACTAAACGAGTCTGGTTCAAACTATTCATGATCCATGTCACCATGAATGCATAAAAACGTATGCCAAGCATTATAGCACCAAGCCAATCCCGTAGCTACAATTGGGGGCTTGAGAAAAAACACTCCAAAAATGCTCGAAATGACAATTTTATCGCAAATTCTCGACGCTAATGCTATACACACGTCATAGGGGCACAATCCTAAGGTTTGATCATGTAAAACGAACCTTAGAATGGCTACAACTCCTCCCAAATTCTAAGCGCTACTTAGAATATATAAAGTCACCCCACTAGCAAGGGTAACTGAAAATCGCGAGTCACCAAAACTCCGATCAAACTACTGCACATAACGCTCGCCCTACAAGCGCCCGTTACACAGTCTACGTCGTTCCAAAGCAAAAGCGAAAGAAAAATCAAGGATAAAAGAAAAAAAAGAAGAAAAAAAACATCTATAAATCCTCGCATCGAACGAAGCAATAAGTCGTGCACACCCACGCAGAAGGTGCTACACTTGTTCGAGCACCTGAACGAGGCGTGATGAAGTACTCCAATGCAAAAGATAATAATGATATCCCAACACCTGGAGGAATGTTCTAAGACACGCTGTTAGGCCACACAAGCCTACATCGCACCATAAGTTCAACCATCTCTCGGTACAAGTCTAAAAAAAAAAGAGTAAGGCATATTGCACTAATGCGGGCATGACCAAGAGCATGTGTAAAAGAGGCAAAGACTACTTATCGCCCAAATTCAAAATGCAAGCCACACGACTTCTACATTAAGGATTAAAGGTAGCAAAACATTACCTACCACGGAAGGGATAGCTTGCACCTACACGAGCGGAACCCCAAGGCATCTTTCTCGAAAGAACCTACAAAAATCGTACGCCAAAAGGAAGCATCCCAACATGCATACTTGGGGGCTCCAAGCTACGAAACGACCATAGCAAAATGAAAAAAAAAAGTCTCAAAGCAAATGTTTGAACGATCAAAAGGGCACGATGCTTGAGCCCACTTCATGAATGGGCCAGAACCCTATCAAGCTTCTAAGAAAACTATTCAACATCAGTCATTGCTCAAAAAAATGATTCAAGCGAACTGATTAATGGACCGCACGCAACGGGCATTCTATGAACGCTTGTTCGCACATACATTCTAAGTATCGAACATTCACGAACACGTTCAAAAGAAAAAAATATAAGAGCGATCAAAGTCTTACGCCTCAAAGAATGTTCCTCGGGCCATATGGACTCACTCGACTATTGCAATAACTGTACGCCTTAAGAGCAACTGTTCCATTAAATAATCGCCCCAAAGCGACAAACACCGTAGTCCACCAATTGCTACGGCTTCTCGAGAAATCATCACGAGAAAGTCCTGCCTGGGACGCACTTTCAACGCCCAGGACCAGGCGCCAGATATTCCAACGCCCAGCCCTGGGCGCTGAAAATCAGCTCAACTCATTGTGATCTCTAAAATTCTACGTCCCAAAAATAAAGAAAAACAAAAGAAGAGAATACGTAGAATTTCCAAGTAAAAAAGATGCCAACTGTGTCATCAAAAGACCAGCCCAAACAACATTTTCAACGCCCAACCTAGGGCGTGAATTATTTCAACGCCCAGGCCTGGGCGCCGAAAATGAACTCAGGCCCAAAAGAAGCCCGGATTTCTATAGGGTCCTGCCGTATCCATTCGACCCAAAAATTGCCGATTTCTTTACTGAAAGTCGCACTCCACGACTTCATCAAAGTAGCATACCACTACAAAGATCGGTCGCACTTACGAGCACGATCCCCAAACACGATCAAGGACATTACAAAATGCGTATCCCCAAGGAACCTCTTTGACAAGAAATGACCGTCAAGCACGAATGCTTGGGGGCTCGAATCAGGCAGGATCGCAGCACGAACCCCGCGAGTCCCAAATCAAAAAGAGGAATTCAGGTTCGCTCACCTCCAGCGGGCGGGGCATCCACCCTTAACGGACAGGGCTCGCCCATCTTCAGCGGGCGGGGTCTGCGTCACTAACCGCGCAGGTCCTCAGTTTTCGAAAATGAAATCTTCAAAAACACAAACAGGCTCGCCATCTTCAGCCGGCGGGGTCTACGTCACAAACCGCGTAGGTCCTTATTTTTAAAACATCAAAACAGATTCGTCCACTTCTATCGGACGGGGCGTCCACCCTCAGAGGACAGGCTCGCCCACCTTCAGCGGGCGGGGTCTGCGTCACTAACCGCGCAGATCCTTAGTCGCTGCAGCGATAACTTTTCCTGGTTTATCTTTTTCAAAAAATCAAAAGATGGTTTATCTTTTTCCAAAAATCAAAAAATGGTTTCCCTTTTCCAAAAATTAAATAATGGTTTCCCTTTTCCAAAAATCAAAAGATGGTTTCCCTTTTACAAAAATCAAAGGATTGGTTTTCCGCTTTTCCAAAAAAGAGCGATGTGCTGGATTTTCCTTCGTTTTACATCCTATAAAAATAAGGGGGTTTTCTCTTTTAGCTAACCCTGAAAATGAGAATCTTTAAAAACATTTTTACCTCGTGATCGGGCTTGGCCAGGCCTGGTTACACTTTATAGCTTTGATTTCAAAAACGTCTGTAGATACTTCCAAAGACAAAGTGAGGGAGTTTCTATACATCTGTAGGTACTTCCAATGACAAAGTGAGGGAGTTTATGTACTTAACAAATTCCAATGACACGTGAGGAATGTGTTAACACTTCAAGTGATGACCCTTAAGTCAAATGTTATCACTCGGGGGCACGTGAGACCCTCGCAAAACAGGTCACATACACCATGGCTTGTATGACGCACTCCGTCTGATACTTTGACCATCGTCTTACTCCAAGACTCAATCAAAGTGGGGGCTAACTGTAGACACCTACTTTTGTCCCCATTCCCGAAAGGGAAGGTTCGATGATGAGAACATAAATCTCCACTTGGAAACGCATCTCCTGTAAAATAACGAATCTCAATCACCCTTTTCATTTCAGCCAAACCTGTTATTTATAGAAACCTGCTAAAATAGTAACTGTCATAACGGGTAGTTGTTAAAAGTGGCAAGACATAAAAGATAGAAATCTGTTAGAATTAGGTGTTTCACTCCAACATAAGTCCTAAAAGAGATAGAATTGGCAAAAGGAATTATATTCCTGCTATAATTCGGAAATAAGAGTTACGTATTAATTAAATTCCTAACGAACCTAGAGTTCGTAACGGGCCCAGACGCATTCCGTCATAAGTTAATACGCACTAAGAAACTCGGATAAGTCTCAAAAGCTCCGTGATTAAGAGTCCAAATCTGACAAAAGGCACAGCTCAGATCCTATTTTCAACGCCTGGATCTGGGCGCTGAAAATACCTGGGGTCGTGTCGTCTCCGAATTATTTTTGGATTCGTATTCTAAAGATCTATCTTTCCACAAACTCTTTCCCTATAAATACAGCCTCAAAACCGACATGAACACAACACACAATTCATAATCTGAGTATTGACTCCAACCCTAAGCCTAAGCCTCACGCTGCGAAATTGATCCCGCCTTCTGTCGCAATCGACCCAAAAGTCGAACAGAACGTATCATGTCCCTTGTAGCTGATGAATTAAGCCTAAATACTGGAACACTGCTCAGAAACCCTAGATTCGTTAAATAAAAGGAGAAATAGCAAAGCCAAGTGGTTAGTTTTCTGAGAACCGTGACGCACCTCTCAAGGGTGCGTTATAATGTGTCCCTCATATGATTTAATCGCTTTCATCACCCTTTTATAAAATTGTCAAACTATTAACTTGATTGATCTATCACGCCTAATAAGATAATACCCTGGACAATTGAATTATCATGCTAGGTACCTTAAATCAATCTAAATAAGATAATCACGATCGATTTAGTATTATGTGTTGCATATTGCTAAAATCAATTCAGAATAGTTTAATAGTTTAACGCATGTCCCTTCAATTATTTATGCTGAGCTAGTAAGGATAACCTGCCTCTGGAGTTATCGATGAGCACTCCTCTCGGTAGTTACAGTCCCCCGAACTCTCAATCTCTGCCCTGCGGGTGTACGTTGAGCGATCCCCACACCAGGGATCACAAGGGAACATATGGCCGTCGTGGTCGAACATAATTGCACTCCCTTTATGTCACGATAACCGGGTTTTGTCAGTTTTTCTCATTGTCGTTAAAAACTGAATGGCGACTCCTATATTACTAGTCGATTGGGTGTAAACTCACAGGAAATCTAACTACACTTGATCTGACGACGTCACGCCCACGAGAGACGTGGTCACGCATTAGCCTCGTGCTTTTTCGACCCCCTCACAGGTTCTTCATCTATAGTTTGTCGCGGAACTTCCGTTCCTGAAGTGCGTGCTTCAAAGCAAGATTGCCACATCGGGCTGCAGATTTGGAATGATGGTTGATTCTTTCATGAACCTGGCCATGAAATCTCGGAGGCTCTCGCCACTCTCTTGTTGGATGGAAGTCAGTTCAGCGGTGGTTCGCTCGGGGATATTGTTGCTCACGAACTGCACGCATAATTTATCCTTCACATCCTTCCACCTGTCAATCTATCCCTTCGGCAGCGATCTGAACCATTCTCCTGCCACCCCGGTTAGCGTAGTTGGAAAGTACTTGCACCAACAAGTTTCGGAGTAGAGGCTCAGGACAGTAGTACAAGAGTGACCTTATGTAACTCAAAATGGTAACACTTTTAAAATTGCAAAATTATTCAATGTATACGTAACACTTTAGTAACACTTTCATATTAGGTAACACTTGTTTGTAACACTTTCATATTAGGTAACACTTGTTTGTAACACTTGATATTAGGTAACACTAATTGGCCGGTAACACTTTGATACAAGGTAACACTTGTTTGTAACACTTTAAATTCGAGTTTTAACTTAAGCGCTAATCTCCAAATTTACCAATTCATTAAAAAGGTCAAATTGCCGCCAAAGGAAAAAAAACAAAAGGTCTTGCGCGCACAACGTGTACAATAAATTTATTGTACACCAAGATAACTTTTATGCAGTTTTTCGTAACTTTAACCTATTTTTCTGTAACTTTTATATTATAAATTTAAAAAGTTGATAGATAAACATTTTAAAGGGTTAAATGATTAATTTATACATTATTAGTGATTTTGAAGAAATAATTTTTTATTCAAATGAAAAAGTTTATCATTAAAAAATAGATAACTTTTACATATATAAATGTAACTTTAAAGCATTTTAAGTCAACTTTTACTTCGGTGTACAATATTTATTGTACACCCATTGTAAATAAGAATTTGTGAAAAAAAAAAAGAGTAAAATTTGGGTAAAAAACAAAGTCAAACCGCCAGCAATAAGTAAAAGAAAAGGAAAAAGTTTGTTTTTCCTCTTTTGCACTTTCACTTGTTCGTGTTTCTGTTTTCGTTTCCTCTCCCATCTTAATCCGCCCTCTTTTCTCCTCTTTTCTCCCATGGCGTTGATAGTCTTGATACCACAAAACATTCTCTTTTTCATTTTTTGGTTTCATTTCATTTTTATTTTCACCAATCGATTTTCGTAAATACTCTAATTTTCTGATTCTTTGAGCGAGCTTGAGGGAAAAAAATTAGGGTTTTAAAGTGAGATGGATCAAGGCTCGCAGTCATTTGAGCGTGTTGGGGCTGATTTAACTTCGGCACCATTAAGGAAGGTTCGTATTTCATTCAAGATTTGGTTTGTTTTTCTTTTCCAATCGTTTAATTTAGGAAGTAGATCAGTGATGGAAATTTCTAGGTTTTTAATCTTCGTTTTCTCACAGCTTCAATTTCTAATCGAAGATTATTTGGGTTTCTATAAATTTCATTACCTTCTTCAAGCTGTTTATCTTCTCAATTTTCAATTTGTGAACGGTCGAGGCTTGAGAGAGAAAAAGAATAAGACGAGTATTGGCGGAGAAGTTTTGAGAGTTAGAGATCGCGGGATCAAATGAATTTAGAGTTTGATTTTTATTATTTGTGTCATTTTAATGCTAATTAGAAATTTGATAGTTGAAAATACTAGCTTAAGTGAAAATTTTGAATTGGATTAACATTGTTTGAATGTTGAACTCCGGACATATATGTGGTATCTCTGTTATCTGCGGTTGGATTTAGTTTCGAGATACTACAGTCGCGTTTTGTGAATATCTTTGGTTCATTTATTTGCAGCTGCGTCAAAATCAATAAAGATGGAAACTGATACCAGAAGTGTTTTTTTTTTGCTGTTTTACTGTAACACCATCGATTTTCTGATTTCAGAAGTTGTAATTTCAAGTTTGCAATTTTTTTTCTAATAATAGCTGAATCTGCTTTAGTTGGTTGAATATCTTGATAATACTGCTGGTTTGATTGAGTTTAGTGTTGTGTTTATTTGTTGATTCGCCAATTGTTGTGATCAACTTGTAGGAAAAAGTAATTGATAAGACAATTTATTCCTAGTTGGGAAATATTCTTAAACAATTATTTTGTAAGATTATCTTTAAATTCAGTTAGAAGAACATATTTCAGCGTCCTTGTTGATTAAGAGTTTTCTTCTTTTCGTTGGTTTGGGCTTTCTCACACAACTTGGATTTACCTTCATTAGATTTCCCTTAATTTTGTTTCGTTTGTTCTGTACTTTTGGTACCTAACATACCCTCAGTTCCTAATAAGTATTGCTAATGTTGATGTCATGGGTTTTATGTTGTGTCTTTTACTTTGATATACCTACCAGTCTCCCTCAAACTTTTTCTATTTGTTGTTGTTTTCCCATTGATCATGAACTTTTATATTATATTGAAATTAAAGATAATTTGAGGACAGAGGGAACAAAAGATTTGTGATGACTAATCAGATTAGATATACGGAGTGTATAATAAACCAGGTTATGTCTTTCATAAACTCTGTCTTGCAATCCCTGATCTTAGACCTTTTGAATTTCATGTAGGCTTGTATCTTCTAAGTGTTCTAACAAAAACATGGTTATATTTCTTGACATTTTATAGTCCCGTCTGGGGACGCCAACTCTGTGTCTCTTCCACAATAAGTTTACCAGTTCTATACGAAGTAGTTGTGGAAATTTCACCAATCTGGAGCATCTGTAATTCCTGGATCTTTGTTTGTACTAATAACTGCTTTTCTTGTAGCGATGATCTGACACCTCACTGTTGGACTTATCGTTGCAGGGATATTTCAGAAAATGGTTTTAAGTGGCATTCCCATTTCATCTCTTTACAGCTCGAACATTCAAGTAATTACTTCAATAGAACTTAGACCGTTCGCCTTTCTTTTATTTGTTATTAACTAGATATAAGTTTTGACTTAAGTGAAAAGAACAAGATCGATATGCATAGTTCAATTTGTTGCCCTTTTCATCAATCTGACATAAAGAGAAAGATAAGTATAAGCATCTTATTGCATCAATTATGATCATCACTATGATAGGAAATTCTCTTGCTGTCAAGTTATCTAGTTATTTTGGGAATTTGTTGCGCTTTAAGGCATATTGCATGAATTACGTACATAAAAAAAATCACGCTATATATGTTTCTTATTCTTGGTTTAGATCTATGCTAAATGATTTTATATTTATATTAGCTTTCACTGGAACAAACCCGAATGTAAGAAACCTAATTCTGGTTCTTTTCTAGGAGGTATAATCTTGTGAAGAAGAATTCTTTTCCCCCTTTTGCATTTTTAATTAGTGTTCTGTTGGTTCAGGTGTTCACGTTTTAGGTTTTTCAGGTGTTCTCCAACAAGAAATAAGTTTGTTTGTTCTTCATATATGAAGGCCTGCAAGAGTTTAATGTTCACATGTTCAAATTGTTTAAGTTTCACCGAGCTTTAGATGAGCCTTGGTTCAATGATGTTCGAGTTCAATTTGAAATCGCATGTAATCTAGTTGACTTATATAATCAATTGGTATAATAATATACTTGAGAGGCTTATACTTTAGAGGCTTATTTTAGGTTATTTTGGGAAACTTCTCATACTCTTCTTGTTCAGACCCGAAGGCCCAAACCAACCCCTAGAATTCATCGACCTAGAGTTGGAAGTTGGGAGATGTCGTCGCTGCTTCAGAATGCTGCTCTATCGTTCAATACACCACCAAAGTGAAATACAAACAGTGGCGGTGCCAGAAAAATCGTACTACGGGTTCGAAATTTAAACTCAAGTCATCTTTTTATACAAAATATTGAACAATACTTTTGATACCGTATATAAGATACATTGAAATTTTAGCAACACAATTTATAGTCAAAAATCCAATTAGAACCCAAAAAAATGGGAACAAAATATGCTATAGTTGCATTTAGCAAATTTTCATATTTTAAAAGTAACTTTATTTAGGAATTAGTATAAAAAATATATACTGTTTTAGAAAACCAAAAAAAAAGAGCTGGAAAAGCCGAAAAAAGGAGGTATTAGTATAAAAATTATTCACTGTTTTAGAAAACCAAATAAAAAAAAGCAGGAAAAGCCGAAAAAAGAGAGGAAAGACCGAAAGAGATTCGATCTCCTGTCCTTTAATTTGGTGAGTAGAGCAAATACCACTGCATCGCCTCAATTGTTTATGTAATATATCGCGATTACTAATACTTGACCTTATTTTGTTTTGTAAACCTGCTAGACTTTTGATTAGCTAGTAAGTAGTAAGGTTCAGTTGAACCCACTGAACAAGGAACTAGCACCGCCCCTGAATACAAATGAGATCCTCTCTTGTGCAGTCACAACCATTGAAGCTTCCCACCATGGATTTTACTGTTTTAGAATCCGATCATTTACCCTTCAAATTCCCGCTTAAATGGAAGGATCCCAAGTGGAAATTAAGAGATTTGGTTCCGGTAAGTCTTAAATTTAAAACTTAATTAATTTTGATATTTCTGGATTAATTTGGAATTATGAACTAGCTATAGAATTTGTAGAGTTATTGGTGACTTGGTGTGTTGAATTGTAATTGAGAAGTTGTTAGGGTTTAAATTGCGTGTTTGGTCATCTTTGTAATTGATGAAAAGGTAGTTTGTTGGTTTGGACAACGGATTGGTGGCATAGTTGATAAGTAAGATAATGATAAACTTGATGGGAATATTGATGATGATTAACATCGATTTGTTTGAAACTGCATTGAGTAGTGTAATTTTGTATTTAGAAACACTGAATTAGAGCTGCATGAAAAAATACGTATGGAATTGATATGAGGGATGTAAATGTTGCAAATTAGAGAAGTTTAGAGTTTGAATTTATTTTTCTTAGGAAAAATAAACTGGGCAGTCAGTGTGAAATGAAGGTACTCAAGGAAAATTGAATGGGGCAGACATAGTACATTTTATATTGTTTATTGTATTTAGTGTTCTTATATTGGTTCTTTCCTTCTAATTCTTTTGATTATTGAAATTTCTTATTGTGTTTTGTGATGTGAAAATTCATAGTTCATCCACAGAGCTGATAGCTTTGAGCTTCATTCTAATTGTTTGTCTACCTAATATAATAAAATGCAGAGTACTCTAACTGTTATTTTGTTTTTGTTTTTCCGGATAATCCTTCTTGTTCAATTTTCAAGAAGTCCATCATCATATGACTAGAATTCATCCAAATATCCAATTTAGAACCCTTCTTGTTCAATTTTTCCAGAGAATCCTTCTTGTTGCAAATTTGGGTGCAGGAGATGCTGAAATTAGAATTTATGATGTGAAAGTTGTTGCAAATTTGGCGTAGAAGGTAAAGAGCTCTAGTTGTTACTTGAATTAGCTATAGAGTATATCAATTTTTCCACCTCTATTGTTAGAAAACATCGTGATTTGACTCTCCATGATCTTGCAGAAACAAGTAGCAGGTGGGCTTACCTTCTTGCTGAATCTTCTTAGAAGTAATAAGGTTGAGACCATACATCATATCGAGTTACTGTAGTTGTATTGCGAATTTAGCAATGAATGGTGAGTTTAGCTAACTCTCTTTCAGGCATTCTTCCACTATCTTTTCCATTTTATGCTATTAAGTTGCTCTTTTCTTATCACTTCATAAACCAACCAAGAGCTGATTATCGCCTAAGGAGGTGTCGGTTTACTATCAGTAACTGCTACTAATGCAGAGAATCCTCAAACCCTTCGTGTTAGAATCCAACCTTCCTTTACTTGTATTTCTCCTTTCTATTGCTTTCTAGGATCTTTCTAATAGTTTTCTAGGCTTTAGGAAGAATTATTATGTTACTGTAATTCCAGTGTTCACTGGGACAATTTAGCTAATTCAAAATAAACCTCTATGAGGGGTATGAACCAATACCTCTCATCAGAAGTTGTCTTTGCTTAATTCATGTGTTGTTGCTAGCCTTTATAGATATTGTTCTGTCGCATGCTTTTAAGCTTTCCAAGACCCATCAAAATCCCTTGCAAAACAGATACACTCTCGTCGTCGGTCCCGCTTGTGCCTGTTGTGCGCACACAAGCGCCCCGATCGACCCTCGACCCTCGCTCTTGTCGCCAATAGGCAAGAGTGCCCATTCTAAAAGCAGACATCCGCTCGTGCCCCAAGCCTTGAGATTCACTTTCCGCACAAGGCTTGCGCCCTTGCCGCCCCATAGGCAAGAGCACGCCGCACGGATCCGGTGTCAAAACACTCGGACCGTGACAGTCGCATGATTGTTGGAGCAGTCGCTAATCTTTGTGGCAATGGTAAACCATGAATTTCATAAACGTTTGTGTTCTACAGTGTCTTAATTGAGATTTATTGTTTTTTATTCTTGTACTAAAGGACATTGGGGTCTTAGATGTTGGATCTCAAGCAGGTCCAATTGTAGTTTCAACTTGTCTGGGTCTGCTAGTTTCTATTTGCAGGCTGGGTTTTTGTGTGTATTTTGATTGTTGGTGTAAGCTGTAGTTGCAGAGTTCAAAGGAGCTTCATGGGTGTTCCAGTAAGATGGAGGAGGTCCAAACACATACAGTGTGATGTTGGGTTGAGGATCGGAGCATGCCGTTTCTGTTTTATGTTTTTTAAGTTCTGAGATTGGCGGTTTGGTGGTGTTTACTTTTGAGCAATTTATTTTACTCGGTTTCTATTTTGATAGGATTAGTGTAGGTTTATGTGCTGCTGTTGGTGAGGTGTTGTTGCTTGGAGCTGCTATGTGCTTGGAGTTGTTGTCTGATGTTTCTGTTGGCTTTTGCTTGGAAGTACTACTGCAGACTGGTTATTTTGGAAGTGCTGCCTTTTTTTAAATTTGGTGGTCTAGAGACCAAGTTGACCTCGTTTAACTTTCATTTTGTTTTTATTATTAGATTTCCTAGCCGGACAAAAAAATTGGTGTTTGCGGATGTTTTTGTAAGCAACTATGAATTTATATCAATTTAAATAATTGTCTGTTGTATATGTTAATTTCACATTTGTGGTTGTACTCCGTAATGTTAATATTATTTTATATTTAGAAAATTAAAAAAATGTTTTAAAAAAAATTTTTACCTATTAATTAACAAGGTGTTACATTAGTTTGCAAAAAAGTGATACGTAATGTCGTATAAACTGTTATTATATGTCAAAAGATGATTGAAACATGCTACCTAATAATCAACAAAGTGTTACATTAGTTCGCAAAAGTGATACATAATGTCGGATAAAGTGTTACTATATGATTGGAAAATGTTACTAAAGATAAGTAAGTGTTACCTAAAAAATAACAAGTAACACTTCAAAAATGATATTAATGATATTAAAAGTGTTACATAAGAGGGTTTATAGTAACACTTTTAAAAGTGTTACTGTACATTACTCAAAGTGTTATATAAGACTTTAGGGAACACGAGCGGATGTATCACCCACTAAACTGTTACCTATTTTCTATGATAACACTTATTCCACTTTATGTAACACTTTTTAGGTGTTACATAAACTCAGTTATGTACTAGTGCGGAACATCTGCTGCTCATAGGAGATGACATGGTCCCTCGGATATGTGACTCCGTTGTATGTTAGGTGTACTGGCAGCCTAACCTTTGGGATTTCTTCCATGATCAGCTCTTCTATGAACGGGGAGGATGTTGGGGTCATGATCCTCTTCCCCAGCCTCGCTCTTATGCGTCCACTCGCCGAGGTTCCTGCATTGGAACGCTCGGGGGTGCGTTGGGGACTAGGGGTTCGATCATGTCTTATCCTCCTCCTCGCCGATCGGTTGCTGACCTCAGGCCGATCACTCGATCTGCTTGACTCACCCAACCTCACGTCAACCGACGGTCTCAACCTGCTGAGTACCGAGCTTCGGATCCGAGTATGCTGGCTGGTCGATTTGCTTCGGAGAGCTTGTGGAGTGGGCGATGGTTCCACGAACCATTCTGGCCGCTCCTGGGCCCTTTCATGCGTGTTCCACGTGTTTTCCACCCACCTTGACGTTAGATGAGTTCCTGTCATAGGAGGGAGGGTTCGGTCAGATCGCGCGACCTCTTCACTAGGGGGTGGCATGTTCAGTCGTCGCCTAGTTATTCTTGCTTCACGGTGGTCATTCGCCAAGCCTTGCTCCTTCTCGTTGAAGAGGAATTTTTGCATGATGGTTATGTCCGCGGTGAGTTCTTCCCGGGTAGGGATTGGTGGTCTAAAAGTGTAATACCTCGTATTTTTATAATATTTATAAGTATATTTTATTATATTTATAAAGCATTTTGCGATTTATTAGCATTTAAATAATATTTAAATGTATTTTATTTAATGTTTTTTAATTAATTAGAATATTTATTATTTTAATTAATTACGAAACGAATTTAATTCTTGAGTCGAGAAATTAAATGAGTTGCAAATGATTTTTAAAGCTTCGGGTTTTAAATAAAAAGTCCAATTCGTTTTATTAATCGAGCCCAATCCAAAGAGCTTAATTTAAATCCTAAGCTAGCCCAATTCATTTAATTCCTAAGCTAAACTCAAATATCCTAAGCCTAGCCCATCAAGGGATTAGGGAGCCTATAAATAGGACTCCCCCATCATTAAATGAGCCCCTAAAATTCATAAACCCTATTTTTGCTTTGCTTGCCCAACACTCCTCTTTCCTCTCCTCTTTGCTCGGCTCGTCCGCACGCTGCACGGCCCTCGTGCCCTCGTGCTCGTGCCCTCCTGCTGTTGCGTCGCTGCTGCTCGGCCTCACGCCCCAGCGCACAGCGCCCCTGCTCCCTCGTCCCTCTCGCGCGCCTAGCGTGTTGTCCTGCCCTGCTCCCTCGCGCCCCAGCGCGCGCGTCCCTCTCTGCTCTCTCTCTCCCCAGCGCACGCGTCCCTCTCGCTCGTGCCCTCGCGCACAGCGCTGCACCCACACTCTCGCTCTCTCCTTCGAGCCCAGCGCGCGCGCGCCCCTCTCCCTTGCTCGCGCCTGTTGCTGCTCATCGCCCCTTGCTGCGCACACACACACGGACGTGTGTGTGTATTGTTTGTGTTCGTTTTCAATTTATTTTTCTCCCAATCACATTAATTCGTGGTTGTTCCGTGCTATAGGCCGGATTGGTACAATTCTTTTCTTCCTTACCTATTCTATTTAAATTCCGTATTTAAATTATTATATAAATATTGTTTTGAGTAATTAAAATATTGGGAACCGGTTATGAATACCGTGGTTTGAGGATTTGCGTGTTGTGATTCATTAGGTTTGTTTTAATTATTAAATGAGGAATTTTCAGATTTGTTTATTAAATAAAGCATTGATTTTTATGATAATAAACTAGTTTTATTGGGATTTTCAAGTTAGGGTTTTAACCTAGACCTAATGAGTCAATTGATTAGCATAATTAGGTGATGATTTTAATTATGATAATCAATTATATTTTCAGATTGGAATAAAGGTTTAAAGTGTTGATTTTTATTGATTTTAAAGGCGGAAAAAGTATGTTTTCGTACTAGGGATTGATTTTGCAAATTGAGACGATTTTATTATTGAAAAACGATTGAATTCTAAAGTTTAAAGGAGGTTTTAAATTTTATAAAGTTGCTGGAAATTTAATGAACATGGAAATAATTTAAGTTTCATTATTTTGATGATAGGAGGTGATTTCTAGTTGAGTGCTCGTTATTGCAAAGTGGCCCCTACGCTTAGGTATTCAAGGTACGTACAAGTCTAGGGCGACCACACCTTTTTGTCAATGACATTACATGATTGTTGATGATGTGAGTTACATTATGTGGAATCATGCTTATTTTGGTGAACGAGCATGTGATTTGTGATGTTGGATTTATTGAATTAATTGTTGAACAAGCATGTTGAAATTATTATGAGTATGGATTTCATTGTCAATCATGTTGTTCAATATTTATGCATGTATGGTTTATTTCACATGCAAGGGATGTATTATTTATTTGTATGCTATCGTACGGGATGTCTAGCATACTTTGAGCCATTTATTCGTACCTCGTTGTACTATTTATTTTACCACATGTGAAGGGTTAGCTCACGTAAGCCACCGCACATGTAGGGTTCAGTTGGGAATATTATGTATGAAATGAATTAGGATTTGTCGTGCAAGGGCACAACCCTCATGTTAATGTGCATGATGTGGAGTCTCACTTTGGTGAGGAGGAACATGGTAGTAATTTCACAGGTGTCTTGCCTTGCTGATCACAAGTCCTAAAGCATTTAAAATAAGATTGTTTTGGTTGTTGTTTATTAATTGTATGTGTGCATGTTGGTGAGTCTTGAGTTCGCCTTTAATGAAATATTAATAAACGTAAAGTGCAACCGGAACAAGCTTCAAAACTCTTGGAACGTATATACCTTGAGTATGAACATTGGGGGGAGTCTTGCCGGAAAGCTCGTACTCCTACTAATGATACAAGACGTTGTTTCATTTATATTATGCGCAGGAATTCCGTCGGTATGGCCCGACACTAGGTATGGCCCGATTTTATTATTTATTCTTTGGTGTATGGTTGGCTCCCATCACCTTTCCTTTATGAAACTTTCTTTTGGCCCGTTCGAAGCTTATTCTAATTAATTGTGAGTCAAGAGTCGAGTCAAGAGTCGAGTCTTGTATTCACGAGTGATGGTTTATTATTATATGGCTTTTGCATGTTGATTAGTACTTAGTGAGTGATGCATGTTTTAGTTTCATTTACTCTATGCTTGTAAGTACTCAGCTTTTGCTGACTACGTGCTTTGTGTGTTTTGGTCATGACCTTTGCCTTAATGACCTTATGATGATCTATCACTTGCACTTGCATTGATGGGGAGTAGAATAAATTAGCAGGTTGGTAGATCGGAATCATGTGGCTTGGGATGATCGAGAGAGTTGCATGTTTTCGTATTTTGAACCATTTAACTTTACTTTAATTATGTTTGAAACGTTTGAATTATTTATACTTTGGGTTTTGGGACATTATGGTTCCAAATTGTAGGAGGCCTCAACATTTCATTTATTAGGTTTTTAAATGTTAGTTGACATTAAATTCCGCTGCGTAATTCTGGTAATAGCCTTAACCGTTATCACGGTGGCGGTAATGCTTTAGTAATTCCTTTATTTTAAGTTGGAAAATGGTTTTATAAAAGCAAGAAATTATTAGGGTGTTACAAAGTGGTATCAGAGCTCGTTTGAGAGCTGCTTTGCATTAATTAATAGTGCAAAGTGGTAAATCCTTAAACTACGATTGCGGAACTTTAGGATTTTCGAAAATTATTTTCCTAAAGTCAAAACGTATTATTTTGAGTACTCAATATTTTAAAGGTCAAATATCAATTATTTTGGGTCGTTTGAAATTAGTGGAAAAGTCGGATTATTATTTAATATTAATTAAAGTTTTCGATTTTTTTTATTTTTCCGAACTTTTTTTTGAATTAATTTAAAATTTATTTTATTAATTTCGGAAATTATTTTATTTAATTATCCGAATTATTTTAATCATTTAATTATTTATTTATTTTATTCGAATATTATTTCGAAGTTATGTTTAAAAATTTTCGGATTTCTTTTTTTATTTATCCGAAATTTATTTATTTACTTATTTAATTAATCAATAATTCTTATTGATTTTCGATTTTAATTTAAATAATTTCAACAAAGTTAGGAGTTATTTCTTAATTAATTTCGAAAATTAATATTATTTTCAAGTGAGAAATGGGTAGATTAAGAAAGGGCATATTAGTTTAAGTATGCATTTTATGTGATTATGTGGATTATTAATTGCCATGTATATGTTCTAATCATGTTTTATCTTGCTTTATGTGATTAATTGCATCATATTTCATGTTGAGCATATATTTGTGCATTGAAATTGTATGGCTCCACGAACTATTTATTGTATCCTTTGGGGTTGGAATTTCTATGGAAACGCGTTAGTAAGACTTTTGAGTTGTGAAATTTCAGGAATTAAGGATGCTACCTTCTAAGTTCACCAGTCTAGGATACTTAGAGAAGATGGATAATGAGACTCCTCGCACGTATGTTCGGAAGATCGTGTTTGCTTGTGACTATTTGGCTTCGACCAAGAATATGCCCCACCTTAGGCACAAAGATATGATGGCTAGTATGGTTATACATTGTTTACCCCATAAGAACCCTTACATAGACCTCAAGAACAAGTTCAGTGACATGCATTTTGGTGATGGTACCCCTAATTGGTACAAATATGGGACTAGTGATGGTAGGTGGAAGTATGACTCTGAGGTTCTTGCTACTATCTTAGAGGTTGCGGAAAATTGCTATGAGGATGGGAAATACTCTGCGGGTCTAGGTATGGGCTATGGAGGAATATAAAGTGATGGTGAGGATGGCATGATCCATGATGAGCACACTAGTGAGGTTGAGGAGGATAGTGATGATGATGTGGTAGAGATTGAAAATCCTAACCCTATAGTTCCTGAACCAACTATTGAGATATCCAGTGGATCTGAAGATGAGTTTGAGGAGAATAATGTGGTTGATAGTGAGCCACAGCAAAATGATGAGGCTATGGAGGAAGACTCGGATCCGGAAGAAGACTTGGATGACCCTAATGATCAAGACTTTACTCCAGAGCAATACAAGGAAAGAAATGATCGTCGTGATGACGTTAGTCTATAGAGAAATGTAATCCTTAGCTTTATTTTTCGTTGATTAATAAAGTGGCAAAGCTACTATTTATGGCTTTAGTTATTATAGTTGAAGAATAAATGCTATGGCATTAGTGGATGTAAGACTTATTCATTGGAGTTTTAATAAAAGAATAGAATTTCCTTTCGTTATCCTTTAAGTTCAATTCTAAATTCTAAGTCTTGTGGGAATCGCAAAGGGATTAATTGTTATTTCTTCAATGAAATTTTACGTGCAAGGTGGTCAATAGCAACCATCTAAATTTACTTCCATCGAATAGTGGGGTGAGAAGGCCCAAGAATGGCGCCAACTCTTCCCCTAGGTTGCGCCTAAATGTGTTCTTGTTGTGAGTAGGTTTGTTGTCGAACTAGTGCCTTAGTAATGTCATGTCCAACCAATATTAAAGTTAGCCTTTTTATTTATTCAGGAGAAGGGATATGGCTAACCAAGAGATTTCTGAAGTGGTTAGACAACTAGCTGAGGTAGTTCGAGACCTAGCTCAAACCAGAGCCAACCCAAGGCATGATCCGGCTAGGGAAATGTTTAAGAAAATAGCTCAAAGAAAGCCTCCACTCTATAGCGGAGAGATTGAACCCAGTGTGCTTGAGAACTGGTTGAGAGAGTTTGATAAAGTCATGGTAGCTGTGAATTGCCACGAAAACCTTAGGGTGAATAGTGTTGTGTACTACCTGAGAGGTGAAGCTTATTTATGGTGGCAACGATGTGAAAATACCCTTAGAGCCACACCTAACTTTGGATGGGAAGCATTCAAAACTGCACTAAGGAATAAGTTTTACCCACCTTACCTGAAGAAGCAAAAGGCGCAGGAGTTCATTGAACTCAAAATGGGAGGTCTGTCTGTGACGGAATACTATTCTAAGTTTATAGAGCTGTCTAGGTTTGCACCTGAAGTGGTGGCAACGAAGGAGGTCAGGGCTCAAATATTTGAGAATGGTTTGACCATGGATTTACAGCTGTTGTTGTCTGGAGAGACCTTTACCTCATTAGACACCCTGTACGGAAAAGCTGCTCATCTGTATGGGTTACAGCAAAGGAAGAATGGTAGTGCTGAAAAGAGAAAGGATGGTGGAAGCTCGAATCAGGGAAATAACCATCAGAATCAGGGGAATTTTAAGAAGCACAAAGGAAATGGGAACTTCCAGTTTAGGGCTAACAATGGTGGTAATTGCAACAACCAAGGTGGTGGAAATCAGTCTGGAAGGAATGGAGTACGGACCTACGAATGTAGGCGCTGTAACATGAATCACCCTGGAAAGGATTGTGATGGAAATTTGGTGACTTGTAGATTCTGTCAGAAGTTAGGCCATAGGGAGTATGAATGCTATTCTAAGAATGGAAAGCCTAACCAAGGTAACCACCAAAGCAATAACCGGAACAATCAGAACCGGAATGGGGGAAATGGAGGTGGAACCCAAAGGAACCACCAAGGTGGTAACAATGGCAATAGCAATGGCAATCACCAGAACCATGGAAAGCCTGGAGGAAACCAACAGCAGAATGGGAACCGAAACAACAATGGGAACACCAACGGAGGTGGCTGTAACAAAGGAGTTGCCCAAGGAAAGTTGAATGTGATATCTAGGCAAGAAGCGGAGACTTCCTCTGACGTCATAGCGGGTACTTTTTCTATTAATTCCGTTTCAGTTAAAGTTCTATTTGATTCTGGTGCGACTTATTCTTTTATATCAGTAGATGCTTTGGGGAAACTAGGGTTGAAAGAGCCTGAACCAATTGAGGTACCTATAGTCATACCTACTGGTAGTATAGTGAAGTGTACCAAAATTCATAGAGATGTGCCTTTGACCATAGCCAAGACCGTGTTCTTATCTAACCTAATCGAATTTGAGTTAGGAGAGCTAGATGTAATTCTAGGGATGGATTGGTTGGCCAAGTTCAAAGCCAAAATAGATTGTGAGAAGCTGAAGGTTCACTTGAGGACTAGCCTAGACAAAGTAGTGTCATATCGTCTTTTTGGTAAGCCTAAGAACATAGGAATCATCACGGCAATAGAACTCGTGAAGCTAGTCAGTAAAGGGAACCCAGCCTTCTTATGCAATGTGAGGAACCTAGAGCATGTGATGAAGGATCAGCCTGAGGATATTGCAGTAGTCAATGAATTCCTTGATGTATTTCCAGAAGAGATCCCGGGGATGCCTCCCAATCGACCTATCGACTTTACCATAGATTTAGTGCCTGGAACCGCCCCTATTTCAAAAGCACCTTATCGAATGGCTCCAGTAGAAATGAATGAGTTAAAAGGCCAACTAGAGGATCTATTGGAGAAAGGGTATATTAGGCCAAGTGCATCGCCTTGGGGAGCACCAGTGTTGTTTGTGAAGAAAAAGGATGGAAGTATGAGGCTCTGTATAGACTACAAGGAGCTCAATAAGGTCACAATCAAGAACAAGTATCCATTACCTAGGATAGAAGACCTATTTGACCAACTAAAAGGAGCTGGAATCTTTTCAAAGATCGATTTGCGTTTGGGTTATCATCAATTGAGAATCGCTGACCATGACATACCAAAGACCGCATTCAGAACTAGATACGGACATTATGAGTTCACTGTTATGCCTTTTGGGTTAACCAATGCCCCTGCAATATTTATGGACTTAATGAACCGTGTATTCCATACCTATTTGGACAAGTTTGTAGTGGTTTTCATAGATGACATCCTAGTGTATTCAAAGAGTGAAGAAGATCACGCGGAACACTTGAGATCGGTGTTGAGTACCTTGAGAGATAACCAGTTGTATGCCAAGTTCTCAAAGTGTGAGTTTTGGTTGGAAAGAGTTGCATTTTTGGGACATTTTATGTCAAAGGAAGGAGTGGCAGTTGACCCTGCTAAGATCAAAGCTGTTAGTGAATGGCCTACACCCAAGAGTGTGACTGACATTCGTAGTTTTCTGGGATTAGCTGGCTACTATAGGAGCTTTGTGCAAGACTTCTCTAGGATAGCCAAGCCCATGACTACCTTGATGAAGAAGGAAACCAAGTTTGAATGGGTGACCAGTGTGAGGAAGCATTCCAAGCCTTAAAGACGCGATTGACAACCGCGCCAGTATTAACCTTACCAGATGAGAGTGGTGCATACGATGTGTATAATGATGCCTCTAAGAATGGTTTAGGGTGTGTATTGATGCAGAACGAGAAGGTTATTGCGTATGCGTCAAGGCAATTGAAGCCATATGAATCCAGTTACCCTATCCATGATTTAGAGCTAGCGGCTATAGTATTTGCATTGAAAATATGGCGACATTATCTGTATGGTGTGAAGTGTAGGATATTTACGGATCACAAAAGTTTAAAATACATCTTCACACAGAAGGATTTGAATATGCGCCAGCGAAGGTGGTTGGAGCTGATTAAGGACTATGATTTGGATATCCAGTACCATGAAGGAAAAGCCAATGTAGTTGCGGATGCCTTGAGTAGGAAATCAAGTCATAGTGTTAATGCGTTAGTAGTTGCTAACGAGCTGTGTAAGGACATGCAACGTTTGAACCTTGAAATAGTGAGTGGTGAAAGCCTTGAGGGAATGACGAATGCCTTAACCATCCAGCCGTCAATATTTGATGAGATTAGGGAGAATCAAGCTGGTATGTGAAGTTAGAGCGAATCAAGGAAAAGATTTCGCAAGGGAAGGAGTTAGAATTCCGAATCCATGATGATGGAAGTTTGAGGTACAAAGGCAGGTGGTGCGTGCCTCAAAAGTGTGGAGAACTGAAAGAGAGATTGATGAAAGAAGGGCATAATACGCCATATTCTGTGCACCCAGGTGGTGACAAGTTGTATAAGGACTTGAAAAAGATCTATTGGTGGCCAAGGATGAATAACGAAGTGGCTGAATTTGTGGCTAGATGTCTGACTTGTCAGAAGGTTAAAATTGAGCATAGGAGACCTCAAGGGAAGGTCCAACCTTTAGAAATTCCAAGCTGGAAATGGGACTGTATTTCTATGGACTTCGTCACTTGTTTACCTAAGTCAAAGACTGGGAATGATACGATTTGGGTTGTGGTAGATAGGTTGACTAAGTCAGCAGTGTTTATACCAATGAAGGAAACCTGGAAAATGGAACAACTTGCTAAAGCCTACATTAAGAATGTTGAGTTTTCCGAACCCAAGTTTCGGGACGAAACTTCTTTTAAGGAGGGTAGACTGTAATACCTCGTATTTTTATAATATTTATAAGTATATTTTATTATATTTATAAAGCATTTTACGATTTATTAGCATTTAAATAATATTTAAATGTATTTTATTTAATGTATTTTATTTAATTAGAATATTTATTATTTTAATTAATTACGAAACGAATTTAATTCTTGAGTCGGGAAATTAAATGAGTTGCAAATGATTTTTAATGCTTCGGGTTTTAAATAAAAAGTCCAATTCGTTTTATTAATCGAGCCCAATCCAAAGAGCTTAATTTAAATCCTAAGCTAGCCAAATTCATTTAATTCCTAAGCCCAACTCAAATATCCTAAGCCTAGCCCATCAAGGGATTAGGGAGCCTATAAATAGGACTCCCCCATCATTAAATGAGCCCCTAAAATTCATAAACCCTATTTTTGCTTTGCTTGCCCAACACTCTGTTAGGTTATGATACATATGATATTACATAAATCATGCGGAAACAACCATTAACCCAGGAATACATATTATTTACACATAATCATATAGCATAATTTAGATGCATACTCTTTGTTGCGTGCCCTCCCTAGCTGCGCCCGAACCGAACAAGAACAAGTCTTTAGGACTCCAAGTGTCGTCCCTCCGTAGATAGTCCACAGCACGTCCGGATCCGCCTTAAGATTGACCAACTAGAATCGCCCTTAAGGTACTAGAATTTTCGGCACTTTTGAGCAAGATGTGTGATTGGATTTTTCTCTCAAAAACTCACTTTGAATACTTGAAAACTCGTTATAAATTGTGAACCCAGGCCACATATTTATAGGGGTATGGAAAGGGAATTGGAATCCTATTAGGATACGAATTAATTAAACTTAGAATCCTACAAGAACTCTAATTAATTAATTTATCAAATAGAATTAGGAATTTAATCATTAACCGAACTCTGCACGTTTTAGGAATCGTGCATGAACACAAACACTTACGCACACACACACGGCAGCCACGATGGGCCGCCCATGCGCGTGCGTGCGAGCAGCAGCCCACGCAGCGAGGCCTACGCGAGCTACAAGCCCACGCAAGCACCTGCGCGCGCTGCGCGCGCTGTGCCCGCTGCCACGGCCTGCTGGGCCTGGCCCTGCGCTGGGCCTGGCGTGGCCTTGGCTGTTCGTGTGGCGCGCTTGGCTTGCTGGGCGATGGCCTGGCTTCGTGCTGGGCCCTCGTCCGGCAGGCCTCGTCCGATGCTTATTCGTACGATACGCTTCCGATTAAATTTCCGATTCCGGAATTCATTTCCGATACGAACAATATTTAACATTTCCGATTCCGGAATTAATTTCCGTTTCGAACAAATATTTAATATTTCCGTTTCCGGAATTATTTTCCGATTCCGATAATATTTCCGATTCTGACAATATTTCCGTTTCCGGCAATATTTCCGATTCTGGCAATATTTCCATTTCCGATAATATTTTCCGATACGTACCATGTTTCCGTTTCCGGCAACATCTACGACTTGGATAATATTTATATTTCCGATACGATCCATATTTCCGTTTCCGGCAATATCATCGTTTCCGGAGTATTCATTTCTTGCTTGTGACGATCTCAGCTCCCACTGAAACCAAGATCCGTCGATTCCGAATATCCATAGATAGAGTATCTAATGCCATTAGATACTTGATCCGTTTACGTACTATTTGTGTGACCCTACGGGTTCAGTCAAGAGTAAGCTGTGGATTAATATCATTAATTCCACTTGAACTGAAGCGGCCTCTAGCTAGGCATTCAGCTCACTTGATCTCACTGAATTATTAACTTGTTAATTAATACTGAACCGCATTTATTAGACTTATCATAGAATGCATACTTGGACCAAGGGCATTATTTCCTTCAGTCTCCCACTTGTCCTTAGGGACAAGTGTGCATTTCCTAATTCCTTTGTCGCTCGATGCTTGCTCTTGAACATAAGGTAAGAGCTGTCATCCTTATTATGTCCAGAGGTATTCCTCGGTTTCAGAGTTCAACTGATCAAATAAACAGATAATCATAGCCTATGATTCATCCGAGCACGGCCATGCATTTCACAGTTTCTAGCTCTCCGAGTGGCCTTGTACAACTTTTAAGCATCTCATCCCGATTTATGGGAGGACAATCCCAATCTTACGATCTTGAGATTAGACTTCGTTTGATAGGTGATTACCTGAGCGTTGCCTTTATATCCTCCTTTTACGGTGCGACGGTTGGTCAACGTCAAAGCAACCAGTTCTCAAACAAGTAATCTCAAATCACTCAGGTATTGAGGATTTAGTGTCTAATAATTTAATGAAATTTACTTATGACAGATTTTCATCTCTTACAGTAAAGTTTCATAGGTCTTGTCCGATACTAATCTTTCCAAAGTAAGTATCTATGCAAATGATTATGACATTGCCATGTCCACATAGTTCAAGAAACAGAACTACTAGTCATCTTACATTCTAATCGTCTAACGTTTTCTATGCGTCCAATTTTATAGAAAACTCCGATTAGGGACCATTTTCAACCTTTGACATTCAAGTTCACTTCATAGACATTTCTTAGTCACAGGACTGGTCCTGACAGTCTATCTTGAATATATCGTCAAATTTGAAGGGACTCATCACTTAATACTAAACCAAGATTAAATGGAATATGAAAATACATTTCATATATGATAAATGTTCAACCCCAATGTTTTTATAACCATGGGCCTCAAACCCATCTTCTAAAACAATTCATGGAATTCAAAGCTATGCTTGATTTCCAGTGCTACAACGTGAGTGTTGCTTCTCACTTGTTGCATAGGTTTAGTTATCATGCTTTGCCAATCTTAATATCCTTTTCATCGAATGTTCTTCGAGATATGATGATAAGATCTTTTCGAGTTTGTTTATTATGTGATCTAGTCTTTCTTACTTCGATGGTGGTTTTACTCATTTTTCAATGAAGAACCATCAAGTTAGCAGACGTTTTTCTTGCTTCAAGAGTGGTTCTACGCATTTTTCAATGAAGAACCATCAAGCCAGCAGATAGGTGATCTACCCAAGTTCAGTGAAGAACTTTAAACAACCCTGTTTTATTGCTTCTTAGGCAATAATTACTTTTACTTCAACTGTATAGGTTGCTAGTGATGCTTTGTTTGGATTTACCTATCCAGGCAGTTCATAGATATGTGGAAGATTCTCCAACTATATCTTAGAACATAGAAATTATTATTTTAATTTCCCACGCAACAACTCATGGTCTCCAACCCATGTTGCCATTTTCTAAACATGATGCTCTATAGCTCGTCCTTATCAATGGTTAACTCCAAAGGGTCTTGCTTGATCCTTTGCCAGTGTTTATGCGTGTAGCATCAATATTTAGCATATCTTTATTTCCTTGAATCAAGAACTATTCCTATGTACCTTTTCAAGTACCATAAGTATTCTTGATCTCAATCTAGTTGATCTTTACTTAGATCAATAGAGATTGGTATATGTTCGTCATGGCAAAAGTCATACGATACGTTTTTGGCGATCCTCATATTATATCATACATGATAAATTCTTTTGCAGGATAATTCCCAATTGAATTCTATTCATGTAACTTTAGCTTATCTAGTTTCAGTAGATACTAAATTCAGCTAAATTCTTTGACATATAATATAGGTTAAGAATCTTATTTAGATCCTTTGATGTTTAACTTAGTAAATGCTTATACATAGTTCAAAACATCCTTTACTTAGATTTATTCACATGGGTCGAATATCTCCAATGGAGACTTTCGTGTTTGATTTAGTAAATGCCATTACTTAATCCAAAACAATATCATAAGATCTTTGTAAATAGATCTTAATACCCAGTATGTACTAAGTTTCTCCATGGTCCATCATTGATGAATAATTTCAAATCTAAGTCATTAGCATTTGAATGTTATTTCACAATAGAGAGATATGTGTGTAATACACATAGGACCAATTAAGTTTTAAGTACTCCCACTAAACTTCTTATATATCTATAAGAATCATGTATATTTTATGAAACTAAAATGCTTATTAGCTTCACTTAAAATACAGTTCCAATTCCCAATTGCTTGCTTAAATCTGTACTTAGATTTTATAAGCTAGCTTTCCTTTTCAAGCATTTATTTGGATCCACAAATTCTATGACATACCATGTACATATTATATTCCAACATTTGATTGAGGAATACGTTTTGTCATCCAATTGCCATATGTACCAATATGCAATCATTGCTTGAATTATAGACTTAAGCATTACGATTTTGCATGAGGTTCCAACACAATCCATGCCATGAATTTGCTTTTAACCTTTAGCAACTAATCTAGCTTTGTGTGTGAACACAATTCCATGTTTGATGGTTTTTATCCTTAAAACAAACTTGCAACCAATAGGTGTGAAACTATTCTTGCAAATCAACAAAATTTCAATTTTGTCATCAAAACATTGAGTATGTTTTGTGGCCTTTAACCAATTAAACATATAGTCTATATATGGCCTCTAACCATTTTAGGGAATCTGGGTTTCGTCATAGCTTTCTTACAAGTCACTTCTTTTAGTTTGACTGCAAGTTGTAGGTTTCTTTACTATCTAATAGAAGAATTGCATAGTTTCAGTGACTTGAATTCTATGCCTACTTGGGTATAGAACATCAAACAATAGAATATCAATAGCCACTTGAAAGTCCTTTGAATATTCTGTTCTCCTTGAAGCACTTGTAAAGTCTTCTAAGAGATGTCTATTCTTTAAAGCCACTTCTAAAGTCCTTAAAGAATAAGTTCGGTTTTTTCTGAAGCACTTCGAAAAGCCTCCGGAATGTCCGTTTATGTTTGTTGTTCGCCTCGAAGACTTTCGAGGTCTATTTTCTCCCACTTGTCATTTTGGAAACGAATCTCCAAAAGGACATTATTTCGAGCAAACAAACATTATGTTCTCAAAAATTCGTGGTAGAAACAATACCCTTGTGTCTCATTTGAATAAATCATAATGAAACATATATCTATACTTGGGCCTTAGTTTGTTGAATAACAAACACTAAGCTCCCACTGAGTTTAGCAACTCTTTAGATATATATAATTGAAAAGATATCCTGAAATTACTTTTCAATAGCTTTGACGAATTTGGTTTAGTTTGGTGGTAGTTGAGCATTTTGTTTTAGAAATTATAGGAAAAGTCTTTATGATTCATCATTGATCGAATCAAGTATTAATTGACTTCGATTATTCCAACTACGATATGCCATATCTTATGGACCTAGATTGTGAAATTACAACACACGATCATTGATGATCATATTTGGTCTCAAGTAATCATCAACATGATCTAACCTAGATCTTTATGATTTCTTGCCAAGTGGATTTTATACTTCTGAATCTTTGAACTAGTCAAACAGATTCAAACTTATATCACTTTGAGTAAATAAACCTATATTCACTCAAATCCATGTGAAATAATAAAGTCATAAAATCTTTCTTTAGCTTTGAACTCCATTGTCTAGGCGTTCTAACAATAGTTCATATCTTTTGTTACTTTCAACAAGTAAGACTAGTTGTCTTAAA
The DNA here is from genome assembly GCF_020520425.1 of Spinacia oleracea. Classification (NCBI taxonomy): domain Eukaryota; kingdom Viridiplantae; phylum Streptophyta; class Magnoliopsida; order Caryophyllales; family Amaranthaceae; genus Spinacia; species Spinacia oleracea. The sequence continues at coordinate 85,123,150 of NC_079492.1, read as the reverse complement.
ATGATCTAGAAATCAATCAACTTTCAGAAGTCCATCAAAATAGAGCTTATGAATGTTAACTTGTTGATATGGTCTAAGCAACAATGCCAAAGATTTGTGGAACTCAAATCAAGGGGTTGATTTGAACCTAGTAAAGTTCTTTAAAGAGTTGTTTGTTTTAATCAAGCATATTGACTCAACCTGTAATTGACCATTTCATTCAAATAAACAAACAAACATTGTTTTTGTTTTTCTTGAATGTGAGTCTTTCTGTGTTTGAAAACAGAAATTTAGGTATGTTGATTATGGAACAAAATAGCCATTAAGTTCCAGCCTTTGAAAGGACTTAAAACAAACTAGATGACCCTACAACTAATGTAGCATTGCCATGCTTCATTTCCCACTTGTAGGTCATTAGTGTATCCTAGCTTCCATTGTTTGAGTTATTACCGAAGTAAGAACCTCAAGCGGTATATGATACCAAGGAAGTTTGATTGCTAGGTAACTTCTCTTTAAACATAAACTTATAGGTAGAAACGGAATCGTAAATTCCTTTCATATGTTCCTTTGTTTTCCTATTTCTTGTACCCTTTCTTATAGTCTTAAGAATTGAATTCTTTAGTGTTGACTTTTATACTTTGTTAGACATGTCCAATGTCACCAACAAGGTTCTTTACCATTTTAATTTATGTTGAATATTTTGTTTCAACTAGATGATCTTACCAGAAGCTTCTAAAGTTCTCTAAGTATCGATCTATTCGAATGTCTAGTGACTAGACTCATTCGAGAATTAAATGGACAAAGATATTAGGTTGTTAACCATTGGTAAGGCTGAGCGTTTAAACTCAATGCTTTATGATCTCAAAACTACATTGTATTTTGAATTCACAAGCACCAATTGGTTTGCCATTCGATTTTGATATTCGAAAACAACCATAAAAGTCGATATAAGAAACGTACATTTTAAATTGCTCACTTTCTCTCTTTTCCGTGAATCGTTCTTGGATTCACTACCAATCGAGTAAATTTACTGTTACCTTTCTAAAAGGATTTACTGCAGTGCAAGATATTTAATTATAAACAATAATTAAAACATACATTGAAGCATGCAAAGTCTAAACATTTATCATGAATAATAACTTGAAAATGAAAGCAATCATGCAATTTAAACAAGTCATTAGCATTTTATTCGAATTATGTGTTCCGGCAGGTGTGAATAAAATGATTCCAAGACCCTAAAACCATTGAAGAATTAAGCACAGTTTGTCGACTCAATTCTAAAACATTTTAGGTAAGCAAAAGCCTTTTGCTAATAGTCTAGAAACTACTCTTGGTTGATAGGTACGTCTAAGAACTTATTAGGTAAACCTATCGATTTTGCCACGACATAAAAGGACTCCTTACTTATATCGTTGAGTTTCACCAAAACTAACATGTACTCACAATTGTTTGTGTACCTTGCCCCTTTAGGACCAATAAGTAACATCTCGCTGAGCGAAAACTATTACTAGAGTGATGTAAAGGATATCCAAGCAAGTGTATATTTTGGCATGGCACCTTTTAACTCAATTTTTAAGTTTGGAACTTAAGGCTCTTACTATGTTGGTTAGATTTTAAGTGAACTAAAATCCTTAATCATGCAACATAATCAAGCTTTTGATCTCATGCATTTTAAGACATATTTAAAAGCAATAAATAACTTAAAACATGCATAAGATTAAATGTGATCTAGTATGGCCCGACTTCATCTTGAAGCTTTGACTTCAAAGTCCGTCTTGAAAATCTCCGTGGGAGGCACCATTTTCTTCAAATAGGATAAGCTATAACTAATTACAACTATTTGATGGTTCGCAGACCATATTTGAATTGAAAAATAACTTTGGTACTTTAGACCAATTACATTCAAATTAATGGTACGCAGACCATATTTTCTATCCTATTTGGGCCATACTAGTCACTTTATAACCTGCAAAACAGTACATATACAATATATACCATTCACCCATTCATTATCATGAATGGCCCACATAGCTGGTTAGTAAAACACATTATGCATCACTTAAACATTTGCAGCAATTAATCAAGGGCACCAATAATCTACCAATTATTCAGTCCTTATTAATTCTAATCAAGTTGTTTTAACCTTAAGGATTTGTAGACCTAATCAAGAGTTTATGACTAAAAAGCGCTCCCACTTAAACCAATAAATTCATATGCTTTACTAATTTTAAACATAAAAATGTATTTCTAGTCTAACCGGAAACATACAAATTTAATTAAAATTTAAAGCTCATATAAATTTATAATTGAATCCAAAAAGTTTAATTTAATTTCAGTTGTTATTTAAATTAATTCATGATTTTAATTTTAGTAAAATAATTAGAATAAATAAAATTTATTATAATTACAATATTCAAAATTAAAATCCAAGAAAATAATTTAAATTATTAATTTTAAAATTAATTAAAATTACGTGAACTGAAATTTTCAAATTAAACATTCAAAACGATCTAATCGTAACGCAAACACCCTACGCATTGCACGCCCATGGGCCGCACGCACACAGCCATCGCTGGCCATGTGCGCGCAGCCCATGCGCTCGTCGCATAGCTGCTGCATCACCATCGCAAGCCATCGCACGCTGTGGTGCTTGCTGCGCACGCGCCAGCGCTGGACGCACGCGAGCCATCGCTCGCTGTGCGCGCTCGCCAGCGCACGCTGCGCGTGCTCCATCGCTCGCTGTGCGCGCGAGCCATCGCTCGCTGAGCGCGCGAGCCATCGCTCGCTGTGCGCGAGCAATTGCGCGCGTTCAACGCTGGGCGCAGCGCTCGTGGCACGCGAGCTTGCGCTCGCTGCGCGCGAGGCAGTGCGCGTCGTGGCGCAGCTCGCTTGCTGCCCACACGCGACTGCCTTGGCTTGCCTTTCGCCCATGCCCATTTGTTCATAGCTCGTGGCCCACGACACAAGGCAGGGCTGCTGCCTTGTGCTCGTGCACCATGCCCTTGCTCATTGCATTCGTGCCGCACGGGCGACGAGCTCCCTTGCTCGTCGTCGCATGCCCGCACTATACAACACCCCTTAAGGGTAACACGAAGCGTCCATTGCTTTGTGCGTGCAAGTTATATGAACGAATCGCATAAAAATTTAAAATTTATATTTAAAATTAATGACAAATTAATAAATAATATTAATTTCATAATTTTAGGGCGAAAAATCGAAAATTTATTATCCAATTGATTTCCGATTATTATGGATTCAAGTCTAGGTCATAAAAATTTAAAATTTATTATAAATTTACAAGTTTTATGGTGGTTTTTAATCATAGGTTTCTAATTAAATTATAATTAATTATGAAAATCAAATTAATTCTAAATTATTCTAATTTTCAACAAATTAATCATAATTACAAATTAGATTGCATAATTAACAAGACTAGGCATTCAAAATTGTTAAACATATGCTGTAGGTCAATCAAAAATTCAAGATTTATCAACAAGAATCGCAAATATTTAATTTAACATCTTAAATTTACGAAATTTTGCATTCGAAAAACTAAAACCTTCGAAAAGTCATAGTTAGGCTTCGAATTTGAGAATTCTGGGTTCGGCAAAAAATACTATTTTTGTCAAAATTTTAGAATGCCTTTTACATGCGGAATTGACACAAAAATCACTCAATTCGGATGAGTAACGAAGAAACTGCCGAAAAACTCCGTACGTATAATTAAATAAACGCAATTTGCAATTAATTAACAATTACGAAAATTAATCACCCCTTTTAATTCTTGCAAATTTGTAATATTTAACCATGTTCATGCAATTTAGATTATGAAAATAATAAGGGGCTCGTGATACCACTGTTAGGTTATGATACATATGATATTACATAAATCATGCGGAAACAACCATTAACCCAGGAATACATATTATTTACACATAATCATATAGCATAATTTAGATGCATACTCTTTGTTGCGTGCCCTCCCTAGCTGCGCCCGAACCGAACAAGAACAAGTCTTTAGGACTCCAAGTGTCGTCCCTCCGTAGATAGTCCACAGCACGTCCGGATCCGCCTTAAGATTGACCAACTAGAATCGCCCTTAAGGTACTAGAATTTTCGGCACTTTTGAGCAAGATGTGTGATTGGATTTTTCTCTCAAAAACTCACTTTGAATACTTGAAAACTCGTTATAAATTGTGAACCCAGGCCACATATTTATAGGGGTATGGAAAGGGAATTGGAATCCTATTAGGATACGAATTAATTAAACTTAGAATCCTACAAGAACTCTAATTAATTAATTTATCAAATAGAATTAGGAATTTAATCATTAACCGAACTCTGCACGTTTTAGGAATCGTGCATGAACACAAACACTTACGCACACACACACGGCAGCCACGATGGGCCGCCCATGCGCGTGCGTGCGAGCAGCAGCCCACGCAGCGAGGCCTACGCGAGCTACAAGCCCACGCAAGCACCTGCGCGCGCTGCGCGCGCTGTGCCCGCTGCCACGGCCTGCTGGGCCTGGCCCTGCGCTGGGCCTGGCGTGGCCTTGGCTGTTCGTGTGGCGCGCTTGGCTTGCTGGGCGATGGCCTGGCTTCGTGCTGGGCCCTCGTCCGGCAGGCCTCGTCCGATGCTTATTCGTACGATACGCTTCCGATTAAATTTCCGATTCCGGAATTCATTTCCGATACGAACAATATTTAACATTTCCGATTCCGGAATTAATTTCCGTTTCGAACAAATATTTAATATTTCCGTTTCCGGAATTATTTTCCGATTCCGATAATATTTCCGATTCTGACAATATTTCCGTTTCCGGCAATATTTCCGATTCTGGCAATATTTCCATTTCCGATAATATTTTCCGATACGTACCATGTTTCCGTTTCCGGCAACATCTACGACTTGGATAATATTTATATTTCCGATACGATCCATATTTCCGTTTCCGGCAATATCATCGTTTCCGGAGTATTCATTTCTTGCTTGTGACGATCTCAGCTCCCACTGAAACCAAGATCCGTCGATTCCGAATATCCATAGATAGAGTATCTAATGCCATTAGATACTTGATCCGTTTACGTACTATTTGTGTGACCCTACGGGTTCAGTCAAGAGTAAGCTGTGGATTAATATCATTAATTCCACTTGAACTGAAGCGGCCTCTAGCTAGGCATTCAGCTCACTTGATCTCACTGAATTATTAACTTGTTAATTAATACTGAACCGCATTTATTAGACTTATCATAGAATGCATACTTGGACCAAGGGCATTATTTCCTTCACACTCCTCTTTCCTCTCCTCTTTGCTCGGCTCGTCCGCACGCTGCACGGCCCTCGTGCCCTCGTGCTCGTGCCCTCCTGCTGTTGCGTCGCTGCTGCTCGGCCTCACGCCCCAGCGCACAGCGCCCCTGCTCCCTCGTCCCTCTCGCGCGCCTAGCGTGTTGTCCTGCCCTGCTCCCTCGCGCCCCAGCGCGCGCGTCCCTCTCTGCTCTCTCGCTCCCCAGCGCGCGTCCCTCTCGCTCGTGCCCTCACGCACAGCGCTGCACCCACACTCTCGCTCTCTCCTTCGCGCCCAGCGCGCGCGCGCCCCTCTTCCTTGCTCGCGCCTTTTGCTGCTCGTCGCCCCTTGCTGCGCGCACACACACGGACGTGTGTGTGTATTGTTCGTGTTCGTTTTCAATTTATTTTTCGCCCAATCACATTAATTCGTGGTTGTTCCGTGCTATAGGCCGGATTGGTATAATTCTCTTCTTCCTTACCTATTCTATTTAAATTCCGTAATTTAGATTATTATATTAATATTGTTTTGAGTAATTAAAATGTTGGGAACCGGTTATGAATACCGTGGTTTGAGGATTTGCTTGTTGTGATTCATTAGGTTTGTTTTAATTATTAAATGAGGAATTTTCAGATTTGTTTATTAAATAAAGCATTGATTTTTATGATAATAAACTAGTTTTATTGGGATTTTCAAGTTAGGGTTTTAACCTAGACCTAATGAGTCAATTGATTAGCATAATTAGGTGATGATTTTAATTATGATAATCAATTATATTTTCAGATTTGAATAAAGGTTTAAAGTGTTGATTTTTATTGATTTTAAAGGCGGAAAAAGTATGTCTTTGTACTAGGGATTGATTTTGCAAATTGAGACGATTTTATTATTGAAAAACGATTGAATTCTAAAGTTTAAAGGAGGTTTTAAATTTTATAAAGTTGCTGGAAATTTAATGAACATGGAAATAATTTAAGTTTCATTATTTTGATGATAGGAGGTGATTTCTAGTTGAGTGCTCGTTATTGCAAAGTGGTCCCTACGCTTAGGTATTCAAGGTACGTACAAGTCTAGGGCGACACACCTTTTTGTCAATGAAATTACATGATTGTTGATGATGTGAGTTACATTATGTGGAATCATGCTTATTTTGGTGAACGAGGATGTGATTTGTGATGTTGGATTTATTGAATTAATTGTTGAACAAGCATGTTGAAATTATTATGAGTATGGATTTCATTGTCAATCATGTTGTTCAATATTTATGCATGTATGGTTTATTTCACATGCAAGGGATGTATTATTTATTTGTATGCTATCGTACGGGATGTCTAGCATACTTTGAGCCATTTATTCGTACCTCGTTGTACTATTTATTTTACCACATGTGAAAGGTTAGCTCATGTAAGCCACCGCACATGTAGGGTTCAGTTGGGAATATTATGTATGAAATGAATTAGGATTTGTCGTGCAAGGGCACAACCCTCGTGTTAATGTGCATGATGTGGAGTCTCACTTTGGTGAGGAGGAACATGGTAGTAATTTCACAGGTGTCTTGCCTTGTTGATCACAAGTCCTAAAGCATTTAAAATAAGATTGTTTTGGTTGTTGTTTATTAATTGTATGTGTGCATGTTGGTGAGTCTTGAGTTCCCCTTTAATAAAATATTAATAAACGTAAAATGCAACCGGAACAAGCTTCAAAACTCTTGGAACGTATATACCTTGAGTATGAACAATGGGGGGAGTCTTGCCGGAAAGCTCGTACTCCTACTAATGATACAAGACGTTTTTTCATTTATATTATGCGCAGGAATTCCGTTGGTATGGCCCGACACTCGGTATGGCCCGATTTTATTATATATTCTTTGGTGTATGGTTGGCTCCCATCACCTTTCCTTTATGAAACTTTCTTTTGGCTCGTTCGATGCGTATTCTAATTAGTTTTGAGTCAAGAGTCGAGTCAAGAGTCGAGTCTTGTATTCACGAGTGATGGTTTATTATTATATGGCTTTTGCATGTTGATAAGTACTTAGTGAGTGATGCATGTTTTAGTTTCATTTACTCTATGCTTGTAAGTACTCAGCTTTTGCTGACTACGTGCTTTGTGTGTTTTGGTCATGGCCTTTGCCTTAATGACCCTATGATGATCTATCACTTGCACTTGCATTGATGGGGAGTAGAATAAATTAGCAGGTTGGTAGATCGGAATCATGTGGCTTGGGATGATCGAGAGAGTTGCATGTTTTCGTATTTTGAACCATTTAACTTTACTTTAATTATGTTTGAAACGTTTGAATTATTTATACTTTGGGTTTTGGGCCATTATGGTTCCAAATTGTAGGAGGTCTCAACATTTCATTTATTAGGTTTTTAAAAGTTAGTTGACATTAAATTCCGCTGCGTAATTCTGGTAATAGCCTTAACCGTTATCACGGTGGCGGTAATGCTTTAGTAATTCCTTTATTTTAAGTTGGAAAATGGTTTTATAAAAGCAAGGAATTATTAGGGTGTTACAAAAAGTCGCCATGGTTGTAGCCCTGCTCGGCTGTGGCCTTCCTTCTAACCGCAGTTGCATCTCCGCTTCGGACCCTGAGTCCGTGTGAACGCTGACATTGTCATTAATGATGTTGTTATCCATTTTGGAGCGAAAGTGGTTGATTTATTCAAGGCTTTGAAGTGTTGTTCCCCACAGACGGCACCAAATTGTTCCGGTGTGAAACAACGGGTTTGGTATGAAGGTCCTATTCGTTGGTGTGGAAGATCTTGCTTGCTTGAATGAGTTGTGTCCGAATTTACCTGCACAATTGACAAAGTCACTAGCCTCGGGGGTGTTTCCGAGGAAAGTCCCTCCGATGCCTAAGTAAGAATGATGCACGGATTTAGAGAGAGTTCTTTAGAGAGTAGTCTTAATACGATAAATTGGACGTACCTTGAGATGTGAGCCTTGACAGCTTATTTATAGTATTTTTGTAATAAATGTCCCCACAAGTCATTTATTACTGTGACCTTTGGGCCTTATTGGTGGCTAAACAGCCTTGTAAGGATTAAATGAGCTTGATGTTGTTGTATACAGCCATTGGACTTTGAACTGCTGGCCCAATTGGTATCCAATTGAAAACCCAAACACTAAGTATTTTGCCTAAAAAACCCAATTATTACGAGATTAAAAGGTCCAAAATTTGGTTGGAGGCGTTACATCATCGACTCAACATTTGCTAATTGTTATTCTCATGAGTCATGAGTCATGACATATTTTTATTGGTCCTCAAAGTTAATCGGCATGATAAAACAACAAATTTTCAGTTTATGTATATTACCATATTTGATAAAAGCACTCCAGTTTTTGTCGTCTTTGTTTTAATTATATTCAAGTATGAAGCTCAAAACCCAAGATCAAATAAGTTATTGTACATAGTCTATGAGAAAACATTAAAAAAAGTTGATTCTCAAAATTGAGAAGCCTAAATGCCAAGATAGTGGATTTTCCTTTAACCGGGATAGTAAAACTTCGACTAACAACTTATCACCATATTATCACTTCAGAGTTCAGAGTTCAGAGTTCAGAGTTCAGAACATAAGCACGAATGAGATATCTCTTGGAGAAAAATAAAATCCGTATTCATTTTCCTACAGCTCAAAGTATGATTTGGGTGCTACTGGTTTCATTTGTAATCCTACATCCTTTATGCAATATGATAGTTCCTTTTCCTAATGCACACGGCCCTATCAGCCATGTGAACAAGATTATCTATCATGTCAAAAATAAAATGAAGGGAAACTAAATAGTAAAGAGATTGAAGCAAAGGGATAATGCTTAGCTTCTAGAGGCAAGAAGTGGACATGTTTTGACCTTTCACATGATGGATACCAATTGGATAAAGTTGTGCATCAGGAGAAAAAGTATCAAATTGTGCACTTGTTTGTTTAGTAATCTGTCAAAAGCTAAAATACATTTAATAAACATACATATATGTAATAAAACCAATAACCAAGCAATGTCTTGACCTAGTGGAAAGGTTTTCACCTTCCAACCTAAATGTTGCGGGTTCAAGTTCCACTAGGGGCGCTTTGAGGAAGAGTTCCCCTTATCATCCCCCTACTCTCAAAGCGTCTAGCCTGCTAACACGGACGGGTTGACCCGTGCAGAGTTCCGACCCGGTAAGACACTTCATTTTACCTTAAAAAAAATTATTTAAAAAAAAAAAAAAACAATACATTTCGACATGAAGAACATATTCTTATAAATAGCTGTAGTGATTTATTTAAGGTTTTTTACAGAAAGACACATAACTACATCTTTTTCATTTTCATTTTCATTTTCATTTTCATTTTCAAATAAGTAACAGCCTTTATTGCATTTACCCGGTGCACAAGATTCTGTAGGCAATGATGTTGTTCAACTGATTTTCAGCCATATTGCTAAGGGGTCACAGAAGCTTTTTCGTTTAGACACCACTTAAGATACTTTCGAAAAGTTTACCTCTTATTTGGGCAAAGGAAGGGAAAAAATACTGCTTAAGTAGCAAGAAATGTTATGTAACAAATAGTAGCAAGCTGATATCCGTTATTATAACCAGTCACTGCGAATCCCCCCTCAAGGGCATCCACGAAATGGAATTTCCTTTTAACAAAATACAATCACAATAATCCATCTTTAACCACTGCCATGAATAATTGAATATGATTCCCCTTCCACTAAGAGTTTTACCACTGCCACAATATGATGCCCCTTCCATTGAATATAAATTTTTAATTATTTAAAAAAAGTCACAAGGTAGAATCAGACTAACGAAAATGCAACGTCCATCGTCAATTATTCTGTAAAAATATGAGAGATTTTACAGATAAAGATGTACAAGAAAGGAGTTTTTTGATAATTCAATACATATCCATTACTTATTGACACACTTGTACATTAAAAGGAATACTAGGGGTGGTAAATAATGGATATAGCCTTTCAAAGCTAAACACATAGCCTCTACTTTCCCAACCTCTTCCCTTAATTACAAGTTTTCAATTGGCCACCAAGTGACCAACAAAAACCCCTTTCTGCTTTCTGCTTTCTGCTTTCTGCTTTCTGCTTTCTGAGGTGCTGAAATGTCCAATAAAATTAACACTAAATGAGTAAATGTTAAAAATTTCAGTTACATTATTTCTGTGAAGCTAAATAGTAACACATCAATAAGGCGCTGTACAGTAAATATTAAGAAGTATAAGCAAGTTCTGAGGAGCATTTTTACTTTCTTTTGAATTCAAGCTAAAAATCTATATTCTCTCGTTTATGGAACATTGAAATACTAGTTCACAACATATAAGTACAGAATAGTAGTAAATGTAAATCACAAATTTAGTCTATAGTATAGTAAGTTGTAACTCTCTTATGAACACTATTGCTATTTAAATAATTGCACTAACATTCCCTCATAAAAGGAAAATAAAAAGGTTGTAACTCAAAGCCCAAGCTTATACAATACTGAAAAAATCTAATATTACTCAGACTTAAAACTTGGTTGAATAGTTGTAACAGCTTTTTATGTACTCAATATATTCATCTCCCTTTATAGTTTAAACTTGCTTTCATTAACGGTTCAAAAACCATGTGAAATGACTACTTATGCTCATTTTCAAACAACATTTACAAGAAGATAAATTGCAAGGTCAGATTTCAGGAATTTCTAGCTGTCAAAATCAGCTACCATTACTCAATATGAGTGGGAATTTTTCTTTATTCAGCATTCCACTATCTCAATTAGAGCATCCAACTTAGGGATGAGATTCTAGTTTTTGGGCTCACAAAATTTTATGGGCTTTCCCCATCAAGGCCCGTTTCTGCCCATTGTTGCTTAGTAAGTCAAACAACTACAGAATATTAATCCAAGGCATCTTGTTCGTAGAAGGTTGTCACTCCGGAAAATAAAAAGAGGAAAAAAAGGTATCTTGTTCCACATTTATGATAGATATTTCATAACACCAAATTTTAAGTATCTTTCTTAGTTATGTTGTGTTTGTGAGGGTGGATGACCTTGAAGACATCAGACATGAATTAAATAAGTTGGAGTTTTGTACAAATTCAAACCAGTATAACTAAAAAACTACTGGAGGAACGAACAAGGTGGAAAATGGTTAGGAATAAATCAATCTGACCAGACTAGAAAACTGGAAAGTAACAAAAAAGAAATCATCATACCTTTTTAATTATTATTACAGTGTATTTGGCAATCTCCATTTTGAACCTTCTCAAACTAAAGTCATACAGGCAAATGATTTGTTGTAGTCGTGACTCGTGACCTCCACTGCAAAAACCTGTTTCCAGTATTTTAAAACTTGTTCCCTTAATTCCTTAAAATGAAAACCAAAACAAAACATAAAATAAAATAAAAAATTAATCAACAAACAGAAGAACAAACAAAAAGAAAGTAAAGGTAACATAAACAATATCTGGATCATTACCCTTTGAGTTCAATGTTAAAAACAATAAAGACAATTCAGAAAGTTATACTTTCTCAGTTTCCCTTTAAAGAAATAAAGAGAATGTTCCAATGCCAATTTGTAACCATTTTGGTCAGAATCTCAAATACTCGTACCCCCTAATAAACCTCCACATATGTTCGCTTCAATAACACATATCATCAACCACATTGGATTATCAATCATTAGTTTACAATTCAATTTCACAGGATCATATCTTCATTTCGTTCCTCTTTTGTTTTCTTTTTATTTTTGAACTTGAGGTTTTGCTGAGGCAAATATGATTTAATGTTCAGCACTTAAACCCAAATACCCAACAGTGGAAATATTTTAAATGGCATACTCTAAATGGTTATGGTTCGTTTTGCTCGCCGTGATTTTCCCAGGAACAGGGCATTTTGGTTATATAATATTTATTCCCATAATGATTTTTCCATAAAAAATGAACAAGTTCTAATGCTTTTTCCTGACTAAGTATTTATAAAGAAGAAACACCTGACACATGTTTCTTACTCCGTAGTAGTTTAATCTCCTACTAAAAGCACATCAAGCTGGTTGGTGGGGCCTCAGAAGCACTGAAATAACTTGGTTAAGAAACCAATGAAACATTATTAGTTAATCAACTATGGGAAAGTAAACATTCAAACGTAGTGCTGATACCTCAAACAATTTGCTAGTTACAGAAAAGCACTTTAAAAATAAATAGTATTAACAATAATAGAGATTAAGCACTAATGTATTATGTACCTGTATAATAAAGGAGAAACGCCCATAGTTAAGCTAACAAATAACCTATAGGAGTATAGGACAATAGCATAGCGGTCACGCATCAAAGAAAGGATGTAACAGGAGAAAACAGCCAACAAGTGAAGGTAAAATATGAGATATATCAAGTAATTTGGAAAAACAAAGAAATGTTCTAAGCAGGACAATTCCTAATCAAACAGCATTAGGTAGTCTTTAAACAGAAAAGGTTCTGGGATGACTTTTAGTGCAGTATTATCTCAAGGAAAATTAGCTTTTGATTAAGAATATTGAGAGAAAAAAAAAACAGAATGAAATGAAGGGCATCAGGAAAATAGATTAAGTATAATGTGGTCCTGATTGATCGATACATGAAACAGTTATTAAAAGTATGCAAAGTTGATTCATACATTATATAGACGTACACAATCTTATTCTCTACATATGTTAGTGGGTAAAGCATAAAGCCTCTTTATGCTAGATATGTATGCTCTCTCTTTCTTCAGACTTCAGCTGTGAGTAGTACTCCCAATTATCTTGTCAATCATGCTAGCTATATACATATTCTCTTCTGAGCTCCTACACCTGCAACAACCATATTAGAAAAATACCTCTCCTTTCTCTTTGCCGGTTTCATCACCTAACAAGGCCAGTCATGGGTTTTCAGTCTTTCTACTTATCTTGTTTCATAATATTTCTTTCACTCCTAAACTCTGTCCAATCCACAAGTAACCAGCAGTCTCAATATTTCACACTCATGAAAAACTCTCTCTCAGGTAAGGCCTTGTCTTACTGGAATTCCCAGTCATATTGTAACTACACTGGAGTCACCTGTAATATTCAAAACCAAGTCACAAAGGTGAATATTTCAGGGTGGTCACTCAAAGGCTCACTTCCATCGAATTTGTGCTCTTACCTGCCTGAGCTGCGTGTACTGGATATTAGTAACAACTCTATTCAAGGCACTTTTCCAGACGGCATCATCAACTGCTCTTTCTTGGAAGTGCTTAATATGAGTTCCCTAAATCTCAGTGGCAAACTTCCAAATTTCTCACGCATGAAATCTCTTCGTGCGTTGGACTTGTCGTACAATTTATTTGATGGTGATTTCCCTATGTCCATCATGAACCTCACCAATATTGAGGTGGTAAACTTTAACGAGAATAGCAACCTCAACCGCTGGGAACTTCCAGAGAACATTACACGATTGACAAGGATTAGGACACTGGTCTTGTCAACAACCAAGCTCCAGGGTCTAATCTTACCATCCATAGGAAACATGTCGTCTCTTGTTGATCTTGAGCTCAGTGGAAACTACCTTCGAGGTTGGATTCCACATGAGCTAGGAAGGCTGAAGAATCTCAAGTCCCTCATGCTTTACTATAATGAGCTCACAGGTACCATACCAGAAGAGTTGGGTAATCTAACGGAGCTTACAGATCTGGATATGTCAGTCAACAAATTGACAGGAAGAATACCAGATTCAATATGTCGCCTTCCTAAACTCCGAGGCTTACAGATTTACAACAACAGCCTTACGGGAGAAATTCCATCTGTCTTGGGGAACTCAAACACTTTGAGCTTCTTATCTATCTACTCCAACTTTCTGACGGGGGAAGTTCCCAAAAATCTTGGCAAGTCATCAACTATGACTCTGTTAGACTTGTCAGAGAATAAACTGACTGGCAAATTGCCACCACAAATCTGCAATGGAGGTAAACTCGTCTACTTTCTAGTACTATCTAATATGTTCACTGGAGAAATACCTGAAACTTTTGCAAAGTGCACATCACTTGTACGTTTTCGTGTTAGCAATAACCAGTTAAAGGGCTCAGTACCACAAGGACTTTTTGGTCTTCCCCATGTGGCAGTTATTGATTTGGCTTTCAATCAATTCACGGGTAAAATAAGCCCATTAATTGGATATGCCAAAAACCTGTCAGAATTCTTAGCTCAGAGCAACAAATTATCAGGGGCTCTGCCTCCTGAGATCTCTGGAGCAGTCAGTTTAGTAAAAGTTGATCTAAGCAATAATCTTCTATCTGGCCCTATACCTAGTGAAATTGGTAACCTCAAGAAGCTAAATCTTTTACTGTTAAGAAACAACAAGCTCAATTCTTCCATTCCAGATTCACTATCTGAACTAAAATCACTTAATCTCCTTGATCTGTCAAGTAACCTCTTGACAGGAAACCTCCCTCATAGTCTATCTGAGTTAATCCCCAATTCTGTCAACTTCTCAAACAATCATCTTTATGGTCCCATTCCCTTGTCTCTTATTAAAGAGGGTCTTGAAGACAGCTTCTTAGAAAATCCAGGGCTCTGTGTGACAACATATACATACTCATCAGATAGAAGCTTCCCACTTTGTCGACAGACTTGCACCAGGAAGAGACTGAACCTAATGTGGGTAGTAGTGGCCTCGGTGTTTCTTCTCTTAGTTGGAGCTATATTGTTCCTTAAACAATGGTCAAGAAAAGGAAAATCTTTAATAGGGAATGATGAGACCATGTCATCATCTTTGTGCTCATATGATGTGAAAAGCTTCCATCGAATAAGCTTTAATCAGCGTGAGATCTTAGAAGCAATGGTTGACAAGAACATAGTTGGTCATGGAGGATCAGGAACTGTGTATAGAATTGGGCTAAGCAATGGGGAAATTGTTGCAGTGAAAAAGCTATGGAGTCGGAAAACAAAAGATAAGGTCTCAGAAGACCAAGTGTTCCCAGACAAGGAACTAGAAACAGAAGTTGAGACTCTGGGAAATATACGGCACAAGAACATCGTGAAGCTGTACTGCTATTTGTCAAGTTTGGATTGTAGCTTGCTGGTTTATGAGTATATGCCAAATGGAAATCTCTGGGATGCCCTACATAAAGAAAAGATGTTATTGGACTGGCCAACTCGCCACCAAATTGCCTTAGGAGTCGCCCAAGGTTTAGCCTACCTGCATCATGATCTGCTTCCATCAATTGTACACAGAGACATTAAGTCATCCAATATACTCCTTGACGTTGATTTCCAGCCTAAGGTTGCAGACTTTGGTGTGGCCAAGGTCTTGCAAGCCATGAGTGGAAATGAATCAAGCAATACTGTTATTGCAGGCACTTACGGATACATGGACCCTGGTAAGTTTCAGATACTAATACTACTTATGAAATTCACACTGCCTTTGTCATCCAAACTAGTAACACATGCCATGCATATTTTAGTTATTAAAGTATTTGTAACATTGAATGTCTTTCAGACTATGCAAATACATCCAAGGCAACAACAAAGTGTGATGTCTACAGCTTTGGGGTAGTTTTGATGGAACTCGTCACAGGGAAGAAGCCAGTGGAGGCAGAGTTTGGTGAAAATAAGAACATCATAAATTGGGTTTCCACCAAAGTAGAAACAAAACAAGGAGCTATGGAAGTCTTGGATAAACATGTTTCAGGTTCATTCAGGGATGATATGCTTCAAGTAATCTGCATGGCTATTCGTTGTACAGCTAGGGCCCCAGTCCCACGCCCAACTATGAATGAAATTGTACAGTTTCTAGGTGAGATAGAACCGTGCAGATTCGTTTCTTGCAAGTCGACCAACAACACCAAACACACATTAAACCCCACAACAATAAATAAAACATTTCAACTCTAGTTAAAACACATCTAAGGTGAAGCAATACAGCATCTGTACAAAAAGTCGGAACAATTTGACCTTTTTTGTTTCTTTTACGATAAAAGTAGTATGTAGATTCTAATTTATTTATTTTTGCCCATCTTTCGTCCATGTAAGATATGAGGAATATAATCAATATGACTGCTTTATAGCAAAGCAAGCATCTGCATTGCACAAACCATAAAGGAAAATAAATCTTTAACTTTTAATTTTCTGTTTTTTCCTCCTTTTTATCTTTTCTTTTATCCTATGAGAATGACAACCAGAGGAAAAGGTAACTTTTTAAAAAGAAAAAAGAAAGAAAATGATCAAAAAACGCCAAATCCGAATTTGGAGGGCCTAAATCAGCTATTAGTTATCCAGATTTAAGATGAAAATAGATGATTAGCATCATTGGTTCAATTCAGATTGAAAGGAGAAGCACAAACTGCAATAAAAAGGAACTCATAATGCTATTCTTCCTTTTACACCGGAACTTATACGTATGTGCTGGAATAAAGACAAAATAGAAAAGGTGACCATGAGAGACCACACATCAATTTGAATTTGGTTCACTAATTTAGTAAAATTATACCGTATTACAAAGACATGAGATTCTTGTGTTTTCTTTAATGAAAATCTTTATAGATGCTAAAATAATTGGCTTGTGGATATCTGGTACATTAGTTTCAGTAGGTGTTTGATCACTTTAAAACTAAATAAACCTATATTTTCTATTACTAGTTTACTACTTGTTGAGTATTTCATACGGAGTAGCTCTTAAGACAACAATATCATGCGTGTATTTCTATGTCAACAAGGATATGGCAATTTGTCCGAGTGTGCACAACCATTACCTCTACCTTTAACCAACATATAGACTAGCAAGAACAACAATTGGTCAAGGTCCGTGAGGAAGGTGAATTTACTACAGTCTGTCTATTTCATCATTTTATGTTTTATCATCTTTCTTCTAATTACTGCATGTTAGCCGTCACAAAAACCATCTGGCACAGGTATTTCCAGGTCAGACTCATTGGAAGTTAGGGGGGATTATAGGGGAAATCCTCACTCCTAAAGAGCCCCTAGTGGGGTTTCATCCCATAACCTTGAGGTTATGAGGCCAAAACTTTACCACTAGGCCAAGCCTAGCCAATAATGCAATTGGTTCTTATTGGTACTAACAAGTAGCGTATTGGTATACCAATACCTAATTAATCAGTACCGATACGAGTCACTTACATGCATTTTGGACACATGTTAAGTCATATTAGGAATAATTAAAGTATCCTGATATTAGAAATATCATAATATTAATTATACTAATATTAGAATTATCATAATATTAATATATCTAGGAATTGTTAGGTTGGGAGATATACTAGTAGCCCAATATATGTAATATATAATTCGTATATTCATTTGATTTAATTAGAATAGAGGTGTGTCATATTTGTCATGATACATTTGATTTAATTAGAATAGAGGTGTGTCATATTTGTCATGATATGCCACTTTTGACCTAGAGTTACTCATGTGACTCATTCTGAATCCTAAACCCTTCTAAAAGCAAGAAGTTCATATTTAGAAAAGTAAAATTACTATCTTACCCAAAAATCCTTCTTTCAAAAAATTAGAAATCTCTTAAAAATATTATAAAGACGAATTTACCCTTACACACCCCAATTACAACTCAACCCTTCGTTTTCCCTTGCTTTCTCTGCCTCCCTTTCTCTCTCATAAACGACAATGGTGTCAGATCTTCTTCTTCGATCTCTAATGGCGACATATCTCTTCATTGCACTCAACAACGGCGACAAATATCTTCATCTCGCTCAACCAACATCAAGCACTCCAAATGGACTGGTTTGTTCTTTCTTTATCTATACATTCGTTATTCGTCCTTGTTTTATTGTCAATTGATTTTGTCTATAATTGTTTGTTTAAGAAAATGTTCATTTCCATCTCCCCGTTTTTTAACAGGTCTGGCTTCTTCTCTCGTTTCTATACTTTAATTTATTTTTGAGTACTTTATGAATTATTGCTAGCATTTTTATTTAATTTAGGGTTTGTGTTTGATTATCTGGCAATTGATGAAGAAATTTATGGTCTTTTCTTTATTGATTTATGGGTAATTTGAAATTATTGATTTGAAACTTTAATTAGATTTTGAGTTGGTGTGGGCTTGAAGAACATCAATTGTGAAATCGTTGATGGTCTGTAGTGAAATCTTCAATGGATGGTCCTAATGGTATGAATTGCATTTTTTTTATATTGTAAATTAGTTTATGGGTATTGCTAAGGATGTAATATGTATGATGTGACAGAGTTGCGTGCTACCTCTATAATTGGAGGAAGTATTAGTCCATATACCATATTGGACTACAGTAGCCAATATAGCCAAAAAAAAAAAAATATGACTGTGTAATGGCTGATGACTGAGCTCAGGTGGCGTTGCTTAGATGGAAAATGGAATACGTATTCTATATGTATATTATCAAAAATACAATATGTAATACCTCGTAATTTTATAATAACTATAAATATATTTTATTATATTTATAAAACATTTTATGATTTCGCATTTAAATATTATTTTAACGTGTTTTAATTAATTAGAATATTTATTATTTTAATTAATTACGAAATGAATTTAATTTTCGAGTCGGGAAATTTAATGGGTCGCAAGTAATTTTAAAGGTTTGGGTTTTTAAATAAAAGTCCAACTCGTTTTATTAATCGAGCCCAATCAAAAGAATTTAATTCTAAGCTTTAGGCTAGCCCAATCATTTAATTGCTAAGCCCAATGTCAAATTTCCAAGCCTAGCCCACTAGGGATTTGAGAGCATATAAATAGGACTCTCCTCATTAAATGATCCCCTTGTTTTTCATTAAAGCCTCCCTTCTTTTCTTGCCCCACACTCTTCCTCTCTTTTTTCTCTCCTTGTGCCCGACTCCCTCACCCGCACCGCACAGCACGAGCCCTCGTGATGCCGTGCCTTGTGCCCTCGCTACCCCGCACTTTGTCGCCCACACTCGCCCAGCCGCGCGCGCTCGCCCTTCCCCTTGCACGCTGCTGTTGCTTTTGTTGTTGCTGTGTGCGCTGCTGCCTCTCGCCCAGCCACACGCCCCTTGCTCTCGTCTCTCTTGCGCGCCCAGCGCCCAACCCCTCGTCCCTCTTGTTGCGCGCTAGCCTCGCGCCCTCACCCCTCGTCCCCCAGCGTGGTACTGCCTGCTCGTCCCTTTGCGCGCGCGCGCAAGCACCCGAGTGTGTGTGTGTGTGTGTTCTTGTTCGTTATTCAATTCTTTTGCCCAATCACAATTAATTCGTGGTTGTTCCGTGCTATAGGCCGGATTTGTATAATTCTCTTCTTCCTTACCTATTTTATTTCAATTCCGTATTTTAAATTATATTATTATTATTATTATTATTATTATTATTATTATTATTATTATTATTATTATTATTATTATTATTATTATTGTTTTGAGTAATTAAAATGTTGGGAATCGGTTATGAACACCGTATTTTGAGGATTTATATTTTTTAATTCATGAGGCATATTTTAATTATTAAAGTATGAATTTTCAGATTTGTTTATGTAATAAAGATTTGATTTTTATGATGTTAAATTGGTTTTATTGAGAAATTCAAGTTAGGGTTTTAACCTAGACCTAATGGGTCAATTCATTAGCATAATTAGGTGATTAATTTAATTATGATAATCAAGTATATTTTTAGATTTATAAAAAGGTTTAAAGTGTTGATTTTTATTGATTTTAAGGGTGGAAAAAGTATGTTTTCATACTAGGGATTAGTTTTGCAAATTGAGAAGATTATTTTATTAAAGAACGATTAATTACTAGTTATTATCAAGGTTTTAAGTTTAATAAAGTTGCTGGAAATTTATTGAACATGGAAATAATTAAGGTTTCATTATTTTGATGATAGGAGGTGATTTCTAAGTGAGTGATCGTATTTGCAAAGGTGCCCCTACGCTTAGGTATTCAATGTACGTATAAGTCTAGGACGACCACATTAACTGTCAAGGGACATTACATGATTGTTATTGATGTGAATTATATTATGTGAACTTGGTGGATTCATATTTGTTTTGGTGAACGATCATGTGGATTATTATATTGGAATTATTGATTTACTGGTTGAACAAGCATGTTGGGACTATTATGAGTATGGATTTCATTGTCAATCATGTTGTTCAATATTTATGCATGTATGGTTTGTTTCACATGCAAGGGATGAATTATTTATTGTTATGCTATTGTACGGGATGTCTAGCATACTTTTGAACCAATTATTCGTACCTCGTTTTAATATTTATTTTACCACATGTGAAGGGTTAGCTCACGTAAGCCACCGCACATGTAGGGTTCAGTTGGGAATATTTATATGAAATGAATTAGGATTTTTCGTGCAAGGGTACAACCCTCATGTTAATAGGCATGATGTGAAATATCACATTTTGTGAAGTAACTTGGTAGTAATTTCAATACGTCTTGATTTGTCGATCACAAGTCCTAAAGGATTAAAATGAATTGTTTTGGTTGTCGTTTATTAATTGTATGTATGTATGTATGTACGTGTGTGTTCGAGTCTCGAGTTCACCATTAATAAAATATTAATAAACGTAAAGTGCAACCAGAACAAGCTTCAAAACTCTTGTAACGTATATACCTTGAGTATGAACAATGGGGTGAGACTTGCCAGAAAGCTTGAATCTCCTATTAATGATACAAGACGTTGTTTCATTTAATTTATACGCTGGAATTCCGTCGGTATGGTCCGACACTCGGTATGGTCCGATATTTATTATTTATTACGGTGTTTGGTGGGCTCCCAACACCCTTCCTTTATGGAATATTCTTTTGGCCCGTTCGAAACTTATTCTAATTAAATTGTGAGTCAAGAGTCGAGTCTTTTATTCATGATTTACTTGTTGTTTATTAAATGGCTTTTGCATGTTGATTAGTACTTACCGAGTGATGTATGTTTATAATTTTATTTCACCCTAGCCTTGTAAGTACTCAGCTTTTGCTGACTACGTGCTTTATGTCTTTTGGTCATGGCCTTCGCCTTAATGACCCTATGATAATCCATCATTTGCACTTGCATTGTTGGGGAGTAGATTAATTTAGCAGGTTGGTAGATCAAAGTACGATCGAAATCATGTAGCTTGGGATGATAGAGAGAGTTGCATTCTTTTGCTCTTTGAAACTATTTTAATACTTTAATCATGTTTTGGTTTTGTTGGATTTTTAAATACATTGGTTTTTGGGCCGTTATGGTTCCAACTTGTAAGAGGCCTCAATAATTATTATTTATGTTGGTTTAAAAGTTAGTTGACATTAAATTGCGGTGGCGGTAATACTTTCGTAATTCTGGTACTAGCCTTAACCGTTATCACGGTGGCGGTAATAATTTAGTAATTCCTTTATTTTAAGTTGGAAAATGATTTTATACAAGCAAGGAATTATTAGGGTGTTACAAAGTGGTATCAGAGCTTAGTTTCATTTCTTCTTTGTAGTAAGCAATACTACAAAGTGGTAATTGGAGACTAATGCTTCTTTGTAGTAATTCATACTACAAAGTGGTATTGCGGAACTTTAGGATTTTTCAAAAATATTATTTTCCTAAAGTCAAAACGTATTATTTTGAGTACTCAATATTTTAAAGGTCAAATACCAATTATTTTGGGTCGTTTGAAATAAGTTGAAAAGTTTGGATTATTATCTAATTTAATTAATTAATTTTTTTTCGGAACTTCTATTTACTCGAAATTTTCGAATTCAATTCGAAATATTCTTATTTTTCGGATTTTCTTTTAAATATCCGAATTTATTTTATTTATTTTCTTAATCGAATTTTTTCGAATTTATAAAAAAAAAATTAATAATAATTTCGGATTTTTTCTCTTTTTTTATTTAATATCCGAAATTAATTTATATAATTAATTGATAATTCTTATTAATTTTCGATTTTAATTTTAATAATTTCAACTAAGTTAGGAGTTATTTCTTAATTAATTTCGAAAATTAATATTACTTTCAAGTGAGGGATGGGTAGATTAAGAAGGGCATATTAGTTTAAGTATGCATTTTATGTGATTATGTGATTTATTAATTGCCATGTATATGTTTTGACCATGTTTTATCTTTCTTTGTGTGATTATTTGCATCATAATTCATGTTGAGCATATAATTGTGCATTGAAATTGTATGGCTCCACAAACTATTTATTGTATCCTTTTTGGGTTGGAATTTCCATGGAACGCGTTAGTAAGACTTTTTAGTTGTGAATTTTCAGGATTTAAGATGCTACCTTCTAAGTTCTCAAGTCTAGGATGCCTAGAGAAACTGGATAACGAGACTCCTCATATGTATATCCAGAAGATTGTGTTTGCTTGCTACTACTTTGCTTCAACCAAGGATATGCCACATCTTAGGCAAAAGGATATGATGGCTAGTATGGTTATTCATTGCTTGCCCCATAAGAACCCTTACATAGACCTTAAGAACAAGTTCAGTGACATGCACTATAATGATGGTACCCCTAATTGGTACAAATATGGGACTGGAGATGGTAGTGTTGTTCCTAGGTTTTGGTTGATGACACACACACATATTGCAAACTTCCTGATTGTGGTTGCTAATGACTTTCGACAGATAAGTGCCTGAGTTCCTAATAGAATAGGAACTTGAAACAGATGTTGAAGTTCCTGATATGCACTTGGAACAGCTATTGGAGTTCCTGAGCTGGAAGCAGTACAAGCTAGAGTTTCAAAGTCACAAAAGGAGCAACACATATTACAAATCTAGTGTTCTTCATAATCACAAGAACAAAATGCAGACTCATGGCTACTAGTTCCTCTGTGAACATAAGAGGAACTCATCAATGTTCCTGAGCTGGAACAAGTGAAGCTTCAGAGTTGAATGCCTCATCAAAGGGAAGACATATATGTCTAGGTAGTCTACTTTAATTAGATTGTATGTAAAATATTAGTATGCTAGGTGATATATAAGGAACTGGTGGAACTTGGATTAGTTAGCTGTTTTTGTCTAAATATCTGGCAATGCGTTTTAAGGAAAATGTTTTTAAATAAAATATCTCTTTGTGTTTAATAAATATCAGATTCTTAGTATATTTTGTTCATTAAATAAAAACAGTTTTTATCTTCCTAAAACTTCTCCTAAATATTTTGATAAAATAAATAAACGTTTTTAAGAAAACAAAAGTGATTGACTTAATCTTAAACACGTCCAGCAGTTGAGGAAGTTGAGTGGGAAGTGGTCTTCCCTTGTTCCTCAAGTCTAGGGACGTGACAAACAAAGTGTCAGTTGGTGGCAGTTGAGTTTTTGAAGGAAACAAACCCTAAGGAAAAAACTCTATATAAGGCCACGAAGTTTTCTGAGACAAATACACAAACATTCCTAGAGCTTTGTATTTCCTAAAACTTTTTAAAGAGTTTTCTAAAAACGAGTTTGTGTCCTAGTTTAATCCATGTTCCTAAAGGTCTTTATATATTTACTTAAGCTTATTAATATCTAGAGTTCTCGAAACAAAACTGTATTTCAGATCAGAAAGGATAGAGTTATCCTGTAAAGACTTAGAGTGTGAGCCTGAGAGAAAGAGAAGAAAAGTGAGTTGTAATCAGAGTAGGTTACTGTGAGGAACTCGAGTTTGAGAGAAACTCGAGTCAGAGAGTTATTGTAATAGAGGTATTACCATAATATAAAGGAATTCTCTTCTTGATTAGTGTCAAAAAGTTTTCTAAATCATTGCTTTTTACTTTCTTAATACTCAGTTCCTTTAATATTTCTATGTTCCGCAAGAAACTCTCTTAAAGTTCGAAATACAATTCACCCCCCCTCTTGTGTGTGTTCCAACTGGAATATCAATTGGTATCAGAGCCAATACTCACTAAAATCGCAGGAAACCCTATTTGAGTCAAGTTCCTGATAGTATGAACTCACAAGAGAAACTGGAAGAAGGCTACTCTACGCAAAGGCCACCTATGTTCAATGGCAAGTTTTACTCATACTGGAAGAACACGATGGAGATATTCATCAAAGCTGAAAACTACCAAGTGTGGCGTGTGATAGAAGTTGGAGATTTTGAGGTAACAAAAACCAATGCAGAAAACGAGGTAGTTCCTAAACCAATGTCTGAATTTGCCAAAGAAGATTTTGAAAAATATGAGATAAATGCTATGGCTGTTAAAATCTTACATTGTGGACTTGGACCCATGAACACAATAGGGTCATGGGGTGCAGAAACGCAAAACAGATTTGGGAACTACTACAAGTAACCCACGAAGGAACTAATGAAGTTAAGCGTTCCAAAATTGATCTTTTGATGTCTAAATATGAAAGATTTGAATTGCTTCCAAAAGAAACTATTCAAGAGATGTTGACTAGATTTACTAACATAACTAATGAATTAGTTTCTCTTGGTAGAATCATTCCCACAGATTAACAGGTAAGGAAAATACTAAGGAGCATGCCACAAGATGATCGTTGGAGAACAAAGGTCACTGCACTATTTGAGACCAAGGACTTCACAAAGTTTAACATTGAACAACTTGTTGGTTCCTTGATGACACATGAATTACATCTTGGAGCTGATGTTCCTGAGAGCTCCAGAAACCGAGGACTTGCTCTAAAAGCTGAGGAACTCGACGAATCTGAGCCAGATGAGGAAGAGGCTGCCATGCTGGTTAGAAGAATGAGAAAGCTCTACAGGAACTTCAAACCAGGCAACCAAAAAGGAAGGAACTTTGCAAGGAAAACTATCAGTTCCAAAACTGAGCAAGGTTGTTTCAAATGTGGAGAAACTGATCATTAAATCCGTGAATGCCCTCTGTGGGAAAATGACAAAGCCAAAGGAAAAGGAAAGGAACAGATCAAGGAATGCTATAATAAGTATACCTTCAACAAGCCAAACTTCAAAAAGGCTATGATAGCTGCATAGGGCGAACCAACAGATTCAGAAGATGATGAGGAACAACCAAATGAAGAAACTGCAAATCTTTGCCTAATGGCAAGGACATATGGAACCGAACAAGTTCATCAGAAGAAGTAAGTTCCTCCACCCTTCAGTGTCTTTCAAAGTCAAAGCTAATTGAACTGTTGTTAGAAACTCTAGATGATTATAAAAAGCTAAGTATATTAAAATCCCAAAGTGATAGAGCCTTGGAACTCAGTAAATACCATATGAGTTATCTAAACAATGTTAGATCTGATGTTCAAAGTAGGTTCTTTGAATTTCTAGATAGGAATACAACCATAAATGAATCATTCGAGAAAGTTAGGAATGAAAACATCCTTCTTCAAGTGGAACTCAGTCAATACAAGATGTTTAACTTAAGTCTAGACCCCACAAAATCCTTAGAAATTAACATGGGAATTTTCAATGTCGACCTAGAAAGATTAAACAAAGACCTGATCACCACAAAGGAACAACTAGAAAGGGAACTAGCCATGGCCAGGGCCCAGAAACAACCACCTAAGGTTCCTCCCAAATGGATTGAGAATGCGCAATCCAAGAGAACAGAAGGTTTAGGTTTTAGCCACAAAACTAGTCATAAGAAACGATATGTGGAACTCCCTAGTGTAAAAGTCTGTTTCTCATGTGGAAGTGGAAATCATGTAAGTACTGAATGTTCCAAGATGAAGGAACAAGATCAAAAGAACATGAATTATGTTAAGAAAAAATGGGTTAAGAAGACATATATTGTGGTTGAAAATGAACTCGAGGAAACCCGAGTTCCTGTAACTAACCATTGATTTCTTTACAGGTTCTAGTGTGAGGGAACAGCTCGTGGTACCTCGACAGCGGGTGTTCCAAATACATGACAGGAGACAAATCTAAATTTATCTCACTAGAAGCCTACAATGGAGGAACTGTGACCTTTGGAGACAATATGAAAGGAGAAATTGTTGGAATTGGAAAAGTCGGAAGGTCAAGTTCCCATGCCATTGAAAATGTATTTTTAGTCGAGGGCTTAATGCACAGTCTACTAAGTATTTCTCAATTTTGTGACAAAGGGAACTCTGTAAGGTTCACTTCTGAAAATTGTCAAATTATTAACAATAACACTGGGAAGGTTATTTTAAAAGGAACTCATAAAGGGAACACATATTCTGTGGATCTCAATACGGTTCCAAGGAACAACTTAACCTGCCTCGGTGCCATTGAAGAAGACCCCCTACTATGGCACAGGAGGTTTGGACATGCTAGTTTCTCATTGCTCGACAAACTAAGATCAAAGGAACTGGTTCGAGGACTCCCCTCAATCAAGTTTCTAAATGATAAAGTCTGTGATGCATGTGCAAAAGGCAAGCATGTCCTTAAGCCTAAGAAATTGGTAAGCACAACAAAGCCTTTGGAACTCATCCATATGGACTTGTGTGGACCAATGCGAATCCAAAGTAGAAGTGGGAAAAGATATGTTTTAGTTATTGTTGATGATTATTCTCTCTTTACTTGGGTTATATTTCTAACTAGCAAGGATGAAACATTTGATGAGTTTGTCACTTTTTCGAAGAAATTCCAGAAAACTACAGGTCATCAATTAACCCATATAAGATCTGATCATGGAACAGAGTTTGAAAACTACAAGTTCGATGATTACTGCAAGGAACAAGGTATGGATCACAATTTCTCAACTCCCAGAACTCCACAACAAAATGGAGTAGTTGATAGGAAAAACAGAACCTTAGAGGACATGGCAAGAACCATGTTAATAGCCAGTTCCTTGTCCAGGAACTTCCGGGCTGAAGCAGTTAATACAGCTTGTTATATTGTTAATAGAGTTATGATTCGAGCAATCCTAAACAAAACTCCCTATGAACTGTTAAAAGGTATAAAACCCAACATCTCTTACTTTAGAGCTTTTGGCAGTAAAGGTTTGTTCACAACAATGGCAAAAGGAACTTGGGGAAGTTTGATGAAAGAAGCGATGAGGCAGTGTTCCTAGGATATGCTTTAAACAGCAAAGCTTACAGAGTCTATAACAAAAGGTCAATGTGCGTTGAGGAAAGTGTACATATAATATTTGATGAATCTAACAAAAATGATGTAGTACAGGAACATGAACACTTTGAAATTGGGTTGTCTCGTGCTGTAGACAATGATGAAGAGTTCCAAACAGCCAGAGGAACTGCTCAACAAAATCAAGAAGTTCCTGTGCAAGAGGAACACGAAGAAATCCAAGAAAATCCAGAAACCACTCCAGAACCTGAGGAACTCCAAAATGATCTACAAGGAACTCAAGTCACGGAAGGAACTGAGGAAAATGCCACAACACCAGCAGCTCAGTTTCAACCCAGACCTTGGAAACATCACAAGTCCCATCCAATGGAACTCATTCTGAGTGATATTAGAAAAGGAACTCAAACAAGGTCACAATTGAGGAACTTCTGTGCATTTCACGCGTTCCTCTCTATATTTGAGCCAAGAAATCACATTGAGGCTTTGGAAGATGCTGACTGGATTATAGCCATGCAAGAAGAGTTAAATGAATTCAAAAGAAACAAAGTATGGCACTTGAAACCCCAACCAAAACACTAGAAAGTAAGAAGACTAAAGTGGGTGTTCCGGAACAAGAAAGATGAGCATGCTACAATCATAAGGAACAAGGCAAGGTTAGTGGTCAAAGGCTACAACCAACAGGAAGGTATTGACTTCGAAGAAACTTTTGCACCTGTTGCTAGATTAGAAGCCATTAGAATTTTAATTGCTTTTGCTGCCTTTATGGGTTTTAAACTTTATCAAATGGATGTTAAATGTGCTTTCTTAAATGGTTTCTTAGAAGATGATGTCTATGTGGAACAACCTCCTGGCTTTGAAAATCCCGAATTTCCAAATCATATTTACAAACTAGATAAGGCTCTCTATGGATTAAAACAAGCCCCCAGGTCTTGGTATGAGAGATTATCAAAGTTCCTTCTACAAAATGATTTCAAAAGAGGTAGAATAGATAAAACCTTATTTCTAAAATCTAGAGGAACTGATCTGTTAGTAGTTCAAATCTATGTTGATGATATATTATTTGGAGCAACTAATGAGAACTTGTGCAAGGATTTTGCAAACTTGATGAGCAGTGAATTTGAATTGAGAATGATGGGGGAACTCAACTTTTTCCTTGGTTTGCAAATCAAGCAAAATGAGGAAGGAATCATGATACACCAACAAAAGTATGTGAAGGAACTCCTAAAGAAATACGAGCTAGAATCAGCCAAAGTGAATCATACCCCCATGGGAACAGCTACCAGATTAGACACTGATCCAAATGGAAAAAGTGTAAATCAAACAAAATATAGAGGTATGATTGGATCACTATTGTACTTAACAGCTAGTAGACTTGACATTTCTTTTAGTGTAGGACTATGTGCAAGGTTTCAATCAAATCCAAAGGAGTCCCACCTAACTGCTGTAAAAAAAATACTAAGATATCTCAAAGGAACTGATGATCTATGCCTATTCTATCTAAGAAGTGGATCATTTGAATTAAAAGGATATGCTGATGCTGATTATGCAGGTGACTTAGTGAATAGAAAAAGCACATCAGGTATGGTACAGTTCCTAGGTCCATGCATGGTTTCTTGGGGTTCCAAGAAACAGAACACTGTTGCTCTATCCACAGCTGAAGCTGAGTACGTAGTTGCTGCAGCTTGTTGCTCACAAATACTATGGATAAAACAACAGTTAAGAGACTTTGGTATTATCTATGATTGTGTTCCTATCTATTGTGATAACACAAGTGCTATTTGTATTTCAAAAGATCCGGTTCACCATCCCCGGGTCAAACACATCCACATTAGACACCACTTTCTTAAAGATAATGTTGAGAAAGGATTAATTAAGTTAGATTTTTGTCAAACTGATCACCAAATTGCTGACATTTTGATTAAGCCTTTAAACAGGGAGAAACATGAGAAAATGAGGATGGAACTCGGAATGATCAAGCTAAGGTAATTTCAAATTGAAGTTCCTCCAAGATAAAGACAAAAATTATGGTACATATAGACTATTACAAACACAAAATCTTGTGTGCAAACATAGTTGAAGCTTACCATCGTGGCAAACAGACTCACACTAGAAATGTGCTAGGTAAGCAGTTCCTTTCAAACTAGTTAATTCTAAGATGCAAAATTAGGCAAGTCAAAACCAAGTCAAACAAGTTTTATTTTATTTTCTATTTTCTATCTTTCTTTTAAATTTTTGTTTTAACAAACTTTAAAAATTCAAAATCAAATACCCACATTCAAAGAATATTTGAAACGGTTCCATTGGCAATAAATAGGAGAAACTCTTCAATTCCCGCATTCATCCCACACAACCCCTCTCTTCCACTCTCACACGCTTTCTCCACTGACACCACCTCTCCTCCCACCTATAAAAACTCCTAACCATGGTTCTCACCAGCAAAAACACCGATCTCACTTCTCTTAAACGAAAAAGAAATCCATCTTCTCCATTTCGCATGGATACCTCACCCATGCAATCACCAATTCCCCTTCGATCTCACAACCCCATACTCGCAATTACTCAGGGGGAACCAATCGACACTGACATTGAAATGAAATCCCCAATTTCAAACCCTAGATCCTCCACAAGAAAATCCAAAAAGCGTCGAGTAGAAACTTCTGGTGAACAAATTGAGGAAACCGAGGAACTACAGGAGAGTGCTCAGAGGGAAGGAAAGAGCTCGAAGAAACTCTCTGCAAAAGAGAACAATCTGGTAGAAGGGTTTGCAATCAACTCAACATTGTGTGAAGCTACAAAGTTCAATGAGTTGATGGAGATCCTCGAACACCAGAAATGGGTAAGCTTGTTGAGTAACTATGCCAAATCGCCTTTAATTCCTGAAGCTATGAAAGAATTTTTCAAAAACTTTACTTGTGTTGATAATGTATGTTCAAGTAAAGTGAATGGAACTCGCATCGAATTTGATGCCTCTTATCTGGAACAGCTGTTTGGTACACCCAATAGAGGTTTTGATATGTGGTTGAAAGGTCATATTACAGTGACAATTGACAATATAGATGAGAATGATATTGTTGGTTCCATCGGAGGAAATTCCAAAGTGTCCACCTCCATAAAACATAAATGTTTCTCACCCCTTCAAAAACTATTATTCAATATTGTGTGGAGAGGTATAGTTCCTCGCACTCAGAAAAGAAACATAGCTAGTCTGTTTGATGCATGCCTCATGTATTGGCTCGAAAGAAAAATTCCCATAAACTTTACAGCAATCATGATCAAACATCTCTCCACCTGTATCCCCAAATACAAAATCCCATACTCTTCCCTTCTCAGTGAAATCTTCAAAAGCTTCTCAGTTGACCTTAGTCCCTACTATGTCATCCCTCTAAAATCGACCCAAATCCTATAACTTGAAATGCTCAATCTGTTAAACCTTAAAGTGGTTCAGGGCAAAGTCATTAGGGCTGGCAAAGAAGAGAAAAAGGATGAAGAAGATCAAGAGGGCATCGAAGTTAAAGAAGAAGAGGAGGAGGAACTCGATCACTTGGAGGTGACTTTATCTCGAGTTCCTCAAGGGAAAAGAAAGAGTGTAGGATCCCAAGGGAAAAGGAAAAGCATGAGGGTGGCTATGCAAGAGAATAAAAAGAGAGACCCTATCTTTATGGAAATTAATGAGGAAGGGGAGGTCAAGGAGATGCCCATAGAGGAGGATGATGTTCCCATCAAGAAGGAGGAACTGCCTGAAGCTGCTGTGCCAAGGACCAGGACACCTAAATCCTCCAAGAAATCCAAATCTCGTCGTGTTCCATCTACACAGGAACATGTTCAAGATCATGGGGGTGCCTGGAACACAAAATATGATCAGATATTGGAGCTCAACGCAACAGTTGCTCGTCTGGTGGAACTGCAGGAAGGAACAGACCACATGATCAGTACAATGCAAGCTCACATTGGTGCCTTGGTTGACAGTGTCAAGACCCTTCAAACCAATCTCCAACACTACTCAGATCAAGCCAATGCCACTCGTGCCACCATTCTCACCAAAATCAACAATCTAGAATCCTTCGAGCACTAGTAGAAAAAAACCCATGTTGCAGCCCCCTTGTTGCAGTGTACATTTATTAATACGCTTCAACAACCAGTAGGTCAACGCGGGTCAAACTCTTTAAATAGTTGTTGCAGCGTACAAATTAATTGCCCCCTGCAAAAAACTTTTTTGCAGGGTACAGAGTAAAAGCCCCCTGCAATATCCCTTTTATTTTGCAGCGTACATGTAAAAGCCCCCTGCAATAACATATTGTAATTTTTTTTGCTGCAAAGTTAATTCAGACCCAACATTTCATCCAAATCTCAAGACCAAATTCGAAAAATATCCACGCTCAGTACCTTCTTCTTCCTTCAGCTTTCCCTGCGTCTCGCCCGTCGCCGGTGGTTCCCGTCAGTCGCCTTCGCCGCTGGGTCTCGCCCGTCGCCGGTGGTTCTCCAGCATGGGTTTGTTTCCTCGCCTCCTCACCAGTGGTCCCTTTTAGGTTATGATTCATATGACAAAACATAAATCATGCGGAAAAACCTTAATGCCAGGAAACATATTATTTACACATAATCATTTAGCATAATTTAGGAGCATACACTTTGTAGCGTGCCCTCCCTAGCTGCGCCCGAACCGAACAAGAACAAGTCTTTAGGAGTCCAAATGTCGTCCCTCCGTAGATAGTCCACAGTACGTCCGGATCCGCCTGAAATTAGACCAACTAGAATCGCCCTTAAGGTTACTAGGAATTTCGGCTATTGTGTTTGCAAGTGTATGGCTGATTTTTCTTTCAAAAACTTACCTTTTGAATACTTCAATCCCGTGTCTATAAATTATGACCCTAGGCTCTTATTTATAGAGGTATGGAAAGGGAATTGGAATCCTAGTAGGATACGAATTAATAAAACTTAGAATCCTATAAGAACTCTAATTAATTAATTTATCCTTTTAGGAATAGGAATTTAATCATATACCAAATCCTAATAGCTTTAGGAATCGTGCATGAACACAAACACACACACGCACGGCAGCCACGAGGGCCGCCCATGCGCGTGCGTGCGAGCAGCAGCCCACGCCACGAGGCCCACACAGCCGTGGGCTTGCCGCGCGCTGGGCCTGCCTTGCGGTGGGCCTGGGCGCTGCCTTGGCTGGGCGTGTGGCGTGCGTTTGGCTTGCTGGGCGATGGCCCGGCTTCGTGCTGGGCTTTCGTCCGGCAGGCCTCGTCCGATGCTTATTCGTACGATACGCTTCCGATTAAATTCCCGGTTCCGGAATTCATTTCCGATACGAACAATATTTAATATTTCCGATTCCGGAATTAATTTCCGTTTCGAACAAATATTTAATATTTCCGTTTCCGGAATTATTTTCCGATTCCGATAATATTTCCGATTCTGACAATATTTCCGTTTCCGGCAATATTTCCGATTCGATCCGGCAATATTTCCATTTCCGATAATATTTTCCGATACGTACCATGTTTCCGTTTCCGGCAACATCTACGACTTGGATAATATTTATATTTCCGATACGATCCATATTTCCTTTTCCGACAATATCATCGTTTCCGGAGTATTCACTTGCTTGTGACGATCTCAGCTCCCACTGAAACCAAGATCCGTCGGTTCCGAATATCCATAGATGGAGTATTTAATGCCATTAAATACTTGATCCGTTTACGTACTATTTGTGTGACCCTACGGGTTCAGTCAAGAGTAAGCTGTGGATTAATATCATTAATTCCACTTGAACTGAAGCGGCCTCTAGATAGGCATTCAGCTCACTTGATCTCACTGAATTATTAACTTGTTAATTAATACTGAACCGCATTTTTTAGACTTAACATTGAATGCATACTTGGACCAAGGGCATTATTTCCTTCAGTCT
The DNA here is from genome assembly GCF_020520425.1 of Spinacia oleracea. Taxonomy (NCBI): domain Eukaryota; kingdom Viridiplantae; phylum Streptophyta; class Magnoliopsida; order Caryophyllales; family Amaranthaceae; genus Spinacia; species Spinacia oleracea. Next base: position 85,090,106 of record NC_079492.1, on the reverse strand, counting down.
CCCACTTGTCCTTAGGGACAAGTGTGCATTTCCTAATTCCTTTGTCGCTCGATGCTTGCTCTTGAACATAAGGTAAGAGTTGTCATCCTTATTATGTCCAGGGGTGTTTCTCGGTTTCAGAGTTCAACTGATCAAATAAACAGATAATCATAGACTATGATTCATCCGAGCACGGCCATGCATTTTACAGTTTCTAGCTCTCCGAGTGGCCTTGTACAACTTTTAAGCATCTCATCCCGATTTATGGGAGGACAATCCCAATCTTGCGATCTTGAGATTAGACTTCGTTTGATAGGTGATTACCTGAGCGTTGCCTTTATAGCCTCCTTTTACGGTGCGACGGTTGGTCAACGTCAAAGCAACCAGTTCTTAAACAAGTAATCTCAAATCACTCAGGTATTGAGGATTTAGTGTCTAATAATTTTAATGAAATTTACTTATGACAGATTTTCATCTCTTACAGTAAAGTTTCATAGGTTTGTCTGATACTAGTCTTCCCAAAGTAAGTATCTATGCAAATGATTATGACATTGCCATGTCCACATAGTTCAAGAAACAGAACTACTAGTCATCTTGCATTCTAGTCGTCTAATGTTTTCTATGCGTCCAATTTTACAGAAAACTCCGACCAGGGACCATTTTCAACCTTTGACATTCAAGTTCACTTGATAGACATTTCTTAGTCACTGGACTGGTCCTGACAGTCTATCTTGAATATATCGTCAAATTGAAGGAACTCATCATTTAATACTAAACCAAGATTAAATGGAATATGAAAATACATTTCTTATATGATAAATGTTCAACCCCGATGTTTTACAACCATGGGCCTCAAACCCATCTTCAAAACATTTCATGGAATTCAAAGCTATGCTTGATTTCCAGTGCTACAACGTGAGTGTTGCTTATCACTTGTTGCATAGGTTTAGTTATCACGCTTTGCCAATCTTAACATCCTTTTCATCGAATATTCTTCGAGATATGATGATAAGATCTTTTGAGTATGTTTATTTTGTGATCTAGTCTTTCTTGCTACATTAGTGGTTCTACACATTTTGCAATGAAGAACCATTAAGTCAACAGACATGTGATCTACCCAAGTTCAGTGAAGAACTCTTTAACATAAACAACCCTGTTTTATTGCTTCTTAGGCAATAAGTACTTTTACTTCAACTGTATAGGTTGCTAGTGATGCCTTGTTTGGATTTACTTATCCAAGCAGTTCACAGATATGCGGAAGACTTTCCAACTATATCTTAGAACATAGAAACTATTATTTTAATTTCCCACGCAACAACTCATGGTCTCCAATCCATGTTGCCATTTCAAAACACGAAGCTCTTTAGCTCGTCCTTGTCAATGGTTAACTCCAAAGGAATCTTTCTTGATCCTTTGCCAGTGTTTATGCGTGTAGCATCAATATTTAGCATTATCTTTATTTCCTTGAATCAAGAACTACTCTTATGTACCTTTTCAAGTACCGTAAGTTTTTCTTGATCTCAATCTAGTTGATCTTCACTTAGATCAATAGAGATTGGTATATGTTCGTCATGCCTAAAGTCATACGATACGTTTTTGGCGATCTTCATATTATATCATACATGATAAATTCTTTTGCAGAATAATTCCCAATTGAATTCTATTCATGTAACTTTAGCTCATTCTAGTTTCAGTAGATACTAAATCCAGCTAAATTTTTTGACATATAATATAGGTTAAGAATCTTACTTAGATCCTTTGATGTTTAACTTAGTAAATGCTTATACATAGTTCAAACATCCTTTACTTAGATTTATTCATATGGGTCAAACGTCTCCAATGGAGACTTTCGTGTTTGATTTAGTAAATGCCATTACTTAATCCAAAACAATATTATAAGATCTTTGTAAATAGATCTTAATACCCAATATGTACTAAGTTTCTCCATGGTCCATCATTGATGAATAATTTCAAATCTAAGTCATTAGCATTTGAATGTTATTTCACAATAGAGAGATATGTCTGTGATACACATAGGACCAATTAAGTTTTACGTACTCCCACTAAACTTCTTATATATCTATAAGAGCCATGTACATTTTATTGAAACTAAAATACTTATTAGCTTCACTAAAATACATATCTAATTCCAAATTGCTTGCTTAAATTTGTACTTAGATTTCATAAGCTAGCTTTCTTTTTCAAGGTTTTATTTGGATCCACAAATCCTATGACATGCCATGTACATAGTTTTCTTCCAACATTTGATTGAGGAATACGTTTTGTCATCCAATTGCCATATGTACCAATATGAAATTATTGCTTGAATTATAGACTTAAGCATTCCGATTTTGCATGAGGTTTCAACACAATCCACACCGTGAATTTGCTTGTAACCTTTAGCAACTAATCTAGCTTTGTGTGTGAACATAATTTCATGTTTGATGGTTTTTGTCCTTAAAACAAACTTGCAACCAATAGGTGTGAAACTATTCTTGCAAATCAACAAAATTTCAATTTTGTCATCAAAACATTGAGTATGTTTTATGGCCTCTAACCATTTAAAACATTTGAGTCTATATATGGCCTCTAACCATTTTAGGGAATCTGGGTTTCGTCATAGCTTTCTTACAGGTCACAAACTCATTAATCTACATGATAATAGTTTGACTGCAAGTTGTAGGTTTCTTCACTATCTAATAGAAGAATTGCATAGCTTCAGTGACCTGAACTCCGTGTTTCTTCACTATCTAATAGAAGAATCTCATAGTTTCAGTGACTTGAACTCTATGCCTACTTGGGTATAGAACATCAAACAATAGAATATCAATAGCCACTTGAAAGTCCTTTGAATATTCTGTTCCCCTTGAAGCACTTGAGTCTTCTAAGAGATGTCTATTCTTTAAAGCCACTTCTAAAGTCCTTAAAGAATAAGTGTTCGGATTTTCTGAAGAACTTCGAAAAGCCTCCGGAATGTCCGTTTATGTTTGTTGTTCGCCTCGAAGACTTTCGAGGTCTATTTTCTCCCACTTGTCATTTTGGAAACGAACCTTCAAAAGGACATTATTTCGAGCAAACAAACATTACGTTCTCAAAAATTCGTGGTAGAAACAATACCCTTGTGTCTCATTTGGATAAATCACAATGAAACGTATATCTATACTGGGGCCTTAGTTTGTTGAATAACAAACACTGAGCTCCCACTGAGTTTAGGAACTCTCTAGATATATGATGAAAAGATATTCTGAAATTACTTTTCAATAGCTTTGACGAATTTTGGTTTAGTTTGGTGGTAGTTGAGCATTTTGTTTTTAGAAATTATAGGAAAAGCCTTTATGATCCATCATTGATCGAATCAAGTACTATTCGACTTCGATCATTCCAATTTAGATATGCCATATCTTATGGAGCTAGATTGTGAATTTTACTACACACAATCATTGATGATCATTTTGGTCTCAAGTAATCATTAACATGATCTATCCTAGATCTTTATGATTTCATGCCAAGTGGATTTCATATTCTGAATCTTTGAACTAGCCAAACAGATTCAAACTTATATCACTTCGAGTAAATCAACCAACATTCACTCAAATCTAGGTGAAATAATAAAGTCATAAAATCTCTTTCTTTAGCTTTGAATTCTATTGTCTAGGCGTTCTAACAATAGTTCATATCTTTTGCTACTTGCAACAAAGTAAGACTAGCTTGTCTTGAATTGATCTAGAAATCAATCAACTTTCAAAAGTCCATTAAAATAGAGCTTATGAATGCTAACTTGTTGATATGGTCTAAGCAACAATGCCAAAGATTAGTGGAACTCAAATCAAGGGGTTGATTTGAACCTAGTAAAGTTTTTATTGTTTAAAGAGTTGTTTGTTTTAATCAAGCATATTGACTCAACCCGTAAATGACCATTTCATTCAAATAAACAAACAAACATTGTTTTTGTTTTTCTTGAATGTGAGTCTTTCTGTGTTTGAAGCAGAAATTTAGGTATGCTGATTATGGAACAAAATAGCCTTTAAGTTCCAGCCTTGAAAGGACTTAAAAAAAACCAGATGACCCTACAACTAATGTAACATTGCCGTGCTTCATTTCCCACTTGTAGGCCATTAGTGTAGCCTAGCTTCCATTGTTTGAGTTATTACCGAAGTAAGAACCTCAAGCGGTATATGATACCAAGGAAGTTTGATTGCTAGGTCACTTCTCTTTAAACATAAACTTATAGGTAGAAACGGAATCGTAAATTCCTTTCATTGGTTCCTTGTTTTCCTATTTCTTGTACCCTTTCTTATAGTCTTAAGAATTGACTTCTCTAGTGTTGACTTTTACACTTTGTTAGACATGTCCAATGTCATTTTATCAAAGTTCTTACCATTTATGTTGAATATTCTGTTTCAACTAGATGATCTTACCAGAAGATTCTAAAGTTCTCTAAGCATCGATCTATTCGAATGTCTAGGGACTAGACTCATTCGAGAATTAAATGGACAAAGATATTAGGTTGTTAACTATTGGTAAAGCTGAGCGTTTTAAACTCAATGCTTTATGATCTCAAAACTACAGTGTATTTTGAATTCACAAGCACCAATTGGTTTGCCATTCGATTTTGATATTCGAAAACAACCATAAAAGTCGATATAAGAAACATATATTTTAAATTGCTCACTTTCTCTCATTTCCGTGAATCGTTCTTGGATTCACTACCAATCGAGGAGATTTACTATTACCTTTCTAAAAGGATTTACTGAAGTGTAAGATATTTAATTATAAACAATAATTAAAACATACATTGAAGCATGCAAAGTCTAAACATTTATCATGAATAATAACTTGAAATTTAAAGCAATCATGCAATTCAAACAAGTTATTGGCATTTTATTCGAATTTATTGTTCCGGCAGGTGTGAATAAAATGATTCCAAGACCCTAAAACCATTGAAGAATTAAGCACATTATGTATTTTGACTCAATTCTAAAACATTTTAGGTAAGCAAAAGCCTTTTGCTAATAGTCTAGAAACTACTCTTGGTTGATAGGTACGTCTAAGAACTTATTAGGAAAACCTATCGAATTTGCCACGACATAAAATGACTCCTTACTTATATCGTTGAGTTTCACCAAAACTAATATGTACTCACAATTATTTGTGTACCTTGCCCCTTTAGGACCAATAAGTAACACCTCGCTGAGCGAAAACTATTACTAGATTGATGTAAAGGATATCCAAGCAAGTGTATATTTTGGCATGACACCTTTTAACTCAATTTTTAAGTTTGGAACTTAAGGCTCTTACTATGTTGGTTAGATTTTAAGTGAACTAAAATCCTTAATCATGCAACATAATCAAGCCACAATCTCATGCATAATTAAGACATATTTAAAGCAATAAATAACTTAAAGCATGCATAAGATAAATGTGATCTAGTATGGCCCGACTTCATCTTTAAGCTTCAACTTCAAAGTCCGCCTCGAAAATGGAAACTTCGTCTTGAAATTCACCGTGGGAGGCGCCATTTTCTCCAAATAGGATAAGCTATAATTAAAACTAATTACAACTATTTGATGGTACGCAGACCATTTTTAAATTGAAAAACAAATTTGGTGCTTTAGACCAATTACATTCAAATTAATGGTACGCAGACCATATTTTCTATCCTATTTGGGCCATACTAGTCACTTCATAACCTGCAAAACAGTACATATACAATATATACCATTCACCCATTCATTATCATGAATGGCCCACATAATTGGTTAGTTAAAACACATTGTATGCATCACATAAATATTTGCAGCAATTAATCAAGGGCACCAATAATCTACCAATTATTCAGTCCTTATTAATTCTAATCAAGTTGTTTTAACCTTAAGGATTTGTAGACCTAATCAAGAGTTTATGACTAAAAAGGGCTCCCACTTAAACCAATAAATTCATATGCTTTACTAATTTTAAACATAAAAATGTATTTCGAGTCTAACCGGAAACATACAAATTTAATTAAAATTTAAAGCTCATATAAATTTATCATTGAATCCATTTATTTGATTTATTTTCAGTCGAATTTAAATTAATTCAAGATTTTAATTTTAGTAAAATAATTAGAATAAATAAAATTTATTACAATTATAATATTCAAAATTAAAATCCAAGAAAACAATTTAAATTATTAATTTTAAAATTAATTAAAATTACATGAACTGAAAATTTCAAATTAAATTTTTTAAAACGATTTAATCGTAATACAAGGTACGCACATCACCACGCAACGCACAACCATAGGCCACACGCACGCAGCCATCGCTTGGCCACGTGCGCGCAACCTCTGTGCTGCGTCGCATCTGCTGCTGCACACCATCGCAAGGCATCACTCGAAGCACGCTAGCCACTGCTCGCTGCGCGCGCCAGTGCTCGTGCAAGCGTAGCGCTCGTCGCACGCGAGCCAGCGCTCGCTGCGCGCGAGACTTCGGTGGAGGCGTAGCGCTCGTCGCACGCGAGCCAGCGCTCGCTGCGCACGAGGCTTCGCTCGCTGTGCGAGGCAGTGCGTGTTGCACGCGACTGCTCGCTGCCTTTCTCCTCGCCCTCGCCCATTCGCCCATCGCACATAGCACACGACACAAGGCAGGGCTACTGCCTTGTGCTCGTGCACCATTGCCTTGCTCGCTGCATTCGTACCGCATGGGCGACGAGCTCTCTTGCTCGTCGTCGCATGCCCGCACTATACAACACCCCTTAAGGGTAACACGTAGCGTCCATTGCTTTGTGCGGGCAAGTTTTATGAGCGAATTGCATAAAAATTAAAACTTTTATTTTCAAAATTAATGACAAATTAATAAATCATATTAATTTCATAATTTTAGGGCGAAAAATCGAAAATTTATTAATTAATTAATTTCCGATTAACATGGATTCAAGTCTAGGTCATAAAAATTTAAAATTTAACACAAATTAACAATTTTTATGGTGGTTTTTAATCATAGGTATCTAATTAAATTATTAATTAATTATGAAAATCAAATCAATTCTAAATTATTCGAATTTTCAACAAATTAATCATAATTACAAATTAGATTGCATAATTAACAAGGCTAGGCATTCAAACTTGTTAAACATATACAGTAGGTCAATCAAAAATTCAAGATTTATCAACAGGAATCGCAAATATTTAATTTAACATCTTAAATTTACAAACTTTTGCGTTCGAAAAACTAAAACCTCCGAAAAGTCATAGTTAGGCTTCGAATTTGGGAATTCTGGGTTTCGGCGAAACATATTAATTTTGTCAAAATTTTAGAATGCCTTTTACATGCGGAATTGACACAAAAATCACTCGATTTGGTTGAGTAACGAACATTCTGCCGAAAAACTGCGTACATATAGTTAAATAAACGCAATTTGCAATTAATTAACAATTACGAAAATTAATCACCCCTTTTAATTCCTTGAAAATTTGTATAATTTAACCATGTTCATGCAATTTAGATTATGAAAATAATAAGAGGCTCGTGATACCACTTTTAGGTTATGATTCATATGACAAAACATAAATCATACGGAAAAACCTTAATGCCAGGAAACATATTATTTACACATAATCATTTAGCATAATTTAGGAGCATACACTTTGTAGCGTGCCCTCCCTAGCTGCGCCCGAACCGAACAAGAACAAGTCTTTAGGACTCCAAATGTCGTCCCTCCGTAGATAGTCCACAGTACGTCCGGATCCGCCTGAAGTTAGACCAACTAGAATCGCCCTTAAGGTTACTAGGAATTTCGGCTATTGTGTTTGCAAGTGTATGGCTGATTTTTCTTTCAAAAACTTACCTTTTGAATACTTCAATCCCGTGTCTATAAATTATGACCCTAGGCTCTTATTTATAGAGGTATGGAAAGGGAATTGGAATCCTAGTAGGATACGAATTAATAAAACTTAGAATCCTATAAGAACTCTAATTAATTAATTTATCCTTTTAGGAATAGGAATTTAATCATATACCAAATCCTAATAGCTTTAGGAATCGTGCATGAACACAAACACACACACGCACGGCAGCCACGAGGGCCGCCCATGCGCGTGCGTGCGAGCAGCAGCCCATGCCACGAGGCCCACACAGCCGTGGCCTTGGCGCGCGCTGGGCCTGCCTTGCGGTGGGCCTGGGCGCTGCCTTGGCTGGGCGTGTGGCGTGCGTTTGGCTTGCTGGGCGATGGCCCGGCTTCGTGCTGGGCCTTCGTCCGGCAGGCCTCGTCCGATGCTTATTCGTATGATACGCTTCCGATTAAATTCCCGGTTCCGGAATTCATTTCCGATACGAACAATATTTAATATTTTCGATTCCGGAATTAATTTCCGTTTCGAACAAATATTTATAATTTCCGTTTCCGGAATTATTTTCCGATTCCGATAATATTTCCGATTCTGACAATATTTCCGTTTCCGGCAATATTTCCGATTCCGGCAATATTTCCATTTCCGATAATATTTTCCGATACGTACCATGTTTCCGTTTCCAGCAACATCTACGACTTGGATAATATTTATATTTCCGATACGATCCATATTTCTGTTTCCGGCAATATCATCGTTTCCGAAGTATTCACTTGCTTGTGACGATCTCAGCTCCCACTGAAACCAAGATCCGTCGATTCCGAATATCCATAGATGGAGTATTTAATGCCATTAAATACTTGATCCGTTTACGTACTATTTGTGTGACCCTACGGGTTCAGTCAAGAGTAAGCTGTGGATTAATATCATTAATTCCACTTGAACTGAAGCGGCCTCTAGTTAGGCATTCAGCTCACTTGATCTCACTGAATTATTAACTTGTTAATTAATACTGAACCGCATTTATTAGACTTAACATTGAATGCATACTTGGACCAAGGGCATTATTTCCTTCAGTCCCCTGCTCGAAAAACCACCTTCCCTGCTCGAAAAACCACCGGTGAAGTCCATCATTGCTCGAAAAACGAAGCTACTTTCCTTGGCCGGTGGTTCCAAGTACTATTGTTGCTCGCGAACCCTATCCTCCGTCAATCCTTGCCGCGGCAAGTAACTTTCTTCCCTTTCCCTCTTGATTTTCGTTTTCAGAATTAGGGTTTGTTCTTTTTTTTTTTTTTTTTGTGTGGCAAGTTGTTCAATTCGTTTTTTAGACTGTAATTTTGTTTAGAAAATTTCAGGTGAGTGCTGCTTTATTAAGAGTGTAATTTTGTTTAGAAAATTTAGCTAGTGGTCTTTTCTTTCATCTTACTTAGCCGTATTGTCAAGAATTTAGCTTGCATTTATGAGTCAAATCAAGATTTGGAAGCTCATCATTGATTATGCTTGGTCTTTTTTTGGTATCAATGCTGATTTTGTTTTGCTGGAAACTAATTTCACATTTTTGGGAACTCTTGAGGATTGGATGCCTAGCATGTTTTAGATCAAGCTCTTGCACATAACAATTGAAATTGGGAAAAAACTAAACTGAAACTTACAATGAGATTCAGCAGGCTCTTGAATTGTTTCAGTTTTGAGTTGAAAATGGATCTAACTCAGAGTTCAGCCTCCAAAAGATGATGGCCATATTTGATTCTTCATTCTTGATCTCTTTTTTTCTTTTCTGATTGAATTCTTGATCTTTTTATTGTACCAGTGTTGTTGATATTGGTGCTTGATATTACTTCGTCGATAGCCTTAGTTATAGGCTTAAGAAATATAAATATGAAGCATTATGTCACGTGTAATTTAGTTGAGAGTCCTAGTGGTGGATATTTTCCAGAGGATATCTCCACAAGAAAAGTTGTTTGTTTGATTCTCTTATTGAGCTTTATTTAGACTTGCTAGCTCGCTTCTTTAATTATATTTTTCTGATTTAGTGTCTTAGGAGGGTTCACTATCCCTTTTCTGTATTCAGTCTGTGAAAATTTGATTTGGATTTGAACAGATATTTGTCTTTCTAAACCTGGTTCGTTGGCTGATCACTGACCTGCTCCCTGTTCCCAAAATGCAACACTCTGTCTCACTGTTGGTTTGGATGCCTGGTATTGATTTCTTGGCTCCTTTCTTGCCTTGGCCTGCAAGAAGAAACATATTTTTGAGGAAATAGATAAAATACAGATCTAGCTGCTACTCTTGCAATTGACTGAATTTTGTTAGTTTCTGTTTCTTCGTTGATAAATGTGGTTGGTGAATTTAATTTAGTGATGGGTTTTACTTGAAATTGCAAATAAAAATCAAGGTAAAAGTCTTAGGAACTATTGTGTTTATGCAGGCCGTCATAGCAGATGAGTCGCATTATTTGAAGAATGCTCAAGCAAAGAGGACATCTGCCTCTCTTCCGGTTATAGAGGTCCTCTCTATCTCTCTGAGCTGCATCTTTTCTCCCTGGGTGTGTTCTCTTTCTACAATTTTTGACCTGTAAAACTTCTCTGTGCAATTTCAGAAAGCGTAGTATGCAATTGAGATTCGTATTAACATGAATCTGGGGCAAAGCGTATGAAGATAATTGGAGTGATGGGCGTGAAGACTTGACAGGTCATTCTCGGTTTGGAGTCAGCTTGATCACCTCCTGCTGCTTGAAGTATAGTACAACTTTGATTGGTATGCTTTCTACTGTAATCGGCTTTAAAGTACGAGTAGACTGCTTTTGAAGTTTGCTAAAGATTAACTGTAGAACTTTGTTATTAAATCATTGTATTGGCTACAAAATCTCCAAAAATAAATACACTCTGAAGAAGCAGGTTTGTATATCCCTTAGCAGTTGAATGTGATTCTATGGAATAAATATAAGAGAAGCGGATTAATTGTGAGTGTCTGCCTTGTCATTCTCAGTGTGTTCATTAGCAAAATATTTAGCAACTTTGAGCATTGCATTTCTCCTCCTTTTCACAGATAAAGAATTTGAAGTGCTCATACGTCTTGTAGCAGGAGAGTTGAGAGATCTCCGGAACTTTGGTTGACTTACTGGTGTTGAGGTATACTCATGGTCTCGTGTTCTTTTTTCCTGAAAGCTCTTGTTTTTTTGGTGTCTCTCTTGCTGTAGCTCCTCTGTTGTCGATTCTGCCATGTTTTTCGATTCTTCTATCCTCTTTACTTCTTTTAGCTTCAGTTCTCCAATTTCTCTCTCCACTAGTTCAGTTTTTATGTTGGTCTCTCTCTCACTGGCCTTTAATGCTTCTACCCATGCATGAGCTGCTGACACTTTCTTGTCAGCAATCTCTCGAGCTCCGGCCGCACATCCAGTTAAATAATCATACTCCAATTTTGATTTCGCCTTTTCCTCAGATGCCCTGGCAACTTCCAACTTGTCTTTCGCTCTAAGAAGTTTTGAGTTCAGCTTCTTTACAAATTTTCAGTTTTTGCTTCCATTTTCTCAATTTTGCTCCTCTCCTTTGACATGTTAATCAGCTCAATTCTTATTATATCCATACTACCCATAACTTGAAACCCTTCTGCTTTGATAGCCTCTAATTCTTTCCTTGCTGCCTCTAAATCTTCCGTGACGGACTGCGAAGCAGAGTTCTTCAAGCTTTCACTTCTATGAAAATTACTGTCCATTTCCTTAATCAAATTCAGCTCATTTTGCAATACATCAACCTCTGAATTGGTAAGTTGTAATATATTTTCAAAATTCATGATATTTCATTTTCTACAGCAACTGCACTTCCCTCAACTTCATCATCATCTTCTTCATCATCAATAACCAAACTCTGTCTTCTTGAATTCCCCCTGCTCCTTCCAAACATCACAACATCAGTACCATGCAGCTACAAACAAAATGAATTGGTAACAAAATTTTAATTTCAGGATTAGATGTAGGAAGAGTTGCAGGATTAGGTGGACTAACTACCTGAGGCCTGACCTTAAGCATAAAGATTTTACAGAACCAGAAGAGCAGCTCATTATTCAGTACCATGAAGCATTCTGTTACTGATTCTTGTGAATAAAGGTTAGAAGACTTAGAACCTTGTTTTATATCCTGTTTTTGGTCTCGTTCTAAATTGGTACAGGTGGTCCCTAATAGCGAAACACCTGCCAGGAAAAAGCTTGCACGTTATTAATCTGATCAATATCAATATCAAGAGTTCCCAGTAGTTATATTTTATTCCTAACAGGAAGATACATTTATAACACCCTAGCTACTTATCTAACTCTCATATATGGTTGACCCGTGTTTTTCCCAAGTACAGAAAATAGATGATGAGATTGGACAGGACGGGTTTAGCTAATACGTTCCCGTTCCTGCATGCTCATATCTGTAATAGAATGGATTCTTTTTTCCTTCTACTCCGGAAAGTCCATAACTTTCATCATCCCCACGGATATGCAAATCTTCTGTAGCTTTATGCTGCCACATATTATTGTTCTCCTTTCTCACCCTTAACTTTTGACTATGCATTAGATTGAGAAAGAGAGCAAGATAGGGACGCATTATCTCTTATACTACTATAGTAGATTTTACTTTACCGCCATATCTTGACTCTCTAGCATATTTTTCTCTACAAGTTTTTGGCTCAGCATATTTGCTCAAGATGTTTTTGAGAAAGCATATTTGCTGAATAACTTATGGTTAGCCTGTGAGCATTTTAGCTCTTTAGATTGCCATGATTCTCATAAGGTTCCTATCCGTTTGCGCGCTAGCAGATTAAACTACAGTCTTTTCACTTATTTAGTGACCATTTCTTTAATGCTTTAAAATATGTTGGTGTTGTCATTATGAGATGATAATGGCTTTGTAATGATTCTGCATCTAGTATGCATTTCCTGGTTTGTCAAACAAGTTTATTTTGCAGATTGGCTGAACTTAAATTTAATTTCCTCATCTTCTTTAGATTGGAGGTCACCATACCCAAGAAGATTTTTCAGTGAGAGGCAAGGAGAACCCAAGGATGAGGTTCAAATTTATACCTGGATGGATGCTACACTTAGAGAGATGACTGATCTCGTATGTTTGCAAACCTGAACTCCGCATTATTATTCATCATTTTTATCTCCTGTCTTCCCTCACTCGTATCCACAGGTTTCATGTGTGTGATATTGGTTGTTGTTAGCTTCAGGTGAAAGAAGTATCTCCAGCTGCCAGAAGACGAGATGCAAAATTGTTATTTGCAGTTGTATATCCTGATAAAAATGGGCGTATGCAAGTAAAGAAGTTATCTTCTAAATACCCAAAGCCAGATCATCATAATAGTCTGTCTTTGCTTCCAGACTTCCCATTTCTCAATTTAGATCAGTCAGCACAAAGTGGGACTGTCGTTATTTTTTCATAATCACAAACAAAGCAGCATGAATCTCAATGCTGACTGTTAGATTCTCATATTCAGCAAAGATCCCCTACCATAAACATATCATTATCACACCAAAAACAAAAAAAAAAGTTAAATGAGGGAGAAAACAATCAGCACTTACTGTGCATGCTATTCTAGTTTAATTTTTTCATTCATTATACCTGAAGATTGAGGTCTTCATACAGAGATTTCACAACACCAACATTTGCTGGATCTGTTTTCCCGTAGTACCAATAACAATAACAGTTTCTTATGCTCCTCGTTGGAAACTTCTAAAGCTTTCACCACCAACCAAGAACACTTGTAGTCTTCAATGTATGATCCAATTTGATGGGTCGTTATAGGTCATATTTAGAGCTAAAATGACATTTACGCTCCCAACTTTGAACTAAAGAACCTAATGACTCATTTTATTCTTATTACATGATTAATATGCATAGTTTAAACTTTTTAAAACTCATTCCAATCTATGTAAGCACATTTTAAGGATAATTTGGTCGTTATAGGTCATATTTAGAGCTAAAATGACACTTCCGCTCCCAACTTAGAACTAAAGAACCTAAGGACTCATTTTATTCTTATTACATGATTAATATGCAATTATGCATAGTTTTAAGTTTCTAAGACTCATTCCAATCTACGTATGCACATTTAAGGATCATTGGATCGTTATAGATCATATTTAGGCTAAAATATAATTTTCGCTCCCAAATTTGAACTAAAGATCCTAAGGACTCATTTTATTCTTATTTCATGATTAATATGCATAGTTTAAACTTTCAAAAACCCATTCCAATCTATGTAAGCATATTTTAAGGATAATTGGGTCGTTATAGGTCATATTTAAAGCTAAGATGACATTTCCGCTCCCAACTTTGAACTAAAGAACCTAAGGACTCATTTTATTCTTATTACATGATTAATATGCATAGTTTTAAGTTTCTAAGACTCATTCCAATCTACGTATGCACATTTAAGGATCATTGGATTCGTTATAGCTTATACTTAGGCTAAAATAACATTTTCGCTCCCAAATTTGAACTAAAGATCCTAAGGGCTCATTTTATTCTTATTTCATGATTAATATGCATAGTTTAAACTTTCTAAAACTCATTCCAATCTATGTAAGCATATTTTAAGGATAATTGGGTCGTTATTGGTCATATTTAGAGCTAAAATGACATTTCCGCTCTCAACTTTGAACTAAAGAACCTAAGGACTCATTTTATTCTTATTACATGATTAATATTCATAGTTTTAAGTTTCGAAGACTCATTCCAATATACTTATGCACATTTAAGGATCATTAGATTCGTTATAGATCATATTTAGGCTAAAATAAAATTTTCGCTCCCAAATTTGAACTAAAGATCCTAAGGACTCATTTTATTCTTATTTCATGATTAATATGCATACTTTTAACTTTCTAAAACTCATTCCAATATATTTATGCACATTTAAGACTCATTGGAACGTTATAGGTCATATTTAGAGCTAAAATGACTTTTCCGCTCCCAACTTTGAACTAAAGATCCTAAGAACTCATTTTATTCTTATTTCATGATTAATACGCATAGTTTAAACTTTCTAAAACTCATTCCAATCTCTGTATTCACATGTAAGGCTCATTGGGTCGTTATAGGTCATATTTAGAGCTAAAATGACATTTCCGCTCCCAACTTTGAACTAAAGAACCTAAGGACTCATTTTATTCTCATTACATGATTAATATTCATAGTTTTAACTTTCTACAACTCATTTCAATCTATTTATGCACATTTAAGGCTCATTGGATTGTTATAGGTCATATTTAGGCTAAAATGACATTTCCCTTACTTTTGATTCGTATTCTAGACTGTTGGGACATTGTCATTAGTTGTTTGAATGTTAAAATGTGACATTGAATTTGCATTTAATCTAATGCTTAATTTTTATTTTTTATTTTTGTAAAGGTATATACTCTGAGGAATGCGCCTTATGCTAGTGAGGAAATTGATGTGGTTCGTGAGCAATGGGCTAAGTTTTTTACCGGCAAGTATTTGTTATTGGCCTGAGCGCTTGATCAAGTTGGTTTAGATGCTATAGAACAATATTTTATATTAAAATGTATGCGTTCGTTGAAATTGGAACATACATATACTTAATTGTATGTGGTACGTCCACTTTGGTTTTGGGATATATACAAAACAACAGCTATTGTTTTTATATTTGTTATACAAGTTGCGATATTCTATTATTGTTGTGACATGTTTCTATATTTGGTGCAAGACACTCTATGTATCCCTAACAAAATTAAAATTTTCCCGCCAAAAGTGCTTTGTTGCAGCGTACAAATATATGTGTACGCTGCAACAAGGGTGTAAAATTTAGCAAAATTTCATACTTGTTGCAGCGTACAAATATATGTACCCTGCAACAGGTGGGGTCTTTTACAGCGTACATGAATTTGTACGCTGCAACAAGTCAAGATTTTTGCCAAATTTTTGGCACTTGTTGCAGCGTACATGCATATGTACGCTGCAAAAAAGTACTTTTCGCAGCGAACATTGTACGCTGCAACAAGTTCAGACTTGTTGCAGGCCCCCCAGTTGCAGCGTACGATGTACGCTGCAACAGGAGTATTAAAGCCCGCTGCAATAAGGGTTTTTTCTACTAGTGGAGGAGACAGTGGTGGAAGAAACAGCTGGTTCTGGTTCCCCATCCCAAGCCTAATCCCCCTTTCCTATGTTTAAATTTCATTTGCCATGGAACAATTTTTTTTCTTTTGGTCTGTATAATTTTTAAAACTTGGGTATTTGTTCCATCTTATCTTGACTTGCTTGATTAGTATCTTTGTGTTTTCTGGTCTTGATCATTACTGCTTGCTCTCTAATTTATTGTGTGAGTTAGTCTAATACTTTGAGGCTAGCTTAACTTTCCAAACGTTGATCGTGGGGCACTGTGTTTGGAATGGCTATATTTCGTGCTATGCTTTTTGTTAATGTCAACAGGGGGAAGTCAAGGTGCAAACTTCCAAGGTAAAATCAATCCAGTTCCTGATTCACCTTCTTGTGTACTCTCTGTAAGTTTTTTTTTCTTCTTTAAATTTTTTTTCTTCAATTGAAGTCTGCATCAGTTCCTGTTTATGTTTACTCTCATTGTAAAAAGTTTGCAAGTGTTGTCATCACCAAAAAGGGGGAATATTGCTGTTCCTAGGTTTTGATTGATGACACACACACATATTGCAAACTTCCTGATTGTGGTTGCTAATGACTTTAGACAGATAAGTGCTTGAGTTCCTAATAGGATAGGAACTTGAAACAGATGTTGAAGTTCCTAATATGCACTTGAAACAACTACTGGAGTTCCTGAGCTGGAAGCAGTACAAGCTAGAGTTTCAAAGTCACAAAAGGAGCAACACATATTACAAATCTAGTGTTCTTCATAATCCCAAGAACAAAATACAGACTCATGGCTACTAGTTCCTTTGTGAACATAAGAGGAACTCATCAATCTTCCTGAGCTGGAACAAGTGAAGCTTCAGAGTTGAATGCCTCATCAAAGGGAAGAAATATTTGTCTAGGTAGTCTACTTTACTTAGATTGTATGTGAAATATTAGTATGCTAGGTGATATATAAGGAACTGGTGGAACTTGGATTAGTTAGCTGTTTTTGTCTAAATATCTGGCAATGCATTTTAAGGAAAATGTTTTTAAATAAAATATCTCTTTGTGTTTTAGAAATATCAGATTCTTAGTATATTTTGTTAATTAAATAAAAACAGTTTTTATCTTCCTAAAACTTCTCCTAAATATTTTGATAAAATAAATAAACGTTTTTAAGAAAACAAAAGTGATTGACTTAGTCTTAAACACGTCCAGCAGTTGAGGAAGTTGAGTGGGAAGTGGTCTTCCCTTGTTCCTCAAGTCTAGGGACGTGACAAACAAAGTGTCAGTTGGTGGCAGTTGAGTTTTTGAAGGAAACAAACCCTAAGGACAAAACTCTATATAAGGCCACAATGTTTTCTGAGACAAATACACAAACATTCCTAGAGCTTTGCATTTCCTAAAACGTTTTAAAGAGTTTTCTAAAAACGAGTTTGTGTCCTAGTTTAATCCAAGTTCCTAAAGGTCTTTATATATTTACTTAAGCTTATTAATATCTAGAATTCTCGAAACAAAACTGTATTTCAGATTAGAAAGGATAGAGTTATCCTGTAAAGACTTAGAGTGTGAGTGTGAGAGAAAGCGAAGAAAAGTGAGTTGTAATCGAGTAGGTTACTGTGAGGCACTTGAGTTTGAGAGAAACTTGAGTCAGAGAGTTATTGTAATAGAGGTATTACCATAATATAAAGGAATTCTCTTCTTGATTAGTGTCAATAAGTTTTCTAAATCATTGCTTTTTACTTTTTTAATACTCAGTTCCTTTAATATTTCTAAGTTCCGCAAGGAACTCTCTTAAAGTTCGAAATACAATTCACCCCCCCCCCCCTATTGTGTGTGTTCCTACTGGAATATCAGGCAGGTGGAAGTATGATACTGAAGTTCTCACTACTATCTTAGAGGTTGCGGAGAATAGTTATGAGGATGGAAAATACTCTGCGGGTCTAGGTATGGGCTATGGAGGTGAAGAAAGTGATCGTGAAGATGGCATGATACATGATGGACAAGCTAATGATGTTGAGGAGGATGATGATGATGTAGTTGAGATTGAAAATCCTAATCCTGTAGTTCCTGAACCAACAATTGAGTTATCTAGTGGATCTGAGGATGAGCTTGAAGAGAACAATGTGGTTGATAGTGAGCCACAATAGGATGATGAGACTATGGATGAAGATTTTGATCCGGAAGAAGAATTGGATGATCCTAATGATCAAGACTTTACTCCAGAGCAATACAAAGAAAGGAATGATCGTCGTGATGACATTAGTCTTCAGAGAAATGTAATCCTTAGTTATTTATTTCGTTGAGTAATAAAGTGGCAAAGCTACTACTTATGGTTATTAGTTCAATTATAGTTTGGAGAAATAAAAGTAACATTATTGATGGATGTAAGACTTTATCATTGAAGCATTAATAAAAGCATTGAATTTCCTTTTCGTTATCTCTTAAGTTCAATTTTCGATTCTAAGTTTCGTGGGTATCGCAAAGGGATTAATTGTTATTTCTTCAATGAAATTTTATGTGCAAGGTGGTCAAATTAGAAACCATCTAAAATTACATGCATAAAATGGGTGGGAGAGAAGGCCCAAAGTTGGCGCCAACTTCCCCTAGGACGCGTGTTACTTATGTTCTTGTTGTGAGTGAGTTCATTGTCGAACTAGTGTCTTATTGATATCGTGTCCAACCAATATTAAAGTTAGTCTTTTATTCTATTCAGGAGAAGGGATATGGCTAACCAGGAAATTTCTGAAGTGGTTAGACAACTAGCTGAGGTAGATCGAGACCTAGCTCAAACTAGAGTCAACTCAGTGCATGATCCGGCTGGGGAAATGTTTAAGAAAATAGCTCAAAGCAAGCCTCCACTGTATAACGGAGAGATTGAACCAAGTGTACTTGAAAACTGGTTGAGAGAATTTGATAAGCTTATCCTAGCTGTGAATTGCCCCGAAAACCTTAGGGTAAACAGTGTTGTGTATTACCTTAGAGGCGAAGCTGATTTATGGTTGCAGCGATGTGAGAATAAACTTTGGGTGGGAAGCGTTTACCGCGTTGAGGAACAAGTTTTACCCACCTTACCTGAAGAAGCAAAAGGCGCAGGAGTTCATTTAACTCAAAATGGAGGGTTTGTCTGTAACGGAGTACTATTCTAAGTTTATAGAGCTGTCTAGGTTTGCACCTGAAGTGGTGGCAACGAATGAGCTTAGAGCTCAAAGGTTTGAGAATGGATTGACCATGGACTTACAGTTGTTGCTGTCTGGAGAGACCTTTACCTCATTAGACACCCTGTACGGAAAAGCTGCTCACCTGTATGGGTTACAACAAAGGAAGAATGGAAGTGCTGAGAAAAGAAAGGATGTTTGGAACTCGAATCAGGATAGTAACCAACAGAATCAAGGGAATTTTAAGAAGCACAAAGGGAATGGGAATTTCCAGTTTAGGGCTAACAATGGTGGAAATCGCAACAATCAAGGTGGTGGAAACCAGTCTGGAAGGAATGAAGGACCTACGACTGTAGGCGCTGTAACATGAATCACCCTGGAAAGGATTGTGACGAAAACCTAGTGACCTGTAGGTTCTGTCAGAAGTTAGACCATAGGGAGTACGAATGCTATTCTAAGAATGGAAAGCATAACCAAGGTAACCACCAGAACAATAATCGGAATAATCAGAAACGAAATGGAGGAAATGGATGTGGAAACCAAAGGAATTACCAAGGTGGTAACAATAATAATAGCAATGGCAATCACCAGAACCATGGAAAGCCTGGAGGGAACCAACAACAGAATGGGAACCGAAACAACAATGGAAACACCAATGGAGGTAGCTATAACAAAGGAGTTGCCCAAGGGAAGCTGAATGTGATATCTAGGCAAGAAGCGGAGACTTCCTCTGACGTCATAGCTGGTACTTTTTCTATTAACTCCGTTTTAGTTAAAGTACTATTTGATTCTGGTGCAACATATTCTTTTATCTCAATAGACGTTTTGGGAAAATTAGGTTTGAAAGAGCCTGAAACAATTGAGGTACCTATAGTCATACCTACTGGTAGCATAGTGAAGTATACCAAAATCCATAGAGATGTGCGCGCCTTTGACCCTAGCCAAGACCGTATTCTTATCTAACCTAATCGAGTTCGAATTAGGAGAGCTAGATGTAATTCTAGGGATGGATTGGTTGGCCATGTTCAAAGCCAAAATAGATTGTGAGAAGTAGAAGGTTCACTTGAGGTCTAGCTTAGGCAAAGTAGTGTCGTATCGTCGTTTTGGTAAACCTAAGAACATAGGAATTATCACGGCAAAGGAACTCGTGAAGCTAGTTGGTAAAGGGAACCCAGTCTTCTTATGCAATGTGAGGAACCTAGAGCATGTGAACAAAGATCAACCAAAGGATATTGCGGTAGTGAATGAATTCCTCGATGTGTTTCCGGAAGAGATCCCGGGGATGCCTCCCAATTGATCTATAAACTTTACCATAGACTTAGTGCCTGGAACCGCGCCTATCTCGAAAGCACCATATCGAATGGCTCCAGCAGAAATGAATGAGTTGAAAGGCCAATTGGAGGATCTGTTAGAGAAAGGTTAAATTAGGCCAAGTGCATAGCCTTGGGGAGCACCAGTCTTGTTTGTGAAAAAGAAGGATGGAAGTATGAGGCTCTGTATAGACTACAGGGAGGTCAATAAGGTCACGATCAAGAATAAGTATCCTTTGCCTAGGATAGAGGACCTATTTGACCAACTGAAAGGAGCAGGAATCTTTTCAAAGATCGATTTGCACTCAGGTTATCATCAATTGAGAATCGCTGATCACGATATACCAAAGACCGCATTCAGGACTAGATACGGACATTATAAGTTCACCGTTATGCCTTTTGGGTTAACCAATGTGTAGACACCTACTTTTGTCCCCATTCCCGAAAGGGAAGGTTTGATGATGAGAACATAAATCTCCACTTGGCAACGCATCTCCTATAAAATAACGAATCTCAATCACCCTTTCATTTCACCCAAAACTGCTATTTATAGAAACCTGCTAAGAATAGTAACCGCCGTAAAAGGTAGTTGTTAAAAGTGGCAAAGTAATAAAAGATAGAAACCTGTCAGAATTAGGTGTTGCACTCCAACATAAATCCTAAAAGAGATAGAATTTGCATTCCTGGTATAATTCGAAAATAAGAGTTACGTATTGATTAAATTCCTAACGAACCTAGAGTTCTTAACAGGCCCAGACGCATTCCGTCATAAGTTAATACGCACTAAAAGACTCGAATAAATCTCAAAAGCTCCGTGTTCTAAGAGTCCAAATCTGTCAAAAAAGAACTCGGCCCAGATCCCATTTTCAACGCCTGGATCTGGGCGCCAAAATCTTCGGCGCCCAGCCCTGGGCGCTGAAAATGCCTGGGGCCGTTTTATTTCCGGATTCTTTTTGGATTCGTATCTTAAAATCTATCTTTCCACACACCCTTTCCTATAAATACAGCCTAAAACCGACGTGAAAAAAGGGACACAATTCCATAACCTGAGTATTGACTCTAGCCTTAAGCCTAAGCCTCACGCTGCGAAATTGATCCGGCGTTTTGTCGCAATCGACCCAAAAGTCGAACAGAACGCGTCCTGCCCCTTGTAGATTGAGGAATTAAGCCTAAATACTAGAACATTTCTTAGAAACCCGAGGTTCATTAAATAAAAGGAGAAATAGCAAAGCCAAGTGGTTAGTTTTCTGAGAACCACCACGCACCTCTCAAGGGTGCGTTGTAATGTGTCCCTCATATGATTTAATCGCTTTCATCACCCTTTTATAAAATTGTCAAACTATTAATTTGATTGATCTATCACGCCTAATAAGATAATACCTTGGACAATTGAATTATCATGCTAGGTACCTTAAATCAATCTAAACAAGGTAATCACGATCGATTTAGTGTTATGTGTTGCATATTGCTAAAATCAATTCAGAATAGTTTAATAGTTTAACGCATGTCCCTTCAATTATTTATGCTGAGCTAGTAAGGATAACCTGCCTCTGGATTATTATCGATGAGCACTCCTCTCGGTAGTTACAGTCCCCGAACTCTCAATCTCTGCCCTGCGGGTGTACGTTGAGCGATCCCCACACCAGGGATCACAAGGGAACCTATGGCCGTCGTGGTCGAACATAATTGCACTCCCTTTATGTCACGATAACCGGGTTTTGTCAGTTTTTCTCATTGTCGTTAAAAACTGAATGGCGACTCCTATATTACTAGTCGATTGGGTGTAAACTCACAGGAAATCCAATTACACTTGATCTGACAACGTCACGCCCACGAGGGACGAGGTCACGCATTAGCCTCGTGCTTTTTCGACCCCCTCACAGTGGCGACTCCACCGGGGATGTTAATGAAATACTCGTGCTCTTAGGTAATCAAAATAGCCGAAGGGTGAAACGATCCTACCCCGCGTTTATTTCCCTATCAAGTTGGGACGACCTGAAAATCAGCATATTAATGTGAACGGACAGAACCGCATAATGAATCTTGGCTCCCTTGGCATGTTTCATCTCGGGAGTTGGGAATAAGGATACCCATCGCCACCCGGGGGGTGCATACGCTTCGAATGTTGTCCACTCGGCACTTTCGCTAGTAGTACACCTATCCCAAACCCAATCGCTCGCCCACTAGGTCCCTCTCATTGGTGCATGCCCCCTTGGCTTACATCGTGATTGGCCTCTTGGGACGAAATTCGCTTGTGCATGCACTTCCCCGACCGGGGCATGTGTTGGATCGACGATAGAAGAGGTACCAAGCCGGCGCAAATATTACCCATAGAAGCCTATCATAAACTACGTGACATATTATTTTGCTTCATGTTGTAATGTTAGTTGTGTGTAGCGAATTATGTGATTGTGTGCGACAAATAATACTAGAAAACCAACGACCCTAAAAATTGCCCAAACATTCATAAACACCAATTGGCCAAAGAGTTGTACCAAAATACGTGTTCCGCAGCCCCGGGCGATCGCCACAAAAATAAGCGACGCCCAGGACAGCCTGTAACGGATCCCACAACGCCGCACAACGCGTAAAGGACGTTATTAGGAAAACACGCAAAATCAAGTCGTATATACGAAAAAAGGATACGCGAACAGAACACGAGTACCAGTCAGGGACGCATTTTCAGCGCCCCTGGCTGGGCGCCAATCACTTTCCACGCCCAGCCTGGGCGCCGGAGTTGCTGCCTGGCCTACTGGTCAGGCCCAACAGCTTTGGTGCCGCGCATAAAAAAAATGAATAATGAGCGACAAATTTGTTGCAAGGACGTATTGGAAAAAAGGCACTCGACTTTGAAACACGACTTATAAACTAAACAACTCATTGTGTCGTCACTAGGCCTCCTATGACGACTATGTTCGGCACTAAATCGAGCACGCTGATTAAATGACCTTGAATGGCACATGGGCAAAGTATTCAAAAAATGATGTTCAAATAAAGTTTTCAAGGAAAAATAATGTTCGAATAAAAAATAAATAAATCCGAGTCTAGACTAGGCTATGCCAAAGTACAATCTAAATCCTAAGTCTTAGTTGTCTTATACATAGAATCGGTCCTAATGCTTGGTGTTTTTCTGCAAGTTAAAAGGTTAAACCATATTGAGTCTCCCTTCCTAACATTTAAATCAATAAGCACCCATATGTAATTGTCACCCCTTGCTAAGAATCTACGGCCTCAATACTCTCTCTCACCAATAAAAAGAATATATTATGTAATTCAAGTATTTGCAAAATGGAAACAGTCACATTCTGAAAATTATTCCTCCATAGTCGCACAATCCCCAAAGTGAGCCTAAGGTGTCAATACCATTGGCAAGAAAAAAAAATTAATGGCCTCAAGGCTTATGATCACATTGGGTCACGACTATCGTAGTCCTCTCGAGCCACTCGCTCCTTGAAGTACTCCTAAGTACGGACTAAAAGATTTTCCATGAATGCAACATGACGAACCATGAAAATACCCAAGTCGGCATGCCATAAGGCTACCATTGGGGTAAAGCAATACACAATAAGAGGGAAGTTGCACTAATGATTCTAGTCTTGCAAAAATGAAAATTCGATCTCCCCAACTAAATACCTTGCCAACATTAAGCAAAATGGCGCATGACAAATGAACACCCACGGGTTAAAATCTAAAGTGTCAACCAACAAAAGTTATGGTCCAATTAGCCTAAGTCTGAAAGTCGCTTGGTCAAGTATTATAGGCTTACGCCACGTCATTATTTTGAGTTTAGGCCACCTCCTTGTATTCATACACGGGTTATAATCAGAAAAATTAATGAAAGTTCGAGTCTGAATCACAACTTCCAATTAAATCCCGGAAACTGGAATCTGAAAAGAAGCAAAAAAATTATTTTCGATGTAATTCTTTCGTTAAATTTCAATAAAGTAAAAAAAACATTTTGAATCTACGTTATTTGCACATTTTAAGAAACGACTAAATACGCTTGCAAAGTAAGACAAATTAAAGGTCCACCCTAGGCTTACTAAAATTAAAGGTCCACTATAGGCCTACCAAAGGAGGCTCACTCAGTCTCGCCTTGTGACTTAAAGACCACAACCATCTACCTTTTAGCCCAAATAAAAAGGGGGAGAAATCCCAAGCAAAAAAGAAAAAAAGAGAAAGAGAAAAGGGAGAGCGAAAAGAGCGAGCCATGAAATACTTAGCCCGTACCTCCCAAAGTGCGAAATTTACCCCAAGTAAACGAAGGAAAAGAATTGAGTCAACCAATCCAAATCATACCACAAAAACTACATAAAATTTTACGATCTCCTACCCTTTCCAATCCTCATGCTTGACTAATACCTATACAAATTATCCTATCTCATTCAACCCATCTTTCAAGCCGTCTTGAGTCACGAATAAAAAAAAGACAAATGAAAAGTACATTCTACGCTTAACGTAAAAAAAAAAAAAAATAGAAACTTTGCAAAGCGCCTTTAAAGTTCGTCTAAAAAGAAAAATAAGCATTTAGCGCACAAAAAAGATTCGCAAATATTTGGCACAAAACGAAAAGGAGCAGCGCAAAAAGGCAGCCCGGAACACGTTTTCAACGCCCAGGCCTGGGCGCCAAAAATAATAACGCCCATCCCTGGGCGCCGGTCTTGGTTATCACTTTTCAACTCCCAATTCCTAAAAGTGTTCGTATATTTTCCTATATACATGCGGAAGAATAACGAACACTTGGGGGTAGAAGATCATATAAAATACGCAAAATACGCGCGCTCCCAAATTTTCGTACACTTATTTCACCCTATTTCAAACATTACGATTCCACTCGAACGTACTTGTTTAAAATCGGCATTCTAAGAAACCATTTTCTGGCTAAGAACTACGCAAGACCTGATTCCAAATTAAATCTATTTAAGGCGGATACGTATGCAATCCATAATTCGGTCCAAGAATTTGCAAAAATGTTAAAGCCTATAAGATAACAAGAATAAAAAATAGAGTCCCTTATTGAAATTTAATTACTTGCAATCCAAATCGAAAGAAAAATTTAAGTCAAAGGAAGAATCCGAGTCATCAAGATGCCAAAATAAGCACACATCGAAAAATAAGGGCACGTACCCTTGCCAAAAGGAGCACTCACACTCCTAGGCACTTAGCCAATACTCAAAAGATCGCTTTGCCTCAATTGAATGGGGCTAGCGCGAGCGTCCATGACCTCTAAAGTACTCGACTTGACCCTCCCTAAAGCAAAGTAACTCACTTAAAGACCTTCTTTCACCACTAGATACAGTCATAATCGCCAACAAGTAGTAAAGGCAGTAAGCTTGCAATAAAGAGGATTGTTCTACGGCATCGCCCCATCGTTCCTTCGAACTCAGGGCACCCGTTCATGGTAATTCAAATGCTTGCAAATCCCCTTTGTAAAAATCAGACATTGTCAATAGGACTTGGCACTTAACCAAGGCTCACCCTACTCAGACATATGACACGGGCATCTAAAATCGAAATCTGAAAGCATCATTAATGAGAAGACATAATAGCAACTGGGGGCTAAAAATTGAAATGAAAGAGCTAGGGAAAGCACTAAGTATACCTTGACCTTTTGTGCAGACATACACAAAGTAAATCTAAGTCAATTTGAAAACGGTTTATATTCCCGCAAATCTGGAAAAGATGGCCCTAAAAGCCTAAAGCATGTGCCACACGGGCACAAGTAATATCTTGACGCCTGCACCCTGGCTTCCAGCAAATCCTTAGACAGCATTCCGAAAATCGTAACAGTATTTTGATTCACTCATGTAATCCTATACGAACCCTTATATAAGTCAACTTACTTAGGACACCTCGGATTGTACACAGTAGGACTCGGACTTCAAATTATTTTCAAAGACTTCTTAGAACATAATAAAGTGTCGTTGGTTTAAGCTAAGTATGCGTTTATCTCGATGTTGCAAGTGAGTCAAAAAGATTTCTAAATATGATTATGGGTAAAGAAAGGCACCTAGCTTTTGGTCAAGGCACACTTCAACATCTGACTACCTTGACCATGGCAATGTCGCACAATACGACATTTACAAGAGAAGTAGCAAATCACTACTCGAACGTACCTCGCACTAAACGAGTCTGGTTCAAACTATTCATGATCCATGTCACCATGAATGCATAAAAACGTATGACAAGCATTATAGCATCAAGCCAATCCCGTAGCTACAATTGGGGGCTTGAGAAAAACACTCTAAAAATGCTCGAAATGACGATTTTATCGCAAATTCTCGACGCTAATGCTATACACACGTCATAGGGGCACAATCCTAAGGTTTGATCGTGTAAAACGAAATTTAGAATGGCTACAACCCCTCCCAAATTCTAAGCGCTACTTAGAATATATAAAGTCACCCCACTAACAAGGGTAACTGAAAATCGCGAGTCACCAAAACTCCGATCAAACTACTGCACATAACGCTCGCCCTACAAGCGCCCGTTACACAGTCTACGTCGTTCCAAAGCAAAAGCGAAAGAAAAATCAAGGATAAAACAAAAGAGAGAAACATCTATGAATCCTCGCATCGAACGAAGTAATAAGCCGTGCACACCCACGTAGAAGGTGCTACACTTGTTCGAGCACCTGAACGAGGCGTGATGAAGTACTCCAATGCAAAAATAATAATGATATCCCAACACCTGGAGGAATGTTCTAAGACACGCTGTTAGGCACACAAGCCTACGTCGCACCATAAGTTCAACCATCCCACGGTACAAGTCTAAAAATAAAAGAGTAAGGCATATTGCACTAATGCGGGCACGACCAAGAGTATGAGGCAAAGACTACTTATCGCCCAAATTCAAAATGCAAGCCACACGACTTCTACATTAAGGATTAAAGGTAGCAAAATATTACCTACCACGGAAGGGATAGCTCGCACCTACACGAGCGGGACCCCAAGGCATCTTTCTCGAAAGAACCTACAAAAATCGTACGCCAAAAGGAAGCATCCCAACATGCATACTTGGGGGCTCCAAGCTACGAAATGACCGTAGCAAAATAAAAAAATATATACGCGATCAAAGTCTTACGCCTCAAGGTATGTTCCTCGAGCCATATAGACTCGCCCAACTATTGTAATAACTGTACGCCTTAAGAGCGACAATTCCTTTAAATAATCGCCCCAAAGCGACAAACACCGTAGTCCACCAATCGTCTACGGCTTCTCGAGATATCATCACGATCACTCAACTCATTGTGATCTCTAATAAAATTCTACGTTCCAAAAATAAAGAAAAACAAAAGAGAAGAGAATACGTAGAATTTCCAAGTGAAATAAACGAACGAACAAGAGGCCAACTGTGTTATCAAAAGACCAGCCCAAACAATATTTTCAACGCCCAACTTGGGCGTGAATTATTTCTAACGCCCAGGCCTGGGCGCCGAAAATGAGCCCAGGCCCAAAAAAGCTCTGACTTCTATAGGGCCCTGCCGTATCCATTCGAATCGAAAATTGCCGATTTCTTTACTGAAAGTCGCACCTCACGGCTTTGTTAAGAGTAGCACACCACTACAAAGATCGCTCGCACTTATGAGCACGATCCCAAACACGATCAAGGATATTACAAAATACGTATCCCCAAGGAACCTCTTTGACAAGAAATGGCCGTCAAGCACGAGTGCTTGGGGGCTCGAAAGAAAATATATATTTCAAAAGAGAGTATGCAAAGTTAAAACAATATTCCCAGACTACGCTGTATGAAGTCCCGTGTTTGGATAAACTCAAAAGATAAAACCGGATTACGACCTCAAGACAAAGGTCGTCGTTGATACTTATACATAGTCCCCTAATCATACCCAGGTAGTGGCAAAATTGAGCCGTAAAGACTAGCTCAAAACCATGAAAGATGATGACCACGAGACAATGGTCCGTCTAAGCACGTTGTCAACCCACATTCAGGTTGCAACTAAATCCGAGCATCCCTCGAAAGAATTCGCTCTTACAAGAATGAATAAAAAGAAATTCTCAAAAGAAATCACAAGAACAAATGAAATAGGGACTTGCCCACCTCAATCGGGTAAGATCACGGCACGTACCACGCGAGTCCCAAATCGAAAAGACGGATTCAGGTTCCCTCACCTCCAGCGGGCGGGGCGTCCACCCTTAGCGGACAGGGCTCACCCACCTTCAGCGGGCGGGGTCTGCGTAACTAACCGCGCAGGTCCTCAGTTTTCGAAAATAAAAAGAAAATAAAATCTTCAAAAACAAAGAAACGGGCTCGCCATCTTCAGCCGGCGGGGTCTACGTCACAAACGCGTAGGTCCTTATTTTCAAAACATCAAAACAGATTCGTCCACTTCTATCGGACGGGGCGTCCACCCTCAGCGGACAGGCTCGCCCACCTTCAGCGGGCAGGGTCTGCGCCACTAACCGCGCAGGTCCTTAGTCGCTGCAGCGATAACTTTTCCAGGTTTATCCTTTTCCAAAAATCAAAGGATGGTTTCCCTTTTCCAAAAATCAAAGGATGGTTTCCCTTTTCTAAAAATCAAAGGATGGTTTTCCTTTTCCAAAAATCAAAGGATGGTTTCCCTTTTCCAAAAATCAAAGGATCGGTTTTCCGTTTTTCCAAAAAAAAGCGATGTGCTGGATTTTCCTTCGTTTTACGTCCTATAAAAACAAGGGGGTTTTCTCGTTTAGCTAACCCTGAAAATGAGAATCTTTGAAAACGTTTTACCTCGTGATTGGGCTTGGCCAGGCCTAGTTACACTTTATAGCTTTGATTTTGAAAACATCTTTAGATACTTCCAATGACAAAGTGAGGGAGTTTCTATACTATCAGTTAACAAATTCCAATGACGCGTGAGGAATATGTTAACACTTCAAGTGATGATCCTTAAGTCAAAAGTTATCACTCGGGGGCTCGTGAGACCCTCGGAAAACAGGTCACATACACCATGGCTTGTACCACGCACTCCGTCAATTACTTTGACCATCGTCTCATCTCGAGACTCAGCCAAAGTGGGGGCTAACTGTAGACACCTACTTTTGTCCCCATTCCCGAAAGGGAAGGTTCGATGATGAGAACATGAATCTCCACTTGGAAACGCATCTCCTATAAAATAATGAATCTCAATCACCCTTTCATTTCAGCCAAAACTGCTATTTATAGAAACCTGCTAAGAATAGTAACCGCCGTAAAAGGTAGTTGTTAAAAGTGGCAAAGTAATAAAAGATAGAAACCTGTCAGAATTAGGTGTTGCACTCCAACATAAATCCTAAAAGAGATAGAATTTGCATTCCTGGTATAATTCGAAAATAAGAGTTACGTATTAATTAAATTCCTAACGAACCTAGAGTTCGTAACGGGCCCAGACGCATTCCGTCATAAATTAATACGCACTAAAAGACTCGGATAAATCTCAAAAGCTCTGTGTTCTAAGGGTCCAAATCTGACAAAGAACTCGGCCCATATCCCATTTTCAACGCCTGGATCTGGGCGCCGAAATTTTCGGGGCCGTTTTATTTCCGGATTCTTTTTGGATTCGTATCTTAAAATCTATCTTTCCACACATCCTTTTCCTATAAATACAGCCTAAAACCGACGTGAAAAAAGAGACACAATTCCATAACCTGAGTATTGACTCTAGCCTTAAGCCTAAGCCTCACGCTGCGAAATTGATCCGGCGTTCTGTCGCAATCGACCCAAAAGTCGAACGGAACGCGTCCTGCCCCTTGTAGCTTGATGAATTAAGCCTAAATACTAGAACATTGCTTAGAAACTCGAGATTCATTAAATAAAAGGAGAAATAGCAAAGCCAAGTGGTTAGTTTTCTAAGAACCACAACGCAGCTCTCAAGGGTGCGTTGTAATGTGTCCCTCATATGATTTAATCGCTTTCATCACCCTTTTATAAAATTGTCAAACTATTAATTCGATTGATCTATCACGCCTAATAAGATAATACCTTGGACAATTGAATTATCATGCTAGGTACTTTAAATCAATCTAAACAAGATAATCACGATCGATTTAGTGTTATGTGTTGCATATTGCTAAAATCAATTTAGAATAGTTTAATAGTTTAACGCATGTCCCTTCAATTATTTATGCTAAGCTAGTAAGGATAACCTGCCTCTGGAGTATTATCGATGAGCGCTCCTCTCGGTAGTTACAGTCCCCCGAACTCTCAATCTCTGCCCTGCGGGTGTACGTTGAGCGATCCCCACACCAGGGATCACAAGGGAACCTATGGCCGTCGTCGTCGAACATAATTGCACTCCCTTTATGTCACAATAACCGGGTTTTGTCAGTTTTTCTCATTGTCGTTAAAAACTAAATGGCGACTCCTATATTACTTGTTGATTGGGTGTAAACTCACAGGAAATCCAATTACACTTGATCTGACAACGTCACGCCCACGAGGGACGAGGTCACGCATTATCCTCGTGCTTTTTCGACCCCCTCACACAATGCACCTTCTGTACGGGAATATAGTTAAACATAATAACATATGCGGAAACAATCCCAAAGCCAGGAAGCATGTATAAAGCACAAATTAAGCATACTTACGTTAGAAGCGTGTTTTCCACAAATCTGTCAACGAACACGAACTTAGAACTCCACTTGTCGTTCCTCTACTTGGTTCACCGACACGATCAGATCCGTCTTGATTATTGTAGCTTAGATAATCGATCAAGATACTTTTCTTTTGGGAAGAACTCACTTTGGAGGCACAGAGAGAATTAGGGTTCTCTGTATCTCTAGGGTTTGAGTGTGTATTGAATTGTTATGTTGGAAAATAGGGTTAGAAGGTTATTTGCATAACCTTACCAACCGACCAAGCCACAAGGGGCAAGGCCGGCCAGCAAGCCCGCGCACACGAGCACAGCGCGCTGGGCCGTGGGCCTCGCTGTTGTTGTTGTGTCGCTGCTTCGGCCCGCGCGCACACACGCGCAGCTCGCTCGGCCATGGGCTAGCGCTGCCATGTTGTTGCGGCCTTGCTTGCGTGCCCAGCGCCCATGGGCCTTGAGTGCTTCGCGCACTCGGCTCGTGGGCTGCTCCTCGTAGTCGCGACTTAATATCATTCTGGATATTATTTATCATTTCGTATACGACGAATCACCGTCATACGATACGATTTATTTGTGTCGTCCAGCTTACGAATATTCGCGATATGATATACGATTCCGATGCAAGGTCGTATCGAATAATACATTTTCCAACTAATTCCTGAAAATCTATTAAATGAATTTCCAATTCATATAATTCGGTGATCTGTTACGTGTCATTGGTGTTACCTTGTGGGTTCAGTCAAGAGTAAGCTGTGAGCTTAATATTCATTAGAACTCAATGGTCGGAAGCATTGCTCCAGCTAGTTGTTCCGATCACTTGATCTCACTGAATTAATTTTGTTCGCAATTAATCTGAACCTTGGTATTAGACTTAATGCACCTTGGGTGAAGGACATATTTCCTTCAGTCTCCCACTTGTCATTCAAACAAGTGTGCATCCACATTCCTTTGTCACTTAGTGTTACTTACTGAACATAAGGTAAGATCCAAGCCATCCTTATTAGGTCCAGAAGTGTTTCTCGGATTACAGAGCTTAACTGTTTAACTTTTGCAGAAGGTTAAGCCTTAACCATTCTGAGCACGGCCATGCATTTTACAGTATCTAACTCTCCGAGAGGCCTTGTTACACAACAACACCATATCCTATCAAAGATAGGAGGACAATCCATTCTTGCAATCTATGAACACTCACTTTGATTCATAGTACGCCCAATAACTGCTTTTATAGCCTCCTTTTACGGTGCGACGTTTAGCGAGCATCAAAGCGAACTAATTCTCAAACGAGCAGACATAATCGCTCATGTTCTGAGGAACGGTTTCTAACCACCATTAATGAGAATTACCTATGACATGACTTTAATCTCTTAAAGCGTTCTCATGGTCAATCCGATACGAGATCCAATAAGTATCTATGCAAAAGATTCTGACATCCAGTCACTCTAGTTCAAGAAACAGAACTAAGTAATCTACTTGCAATCTAATCTTCATTAGTCATTGGTCGTCCACCTTTCACTGACCTGGATTAGGGATCCTTTGTGACTTCAATATTCAAGTTCACTTATGGGTGTTTCTTTGTCGAAGAATCCATCTTGACATCCCATTTGAATGATTTGAATCACATGGACTTATCATTTAATACTAAACCAAAATTAAATGAATATGAAATAATAAATTTCATAAATATGAAATGGTTAAACAAATTGTTTTAAACATAGATCTAACAGATGTTCTAAAACAATACTTTGAAAATCAAAGCCATTCTCCAACATGCTTGATTCCCATGGTTGTTACATGTGCATTGCGTTTCACTTGTGGCAAAGGTTTAGTCAATGGATCCGCGACGTTGTCGTCAGTTCCAACCTTGTAAATCTCGATTTCTTTTCTCTCAACGATCTCTCGAAGTATATGAAATCGCCGCAGTACGTGCTTGGACTTCTGGTGGCTCCTAGGCTCATTTGCCTGGGCAATGGCTCCGCTATTGTCGCAATACAAAGCCACTGGTCCTTTAATGGAGGGGACAACCCCAAGTTCTTCGATGAACTTCCGAATCCAAACAGCTTCCTTTGCTGCTTCTGAGGCAGCAATGTACTCGGCTTCAGTTGTAGAATCCGCAATAGTGCTTTGCTTAGCACTTTTCCAGCTTACTGCTCCGCCGTTGAGGCAGAACACAAACCCAGACTGTGATCTGAAATCATCTCTGTCGATTTGAAAGCTTGCGTCCGTATAGCCCTTAACAATCAACTCATCTGTACCACCATAAACCAGAAACTGATCCTTAGTCCTTTTCAAGTACTTTAGGATGTTCTTGGCAGCAGTCCAATGTGCCTCACCTGGTTCTGACTGGTACATGCTCGTTACACTGAGTGTGAACGAAACATACGGCCTTGTACAAATCATAGCATACATGATGGACCCAATAGCCGAAGCGTATGGAATTTCACTCATCTTTCTACGCTCATCAGATGTTTTGGGACACTGATTCTTGCTTAGATATGTGTCAGGTGACATGGGTAGATGGCCTCTCTTGGCTTCCATCATATTGAACCTACCTGGCACTTTGTCAATGTAAGTGCTTTGGTTTAGTCCAATCATCCTCTTAGATCTATCCCTATAGATCTTGATGCCCAATATGTACTGCGCCTCTCTTAAGTCCTTCATTGAGAAACACTTTCCAAGCCAAGTCTTTACAGACTCAAACATAGGAATTTCGTTTCCAATAAGCAGTATGTCATCAACTTACAAGACTAGGAATGCAATTTTACTCCCACTGACCTTCTTGTATACACAAGATTCGTCCTGATTCTTGATGAAGCCAAACTTATTGATTGCTTCATCAAATCGTTTATTCCAACTCCTTGATGCCTGCTTTAGTCCGTAGATGGACTTCTTAAGCTTGCATACCTTTCCTTGGTTCTTTTGATCGACAAAACCCTCCGGCTGTGTCATAAACACAGTCTCTTCAAGAACACCATTCAAGAAGGAAGTTTTGACATCCATTTGCCATATTTCATAGTCATGAAAAGCGGCAATCGCAAGGATTATTCGAATAGACTTAAGCATTGCGACTGGAGAAAAGGTTTCATCGTAGTCAACGTCGTGAACTTGCCTGTAACCTTTTGCTACCAATCTAGCCTTGTATATGTATACAATTCCATCTTTGTCTTTCTTCAACTTGAAGACCCATTTGCATCTGATAGGTGTAAACCCATTCGGCAAATCAACCAAATCCCAGACTTGATTTTCAGACATGGAGTCTATTTCAGATTTCATGGCCTCTAACCATTTAGTGGAGCTTGGACTCGTCATAGCTTGCTTGTAAGTCATAGGTTCATCACTATCCAATATGAGAACCTCTATATTTTCAGTCAAGAGGACGCCTGTCCATCTGTCCGGTTGAAAATTAGTTCTACTTGACTTACGAGGGGCAACAACGTTTTGAGGAACTACTCCCACTGGCTCTTCTAAATACCTTGGAGGTTCATCAACCTGAACTGCTTCTAAAGAGTTCTGAGTTCGTTGTTCGTCTCGAATCTCTTTGAGGTCTATTATTCTCCCACTTGTCAATTTGGAAATATGATTTCTTTCCAAAAAGACACTTTCACGAGCAACGAAAACCTTGTTGTCTGACTTGTTGTAGAAATAATACCCCTTTGTTTCTTTTGGATACCCAACGAAGAAATATTTGTCAGATTTTGGTTCGAGCTTGTCCGAAATTAATCGCTTGACATATGCTTCGCAACCCCAAATCTTCAGAAAAGACAACTTTGGAAGTTTCTCACTCCATAATTCGTATGGAGTCTTTTCAACAGCTTTTGACGGAGCACGATTCAGTGTGAGTGCTGCAGTTTGCAACGCATGTCCCCAGAACTGTAAAGGAAGTTCGGCCTGACCCATCATTGACCTGGCCATATCGAGTAAGGCCCTGTTTCTCCGTTCCGACACTCCATTCCATTGAGGTATCCCCGGAGCCGTCAATTCAGAAAGAATACCGCATTCTTTCAGATGGTCATCAAACTCGTGGCTAAGATATTCACCTCCTCGATCCGATCTTAGAGCTTTGATTTTCTTGCCATGTTGATTCTCTACTTCATTTTGAAATTCTCGGAATTTCTCAAACGATTCAGACTTGTGTTTCATTAAGTAAATATAGCCATATCTACTGAAATCGTCCGTAAACGTTATGAAATAGCTGAACTCACCTCTAGCCTTCGTACTCATAGGCCCACATACGTCCGTATGTATTAGCCCTAGTAGTTCGCTTGCTCTTTCTCCCACCTTTGAGAAAGGTTGCTTTGTCATTTTGCCAAGTAAGCAAGATTCGCATTGATCAATCTTCTCTAAGTCGAATGATTCTAGAATTCCTTTCCATTGAAGTAATTCCATGCGCTTTGTTTTATATGGCCTAATCGACAATGCCACAGAAATGTGAGATTCGAATCACCAATTTTAGTCGTTTTAGTATTTATGTTATAAATGTGTTTGCTCGTATCTAGCACATATAGACCGTTTTCTTGTTGTGCTGAACCATAAAACATTCCATTCAAAGCAAAAGAACAACTATTGTCTTTAAATTGAAAACTAAAACCTTTAGAATCCAAACTTGAAACGGAAATAATGTTTATGGTGATACTAGGAACATAGTAACAGTTTTCTAGTTCCAGAACAAAACCACTAGGCAAAGAAATAAAGATCCTACGGCTAATGCAGTAATCCGTGCTCCATTTCCCACGCGTAGATCCATCTCGCCTTTATCAAGCTTTCTACTTCTCCTTAGTCCATGCGAATTGGAACATAAGTGTGAGCCACAACCAGTATCTAATGCCCAAGAAGTAGAATTAGCAAGATTACAATGTATAACATACATACCTGAAGGAGAAGCAACGTTTCCGTCCTTCTTCTCTTCCTTTAGTTTGGGGCAATCTCGCTTGTAATGACTAATTTCATTACAATTGAGGCATTGCGATGTAGAAGGAGAAGAATTTTTCCTCATCTTGCTCTTGGGAGGCGCCAGTTGCACTGCGGGAGTGGATGAAGATGCAGCCTTGCTTTTCTTCCCCTTGCCTACTTTCTTGAATTTGGTGCACCTCGCATTCAAAGGGTCCTGCTTGAACTTAAGGATTCTCTCGAATTTCTCGAGTAATTCCACAAGTTCACAGAATGTGCCCTCTTTCTTATTAAAGAGGTGGTGCATCTTAAATCCCTCATAATCCCTATGAAGAGAATTCAGCATTAGTGCAATAGCTATCGACTCTTTGACGGAACCACCAAGTCTCTCGATTGTTAAAAATAATCCAGACATCATATCCACATGAGACCAAATCGGTGTTTTTTTGTCCATCTTGGTAGAGTAAGTGCGCTTTTGTGCATCTAGAAGTTCGATTTCTAGGCACGACTTGTGTGGGGTAATGAGCTTGAGTTTGCTCATCGAATTAGCCAATTCATCAACCCTTTTGCCACCAGTTTGGCACATGGGTTGAAAACCCGCACAACATCTATCCTTGAGACTTCTTAGGAGAGCATGAGGCTCAAAATTAATGAACCTCCCTCTCCAACCTTCGGGAATAGACTTAAGGATGAACTCCATGACAAGGTACTTGTGAAGTGCCCAACTTCTGTACTTTTCAGGAGTCATGCCTCGCGCATCATAGCTAGGAAAAGGTTGTTCAATGACATAGTGTATGCCATTAACTTTCAAAACTTCGACAAGTTTCCCTTTCCATTGAAGAAAATTAGTCAAGTCTAACTCGACATCCAAAATTTCAGCTGATGTGATTGTTGTTATGTTTGCGACCATTTTGATTACTACAATCGAAAAGAATTTGCAATGAATAACCATTCATAAACTTTAATAACTTTGAAACAAAAGCTAGCACGTAATCATTAAAGCTATTAAACATTTCATTCATGCAAAAAGCAAAACATGGTCCAAAAGAATGAAACGATTCCAAGACCCCAAAAGTCCTAAATCCTTAAGCAGCTTTGGCATGTCTTAAGTAGTTTAAGATTCTAGGTAAGCAAAAACTATTGCTAGTAATCTCCAAATTACTCTTGGTTAATAAATTAATACCATAATTTATCCCATTGCCACAACATAATGCCATTGTTGTTTGAGTTGAAACCACAATCAACGTGCTCCTTTGGGATGCCTTACTACCTAAGTCAACTAAAATAGCACATCTCTTTGGCGTAAACCTACTACCTTAGATCCTTAGATTTTTGTAAGTGCTTGATTTGGAAGGCAATTTTTAAACTCAATATTACTTTGGACCTAGTTGTTTCTATGTTGGTTCGATTATTTAGTGAACTTAATCTAATCGAGTCATACGAAACAACCTATTCATGCAAAGCATATATATATATATATATATATATATATATATATATATATATATATATATATATATATATATATATATATATATATATATATATATATATATATATATATATATATATATATATATATATATATATATATATATATCAAAGTGCATAAATAAATGGTGATCTAGTATGGCCCAAAACATATTGTCTTGAAGCATCCAATCTACATCACCGGCCTCCTTGTTAGCTTGGCATCGTCTTGAATCTTCCCTCAAATGCTAACTTAAAGTTCTAAACTTAGAAATACTTGAAAATAATAAAATTACATCAAAATTTCCATGGTACGCAGACCATATTTAAAACTTTACATTCAAAGATAGAACGGTACGCAGATCGTATTTAACTATCCTAAATGGCCATACTAGTCACTTGGAGTACCTACATTACATAAAATATATATTCTATGCATTCACCCATTCGTGTGCTAAAACGAATGGCCCATATAATTATGCAAGTATTTACGTGAATTAATTAAAATTCACGTTCACATAACCGCGTCCTAAAAGATTAATCAATTTCCAAATTATTAATCCTTAGACTTTATTCTAATTAAAATCGAACTTAATTAAAATAATGCGACCTACGAAAATAATTAAAATTAATTATTTCATTTTAATTTCATTTAGCGGCTCCCACTCAAACCAATAATTATTCCGGATAATTAATTATGAAATATTAAATTAAAACTCGCGGCCATGCCCAAGCAAATAAAATATTAAATTAAATATCCCGTTAGCCCTAATTAATGCAAATAAGTCAAGCCCAACAAATTTTTAAAAAAATGTCATGTGCTTACTTGGGCTAGGCTTGCGCCCACGCCATTGTAGCATTGCGTGGCCTACGAGGCACACGAGCATAGCCCGCAGCCATCGCATGGCATACGAGGCATACG
Organism: Spinacia oleracea; assembly: GCF_020520425.1. Classification (NCBI taxonomy): domain Eukaryota; kingdom Viridiplantae; phylum Streptophyta; class Magnoliopsida; order Caryophyllales; family Amaranthaceae; genus Spinacia; species Spinacia oleracea. The sequence continues at coordinate 85,051,905 of NC_079492.1, read as the reverse complement.
AGCATAGCCCGCAGCCATCGCACACGTACCCGCAACATTGCTGCTGCCCCTGCGTGCCTGGCTCGACTTGTCGCAGCGTATCGCTGCACCATCGCAAGGCCTTGCGCCCTGCTTTGCGCGCAGCACACGCCCTTCATCCTCGCCCAGCGCGCGCGGCACGCAGCATCCATGCTGCTGCCCGCGTCGCTGTGACTCGGCTTGCGCATGGTAGCTCGCATGGCTCGTCGAGCCACACGCCCACCACACATCGTGTTCGTGCCTTTGGTTCGTGCCTACGGACCAACTTAATTAAAAAAAAAAAAATCACGAACTTTGCATTAATGTTATTTTCAAAAAAAAAGTTACGTTTTTTATTTTCGAAAACAACGATTTAATAAACTTGAACGACAATCGAATTTCGTATAATTATTAAATCAAGGCTAACATTATTCAAATTTTTAAGAACGAACGAATCAACTTTAAAAATTTGAACTTTTTAAATAATAAAATCCAAAACTTTAAATCGTTCTTTAACATTTAAATTTCAGATTTTAATAATTAGGTTTAAGTGCGATTAAAATTAACGAAACCATTCAAAATTTTAATCCAATAAGTTTTAAAATTAGCCACTGACCCATGAAATTATATTCCCTTTCCCAATTAACCGAATAATTAGACCTAAATTATTAAAAAAATCAATTAGGGTTCTAAATTCTACTAATTGGGGAAAAGCAAAATCAGGGTTTATACTTATCAGAAAAATCTGAAATGTTTACCATAGATCAAGAATATATCCAGCAACATTGTGTCAAACTTTCAAGCAATTCCGAGTATTTTAGGTCGACCTTTTAATTGAATTACTTTCCGACACTTTTAAGTTTTATTAAAAAATTAACAAAAACGCCCAAAAAACGACACTTCGAGGCCTGTTTTTGCGATTTCGTTCGCATGATTTGATCTTAGAAAATCATTTTCAATCAGATTAGGGTTTGAAAAATCGAAAAAGCGAATCTTTTTGAAATCAGACCTTATTACGCAATTCATCCAAAAATTCATAATAAATCCGAAAAATTCACAACAAATTCCAAATTTTCAACAGATGCAAAAACAAATAAATCATGCTAAAACATGCTTTGAATACATAAGTCTCATGATACCAGTGTAGGGGAATACAGTTAAACATAATAACATGTGCGGAAACAATCCCCAAAGCCAGGAAGCATGTAAAAAGCACAGATTAAGAATACTTACGTTAGAAGCGTGTTTTCCACAAATCTGTCAACGAACACGGACTTAAAACTCCACTTGTCGTTCCTCTACTTGGTTCACCGACACGATCAGATCAGTCTGGATTATCGTAGCTTAGACAATCTATCAAGAACTTTGCTTTTGGGAAGAACTCACTTTGGAGGCACAGAGAGAATTAGGGTTCTCTGTATCTCTAGGGTTTGAGTGTGTATTGAATTGTTATGTTGGAAATAGGGTTAGAAGGTTATTAACATAACCTTACTAACCGACCAAGCCACAAGGGGCAAGGCCGGCCACCAAGCCCGCGCACACGAGCACAGCGCGCTGGGCCGTGGGCCTCGCTGCTGTTGCTGTGTCGCTGCTTCGGCCCGCGCGCACACACTCGCAGCTCGCTCGTCCATGGGCCAGCGCTGTCGTGTTGTTGCGGCCTTGCTTGCGTGCCCAGCGCCCATGGGCCTTGAGTGCTTCGCGCACTCGGCTCGTGGGTTGCTCCTCGTAGTCGCGACTTAATATCGTTCCGGATATTATTTATCGTTTCGTATACGACGAATCACCGTCGTACGATACGATTTATTCGTGTCTTCCAGCTTACGAATATTCACGATACGATATACGATTCCGATGCAAGGTCGTATCGTATAATATGTTTTCCAACTAATTCCCGAAAAGCTATTAAATGAATTTCCGATTCATTTAATCCGGTGATCTGTTACGTGTCATTGGTGTGACCTTTTAGGTTCAGTCAAGAGTAAGCTGTGAGCTTAATATTCATTAGAACTCACTGATCGGAAGCATTGCTCCAGCTAGCTGTTCCAATCACTTGATCTCACTGAATTAATTGTTCGCAATTAATTTGAACCTTGGTATTAGACTTAATGCACCTTGTGTGAAGGACATATTTCCTTCACCTTCAATATTTATGGACTTAATGAACCGTGTGTTCCATGCCTATTTAGAGAAGTTTGTAGTGGCTTTTATAGATGAAATCCTAGTGTATTCGAAGAGGGAAGAGGATCACGCTGAACACTTGAGATCTGTGTTGAGTACGCTGAGAGATAACCAGTTGTATGCCAAGTTCTCAAAGTGTGAATTTTGGTTGGAAAGGGTTGCATTTTTGGGACATTTTGTGTCTAAAGAATGAGTGGAAGTAGACCCTGCTAAGATCAAAGCTGTTAGTGAATGGCCTACACACAAGAGTGTGACTGACATTCGAAGTTTTCTAGGATTAGCTGGTTACTATAGACGCTTTGTACAAGACTTCTCTAGGATAGCCAAGCCAATGACAACCTTGATGAAGAAGGAAGCAAAGTTTGAATGGAATGACCAGTGTGAGGAGGCTTTCCAAGCCTTAAAGACGCGATTGACAACCGTGCCGGTTTTAACCTTACCAGATGAGAGTGGTAACTATGATGTATATAGTGATGCCTCTAAGAATGGTTTAGGGTGTGTATTGATGCAGAACGGAAAGGTTAATGCGTATGCATCGAGATAGTTCAAGCCATATGAATCCAATTACCCTACCCATGATTTAGAGCTAGCCGCCATAGTGTTTGCATTGAAGATATGGAGACACTATCTGTATGGTGTGAAATGTAGGATATTCACGGATCATAAGAGTTTGAAGTACATTTTCACACAGAAGGATTTGAATATGCGCCAACGAAGGTGGTTGGAGTTAATCAAGGATTATGATTTGGATATTCAGTACCATGAAGGAAAAGCCAATGTAGTTGCGGATTCCTTGAGTAGGAAATCAATTCATAGTGTTAATGCGTTAGTAGTTGCTAACGAGCTGTGTAAGGACATGCAGCGTTTAAACCTTGAAATAGTGAGTGGTGAATGTCTTGAGGGAATGATAAATGCCTTAACCATCCAGCCGTCGATATTTGATGAGATTAAGGAGAATCAGGCTGGTGATGTAAAGTTGGAGCGAATCAAGGAAAAGATTTCGCAAGGAAAGGAATTAGATTTCAAGATCCATGATGATGGAAGTTTGAGGTACAAAGGCAGGTGGTGCGTGACTCAAAAGTGTGGTGAACTAAAGGAGAAATTGATGAGAGAAGGGCACAATATGCCATACTCTGTGCACCCGGGTGGTGACAAGTTATATAAGGATTTGAAGAAGATCTATTGGTGGCCAAGAATGAAGAACGAATTGGCTGAATTTGTGGCTAGATGCCTGACTTGTCAAAAAGTTAAGATAGAACATAGGAGACCTCAAGGATAGGTCCAACCTTTAGAGATTCCAAGCTTGAAATGGGACTGTATTTCAATGGACTTTGTCACTGTTTACCCAAGTCGAAAACCGGAAATGATACAATTTGGGTCGTGGTAGATAGGTTGACCAAGTCGGCAGTGTTTATACCAATGAAGGAAACATGGAAAATGTAACAACTTGCTAAAGCTTACATTAAGAATGTTGTGAGGTTACATGGAGTTCCTTAGGATATCGTATCAGATAGGGATTCAAGGTTTCTTTCGAACTTCTGGAAAAGTGTGAAGAAGAGCTTTGGTACGACATTGAAATTGAGTACATCCTTCCAGCCAGCCACAAATGGACAAAATGAGAGAACCATCCAAACCCTTGAGGACATTCTTCGAGCATGCGTCGTCGATTTCCAAGGAAGTTGGGAAGATAGCCTGGATTTGATTGAGTTTTCATACAACAATAACTATCATGCTAGTATAGGAATGGCACCATTTGAGGCTCTGTATGTACGGAAATGTAGAAGTCCACTTTGTTGGAATGACATTAATGAAACCGTAATGTTGGGACCTCAAATGATAGAGGACACCATGAACCAAATCCGAACCATCCAATCGAAAATTCAAGCGGCGCAGGATCGCCAAAAGAGTTATGCAGACTTGAAACGTAGGGATGAAGAGTTCAACATAGGTGATAAGGTGTTGCTCAAAGTGTCACCAATGAAAGGTGTCATGAGATTTGGAAAGAAAGAGAAGTTAAGCCCTAAGTACATAGGCCCATACGAAATCTTATAACGAATTGGAAAGGTAGCCTATAGACTAGCCTTGCCTATGGACTTGCATAGAGTGCATAATGTGTTCCACATATCTCAGTTGAGGAAGTATGTTCCGGATAAGCCGCATGTGTTGTAACCTGAAACCATAGAATTAGACCAAAGTATAACTTTCGAGGAAAGACCTGTCAAAATCCTGGATAGTAAAGTGCGTAGTACACGTACTAAGGATGTGAAAATTGTCAAAGTGTTGTGGTCTAATCAAGAATCTAAGGAAGCAACTTGGGAAGCGGAGGACGAAATGAGAAAGAAATTGTTAGGTTATGATACATATGACAGTTCATAAATCATGCGGAAAAACCATTTAGCCAGGAATACATATTATTTACACATAATCATATAGCATAGTTTAGATGCATACTCTTTGTTGCGTGCCTTCCCTAGCTGCGCCCGAACCGAACAAGAACAAGTCTTTAGGACTCCAAGTGTCGTCCCTCCGTAGATAGTCCACAGCACGTCCGGATCCGCCTTAAGATTGACCAACTAGAATCGCCCTTAAGGTACTAATAATTTTCGGCACTTTTAGGCAAGATATGTGACTGAATTTTTCTCTCAAAAACTCACTTTGAATACTTGAAAACTCGTTTTAAATTGTGAACCCAGGACACATATTTATAGGGGTATGGAAAGAGAATTGGAATCCTACTAGGATACGAATTAATTAAATTAGAATCCTAGTGAAACTCTTATTTAATTAATTTATCTTTTAGGATTAGGAATTTAATCATTAAACGAATCCTGTACGTTTTAGGTTTCGTATGTGAACACAAACACACACGCACGCACAGCAGCCCACGAGGGGCGCCATGCGCGCGCGGCACAGCCCGAGCAACGCAGCCCACGACTACCGCAGCCTTGGGCGCGCGCTGGGCCTGCCTTGCGGTGGGCCTGGCGCAGCCTTGGGCTGGCGTGTTGTGGCGCGCGTTTCCCTTGCTGGATGTGGGCCTGGCTTCGTGCTGGGCCTTCGTCTAGCAAGCTCGTCCGATGCTAATTCGTACGACGAGCTTCCGATTAATTTTCCGATTCCGGAATTCATTTCCGATACGAACAATATTTAACATTTCCGATTCCGGAATTAATTTCCGTTTCGAACAAATATTTAATATTTCCGTTTCTGGAATTATTTTCCGATTCCGATAATATTTCCGATTCAGACAATATTTCCGTTTCCGGCAATATTTCCGATTCCGGCAATATTTCTATTTCCGATAATATTTACCGATACGTACCATGTTTCCGTTTCCGGCAACATCTACGACTTGGATAATATTTATATTTCCGATACGATCCATATTTCCGTTTCCGACAATATCATCGTTTCCGGAGTATTCATTTCTTGCCTGTGACGATCTCAGCTCCCACTGAAACCAAGATCCGTCGATTCCGAATATCCATAGTTGGAGTATTTAATGCCATTAAATACTTGATCCATTTACGTACTATTTGTGTGACCCTACGGGTTCAGTCAAGAGTAAGCTGTGGATTAATATCATTAATTCCACCTGAACTGAAGCGGCCTCTAGCTAGGCATTCAGCTCACTTGATCTCACTGAATTATTAACTTGTTAATTAATACTGAACCGCATTTATTAGACTTAACATTGAATGCATACTTGGACCAAGGGCATTATTTCCTTCAGTCTCCCACTTGTCCTTAGGGACAAGTGTGCATTTCCTAATTCCTTTGTCGCTCGATGCTTGCTCTTGAACATAAGGTAAGAGTTGTCATCCTTATTATGTCCAGAGGTGTTCCTCGGTTTCAGAGTTCAACTGATCAAATAAACAGATAATCATAGCCTATGATTCATCCGAGCACGGCCATGCATTTCACAGTTTCTAGCTCTCCGAGTGGCCTTGTACAACTTTTAAGCATCTCATCCCGATTTATGGGAGGACAATCCCAATCTTGCGATCTTGAAATTAGACTTCGTTTGATAGGTGATTACCTGAGCGTTGCCTTTATAGCCTCCTTTTACGGTGCGACGGTTGGTCAACGTCAAAGCAACCAGTTCTCAAACAAGTAATCTCAAATCACTCAGGTATTGAGGATTTAGTGTCTAATAATTTTAATGAAATTTACTTATGACAGATTTTCATCTCTTACAGTAAAGTTTCATAGGTCTTGTCCGATACTAGTCTTCCCAAAGTAAGTATCTATGCAAACGATTATGACATTGCCATGTCCACATAGTTCAAGAAACAGAACTACTAGTCATCTTGCATTCTAGTCGTCTAACATTTTCTATGCGTCCAATTTTTATAGAAAACTCCGACTAGGGACCATTTTCAACCTTTGACATTCAAGTTCACTTGATAGACATTTCTTAGTCACAGGACTGGTCCTGACAGTCTATCTTGAATATATCGTCAAATTGAAGGGACTCATCATTTAATAAACCACAAATTAAATGGAAAAATGAATTCTCTTCATTTATTGTGAATGATTAACCAATAATGTTTTACAAAGATTTAAACTCTAAAACTTTAAAACATTAAACAGAGACATCAAAGCCATTCTCCAATATGCTTGATTCCCATAGCTGCAGTGTGCGAGTTGTGCTTCGCCTGCGGCAGAGGTTTAGTCAATGGATCTGATATGTTGTCATCAGTTCCAATTTTGCTTATCTCGACTTCTTTTCTTTCAACGAACTCTCGTAGAAGGTGAAATCTACGAAGTACATGCTTGACTCTCTGGTGGTGTCTAGGCTCCTTTGCCTGTGCAATAGCTCCGTTATTATCACAATACAGGGCTATTGGTCCTTTAATGGAGGGGACTACACCAAGTTCACCTATGAACTTCCTTAGCCATATAGCTTCCTTTGCTGCTTCATGTGCAGCATTGTACTCCGCTTCAGTTGTAGAATCCGCAATGGTGCTTTGCTTAGCACTTTTCCAGCTTACTGCTCCTCCGTTGAGGCAGAAGACAAACCCAGACTGTGATCTGAAATCATCTTTGTCGGTTTGGAAACTTGCGTCCGTATAGCCTTTAACAATTAATTCATCATCTCCACCATAGACCAGGAAGTCATCTTTGTGCCTTTTCAGGTACTTCAGAATATTCTTGGCAGCAGTCCAATGTGCCTCTCCTGGGTCTGACTGGTATCTGCTCGTAGCACTGAGTGCATACGCAACATCCGGGCGTGTACATATCATAGCATACATTATTGAACCAATCAATGATGCATATGGAATCCCATTCATTCGTCTACGCTCATCAAGTGTTTTTGGGCACTGAGTCTTGCTTAGAGTCATTCCATGAGACATGGGTAGGTAGCCTCGCTTGGAGTCCGCCATCTTAAACCTATCAAGCACCTTATTGATATAAGTGCTTTGACTAAGTCCAATCATCCTTTTAGATCTATCTCTGTAAATCTTGATGCCCAATATGTACTGTGCTTCTCCTAGATCTTTCATCGAAAAACATTTCCAAAGCCAAATCTTGACAGAGTTCAACATAGGAATGTCATTTCCGATAAGTAATATGTCGTCGACATATAATACTAGGAAAGCAATTTTGCTCCCACTGACCTTCTTGTATACACAAGATTCGTCTGCGTTCTTGATGAAACCAAAGTCACTGACTGCTTCATCAAAACGTATATTCCAGCTCCTGGATGCCTGCTTCAATCCGTAGATTGACTTCTTTAGCTTGCATACCTTTTTAGCATTCTTTGGATCCTCAAAACCTTCAGGCTGTGTCATAAACACAGTTTCTGTTAAAACGCCGTTTAAGAAAGCAGTTTTGACATCCATCTGCCATATTTCGTAATCGTAATATGCAGCGATTGCTAACATTATCCGAATAGACTTTAGCATTGCAACTGGAGAAAAGGTTTCATCGTAATCCACACCGTGGACTTGCCTGTAACCTTTTGCAACCAATCTAGCTTTGAAAACTTCAAGTTTCCCATCCTTGTCCTTTTTCAGTTTGAAAACCCATTTGCTTCCAATGGCTTGGTAGCCATCTGGGAAATCGACCAAATCCCATACTTGGTTTTCAGACATGGAGTCTAATTCAGATTGCATGGCTTCTTGCCATTGCTTGGAGCTAGGGCTCGTCATAGCTTGTTTGTAAGTCGCAGGTTCATCACTTTCAAGTAATAGAACGTCATAGCTCTCGTTCGTCAAAATACCTAAGTACCTTTCCGGTTGAGATCTATATCTTTGCGATCTACGCGGGGTAACATTTCTAGTTTGACCATGATTCTCACCAGATTCTTCTAAAGATCTCTGAGTTTCATCCTGAATGTCATCTTGAGCATTCTCTAGAGTTTGTTGTTCGACTCGAATTTCTTCGAGGTCTACTTTTCTCCCACTTGTCATTTTGGAAATGTGATCTTTCTCCAAAAAGACACCATCTCGAGCAACAAACACCTTGTTCTCAGATGTATTGTAGAAGTAATACCCGTTTGTTTCCTTTGGATAGCCCACAAGGATACATTTGTCAGATTTTGGATGAAGTTTGTCTGAAATTAATCGTTTGACGTATACTTCACATCCCCAAATCTTAAGAAAAGACACATTTGGAGGCTTTCCAAACCATAATTCATATGGAGTCTTTTCGACAGCTTTAGACGGAGCTCTATTTATAGTGAGTGCAGCTGTATTTAGTGCATGTCCCCAAAATTCTAATGGAAGTTTGGCCTAACCCATCATTGACCTGACCATGTCTAGCAAGGTTCTGTTCCTCCGTTCCGACACACCGTTCCATTGTGGTGTTCCTGGAGGAGTCAATTCTGATAGAATTCCACATTCTTTCAGATGGTCATCAAATTCATAGCTCAGATATTCACCGCCTCTATCAGACCGCAGTGCCTTAATCTTCTTGCCTAATTGATTCTCTACTTCACTCTGAAATTCCTTGAATTTGTCAAAGGATTCAGACTTATGCTTCATTAGGTAGACATAACCATATCTACTGAAGTCATCAGTGAAAGTGATAAAGTAGCTGAAACCACCTCTAGCATTTGTACTCATTGGTCCACATACATCTGTATGGATTAAACCCAATAGTTCATTTGCTCTTTCTCCAACTTTAGAGAAAGGTTGCTTTGTCATTTTGCCAAGTAAACATGATTCGCATTTACCATAATCCTCTAAGTCAAATGGTTCTAGAATTCCTTCCTTTTGAAGTCTTTCTAAGCGTTTCAAGTTTATATGGCCTAATCGACAATGCCACAGATAGGTGAGATCTGAATCATCCTTTTTGGCCTTTTTGGTATTTATGTTATATACTTGTTTGTCGTGATCTAATAAATAAAGTCCATTGACTAATCTAGCAGATCCATAAAACATCTCTTTAAAATAAAACGAACAACTATTGTCTTTTATTAAAAAGGAAAATCCCTTAGCATCTAAGCAAGAAACTGAAATGATGTTTTTAGTAAGACTTGGAACATGGAAACACTCTTCCAGTTCCAAAACTAGCCCGGAGGGCAACGACAAATAGTAAGTTCCTACAGCTAATGCAGCAATCCGTGCTCCATTTCCCACTCGTAGGTCGACTTCACCCTTGCTTAACTTTCTACTTCTTCTTAGTCCCTGTGGATTGGAACATAAGTGTGAGCCACAACCTGTATCTAATACCCAAGAAGTTGAATTAGCAAGTTTACAGTCTATAACGAAAATACCTGAAGATGGAACGACTGTTCCGTTCTTCTGATCTTCCTTTAGCTTCAAGCAATCTCTCTTCCAATGCCCCTTCTTCTTGCAGTAGAAGCATTCGGATTCAGAAGTGGGTTGACTGACCTTCCTCTTTACAGATTTGGCGCCAGTTTGCTGACAGGCTAAATCGCACTCCTATCAAAGATAAACCTAACGTTCACCAACTAAAAATATAGCAAGGGAAGCAGGGATCGTATCCACAGGGAAACAATGTTCTTTCTACTATTAATCGGCAATTCTAGACTATTGGGAAACAAGAATATGGATTGATTTGTATAATATAACTAGGACGATAATAAAATAGGAAAAAATCAGATATTAAAAGGTCTAGGGCATAGGTTCACCGATGAACAACATTCCAGGATGACAACAATCGATAATAATCAATAAAACAGTTAATTAGACTAGCGTGCTCTCTCGAATCGATACTAATCATAGACTTAGAATTAACGGGCTCTCGCTACGTATTAACCCCAATTCCACCTATTGACACAAGCCTAAACATCAAATTGCATCTCTCGAATCTTAATTTGATATTGCGAAACTAATACAATCAAACCTGCGCAAATCTAATTGCAAAGTAAATAGGAGCAATCAATAGGAATTAACAGCTAAACCAACAATCAACAACAATTAATCATCCCTTCATATTCGTTCATGGATTCCCAAAACCCTATAAAATCAACTACTCACACATATTTAAATTAAACCAAGTAAACATATTAAATAAAAGCATGATTGAAATTGAATAATAAAATAAGGAATAAGGTAATACCTCAAACGAAGAACGAAACGATTAGCTGAAAGTTTGAATCTTTAATTAATTAAAAGTTGAGTTCTTGGAGAAATAAAAATTGAAGTTTTAAGCTAAGCAATCATAATAATAAGTTCGGAGAGGAGATCCCGTACAAAAAAAACACTAAATATATATATAAGCCTCCCCTTAATCCCACGGAGTAACTAAGCAAAAGAAGACGCAAAGGGGCCGAAAACCGGGCACCCCGGTTTCCAGAAACCGGCCGGTTTTCGGCCCAGTCAGGTGCCTCAAAAGTAACAGGTAGCGAAAACCGGGGCCACAGGTTTCTCCAAACCTGCCGGTTTCGCACTTAAGATAGATTTCCTTCAATTCTCAAAACCTGCCGGTTTCCGAAAACCGGGGCCACAGGTTTTGAGCTCAAGCTGACGCAATTGCCTTGAGTTTGAACTTGAGGCCTAGGTCCAACTCCTTTGGGCCAAGTTTGACGCTCGTGGCCCCTTTGAAGCTAGCTAGATCATCCCGCAATGCTCCGGGATCCGTGTAGTCATCCAAGAGTGATAAGAAACAGGCCTCCAAAGATCAATTATCATCAAAAACAGCACTGCAACTAACAGACACTACACCACACACATTAGCACTAAAATAGGCTCCGAAGAGCTCAAATGAGATGAAAAGTGCATACGGGACGGGGGTAAAAACTATATAAAATATGAGTATATCAAACTCCCCCAAGCTAAAACCTTTGCTTGTCCCTAAGCAAAAAGCATCAATGAGACATAAACGATTAACTCACCCCAAAATCTATGCAAAAAGATTGGTGATAAAACAAGAGTCAAATCAAGGCAAGCAATTATCATGACCGAAATCTCTAATCCCCACAGTCACACATCAAACCGATACAAAGCTCAAGCAAGGCTCACAAGACATACGTATAAAATCAAGATTGGGCCTCACCAAGTGAATCACTCCTCTCGTTATGTGGCGGGCTAAGCGAGCCAATTGTGGCCCGTTCACTCACCTTCCCATTATGAGCATGCATACTACCGAATGAGTAGTCGCCCCTCCCAACTCACAACACTAGTGTGTTTGAAGGTTCTCCTAAACACTCAACCTACACCGGAGTCGACTCGAAATGCGCATATGCTCTTTGGCCCTTGATAAACGACTATCTTCAACCTATTGTTATACACACATTGCACGATGATCAAAAAGGTCTTTATATAGGCTTGTAACGTTGGCCGGGTATAAACAAGGGGTAAGGAATATTCTGGATATGTGAGTAATAAAGTCTAACTTGGGGAGCAAAAACAACCAATGATACCAAAGAAATCATCTCCGGAAATTAACTCATCAATAACCAAAACATTACCATAAGGGAGGAAGTATCCAATATATTTCATAGTATGAACCAACTTCTATCCTTTTCCTTGCTTTTCTAATACTATAAAATGAATGACATATTTTTTGTTTTTTTTTTTTTATTTTTTTTTATTTTTTTTTTTTTTTCTTTTTTTTTTTTTTTGTTTTTTTTTGTTTTTTTTTTTTTTTTTTGTATATAACGACGAAAATAAACAACTAGATATGTACAAACTACAATACCCGTAACCATAAACTTTTAGGTGTCAACTAATGAATACACCTCTTTCTTTGCTAACTTCCCAAGTACATGGAAACACCACCTTGAGTAACATAGGCCTTCAAAGCCAACCATCTCAATCAAAATAAGCCAATACTAATAAGTGATAGCTCCCCCAAGCTAGACTCGGGATAAGTAACCAACGGGGTTAATAAGGGCTATTTTGTGGAGTTAAATGAAGAAAACGGTCAAGGCTAAAACTGGGAAAGAAAAAGCAGGAACATATGTATCTAAGATCGTCTGAAAGCTTCCTAAAGAATGGCCTTTCATCATGCGCAAAGTGCAAGTGTGTTAAGCATACTAACAGTCGAAAACCAAAAACTCAGATCAATGCAACACCAGGAATTAAGCACTCTGAAAAAAAATCAAGGCTCAAGACCTCACAGCTAACCACAATCCAGCATTATACATATGAAAAGTGGGACAAAGTTGACCTTTGACAAGAGTCAATACAACTGTAGTTCATACATCAAACAGTCAATCCAATATGCTCACCTGTCTTATCAGCTTGAATCATCAAAATACAATTTCGAACCAAAGGGGCACAGGAAATTAATTGTCTAAATCTCATTGATCAACACGTATTTTTGAATTTTTAATTTTTTTTTTTTTTTTTTTTTTTTTTTTTTTTTTTTTTTGTTAAAGCAAAAATTATCAAAGCATAAACTATCCTAAAGAAGCAAGCAAATACACACACACAATAATAGAAAAGAGGAATGGAAAGACATACCAATATGTACAAGAAGCAAATACCCCCCCAAGCTAAATCGGACAATGTCCTCATTGGCTCAAAGGGGTACGGAATCATCACCAATATCATCATCATCACCATTATCATCGCCCCCCACCTGTCCACCACTCGGACCCGCACCGGAACTCCCTTGCCCACCATCATGGGCAAATCGACTCGCCATGTTGCTCTCAAAATGATCAAACCGCCTCTCGAAGTGACTCTCAAGCCGGTCAAATCGGCCCCATAATTGACTCTGAAATTGATTGAAATGGGAGGTGAGAGCCTCTTGGTTAACCTCGAGTTGCCGGAATCTAGCATATATGATCTCTGGGTCTAGGGGGCCGGGCTCACCAGGCTGGCCTGCAGCCCGTGCTGCATCTCTGAAATAGGCCTGCTCATGTATAGGTTGCTGAACAGGAACATGCTCAGCAGGGATGTCATAAAGATAGCTAGCCTGATCAGGGATAAAAGCTGTGAGAGCAGTATTAGGTAGTGTGAAAAGAGGCCTCCCATTAAACATCCATTGAATCTCTCCAGGCACTAGACTATGGTTTAAGGGCCTAATCCACCCTTGCCTCTCCATGTAGAGAAGAGTCATGGCATTACCACCCTCAACATGCCCAGTCTCTGGCTGAACAAAATTTGCCACACTCATTGCTAGGTGTGTGATCATGCCTCCTAACACAATGGGACGGGTGGATGACTGCTTCCCGAGAGCCTGAAAATGTAGAGCCATGTGGTGGGCTACATTGATCTTGTAAGAATTGGCTCCCCTATACACCCAACTTCCCAAAATCATCAACTCAGCACTCCGGACATTATTAGGCTCAAATCTCCCAAAGAAAGTCAACCCGAAAAAACCGTTGGCCTACCCTAAGCAAGGGGTGTTGAAAGGAAGTGGCATGGAGATGTTGCAAATCCTCTTTTATCTCCCCTGTTAAAGCGGTCCACAATTCCAAAACATTATAGGGAGCGGGGGGTTCCTTAGGTCCACCTACATTCATACCATACACTCGGGCAAAATCTCTCATAGACATGCGGTAATTCTGATTGAACATTCGGAAAGAAACATGCGTAATTTCACTACCACGCCCTTTTTCGACATTGAAACTACTCAAACATTCAAGGGTGAGACGTGCATAGGTTTTTCGACCACAAATATCATACATTCTACCTATGCCAGCATGTTGAAACAGTTTTTTCAATTCTTTATCAATCCCTAACTTGTTCAGACTTTCCTTATGTAACCAACGAGTGGGATGGATGGGTTTACCTTTGAGTAGCTTAAACCGGCGTTGTTGATCGTAGGACTCGAACACCACATCCGGGTAAGTTGTGTCTTGCTCAAGCTGCACTTCGGGAGGTGGTGAAGGTACCCTACTCGTACTTGCCTCTGCCCTTGACCTTTTAGTTGGTGCCATTGATGTATTCTCAAGCTTTTTGGGTGGAGTTCCTCTTTCAAGAATATGAATGAAAAACAAGGAATTGATACTAAGAGATGAAAGAGGGAAGGATGGGGATGATTTTGATGTAAGAAACTTGTAATTTGGTGGAGTAATGGAGGTGGTATGAGGATTTGAAGAGTTAGGGTTTTGAGGTTTAATGGAGTTTTGGGGAAAAATTTGAGGAAGAAGATGAATTGAGAAAGTTAGAACCGTGGGAAACTGCTACTGCTGCTGCTGCTATTCTGTTTCTGAATTTTCCCGAAAACCGGCCGGTTTCCCAAAACCTGCCGGTTTTCGCGAAAAGGTAAACATCCTGGTATACGCGAAACCGGCCGGTTTCGCTAAACCTGCCTCCCAGGTTTTCGCAAATTCTCTGCTTTGGGTTCCGAAAACCGGGCGCCCAGGTTCTCACAAACCGGCCGGTTTTCGGTACTTGCAATTAATCTTGTTCCACGCGAAACTGGCCGGTTTGTGGAAACTTGCCTCCCCGGTTTTCGCGAATTTCTCTTTACTTTCCTTCAACTTTTTTTTCCTCGGACGCTGATTTCTTGGTTGCATACGGAACCGGCAGGTTTTGAGGAAACCGGCCGGTTTTCGCTGAAAATTTCCCCTAACGACCAAGCACCTCAAAAAAAAATTCTAAGGCATGAATATGATGCTAAGTTCGTAACCGGCAGGTTTCCACGAACCGGCCGGTTTTCCTCGCCTTCTAAAACGCCCATCATCCTTCAAATTTCTCACATTTGGTATAAAAATCTGCACATTACACAAACGACCAAGTGGTAAAATGTCACTCTCCTCACCTCTCTAAAGCTATAGAATCGAAACTAAAAACACAAGGTAGACAGTACAAAAATCAAACTTATACTACTTAAAGCGATTTAATACGGGTTGCCTCCCGCAAAGCGCTGGTTTTTTTTTTCTAGGTCCCGCTCGACCTTGTTACCTTGAATATGCAGTTTATGAGGCGGAGGGATTGAGGTGATGGACCTCAACCACTCCTACTGTAGCCCCATCATGGTACAACTTCAGACGTTGCCCGTTGACCTTGAATCGTTCACCATTCTCATTCTCTACTTCAACAGACCCAAACTTGCTTACCATAGTCACAGTGAACGGCCCAGACCACCTAGACCTAAGTTTTCCAGGAAATAACTTAAGCCTAGAGTTAAAAAGTAGAACCTTGTCGCCCACCGCGAACTCTCTATGCAAAATGTGATTGTCGTGCCACTTCTTGGTCTTTTCCTTGTAAATTCGGGCACTATCATAGGCTTGTAGTCGGAATTCATCGAGCTCACCTAATTGAAGTAACCGCTTCTCACCGGCTAGCTTTGCATCCATGTTGAGCTGTTTGATTGCCCAATAAGCCTTGTACTCCATTTCTACTGGTAAGTGGCACGCCTTGCCATACACCAACCGATACGGGGAGGTACCAATAGGTGTCTTAAAGGCGGTTCTGTATGCCCATAGAGTATCATCTAGCTTATCGCTCCAATCCTTCCTAGACTTTGCCACCACTTTCTCAAGGATAGATTTGATCTCTCGGTTGGAGACCTCAACTTGACCACTCGTCTGAGGGTGGTAGGCTAGTCCAGTGCGGTGATAAACTCCATACTTGCGCAGGAGCGCGTCCAGATGCTTCTCATGGAAGTGTGACCCTCCATCACTGATCAAAGCGCGCGGAACCCCAAATCTAGGAAAAATGATCTTCTTGAACAGGGAGATGACTGTCTTAGCATCGTTAGTAGGTGAGGCAACGGCTTCCACCCACTTTGACACATAATCTACAGCAACAAGGATATACAAGTTACCCTTGGACGATGGGAATGGTCCCATATAATCAATTCCCCACACATCGAAAATCTCAACCTCAAGGATCCCGTTCTGTGGCATCTCATACCTCCTCGAAATAGTGCCGGCCCTCTGGCACGCATCACAAGCCATAATAAAAGCCTGTGCATCCTTGAACATAGTAGGCCAATAAAAACCACATTGTGACAGCTTAGCGTTTGTTTTAGACGGTCCATGGTGACCACCATAAGGTGAAGAATGACACCTACTGATAACACCTTGAACTTCCCATTCTGGAATACAACGCTTGTATAACCCTTCAGCAGTCTCACGAAACAAATAAGGGTCGTCCCAAAAGTAGAACCGGACATCATGTAGGAATTTCTTCTTCTGTTGATATGAAAGATCAGCCGGAAGAATTCTACCTACAATGTAGTTAGCAAAATCTGCGAACCATGGTGACTGACTGGCAAGTGCAAGTAAATGATCATCCGGAAATGAATCATCAATCGGTGTAGATCCCTTACCATCGTCATACCTCAATCTGGACAAGTGATCTGCGACCACATTCTCAGCCCCTTTCTTATCGCGGATTTCTAGATCGAACTCCTGTAGCAGTAGTATCCATCGAATAAGCCTAGGCTTGGCTTCCTTCTTAGAGAGCAGATACTTAAGGGCCGCATGGTCAGTATAGACTATTACCTTGGATCCAATCAGATAGGTGCGAAATTTATCCAAGGCATAGACTATAGCTAGAAGCTCTTTCTCAGTAGTTGCATAATTAACTTGAGCTTCATCCAAGGTCTTACTTGCATAATAGATGGCATGTAAGACCTTCTCCTTTCTCTGACCCAGCACTGCCCCAACTGCATAATCACTTGCATCACACATTATCTCAAACGGAATATCCCATTCGGGAGAACGGATGATGGGAGCCGAAATCAGTGCCTGTTTAATCCTGTCAAAGGCTTCAAGACAAGCATCAGTAAACACAAACGGGGCATCCTTGAGAAGGAGCTGGGTAAGTGGTTTAACAATTTTAGAGAAATCCTTGATAAAGCGGCGATAAAACCCCGCATGACCAAGAAAACTTCTAACACCCTTCACATTAACTGGAGGGGGTAATTGTTCAATCACTTGGACCTTAGCTCGATCCACCTGAATGCCCTTATCAGATATCAAATGTCCCAAAACCACCCCTTCAGTAACCATGAAATGACACTTTTCCCAGTTCAAGACTAAATTGCACTCTTCACATCTTTTCAAAACTTTAGTCAGATTTAGCAAGCAAGAATCAAAAGAAGTACCATAGACGCTAAAATCATCCATAAACACTTCCATGATAGACTCAATAAAATCAGAAAAAATACTCATCATGCAACGTTGGAAAGTAGCAGGCGCATTGCACAGACCAAAAGGCATCCTACGATATGCAAAGGTACCATAGGGGCAGGTGAAGGTGGTCTTTTCCTGGTCGTCTGGATGTATGGGAATTTGAAAGAAACCAGAATAACCATCCAGATAACAGAAAAACTTGTGACATGCTAGCCTTTCTAACATTTGATCAATGAAGGGAAGGGGAAAATGGTCCTTTTTAGTAGCAACATTAAGACGCCTATAATCAATGCACATGCGCCAACCTGTGACTACCCTAGTTGGTATCAACTCATTTTTTTCATTTCTCACCACAGTTGTCCCCCCTTTCTTAGGCACTACCTGAACGGGACTCACCCACTTAGAATCAGACACAGCATACACTATACCCGCATCAAGCAATTTCATAACTTCAGCTTTTACAACATCTTGCATGACAGGGTTCAAACGACGCTGGGGTTGAATGCATGGTTTATGATTTTCATCTAGATGTATCCTATGCATACAAAAGTCAGGGCTAATACCCTTTAAATCATCAATACTGTACCCGATGGCCTTTTTGTGCCTTTTCAACACAATAAGAAGTTGGGATAGCTGGCCTGCATCAAGTGCAGTACTGACGATCACAAGGCAAAGTTGTTCATTATCTAAAAACGCATACTTAAGGTTAGCAGGAAGAGGTTTAAGTTCGGGTTTCTTTACCTCTTTAACAGAACAAACCGGCCGAACTAACCTCTTCAATTTGATGCCCTCCGGCTCAGATTCTCCACCATTAAGAGCCAACTCCAGAGGATCCACATCAGCACTCCAAGAACTGCTATCACCTGCAGAAGACTCACAACAAAGCACTGCCTCCAAAGGGTCTCTTTTGAGAACTTGGGAGACGTTATCACGAGTAATAAAATCGACTACATCTATGCGATAACATTGTTCCTCCTCTAGCATGGGACTTTTTAAGGCACTATTCAGATTAAAAGTCACCTTATCATCCCCAACAGACAATGTCAATTTCCCACTTTTAACATCAATTACCGCCCCCGCCGTATGAAGGAAGGGTCTACCTAAGATTATGGGAATTTGAGAATCCTCCTGCATGTCTAATACTACAAAGTCCACAGGTATATAGAATTTACCTACTCTAACAGGGACGTCCTCTAAAACACCTAAGGGGTATTTGACAGAACGGTCGGCCATTTGTAGAGTGATATTGGTAACCTTAAGCTCACCCATATTCAGTTTAGTACAGACAGACAAAGGCATGACAGACACACTAGCACCTAGATCACATAAAGCTTTATCAATAAATACGGTGCCAATGTTACATGGGATGGAAAAACTCCCGGGGTCCTTAAGTTTAGGTGGAGACTTGTTTTGCAAATAAGCACTACATTCCTCAGTGAAAGCTACAGTCTCTACCTCACAAAAGGCACGTTTTCTGGTCAAAATATCCTTCATGAATTTAGCATAAGCAGGAACTTGTAAAATTAACTCCGTAAAAGGAACCGTTACCTGCAAATTTTTGACCACTTCCAAGAATCTGCCAAACTGCTTGTCTAGCTTATTCTTGAGTTGTCGGTTTGGGAAGGGGAGTGCAATAGGTGGTACTTGTATATCCGCTCCCTTCTTAACCGCAGTTGTAGCCTCATTTTCATTGACTATCTTTTCAGCTGGTTCCTTTTCACCCATAACTATCTTCGGGATTTCCTCACTGACCAGATCACTAGCAGACACCCCGGAATCAACCTCAACCGGCATAGAAGGACCATCATAATCCCTACCACTCCTCAATGTAATTGCATTAGCAGACTCCCTATTTTCGGGCTGTGAAGGAAGTTGGCCTGGTGGCCTCCCTGCAATAGTAGTAGCCATCTGTGCCAGCTGTGTATCAATGATCTTGTTATGAGCAGTAAGAGCATCGATTTTTGCATCCTTTTCACTTAGAGATTTTTGCATTTGTAGCATCATGTTTCTCATCTCTACTAGCATAGGGTCAGGCTGTGTGGCTTGAGGTTGTGGTTGTGGGGGTGATGTGTGTTGTCTAGAGAACCCAGGTGGCCCACTAGACTGTTGGTTGTAGTTGTTTCGGGGTTGGTAAGATTGTTGGTGTGGGGGTTGATATGGTTGTGGTGGTGGATGTTGAACTTGGTGAGGGTTTTGGATGTTGTTGCTTCTGTAGGAAAGCAGAGGGTTATTTTTGTAGCCCTCATTGTAAGAGTTGGAGAATGGGTTGTTTTGTTTGTAGGATTGAAAAGCATTACATTGTTCAATAGAGCTTCTACATTCCTGTGCATAATGACCAGACATTCCACAACTTTCACAAATAGTAGTAGGTTGGGCACTCATAGCAGCTACACTAACAGGTTGGGCAGATTGAGCATTGGCCGCTTGCATATTATCGAATTTATAATGTAAAGCAGTCAATTGGGCAGTTAATTGTTCAATAGAATTTAAATCATGCTTACCACCCCTCTTAGATAGACCTCTAGGATTTCCATACTGGGCATTGTGAGTGGCTATCTCCTCAATCACCTCCATAGCTCTAGGCACCTCAAGTTGCATAAACCTCCCACTGGCAGCTGAATCCAACAAACATCTAGACTCATTGCCCAGACCATTATAAAATTGCTGAATCAAGAACCAATCTTCCAAACCATGGTGCGGGCATTCTCTTTGCAAATCCTTGAATCTCTCCCAAACCTCGAACAAACTCTCATCCGCTTGTTGTGAGATACCTAATATCTGACCCCTCAGACGAGCCGTTTTCTCAGGTGGAAAATATTTAACATAAAAAGCAAGAGCCAAGGATTCCCAATTATTGATTTTCAAAGCCGCCCGATTCAACCCATTAATCCACAGTTTAGCTTTCCCACTCAAAGAGAATGGGAAAAGTATCTCCATAGTCTGCTCCGGAGTCAATCCCTTTTGCTTGATGGTGGAGCAATATTGGATAAAGGACTGAATGTGAAGATTCGGATCTTCACCTGGTTCCCCACCGTACTGGCGTCTCTCGATCATGTTAATCAATGCGGGCTCAATCTTGAAGGTCTCAGCTGCAATAGAAGGCATGATCGCCTTTGGTAGTACGGACAGACTTGGCTTAGAATAGTCCGTAAGCCTTGGGGTAGGTGGCGGTATCAGATTTTCGTCACCCATCTCTATCTCTGAAACTGAATCTGTATCTGAAGGAAAAAGATCGCCAATATTATGATCGGAATCAGAGTAATTCCCACACTGTGCAATGAAAGTTCTTCGTCTACGAAAGGTTCTTTCGGGCTCAGGATCGAATGGAGTCAGATTACTAGTACCTACGGTCCTGGGCATAGACAAAGACTACAAAACAATGTGAGATCCGGTCTCAAGGAACGTGAGTTCCTTGAGTAGTAACAAACAATAATCTAGGATAAACAATCAACAACAGAAAATAAAACCGTTTCCCCGGCAACGGCGCCAAAATTTGACAGGCTAAATCGCACTCCTATCAAAGATAAACCTAACGTTCACCAACTAAAAATATAGCAAGGGAAGCAGGGATCGTATCCACAGGGAAACAATGTTCTTTCTACTATTAATCGGCAATTCTAGACTATTGGGAAACAAGAATATGGATTGATTTGTATAATATAACTAGGACGATAATAAAATAGGAAAAAATCAGATATTAAAAGGTCTAGGGCATAGGTTCACCGATGAACAACATTCCAGGATGACAACAATCGATAATAATCAATAAAACAGTTAATTAGACTAGCGTGCTCTCTCGAATCGATACTAATCATAGACTTAGAATTAATGGGCTCTCGCTACGTATTAACCCCAATTCCACCTATTGACACAAGCCTAAACATCAAATTGCATCTCTCGAATCTTAATTTGATATTGCGAAACTAATACAATCAAACCTGCGCAAATCTAATTGCAAAGTAAATAGGAGCAATCAATAGGAATTAACAGCTAAACCAACAATCAACAACAATTAATCATCCCTTCATATTCGTTCATGGATTCCCAAAACCCTAGAAAATCAACTACTCACACATATTTAAATTAAACCAAGTAAACATATTAAATAAAAGCATGATTGAAATTGAATAATAAAATAAGGAATAAGGTAATACCTCAAACGAAGAACGAAACGATTAGCTGAAAGTTTGAATCTTTAATTAATTAAAAGTTGAGTTCTTGGAGAAATAAAAATTGAAGTTTTAAGCTAAGCAATCATAATAATAAGTTCGGAGAGGAGATCCCGTACAAAAAAAACACTAAATATATATATAAGCCTCCCCTTAATCCCACGGAGTAACTAAGCAAAAGAAGACGCAAAGGGGCTGAAAACCGGGCACCCCGGTTTCCAGAAACCGGCCGGTTTTCGGCCCAGTCAGGTGCCTCAAAAGTAACAGGTAGCGAAAACCGGGGCCACAGGTTTCTCCAAACCTGCCGGTTTCGCACTTAAGATAGATTTCCTTCAATTCTCAAAACCTGCCGGTTTCCGAAAACCGGGGCCACAGGTTTTGAGCTCAAGCTGACGCAATTGCCTTGAGTTTGAACTTGAGGCCTAGGTCCAACTCCTTTGGGCCAAGTTTGACGCTCGTGGCCCCTTTGAAGCTAGCTAGATCATCCCGCAATGCTCCGGGATCCGTGTAGTCATCCAAGAGTGATAAGAAACAGGCCTCCAAAGATCAATTATCATCAAAAACAGCACTGCAACTAACAGACACTACACCACACACATTAGCACTAAAATAGGCTCCGAAGAGCTCAAATGAGATGAAAAGTGCATACGGGACGGGGGTAAAAACTATATAAAATATGAGTATATCATTTGCTTAGTTGGGCTGGCCTTGTTGCCACCTTTCTTAGCATTTCTCTTCTTTCCAGATTTCTTGAACTTTCCCCCACGCACCATAAGCACATCCTGCTTATCACTTTTGAGCGTCTTTTCAGCGGTCTTCAGCATACCGTGAAGCTCAGTGAGCGTTTTGTCCAGACTATTCATACTGTAGTTCAGTTTGAACTGATCATACCCGCTATGAAGAGAATGGAGGATGGTGTCTATAGCCATTTCCTGAGAAAATTGCTGATCCAGCCGACTCATATTCTCAATGAGTCCAATCATTTTGAGAACATGTGGACTTACGGGCTCGCCTTTCTTAAGCTTGGTCTCAAGAATTTGCCTATGAGTCTTGAATCTTTCGACTCGAGCCAGATCTTGGAACATGTTCTTCAACTCACTGATGATTGTGAAAGCATCTGAGTTGATGAACGTTTTCTGCAGATCCGCACTCATGGTGGCGAGCATTAGACATTTCACATCCTTGTTGGCATCAATCCAACGATTGAGGGCTGCCTGAGTGACCCCGTCGCCTGCGGCTTCGGGCATCGCCTCTTCTAGGACATACTCCTTTTCTTCCTGCATAAGAACTATTTGCAATTTCCTTTGCCAGTCAAGGAAGTTTTTCCCGTTCAACTTCTCCTTTTCGAGAATTGATCGAATGTTGAATGAATTGTTGTTTGCCATATTAAAAACTACAATTGAAAAGAATAAACAAATAAATAACCATTCACAGTTTCTCTTAATAAACTTAAATTCTAGCATACATGCATAATTCAATGTTTATTAAGCATTTTATTCAAGTTATGTGTTCCGGCAGGTGTGAATAAAATGATTCCAAGATCCTAAAATCATTGAAGAACTAAGCACAGTTTGTCGACTTAATCCTAAAACATCTTAGGTAAGCAAAAACCTTTTGCTAATAGTCTAGAAACTATTCTTGGTTGATAGGTACGTCTAAGAACTTATTAGGTAAACCTATCGATTTTGCCACGACATAAAAGGACTCCTTACTTATATCGTTGAGTTTCACCAAAACTAACATGTACTCACAATTATTTGTGTACCTTGCCCCTTTAGGACCAATAAGTAACACCTCGCTGAGCGAAAACTATTACTAGATTGATGTAAAGGATATCCAAGCAAGTGTATATTTTGGCATGGCACCTTATAACTCAATTTTTTTAAGTTTGGAACTTAAGGCTCTTACTATGTTGGTTAGATTTTAAGTGAACTAAAATCCTTAATCATGCAACATAATCAAGCCACAATCTCATGCATAATTAAGACATATTTAAAGCAATAAATAACTTAAAGCATGCATAAGATAAATGTGATCTAGTATGGCCCGACTTCATCTTGAAGCTTTAACTTCAAAGTCCGTCTCGAAAATCTCCGTGGGAGGCACCATTTTCTTCAAATAGGATAAGCTATAATTAAAACTAATTACAACTATTTGATGGTACGCAGACCATATTTGAATTGAAAAACGACTTTGGTACTTTAGACCAATTACATTCAAATTAATGGTACGCAGACCATATTTTCTATCCTATTTGGGCCATACTAGTCACTTCATAACCTGCAAAACTGTACATATACAATATATACCATTCACCCATTCATTATCATGAATGGCCCACATAGCTGGTTAGTAAAACACATTATGCATCACGTAAACATTTGCAGCAATTAATCAAGGGCACCAATAATCTACCAATTATTCAGTCCTTATTAATTCTAATCAAGTTGTTTTAACCTTAAGGTTTTGTAGACCTAATCAAGAGTTTATGACTAAAAGCGCTCCCACTTAAACCAATAAATTCATATGCTTTACTAATTTTAAACATAAAAATGTATTTCTAGTCTAACCGGAAACATACAAATTTAATTAAAATTTAAAGCTCATATAAATTTATAATTGAATCCAAAATTTAATTTAATTTCAGTCGTATTTAAATTAATTCATGATTTAAATTTTAGTAAAATAATTAGAATAAATAAAATTTATTATAATTATAATATTCAAAATTAAAATCCAAGAAAATAATTTAAATTATTAATTTTAAAATTAATTAAAATTACGTAAACTGAAAATTTCAAATTAAAATTTCAAAACGATCTAATCGCAACGCAAACACCTCACGCATCACACGCCCATGGGCCACACGCACACAGCCATCGCTGGCCATGTGCGCGCAGCCCATGCGCTGCGTCGCATAGCTGCTGCTTCTACCCTTTGCAAGCCATCGCGCGAGCTGGTGCTCACTGCGCGCGCGCCAGCGCTCGATGCACGCGAGCATGTGCTCGCTGCGCGCGCGCCAGCGCTCGATGCACGCGAGCCATCGCTCGCTGCGCGCGCGCCAGCGCTCGATGCAAGCGAGCCAGCGCTCGCTTCGTGCACTCGCCAGCGCATGCTGTGCGCGCTCGCTAGCGCTCGCTTGGTGCGAGCCAGCGCTCGCTGCGCGCGGCATCGACGCTGGGCGCAGCACTCGTGGCACGCGAGCTTGCGCGAGGCTGCGCGCGCTTGCGCGAGGCAGTGCGCGTTGTGGCGCAGCTCGCTTGCTGCCCACACGCGACTGCCGTGCCTTGCCTTCGCCCATGCCCATTCGTCCATTGCTCATAGCCCACGACACAAGGCAGGGCTGCTGCCTTGTGCTCGTGCACCATGGCCTTGCTCATTGCATTCGTGCCGCATGGGCGACGAGCTCCCTTGCTCGTCGTCGCATGCCCGCACTATACAACACCCCTTAAGGGTAACACGTAGCGTCCATTGCTTTGTGCGTGCAAGTTATATGAACGAATCGCATAAAATTTAAAAATTTATACTTAAAATTAATGACAAATTAATAAATAATATTAATTTCATAATTTTAGGGCGAAAAATAGAAAATTTATTATTCAATTGATTTCCGATTAACATGGATTCAAGTCTAGGTCATAAAAATTTAAAATTTATCATAAATTTACAATTTTTATGGTGGTTTTTAATCATAGGTATCTAATTAAATTATAATTAATTATGAAAATCAAATTAATTCTAAATTATTCTAATTTTCAACAAATTAATCATAATTACAAATTAGATTGCATAATTAACAAGGCTAGGCATTCAAACTTGTTAAACATATACAGTAGGTCAATCAAAAATTCAAGATTTATCAACAAGAATCGCAAATATTTAATTTAACATCTTAAATTTACGAAATTTTGCATTCGAAAAACTAAAACCTTCGAAAAGTCATAGTTAGGCTTCGAATTTGAGAATTCTGGGTTCGGCAGAAAAATACTGTTTTTGTCAAAATTTTTAGAATGCCTTTTACATGCGGAATTGACAAAAAAATCACTCGATTCGGATGAGTAACGAAGAAACTGCCGAAAAACTGCGTACGTATAATTAAATAAACGCAATTTGCAATTAATTAACAATTACAAAAATTAATCACCCCTTTTAATTCTTGCAAATTTGTAATATTTAACCATGTTCATGCAATTTAGATTATGAAAATAATAAGAGGCTCTTGATACCACTGTTAGGTTATGATACATATGACAGTTCATAAATCATGCGGAAAAACCATTTAGCCAGGAATACATATTATTTACACAGAATCATATAGCATAGTTTAGATGCATACTCTTTGTTGCGTGCCTTCCCTAGCTGCGCCCGAACCGAACAAGAACAAGTCTTTAGGACTCCAAGTGTCGTCCCTCCGTAGATAGTCCACAGCACGTCCGGATCCGCCTTAAGATTGACCAACTAGAATCGCCCTTAAGGTACTAATAATTTTCGGCACTTTTAGGCAAGATATGTGACTGAATTTTTCTCTCAAAAACTCACTTTGAATACTTGAAAACTCGTTTTAAATTGTGAACCCAGGCCACATATTTATAGAGGTATGGAAAGAGAATTGGAATCCTACTAGGATACGAATTAATTAAATTAGAATCCTAGTGAAACTCTTATTAATTAATTTATCTTTTAGGATTAGGAATTTAATCATTAAACGAATCCTGTACGTTTTAGGTTTCGTATGTGAACACAAACACACACGCACGCACAGCAGCCCACGAGGGGCGCCATGCGCGCGCGCGCACAGCCCGAGCAACGCAGCCCACGACTGCCGCAGCCTTGGGCGCGCGCTGGGCCTGCCTTGCGGTGGGCCTGGCGCAGCCTTGGGCTGGCGTGTTGTGGCGCGCGTTTCCCTTGCTGGATGTGGGCCTGGCTTCGTGCTGGGCCTTCGTCTAGCAAGCTCGTCCGATGCTAATTCGTACGACGCGCTTCCGATTAATTTTCCGATTCCGGAATTCATTTCCGATACGAACAATATTTAACATTTCCGATTCCGGAATTAATTTCCGTTTCGAACAAATATTTAATATTTCCGTTTCTGGAATTATTTTCCGATTCCGATAATATTTCCGATTCAGACAATATTTCCGTTTCCGGCAATATTTCCGATTCCGGCAATATTTCTATTTCCGATAATATTTTCCGATACGTACCATGTTTCCGTTTCCGGCAACATCTACGACTTGGATAATATTTATATTTCCGATACGATCCATATTTCCGTTTCCGGCAATATCATCGTTTCCGGAGTATTCATTTCTTGCCTGTGACGATCTCAGCTCCCACTGAAACCAAGATCTGTCGATTCCGAATATCCACAGTTGGAGTATTTAATGCCATTAAATACTTGATCCGTTTACGTACTATTTGTGTGACCCTACGGGTTCAGTCAAGAGTAAGCTGTGGATTAATATCATTAATTCCACCTGAACTGAAGCGGCCTCTAGCTAGGCATTCAGCTCACTTGATCTCACTGAATTTTTAACTTGTTAATTAATACTGAACCGCATTTATTAGACTTAACATTGAATGCATACTTGGACCAAGGGCATTATTTCCTTCAGAAATATCCCGAGATTTTTTTCCCGAGGTCAGTTGAGTTACGGGGTCGTAACTCGTTCCTTTTAAGGGGGGTAAAGTGCGGTAGAATTTCGCGCTTTTACCTTGTTTTCCCCTATTTTATGCTCAATTTAGTTCTTTCAACTGAATTCGCACTCATTATTGTCATGTTTAATCATGTAAAGAGTACAACAACTTAAAATTTTTGCAAGTGAACGCATTAAAGTCTCATAAAGTCTCAAGTTTTGAGTTTAAATTTTGATTTTTGAACCCAAGTTTCGGGACGAAACTTCTTTTAAGGAGGGTAGACTGTAATACCTCGTATTTTTATAATAATTATAAATATATTTTATTATACCTATTTCGCATTTTATGATTTTTAGAATTTATTTCGCATTTAAATATTATTTAACTGTATTTTAATTAATTAGGATATTTATTATTTTAATTAATTACGAAACTAATTTAATTTTCGAGTCGGGAAATTTAATGGGTCGCAAGTAATTTTAAAGGTTTGGGTTTTAAATAAAAGTCCAACTCGTTTTATTAATCGAGCCCAATCAAAAGAATTTAATTCTAAGCTTTAGGCTAGCCCAATCATTTAATTGCTAAGCCCAATGTCAAATTTCAAAGCCTAGCCCACTAGGGATTTGAGAGCCTATAAATAGGACTCTCCTCATTAAATGATCCCCTTCTTTTTCATTAAAGCCTCCCTTCTTTTCTTGCTCCACACTCTTCCTCTCTTTTCTCTCTCCTTGTGCCCGGCTTCCTCACCCGCACCGCACAGCACGAGCCCTCGTGCTGCCGTGCCTTGTGCCCTCGCTGCCCCGCACTTCGTCGCCCACACTCGCCTAGCCGCGCGCGCTTGCCCTTCCCCTTGCGCGTTGCTGTTGCGTGTGTTGTTGTTGTTGTGTGCGCTGCTGCCTCTCGCCCAGCCACACACCCCTTTCTCTCGTCTCTCTTGCGCGCCCAGCGCCCAGCCCCTCGTCCCTCTTGCTGCGCGCTAGCCTCGCGCCCTCGCCCCTCATCCCGCAGCGTGGTGCTGCCTGCTCGTCCCTTTGCGCGCGCGCACACGCACTTGAGTGTGTGTATGTGTGTGTGTTCTTGTTCGTTATTCAATTCTTTTCCCCAATCACAACTAATTCGTGGTTGTTCCGTGCTATAGGCCGGATTGGTATAATTCTCTTCTTCCTTACCTATTCTATTTCAGTTCCGTATTTTAAATTATATTATTATTATTATTTTTTTGAGTAATTAAAATGCTGGGAATCGGTTATGAACACCGTATTTTGAGGGTTTATATGTTTTAATTCATGAGGCGTGTTTTAATTATTAAAGTATGAATTTTCAGAGTTTTTTATGTAATAAAGATTTGATATTTATGATGTTAAATTGGTTTTATTGAGAAATTCAAGTTAGGGTTTTAACCTAGACCTAATGGGTCAATTAATTAGCATAATTAGGTGATTAATTTAATTATGATAATCAAGTATATTTTCAGGTCGACCACATTAACTGTCAAGGGACATTACATGATTGTTATTGATGTGAATTATATTATGTGAACTTGGTGGATTCATATTTGTTTTGGTGAACGATCATGTGGATTATTATATTGGAATTATTGATTTATTGGTTGAACAAGCATGTTGGGACTATTATGAATATGGATTTCATTGTCAATCATGTTGTTCAATATTTATATATGTATGGTTTGTTTCACATGCAAGGGATGAATTATTTATTGTTATGCTATTGTACGGGATGTCTAACATACTTTTGAGCCAATTATTCATACCTCGTTGTACTATTTATTTTACCACATGTGAAGGGTTAGCTCACGTAAGCCACCGCACATGTAGGGTTCAGTTGGGAATATTTATATGAAATGAATTAGGATTTGTCGTGCAAGGGCACAACCCTCATGTTAATAGGCATGATGTGGAATCTCACCTTTTGTGAGAAGGAACTTGGTAGTAATTTCAATACGTCTTGATTTGTTGATCACAAGTCCTAAAGGATTAAAATGAATTGTTTTGGTTGTCGTTTATTAATTGTATGTATGTATGTATTTACGTGTGTGTTCGAGTCTCGAGTTCACCATTAATAAAATATTAATAAACGTAAAGTGCAACCAGAACAAGCTTCAAAACTCTTGGAACGTATATACCTTGATTATGAACAATGGGGGGAGACTTGCCGGAAAGCTTGAATCTCCTACTAATGATACAAGACGTTGTTTCATTTAATTTATACGTTGGAATTCCGTCGATATGGCCCGACACTCGGTATGGTCCGATATTTATTATTTATTACGATGTTTGGTGGGCTCCCAACACCCTTCCTTTATGGAATATTCTTTTGGCCTGTTCGAAGTTTATTCTAATTAAATTGTGAGTCAAGAGTCGAGTATTGTATTCATGATTTACTTGTTGTTTATTAAATGGCTTTTTCATGTTGATTAGTACTTAGGGAGTGATGTATGTTTATAGTTTTTATTTCACCTTAGCCTTGTAAGTATTCAGCTTTTGCTGACTACGTGCTTTATGTCTTTTGGTCATGACTTTCGCCTTAATGACCCTATGATATCCATCATTTGCACTTACATTGTTGGGGAGTAGATTAATTTAGCAGGTTGGTAGATCAAAGTACGATTGAAATCATGTAGTTTGGGATGATTGAGATAGTTGCATTCTTTTGCGCTTTGAAACTATTTTAATACTTTAATCATGTTTTGGGTTTGTTGGATTTTTAAATACTTTGGTTTTTGGGCTGTTATGGTTCCAACTTGTAGAGGCCTCAAAAATTATTATTTATGTTGGTTTGAAAGTTAGTTGACATTAAATTCCGCTGCGTAAATCTGGTACTAGCTTTAACCGTTATCACGGTGACGGTAATGCTTTAGTAATTTATTTTAAGTTGAAAAATAATTTTATAAAAGCAACAATTTATTAGTGTGTTAAACAATAGGAATACTTCATTTATTTTTTTCCCGAACTTTTTTTTCCCACCTCTCTCATGTTCTTCTTCACTGGCTCGGTTCCTTCTCCTTTTCTCCAATCTCCCTCCATTGTTATTTTTCACCGGCAATCAATTTTTTCGTTGCCAAATATCGGTTTTCCTACCAAAAAATCTTAAATTTCTATGGTTTCCTTTTCAGATCTAACTTTCCCACGAATGTCTCATATTCCTCACTCTCACTCCTCATAGTCTCATACCCTCACTCCGCAACGGCGAAGTTCATCCATGGTCATCGTTCACCCAGAGCCATAGTCGTTGTTCAATATGGCTTGTTTCTGCCTTCAGTGTTGCGAATTGATAGGCAAGTATTCCTCAAAATTATGCTCTTTTATTTTTCTGAGGTTAGAGAATTAACACTACCCGTATTTTAGGTAAATGTTAGACTTCGTTGATTAATTGTTTAAAATTATGTTATTTGATTTAATTTTTTTCAATTTATCGCAAAATTCGGCCAAGACAAAATTGAATTGATTTTCTCAATAAATTTTAGGGCTTTTATCCCAACTTGCTTCAGCTTCTATAGTTTAGAATTTTTCGGTTTTTTCCCATGAATAATCAAATTGCAGGGCTCTTTGTACTGGTGAATTGGGTATTTCTCCTATTTCTGGCCTTCCTCTTTACTACAAGGTGTTTTCTTTTCCTATTTTATATATTTTTGTTATCGTTTTTAATTTTGTTTTTCCTTTTCTTGAGTAACCATGTAAAGGTTGCATACTTTTTTGGTTTCATTTTGTTGAAGAAACCCAGAAGTATTATCTTAGATTAGCAATATGTTAAATCTGCTTCGGAATTGGTTGAAACAATAAAACTACTAGAGAAAAGGCAGACCAAACAGAAATTAAAGATTACAGAGAAATAGCAGATTCGTGAGTGATTTTGTACTAGAGAATATGAGGGTCTTCCTGGTTGTAAAATATACATACCATAAACATGTTTATAATCTATGAAAAACGCTTTGTTTTAGAGAAACTTTATACTAATTGACATCACGATATCATTCTGTTTTGGAGTAGCTATTTATTTGTTAAGGTTTTGGGTGTCTTGAGTTTAATTATAATCAGCTAACAAGGACGATAAATCGATGACTGTTGAGGTTGATTGTGTTGGGGTTTGATGCAATGTGAAGATGGGTTTGATGGGCAATAAACTAAGGTGGCATAAGGGTCCGCTTGGTTTCCAGCGGGCATTGCAGTTGCAAATTTCTTCTTCCTTTCGTGATCAAGCGCGTGGCCAGCGGGCCCGCTAGTTTTAACGCCGGCCCTTTATAGCTTTCTCTTTATGTTTTGATCTAAGGATGTGGCTTGTTTAGAAACCTTGGATGTTTTGATCAAGGGATTTGGCTTGTTTTATAAACCTTGGATGGTCTTGTATACCCTAGCACTATATATATATATACTCATAGTATGCTATTTTAGAGTTATGGTTGTTGATTTAAGAGAAAGAAACTTCTCATTGAAAGCTCATACACTTGAGGTCTAAGTGAGAGAGTGTTGTGAGGTGAAGCTTTCTTATCTTGATAATCTATTTGTAAATCTTCATCATAATTTCTAGTCGATTGGTGGGTTTTTCTCTCGGTGCTCGGGTTTCCAACGGTAAATTTCCTTGTCTTCATTTTCATGCTTGGTTTGTTTGCTTAAATGATCATTGTAATTGTTAATGGTTGTTATCACAAATTAATTTGAACACTAGTAATTCACAACAGATTGGGGCGATATGTTGGTGCTTCTGAAATTCGTCATGTTTTTTTGTACTTGAATGAATGATAGATCATGTAAACATATGGTTATGATTCAATTATCGAATTATTTTCTTGGTTGTGTTTAATATTTTTATTTAGAGTGATTTTTGTGAAAATGAGAAATTAGAGATCGTCTTAGTTCAAAACGTGTTTTCCATTTGCTCTTTTGTTCTTTCTCTTCATCTGTTGACAAATAGGAAATTGGATCAAATCAAATACATCTTAAACCTTCTATGTCAAATTCTTCTAGTTGAGCTGAGCCTCTCAAGTCAATTGTTTTACTTCTCTAATTTTAAGAATTTTATAAGGAAAAAAACTAGAATAAAACCATTGGTCATTTCAAAAACTTTTGACACTTTTGTATGATTTTGCTTCTATTTAGAGTTTCTTGATAGAAATATTGATAAATGACTTTTGACACAAGTTCAGCGGTTTGTGAAGGTAGTATTTGTCATGCGTGTTTTTTTTGTGTGTAAAACCATAATATTTTACAATGATGGATTAAAATTAAGAAAATAACTGGGGAAGTTTCCACATCGTTCTTCACAAAATCTTTATTTAGAGGAAAAAAAGAGAAAAGGTTTA